>NW_024704742.1:113735924-115080212 GCF_018977255.1 Callorhinchus milii | reverse complement strand
TGGAGCTGGTGGTGGGAGGGTTGGGTTAGTGGGGTGGTGGTGGGGTTGGTGGGGTGGTGGTGGGGGTGTTGGGGAGGGGTTGGGGTTGGTGGGGTGGGGGTGGGGAGGGAGTTGGTTGGTGGGTGGTGGTGGGGGGAGGGTTTGGGGTTGGTGGGGTGCTGGTGGGGGTGGTTGGTGGGGTTGGTGGTGGGGAGGGTTGGTGCTGGTGGGGTTTGGTGGGGGTGGGGTTGGTGGTGGTGGGGTGGGGTTGTGGGGGGAGGGGTGGGGTTGGTGGGGTGGGGTTGGGGGGTGCTGGGGGTGCTGGGGTAGTGGGGGTGGGGGTGGTGGTGTGGTGGGTGGTGGTGGGGTTGAGTGGGGGTGGTGGTTGGAGTTGGTGGGGGTGGTGGTGGAGTTGTGTGGGGGGAGGGGTGGGTTGTGGGGGGTGGTGGGTTGGGGGTGGTGGTGGGGTTGTGTGGGGGGGGTTGGTGGTGGTGTGGGTGGGGGAGTGGGGTTGGTGGGGGTGGTGGTGGTGGGGGGGGGAGGGTTGGGGTTGGTGGGGGTGGTGGGGGGTGGTGGTGGGTTGGTGGTGGGGGGGGAGTTGGTGTGGTGGGGTTGTGGGGGGGGGTTGGGGTTGGTGGGGGTGGTGGTGGGGGGGGGTTTGGGGTTGGTGGGGGTGGGTTGGTGGGGGGGGGTGGGGGTTGGTGGGGGTGGTGGTGGGGTGGTGGTGGGGTTGTGTGGTGGGGTTGGGGTTGGTGGGTTGAGGTTGGTGGGGGTGGGGTTGGTGGGGGTGGGGTTGGTGGGGGTGGTGATGGGGTTGGTGGGGTTGGGGTGGTGGGGGAGGGGAGAGGCAGCACTTCTGCGACATTTCCTAAACCTCTTATTGCCTGTAAGAAATCTGTGTCTATTATATTCTTTGATGGGACCACCAGGTGGTGCGTGTTCCTGCTGTGTGTGACTGGTCTGGGATAGAGGTGGTCACCAGGAGCTCTGATCTCTTCTGTTTCAGGATGTGACTCCCAAGGTCACTCCACTCCCCCTGATCCACTCCTCTTCCCTCAACACAGGGAAAACCCAGACCATCACCAGGGGCAAATAGTGCCAGGGCACCCGTGTCTGGGCTTTATTATATTACAGCGGTAAAATAATAAGTTGCGAAAAGGGAATTGGATATGTACTTGAAAAGGAAAAACGTGCAGGCCTATGGGGAGAGAGCGGGGGACTGGGACTACTTGGAGAGCTCTTTCAACCACCCAGCACAGGCACGATGGGCCGAATGGCCTCCTTCTGTGCTGTAAGATTCTATGTGCCCCTGCAGTCGTTCGACGGAAATTAAATCCACCTACATTTAGGAGAGGCTAAACCTTTTGCTGATACACTTTTTTTAACCTGTTTTCTCTTCCTCACTCGTTCAGTACCTGATCTGTGCTGTTACCTGATCTACATATACTTTGGGTGAACCATTGGTGCTCACAGAACTAAACACCCCTAAGAGTTAGTGTTTTTCAGAGAAAAAGTTAATCCACTTCCATCTTCAGTAATAATCCTTCACAAGATATAGCGTAAAGTGGATTTGTTGTGTACATTGTGGGTGAAAAAATAAAATACTTGGAGAGAATTAGATTCTGTGTATTGAGCAATGTCCACTGCTGTTTCTCTTACCTGTGGTAAGTGATCCTCTACTATTTGACTCATCCCCCCCACCCTCACTACAACATAAACATTGCCTCTGGAGATAGTGTCAGCCTCTGTTTCTGGTTGCACGTGGCTTTTGCTCATTGACTTGCCAATTTTACTTTTTCCTCTCCTGAAGGTGCTGAGTGTTTTACTGGTGTGTAGTCCCACAATTGCCGGTTGCCCTCCAGTGAATCACTGGATCAAAGTTTGGAGTGGGTCTGCTGGTTGATTTTGCCCTCTCTAAGGCCGGTTGGGGATGCCCCAACAGCTGCCCAAGCTTAGATCAGCTAATTCAGCATAGACTAACCTTCTGATCTGCTTGTGTCTTTATTGTTGTATTGCTGTCATCCACAACTCTATTGAGGAAGCTCTCCTGCCACAGTTTCAGAATTCATGGCTCGAGTATGATTTTCAGACATTTTAACCCAAACTGAGTACCAGCTCCTGCTCTCTCTCAGTCACCCCAGTTTCCGCATTGATTATTTTTTGGTCAGCTGAGTGTCAGATACATGCGGCAACCTATCACCATGCTTAAGAGTATCTAAACTAACCATTGAATTTCATTGAATTCTGCATTGAAATTCCATCCATCCAGAGGACTGTCTATCAACTCAATCTTGGCTCAACCCTGTGTGGAGTTGTATGGAGTAAATGTATGGAGTTCTCTTAGGCCAAATCTAAAAATAAATTCCTGCTACAATAGTGATACTATGTGTCTCAGTCTGACTCAGTGACTTGGCATTGACTGTTTTGCTCACAGGCAGTGTAAAATGCCACAATACAAGATACATCTGATTGCATTAGGGATTGAGAGGAACTACCCCTAAAAATAAAACTATAATAGTAATCATTGCCTTTCATATAGTGTGTTTCACGTCTTGAGGCTTCACAGGATATACTGTAAAATGTAGTGACTGTATTTTGTAAGCTAAATATTCAACTAAAAAGGGGTGAAAACAAAAATAAATATTTTCTCCACACTTTAGCCTGTTGACAATTTGAGAACAAGGTGGAAAAAATATCCCTATTGTACCTTTGGTGTTTTAGTGTATCATCAGGTCTATTGAAATACTGCCAAGCCACTGCCTAAAATGAGATTATCTTACTAAAATAATAATAATAATCCTTGCTATAGTGCCTTATCACATTGTTGAGTTGAATTCAAGATCCTCATCCTCACCTACAAGGCCATTCACGGCCTTGCTCCCTCCTACCTCTCCGACCTACTATCCCCCTACCTACCCGCCCGTACTCTCCGTTCTTCTGTCTCCGGTCTGCTCCACATCCCCCGCCCTAACCGTCCTACCATCGGTGGCCGGGCCTTCAGCCTCTCAGCCCCGAGGCTCTGGAACTCCATCCCCAGTGCCTTCGCCTTGCTCCTCCCTTTCCTCCTTCAAGGCCGGTCTCAAGACCTTACTCTTTGACTGTGCCTTCAGCTCCCCTCTCGACTCTCTACCCCTCCTCGCCCCTTCCCTCCCCTCACCCTGACCAGTTCCCCCCTGCTTGGGTCTTGACCCAACTGTCCAGTGCCTTGGGACGTCCTCCTGACGTGAAAGGCGCTCTATAAATGAAATCTTGTTGTTGTTGTTGAGTCGTCTCAAAGTGCTTCACAGGATAAACTGTAAAGTGGATTGACTGTGTATTTTGTGGACAAAGCACAGCAGTCAGATATGCACAGCAGTGTCCCACAAACGGTCATGGAGTGCGTGATCAATTTTAGTTGGGAGATTGTTGGTCAGGACACCGGGCGAAATCCCTTTCTCTTTTCAAATAGAACTTTAATGTCCATCTGTACAGGCAGATGGGACTTCAGTTTAACATCTCATCTGAAGATTGGCACTCAAACCTATCTGTATGTCTTAGTGCTTCACTGAGCTGTGCTTATCAGGGCCACCTTTGAAGCTCAAGTTTATTTCTTTCAAATCTCTGAAGGCGAATTGTTCAGAACAAATTAATTTGATACATTTTTCTTTCAAAATAAAGGTTCGCTGTTTCATTTTGGTACTTTTCATCTCATGCAGGTAAATAAGCAACTAAATCCAAGTGAAGCCACGAATGTCTGAAGGACCTGGAACACCGAGGCAAAAGGTGGAAGATGACATGTCGAGTGGAGACTTGGGCGATGGCCTTCGCAGGAAACCTGGCGGCATCTATGAGCAAAAAACAGATTTAAATGTGGAGAGCACAAGATCTCGACAAGGATCAGATGCCACTGACTGTGGCCCGGGTAGAGATGCTAAAGAGGGTGAAGAAAACGAAAACATACCATGTTTCCGTTGGACCAAATACAACAGTTTCCCTCATTCAATGCACAAACTGACCTCCGCTGATGCAATGTATGCCCACAAGCGACGCAGCAGCGCTGGTAAACTTCACTAAGCTTTTGCTTTGATATCATCTGTCCCACAATAAATAGCTATAAAGCTTGTGCAAGCAAATACGTTTAGATTTCCTAAGTTAGGAAACTTGTAAATTTGTAGCAGTTCTCAATATATGTTGCTGAATGAACTATAGGAGAAGCTGAGAATTTTATAATTCCTCATATCAATTTTACTGCAGTCAGTCACGTTCTGTTTTAGCCAAAATCACTTGATCAGCTGTTGGGAGTTGTTTCTGTTTCTTTACCATCAGTGAAATTGTTCTACATATCTTTTGGAGCGGTTTTATCAGTTGTAAGGAGAATTTGTTAGAGTTATTGTACTCCCTCTGATGGCCTGGTAGGTAAATGTATCGCTAGGTGTATTGTATTAAGTCATACAGACCAGAAAGATGCAGATTGAATCTCTGGCGTTCGCTGAGTGAGCTGATCTGAGTTGATAAAATAATTGGTTTGCTACAGTTGATCTCAGAGCGCCCCTGGACTAAGGAGGGGGTGAATGAAATCAGCCAGAATTGCCTCGCTTGATGTTACGTAAAGTATTTACAGGATCAAGCTTCTCTGTAATGAATAAACTGGCAACACTTTAGGATCCAGGGTCACACATAAACATGCACTTGGCTCAGGTGAAGCAGAGGGTGCTGGAGGAACTATAGCTTGGCAGTACTCGGCAAGAAGAAAAGGAAGAGGTCGAGGAGGAAGAAGGGAGACAATTGGCAAGAAAAGAGGTGAAGAGAATCTGAAGAGATGAATGGATTCATACTTAGAATGTAACAAAGAGAAAATCAGAAAGGGTTAAAGATGAACTAGAGCACATCGATCTACAGGAGGATGTATGTGCTAAGGTATGGTTAGAGCACTCGCTTTGCAAGCGAGAGACCTGGGTTCGATTCCCGGCAGGGTGAAACCTTGGGCAAGTTTCCTTACTCTACGTGCCTGATAATAATCCCTTAAAAACAAAAAAATAAAGATTGGTCACTTCAATCCACGGCTGTTTGTGGGACACTGCTGTACCCAATTGGCTACCGCATTTCACCGACAGAATATACATTCAATTCACTTTACAGTATATTCTGTGAAGCATTTTGAGACATCTAGAAGACGTGAAAAGCGCTATATCAAATGCAAGGATTATTATTATTATAGTAAGTTGTAGTGCTGTATTTTCAGCAGTAACTGAAGTCGGAGGAAAGCAGTGAATGTGATTAACAGTGAAATAAATAGATGCATGTGGAACAAGATATGTGAAGCCTGATCTCCTCCATATTTTTTAATACTATATCTGTGCCAATGTGCCTAATAAATATCAAACCCTAACATGATAAAGTGCTTGTATCTGGATAAACTCATCAATAATTAATACAAAACTCAATGTATGAGTCCAGTAACTCCAGTAACATCTGGAATGAGTTATTTGGAAGGCTGACTGAGGGTAGAACTCTAAATTTGGTGGTATGATAGGAAGAGAGAAGGGACGGTATTCTGAAAGATTGCGATTGAATGAACCAAAGCGCCTTCTTCATCCAAATCCTTCCTGTGATCGTGCAAGTGAGTATTAGTGCTATAATATATTGAATCCTCTGCTTGGATCAGGAATGTATTACACCTTTTCAATTTTTAAAATATATACAGTGTAAGTCTTCATGTCAATGTTCTACTAGATGATCTTATCATTTGCCTGATGTGAAAGGCGCTATACAAATGTAATTTTGTTATTGTTTTACTGAAAAAAGAAACTGTGAAAAGAATTTCTAGGAGGATAAAACAAATTGTTTTTTGAAGAAATAAAAATGTTCTCTATGTTGGCATCACTAGATACAGTAATTATGTATTAAGGCAAAATCGAGAATATGTCTTTTTTGCTTTTAACAATAATAATAATAATCCTTGCATTTGATGTAGCGCTTAATCACGTCATCAAGACATCTCAAAGCGCTTCACAGAATAAATTGTAAAGTGAATTGATCGTACATTTTATGGGCGAAATGTGGCAGCTGATTGTGCACAACAGTGGCCCAGAAACAGTCGTAGATTGAGTGACACAATTTTTTTTGTACACCCCGGTTAGCAATCTGCCAATTGACTAACAACTGGGTTCTAACAAACAAATGAAGATTAGTACTTTTCTGAAACCTAACTTATCTCTGCAGCATTGAATGTTGAAATGACAAATGAAGAGCTGAAACAAAGGCTTCAGGAAGTCACTGAGGTAATTCTATTTTTAATTTATTTTTTATTCTTTAATGTAAAAAAATCTTTTTTGCTCTAAAAGATAATCTGTACTTTACTTTTGCATCTATTTAAAGGATAGTCATTTTTTGTAATGAAACATAGATTAATGGTAAAGAACCTCACTCTAACCCAGCTCTGCTTTTAATGTTTTTTTTCAATTACTATTGAATTATGACTACTGAGTTTTTTAATACTCAGGATGCAGAGATTTTACGAAGTGAGCTCGAAGTAACACAAAAGCAGCTTGAGGGGAAATATGAAGCATTGAAAATACTGCAGAGCATGGTGAGTTTGCTGTTTCACTAACTGGTCTACTTTGAGTCTCTGATTTAGTCAGTGGGGCTCCACTGGTCAGTCAATTATTTCAGTGGGGGATCTTAGATAGGATTGTTAGTACCTGGAGCCCAAGATAATAAATTGGTATTAAGTACGTCTTCACTCATATTAGTTCTTTAGGTTAATACAGTATTTGGTTGTGCGGGGAATGTTATGCTCTAGCTGTGAAGCAAAGTGAATGGGTTTAAGATTTTACAAGCAGTAATAAATAATAGTAATCCTTGCATTTGATATAGCGCTTTATTACGTCGTCAAGACGCCTCAAAGCGATTCACCTCATTTTACTGTAAAGTGTAATCGCTGCATTTGTAGTCAGCCCCCTAAAGTGCTTAATAGCTGGCTTTATGGTGCTTAACTAGAACAAAGTTAAAAGAGAACATTTCAAGTGAAGACTGTGCAGTGATTGAATGGTTGAACCAGAAAGTGGCAAAGTAAAATCATACTAACTAGCTTCAACAGTAAACCCGAAGGCCATGTCGCCACCATTTATGGTGATAATAAAATGTACATGTGGATGTGGTTGGGATGGAGGAGGAGGAAGTTGTTGGCAAGGCTCCATGCAGGGACTGCGAGAGCATGTATTATTAATAATTCAGCACAGTGGAGCCTAATATAATACAGTCACTTTAAAATATTTTTCCCATAAAATAAATGACAATTATTTGCATTAACAAAAGTATAAAATGTGCCGGTTGAAATCAGCTTTATTATTTCATATTGCATTGAAGAGTATTTCTAGATTATAATTTTATGGGTGGTCTATGGTTGGAGCTGAGTTACTATTAGTCAGTGTGATAGACATCGGATGATGGAGTCCTGTAGCTCAGTTAGAGCACAGGTTAGAGCACTCGCTTTGCAAGCGAGAGACCTGAGTTCAATTCCAGGCAGGTCAGGGCGAAACCTTGGGCAAGTTTCCTTACTCCACACAGAGCCTAATAATAATCCCTCCAAAACAAAACAATAATAATTGGTCATTTTCAATCTACGACTGTTTGTGGGACATTGCTGTGCGCAATTGGCTGCCGCGTTCGCCCACAAATATACAGTCAATTCACTTTAGTGTGCCTGTGAAGCGCTTTGGGACGTCCTCTTGACGTGAAAAGCGCTATATCAAATGCAAGGATTATTATTATTATTATTATGACCTGCAGGGGTCGTCCTTTTGTGCCAAGGTACTTTTTCCGAGGGATTTGAGCAGTTATTTCTATTGTTCTCCTGTGAGCGCATTTTCAACTTCACTAATTATTTTACACTTTCCACACTGAGCCACATCTTCTGCAATCTATTGACCAAATGGTGAGCTGCAGGCATAGTATCTACGCACCAGGAGACTTTTCACTAATTATGTTTGTAAGTCTCACACACAACCCACTGTCTGCGATCAGGTGATTTAGCACACGCCAAAGATCTTACTTACCTGGGACATTCCTAGTCTTTGTCCAGCCCTCTTACCCACTGAGCCAATAGAGGAAGGTATTATGAAATGTTTAATGCTTTAGAATTACGGCTATTGAAACTGGATTGAGTATTCAAACTGTTGTATTGTCACTCATCAAATTAGTGGGGGAGGGAGACAGGAATCGGGGGTGTCTTAATCCCATCAGTCTACACAGAATTAAAATTTGATTCCAGAACTAAGAACAATGTTTTTTTAACTCACTGTACTCTCGCTCCCTATTATTTTAAAATGTATGATGTTATAATTTTATTGTAAGAAAAATTATAAAATGTATTGTAGTGTAAGGGGCTGTGGATTTGTACTCATCTCTGAAGGCCTGAAGGCTACAGTGTAGGTTCACCTGATTACTTCACGATAGCTTTTGTTTTGTTTGTCACATTTGGCCATTTTTATTCTTCAGTTACTTTTCTTTAAAACGTATATAGATAATAGTATAAATGCCTTCAAGAGGAAGCTAAATATATAATTGTAATAATCCTTGCATTTGATATATCGATTTATCAAGTTGTTGAGATATCTCAAAGCGCTTCACAGAATATATGTAAAGTGAATTGACTGTATATTTTGTGGGCAAAACGAATAGAGGGAGTCGGGAGCAGTAAGGAGTGAATAGAGACTCATGGAGAATAAACATTGACATGGACTGGTTGGGCTGAACGGCCTGTTTCAATGCTGTACCATCTATGTAAATCTATGATTATTGTATGCTGCTTGCTGTGTATATACTGATGTTTCACCTCTGTTGACCAGGCTGTAGATGATAATTATGTAAACTGAACTCTGCCTACTGGTGAATTGAATGCTGAGCATTCTGCACATCCTGATATGTTGTTTCCATTTCACAGGCTGTGCTTGATAAAGCCATCCCTCACACAAAGACCCTCCTACAGAAAACAGAGGAACGTAACAAGATTTTAGAAAAGGTAGGTACTGCTTTGTGTGCAAATACATACACCGCACCTGAAATCCATTTTATTGTCATTCTTCTAGTTTATGTAAGGAAATTGTTTATTTACAACAGTTCCGCCTTATAGCAGATTAAGCCTTTATTTTTGATTGCCAATATTTCTCCTTCAAAGGCTTTTAACTCCTTTTCTGTTTGTCCAGACCCAGTTCATTAGGTGCCAATCTCCTTCTGTACCTCACATGGACATTATTCGGTCGGTAAATTGCGTCACTCAATCCACAACTGATTGTGGGACACTGCTGTGCACAATTGGCTGCTACGTTTCATGCACAAAATACACAGTTAATTCACTTTACAATATATTCTGTCAAGCGCTTTGAGACGTCTCAATGACGTGATAAGGCGCTATATCAAATACAAGGATTATTATTATTATTCATGTGTGAATGTTGCCAGCCCAATGACTGCAGAGGAGGAACATCACCGCTGAGCCCTAACCTCTCTTCTATTGACTCCCATCTTGCAGCAGGGATAGTGATCAGAGGCAAATATCTGGCTGAAATTCCTCTTCTTAATCCATGGGGTTTGAGGCCAATTCTACCATTGCACCTTTTGCTCTATCTGAAACTAGCACAGAATGGCATTCGGACATGTGATCTAGCAAACCGAATGTCTCATTGCTGAACTAGGTGTGAGTTTACCCATTAGCCATTGGGGAAATTCTAAAGTAAACCTCAGAATTTTTTCCACTTTTGAAAATTGGAATGTATTAAATACTGTTGTCAAAAGGTTTTGGTGGAAGTATCTTTCCCCTACATCCTGTACACAAACATTCTCACTACCATAGGTCGTAAAAGTGTAACTGCAATCTATTGCACTTCAAAATGGTGTGTACATAGGTTTGAACTTTGTACTATACTTGGGTGATTGTATCAGAAATCTTTGGTGCTTATTTTGTGGCTAAACTGCTTGGTGTGACCTGCTTACTGCACATCCTGGTACTGTTTAGTTCATTCATCCGGCATGCCAACACTTTTGTTTGCGAACAAATTTACATTGAGATTATAGTCTAGGTTGACACTGCAATGCTTTGTAGGGGAGTGCTGCATTGTTGGTTGGAAGTGTCATCCTTCAAATGAGACATTGAACTGATGCCTGCTCAGTTGGATGTTAAAGATCCCCAAGCACTATTCGAAAGGAGAATGCAGTTTCTCCCTGGCAAACAATCCCCCAAATAAAACTGGTCAATCACCATGGCTGTTTGTGGGCTAATGAGGTGCACAAATTGGCTCCTACTTTCATCTACAAAATGCACACTCACTATACAATAAATCCTTGACACACTTTGAGACTTTGTGCCAATGTGAAAGGCACTGTATCAAATGTAAGGATTATTATTTTATTTACCCCTCTTGTGTATATTCCAACCCTGGAAACCTCCAGTTGGTGGGTGAATAAGAGATATTAGACTTGGTTTCTTTAGGTGTCTTTTCTAGGTTTCTAGTTCAGTCACAATTTGTACTTTTTGGTTTCTTTTTTTTAAAATAAACTTTTCTTTCCAGAAATCTCTCGTCTTTCTTCTTCTCTTTCTTCCCAACCCACTACAAAGCATTCACTTCCTATAAAATAGCAACACACTGTTATTGATTTTTAGGTTATTTCGGAGGGTTAAATACATCTTGTGACATGGCATAGAGCCAAACAAACCAGAAAAGTCAGAGGTTTTGTTCCTGGTTTTCCTGTTAGCTATTCTCAGCCAATAAGTGGTGTGGGGCAGGCAATATAACTTGGCCCCAACAGCACTGAACCATGCAGGGGAAGCAATAACCTGATGTTTTCCTGATGACTATACAGAGACCTCTCCTAGAAGTGGATGTTTGTCAATCAGTTAGTCCATTGTGGTCTTGGCTGTACTAGCCCCCATGATTGACTAACCTGCTGCTGCTTCTAGTTTAAAATCCTCATCCTCATTTTTAAAGCCCTCCATGGCCTTGCTCCTCCCTACCTCTGCGACCTCTTAACACCAAACCAACTTTCCTGTTCTCTCCGTTCGGTGGGGACTGGTCTACTCTATGTCCCCCACATGCCCACCCAACCATTGGCAGTCGGGCCTTTAGCTCTCCTGCCCTCCCCTCTGGAACTCCATTCCACAGTCCCCCCCGCCTTGCCTCCTCCCTTGCCTCCTTCAAAGCCCATCTCAAGATCTTCCCCTTTGACTGTGCCTTTGGCCACACTCCCACCCCCGCCCCCCTACCCTCCACCTCTCTTGATTCCAATCCCCAGATAAATTACAAATCCTTAACTGTCGGGTGCCTTGGGATGTCCTTCCAACGTAAAAGGTGCTACATAAATATAATTTGTTATTGCTACTAGGTGACTACACATAAAGAATCATCCTTTGGACAAGTAAGCAAAGGCCCACCCCTAGGGGAGGTACATTCTCGCGCAATCTCTCCTTCAGGAGACTACCTTCCATTCCAAACTATCTGTCACACTTTGTCAAATGTATCTATCGCTAAGCCCATCTTGGATCATGGATTTCACCATATGCCTGTCACCAGGATGTGTTATTGAAGAGGGTATAATGGCGTTTGTAAGTCTTGTAGGATTGCCAGGGATGTTCTCGAGCAGCACCGAATAACCTAACAGATAGTAACAGTTTGTTGTTATTTACAGGAAGTAAATGTTTTGCAGTGGGAAAAAGAGTTCAATCAGGATAAACATAAGAACTTCAAACAAACCTACATGCAAAGATATGACCGGTTGGTATCTGTGTAGTCCTGTCAGGTTGGTGTCTGTGTGGCCCTGTTGTGTTGATAGAAGGCAAACTCATTATAATGTGGTCCTCTAGGTCCAGTCTCTCAGTGGTGGCATTATATGCAACCGAGAACAAATGGCTGACTTCTTGGTTACCAAGTTGATACTGATGCCACTTCCTGCATATTGCACTCATGTGCAAGAAGCGCAGCGTTACCGCTTCCTGTGTAGTCTAGAGTGCGAAGTATGTAGAAAGTGATGTCAGCAATGATCTATAGAGCCAATCATCAGCAATTGTTTAGCGTGGGAAACTGTTGAGCCAGTGCTGGGTGTACTATGGTTTGTGTGGATTCACACAGATACAGGATTTGACTGTATCCATGTGGTCCTGTTGTGCTGCTATTTATATTCCTGTCATGAATACGTTGATCTAATAGACATTTATTCAGTCCCAGAATAAGAATGATAACCAGACTTAATGCCAGCTTAATGTAGCTTCCCTCCAAAAAGCATTTAAAGTTGAACCAATGTGCAATAAATAGTTAAAAATATAAATAATACAATTTCCTATTACTGATGACCTCACCAATGAATCTGGGACCGTCCTCTTGATCGCTATCTATCATTTCCTAGTAGAAAGGGCATGGATTTCAGATGAGGGCTATGATGCTTTCATGGTTGAATCACCTGCCATCACTCACTAGACTCGGATATGAAATTAGTTAACAAAAAGCGGTTGATTTTGCTTGTTATCTGGCTAAAACAATTTTGGCATAGCAGGGTTAGACCCACAAGATAATGGAATGATTTTACTGGTAAATACCTTTCTATTAGTTTCCAATAAGTGATTTGATTGCTATGTGCTTTAGTCCATTTTTTATGTTGACATGTGTATCACTTGTGTACATCATTATAATGCCTGATTGGAAGTAA
The DNA here is from genome assembly GCF_018977255.1 of Callorhinchus milii. Taxonomy (NCBI): domain Eukaryota; kingdom Metazoa; phylum Chordata; class Chondrichthyes; order Chimaeriformes; family Callorhinchidae; genus Callorhinchus; species Callorhinchus milii. Next base: position 115,067,558 of record NW_024704742.1, on the reverse strand, counting down.
TTGAACTTTAACCATGTGGTTAGTGGTTGGTTTATCAGCTCTTTGCATTTTCAGTCATGGGAGGAGTAATATTTACAGATCATGGATTCAGTCGCTAATCTCAGTTCAAACATTTAAACTCTTACTTTCTTTGCCAATTGTGGAGGATACAGTTTCCTTCAGGGGTGGGGGTGGTGGTTAAAGAAGTAAACCTGCTTGCCTATGCTTGAAAAGCACACATTCGGGTCAGTAGAAAGTAAGGCATTAATTTGCACCCCAATTGTGTGTTGGCACAGTGCTAAGGCTCTGCTATCTAAAATTCTACAATTTACCAGTATGAGGCACCAATAAGCTTCCTGCTACTTGTCCTGTGAGGACAAGTGAGCGTTTACATTTTGTAAAATAAACATCTATCGAGAGGAATGCAATAGTGAAGGAATATTAAATGCCAACAAATCTTATCCACTTTTTTTTAATACGTTATCACTATATAAGTGTAAATTTGTATTGTCACTAATGGACTCTTAATTTTCTTTGGATTCACGTTTCTTCAATTATCATTTCTATTCATTGAACTAGTAAACTAATACTAGTAAATGTAAATGTTTACGTAAAAGATTGTACAATCATGTTCTTGTTGCTTTGCTTCACAGACTGTGCATTGAAAATGCCGAACTTGCAGCAACTGTGGAAGCAAGAGATGCAGAGATTCGGGATCTCAAATCAGAAAATGCTAGTAAGTTCTCAGCGAACACTTTTACATAGCACCTTTCATGGAGATAACCATCTCAAGTGCTTTCACAAAGAGTGAGTGGACGCCCAATCAGTGTGGGAAATGGGGGAGTTGGAGGGAGATGACCCGACTCCACCACTACCTCACCCCTCAGGCCGCTGAAACTCTTGTTCATGCTTTCATCACCTCCAGGCTCGACTGTACAAATGCCCTGCTTGTTGGCCTTCCCAACTCCTCCCTCCACAGGCTGCAGATAATCCAGAACTCTGCAGCCCGTGTCCTCTCCCGCACCAAACTCCGTGACCCCATCTCCCCCATTCTCGCCCGATTCCATTGGCTCCCTATCCTTCAGAGGATCCAGTTCAAAATCCTGGTCTTCACCTACAAAGCCCTCAATGGCCTCGCCCCACCTCTGTGACCTACCAACCCACCCGCTCCCTCCGCTCAGCCAGCTCCGGCCTGTTTCACGTCGCCTGACCCTCCCGCCCCACCATTGGCGGGAGAGCCTTCAGCCACTCTGTCCCCAACCTCTGGAACTCCATCCCCCAATCACTCCGCCTCGCCCCCTCCTTAGCCTCCTGCAAGTCCCGCCTCAGAACCCTCCTCTTCGACCATGCCATTGGTCATCTTCCCCTCGCCTCCCTTCTCCCCCCCTGACCCCAGTTCGGGTCTGAAATGCTGTTACACTGTCCAGCGTCTTGGGACATCCTCCCGACGAGAAAGGCGCTGTACAAATGTAATCTTGTTGTTGTTGTAGAAGATCAGAGATACGGTGGGAAATAGCGGGGAGGCATTTTAAAGTTAAAATGTGGATCTTAAAGTTGATCGGATGTGAATAGGAACCTGTATATAAATTACAGTTCCATACGTGAATTACATTTTAAATTGTTTATGAAAGATTATGTTGCCCAAAACCTTTAGAAGTACACAATAAAAATGATTCACAAGCAGCACATGATAGCTCCTCGAGATTGAACACATCAACTTCACCGAGTCAATACATTTTACACAGAATATGTCTAATTCATAGCCACAAAACTTTACAGTATATTCTATGACATGCTTTGAGACTTCTCAACAACATGATAAGGCACTAAATCAAATGAAACAATTATTTATACATTAAGGAAAAGATTGAAACCCAGGTTCCAGAATTGAGAGGTGTATTTTTAATCCCCTCCTTTGGCTTGGATCAGTGTCCTAATTTGTTGTTTGTCAGAATCTGGGGAGCAGGAGATTAGTATGACTAGACTATTGCTATCCACAGGGGAGATGGGGGTGGTGTGGGTGGGGGGGTAAGGTAAGCAAGGCCTCCTCGGATTGAGGTCCCTACAATGTGACTAAAATGACAAAAATGCACTTATTTTTCTACTTTTATTTATCTAAAACCTACCCTGTTGTAGAATTTGCCCTACTCCAGCTATCTTCTGGAAGGAAATTCTAAACAGAGTAATCCAGCACTAACTCGAAGATATTCATCATAATCACAGCTTAACTATTCAAACCTTGACCTGTTTTGCTCCACAAGCACAATATATCCCTCTATGAAACTTCACATGTTGATTTAAGGTATCCTCTCTTCGGTTGCTGTGACTCGCTTCTGATATAAGCGTTCGTTGAGATGCTCTCGTCTTTCTTTTCTCAGTTTTGACTCAGAGCTCTTCAGAACTACTTGCAATGCTCGATGTGAAAGATCAGCAGATGATCCGGGGACTATTGTCAACAAGCAAGAATGGCTTCACCGAAGTTACAACCCTTGAGGTAATCCCTTCACTGGACATTATCTCCCCCAGGTTTTAAGTACCCTTTAAAATCATTTTATTCTACAGTAACATCCAGTTATATATAACCTGACGTAAATAAATTCTTTGCTAACTGTGGGTGTAACAAAAATTGGTTAAACGCCACAAGAGTTGTAATCAGCAGCACAGAGGTCCAACATGCTAATGATCCAACTCCATGTCTAAGATATCTGTGATTTTACTCCATTGACCATGTTCCCAGTCTCACAGTGCTGTGAGGAATAGCAAGCGTGGGGGAGTGGGTGGGTGTTCAGAATTCAGATCTCTGCAGACTCCTGCAGGCTGTGAGGACAAGGATTGAAAGTTTAGGTATGGGAACCCAGTATTCTATCCCAAGCCCCAGTGTACACCTACAGTGAATGGCTCTTGTTGGTTTCTTGCAGCTTGGTGTGCTGGGGGCCTGCCATTGTAATAGTCCTGGAGGAGAGCCCTGTACCTGTGCCAGAATGGCAGCTGCCACAAGGAAACAGCTTCTGCAGATGAAGCAAGAGGTTGGTCCCTTGTGAAGTTATCTTGATCGCGAGCAGATAAGTTGAAAGAGGGATTTTAAAAATGTTGTGAGTTATCAAAATCAGTTTGTGCTGCCATTGTGCTATTTGAGTTTATATTAGATACACTGTCATTCCTTACTTTAATCTAATGTAATATCTTTGTATAACAATTTAATTATAAGAAGCTATAATGTTCTCACTTTGTTTCCATATTACAAGATTAAATTATAAATTTGCCAACAAAATGCAGTCAAAACACTTTACAGTAAAATCCTTTGAAGGACTTTGAAATATCTCGACAGCACTGTATCAAATGCAGGATTATTATTATGAATAAAGTATTTAATAATGTGCGTGAACAGCTTTCTGTGATTCGTTCATCGTTGAACCAATCTTTGTTCTTAGGTTTTACTTATTCCTCAATCCAAAAGAGACTGAAGGGCATGTGGTGTTAGAATGTAGGTCGGATTATGAAGCAGTCAGGCTTTCAACCTTTCTGCTCCCACCCTCTGAAACTCTATCCTGGATTCCCTTCGCCTTATCCCCTCCCTTGCCTCCTGCAATGTCTGTCTCAAGACCTTCCTCTTTGAACGTGCCTTCGATCGTCTTTCACCCCTGCCTTGCCCTCCACCCTCTTGATTCCAGCCTCCAACTCAGGTGCCAACTGTTAACTGTCTAGCACCTTGGGAGGCCCTCACGATGTGAAAGGCATAATATAAATGTTGTTTTTGCTACTTCATGCCCCCACTCCCTGCCATCCACTCTGTTGCATCATCGATGGTGAGTTTTCATATACTTTGCCCCTGACCTTTGGAAGTCTGTTCCGAAATCCTTGAACCTCACACCCTTCCTCTGTGCTTTCAAATCCCAACTAAATATTTATCTTTTACTATACCTTCAGCCACCTCCCCCCTATTTCCCTCCTAGCTCGGCCACTCTCAGTTTTTGCAAAGTACTCTGAGATGTTCTGACTATGTGAAAGATGCTATATATGTGTAAGTTGTTGTTGGAATATCAGTCAAGACTAGTCTTGACATGTGCTAGTATATTGCTGGTGCCATTGTGAATTGTTGAGTGTACAGTAGAAAGTGACTTGTTCTATATCTTTATGTATAATACTGAACTGCATTGCATTAGATTGATGTCCAGAGAAAACGAAAGGAGGAGGCCTATGTGATGTCTGATGCCTTTAGAATTGCCTTTGAGCAGCAGCTGAAGAGGACAAATGATCAAACTCTTCAAATGACTAAGATGACAGAGCTACATAGGAAAGACCTCTTGAAGGGACTGACATGGAACCGACTCATGGAAAAGGGTAAATTCTCAATCGGTGTCGTGGTGGGTTTGTTACAAAGCAATGACTTATAGTAAAATGTTGAATTTATATGTAGATAATTTACCTGCATCCACTATTAGGTTCAGTCGTGCAACAGTTGCGACTGAATTGTAGCTCAGATTGGTGTCCCAGGATCACATTGATTGGTGCATAGATGTAATCTGAATTATTGATTTTACTGGTGAGTAATGGTTACATTTTTATTGATCCCTTCTAGAGCCTGTTCATAAGAAGCCAGGAATTCATAGCTCTCTAGGGCAGAGGTTGAAGGGGCTGCTCAATTCATCAGCAGACATTAAGAAATTGGAAATACTGGATGATCCACAAGAGATTCTGAAGATACTGGTAGACTTGGTCTGTATGATTTGCAGTTTAATACCCCACATTGTTTGTCTTGCTTTAACCTGGTGATAGATCCCATACAACACTTTTATTAGCACTTTACTATCAAACATTTATATATATATATGAATAATTTTTAAAAATAATATAGCATTCTTTTTCTAAACATTTGAAAAGAAATACCAGCATTGGTAATAATAATAATAATAATCCTTGCATTTGATATAGCACTTTTCACGTCGGGAGGACGTCTCAAAGCGCTTCACAGAACACACTGTAAAGTGAATTGACTGTATATTTGTGGGCGAACGCGGCAGCCAATTCGGCACAGCAATGTCCCACAAACAGTCGTAGATTGAAAATGACCAATTTATTATTGGTTTTGGTTTTGGAGGGATTATTGTTAGGTGTGTGGAGTAAGGAAACTTGCCCAAGGTCTCGCCCTGCCTGGAATTGAACTCAGGTCTCTCGCTTGCAAAGCGAGTGCTCTAACCACTGAGCTACAGGACTCTACGTGGTAATAAAAACCTTGGATGTGGGATTGTTATATTACTAAGGTTGCTACACAGAAGATACTGATAAGCAGGAGGAAGATACAACTGTGTTGTTCTGCTACTTCAGTGACATTTTCAAAACCATTTCAAAATTATTTTGAAATCAGATATCTGAATGTATATTTTTGTCCCTTCTCTTAAAGGCAATGGCCATGATGGGCTACAGTTCCACAGACATCAGCTGTGCGCTTAGCAGGGACCTTACCATAGCAACCATTCTGCATGTGTTAGGCTAGATAGGGAGTTAGTGTTGAAAAGGCTGTTTGCTCATTGAGGGGCATTACAGATAAGATTGTTGGTGCCCTAACCCACTCCATGCATGCTCAATTTTTAGCAAGAGTGAACGTCTAGCGAGACCCTGGCTGTGTTTCTTTCTGTCTGTCCACTCTTGCTCCCCTCGCTCAGTACTACAGATACCGATTTTTGCAGCCCCACCATTGCTCTAGCATAAATCTAGTTATTCAGCACTGGGATCAAACATGGGGCTTTCCTGGTTTGTAGGTTGTACACTGGAAACTTTCCTTTAGTCATTTGGGTTTCTCACAAAAGTTTCTCTAATTCACCTAGCTATTATTTAGCATTTGTATCTTGGATAGTGAACATTCAGCAAGAGCTACATTTGCATAAAATTGAGTGCAAGATCAAAACACGATTTACAATGGAAGTAAGCTGCATAGCAATGGGACTTGGCTTTGATTTGTGTTAATAAAGTAAAGCCCCCTCTTATACCATTATTGGCTTGATAACATGCAATGTTTTATTGCACAAATATCTTGCTAACTGTACATATGTTAGCACAGAAGAGTATTCATTGAAGTGCTCATTGGCTTTCATGCAGTAAGTTACCAATTACTAACAGAGTATATGTGGATTTATTCTTTGTTTTGGCAGTTAAATGATAAGGAAGAGGCCCTGGCACATCAGCGGAAGGTTAGTTACATGTTGGCCCGAAGAGTGGAGGAACAAGAACAGTATGTTAAACAACTGAAAGAACAGGACGGTTGCAGGAAAGAGACTACTGCTGCTGACTGTGGCAAAGCTTGTCGGCGCCCAGAAAGGTTACACAAGTCCAGAAATACCTGCTCCAGTTTAGTTGATCAAAACCCACGCAGACGTGTGGCTATTTCAAGGACACATTCCTTGCCCCAGATCAATACCCAAACAGTCGAAGGTTCAACAGAGACTCTTCAGGAGGAAAGAGACAACAGGAATCGTGGCAGAGAGTTCATGGAACAAAATGTTGACACTGAGACAAAACAGGAGGATTAAAACTTTCAGGGTCTTTTGATGAATCTGTTAATAGAGTAGCAGAAAAAAATCACATTAAGGGAATCCCTAAAAACCTGATTTCTCCTCATTTCAGTTTAAGTTGCATTAATATCCTGCAACGTACAATGTTTAGAGTCATGAGGCACGTTTAATGCCTTTGGTGTTGGTGTATAATTTGCTTTCTTTCCTCACTGAAACAAGTTTAGACCTGGTCATTTTCATTTGACTTTCAAAATTTATGTGAGTGATGCACCAAGTGCAATTCTGTTGTTGTACAAATGTTTAGTGGTAGAATGTTGTTTAACACTTCAGTGCCATTTGATTTGATTTGCATAACATTATTTTGTCACTCCAACTGCAAGTTGGAAACTCTCTGCAGGGAAAAGGCACAATGGATAAATGTATTTATTTGAAGAAAACTGTCTCTATAACAGAGGCTCTAACCTCATACATCACCACCAACAACAAATTACATTTGTAAAGTGCCTTTCACGTCAGGAGGACGTCCCAGAATATACAGTATACCAGAATATATCAGGTAAACGAATGCTGGGAATTGATTGTTAGACTTCTGGCAAGCAAAGGTTTGAGCCCTTGCTAGGTGAATAGCAGATACCAGAAACTCCTTGCAAGCCCTTGTGAGCAGCATCAGAAATCTGCATCTCAGCTGCAGCTCAGAACCCTCAAGAACTGTTTGTAAACCTGTCTAAGTGCCACAAGCTTCACCTCATTGTCACTTCCTTTTTACAGTAAAATGAGAGGGAACTAAATTGAATCCTTATACCAAATGTAGGTTTATCAAAGCAATGCTTCTAGCGACTGGAATGTCAAGTGATGCTCTTGTCTGTAAAATCTGAGTGATAACACGACTCAAATCTTACAATGGGGTCAACAATGCAACATGTAAACACATGTGGACAGAAGGAATTAGATACCTCTAATTATGTAATTAATTAAAATTGAATAATGTATCCGTTACTTTTTGTATCTCTTACTGCCAACAATTGTTATGTTTAAAAAGGCTTTCCTACCTTTCCTTTGATATAAAGCCTTATCACATCATCAAGGTGTCTTAAAGCACTTCACAGGGTATATTGTAAAGTGGATTGACCTTTTCAAAAGGTCCTACCTTTCACACAGCCTCCACTTCGTCTCAGCTAACGGCTTCTCCTCCAATCCCTGCATCATCTTGTGTGGTGTCCCTCAGGGCTCTGTCCTCGGTCCCCTTCTCTTCACCCTCTACATGCTCCCCTTTGGTGACATCATGCACAGACATGGGGTAAATTTCCACATTTATGCGGATGACACCCAACTCTGTCTCTCTGTCTACACCCTCAACTCCAGGACTACTGGCGTCCTGACTGACTGTTTGTCCGACATCAAGGGACATCCTGGATGAGGGACAACTTTCTCCAGCTGAACGTAAGCAAGATCGAGGCCCTCCTGATTGGCTCACGCCAGCGCCTCTACACCTCGGGCCCTGGCAGCATCAGCCTCCATGGTTGCGCACTTAACCTCATTAAGCCAGTCAGAAACCTGGGTATTTTGTTTGACCCTGAACTGTCCTTTCTCCTCCACATCCGCGCCACTGCCTACCACCACCTCCACAACATTGCCAGACTCCGCCGCTGCCTCACCCCTCAGGCTGCCGAAACCCTCACCCACGCATTTGTCACATCAAGGCTCGATTAAGGGAACTCCCTCCTCATCGGCCTTCCCAACTCTTCCCTTCACAAGCTGCAGATCATCCAAAACTGCAGCTCGTGTACTCTTACGCACCAGGCTCCGTGACCCCATTACTCCCACCCTCGCCCGACCCCACTGGCTCCCCATCCCCCAGAGGATCGAGTTCAAGATCCTCATCCTCATCTTTAAGGCCATCCATGGCCTTGCCCCCTCCTACCTCTCTGACCTGCTGACTCCCTACCAACCTGCCCGCTCCCTCCGTTCATCAGGCTTCGGGCTGCTCCATGTCTCCCACCCGACTCACCCTACCATCGGTGGCTGAGCTTTCAGCCTCTCTGCCCCCACACTCTGGAACTCCATCCCATGGTCTCTTCGCCTCGCTTCCTCCCTTGCCTCCTTCAAGGCCAGTCTCAAGACCCTTCTCTTCGATCGTGCCTTCGGTCGCACCCTCCCACCTCTCTGCCTTCCCTCACCCCTGCCCCAACCCTCCCCCATGCTCGGATCCTGACCCGACTGTCCAACACCTTGGGACGTCCTCCCGATGTGAAAGGCGCTCTATAAATGTGATGTTGTTGTTTCATGTTTTCTGTTATTATCTATATCTTTCCTTAATCCAGCAATATGATCAATACTAAATGAATATGATTCAGCATTGGCCACCAAATCACTCCGAATCTTTTGAAAACAGTATTACTTGTGTGACACGGGTAAAGTTCATTTTAATAGGGAAATAGATTTATTTAACAAAGGGCACAAATTAAATGAGCTCCTTCACACGTACTGTCACCACATTTTACAGAACACTCAAAGTGAAGTGCTTTAAGATGTTTCAATTGATAGTGCGCTCTTGTGCGATAGTGTGAAAGGATTATTTATGATATATTGGCATCATGGAGTCCTGTCGCTGAGTGGTTGGAACACTTGCCTTGCAAGCGCGAGAGCTCAGTTTGATTCCTGGCAGAGTGAAATGACCGTCAAGTTTCCTTACTCCACACGCAGTAAGTAGGAACCCAGTTGTTAGCTGATTGGTAGATCGCTCATCCGGGTGTAATAATTCCTTCCAATAAACAAAATAATAAATTGGTCATTCAATCCACTTTGCGGGACACTGCTGTGTGCAATTGGCTGCCGCGTTTCACCTACAAAATATGCAATCAATTCACTTTACAGTATATTCTGACGGGCTTTAAAATGTCTTGAAGTGCAAATGCAAGTATATTATTTATAAAATGTACATATATTGAGAAAGTCTGAGTCCTGTAGCCTTGCAAGCGAGAGACCTGGGGTCAATTCCAGGCAGGTCAGGGTGAAACCTTGGGCAAGTTTCCTTACTCCACACAGAGCCTAATAATAATCCCTCCAAAAACCAAAAACAATAATAAATTGGTCATTTTCAATCCACGACTGTTTGTGGGACATTGCTGTGCGCAATTGGCTGCCGCGTTCGCCCACAAATATACAGTCAATTCACTTTACAGTGTGTTCTGTGAAGCGCTTTGGGACGTCCTCCCGACGTGAAAAGCGCTATATCAAATGCAAGGATTATTATTATTATTATTAAGAGAAATAAAAGTCCTTTGCAGTGAAATAGGAGTTTCCAATCCTAATAATTCTACCAATTGAGTCTGGTATCCCCTGGAAACCAGAGATTCTTAGTGGGTGGGGAGTGTCTGTGTGTGGGGGGGGGTGCGGTGCCGTTGGCTGCCGCCTGTGGCGCTGTGGGGGTGCGGTGCCGTTGGCTGCCGCCTGGTGGCGCTGTGTGTGTGTGTGTGTGTGTGGGGTGTGTGTGTGGGGGGTGCGGTGCCGTTGGCTGCCGCCTGGTGGCGCTGTGTGTGTGGGGGGTGCGGTGCCGTTGGCTGCCGCCTGGTGGCGCTGTGTGTGTGTGGGGGGGGGTGCGGTGCCGTTGGCTGCCGCCTGGTGGCGCTGTGTGTGTGCGGTGTAAGTCCGCAGCAGTAGTTGGGCCTCTCGAGGCCCCGCGGGGAGTGCGGTGAGAGCGGAGTCGGCGGTTGAGGTCGGCGATGAGTGTTGGGTGAGTAGTGAGTCCCCAACAACCGGACCCCGGGCCCCGACCTCGGGCTGAGCAGCTCACAGCCGCCCCCCCCCCCCCCGGCCCCGAGCCACCGCCCCCCCCCCCACCCGGCCCCGAGCCCCGAGCCCCCCCCCGAGCCCCCCCCCCGGCCCCGAGCCCCGAGCCCCCCCCCGAGCCCCCCCCCGGCCCCGAGCCCCGGGCCCGAGCCTCGGCCCTACAGCGGGAGGGAGGGAGGGAGCGGCCAACCTCAGCCTCAGCCTCAGTCTGTGGGGGTCTGAGGGCTCTGAGGAAACCGATAATCCAGAGCCCGAGCGCTGGGCCTCGGCCTCTCTTAGTAATAACAGTAATAGTAATAACAGTAATAGTAAAGCTCCACATCACGTCCTCGAGACTCCTCAACGCTCCTCATAGAACACACTGTGAAGTGACGATTGTATATTTTGTGGTGAAACACAGCAGCGAATTGGCACAACAGAGGGTCCCCCAACACCACCCAACACCCCAACACCAACACCAACACCACCCACAGCCCTCACACCCCAACACCAACAGCCCCCAACACAGCCCAACACAGCCCTCACACCCCAACACCACCCAACACCAACACCAACACCACCCACAGCCCTCACACCCCAACACCAACAGCCCCCAACACAGCCCAACACAGCCCTCACACCCCAACACCAACACCAACACCACCCACAGCCCACACCCCCAACACCAACACCAACACCACCCACAGCCCTCACACCCCAACACCAACACCAACACCAACACACCCCACAGCCCTCACACCCCAACACCCCCCACACACCCCAACACCACCCAACACCAACACCAACACACCCACAGCCCTCACACCCCAACAGCCCCCACACACCCCAACACCCCCCACACCAACACCAACACCAACACCACCCACAGCCCTCACACCCCAACACCACCCAACACCCCAACACCAACACCAACACCACCCACAGCCCTCACACCCCAACACCACCCACACCCCAACACCCCCCACACCAACAGCCCCAACACCAACACACCCCAACACAGCCCTCACACCCCAACACCACCCACACCCCAACACCAACAGCCCCCACACACCCCAACACCCCCCACACCAACACCAACAGCCCCCACACACCCCAACACCCCCCACACCAACACCAACAGCCCCCACACACCCCAACACCCCCCACACCCCAACACACCCCCCACAGCCCCAACACCAACACAGCCCTCACACACAACACCACCCACAGCCCTCACCAACACACCCCAACAGCACCCACAGCCCTCACCCCCACACCAACACTCCCCACACACCCCACACCAACACACTCCAACACACCCCCACACACCCCAACAGCACCCACAGCCCTCACACCCCAACACCCCACACCCCCCACACACTCCAACACCCCCACACACCCACACCCCACACAACCCCCACACCCCAACACCCCCCCACCCCCCTCACACCCCCCCCACACCCCCGTCACACCCCCCACACACCCCAACACCCCCCAACACCGGGACCCCCACACACCCCAACACCCCCCACACAACCCCACACCCCAACACCCCCCACACCAACACCCTCCACACCCCCCCTCAACACCACCCACACACCAACACCCCCCACACACCCCAACACCCCCCGACGTGAAAGGCGCTCTATAAATGGAATCTTGTTGTTGTTGTTGTTGTTGCCCTCGGTCACGGCCCACGCCCCACCCGTCCACCATTGGCGGGAGAGCCTTCAGCCACTCTGCCCCCAACCACTGGAATTCCACCCCCCAGTCCCTCCGCCTCAACCCCTCCGTAGCCTCCTTCAAGTCCTGCCTCAAGACCCTCCTCTTTGACCATGTCATCGGTCACCCCCCTTCCCCTCCCCTCCCTTCCCCCCCCTGACCCCAGCTCGGGTCTGAAATCCTGTGCACTGTCCAGCGCCTTGGGACGTCCTCCAAACGTGAAAGGCGCAACAAATGTAATCTTGTTATTGTGACACAAGTTATTTTAGTTACAATGTATTGTCTGTCTTTGCTTTAAAATACTTTTCTGTTAGTTGAGTGTGACATAGCGAAATCCATCAACATGCAGAAGAGTTCCACACTTCTACGCTATCAACACATGGATATTTGCCAGTGCGTTTCAAAATATGAAATAACATTGGTCTTGGGACTGAGTTGGGACCATGTATTTTTTGATTTGCTGTAAATTGAGTAGTTTGCTCCTTAAATTATGTCCTTTCGAAATTGGATTCTATCATCCGCTTGTCATGGATGTTGGTGCCGTTTAACCGAAGCGATCAGGTGGATGTTAAACATCCAGTGGCACTATTTGAAAAGGGAAGGGAGTTTCGCCCGGTGTCCTGACCAGTAAATCCCCTAAATAAAATTAATCACTCACTCCATGGCTGTTTGTGGAACATTGCTGTGCAAAAAAATGCAGTTTGCCCACAAATTACACAGTCAATCCACTTAACAGTATATTCTGTTAAACGCTTTGAGACATCTTGACAATGTGATAAGGCACTATATCAAATGCAAGGATTAGTCAGTTTACCTTACAAATTTGCTCCATTATCAATCAAATATTGTTTGTAGTTGTTTTTGCGCCATATTCCTTGAGTTCCTTGGGACGTCCTCCCGAGATGAAAGGCGCTATACAAATGTAATTTTGTTGTTGTTATTCATGTGTTCTCTTCCATTTTACTTTTCTCAGCGCTCTTTAAACTATTTCATGTTCAGTACCTTCATTCTTAATGTGCAAATGGCCATTGTTGAACAGATGTACTGGATTTATTGTACTTTTAATTTCAGAGTTCGGCTGTCATATGCTCGGTTTGCAGAGACTCAAATGCCGAAGTCCACTGTGACTTGTGGAAACAATGTTCAAGCATTCCTGCAGTCAAGCATGTGATTGATGAGGACGTATTCTTGGAAGGCGTTTTGTTGGTGAGCGTCCCTTCCCTTCCATCTCCCCCGCCATGTGTTTGCCCTGTAGTGTACTTTATTTCAAGGATGTTCCTAATGATACAAGTATTTGCTGCATGGGGCCAAACATGCATGGTTGACAAGATCAGCAGATTTCTCAGTCGTCTTAGACTCTGTTGTATTGGTCAGTTTCCTGCTTGTTTCTCTTCTGAGATAAACCTTTTTTTTTCTGGTTTAAACCAGTCTTTTATGTAGTAGCGTCTGGTCATATGTTGACTGTGTGATCTGACTTAATTCAATAGTTCTTGTTAAATGAAGTAATTTGATCCATTAAAAAACGTTTATTTACTCTTACAGGAGGAAGGAGCTTCAAAAGTCTTAGACAAAGCCCAGAATGGACAATTATTTCAAAGCAGCAGTCTGTGACTTGGACAAATTACTCGATGATTTTGAGCAAAATCCAGGTTGGTTCTAATTTTCCTTTTGTTAGAAAGTCTTCCTGTTCTTAGGTTGATGGTATCAATCCCATGACATTGTTCAAAACGTAGAGAGAATTTCTCCCAGTGTCTTGACCAATATCCCTCCAGTAGGAGCATGAGAATACGAAGGGGCCATTCAGCCCGTTGAGTCAGCTATACCAGTGGTATAGTGAAAAGAACTTCGAGACATCTTCCAGAGGTGAAAGGAATTTAAATATAAATTCTATCGATTCTGCATCGATGGCCTTGCATTCAACATTTTTACAACCTTCTGTCAGAAAAAAAATTCTGATCTCACTTCTAACTATCCCAACTCTAATTTTATGATTATATTCCCTTATTTTGGACCCCCTTATTAGAGGGAAGAGCCATTCCTCCGGTTTCCCCCTACCCCTCTGGCTCTGTGACTTGCTCCGCAGAGTGAGGGTTGCTGTACAAATGCAAGTTGTTGTTGTTAATAAGTATAATTGGGCATTCACCTCATTTATGGTTGTGAGACCATGATTGGCACAAATTGGCTGCCATGTTTGACAGCAATTACCCGTGAAGCAATTTGAGATGTTGTGGAGCCATAAAAATGCAAAATCGATCTTTCTCTTCCCTCCCTCCCACTTCAATTCAATTTTAGATGTTTTGTAAATGAGTTAAATGTTTCTTTCATCTACTCATTTTTGCTCTCCTTTATCCTCTTCCTTCCTGAAGGTAGTGGTTGTTATGACAGGTCAGGTGCGAGCAACCTCTGATGTTGTTGACCTACAAATAACATAGTTACAGGGACACAAATGAGTTGTAAAATTCTGTGAAGAACTTTGAGACATTTTGATGATGTGATAAGGTGCTATATCAAATGCAAGAAAAATTAAATGCAACAATTATTGTTAACCCGTGCTAAAGTAGCTATTTATATGTGAATCTAAATTGACTTAAGAGTGGGGTTTACTTGACCAATGGGATAAAGAAGCCACACTACTCAGTGCTTTTACCATCTGAATCAGAAGAGCTAAACATGTCATTTTTATTAATGAGTGGCTGAATATCTGTTTTTCAAAGGTTTTTATTAGACAAGCCAAAATTGGTGACCTATTATGTCTGAATTGCTTCAATACACATCTTCTAATTTTTTTGTGTCATAGCATTTTTAATTAACTACAATTCCATTGAAAAACTTTAGTGCTTTGTCAAGTGTACACATTACCTAATAACAATGCATATTTTTCTATAAAGTCAGTTCATCTATTGATGTTCTGTTTTTTGTTAAATAGTCATATAAAAATAAAATGCCCAAATGAACATTTCTTCAGTTTGCTCAGTCAGTGCAGTTGTTACTTTTAATTTGTTAAAGGATCCTCATTTCTTCTTATCAGAGAATAGCTATAAAAGTTGAATATACTTTGAAGGCTTGGATTTTTACAAACTTACGGAATTCCTTTTTTTTTAGATGAAAATGATTTCTGTAAGACAAATGCAGGAGGGCGTATATCTTTGGACTGTTCATCTCTTCATTCAACTTCCAAAACCCTTACAGACCTTTCAGAAGCCACTGCACAGCCAACAATCAGCGTCCACTCCTCTGATACTCAACGTGGATCAGATTCATTGTCACTATGTGACCATTGGGAGACTGCAGCATTGGCACAGTCAGAAAAGCCTTTGACAGGATTGGACCTGTTGTCTACTGTTGACGGAAGAGCTTCCATTGATCCAAATGAGTTGAGTCACGGCAGAGGCAATGGATCCCTCTGTGACCTAATCAGTGACACTGAAAGTGTAACCCATGAAACACACAGCCATGAGGCTGACATGGAACCGGATGTTAAGCCCATTGAGAACCAATCCACTGGTTCACTGTTGATCGACTTTGATCGGACCTCACCACCAGTTCCTGTTGGTGACCTTGGATTGGAATGTTCTGCAGGAGGGAGTTTGGGAATTACGAGCCTGTTGGAGCTGGATATATCATTTCCAAATGGGACAGAGCTTGATCCGCAGCAAGTACAAAATGTTAATGCTAGAACAAGAGACACTGAATGTGCTAATGGTTTCCAGCAGGAGAATGCATTCAAGGAAACTGGGCCTCAAGAGGGGGAGGGGCCTGAAAACGTAGGGGGACATTTTGGGGAGCAGTTGACTGAGCCTGACTGTACTAAAGAGTTGTCAACTGTCTCAGAGTTAACCAAAGAGAACAATTTTGTAGCTACAGGCTCGACTGAAGATGATGACAGCACCGACCAAAGCGAGAGCTTGGAGGATTGCAGTTGGGCCAACGCAGCCACGGGAACAGAGTTGAGCAACACGACCGCTGCTACAGCCAGTGAGCCCGAGGAGATTGATCCAAGGTTACATGTTGAAAAAGAACTTTTAAAAGTAAGATATACGTGCAATGCTGGATTAACAAAAGACCATAAAAAAACAGAAGTTTGCGTGAATAATTCTACCAAATCCACTGAAGCCCATTATTCACGAAATTGTTTAGTTCCAGAGCAGGATTCACAGCTTTACCCACCTCAAAAGGAAGTAATTGAAATAGTGGACAATGGTACAAATGTGTGCACAGTGAATGGGAAAGCTGTTCACTTGAGCTCCGAGTCGCAGGATCGAGATTTGCCATTTATGGATGATATCGATTGTGATCTAGTGCACACTGGAGATATCTCTCCTGAGGAGAGTATAGGTTTGGAGAGTGATGAGAAGCCCGAGGAAAGGGCAGAAGCATTTTGTGACACAGAGGGAGAACAGCACGAAAGAACTCAAAATTATTCAGGTGATGATGATGTTGTAAACATGCCAATTAATCCATTTGAGGAAATATTGACTGACACAGGTGACGTGGAGACCATGACGACTCCTGCTTTAACTAATCACGAAGATTTTCCAATTGACTTTTCACTTAATAACATCCTTAAAGATGGGCTTGGTGATATAACCGATATGGTTAGTGATTCCGAGCTTGATGCATTCTTAATGGAGCAAGTGATATGAATGAGTCTGCGGTAGAGCCTTCAGTTAATGGCTTTTTAGAGCTAAACTTAGGCCGAAGTGGTTCACTTGAGCCAGGTGTTTCTTTCAGTCTTCCTAAAACCACTGATTCGAGTTGTATAAGTCTGCATCCCCAGGTAGAGACTGCTCCTAAATCAGCTGAACATGAAAAAGGGAGATTGGCATTAGATATTGGGAATACTTTATCTCCAGCAGAAAATGGTGTGATAAGCCCTGCTGTAAATGATACAGTGTCTGGGGCATCTACAGCTAATGTGGCAGCCAGGAATATAAACAATCAGAAATTGTCCTCAAGTGACTCTGGTCAAGTGGCCGACTATAGCCCAGTTCACAAGCAAGTTAATTTTGGAGGCGCTAGACCCAAACAACGTCTGAATGTCTCACCCAGAATCACGCCAACTACAGAACTCAGTGATCCAGGTACCACCAATGCTGAGGATGTTTCAAACAACTCAAAGCTGTATATTGACACAAAAGGTGCTGTTGCTGATGTAGTCCAAAGCCCTTCAATTTTGAGTCCCACTTGCAGCTTCAGCATTATTACAGAAGATGAGACTCAAGTGTTTGGACCTTCTTATGATTGCATAACAAATGACGATTGTGAGGGAAATGCAGCAGAAACAATGTGTTTACCAGAACAGTTGATGAGGGAAGCAGCAGCACTGGGCCAGAGCCAACCACAATGGATACCTGATTCCAAAGCTCCAAACTGCACAAAATGCCAAGCTAGATTCACTTTCACAAGACGGAGACATCACTGTAGAGCGTGTGGGAAAGTGAGTATTTAATGCAGTGGGACAGTCAAGTTAATTGCTCTGACAACATATTTGCTTACAAAATTTATGTTTATGGTTTTTAATAATTCTCTCCTTCACCACCATTATAACCAATCTATACCTTCTCAGATTTTCAAAAAAAAAAATCCTGATACTCATTTTTATTTGGTTATCAATAAATTAGTGAACCTGCGTGATTTTGTGGAATCTCTTGTTTTTTTCAGAAGTTGTCACCAAAATTATACCGGGGTTAAATTATGAGGACAGGTTGCATAACCTTGGTCTGTATTCCCTTGAGTTTAGAAGATTGAGGGGTGATCTGATTGAGGTGTTTAAAATAATAAAGAGATTCGATAGGGTAACTACAAAGAAACTATTTCCTCTGGCGAGGGAATCCAGAACAAGGGGGCATAATCTTAATTTAAGCTAGGCCATTTAGGAGCGAAATCAGGAACCATTTTTTCACACAAGTGGAAATTGCGTGAAAAAATGCGCAAAAAAGACTGAGGTGGATAGATTTATTTTTAGGTATGGGTATCAAGGGATAGGGAGCAAAGACAGATAATTGGAGTTCAGGTACGAATTAGTCATGATCTAATAGAATGACAGAACAGGCTTGAGGGGCTGAATGGCCTACTCCTGTTCCTGTATTTCTATAACACAACAAGAACAAAATTACATTTATAGAGTGCCTTTCACGTTGGGAGGACGTCCCAAGGCGCTGGACAGTCAGGGGTGGGCAGATGTGGCTGATTTTATTCAACCACTTAAAATATTAAATTACCAGCTTTTTTAAAAAAAAGTTGCAATGCAAAATATTCAAAATATAATCGATACATCTATTTTGATGTACAATTCTTTACGGAAAGACTACATTTATAGTAATACCTAAAGTTGAAGATTGATTCTTTCTGACGACGCTGTGATTACCTGGGTTTCCTTTGTAACATTTCCCTTTCTGATTGATCACTGAGGTTTATTTTTTTGGCAAGTAATTATTGTACCAGTATAATAGAAATATAGGTTTTCTTTGTGCTGTTTAATATATCACTCATGTTAACAGTGGCACTGATACAGTCATTTTTCTAGGTGTTCTGTACTGGCTGTTGTAATCAAAAGTGTAAACTCAAGTACTTGGAAAACAAAGAAGCTCGGGTTTGTGTTGTCTGCTTTGAGACCATACACAAAGGTAAGCACTTTTCTCTTTCACAAAGTAGTCTTCAGTTGTATCTTTACAATGACGAAAATGGATTCCTTTTTTGTAAAGCTGGCTGCTGCACTAGGTCAGTCCCTGAGTTTTCATTGTGGTCCATGTGGTTCACAAAACACTGCTCCATTTTACAGTATATCCTGTGAAGCACAGTGAGTCCTTCTGACACGAAAGGCTGTACCAAATATAACTACTAATATTATGTGAAAGGAAGTCTCCATACGGAGCTCATGTGAGATTAGTTTGGGTAGTTCTGAACTCAAGTCCTATTGCATATGGGCTCATAGCACAGAAACAACTGTAAATGCTGGCCCTATGCTGCCAGTCTCTCTCCAATAAGTCATTAGCTATGGTGAGGAGTGTTCTGGGTCTGAGAAGCACATTGATTGCTGAGGGAAGAGTAGAAGATGCTTTACTCTGCAACTAATCATTCATTATCTAACCTGAAAATTCTTGATAGCAAGGTAGGTTGCCTAAAATGCACATATTTGTCAGTACTAACCTGTCTCACCCGAATGAGAACAAAATCAAATTTTCTTTTGAAAGCAAATTGTATATTGGTACTTTACTCTCCTTAAAGAAAGCCATCACCATCTGAGTGGATACCGTAGAATGCTTTGAACATAAAGTATCTCCCCTCCCCCATCCAAAAGGAAACTTACTTTTAAATCTCCTTCCTGAAATGTAATGCTTTTATCAGAAACATGTATGTCTAAAAGCTGTTGCAGGATTTACTGACTAGAAAAAATGCACATGGATGGTTTGTTCAGCTTTCACACCTCTGACCACTATTGAGTCAAGTGAGCATTTCCATCTTTCCTACTCCTGGATAGTGATTCTTACGTGAGCTCACTCACCTAATAATAATCATAATATTCCTTGCCTTTGGTACAGCACCTTTCACATCAGGAGGATGTCTCAAAGTGCTTCATCGGATATATTGTAAAGTGGACTGACTGTAATTTGTGGACGCAAGTGGCACCCAATTTGTGCACAGCAATATCTCACAAACAGCCAAGCCAAACTGCCATTCAAACCAAAGAGATTGAACCTTAACAGCGTTGAGCATTTGTGCCATATGCAAGGTGATGGTCAAAATCTACTTTCAGACTCATCTTTTCACCCACAAAATACATAGTTCAATCCACTTTACAGTTTATCATGTGTAACACTGTGTGATGAGGCGCGATATCAAATGCAAGGATTATTATTATTTCACTTTTCGACCGTGCTTTTGGTTACTCTCTAACCCGCCTCCCCACCCTTCCTCAGCTCCCCCACCTTGGTTCCCAGTTAGCTGGGGAAGTTATGTAGCAACCGTAAAAGTTGTTATATAAATGTAAATTGTTTTTGTTATACTTGCTTTACGATACAAATCTTGAAATCATGACGATATTGTTGAATAGTTCTCAGTTGTGTTGGACAGGGTGTGCTAGCTGTCCCCAGTAGGTGCTCTACCTTCTTCTGAAACTTGAACTGTACACAGAGTGCCAATGGGTGTGGGAGGTACACTAGTGTAACTTATTGTTTTTTTATATCAATTCCTGATGTTACATCAGAAATGATGCAACACTTGTCTACAATAAACTCCTGATAACTTGTCACTCCAAGGTAAAGGGGCTCAGTGACTAGTTATCCGGAGAGGGTAGTTAGGTCCTCCCGGGCCACAAGGGGGTGCGTGACTGGTGTGGGCCCTCGGTGGAGGTTGGGCACTCATGCTCAGATGCATCACAGGGTCTATTGGAGGACCACGCCACGGCCTCCCTTCATATTTGTGTCGCAGAGACCTCTGGCCTATTGGAGGGCCTCCGCCCTATCCTGTTACAGCATTGTATTGTGGATATGAAGCAGTGCTGCAACCGGCCGGACTGTTGTGGAAAATACAAGCTGTTTGTAGCGTTAACCAAACATTTTTGTCTTATCAGGAGTTTTACAGATAAAACTTTGGTCATTTACCTTTCTGACTTTTTCTCTGACTTTCTTTCTCTTTCTCACTTTCTGACCCTTACTTTCTCTCTCTCTGTTTGTCTCTCTGTGACTCTTTCTGTCTCTACATAATAGTGTAGAACTTGTGTCTCACTCCTGGTTCACAGTCCTGCTGCTCAGCTAAATCACCTTTTTTGTCAGCCTTGCATCTTCACTTCTCTTCTGCTCTGGAGCCTGCTGCAGATAAGGGGACGCTTGCACAGTTGGCATGTGGATATGTAGTGTTCTGCTGTATATAAAGTGCTTGAATAGAGTAACAATAAAGGGTATGGGGAGCAAACGAGTGGAATACTGAGCTGAATAGTCTGGTTTTGCACTGTAACATTCTACGCTTCAAAAATTAAATAACTAGAATGGATTAACAGGCAGTGGTTTGAATACTGGATCCTGGATTTGTTTAAAAAATGACTCGATACTGTAATAAGACAGTAGGGTTGGTATTTTGGATGGATGAGATTAAATGGACCTTCTTTATCTGAACTCATCTTGTGATGTGAAAGCCCTTAAGGAATGTGTTATTTTTGAAGCGCAAATAATCCAAACAAATGTGCTACTATATTTTACAACAACTTGCATTTATCTAGTGTCTTTCACATAAAGGACTACTTTGAAGTGCTTTATAAACAGCTGATCCCGGTTAGATTAATCTGTGGGGTCTTCGTTCCAGAATTCGGAGAATAGCTCTGTAACCAAGGTGAAAATTAGCAGGTTAAGTTGACATTACCCCTTAACAAGTTCTCAAGAGTTTCAGGTAAGTATTGGAATCAGCACTTGTGCAAAGATCTTTCTTTACTTATCTGGTTGTTTTCATTGGCAAGGATATGCAGTGGAGAGAGAGGAGGAAGAAATTAGCCTTAAAATTATTAACCATCCTCAATGCTTTTATCGTACTGTAAAGTAATATTACTGTTGTCACCTGGATACCTTTCCTGTTGAGTAAAGAAGTTTGTTAAATATACAAAGAGTAGGCAATCTGTCCACTTAGGAGCCTTGTGTGACCCGAGGAAACAATTGCTTTATATCCCTGGGTGTAAGAAATAGCAACAGGCGAATTGTGCTAATTTGGATTAATACCATGAGCTGAGCTTATTAGCCCTCACCTCCAATAGGGTGAATCTTCAGTTAAAAGGGAATAGGTTTTATGTCTGTGGTTTTCCTTCACTTTTTAGGTATTACAAAAGTCATGGGGTTACTGTGCCACTGCTCATTAGTTATCGAGTTTAAGGTATAAAATGTGATACCTAATTGTTTTTTGATCTGTGCACTGGTGCTTATCGAGAACGTTATTTAAATGGTACTTCTAGAGGTGGAACAAATCTGACTGTGGTTTATCAATGTGGTCTAATGGCCTGTTTTGCTTATTATGTTCTAAAATATCTCTTTAACAGCAGTGTGGCGGGGGAGTGGTTTTGTGTACATTGGTAGGGTACTATCACAGCCGTCTTCAGTCAAATCTAAAGCTACTTGTAAAATAGTCCAAAATATTATTTAAAATTTGTAGTGATAAATTCTATGCATGGTCACTGGAAACTTTGAGTAAATAAATGTATCCATTGCTTTCATAAATAATATTTTCATAACAATTAATCTTTACCCCAGGCATTCCCAGCTGGTGTTTTGAAAGCATTTGCGCAGATACTAGATTCAGCCGTCTGTGGTAGTCTCGGTAGTCCATTCCTGAGCCAAGCAGACCTGCAGAACTAAGGCACCGTTGATGACAGATCAGCCAGCCTGGTTTATCGGCGGAACTTAGAGGGGCAGACTGGTCATTGGGAGCAGAGATTATTCCCACTTGGCTCCTGGTAACCCTGCAAGCCAAAGGCATAACAGGGTCATCCTAGCTGGACAATCAGTAGGAAGCTTACAAGACGGCGCTTTCAATGAAAAACTTTGTGATTTTAGTAGGTTAAACTTCATCAGCACCACATACTCTGGGGTCCCCATGCATTGACTGTGGCCAACCTGTGCCTAATATTATCTGAAATTAAGTAAGCAGGGTGAGTGCCTTCAGGGAGAGAGAATTCGTTCCATTCTAGACACAGGGAAATTTCCATGTGTAGGTACCATACATATGTGGAACTGTGTCTGTGTTGAATATTCTTGGGAGATGGGTTTCTCCATGTGTCAGACACCTGGGTGATCAAAAACAAGTTTATATATTTAGATTATATTTCTGATTTCACTCTTGGGTATATTTGATAGGTTACAGCAAGCTAGTGGGACTTTTCATCACAATTTTTCACCTGGCCAGAGCACAAGCAATGATGCTGCATTGGTGAGGTGAGGCCAGTTGTATAACCAGTTACCCCTCCCCTGTTCTACACGTTGTAAATGTTAAGTAAAATACCCACACCTCAATTGCACTTAAATATGCTTTACCCTTTAAACTGTTTTTGGTTCAATATGGTACTTGCTTTCCTCGATTTATTTGCTTGATATATGCTGTCTTAGTGCTGCACAATGTGGCACCGAGCCAGTGATTGCACTGATTGCATTATATAAATAAGTGCTTTTTAAAAAAAATATCTTGCGGCTATCTGAACTGAGTGTTTTTGCAGTGTGCAATGAGCACTAATGATGAGCCCATGCGACTGAACTTTGAGAGTATAACATAGTCGCTGAAAGCGTATTAAAAGGTTAGTTATCTTTTCCCATTAATGCCCAAACTTATAAGTTTATAGTCAGGTGCAGTCTGCTTCTGGATGTAAACCATTTTTACTTTAAATTTAAAACATTTGTAAAGTCACATTTCATGTGGCACTAAGCATGTTTTCGCTCAGACTGATGCATGATCATTTGCAATTAAATTAATGGTGTAACGCATTAGTTTACCTTCATCTCTCCTCTGCCCTAAATTCTGATCGCCTTTGTACAGTTTGAGTTGGGCTATTTTAGTATTTGTGATCAGTGTTTAACATAAATGAGAATCAAAGTTGATTTTGCTATTAAAATAAGTGTGTGTTTAGCTTGGATTATTTGATAATTTACTAACATCAAACAGTTCTTAACCCTTTGGGTAATTGGAGATCTTTCAATTCAAATAGAATTAAGATATTCCCAGTTTATTATTGTTAAGTCAAATTTAAAAGTTAAGTTTCCAGCGCTTTGTGTTGAAATTTAAATTCTTAACCTCTTGTTTTAAGTATAGAAATGTTGCTTGGGTGCTTAAAGGGTTAAGTTCACAAATTGGTTCCTGTTTTCTGTTTTGAATCGCATGATGATCTGTTTTGCTTAAGCCCTCTTAAATCCCAACTGCACCCACGTGTTTTGGCAGCGACTTAAATAAGCACTGTTTTAGACCATGGCTCGCAATTACCATTCCTTTCCCTTTAGAGGTTAATCACCCTCATGACTGAAGCCTTGTGCTGTGCGTGACTCACTTAGACTGCGTATTGACCACACTGAACACGGTGGATTCCAAACCTGTTACCATTTTTGAGCTTTCAAGCAGAATGTGGTTTTACTCTAAACTGTATAAACAGGTTAGCTTTTACCAAGATATCAGTTAACATTTTAAGTGTAACACGGATTATACAGCTGTATAATAAGGCTTAAGGATATCCATTTTAGCTTAAACTCTTACAAAAAATTTCGGTGCAATCTTAATGCAATATAGTTGAAAATATTGGTGTAAAATCTGAAAAATATGTTTGAATTGTGGATTCTAGAAACAATTTTTTTTAAAAAGAAGCCTTTAATTTCCTGTTCCTATTTTTCAGTGGAACAAACTGATTATTTTGCAAAACTTAAATGCTGATTTAGGAAAATGAGTGAGATGCGGTAGCTACATTGCACCACACCAATATGGTGAGCTGTAGGGTACAAAAGACTGAAATCGTCTTTTGTATGAATGTGAGTATATGGCTGTGTGTCTTCAGCTCCACTCCGTCTCGTTCCACAATACTTTGGAAGACGTGCACCTCTCTTCCTATTCTCTCCCCCACCCCCCTCCCAGTAAAATCTGGTAGAAAGTAATTACTGAGCATTGCCACACTTGCTCCACAATATTGTGGAAGCTATGTGTCCCTGTCTTCTTATCCCACCTGCTGTAAAAGGCTTAGCAAGATTTAGTGACTTAAACCCTTTTTTTTGTTGCATTTCTTCATATAGTTCTCTTTCTGTTTTGCTCCCGCTTTCCACCCTGTGAGATTCAAAAACAACGCAACAACAACCATTAGCAGATATATATTGCTTTTCACATAGGATAACATCTCAATATTTTTTACAGAGCTTGTGTGGAAACCTAAGCAAGGTGGAAATTAGAGTTAGGTTAAGAGGGCTGTAACTGAAGGCACGTTCAATGAGGTAGGTTTTTAGAAGGGTTTTGAAGGGTGGGTGCGAGGTGGAGGGTTTTGGGAGGCTGAAGTTTGCAGAGTGAATGGGTGGGAGAGCGGAGCAGATTGAAGAGGTAGAGTGGGGCAACGGTTGGAGGGAATTGAAAAATTTGAATGAAGATCTTGAAGTTGATCTGCTGGTAGACTTAACCAGTGGAGCCTGGTAATAACGGGGTGATGGGCACATGGTTACTGCAAGTTACTTGCAAGAGGGAGGAGGAGGGAGCAGATCGTCTGGCACTATTGCCCCTGGCTCCATACCTGTAAATGTGGAACCTTAAAAGCTGACCTGTCCTAAATTGAAACCACTTCTGAATTCACGACCTGTTACAATCAATAGGAAAAGTTTTGAAACTTTAGGAAAAGTTATTGACTTGCTGGATTTCTGTGAATGATGATTGGAGCATCTTCAGTTGTGACTTTGAAAAGTCCCTTGCCTCCTTCAAGACCCATCTCAAGACCCTCCTTTTCGACCATGACTTTGGTCACCCTCCTTCCCCCCCCAAACTCCCCAATCCCAACCCTCTGCTCGGTTCCGAAACACTACGCCTTGGGACGTCCTCCCGACATGAAAGGTGCTATAGAAATGTAATTTTGTTGTTGTTGTTTGAGAATAAATAAATAAAAATATTTATCCACAACTCCATCCACGACTGTTTGTAGGACACTGCTGTGCGCAATTGGCTGCCGCGTTTCGTCCACAAAATACACAGTCAATTCACTTTACAGTATATTCTGTCAAGCGCTTTGAGATGTCTCAAAGACGTTATGAGGCGCTATATCAAATGCAAGGATTATTATAACTTGTTCATAAACCGGCGCCTTTTGTTTGGTCTTTTGCAGCTCAAGCATTTAAGACAATGATGAGCCCAACTGGTCCAAGCCCTAACCCTAATATCCCATCAGAATATTGTTCCACAGTTCCACCTCTGCAGCAAGCTCAGGCATCTGGCACCCTCGCCTCCCCTCCCCTCACTGTCATGGTACCCACTTCGGTACTAAAACACCCAGGAAATGAAAGCACAGGTATCGTGACTCTGTTTTAGTTCTAATAGATTCACTTAGTTTGTCTAGTAGGCACTATATTGCGTGAGCAAATGTATTAATTGAAGAGAAATATATGTAGAATGGACTGTAGATTACTGCTAAAATTATTTGACTTGGCTATAGATTAATCCTACAATTATTTGCCTTGTTGGTGTCTCTGCTCCAGAAACTTGTGTGTGCTTTTGATCTTTTGGGGTCATCAGCTGCTTTGTAACATTTGATAAGGGGAGCACCTGATGTTTAAGTTTAGTCATTTTCCTCTGCACTAACTTCTTATTCTGCACCCACTGTTCTATATTACACT
Organism: Callorhinchus milii; assembly: GCF_018977255.1. Taxonomy (NCBI): domain Eukaryota; kingdom Metazoa; phylum Chordata; class Chondrichthyes; order Chimaeriformes; family Callorhinchidae; genus Callorhinchus; species Callorhinchus milii. The sequence continues at coordinate 115,041,262 of NW_024704742.1, read as the reverse complement.
GCACCCACTGTCGTGCTGCAACCATGGCTTCTGTTTACAAGATTAATTTGGGTCAAGAAAGCCCTTTGGTCTAATCCCTCCAGAGCACTGTACTGTCCTTCCCATTCCAGCATCAGGCTGTTTTTAAATGAGTCCAGTGTCCTGGCCTCAACCACCTTTACCTGCAACCTATTCTGGTTAATTACCTTTGAGTAAACCTCCCAGTGCTTGTCCTAAAATTGCCCTTGGTAACTCTAATTCCTATGTCCTCTTCTACTGTTTTGTTCAGGGTTTACTTTTTAAATCCCTTTTAAAATGTTATGCACCTCTGTGAGGTACACTCAGATGATTCCCTTCAAGACTGAAGAGCCTTAGCTTGTATAACTGTAGTTCATAGCTCATTCCTCTAACTCTGCGGTTCATCCTTGCTGCTCTCCTCTGCACTGCTTCCAGGGTCTGGGCAGTCCCCTCATGTTGCCACGGCCAGAACTGTATGCAGTACTGTAGATACTGCCTGAGCAGAGCACTGTGTAACTAGTGCATGATATCTATATTGCACCTGTTGCTTCTGCTATACTGTTATCACTGGCTTCCATTATTATTGCAAACTGCTGGTGATGTGAAGCCTCCTTTCCCAAGATTATGTTGCACCCATGTCAAATGCCAGTGGTCATCAGGTTATTTTATGAAGGAACATCAAATTCTTACTGACCCAACGAACATTCAAATATCTGAAAATGGCCATGAATGTATAGGTTTTCCTTAAATCACTTAAATATATTCTCGCAGGTGTAACTTGCTATCATATCCTACTGCTGTGCACAATTGGCTGCTGCGTTTCGTCCATAAATATACAGTCAATTCACTTTACAGTATATTCTGTGAAGCGCTTTGAGGCTTCTAGAAGACGTGAAAAACGCTATATCAAATACAGGAATTATTATTATTATTACTCCAGCCTACAATGTGCTCTTTCCTAACCTTGCAGGTTTAGAAATATGATTGACACTGCTCGTTTCAGGTTGGAAAAAGAGTTAGAGAAATCATTAACTGTTAATTAAACATAGTGGCTTAGGGACTGGCATCTATGGAGCCATACTCTTTGGAAAGTGTTTTTAATCTTTTATCAAGAGGTTTTGCCCCTTTCGTGACCAAGAAACAGCTCCAAAACAAAAAGCCAACCTCGCTCACAAACCGGAAGTGGCTGATAACTCAACTTCTGGTTTGTGAATATTGCATTTTCCATCTGAGTGTTAAAGTGGAGGGGGAAGGGCAATCTTCTCATGTGCTTAGTGATCAAATGCTCTTAAATGATGCATTATTTTGGGACACTGCCGTGTGCAATTAGCTACCACATTTCGCCCACAAATATACAGTCAATTCACTTTACAGTCTATTCTGTGAAGCGCTTTGAGACGTCTAGAAGATGTGAAAACCATTGTATCAAATGCAAGGATTATTATCTTTATTATCATTTTGAAAAGAGAATGCAAAGCAGGAACAAAGCTGACATCCAGAGGCAGATAGAACAAAGTGGGGAAAAAAGGATCGTGTTTGAGAAATGTGGTTGATTGTTTTAACGCTGATGTGTTATTTCCTGGTAACCAACTGTAATCATTTATCACTTGCAACAATTAGGATGCATCAATTGAATCTTTAGTGTAAACATTGTCAGTGACTTCAAACACACTGGCCTTTATCATCTGTCATGGCAACCATATGAGTTTTGCAACACAGTATTTCCCCAAAAAACGACGCTTTAGAATAATACACACGTGTGGAGTGTCCTCTTGAGCTTCAGGTGAAAAATGCAGTTGTTGATTAACTGAACTATTTGCCTTGTATTCATTACCAAACTTCTTCTGTATTTTACATGCTGGTTGACATGTTGGCACACTGGTTGCCATGGGTGTCTTACAGACTTCTGGTAATGTTTATCATGAAACCTGCATAGTTCTCACTCCATCACTCCCTCTCTGTATCATCTGTAGGTTTCCAGAACAATGGAAATTTTTTACAATGATTTGATGACATTGCATAGTTTGCTGCTACTTTCTCAGCTTAAGAAACAGTAAATGTGGCAATGCAGTGCAGTAATGCTATTCCAGCACATTGCTGTTGTAGAATATGGCAGGTGGGCTCTTTCTCTGATTTCTCAATCGTGAAACTGTTTACAGGCATTGGAAAGATGAGATGAATGATGAATTACTTCCTCACTCGGAGGCTTGGAGACTTGTGCAACTTGGAGTTTTATGGGCAGTGATTTGTTTGAAAGCCTTTTCCCTTTCTTGCGATGTAGACTATCAGGATTTGGATCCAAAAAGGAACACTAAAGTCTCTCCCTTCCTATTAAGCTTTCCCGTCCCACTTCATATTTTAAGAAACTTGTAATATTAATAATCTTTGCATTTGGCATAGTGTCATATCACGTCTTCGAGACGTCTCAAAGCACTTCACAGAATATAATGTAAAATGAATTGACTATATTTTATGGGTGAAATAAAGTAAACAAACTTGTGACATGATCCTGTTCTGATGATGTACCTGAAACGGTATCTATCTTCCTCTTAGAGATGGTGACTATCTTGCTCCGCATTTGAAGCATCTTCTGTTTTTATTTTCTCCCCCTTTTTTGTGCTCTCCTTGCGCTGTTCTTCAGTCTCAGCCAAGAAAGCAGATGGATGAAGTACTCCCAGATTTCTGCCAAGAGCGCAGGGAAGAGTGCGAGAGTGACTCTTCCACCTGCTTTAACCTTTTTCTGTTTTAATTTCTTTCTTTGGATTTGCTGGAAAAGTGAGATTAGAGTGGGGAGTTACTGCACTCTTGCTCCATCACCATCCTTTGTTCCGTTACAGCACTGATTGTATCCGACTAGACTGAGTTTTGCATTGAATGAATGTGCGCAGGCGGCTTACATAGCAATATATTATCAAACTGCCTTTTGCATTCAATACAGACTGACTCTTGCAGTCATTGCACATGAACGTACAGACACATTAAACAGTATGCAAGCAGGCTGACATAAATTGCATGTATGTGACCAGTCTGATTCTTGAATTGAATGTTCTTGTTTCACCTTGAGAATATCAATACAGTATATTGTTACAATAAATTTACTAATTTGTATCTCAAGTCTCACAAAGAGGTGGCAAAAGTTGTCAGTTGCTCAGCGTCACCAATCATAACTCTCCCCTTTACGCACATTAAAAACTGAGGAAACTATTACATTTGTATTTTGGTGTCTAAAAAGATCTATGTATTTCAGATAGTGAAAGAGTCTTATCATTTACATGCAATTAATTTATAATGTTTGTCTGTCCTTCAAATTTTGGTTGCTCTTTTCACACTTTATCTTCTCTATTGATGTGAGCTTTTGTACTTGATGTCACATGTGTGAAAGTGCCATTTCTAAATGTAAAGAGCTGTTTACTATGTTCTTGTTTTTTGTATTGTCAATCAGGCTTCAATTCTCGATTGTATTTACATGATCACTATAGATTTGACGTTGCAGATGTCTGATTGTGATTATCTCTGGTAATTTTAGAGCGTGTTCCTCCTTCCACAGGCACCAATCCTAGAGAGCACAAAAGGGTATGGTTTGCTGATGGCATTTTACCAAATGGCGAGGTGGCAGACACCGAAAAATTGACAGCAACTTCGGCAGCTATTATAGCCAAGAGAACATCACAAGATTCAAGCCCTACAAGTCCAATAGCACATGAACCAAAATCGGTATGGCAATTGATGCAAATATTGACTGGTTAACTAAATGGTCTTTTCCTGAACCAATTGCTAGTGGTCAAAAGTTATTGTGTAAATTTCTTCCTGTCTATTTTAATACATTGTGGAGTCCTCTAGTGAGTTGGTTAGAGCACTCACCTCGCAAGTGAGAGGACACAGGTTTGATTTCCGGGCTGGACGAAACCTTAGGAGAGTTTCCTTACTCCACACTCCTCTATTTATTTAGTAGTAAGTAGGAATCTGGTTTTAGTCGATTGTCGCATCACTTTTCCGGGGTAATAATCCCTTTTTAAAAAAAAGGTAATAATTTGGTCACTCAATCCACAACTGTTTGTGGGACACTGCCATACGCAATTGGCTGCTACGTTTTGCTCACAAAGTATACACTCAATTCACTTTACAGTATATTCTGTGAAGTGCTTTGAGATGTCTCAATGACATGATAAGGCGCTATATCAAACCAAGGATTATTATTCTTGCATAACAGCAAATTACTGCTGCTGTTTTCCTGAAATTTTCTAAAACCACTTTTGGAATTACGGCTGATTTTAATTCTTGCCTTATCTTCAACTCGTTCCAGATATTATTTAATACTTTGAGAATTTTAGAATTTAAACATTTTAGGGCTTTAAGTGTTTTCTTTGTTGTTTGAAGCCTCCCTTTAGTAGCCCAGTCGACGAGGTACCTTCCTATGATGTCCAAAGCCAAGTGAGTGAATTGAGGACTGATCCAAAGGCATTTCCACCGAATCCAGCAGAAGATTTCAAGCCTGACTTTACTGGCCCTATAGACCACAGACTATTGGCTACTGTAGGGAAGTCTGTCACTAAAGTCACCAGCCTTATTCCAGATGGTGAACATGGATTGCCTCCTGTTGTCATAACAATAGGAGAACAAGAAGGTAATTCTGTGAGATTTGATACATTGTAATCAAGGCCTTTGTGGATTTTGTAGCTGTTCATAACCTTTAACATGGGCCATAATCTGGACCATAATCTGGGCCATAATCTGGGCCATAATCTGGGCCAATAGAAAAGTGCGTCCGCACCTTTTCCGCATTTTCTGGCCACGACAGCCCTCGCCTGCTACAAACCCGCCGTAATGTATTTTCTGGCCCGTGGGCCACTTGCGCTGTTTACCAGACGTCACCGTGGCGGAGAGAGTCCAGACGCACATGCGCAGTGCGGCGCAAGCAGTAAATGCTTGTTGTGATTGTCTGTATGTATGTCTCTGTGAGTGCCCATGTCGCTATGTGTGTGTGTTTATGAGTGTCTCTGTGTGAACGTTTGTGTGTGTGTGTGTGTGTGTGTGTCTCTGTGAGTGTATGTGTCTTTCTCTGTTTCATCTGCCAAAACCACACTCCAAAAGCTGCTGAAACTCTGGTCCCTGCCTTTGTCACCTCTCGGCTGGACTACTCTTAACGCCCTCCTCGCCGGTCTCCCCTCCACTACCATTCATAAAATCCAAATCATTCAAAACTCTGCCGCCCGCATTCTCACCGGCACGAAACTCCGCTCTCCGATCACCCCAGTCCTTGCCAGACTGCACTGGCTGCCTATCCCAGAGAGGATCGACTTCAAGATCCTCACCCCTCGTATTCAAGTCCCTGCACTCCTCTGCACCCCCCTATCTCTCTGACCTCTCTCCTCAAAACAGTACTGTTGCCTTCATTCCTCCTGGTCTGGCCTCCTCTTCGTCCCCCGAGTCCTCCGCTCCACCCTCGGCGGCCGTGCCTTCAGCCGCTATGCCCCGAGGCTCTGGAATTCTCTTCCTCGCTCCCTTCGCCTCACCCCCTCTCTTCCTATTTTCAGGTCTCTGCTGAAGACCTTTTCGATCGCGCCTTTGGTCACCTTCCTCCCCCTGGCTCGGCCCCGGGATCCGTTTATGTGAAGCGCTCTGAGATGCCGTCCGGCGTGGAGGGCGCTATATAAATCCAAGTTGTTGTTGTTGTCTAAGCATGTGTGCCTTTCTCTGTGTCTCGAGTGTGTGTGTATGTGTGTCTCTGCTGTGTCTCTGAGTGTGTGTGTCTCTCTCTCTCTCTGTCTGTGTGCGATGCTGGCCCTGAGAGCTAGGAGGTAGTGAGCTCCTGTAGCCTCGCTGGTGTGCCCCCCACTCCTCAAAATTGCCACCCAGTTTTTGTTAAAGAAGCAATTAATATTTTATTTTGCAACAATCTAATATGTGTTATTTCCTTATGTTTAGTTTTTATCAATAAAGTGAAAAAATGTAGCAGTAAAATATACCTCAATAGCACCAACCAATCCTCGCAATTCCCCCAGCAGATCCTCCGCAATTCCCCACAAGCTTCACAAACTGCTCCGCAATTTTTTGGAAATATGTATGCACTTTTCTATTGGCCCAGGCCATAATCCATCCGATATTGCACAGGTCATGTAGTGGAGGAGCATCCAAATCAGGGCCAGATTATGCTGCTACTGGAGGAAGGAGGCCCTAAACCCTTAACATTTGTGCTGAATGCCAATCTTCTGCTTAATGTGAAACTGGTGAACTGTGAGTATTCAAAATCATTGTCTACAGCATCACATTGTAGATATGTCTGGAATGCACTGCCAGAAAGGGTGGTAGAAGCAGAGTCAATAATACCTTTACTTGAAAAGAAAAAAGATTGCAAGGTTATGGGGAAAGAGCGGAGGAGTGGGACTTGATGGATAGCTCTTTCAAAGAGCTGGCACAAGTACGATGGGTCAAATAGCCTCCTTCTGTGCTGTAGGATTCTATAATTGTAAGTCAAACATCAGTATAGTCTCATTTCTTTGTCATATTCCTGTGCCCATGAACTGAAGCCCTGTGTGACACTAACTTTCCAATGAACACAACGGTTTCTTAATGTTGAGCCGGTATTTCACTTCAAAAAAACATTTTTTATGTTGGTTATATTTTCTTCAGTAATATTCTTTACAGTCCATCGCAAGCCAGGAGGTTTTCCTTAAGCCTGCAAAATATTTTGCAGGATTTCAAGTGATATGAACTTGTTCGTGTATAAAAAAAATGAGAATTATTCTGTAATAAATTGAGATTGTGCAGGTTTGTCTCAATCTTTTGTGTAATGTGTGGGTCTGAAATTGCACGTACTTTCTGTCACTGTATAAATGCTTCAGATTTTCCAGGTTATAAGTAGATAAACTCACAATGGCTATGGAGGAATTATTTGTTAGATCCTGAGCTTTTTTTTGATTCATGTATGTCGATTTCATAAATGTTGGCAGTTGTTTCCATTCATTTTCTTCTTTCCTGATTCTTAGATGCTGCAAGGAAATGCTGGTACTTTGTAAGCAGTGGATTGCATGGTATGGGTCAGGCAGAAGTTGTTGTTCTGTTGCTTTGTGAGCCTGATGAAAGCACAATTCCCAAAGATATCTTCAACTTCTTTATCACAATGTACCAAGATGCATCTAAAGGTATGACTAGTACATTGTCCAATAATAATCCTTGTATTTGATATAGCGTCTTATCACGTCTTCGAGACATCTCAAAGAGCTTCACAGAATATACTGTAAAGTGTAGTGTATACTGTAAAGTGTAGTGACTGTATATTTTGTGGGCAAATCCAAGATAAATGCCTTCACTTTGCTATAACTCCGTCATAATTATAAGCCTATGAATGCAAACCTGTGAATAGATGGTAATTCTTCTAGTTTATACTGCCCTCTCCGTTATTAATTCATGTTGGGTTACAGACCCTAATAATAATATAAATAATTATTTAACTATAGCATTAAATAGCATTACAGCGCCTTGGGACGTCCTCCTGACGTGAAAGGCGCTTTATAAATGGAATCTTGTTGTTGTTGTTGTAAATAGTTTAACTTGCACAACTAATTCAGGCATCGGTCTCTGATACAAATGTTTGAAGCTTTATTTTGTTAATGTTCAAGATCTCTGAGTTCATCAGTCAAGTTACTACTTTGCATTTCACTTCAGGGCTGTACATTGCTATCCCTATTATAACAACATAATAATGTACGAAGTAGCTGCCATAACTAAAATTCACTTCAAATCTTACATCCTCACCAATTTGTACTTAGTTTGAGAAAGTTGACTTTTGCTGCTGTTAATTTATACTAATCTTTCTATTTTTGCTGTTGTCTTTTTAAAATGGGATTGTTTTAGTCAAAAATAACTCTGGTTAACTAGTAAAATGTAATAATCTGACCACTTGTAATAACCATCAGCCTGAAGGAACTGGATTAACTTTATTTTCAGGCCTTATAAAAACTAATTGTGGTTTTGAATCGTAAACTGTTAATAAAATAAAATGATTGAAAAAATTTCAGCTATACACTGCCTAACCTAACGTTTTTTTGAAATCTTTTAAAACACTGAATGCTTCCTGCCTTGTGATACAACAGGAAAATCCATTGGAAACTTAGGAAACATTTCTTTCATGGAAAGTTTTCTTGGCAGTAAAGACCACGGTGGATTCCTGTTTGTTGAACCCACATTCCAGTCACTGGAAGATCTTCCACTGCCGGACAGTCCATTTTTGTTTGGAATTCTCATTCAGAAACTTGAAGTACCCTGGGCAAAGGTGTTTCCTATTCGACTCATGCTAAGGCTTGGAGCAGAGAATAATGGTGAGTTTTCATCTTGCTGTGCAACGTAATTGTTGTTTTATTATATCCACTGGTTTACAACAACAACTTGCATTTATATAGTGCCCTTCACGCAGGGTAGAGTCCCGGAGCTAGTTTATTCTAATATGCCTTTACTATCCAAACTTTTATTTAATTGTTTCTCTGTTGCAGTTTACCCTTGTCCTCTGGTGAGTGTCCGAACCCGGAAAGCACTCTTTACAGAAACAGGCCACACCATCATGAACTTGCTGGCAGTAAGTTATTACTTTTGTTGATGAATATTAGTGTGACAGTGAACCCACTAAATTCATTCATCTTACCAATACGAGCTGATCACTGGTAAGCTTTCCACTGCTTGACCAGTTAAGACCACACATTAGGAATTTAGCTTGCAGGATTATCAGGAGATGATTGATAAGAGCTCCATTCCTCCAGTGATAGCTCTACTTTCCAAGTCCTGTTTTAAGGCAAATATATCATTAACATTGTCTTAGAACACTGCAGAAGGCCCTATCTCAAACATCTGATCACTGAATGCACCATAGAGAGTTGACTCAGCTTCACTTTCCCTTCTCCTTGGAGCCAGCTCAACTGTAGAGAGACCCTTTTATCTGATGATGTAAATATTCAACCAAGAACATTTTTACAGTTTATTAACTTGAATTACGTAATACAAAAATCCAAGGTTACACATTCTTTTCTTTGATCTATTAGGTTCTTGTTACTTTCCATCTTTCAAGGACTGCAAAACAGTCCCCAGATCAAATTAAAATATTTTATGTCTTGAATATACAAAAGAGAACAATATTATTCTTTATGAGCTGTAAGTATTGTTGTGGATGTGAGAAAATAATCTTACATTGTTGGCATCTCCCCGTCACTCCCTAAAAAAAAAATTCCCACAGCAAACAATGCTTTGATAAATATTGTATCTTTTTACCCTTCCTAATTCGTAATATCTTACCTCACCCATCCCCAACTGAGGGACTGGTCAAATGATCTGCTTTTGTATACAGTACAGTAGCTGTATAAACATCTGCATCAAAGCATATCAGACTGTCAGCCTGGGCGATTGGTATCCCTCACACCCTTTTCCTCTTCTCAATGCCTGGGTCAGATTAGTAACTCATGGGGAATCACAGAAAACAGACAGCATCTGATACTTTGTGACACAGGTGGTTTGGAGCTGTGTGCACTGTATTGCTGGGCGAAGAGTTTATAACAAACATAGAAGATAAAAAGACCTTCAACTCCTTGAAACTAATTGTGCTTTTGCTTCATCTGAAATTTGGTGTGTCTTTTTCTCCCTCCTCCCCACCCTGTACAGGATCTTCGAAATTACCAATATACTCTGCCCACTATTGAGGGTTTAGTGCTTCATATGGAGATGGGGAAAAGCTATATTAAGATTCCAAAGAGAAGATACAATGAGGTAAGTTATGAGACTTTCAAAGAGTTTCAAATTATTGAAGGCATGAGGGAAGAAACAACAACAAATGACATTTGTATAGCGCCTTCCACGTCGGGAGGAAGTTTACGTCTTTATGCAATTTCTTTGGGTCCGTTTAACAAAACGACATTCATGAGCAGTATAACAAAGATTAAAATTGACCTTCCTAACAAGCACGCTAGGAGAAATTCCCTTCTCTTTTTGATTAGTATTGTGGGATTTTTAACATCTACCTGAACAGGCAGACAGTGCCTTGGTTTAATGTATCGTCTGAAGGACATACTTAACATTTTCTAATGTCCTTGAAATACCATTGATTAGTTGTGGAGTCTTCAGGCTGCTAGTTTAAAAAGAAATTTGCCTTTGATCGAAGCCTTAAATCCCACTTCCTTGTCCTGTATATATTATGTTGAAAACAAAATTACCATAAACTAGTGGCAGTTTATTTCTAAAGGGCCTGTCAAGTTCAAAGGTACAAAGTACATGAGTGATTCAAGGGATGTACTAGTGTGGGAACTGATCCAGAACTCTTCCCACGCAGACAAAACTGAACTTTCCCAGACTTAATGGGGGGAGGGCGAAGCTGCAGACAGGTCCAAAGCACCTGCTCTCAGGGACCTTAAAGGAGCCATTTGCAGCTACTTCCAGAAACATACAGCAGCCTAGAGCAAGAGGAAGCTGTCCCAAATACTGAATGTCAGTAAACTATTCTATCATGGAGGTCATTCCAGCTGAGCTCTGTCTTGTCCTCGTCTGACATCCACATATGCACATTTTCCAACAGTAGTCACTGGATTGTGATCAAGAGGGGAAAACCTTGACTGATTTTCCTCTTTCCCTTTTCTAGCCAACGGGGAACTAAGGCTAATTCTCGTGTCTGTCTGCTGCCCTGCTCAGGTCAGCTGATTTGCAGACTGGAATTTGATCTGTATATTTTCTGGCTGCAGTATGGTGCCTTTATTGACAAATTCATTGGGGAGCTCCACCTCCGTTTCCTTATTTCAGGGCCCCTGTGTCACTGGAGTACCATAGTTTTCCCATCCCTTTTGCTCTAAGGGTCGAGTGCTAAAATTGGTGTTTGTTCATTCGTACCAGAAACTATTGACGACTTTCCAATACTATCTGTCTGTTCATATTCTCAGGTCATGAAAGTGGTGAACTCTTCAAATGAGCATGTAATTGCAATGGGCATGTGCTTTAGTATGGCGGCTGACTCACATCTGGTTTGCATACAGAATGAGGATAGAAGTTATCAAACACAGGCAAACAGTGTCACTGGAAAATCCAGAAAAGGTAACTGTGCTATTAGGTTTTCTGCTTCATTGGAAAGTGAAAGTTGCTCAATGATTAAAGTATTTATTCTGTGGTCTAGTTACAGGAGCCAGTTTTGTTGTGTTTAACGGAGCTCTGAAAACCACCTCAGGATTTATTGCTAAGTCCAGTATCGTTGAAGGTAAGATTTATGTCTAGTTACCGTTTTAGCATCTGTACTGATAGATGTTTCAACCAGTAGTTTAGTCCAGAAAAAAACTTTTAACAAAGATGAATAATCAGACAGTGGGGAACAAAATACTACAATAGATCCCGTAAACTCAGGTGTAACAGAGAGCAGGTTCTCAGGATGGTATCACATTGCTATAAAAAGAATAATTCATAATAAAAATTCAGGAATTAGATGGTAGTTTGAGTCAAGTGTGGTGGATGGGAGAGAAGAAAAGATGTCTCCTGATCCACAAATCGGAAATTCTAACAATAATCCTTGCATTTGGTACAGCAGCTTATCATGTCAAAACTTCATGGGATACACTGTAAAGTGTATTTTATGGGCGAAACGCTGCAGCCAGTTGCACGCAGCAACATCACACAAACAGTGAGTGATCAATTTTACTTGAGAGATTTTTGGCCCGGACACCGAGAGAAATTCCATTCTCTTTTGAAATATTGCCATAGGACCTTTAACATGAGCAGGCAGATTGGACCTCGGTTTAACGTCTCATCCGAAGGGCAGCATCTCCAACAATGCAACATACTCCCAGCACTGTTTGGAGTTTCATCTTAGACTGTGTGATTCCAAGTCCCGTCGTCGGGCTTCAACCCACAAACTGCTGATTCAGAGGCAAGAGTGATACCACTGAGCCAGGCTAACACATTCTGAACTGATTTGCTCATTTATTGAATGATTTGTTGATTGCTCTTGTTTTTCAGATGGACTTATGGTGCAGATTACTCCAGAGACAATGGAGGGTTTAAGGCAATCTCTAAAGGAGAAAAGAGACTTTCAAATTATCTGTGGAAGATTGGATTCAAGTGATGTGAAAGAATACATGAATATTCAATGGTTGGATGGTGAAAATCCTGTAAATAAAGGGTAGGATTAATCTTTACAGGCATATTAACCCTTTATATGAACAATATGCCTTTTTGATTTGTTATAAGGCACTATATCAAATGTAAAGATTATTATTTAAAACATTACATTACTGTACTCAAGCATATACTTTGGTTCTGCTTCCAGTGTTATGAGCCCTATTGATGGTCGGTCAATGGAAGGAGTTCCTAGCATCAGAGTCTTGCAAGAAACAGAGTTTGAAGCAGATGGTATTGTCGTCAGGTGTACAGAGGTCAGTATGGCCATTCAGTTAGAGATGTGAAGTGACAGTAAAAGGTTGTTTTTTCTTCCAATTTTCTCCCTTTTCCCTTCCCACCGATCCTCCTGAAGACAGTGGCTCATGATGGATTGCAGTGGACATTAGCAGTACTACATTAATAAATGGCCACTTTTCTAGTGTGATTATTGGGGGAGTGTGAAAGAATACATGAACGTTCAATGGCTGGATGGTGATAATCCTGATGAGATTACAGGAAGTGTTAGCCAAATCAGTGATAACAAACTATTTGACAATGGGATTAGCCATCAAAGCTAAGCAAGCACAACCTTGAATTTACCTGATATCCACACATGCATTTCCCAGCAGGAATCCTGGCAGACTACAACCCACTCCTTAACTGAGGTACATTGAGCCCACCACTATTCAGGGTCTGTGCAACTATTCAGACTGAATTTAGTTGCACAGATCCAGAACTGAAAATGGATCTTACTGTTCTTTACAGCTTCTTTACATCATGAGGTTTGCAAGGCACTGGGGTTGCGAATGCTCTGATTAACATTAAGCTACAAAATACAATCACAGTAAATCTTATGAAGCACTGTGATGTCTTTCCAACATGAAGGAGCTATACCAAATGCAGGGATTAGTATTAATAATGTAAATTTAGTTTGAATGGATGAGTATTGGAAAACTGCATTAGGCTGGAGAACATTGTGAATTTTTGAACGTGTAAGATTATCGAGGTGTGGATTATACCGGGGATTTCCTAACAACATCGTGAAGATGTGTCAAAATAACATACTACACTGAAATCTTTTTATCTCATTACATGAGTCCTTCACCAAACATACTGTTATTTCAGAGCTGCTTTTAATTGCATTCATATTGTATTAATTTTAGGGTTTGGAATAGATATTCCAAAAATATGAAACATACCAATATTGTTTGATTCCTGAACTGCATAGTTGCATTCTTTACTATAGTGACACACTCATAAACTGATGCCCTGCTCAGAATTAGAGAAATGGATTTTTTTTTACAGAGATCTTTTGCAATGTCCCCAATATACATGATATTTTCACAGAGTATGCTGTCTGTATTCTGTGATTTCCCCATTGAGTTACTAATCTGAGCTAAGCATTGAGAAGAGGAAAAAGGAGTGAGTGAAAGCAATCTGACAATCCTCCATAAGTGCACTCAGTCCAAATGACATTCAACTATATTATAGGAAACGAAGCTGAACTTTAATGTAACCAATAGGTATAATAGGTCATTTGACAGGAAAGCTCGGTAATACTGAGAAAGTATGTAGACATTGTTTGCTGTTTTTGGTGCAAAATACGGTCGTAATCGTCTTTTGAGTTAACAAATCATTTAAATCTATATTCCAGGTGTTCTTTTTGCAAAGAAATCATGACCCGCTCAATCCTAACATTCCACCTGCACAGAATCAGTTGACCAAAGAGATTGCTACTGCTTGTTGTGCCGCTCTATGTCCTCATCTGAAAGTCCTTAAAGAAATCGGAATAAACAAACTGAGTCTCAGGGTCTCCTTAGACACTGACAAGGTAAATATCACTCAAGTATAATTTGTTGAAAAAGCTGTGTTATTTTGAAAAACCTAAAACGTAAATGGGAATTCTTTCGATGATTGCATGTGTATGTCATAAAAGTAATTTCAGTGTTGTCTTTAAACAGCATATCAAATGGAGGTTATCATCCAAGTTTAGAACCATAACAGCAACAAATTACATTTGTATAGTGCCTTTCATATTGGGAGGTTGTCCCAAGGCATAGAAACGTACAATACAGAAGGCCATATGGCCTGCCGGTTCCTTTAAGAGTCCCATATACCTGCCCTTTTCCCATACTATCTCCCATCTCCCGTGGAGTCCTGTAGCTCAGTGGTTAGAGCACTCGCTTTGCAAGCGAGAGACTTGGGTTCAATTCCAGGCAGGGCGAAACCTTGGGCAAGTTTCCTTACTCCACACACCTAATAATAATCCCTCCAAAAAAACAAAAACAATAATTAAATTGGTCGTTTTCAATCTACGACTGTTTGTGGGACATTGCTGTGCGCAATTGGCTGCCGCGTTCGCCCATAAATATACAGTCAATTCACTTTACAGTGTGTTCTTTGAAGCACTTTGGGACGTCCTCCTGACATGATAAGCGCTATATCAAATGCAAGGATTATTATTATTATTATACTACCTTGTAGTTGACTCCTTTTAAGTTATTTATCTAGTTCTTTTGAAGGAGAATATGGGTTCTGACCCTAACACTGCTTCGGTGGGATATTCTGCATCCTAACTACTATTTGTGTGAGAAACAATTAACACAAATTTTTCCAGAGCTTGTGGGGATTATTATTGCCATTCACAATAATATTTCCTTCATTTTTCATTTTATTTTGTAAAGCGATTTATTTTATGTGAAAGTTGCTACGTAAATGTAAGTTATTAATGTAACTTTGCCAATCTGTGTTTGAATTGGAAAGATTGACATTTACCCTAGTAAAATACAAAATACTAAATATAAACTATGGTCATCGTGATTTACATCAGTTCTTTGGTAACTCAATGGTGAATTTAAAAAAATGTGAAAGGCAGGCTGTAAAAACTTGGATTCTTTCCATTGACTTGTCTAATAGAATGTGAGGCACTGAGACGGAAACTGATAATTGTGAACAGTGAGTTTTTTGTATAGTATTTTCAAACTTCAGCTTTCATGACAGATTACTGGTACAATTGTCAAGAAACATAATGCTGATTTTATGAGCTACAAGAATCAGAATGTCATTTTACATAAAATAGTACTGAGGCCATTTAGATTATACAGTTTTTTGTTTGTTTTGCAGGTTGAGTATCAAGCAGGAACAAGGGGTCAGCTTCTTCCCCAAAACTATATGAATGACCTGGACAGTGCTTTAATACCAGTTATTCACAGTGGCAGTTCTCATGCCAGCAGTGGGCCTCTCGAAATGGAATTGTTTTTCTTCCTCCTGGAAACCCTTCTCTGAACAGGACGGGGAGTGCAAATATATCAGGATCCATTAGCACAGATATCTCCCCCTTCGTTTGCAGAAATGGAGTGATAAAATGTTGGGGTTTTGCAGAGGAAACTGTTTGAGTGCTCTCATGCCACTCTGAGACTTCTCTGAGAAAATGCAATAATTCCTTTTGTAAAGTAATCTCATATAGTTCTGTAATACAGTAGCTTCGAGGCCAAGTTTCAGTCTCTGTGATGAAACCGTTAAGATTTCTGGTGTTGTGTGGCAGGGGAAACCTACATATGGACATGTACACTGATGGACAACCCTCTCTTTGGAGTCTCAGAGAAATGAAATCCATTTGGGCAAAGCAATGTGAGAAGAGACAGGAGGAGAACCATATGTTATGGCGAGAAATGTAGCAGTAGCATTGTTGCCTTGTTCACCCCTTCACAACTTTTCTTTCCAGTTCCAGCATCCCCTCAAGCTCCATATAACTTAAGAATAGTATACAAAAATATGAAACTAGCATTAATTTTAATCTAAATATTTAATACCAAATACTGCTTGTTTTCACAAATACGTTTTGGGTTGAAAGTACATCAAAGGGTAAACAACTTTGATGATAAAACTGGTTGCAATTTTTTTTCTTATTTGCAAAGACTTTTTATAGCATAAATCCACATTAATGGCTTTTTGCACAAGCTATGGTGGAAATGAAGAAGGTAATTGGATGAATACAATTGAAAGCTCAAACCTTTGCCTAGAATTTCATGCACACAGTTGCTGTACAGATTCTCCAAATTTAGGTTTGTCTAAATTTATGGCTAAAAGTGGAATTTTTATGGAATTTTGGTGCATCAAAAGAAACCATGAAACTGGGTTTTTTAAACAAACAAATCACTATTATGGCAGGTAGTAAGTTAGAAGTTGGTGGATCAGAAACCCAAGGCCATTAAATTTGTTTTGCTAAGTAGATTAATTCAAGGAAATAGTGGCAATGAACACTACAACAAATGTAATTTATATTTAAAAGATTGTATAGTGATAGGAATGTTTAGAGTTCAGCACCTTTCAGGACACGTAAATGGGATTCTACTGTGGCTGGTACCTGGAAAGAGGAAGAAAGCCTGTATATTTGAATAGAGCAAATAAACAACAGTATTTTTTTTTATTTGCAAAGAGTTGGAAATGATTTGCAAGTTAGGCAAATTATCTCTTCTCCCTCCCTTACAGTGATGTGACTTATTCTGATAATCAGTGGATAGGGGAACAAAAAACCTCATAAGATCCACCAATTACTGTAGTATTTCTGTCAAGAAATCTCATTCAGTTGAGCAATGAACAGCTCCGCAAGCCATAATAGGAAAATTGAGTCTCTCACAATCTGATCAGAAAATTTCATACAATTCTTGATATTCCCAAGATTGGGGATATGGTTCTGTAAACGAGTGGATGCCATTCCTTAGAGATATTGACCTTTACATATGTTGAATGCATTGGAAACGTTATAATAGCACAAAATAGAAATGTGTTCCAAGGAATGTACACACTAGTTAGGAATGCTCATTGAAATGTAATGAATGGCTAAGATTTTCAGGAATGTTTGAATTAATTGAAATAGTATTTCCAGCCTATTTGTCTTTCATACCCAGTTTTTATTGATTTTATAAAGTAAAAGTGGGAAGATATTAGTTTCAAATAGAGTACAATCAGTTTGAGAAGAGTTGTGGTAAAATGGAACCAATTTTAAGGAACTTTTAAGTTTATGAAATTGGTAGTTCACAGACCAGTGGCTGCAGTGGCAGTATCAGAACACTGTCTGTAATTGTATTCAGATAAAGTAATATGCAATCACTTTTCTACTATAAGCCTTCTTTATCTAACTATTCCTTTGAATCTTTGAAAAGCCATTAAAATGTATATTATTTACTCAACTTCTTACTGTGGATTTTGTATTTCTCAAGATGCATGTTGATAGTGTCTTTAATTCCTTCCTTTCTGAATCCAAGCTTGTACTTTTTACTGCTAGTATACAAGGGAAAAGGTACATCAATATTTGTCGTTCAGGTTTCTTTAAAGCATGTAGCCAATAGTAACCAAGTGGGTTTGATTCCTGGGCAGGGCAAAACCTTAGGCAAGTTTCCTTGCTCCACACCCCTCTGTTTACCTAGCAGTAAGCAGGAAACCAGTTGTTAGTCGATTGGCGGATAGCATTTCCGGGGGTAAGAATCCTTTAAAAACAAAAATAATTTGGTCACTCAATCCATGACTGTTTGTGGGACATGCTGTGTGCAATTGGCTGCTGCATTTCACCCACAAAATATACAGTCAATTCACTTTACAATATATTCTGTGAAGTGCTTTGAGACGTCTCGAGTTTGTGGTTTCCTTGTGTATACTTGTGTGTCCTCTCATTTACAGCAGGATTTCATTGCTGATCCATGGGTGAAATACAACAAAATAATGTCACCACAGAGATGTTTTGAGCAACACCACGTGAGGTGTGACGGAGTCATAGAATATGAAGTGACAAAGCAGTGCTACTTATTGGATTAATATTGAATGATATGCATTCTCGTAGGAGTTTGTGTTCAATTTCTATGCATATATTTATATATGCTTTATATTACCAATTTGCTGCAGTCACAGTAGATTGTGATTTATAGTGACTGGGTGATTTCTTACAATGACAAACAGTCACTTGTGGAAAGAAAACTCACAAACTTTACCCAAAATAACTTATCTGGGGCCATATGTGTTCTATGTTGGTGAAATTGTGGGTTTAGGCAAAAGTAAACCATTTTTGTCCAGAGAAATATTCAGTGCACCAAAGTATTCTGTCGGCCTAAGGCATTAGGTGGATGAGTTGGTCTGAAAATTTTCCTTTCATTACAGGGACGTATTGCTCTGCTAAATATAGCAGGACACTTTTTTTGAAAATAAGTAGAAAACTTTTGAAAATTAATTATCTTAATGTGTCATCTGCATCGGAATGATAAGGCAGTAAAATGTACTGGCTTGAGAGAAGGATCCTCATAATTCAATTAAAATGAAAAATGGTATGGTACAGTCCTTGGCTGGTTTGTTAGGAAAGAACAATTGATGGGGAGTGTTAATGGTACCAAATTAGTAATTTCTTTAGTGTTATCTAAATTTTAATTTTATTGAATGTCATCTGCTAATTTCCCATATAGTAGACAGAAATAATTTAGGAACACCTGTAATACAATTCAAACATCTATACAGAATTAACAATTTGATAGTGTGTTTGATTCAGCCTGTTTCTTCTTTCTTTGTCAATATTTCTACCAGTAAAATGAATCGTGTCTAATTTTGTTTTGGTCAGGCAGGTATATGACAAAAAAAATCTCCAAACAAACTACTGAGAATTGGATATACTGTAAATATGATTTCCATTTATCCATTATGGAGGTCACACTCTCTCCAGAGGAATGAGCTCTGATAGTTCAGGTGCAAATTGACAAGAGCCAAGGCGTGGGGACCCTAGAGTGAGCGTTAGGGCTATTGTTGGAATAATTTAACCAGTTAACCACACTGTTTATCATTGTAAACACAAGCGAGCTTCCTTCTCTACTGATCTATAACCACCCTTAGGGCTTTCACTTGCAGGATTATCTAGAACGGAGCTCCTATTTAATGTATAATGCTACAGCAGTCTGCTTTGCTTTCACACTTACCTATATGAGAAAACAGCACTAAATCATGAGTATGTAAAACCACTTCAGAGAGAGTCCACATTGGTAAATTCTGAGTCACCAACTCAATGCCTGCAATTTTAGATCAAATCCTGGTTGGTATTCAACTGTTTGATCTTAGTTTGATCTGTTATATTCTTAATTCCTCAACCAAAGAGCTTGAACAATATGAAAATCTAAACAATATGTACGGTGATTCTGTATTGATCCTGTTACAATTAAATTTAATGGATATCATTATGAGAATTTATCATTTAGCAAAGCAGTCAAAAACACTATCAATTATCATAATTATCATAGTAGGAAAGCTGTGGCTGTCTTTCCTACTTTTAAAGGAGTTTCAGTAAAGTGTAAATAAATGTATTTTTATGAACTATTGGTTATGGTGTTTAGTACTGAATTGTAAAATCATTCTGATAAATACTCCTGGTGGGATTTGAGATTCTTACCTCAAGCCGATTTTTATAACTTTCATAATATAAAATATGTCTTCCTGACTTTCTTAAATATAATAATAGCTCTTGAAAATACTTGTTACTTGAAAAGTCTAGTTTGTATTTATCACAATAAAAATGTACTAATATCAAGTCTGGTTTTAATTTTTTACCATGGACCTGAAACAACATTGAATGTTATGTCCGTGCTATCAATTCTCAAATGTCATTTTGGGGAATGATCAATAAGAAGCTCATCTTAAACTTTTCTCTGGAAAGTATTTTTACATGTTCATATTTCAGCTTCATGCATTGTAAATCTGAAAAAGATAGATGGAAAAAAAATCCTAAATAAATATTAATGTGCAAGACGATGCCAAGAAAATCTTGTTTGACAAGTACATAAGGGGCTCGAGTTATTGATCACCTTCAACTTTACATATGAACAACAGGACCAGAAAAATCATTGCAGTCCATCGAGTCAATCCAACGTTTTCACATCAGATACAGAATAATGAATGAATAAAAGAAATCCATAAGATAGAAATATATTCTCTTGAGATGACCTGAAACTTATGGGTTATACAATATAGCGCTTTTCACACAAGTTAGCGTCCTGGAACGCTTGACAGTAGTGGAGTCTGACCCCGAGCCAGGGGGAGAGGGAAGGGGGGAAATGACAGTAACCATGATCAAAAAAGGAAGGCCTTTTGGCAGGATTTGAAAGCGGGGAGGGGGCAAGGCGGAGGGGTAGAGGGAGAGTTTCGGGGTGTAGTGGCTGAAGACGCAGCGACCGATGGTGGAGCGGAGGAGATCAGGCGCCCGGAGAAAGCCGAATGGAGACAGCGGATGGTGGAGTTGTCGGTGAGTAAATAGGGTGGTTTAGGGAGTCCTGTAGCTCAGTGGTTAGAGCACTCGCTTTGCAAGTGAGAGACCTGAGTTCAATTCCAGGCAGAGGGCGAAACCTTGGGCAAGTTTCCTTACTCCACACGCCTAATAATAATCCCTCCAAAAAAAACCCAAAAACAATAATTAAATTGGTCATTTTCAATCTACGACTGTTTGTGGGACATTGCTGTGCGCAATTGGCTGCCGCGTTCGCCCACAAATATAGTCAATTCACTTTACAGTGTGTTCTGTGAAGCGCTTTGGGACGTCCTCCCGACGTGAAAAGCGCTATATCAAATGCAAGGATTATTATTATTTATTATTATTAGGGGGGTGTGAAGGCAATGAAAGCGAGTGAGAGGATCCTGAAATCAAAATCCTCCAAATTATACCTTCTGTTTTGAGGATTTATTTTGTCTGCTCACCTTCTCACCAGTGAGCTCTGTATTATATTTACACGTGGTAATGGAACTGCACTGAGAATGGCTCTAAGGGGGTCACAAAGTTTCTGTAAAGTGCTTTTGTGAATAGATTTGTAGCCCAAAGTCAAGCAAATACAAACCCAAAAGTAACCCAAATAGTGTGTGTTGCCTGCAATTGGCCAATTTAGCACAGTGCTCTCAAAACCCTGTGAGAAAAGGTCTTGAAAGACGGGGCGGGGTGGGGGGGGACTGCAAAAATGTGAATTTAAATTAAACATTTTTAAAAAGTAGACAGCACCCGCCCAAAGGGGGTTTTCACGCACAATCAACAACAAAACCCGCCCCAAAACCCGCCCAACCCGGCACCACTGATGGGGAGTAAGACGTGGAGCGGGAATCAGCTGAATCCTTCCTCTACTGTGAAACTGCAGTCGGGGGAGGGGTTTGTCAGGTGGTATCCAGTCCGGGGTTTGTTGGCTGCCCGGGCGGTGTGATGGAGCAGCAGCGGGAGCGCGGTGAGGGCCCCGGGGGGGGCCGGGGGGGGGGCTGGGGGGGGCTGGGGGGGGCTGGGGGGGGGGCAGGCCTGGGGGGGGCAGGCGGGGCTGGGGGGGGCCTGGGGGGGGCAGGCGGGGCTGAGGGCTGGGGGGGGCGGGGCTGGGGGGGGGCAGGCGGGGCTGAGGGCTGGGGGGGGCGGGGCTGAGGGCTGGGGGGGGCGGGGCTGAGGGCTGGGAGGGGCGGGGCTGGGGGCGGGGCAGGCAGGGGGCTGGTGGGGGGGGGCAGGCGGGGGGCTGGGGGCTGGGGGGGGCAGGCGGGGCTGAGGGCTTGGGGGGCGGGGCTG
Organism: Callorhinchus milii; assembly: GCF_018977255.1. Taxonomy (NCBI): domain Eukaryota; kingdom Metazoa; phylum Chordata; class Chondrichthyes; order Chimaeriformes; family Callorhinchidae; genus Callorhinchus; species Callorhinchus milii. The sequence continues at coordinate 115,019,595 of NW_024704742.1, read as the reverse complement.
GGGGGGCTGGGGGGGGGGCAGGCGGGGCTGGGGGGGCTGGGGGGGGGGCAGGCGGGGCTGGGGGGGGGCAGGGGGGGCTGGGGGGGGGCAGGGGGGGCTGGGGGGGGGGCAGGGGGGGCTGGGGGGAGGGGGCTGGGGGGAGGGGGCAGGGGGGGCTGGGGGGGGGGCAGGGGGGGCTGGGGGGGGGGGCAGGCGGGGGTGGGGGCGACTCCCATACTTATAATACATTTATAAAGGTTACATTATCTACAATTGGCTGCCGCGTTTCACCCACAAAATACACAGTCACTACACTTTACAGTATATCCTGTGAAACGCTGTGAGACGTCTCGAGGACATGATAAGGCGCCGTATCAAATGATTATTATTATAAAGTAATGTACTAATGTGAGACTCTACCCCGTATGAAGGGCTACATAAATGCAAGTTGTTGTTGTCACTTCCCTCGCCCCCGCGTTTGGCGTAACCCCCCGACACCATCGAGCGCTCTGAGACGCTACTGCGTGAAGTGTGCTGTATAAGTGAAAGTTGTTGTTGCAGCGGGTGTCTCACTCCCCCCCTCCCCATACTCTCTTTGCAGGATGAGACACCACCAGCTCAGGAAATATTTGCAGTTCTTTGTGACTTGCTCAACTCACTTACACACCACTGTGCGAGGAAAAGTGTTACAATAAAAGGACTCAGTATGTAGAAATATTATCAGTATTGCTAGAATTGTGTGTACATATGGGGAATTACTTCTAGGTTTTCATCTTGTTGGAAAAAATGTCAACAGTTTTGAGCCCATTTAGTAGGATTTTATTTTCAGGCTGAACCACATTCCTCTCGGTATCTACATGTAATGTTACCTGTTGCAAGGTACTGCACATTCAGAGCCCGGTTGTTTTTTTTGTTCTTGTTTAGGTTGCGGAGAAAACGCTGTGAATTACTTCCTTCACCGGGGAAGAATCCGTTCAAAAGATGCTGTGGAAATCAAGTGGTACCATGGAGCCAACAGGAAAGCACAAATGCAAGAAGCGCTGCAAAGTAAGAGGAACTCAGCAAAGAAATCTTCATTTTAGATAAGAGAATAGATATCCTCTAGGGCGACCGTATTTTGTAAACCAAATCCAGGGACATATATATAAAATATTTTAGCGTACCACAATTGCTGATGCTGTCAGTATTGGAGAAGCTTGTTGGATTAATGGCGGTATTTCTGTACTTCGTTGAGTTTTAGAATTTATTGTTCTTGCTCAGTTTACTGCTGATCTGAAGACAGGGCAAATTTGGCCCCAGGGACACAATACCTCATCTGGAGACTGCCCAGAAATCTGGGAATATGGTCACCCTAAAAGTTGCAATTATTTTCATATCATTGCAATAAGTTTTTTTTAGAGCCATGAGAAATAGAATTTAGTTCCACTCTTGTTTATTTCCGTAAATACTCGAGCTTATTACAAAAGCAAAGTGTGAAAAATGTTAAGAAATGTTAAAATTGTTAAAATCTAAGAACGAAATGTTCAAATAATAACTATATTTCAACTTCAAAGAGTATATAAATATATACACAAAATATTTACTGAACATATTCACAACAGATTCACAATGAGGAGGAAAATAGCCTACATGGGTGTTTTCTAATCAATTTGATCAACATATGTTTGATCAGATATATTTGTAATTCCCGCTGTCTGTAATGATGCTGGTATCCCCATGCTGGCATCATTACAAGCAGCAGCAAATTTAAAGAATTTTTTTAAAAAAAATTGGGTTTCTCTATATCCATTGGAGCCTGTCCCTGTTTTTCAGTGTCATCCAGACAACAGGCCTGTGTCAGAATTCTATTTCAATTGCATCTCTTGTGTACTGACAATTATTTCCTAGGAACGAACAAATTGAGTTATCAATAAATTGGCAGTGATTACGCATCATACCCGTCACCGCTTAGGCATGTGCCAACTATTTGGTCTGACCTGGTTTTCTATGTCTGCCATGATGCTGATACGAAACATAGGAAAAAAGAACCAAAGGGCAATGAAACTGTCAACTTTATGATGTTTGTTAGATAGTTTTAACTTTCATAGTGTGCAATGTGACATCATTGCCTTGTAATTACTCGTTGAGGGCAATCACTCCTTGAATATAATCAGTCCTTGCTTTTTAATTGGAATATAGGTGATGCTCATATGATTGAAGCAGATGTTATCTTCGGAAGCCAAGGGTCACACGATGGGGAACCAATCATGGCTCATCCCCCAGACACTGACAGCGACAACACTGTGCATGAATGGTTGAATGAGGTTCTGCAATCTGACAAGGGCATTAAACTTGATTTTAAGAGGTAGGGCACTTAAAATACTCTTAGAATATTTACACAGGTGCTTAGCTGAAGACTGAAACATGAAATGCTAACACAAGTTGCGAATAGTTAATGTAATTTAGTTTCTAGTGGCAGTTAGTTACTGAGCAATACTAACCAGCAGAACTCCCCAACAGTTCTGCTGTTAAAATCCATTAAAATCTGCAATAGACTGAAAAGCAGTTTTTAGCAGGCTAGTCTTAAAGCTGAACGGGCTCCAAGGTGATGTGCTTGCCAATGGAATGTCCCCTTCCCTCAATGATAAGTTTAAAGAAATAGTTACCTTATGGGACAAACCGTTAATAAATAGGTATAAAAGAATTAGAGGATGAGTTTTTGGTGGTAAGTAACTGTCCTTGGTGGACATGAGCACGTGATTCTCTGGCAGTCGGCATATTTGCTGACCATTTGGAATCTGGCTTGCTCATCCACCTGACTCTTCGGCAAATCCTCGCCTTAAATTTATAGAGGAGCCAGTTGCAGTTGGGACAATTTTGCAATAGAGAGAGAGCTAGTAAATTACAAAGGGAGTATGATTATATTACATACTGGTGCCACTAATCCGTCTACTTGAGTCGGGTTTCAGCCGCTAACTTTGTCCATTACTGAGAAAGCCTTAAATCAATGTGCTCTGTATATCAAGATGTGATATTAATGAGATACTGGATTTGATTAATTTACTTTCTTTGATTTAAAATGAAATGCTTTACCTTTGATAGCTTAGCAGCCGTGGAACCTTCTATGAAAATACTAAAAGGTATGAAGGATTGCCTTGGTCGACCCATTTGGATTAATGCTGACATTCTTCCGGGACCAAACGGAAGCTGCAAAGCAATAGACGTGAGTGGATTTTTAGGTGCAGTAACTTCCCGTTTACCAGATGTGACATTGTCTCTGGGATGGACGACTGGCTGGCTGGCTGGCCAAACAAACAATGGTGAGGTCACTAAAAAGTTAATTGACAGTTACATTTATTACAAACATATTCACTTTTTTTTTACAATGTCTCTCTTATGATAATAATAATCCATCCATTTAATATACCGTCTTTCACGTTGACAGGATGTGCTTCACAAGATTTACTGTAAAATGTTGTGACTGCATTTTGTTGCCGAGCCGATTCACTCTTGCTGAAGGTTGCACAGATGAGTGTTAGTCACCCTTTGAATACATTAAACAAGTTCTTCCCTATGTCTGCACAGACAATGAATAGTGGAAGGTTGTTTGCCTGTAGAGGGTTTGACAGCTGAACCCGATACTGTTGGTGGAGTTCATTAGCGTATTGGTTAGAGCACTCGCCTCGCAAACGAGGGGACACGGGTTTGATTACCGGGCAGGGTGAAATGTTAGGCAAGTTTTCTTACTCCACACGCCTCTGTTTATCTAGCATTAAGCAGGAACCCGGTTGGCGGATCCCTTTTCCGGGGATAAAAATCCCTTCAAAAAAATAAATAATTAATTTGGTTACTCAATCCATGACTGTTTGTGGAACACTGCTGTGCGCCATTTACTGCCACATTTCGTCCACAAAATATACAGTCAATTCACTTTACAGTATATTCTGTGAAGAGCTTTGAGACATCTGAACGATGTAATAAGGCCCTATTTCAAATGCAAGGATAATTATTACAGTTTTAACCTGACGTTCACACATTCAAACATTCTAACAGAGTTCACTGGATGACAGTTGGGAGAGAACGCTCTCTAGCCTATGGACATAAAGGCCACAATAACAACCTGGCTGAGATCTGCAGACTCTGCACATACTGGGATTCAAATAGGCATACCAATGATATCAGTGCATGTGTGGAGTTAAACTATAAGAAGATGATAAATAGCATACAAAAAGATCTGGGCCATTTTAGTAAACATGCCAATGAATGACACATAGATCTTAATGCGAATAAATGCAAGGCAGTGTATTCCATAAGGATAATAATCCTTGTATTTGATATAGCTCCAATAACAATAACAAAATATACTCTTAGAAAGTCCAAATATCTCAAAGAGCTGCCCAGGGAATTGCTGTGATGTGTGGTGACTGTGTAGGAACACACCATTTTGTGTACAAAAAATTCCCACGAATAGCCATGTAGTCAATGACCAATTATCTGGAGGACCATTGGCCAACAGACGGGGAGAAATTCTTTTTTTCAAATGGGATTTTTAATATCCACCTGGAAAATGTAGACTTTGGTTTAAACTCTTATTTGAAGGGCAGTGTCTCTGACACTGCAGCACTGTCTCATTCTTCACTGGAATGGCCGGCTGGACCATAGACGGGTGAAAATATTCTTTGGGATCTGAGAAACCTCAGATAAAGGGTTGGTCCCCTTTAAGACAAGCGAGCTGTTGGCTTGATTGACAGGTCTATTGGCCAATCAGAGTTGAGGTTGCTCTCCAGACTGAGCTCAGAGTCCCGGCCTTGGGCTTTAAACCCATTTAAAAGGACATTGTCTTCATCAAACTATTGGTTACTTTTAAAAAGGTATGTCTTCTGCCACCGAGTGGTCATCCTAAGGTTCAGCACAGAGTAAGGACTGCAGTGTGATAGTTCACCACAGCTGAGCGTAGTTTTATATTCCAGATTTTAATCCTTTCACAAACTGGTTTACAACAGCGCTTCAAGAAGTTTTGTGGAAGTTGGTTTTATAATTTTGTACGACCAGAGCTTAACCAAGGATGTCTGGTAAAGGCAGCGTCGGGCTTAGCTGGGATGTTCCTCTAAGGCAGTGGTGGGCAACCTTTATGGTTGTCCCCCAAAACAATTCTTGTTTGAATATTGTGACAGAGAGTTGTTACGATCTGGAATGCACAACCTGAAAGTGTGGTGGAAGCAGATTTGATAATAGCTTTCAAAAGGGAATTAGGTAGGTACTTAAAAAGGAAATATTTGCAGGGCTATGAGGTAAGAGCAGGGAAGTGGAACGAGTTAGTGGCTCTTTCAAAGTGGTGGGCCGAATCGCCGCCTCTGTGCTGTAAAATTTTATGATATGATTCTATTTCTTGATTAATGCCATAAATTAAGAAATATTCAATCAAGGGAAAACTGAAAACACATTAACAATCAAACACAGACATACCTAGAATCTTGCGAATGCTCGGTGTGGTGGGGGGGGGGGGGGGGGGGGTGGGTGGGGGAGGATGGGGGATTTACTCTATTTAACATTAAAGAGCATCAGAATTTGGTAATTTGTTAAATTCAGCCTTAAAAAGAAAACTGGCTCAAAATGAAAGATTTAAAAAATCTGCCAAATTCTGGACACTGTGAAATCTATATAAATAGAGTGAATATAGACCCATGTGGGATTTCTCTCGGTGTTTTATTCCGCATCACCTAGCCCAAACCTGTTTACTTCCCGTTTCCTTTAATAATTGATTACTTGACTGTCAAAGGCAAATTTAAATGTTTTCATTCTGTTAGGTCACCTGAAATAGTGTCACAGAAAACCTGCGGGAAACACATGATTTAATAAGAGAAATATTAGAAAATGACCTGCCTTCTCCTCTAAGGGTACACCTGGGAGATGGTGCAGGAGATGGAACAAATCTGCCGGACACTAAGTCAGCCAGTAACATTCCCTGTCAGAGCGGCACTGGTACGACCCTCTTGGCCACAGCTTCTTTGGCTGCTGCAGCAGTCGGAAAGGTAACAGTATCCTCCGGAGTCTGCCATCATTATTATATAAACTAAATTGCAGTTTCTCCCAGCTGGAAGACCTTTCTGTGAAGCATAGGAAGCAGGAAAATTCTATTTAGCTCAGCAAGCCCCTGTTCCGCCAGTTTATTAGATCTAAGTAGATCTTTTAGACACAATGCCCCTTCCTTTCGCTAAAACTCTTAATACCTCTACTACCCATGTTTCTTTCCATTTCTCTTTTAAATAGCCCTATTGATTCTGCTTCTACAGCTTTCTAGAGCAGAGCATTATAAAAAATATTAATCCTTGCATTTGATATAGCGCCTTATCACGTTGTTGAGACAGCTCAAACGCTTCACGGAATATATTGTAAAGTGTGTATTTTGGGCGAAAATAGCATTCCGTATCTTCATTATCCTTTGTGTGAAAAAACATTCCCAGGCCTCAGTTTCAACTGGCTTAGATCTGATTTTTAAGCTACGTCCTCTTGTAACGGATCCCACTACCAAAAGGAAGAGTCATCCACTATCTGACTTATCAATTCCTTTCATTGTTTTAAATACTTCAATCAAATTGCAGTTAACCTCCTCTTGCTCTGCACAGTTGGAGTGACGTTGCTCATGTACTCTAAAATGCTAGCATACCGTAAAATTCAATGGTATGGATGCATGTTCTCACCTGAAAACCCTCTAGGAAGAGGTACATTATGCATTGATTTTTGACTGCCAAATGTGTGTTTTGCCACACTTGGAAGAACCTACATCTTTGGCCCTCACTTGTGGACTAATTTATGTCTATGAACAGTTTACTCTTGTCTTCTTGTATTTTAATGGTTAGAACTGTCATTCTATTGAAAACAGAGCCTTGCCTGTAACACAAATCTGTTCTGATTCTGGAATATTGTTTTAATGCAGGTACAGCCTGACTGTGTGGACAGGAAGAAATGATGTGTATGCATTGGAAGATATGCTCTACATCAGGGAGAATTTTAACAAGTCAAAGATTTATTGTGATCTCTCTGAGCCTCAAAGCAGTAAACTAAGGAATGAAGTATATACGAAGAACACAGTCAAGTGATTATGTCTCCCTACTGTGCTGCTATGCAAACCAGAGATCCAAGATTGAAATAATTCTCAGCTAATATTCTTCTTCCTTTAGCATTCTCCAATACTAATGGGTTTGTATTCCACTGACAGACTCAACCACACAGACATTCAAAAAGGTGATTGTCCCTTTGGGAAGCTTTAAGCACATCAATTACGTGACTTGTGCTCATTCCAAGTTCAGTTGATCTACAGAATAGAAGATTGTCACCATATTACCAATTCTGGTCTATTAAAATGGGTAAAACTTGTTTTGCTTTACCTTTTAGGTAAAAAAATTCACCAGAAAAGTCAGTTAAGCATCTGCTTTTTACGTCTATGTTTTAAGTTTTCCTATTGAGATCTTTGGTTTTCACATTATTAAAATGGGAAGGTAACCTCTTTAATTTCCAGGGTATTTTCACCTTTTTTCTTAGCTTTCAGCTTGATTTTTTTATGTGCTTTTTACGTAAAAAATCAATTTTTTAAACAAAAATCAGACTTTTCAAAAACTTGCACCTTTCATATAGGTTGAACACCACAAAGTGCTTTTTGGCACAAAACAAATATCTTTAAGTACGATTTACTCACTGAGGTGCAACAATCATAAATAAAGGATGAACAAATGACACCACTGTTATTTGAATATGCAGCTTTAATATGGTACACAGTAATGGTTAGCTTTCTAAGGTAACAGTTGGGTGGTAATGTGTGGCTGTTAATAGTTGGAAGAACATTTTGTCTTTTTAATTGTCACAACTGACAAGATCTCTTCAACATCATTTTGTCTGCTACTTCTTTATTCCCTTTTTTCTATCGGAGAATAGAAATGCAATGCTTCCTCCCACCAACTATTTAATTGACCCGTTAAACACACATACAAGCTGAATTGAAGAACCATGGTGTGTCCCACACAACCTTTCCCAGCTTGAATGTTACACTTGTATCTAGGATATGCCCAAGTACACAGAGCAGACTGAGCAGCTATCAGAGACTTGAAAACCAATATGTTCTCTCATTAGCACAACACCCAAATGAGAAGCTGTACATGTTGGATGAGTTTGTATTGTTAACAGTTAAGATTGAAGTTATAATTAAATAACTCATCCTTTCTATAAACACTGACCCACACAAATATCAGGATTCAAACAATGGAACAAAGCTTTATCAACATATATATCTAATATTGACTGCACATATGACTGACACAGAATAAATATATTTTAAGTAAATATTTGCATGTACTTTGAAGGTCTATAAATCTCATCATGTTCTACTCTTCAAACTTATTTTCCTTTTTTATTATTGAATCCTTCATTCAGGCACTTGTTAATTCACTCCCAGTAATTGTATATGATGACCCATTTTATTATGCTTCTGTAGTCAGTTGCTCCATCATTAACAGAAGGTATCTGATTTTAACAATATCGAATTTCTGCAAATTGGAAGTTGTCAGTTTAAATATCATAAAAATCTTGTATTCGGGTGACTTCACCAGCCCATTAAGCAAAGATGACAACTCTTCTGAGAAAGAGAGTGTAGTGTGAGAAGTTTCTTTTAAAAAAAATCAATGATGCTATTTAATCAGTTCTTTTCTTAAACATTATTCACTCAGAACAATACACAAGGTGGTCCGTGGTTAATCTACAAAGAGGCTTTTCTGGTCAATAAATGAGTTCATATAAAGTGTTATTCATTCCTGTTATAAATGTTATCTTTGCTAAATGGTTTCGATTTTTTGGGTGGGTCAGCCGGGTGTCTGCCATGCAGCAACCCATCACCACGGTTAAGAGAATCCAAACCAAACTGAGAGTTCCATGCATCCCACCTACACATGGAAATTCTACGGAGGGACGTATCCTGCTTAGCTAATTCAGGAGAGTATTGGACGCAGGTTTAGCAAGAGTCAAGGCTTGGGGACACCAGACTGTGCTTTGGGGTAACTGCTGGAGTCTAACCAGCTAAATCCGCATAGCTTGTCTTTGATATCGCTGGCTGGCAAGCTTTCCTCCCATGTCACCTTGGAGCCAGGTCAGCTCTAAGGAGACCCTGCTTACCTGCCCCCCCAAGGAGGATAGTCTTAAGTGGTTTTGATAGGAAACTCAGGTGAATGTATGACTTAGGCAATTATACGATGTATAGATAAGACATGCAAGTTTTACATTACGAGACAGCATTATTGTAGGGTGAAATTGAAACAAATAGCTGAGATGTTTAAACTGTAAAAAATTTCATTGTATTTTGTATGTAGAATATTATAGTCAGTGCTGCAAAAGTGAGTATTTAAATCCTTGGAGTATTGTGACTGGAGAATTTAGAACCACATAAGATGAGGGAATTATTGTGCAATTAAAAGTAGAAGAATCTTAACAGTGAAACTAATTTTTAATATGTTCAAAGCAAACACTTCAGTTTAATACACTTCAAGTGTTAATAGAAAACTACTACTAATAATTCCTGTATTTGATATAGTGCCTTATTACGCCTTTGAGATGTTGCAAAGTGCATCATAGAATATACTATAAAGTGAATGGACTGTATATTTTGTGGTCAAAACATGGCAGCCAATTGCACACAGCAGTGTCCCACAAACATCCGTGGACTGAGTGACCAAATTATTATTAATTTTTAAATTATTTTTATTTTTTGAAGGGATTATTACCCACGGAAAAGCGATCTGCTGATTGACTAACATCCGGGTTCCTACTTACTGCTAGGTAAACAGAGGCGTGTGGAGTAAGGAAACGTTTCGCTCTGCCCGGGAATCAAACCAGGTCCTCTTGCTTGCGTGGCAAGTGCTCCAACTAATATGCTCCAGGACTCCACATCCTACTTATGCTTCATTAAAACTGTTTAATTACAAAATAACACTCAAAGATACAAGCGGTTCTAGACTCACTAGAAATTGTGTGAGGTTCGTCAGTCAGGATGTCTAATGTCATGTGAGGGCCTTGATTCCAGAAAGTTTGAGAACCCTTGATGTAGACAACAACAATTGCATTTGCATCGTGCCCTTCACACGGGGTATCTTGAAGCTCTTATAAACACATAAACCTGTCGTCTGGATTTAAACATGTCTTTCTGTTATTCTACAGATGTTATTTATGTTATTATAACTTGTGCAATACGAAGACAGACTTTATAAATAAACATTAAATTTTGATTAAAATTACATAATGCATAATACAGTATGGCATTAGAGTTATAGATTCTACATATAAAACCATGTTATTTTTAAAATTCACAGCAAAATAAGTAAATGTAACAATCTGAGCAGAATAACCCCCTCTTTCTTTTAACATTTTCCTCTGCATTTTGCTTGTTCGCTCATATTTTCACTTGCTCACAGGTTTCCATTTTAGAAGCTCTCCATTTACTCAGAGGCAACACATTTGCATGAGAACCAAAAGCTTTTGATCTCTGTTCATCTTCATTTTAATATCTAGTTCTATGACAGACAATAAGACATATCTGTCATGTTTACACATCTTATTCGACTTTTCTTGTGTAATATCTGAATTTTCTCAATGTTTTGAATAATTTCTTTCTTTCTCTTACTGCCTCTCTAAAATATCTTTAGCTATTGTTTTTTTCCCCATAAAGTCTGACATTGCTACAATGTAGAAAGAGGCCATTCAGCCCAACAATCCCCAAATAAAATTGGTCATTCATTTTATGGCTGTTTATGGGACATTTCTGTGTGCAAATTGGCTGCTGCATTCACCCACAAAACACGGTCACTGCACTTTACAGTATATCGTACAGCATTTTGAGGTATCTTCCTGATGTAAGGATTATTATTTTATTATCATTAAGTCTGTGCTGGTATTCATCTCCAGAGATTATCTAGTCTAATTTCAGTCTTCTGTTCACTCCACATTCCGTTTAATATTTCACTTTTTTCAAGCATCTATCTCATTTCTTTTATAAAAGTATTCACAGATTCTGCTTTAAAAGTTTGTGGCAGAGACTTCCATCCTCTGTAAAGAAATGTTTCCTCCCCTTTAATTCTTTTTGTGATATTCCTAAATTTATGCTCCCTTGGGACTGATTCATCAACGAGTGGAAATAATCTATTACCATTTGCCCTGTAATAACCCTTCATAATCTTCATGACCTTTATCAGGTCACTTCTGAACGTTCTCATCTCTAGTGAAAAAGCTATTGCCATTACATTATTCCCTGAAGATCTTTGTAGCCCTCAAATATCCCTTTTTAAATATTTTTTCCCCCCGAAACCCTCCTCTCACTGTAACACGTTCCTATCCTTATTTATGTATTTCCTTGTCAATTTTCCATTCTCCCCTCTTCTGTCAAGGCATTTAGCTCATTTCTTAACTTCACTGAATTTTGATTCAAAGCTAATCTTGGATGCCCTCTGGTATTTTGCCCAAGTGGCCATTATTCATCTGTGAGTTTCAGTGAGTGCTGGACAGCTATTCCATCCAATTTGTGTGTGTGTGGGGGGGGTGGGGTGAGAAATCACAGCCAAGCCCCAATGTCGGCATCACCTAATGTCCATAAACATGCATCTCTAGCAGAATCACTAGACAACCATCAGAAGCAAGTTTCCTGGCAGATTTTCCACATTAAACCACGGAGCCCAAGGCAATTTTATATCTCCTAGAGCCAGAGATCAGCTAACTCACCATAGACCGGGAACCAAATCTTTTGTGAAAGTTAATCGCAGTATGATTAAACTGGCACCTCTACGTGTTATGCACCCAACCATCAGATCTGCACAGGAGGTTCACTAAAAGGCAGGTGAAATGAGAGTTTGTACTGCTACTTTCAATTAGGATCAATGATTTAATCCAACCCACCAAACCAAATACAGATCTGAAAAAAATCATTGATGTATTTAAGTGAAAACATGATACACAAGGGAGAAGAGAATAGAGGGGTATAGGAGAGGGGAATTAGAGGGTTGGGGAGTGATGTGGAGTATAAACACCAGCATCGACTAGTTGGACTAAATGGCCCGTTTTGGTGCTATACCACTGAAACAAAATATGAATTGATTTGAAATCTCTTCTTCTCATCCACTGAATACAGTGTTTTGTCAAGCAACACGAGTTTGACAAACTCAGATTCCTTTCTGTAATTGCAGATGTAGATCAGTGTTTACCACTGTACAATATGTAAAGGATCAGAACCATTGTCCCCTTTATAAGAATATATCATGGCCATCTTGTAGAAACACAAACATTTCTAGCACAAAAGAAATTGGATTCAGCCCATCATGCTTGTCCCACTGCTACCTTGTTTTTTTTAAGTTGCCCTTCCCTTTTCAGTGGTACTACTTTCCAGCCCTTTTCCCATGTATGTCAAAGTCTTTCTTTGTTAGTCGTGTGCCCAGTTCCCTTTTGAATCATTTTATTGAAAACAAATTGGCTGCCACGTTTCGCCTACAAAATACATAGTGAATTCACTTTACAGTATTCTGTGAAGTGCTTTTAAATGTCTCAAAGACACGATAAAGTACTATATCAATTGCAAGGGTACTTATTATTGGATGTGATAAATATTGTATCCAACCTTATCAAATTATAGCATATTTTATCCCCGCGTCTTGATTATAAGATTCCTCTTCTAGCCAATACTGACAGAAACTAAAATTTATGAAGTAGTCGAACATAGTTAGGATGATTCTAAGATGTGATCCTGAAACATTCTAATCTGTGAATAGGTCGTGTCATTTCATCCTTACAACATCAACAGGCTTGGAGTATACCAGTTCCATGAGTTACATTGGATATCATGAGCAACATTAACTCGGTGTTATAGCACTGGACAAAATCACATCATTGTCCTTTTGATCAGAGGCCGTTGTAATCGCTAGTTATTTTTATAAACCATTCTGATAAACAGTCTTTCACTGACCAAATATTTCCTCAAAATTTGCCAGCTGTTTCATTTGTTCTGCCTGCACCGAGTGCCTCCGTAGGAGCATTTTCTTGCTCTTAACATCTGTTCGCTTTTGGCTATTTGGTGCTGCTGGCAGTAAAGGTTTCCCACCGCCGGGAAAGGGCCCGGGGTCTTTGCTGATGGCTCTGATATCAGGAATTGGGGGGTGGGGATTGATGTTTAAAGGTGGGAGGTATCCCGGTCTGGTTTGTGAAATACGATCTGAGAGGAGAGTCCCTGAGCCTCGTCTCTCTAGGATACCAGGTTGTTTCCTGATGGTTGTGAGATTGTCCAGCGAATCCCTAGACCCAGTTGAAGCAGCTAACGGAGAAGTGATCATCTTTTTCTTCTCTAGAAAGGTTTTGGTTTCGTCGAGCGACGTGGACATGGAGCACGTGGTAAGCTGCGAGTCGGAGCTGTAGTGATTAATACCCAAGTTCCTCCTGTGGACAATGTTGCGCAAGCTTGAGGCGTTGATGAGTTGTAGGTGATCGGGGTCCTGGTCCACAGGAAGCGTGCTATTGCGTTGCGATCCAGGCTGAGCAGACTGTGAGTGCATTTCATCGTAGGACAATTTCCTTGGGCCCGCCAAAGCCGATGCTTGATCCAAAGCTCTCAATAAACCCGCAGTGTCCTTTACATCAATACTTTGATGTCTAGTGAAGAGTCGCTTGGGTAGAATTAATCCATTGATTTTAAGGGATAGGCTTTCCTCTGGGGTGAGGTTCTGTGTTTCTTCCTGGAATGAGGATATTTTGTTCTGAGGTACCAGGGAAGGAGGGATGTTCAGCCAGGGCTCAGAGTGCAGCCTTTGAAGTTGTGGGAATTTGGCCCCAGAATGTGTCTGGTTGCACTTTCTGGTCGGAGAGGCCGGTTCAGAGGAACCTTGGTTGTTAAAGAGATGAACCGGTTCCCTGAAGCTAAATACGCGCTTCTCTTCGGCCACATTGCTGTTGAGGTGAGGCGGTGATGTCTTAAGCTCGATGTCTGAAGGTGAGGTGCAGGGAATGGGTGAGTGTCGATCATCAATATGTGGAGGAGGTGGAACGTTCAGGTATTGCTTAGTGGTTTGCCTACCAGAGGGCGATTTGGCTGTTGTGATGATAATGACCTCTTTTCCTCTTGCCTTGCAGGCATCCAGCAGAATCCTAAGGGTTTCTTTGTCACCTGAGTTCACAGCACAGACCAAAGCGGAGCAGCCTGAATGATCCTCGAGGCTGGGATCAGCGTTGCTTTTTAACAACAAAGACACAACCTCTGCTCCAGCCTGCTCTGTGCATGCGTGCATCAGGGCGGTTCTTCCTGATTTGTCTTGGATGTTAGGGTCTGCGTGATTCTCCAGAAGATATTTCACCATCTTCACTTTGCTGACACTTTGATGGTCCGTGTGCTTGGTCCTGCAAGCGATCATGAGGGGTGTCTCTCCTCGCTCGTTGCTCTCATTTATGTAAGCGCCACCTTCCAGCAGCAGCCTGGTGAGGCGCAACCTGCTCAGGTACACAGCTTTCAGTAAGGAGTTGCCATCAGTGCGCACCTCCATGGCTTCAATCGTCTCCTGGCAATCAGCAACAGACTGACAACTTGTATCTGCAAAGCTCGGTAGAACTGCAATGACAAAAGAGAAATAAGGTCCACGTAATGTGTCCAAATGTTACCCATTTTGTTTTAAGATTTCCTTTCCAATTTTTTTCCATTCCTAAAGGCAAGTATTCAACAACAACAACAACAAATCACATTTGTATAGCGCCCTTCTCTTCAGGAGGACATCCCAAGGTGCTACTCATGCTGCTTTTGCAAGCACAGGCCTATGTGGTCATTGTTGGTGTGTTATTTCAGCCAGAGAACATTGGCAGGGTGTTCAACCATATGGGGAATGGTTGTCAATAACAATAATCTATAATCCTTGTATTTGATGTAGCATTTTATCACATTGTTGAGACGTCTCAAGGCGACAATAGCGCTTTTTATCCAAGTTATGCACATATAACACCTCTCACATAGGGAGAATGTCTCAAAGCAGGACTCCACAAAACCTGATAAGGTGTGAGTTCAAATACAAGGATTATTATTATTATCTCACAACAGCAGGAGATCTAAAAGCACAACCATTGAAATAGGTTCTTGTGGGATCTAAGCCTCATCAATAACTTCTCACTGAAGTGATAATTTCCCCTTTAGTGACTTCCATTGTAAAGTCTGCTGTTGCACAGCTTCTCAGTGACTGCTATTTTTTTTCTATTTGAAATGCACAGAAGCACAACCTTTGAATTAATCCCTGCAGGAGCTTTTTGAATTTCATAGATCTTTTCCTTTGACAGTTATCAGTTACACATCAATGAATTTTATAAATATCCGAACACTTTTCTTTGGAGGAAGAAGACAGATTGCATAAAGTGAGGGAAGCTGAAACAGAAGTGGTGTAACCTAATAAACTGAAGTTGATTCAAAAGCTGAATAGTGTATACCAAATGTCTAGGGAACTTGTTGTGAGGAGCTTATCTGGACTTTACTGATGGGTATTTATTTTCTGGGGCATATTCATGTATTTATAATAATCTTTGCATGTGATATAATAATCCTTCCATTTGATATAGTGCCTTATCACATTGTTGAAACATCTGAAGCACTGCACAGGATTATACTGTAAAGTGCAGTGACTGCATTTTGTAGGTGAACACGATAGCCAATTTACACACAGCAATGTCCTACAAACAGCAAGTTCTAATTTTTGTAACTATCAACAATAACAACTTACATTCTTGCATCACAAAGCGTTTAACAGTGGTGTAGTTTGATGCCCACCCCAGCTCAGGTGCCAGTCCAACACAATTAGGTGCTTTTGAGAGTCTTCCTGATGTGGACAGTGTATATAAATGTCAACAGTCTAAATGTAAATTGTATTGTAATTGTATTGATCAATTTATATCCATCTTTGTATATTCAAGGGTTTAAAGTTGCAGAATTTCAGGCATATGTCAAGCTAACCCTTTGTTTTAGTCAGTATTTTAATCCGCTTGTGTCAGACACCCATCTGACCAAAAAAAAACAATCAACCTGATATATGTCTGTTACAGTAATGAATCCCCATTTCCTTGGAATGAAATGGTCTTTAAAATTATGAGGGGTTTCAGAAGAGTCAAGAGGGAGAAATTATTTCTACTGGTCAGTGAGTCAGTGAGTCAGTGGGAATTAATTTAAGACCATGAGTAAACGAGCAAATATGAAATTAGAAATGTTTTCACAGGGTAGTTAGGTTATGCAATGCTCTGATGGGACCAGTGGCTGAAGCAGAATTATATTGCCTTTCAAAAGGGAACTAACTAAATATTTTAAAAGGAGTCAGACACAGGGTACAACAACAACAACAAGATTACATTTGTATGGCGTCTTTCACGTTGGGAGGACGTCCCAAGGCGCTGGACAGTGTACAGCATTTCAGACCCGAGCTGGGATCGGGAGGGAAGAAGGGAGGGGAGAGGAAGTGGGGGGCTGATGGCATGGTCGAAGAGGAGGGTCTTGAGGCGGGACTTGAAGGAGGCTAAGGAGGGGGCGAGGCGGAGTGATTGACAGAATGAATTCTAGAGGTTGGAGGCAGAGTGGCTGAAGGCTCTCCTGTCAATGGTGGGGCGGGTGGGTCGGGGGACGTGGAGCAGGCAGGAGCCGGCTGAGTGGAGGGAGCGGGCGGATTGGTAGGTGGTTAGGAGGTTGCTGAGGTAGGGTGGGGCGAGGCCATGGAGGGCTTTATAGGTGAGGACCAGGATCTTGAACTGGATCCTCGGAAGGATAGGGAGCCAATGGGGTTGGACGAGAGTGGGTGAGATGGGGTCACAGAGTTTGGTGCAGGAGAGGACATGGGCTGCAGAGTTCTGGATTATCTGCAGCCTGTGGAGGGAGGAGTTGGGAAGGCCAACAAGCAGAGCGTTTGCATAGTCAAGCCTGGGGGTGATGAAAGTGTGAACAAGAGTTTCAGCGGCCTGAGGTGTGAGGTAGTGGTGGAGTCGGGCGATGTTCCGGAGGTGAGGGAAGGCAGAGCGGGTCATGGCTTGAATGTGGGGGAGAAAAGACAGTTGAGGGTCGAACAAGACACCTAGGTTCCTGACTGGCTTGGTGAGATGTAGTGTGCAACCATGGAGGTTGATGTTGCCAGAGCCTGAGGTGCAGAGACGCTGGCGCGAGCCAATCAGGAGGGCCTCAGTCTTGTTCACATTCAACTGTAGGAAATTTGCCCTCATCCAGGACTTGATGTCCGACAGGCAGTCTGTCAGGACAGCAGTGGTTCTGGAGTTGAGGGTGGAGGCAGAAAGATAGAGTTGGATGTCATCCGCATACATGTGGAAGTTGACCCCATGTCTGCGGATGACGTCACCAAGGGGGAGCATATAGATATTAAAGAGGAGAGGGCCAAGGAAAGAGCCCTGGGGGACGCCAGACGTGACAGTGCGGAGGCTTGAGGAGAAACCGTTAGAGGCAAAAAAGTGGAGACGGTGAGAGAGATAGGAATCGAATCAAGCAAGGGCAGGTCCGCGAAGATAAAGTAAAGAGGAGAGGCGGTGTATGAGGATAGAGTGGTCGACAGTGTTAAAGGCGGCAGAGAGGTCGAGGAGGACAAGGAGGCAGAGGGAGCCCTGATCACAGATGTTCAGAATGTCATTAGTGACTTTGACCAGGGCTGTTTCCATGCTGTGGGAGGAGGAGGGATGGGTCCAGGGAAAGTTTTTTCTAGATGGGGGTGATGACGGCTGTTTTTAGGGGGGTGGGAACTGAACCGGTGGACACGGAAAGGTTGATGACGTTGGACAGGAGAAGGCCAGAATGTGGAGCTGGGATATGAGGAGAGAGGTGGGGATGGGATTGAGGGAGCAGGTGGTGGGTTTGAGTTTGCGAACAGTCGCGGTGAGGGAGGGAGAGATAGGGTCGAAGGAGTATGGGGGTGATGGGTGGTGGGGTGGGTCATGAGGGAGAGATGATATGAGGGTGGTTGTGGACGGGGCAGAGGTGGCTGAATGTATCCCCTCGATTTTGGATTTGAGGAAGTCCAGCATCTCCTCACAGTTGGAGTTTGAGGAGACGATGGGCGAGGCATGAAAAGGTGGACGGAGGAGATGGTTTGTTATGGGGGAAAGGCCAGGTAAAAGGATTGCTTTTAAAGGAGTTGGCACAGATGGACAAAATGGTCTTTTTCTGTGCTGTAAATTTATATGGTTCTGTAGATTTATTATTAAGGAATGTCAACAAGAAAGAGTCAGCAAGACAAAGAAAACAGAGAGAAAAGGGAAAAAAAAAGAGGAATAAGAGATGAAAGGTAGAGACAACAGAATGATAGAGAAGGAATGGGAGAGGGAAGGAGGAGGCAACAATAGAGATAGGAGAGAGAAGAATGAGTATGGGGGAGAGGTGGAGACAAAGTTAGAGAGAAGGAGAGAATTGAGCGATAAGTAAAGAAGGAAGAGATGAGAGAGGGAGATGAGGGAGACAATGACAATGATAATGCCCGAAGGAAAGAATAGTCAATGAGAGAAGAAACAGACAGAGGAAGTGAGAGAGGACATGGTGAAAAGACAATGGAACACCATTGATTCAAATTAAATTAACAATTAAATGGATTAAAAATTAAAAAACAAGTTTTCCTGCCTTTTCCTTGAGTTTTGGTTACATAGAATTACATAGACTATACAGCACAGAAACAGGCTATTTGGCGCAGCTGGTCTATGTCGGCGTTTATGCTCCAAATGAGCCTCCTCCTGCCCTTCCTTAACTAAGTCTCATCAGCATAACCTTCTATTCCTTTCTCCTTCATGTACTAATCTAACTTCCCCTTAAATACATCTATGCTTTTCGCTTCAACTACTCCTTGTGGTAGCAAGTTCCACGTTCCCACCACTCTCTGGGTGAAGAAGTTTCTTCTGACATCCCTATTTGATTTATTGGTGACTATTTTATATTTATGGTTCCTGGTTTTGGTCTCCCCCACAAGTGCAAACATCTTCTCTATGTCTACCCTATCAAAATCTTTCATAATTTTAAAGACCTCTATCAGGTCACCCCTCACCCTCAGTTCCAAGATCATCCTGTGAATCCCCTTTTCACCTTCTCCAGTGCCTCTATATTCTTTCTATAATATGTGGACCAGAATTGTACACAGTACTCCAAGTGTGGTCCACCCAAGGTTCGATATAAGTTTACCATAATTTCCCTGCTTTTCATTTCTATCCTCTAGAAATGAACCCCAATGCCTGGTTTGCTTTTTTATGGCCTTATTAACCTGCGTTGCTACTTTAGTGATTTGTGTATGTGGAGTCCTGTAGCTCAGTGGTTAGAGCACTCGCTTTGGAAGTGAGAGACCTGAGTTCAATTCCAGGCAGGTCAGGGCGAAACCTTGGGCAAGTTTCCTTACTCCACACGCCTAATAATAATCCCTCCAAAAAACAAAAACAATAATTAAATTGGTCATTTTCAATCTACGACTGTTTGTGGGACATTGCTGTGCGCAATTGGCTGCCGCGTTCGCCCACAAATATACAGTCAATTCACTTTACAGTGTGTTCTGTGAAGTGCTTCGGGACGTCCTCCTGACGTGAAAAGCACTATATCAAATGCAAGGATTATTATTATTATTATTATTATTATTATTATTATTATGTGTACCCCTGGGTCCCTTTACTCATCTACCCCATTTAGGTTTTTATTTGCCAGGCAATATGTGACCTCCTTATTCCTCCTACCAAAATGCACCACTTCACACTTATCTATATTGAAATTCATTTGACAATTAAATGACCATTCAGCAAGTTAATTAATGTCTTGCTGTAATTTGTTGCAGTCCTCCTCAGCATTAACTACACCCCCCAATTTGGTGTTGTCTGCAAATTTTTAAATTGTACTTTTGATCCCCGAGTCCAAATCATTAATGTGAATTGTGAACAACAGTGGTCCCAATACTGATCCTTGTGGAACACCACTGCCCACCCCCTGCCAGTCTGAGCAGCTACTCCCTCTAACCCTACTCTCTGTTTTCTGTTTTGTAGGCAGCTTGCTATCCATTCTGCTACTTTTCCCCTGACTCCACATGCTCTGACCTTATTCATTAGTCTATAATGTGGTACCTTATCGAAAGCATTTTGGAAATCCAAATATATTAAGTCCCTTTGTAACTTCCTACTCCCATCTACACAACTTACTCAGCCTTCTAGCTTAGTGTCGTCTGCAAACTTGGATATAAAACGTTCTATTCCTTCATCCAAGTCAATATCCACCTGATCCGTCTCCCTGGTAAATACTGAGGCAAAGTAATTATGCAATATTTCTGCCACTTCGCTGTCGCTGCCTGTGAGCTTATGTTATCCATCCCGTAATGGCCCTAATCCTATTTTGATTTTTCTTTTGTTATTTATGTCTGTAGAATACTATTTCTTTTTATATTCCTTGATAATTTAATAATTCCTTCTTGCCTTCCTAATTGTTTTTTTGAATTCTTTCCTAACCTTCCTAACCGTTTCGTTTTTTTTGTCATGCTCTCCCTTGTTGTTTATGTACTTAGTGAATGCCTCTTTCCTCAGTCTCACCTTTGCCCTTATGTCTTTATTCATCCACGGTGTCTCATTATTGTTTAGCTTTATCTTGTTTTTTAGCGGAATATATTTCTCTGGACTCTATTGATCACGCTTTTAAATGTTTCCCACTGCTGCTCTATCTCTTTGTTTGCCATTAATGTTTTCCAGTGTAATTTCCCAAGTTCCATTCTCATCCCCTCAAAATCAGCTTTTTTCCATCTTTTACCCTGGTCTTTGTCATACTCATGTCCTTCTCAATCTTTATCTTAAATCTTATTAAGTTATGTTTAATTGCCAGTCCTGTTCTTTCTATAGCTATGTTTCGGTAATCGCTACTATATCTGGTTCCTCACTACGAATTATTGCCTCCAATTCTCCTGTTTTATTTTGGATGCTGTGTACATTGCTGTACAGACAGTTTAATTTGTGTTTATTAGTTGTTTCTCTCACTTTATTTTTGACAGTCTTTTCACACTTCTGTTCTATAATTCTATTGATTCTCTGACCATTTATGTTCTCCTTATTCCTTAGTTTTGTCTGACCTATACTCTCATCTCCTGTTTTCTTTATATTTGGGTTTATGCCATTTCCTTCTGATCCGTCATCTCATCTTACTAGTTTTAAGCCTTTGCCACAGCCTGATTTACCCTTTCCGCTAGGACATTCCGGTTCAGGTGGAGCCTGACCCATCGGTACAGCTCCTTCCTGTCCCAGTAATGGTGCCGGTGTCCTATAACATGGAACCCTTCTTTCCCACACAATCCTTTAGCCAGGTGTTAATTTTCCTAATGTGTTTCTCCAATTTGCATGTGGCTTGGGTAATAATCCAGAGATTCTTACTCTCAAGGTCTTGTCTTTTAGCTCCTAACTCCTGAAACTCCCTCTGCAGGACCTCCTCCCTGTTCTTACCTATGTCGTTCATCCCAACATGGACCACAACAACTGGATCTGCCCCCTCCCTTTCCAAATTCCTCTCCAGCCGCCTCGAGATATCCCTTACCCTGGCGCCAGGTAGGCAACACATGCTTTGGGACTCTAATTCATGACTACACAGGATGCTAACTACGTCCCTAACTACTGAATCCCCAATCACTACTATATTTCTATTCTGCTCCTCCCGCCCTTCGGACAGCATTCTGCTCCATTGTGCCTTGGTCTGCATTGTGGCTCTCCTCCCTACAGTCGTTCTCCTTGTGCTCACAGGTATCGAGTACATTGTACCTGTTGGACAGGACCAGTGTCTGCAGGAACTCCTTCTCTACCTCTCCTAGGTTCCCGCTACCCTGCTCATTGACATTCACACCCTCCCCTTCCTGTACCTGTGCTTTCCTCTGAGGTGTGACTGAGTCCTGCATAAAACTATCCAGAAATTCATCCCCTTTCCTTATTTGTGGGAGTGTGTCTAACTCACACTTCAGCTCAATGATTCGGAGCCGGAGTGTGTAAAGCCAGAGATATTTCCTGCAGACGTGACAGTCAGGGACAGTCTCACAGTGTACAAACTCTTGCATACTGCGTTCCCGACACACTGCCTGTGCTGTTATTTCTACTTATTTTATTGGTTATTTATTTAGTTCACTTAGCACCTCCTCCCCCCTCTACACCTGATTCCCACTCTCATCCAAGTCTTTCTCACTCTGTTCCCACCTCACTCTGTTGGGCTCTCTGTTCGAGTGAATTCTCTTCTATTTGGTATCCATTCCGTATTGCTCTATGTTTCCTTTTGCTCTCCTTTCTCATTGTCTCTCCACTCCTGTAAACTCTTTCTTCCCTTTCATTGGATTCCTCTATTGACTCCCTTTCTCCTCTTCTGCTGTCTCCATCCTCTCTTTTCTTACTTATTTCTCTCAGCATTTTCGTTCTTGTTCTCGACCTTTTCTTTCTTGTCTGAGACTTTCCTTTTTCATCTCTCCCTTTAGTGTTGTATTTATTCTTCCCCCCCTCTCTTCTTTCTCATTCTCTCACTTCTTTTGTTCTCACTGCCATCATCTACCCTTTCTCCCTCGTTTGCTCTTGTTCATTTCAAATTTGGACAATTTTCAGATCATTTGGTTACCTCCACGTTACTTTACGCATGTGCATCGCGCAGAAGCTCAGCCATTTTTTTAATCAATCATCTGTTATGACGAGGTTCCACTGTATCACCTTCTATGTCCTCCTGAAGTTGCTTACAGTTCTTGTCACAGTTAGCCACACTCCCTATTTTTCTGTCATCTGCAAATTTTAATAATATATGTAAAGAATATTGCACTCCAATGCAACAATGGGGAAGCATTGCATTATCAGACGCGACACCTGTCCTTTGAATGAGATGTTAAATTGTGATCCACTCATCCTACCACCCATCTGCCTGTTCAGCTATAAGTTAAAGATCCCATGTCACTCAGCATTCGAAAAGAGAAGGGAGTTTCTCCTGTTGTCCTGGCCAATAGTACTCCAGATAAATTAGTCATACAGTTCTTGGCTGTTCGTGGAACACTGTTGTATGTAAATTGACTGTTGCAATCACCTACAAATACACAGTCACTATCTTTTACAGTAATTCCTGTGAAAAGCTTTGAGGCAGCTCAATGATACGCTGAGGCCCTGTATGAAATGCATAATCATTGTTATGAATGCTTCTGTTGTAGGATTGCTCCAGAAATAATTATGGAATAAGTGCTTACTCATTATCCACAACCATACTGGATCTCTTCTTTATCAGAGTCAATGTAATAATAATAATCCTTGCATTTGATATAGCGCCTTATCACATCGTTAAAATGTCTAAAAGCGCTTATCAGAATATACTGTAAAGTGGATTGACGGTGGATTTTGTGGGCGAAACACGGCAGCCAATTGCGCACAGCAGTGTCGCACAGTAGTCGTGGATTGAGTTATCAAATGTTTTTTTTGTTGAGGGTTTATTACCCCCGGAGAAGCAATCCGCCAATTGAATAACAAGGGGTTCCTACTTTCTGCAATGTTTTACTATGCTGGGGCATAACATCTGACAGCATTACAATTTGGTGGTTATGTTATGCCCTCCTAATCTATACTAAAGCTGATTGACACATTCTCCTTCACTGGGTATGGCACCTCCTGGTGGACCAGCCCAGAAATAACATCAGAGGCTTCCATTGAAATGTGGGCAGACTGGAGCATCCCAGTGTTTGGATCAAAAAGTATTGACTGATGAAGGGAGTGCAGAGAGTATTAAAATCTATATGTCATACTGTATCTCCGAATACTCTGAGATTGCTTGCCTCCCATAGTATACAATAGTAATGCAGGAAACATGATTCTTCACACACCTAACTGCAGTAAACATTTATTGAGTTGAAACCATTTCCTACCCAGATAAACTGTATAGAATTACCTAGAATTACATAGAATATGTAGCACTGAAACAGGCCATTTGGCTCAACTGGTCTAAGCCAGTGTTTATGACACTACCCAAGTTAGCTTCACCTGAATCCTCTCGCCCTAGCCTTGCTCATACCTCTCTATTCCCTTCTCCCTCATGTATGTAGTGAGAAAGGATTAGAAGGTTTTTGCACAATGTAACGGCTATGTGAGAGGATGTCCGAAGGGATTACAACAACACCAACTTGCATTTGTTAAATAATACTTATATTTGGTACAGCTCATTTCATGTCGAGAGGACGTCTCAGAGTGCTTCATAGGATATACTTTAAGTGTAGTAACCGTTTATTTTGTAGGTGACGCACCAGCCAATTGAACAAGCGCATTTCACACAGGTAAACATCTTAAAATGTTTCACAGAGTCAGACCGTGAGCTTCAAAGAGTTAAAGACAGATATTTGTTGCGTGATAGAAGTATTTTTGGGGGATTTGTGAAATCCTTTTTTCATTTCAGGGTTCTAGGGTCACCTTTACGAACTCCTAGATCTGCTACAGCCTGCTCAAAGGTACAGTAAAGCTCTCTCTATACTGCTCCAACAATGTGGCGTAACCCCAGACTTATCACCTAATGCACCGATGCAGGTTTTTTTTGCTAATTCCTTCACCAGCCTTCCTTGTGGTATCTGCCAGTAAGATAATAATAATAATCCTTGCATTTGACATAGCGCCTTATCACGTCTTCAAGACATCTCAAAGTGCTTCACAGATTATACTGTAAGTGAATTGACTGTATATTTTGTGGGCGAAATGGAAGATTGCTGTTTTGTGCAGAATTTCCCTCCTGCCTTCTGGTGACCGTGTTGAGACTGCTAACGATACATTAATTTGGGATGATTAGAGCCAGCAGAGAGGAACTTTGATCCCATCAATCTGATTTGCATTCAAATTCAGCTCGCAATGTTGAAAGAACAGTGTGCTCGCCCACGGTACCACCCAGTTCCCTAACTTTGTTTAAAATTATTCTTGGTCGGACTTTAGGCATAACAACAAAGGTGCTGTTACGTGATGTTGCAGATTCTCTTAGTAAAGACAAAGAGTTAATTCGGAAGAAGGGCTAGACCAGTGTAATAATAACTAATAACTTATCACAAACATCTACATAATGTGACAACCAGGGAATTATTCTATGAATTGCTGAACACAGTATTTACAGCCTAGTGAAAGCATGAATACTATAGCACTCACATCTTTAATCTATTGCAACGTTATGAATATTATGAAAAGGCTGAGGTTTGAAAAATATATTATTTATGCATATAATTTAGAGATTTCAGATACAGACCATAAGGGTAATATTTGAATACTATTAACCACAACAACAACAATTTGCATTTATATAACACCCTTCATTCAGGGTAGCATCTCTGAGCGCTTGTACATAGTGAACAGCAGAGGAGAATGAATGGGAGAGAAAGAGACCAAAGCTATTTGAAGCTGAAACAGAATGAAAACAGCAGAAACAAAATCGACCACTTCAGCAGAGTTTTTGAATGGATTTATGCAATGAAAGATTATGTGTCAGTCTTCACACTCAAACACAATCATACAGAAGTAAAAATGAAGTCTTACCTGGTGCGAATCATTTGTTTCACATCTTCCAGGATCTAATATTAGTAGTAAATGGGTCCTGAAAGCTGCCAGTGTTTGTGTAATCCACCAGACTCATTTATACTGAATGCACCATAACACACAAGCTGTCACTTGTACACAAGCTATCTTCAAGATCCACACTAGGTGTAATTGACATTGCTTTTACCGAAAGATTTTGAAATCTGGGTTTAACTTAAACTAAAACTCCCTATTCTTGAATGTCAAAGGATTTTTCCTCTCTGAACTGTCAGCAGCGGAGGATTGATGAGTTCCAGGATTTTGCCAGCACTTGAGAAGCAAAGATGTGGACTTTGTGCTGTTCCTCACCTGATAAAAGTCTGTGCTAGTGATGTGTGTTTGACTGACACTTCCAGCAGCCAGTGCTGAGCAGGCCATCAGCTCAGCAGAGAGAGAGAGAGAGAGGGTGGTGCTCTCTAGTCAGCAGCATCTTCCCCACAGACCATATCTAGGGTAGAATCAGGCAACATCACAGGCAGTAATCTGATTTACTGTGCGATATAGTGGTTATCCTCACAGTGAACGCACCTCTGGTCTCAGGGAATAAGAAGGTTTTAAGGAGTAAAACATTGTATCACACAAAATACATTTGCAGCTTCTGTTCATGTAATAGTCCACAGCATCATTCAACTTAATCACTTAAATACTGCAAGTACGACTCTTCCTTAAAAATTATAACAACAACTTGCACTTGTATAGCGCCCTCCACTCAGGGTAGCGTCTCAGAGCGTTTAACAGTGGCGGAGCCTGACTCTGAGCCGGGGGGAGGGGAGAGGTGGTTGTAAGCAGAGGAAAGTTTTCATGGTCAAAGAAGAAAGGTTTCAGGCGGGACCTGAAAGAGGGGAGGGAGGGGAGAAAATGGAGGGATTGAGGGAGAGAGTTCCAGAGTTTTGGGGTGTAATGGTCGGAGGAGGGCAATGTGGCAGAGGTGGAAGAAGGAGGTCCTGGTCAGGGGCCGGATGTGGGGGAGAAAAGACAGCTGGGGGTCGAACCAAATTATAATGAATTACACCATTAGTTCATGTACTTATGTTACAATATCGAATAGCTGCACTGTAATATCTAGACTAGGTTTTATCTTAATATTGTGTCAGCAGCGAAAAAGGTTTTGCTGCCTCTGAAATATTCAAGTTGAATAAACACGTAGTCACAATATTTAGTAAATCCTGAGGTGCTTTGAGATGTCCTCCTGACGCAAAAGGTGTTTGATCCAATGTAAGTATGATTACTACTATTAATAATAAATAAGTTGGACTTTGTGTTCAGTCTACTGTATGATTTGGAAGATTTGCCAGGTTTAGTTTTAGTTGTTATTATTAAACGAAGACCAATTTGTAATAGTCTCTTAGCTCTTTTCTTCTGTGTTACATTTTGTGCCCATCGTGGTGAGGAATTGAATGTTGGTAAATGGCTTTCCCCCTACTTTGACTCCTGCTGAAAGGTAGGAACAGTGTGTGAGGTTAGGATCTGGCTTGGCTGTGCTGACCTCCCATTGTAACCTAGCTTATTGATGTGTACTAGAAATAGCACTTGATAAAGTACCTGTGGCATAACTGAGTTGTATGGAGTCTAGGTGTAGTCATTAGACCTTGGCCCCGAGGAGAACTTGGGTTGGAACGAGTCAGCCTGGCTCAGTTGGAGTCATCTATGAGTCAGAAGGTTGTGGATCAAGCCCCACGTGGGCGTGAACTCATTGTACTGGTTGTCATACTAATGCAGTGCTTGGGGTGCACTGTGTAGTCACAGCGTGTTAAACCGAGGTTTGGTGGTTCAGATCCCACAACATTATTTGAAACAAGGAGGGAGTTTCTCCAGGTAGTTCTGGCCACCAATGCTCTAGATCAAAATTGGTCATTTACTTCATGGCTGTTTGTAGGACATTGCTGAGTAAATCAGCCGCCACATTTGCTTACAAAAAATACAGTCAATACACTTTACAGCAGAAATCCTGTAAGCATTTGATGACGCGATAAGGTGCTATATAAAATGGAAGAATTATCATTAAATCAACGTAATGTACCATTTAGTGTTTCCCTGCAGAAAACTCAGTTTACATTGTCAATTGGTCCTTTTGAGATCCTTCTGAACCTCACTGTGTTCTGTATGAAGAAAAAAGTTCTGGAGATGCATTTTCAGGAGCAGAAAGGAGCAAGGTAAGGAAGAGTGTGGGGAAGCATTCTGATGTTAGTTATAACGTTCGTAGATGTAATAAGATTACATTGATTCTAATCCACCATATCTGACCCTTATTAGAACTGGATCAAGTGACAAACATCTTGGATAGTCATGGTATTGTCCCTGATCTGAGCAGCCTGTTAAAGAGTCACCCTCTATGTGGAGAGGACCCACAACTCACAACTGCACTTTATTGAACCCACTCTTACTGAAGATAGCAAGCTTGAAGGATATCAGAGACTGCAAAATGTCTCTTGGTCTTAGCCTTGAGGCACTTTGAAACACTTTGATGTTATCAGTTCTGTACTAGATGCAACTATTATTCCCTGCATTTTTAAGTCATTTTTATTTCCACGGGTTTCTTTTAAGAAATGCAAGAAACCAGCTAACGCATTAAGATTGGAATTAAGAATTTTCTAAGAGGAGGTGGAGATGTACAGTGGATAGAGCTGGGAGCTCACTGGTTCAAAACTCAGTCAGTGCTGAATTTGTGGTGTCAATCATGGGAGACTGAATTGGCCCTGACTTTCCCAGTAGGGTTAAGGAACTAGGCACTATCTACAGAAGCCTCTGCCAGTACTGTGTGTGGTGTGTGGTAGCTGGGTGAGAAGATTTCAGGCTCTATTTTGACACCCTCTAAAGTCAAGTGGCCTTTTTGGCAGGTGGGGTGGGGTCAGCCAGGTGTCTGACATGTGCGGAAACCCATCACCATGCTTAAGAGTATCTAAACCAAACTGAGAGTTCCATGCATCCCACCTACACATAGAAATCCCAGTGATAGATTGTTGGAATGGAAAGTGCATTTTCTTCCTGAAGGGATGCATCCTGCTTACCTAATTCCGGAAAGTATTAGGCACAGGTTGTCAAGAGCCGAGGCTTGGGGAACGCCCCTCACTGCCAGGTGCCAGGGCCCACACAGTCACACATTGGCCAATTTGAGTGGGTTATTGGATTCCAACCAGTGCCTGTGGAACTGTACCTCAGCACAAAAAGACTAGGACCAGGAATTGGGAGGCACAAGCCAATTGGGAGAATAAATACAACAGGACACACTAAAATAAAAACAACTTGCACAATTTTAAATCTTAAGGCTATAAATATGAGAAATTCTAGTCCTTAGGAGAGCTTGTCTGCTTAGATAATGGAAAATATTTGCGTTAATGGAATTACAATATTTATGACTGTCATTAAAGAATTGCCCTCCGGTAATCAGTTAGTGAATGTTTATATTTGAATGTTTACAGTAAACAACAATAATAATCCTCGCATTAAAAATAGTGCTTTTCACATTGGGAAGACGTCTATAAAGATTTGAAGTGACGTGTGTATTTTGTAGGTGAACTTAGCAGCCAATTTGCGTTGAGCAATGTCTCACTAAATGGCCATGAAGAGAATGACCAATTTTATCATAGAATCATAGAATCCTATGGAAGGAGTCCATCGTGCCTGTTTGGGCTTTTTGAAAGAGCTATCCAATTAGTCCCACTCACTCGCTCTTTCCCCATAGCCTTGCAAATGTACTTTCCTCAAGTATATATCCAACTCCCTTTTGACCTTGGTCGGCACAGTACCCTTTATCTGGGGGATTGTTGGCCAGGATACCGGGAGAAACTCTTTCTCTTTTCGAATAGTGCCATGGGATCTTTAACATCCACCTGAACAGTTAGATGAAACCTTGGTTCAACATCTCATCTGAAGGACAACACCTCTGATAATGCAACACCCCCCCAGCACTGCAATGGAGTATTACCCTAGACTACAGGGCAACATAGGGCTTGAACCCACAACTTCCTGACTCAGAGGTGAAAGTGCTATTAACTGAACTGTCGAGTAAGCTGAAAAGCAAAATGGCTAAAAATACACAGTTCAAAGTAACATCATCCAGATCCCTCATGTTGTTTTACACGTTACATCTGTATGCAACTGCTAATAGAACTTCTATCCTGTTCGTTTACATATTCCTTTAATCTCCTAATACTCATAAATCTCAAAACAATTAACTACAGCACTCCCTCGACAGCAACAGAAATGTCTTTCTCAAAACCTGTCACTCACTCAACCGTTCTTTAAATCCCTCAATACCTAATTATTCTGAAATGACGGGTGAGAATTATACACACATGGAATCAGAAATCAGCATTAATTACATTGAACGTTCATAGTGTTGATCAGAAACGTACAAATGGGAATCCTGATATCATTTGGAACTAGGAAAAAATATTTGATTCAATAAAAGAATTTGTAATTTTAGAGTGCTTTATCACATCCAAAACAATTATTCACATCAGGCCTTTGAACTCACAATTTAGACTGACACGCCAATGGAGTGCTGGGGATGTGCTGTATTGTCGGAGATGCTCTCCTTTGGATGAGAAATGAACCCAAATTAACGTCTGCATGTTCAAGCAATTACAAATAGATCCCATGGCATTACTTGAAAAGAGAAGAGAGTTTCTCCAAATGTCCTGCCAACAATCCCCAAATAAAATTGATGATTCACTTCATAGCTGTTTGTGGGACACTACAGCGCACAAATTGGATGCTGAGTTTGCCTACAAATGCAGTCACTCTAATTCACAGTAAAATCCTGTGAAGCGCCTTGAGACGACCCAATAACAATGATGTCCCAAATGCAAGGATTACTTTATTATTATTACTCTCAGGTGTAGTGAGATTTCTTTTTGCAGATGAACACTGCTTGAGGTGAACGACAGATTAATCTGGAGCATTCTGCGAGCATCCTTCTCATTTTAAAAATGTCCTGTAGCTCAGTGGTTAGAGCACTCGCTTTGCAAGCGAGAGACCTGAGTTCAATTCCAGGCAGAGGGCGAAACCTTGGGCAAGTTTCCTTACTCCACACAGAGCCTAATAATAATCCCTCCAAAACCAAAACAATAATAAATTGGTCATTTTCAATCTACGACTGTTTGTGGGACATTGCTGTGCGCAATTGGCTGCCGCGTTCGCCCACAAATATACAGTCAATTCACTTTAGTGTGTTCTGTGAAGCGCTTTGGGACGTCCTCCCGACGTGAAAAGCGCTATATCAAATGCAAGGATTATTATTATAATGTGCCGCGAGATCTTTAATGTCAACATGAAAATAGGCAGAGATTGGGATCTCATTGTTCGAAGAGAGAGTGGAGTTTCTCTCTAGCTGTGTCTAGCTGTGTCCTGGCCAACAATCCCCCAAATGAAGTTGGTCAGTCGCTCCATGGATGTTGTGGAACACTGATGTGCGCAATTGTGCTGCTATTTGCCAACAAATACAGTCGCTCAACTTCACAGTAAATCCCGTGAAGCGCTTTGAGACGTCCTTCCGACGTGTTAAAGCTCTATAGCAAACGCAAGGATTTTTATTATTATCCAAAAGATATCTCAAAGCAGTGCTTCCTCAGTACTGCATGGAGTGCTAGTTTAGGCTGTGGAGTCCGTGCTTCGAAGTTTGAAACTGCAATCCAATGACTCAGAAGCAAGAGTGCTACACCGACTGAGCCAAACTGACACATATAAGACTGCAAGTGGGTTCTGACCATCATTTTATTCATAGCTAGCTATACCCGTTGCAGCTTTGCTTGCAACCAAATGATCCAATATGGAATGCAGATTGACACAGACAGACATTTTGTCTTTATCTTTATTCATCTGGGAGGCATCCTGTGGGAGGACTCCTTTTGGGAGGATTCAGAGGGAGAATCGTTTAATATATTTTCTCAGTCTCTCTCTCTGTCTCTCACTATCTCAGTGTCTCTTCTCTCTGTTTCTCTGTGTCTCTGAGTCTCTCTCTGTATTTCTCTCTCTCCCACAAAACACAGTCACTACACTTTAAAATATATTCTCTCTCAGTCTCTTTCTCTCGGTCTCTCTCTGTCTGTCCTACTTGGGAAGACTCTAGCTCCCATGATAACCAGAAAAAAGTGTCATACATTTGTTGCAGAACATAGATGTATCTCTCTGAACGGTGTGTGCTTTCCTCTGTTGCTATATAGTTGTAGAATACAATGCATACCTCATATTTTGGGGCTTAATTAAAGCATTTTTAATATAGCTCATCAACGATAGCCCATGACACTGCCAGATGCAAAACCTTTCTACGGTATAAATCATGTCTCTATGTCAATTTATTAGTATAAGATGAATGATGTGTGCTGATAAATCTTTAATATAATAGGGGGTAGTCTATTGAAGGTTTTTCTACTGCGCGTTATCAGTTAAATACTGACAGACCTTGAGGTGACAATTCTCAGTTGCGTAACAGTAAAACCTTATTTTCCTTGAACGCTAGAAAGAGATGTAACAATGTCTGCAGTGGCAGAGGATATTAATCATAATTCGTGCATTTGACAGTGCCTTAGTACATTGTTGAAATGTCTCGAAGCACCTAACAGGATTTTACCGTAAAGTGCAGTGATTTGTAGGCGAACAAAGCAGTCAATTTGTGCACAGCAATGTCCTCTACTCTAGCAATGCAATTGTATCCCCTTCTCTTTTTGAATAGTGCTGGGAATCTTTAATGTCCATCTGAACAGGCAGACATGACTCTAGTTTAACATTTTATCCATCTCTGACAATACAGGGACCCCCACCCCAAGCACTGTATCTGTCAGCCTAGACTATGAGCACAAATTCCCAATGTGGGGCTTGAACCCACAAGAGTGCTTTCATCTGAGCCAGGCTGACACTGTGCTGTTCGTCTCATTCTTGTTTTTGGTTTTTGACGAACGACCAGAAAATCTAGGATTAAATATTAACACATCAAATTCAAAATGATCATCAATAGAAGCTGCCCACTCTGTTGACTGATGTCATTGATGCCTATACTATTTGGTTGCTAAGAGAAGCTGCTTTTCAGTCTATTGCAGATTTTAATGGCAGTAGAACTGTTGGGGAGTTCTGCTGGTTAGTATTGCTCAATAACTGGCATTTGCATGAGTCATTCTTAAACAGCTTACATCCTTCTACATTCAAAGACCACGAAGAAATTGGCGTGTTTGATAGCACCTGTTTATTAAACAAACGTCTGAGTAACTGTTAAACCTAATTATCATGGATCTTTTCCTTGTATTGAATCACAGGAGTGGCTTTGAAATTGGGGGCACTTTTCATGTCGATCGCACACGCATGAAATCATGACATAAAATCATGACATCTTTACATAAAAGTACAACATTTTCCTTGTACACGACTCAGTATCAGAACCTGATTATCAGCCGAATGAAAAACTATACATATGAAATAGCTCGTGATTCTTGTCATCTGTCCTACACTCCTGTAGATGATTGGAATAACACACACAAGCAGAAACTAAATGAATTTCCTTGCAATCTGATATAGCCTTCCATGCCAGATCATCTCACTGTGTTACACAGGTTCTACTATAAAGTGTAGTGCCTGTGTATTTTGTAGGTGAATACAGCAGTCAATTTGCATAGAGTAATGTGACATGTCCCACAGCCAGCCAGTCCAAATGTCCACCCATCGTTTCCATTTCTTTCCATTACAGCATTAAATTATCTATGATTCCAATAATGATAATCCTTGATATAATGCCTATAATGTTGAAACATCTCAAAGCAATTCACAGGTAATTGCTATCACTGTAATGGCTGTGTATTAGTAGGTAAACATGACAGCCATTTTGTACACAATGACCCACAAAAGGCCACGAAGAAAATCAACAATTTGATCTGGAGGATTGTTGGTCAGTTCACTGGAAGAAACTCTGAACAGGCAGACAGGCCCTTGGTTTAATTCTCATTTGAGGAATGGCACCTCTAGCAATGTACTACTCACCTTGCTCTGCACTTATCCCTGCAGCCACCACACTCCATTCCATCTTACTTCAATCTGATAGATTTCTGGCCTACATTTGATATAATAATAATAATTCTTGCATTTGATAAAGCGCTTTTCACGTCTTCTAGACATCTCAAAGAATATACTGTAAAGTGAATTGACTGTATATTTGTGGGCAAAACGCTGCAGCCAATTGCGCACAGCAGTGTCCCACAAACAGTCGTGGATTGAAGTGACCAATTTTATTGTTGATTTTTCTTTCTTGAGGGATTATTATCAGGCGTGTGGAGTAAGGAAACTTGCCCAAGCTTTCGCCCTGCTGGGAATCGAACCCAAGTCTCTCGCTTGCGAGGTGAGTGCTCTAACCACTGAGCTACAGGGCTCAACAAATAGCGCCTTACTGCACCGTTGAGATGTCTCAAAGTGCATCACAGGATATATTATAAAGTGGTGGGACTAGGTGCAAGCAACCTTGATTCATACATGCGGGAATAGAGGGGTAGAGGAATGAAGAATAGAAAGGATGTATGGAATATAAGCACCAGCACAGAGTAAAAAGCTGGTTTCCGTGCTGTATCACTCTATGGAAATGACACAGACGTGGAGAAGGTCTGCCTCTGAATCCTCAGTCATTACTGCCTGCACATGAAGGTTTAGGAGTCCACCCATCTACTTTTATGAATTCTGTAATGCTGCAGTAAAGACCTGCTGGAACCCTGCAGCTGATATGAATTTACAGCCTGTAACTTTTAAGAATGAAACAAATCACTCAAACTTCTGCGACACCTGTCAGTCTTCTCGTGTGGAAATCTGCAGGCCAGCCCTGACAATAACAGCTACGTTTCCAGTTAAAATACAGAAGCTCTCTCGGGAATGATTCAAGATTGAGATATTTCAACCACATCAATCCTTTTCCACTAATGGATCTTAGCTTAATGGCCTAAATTACATAAGATGTATTTTTGTTAATGCAAAATCATTACTATGTTTGAGCTACACCTATGAACAAAAATAACATTCATTGCCTGTGTATTTAAACCCACATTGGGTGAGTGTTTAAAATTATATACACACTCCATTTGCGGACTCCAATGTGATTGAGACTGAGCTGAACAAAGAAATCAGTAGTCAGATCACCACACATATTTTATGCAGCAAATGCTCTGTATTATTTGCCATTATTCCTCAGGCTGACACTGAAACAACAACAATAACTTGAATTTATAGAGCCCCCTTCACGTAGGATAGTGTCTTAGAACACTTCACAAATATCCTTATATATACATTTTTTTAAAAAAATCTACAAATCAGGTCTGGTGTAATTAATTTAAGAATCACACAAACATTGTCCAAACTCATGAAGATGTGTAAACTGATCAGTGACTGACTCTGGAATCCCCTTGGGTTATTCTTTGGTGATTCTCTCGTAGACTTCAAATTTATACTGAATACCATTCTCTTCATGAACACCGTCATCAATAGCAGGGAACCTGTGTACAAACACAAGACAATTCAATTCCATCTGATCCTGTACACTCATTTTGGAGTTTTACAATTTTTTTTTGGTCAGTTATCTGACACATGCGAAAACTCATAAGAGTATCTAAACCAAACTGATATTTCCATGCTTTCCTACTACACGTGGAAATTCCAGATATTTATTGGAATGGAATCCGCACTCTCTCCCTGGAGGGACCCATCCTGCTTACCTGATTCCGGAGAGTATTGGGCGTAGGTTGGCAAGAGCCAAGGCTTGGGGACCCCAGAGTGTGCGTTGGGGTAACTGCTAGAGACTAACCAGCTAAAAGTCGAGTCCTGTAGCTCAGTGGTTAGAGCACTCGCTTTGCAAGCGAGAGACCTGAGTTCAATTCCAGGCAGGTCAGGGCAAAACCTTGGGCAAGTTTCCTTACTCCACACGCCTAATAATAATCCCTCCAAAACCAAAAACAATAAATTGGTCATTTTCAATCTACAATTGTTTGTGGGACATTGCTATGCGCAATTGGCTGCCGGGTTCGCTCACAAATATACAGTCAATTCACTTTACAGTGTGTTCTGTGAAGCGCTTTGGGACGTCCTCCCGACGTGAAAAGCGCTATATCAAATGCAAGGAGTATTATTATTATTATTAAAACCACATAGAAACCACCCTGCATTATATGTCTGCTCTCTCTAGAAACTTGATTACTTCTTTCAAGTGGGCTTTCTCATTACAATAAAACCAGTCTATGCCTCACACGATCTGCTAAATCATGGGAATCCTGGCCAAAAATCCTCCAGATAAGTTGATCATTCACCTCATGGCTGTTCAAGGAATCTTAGTTTGCAAAATGTTTCCCTATAAATTTGATCATCATGATATAATTTACATTTATATAGTGTCTTACACATCGGGAGGATGTCAGTCTCAAAGTGCTTCACACATCTGACTGTGCACCTAAGCTTAGGGGAAGTTGGATGAGGAGGGAGAGGAAGGGAGAGACAAAGATGACCCCAAAGTGGTCGAAAGCAAGTGTGGTCGAAAAATAGGTCTTACAATTGACAGTAATTACCTGAAGCATGCTTTGAGATATTGAAGTTGCAACAACAAGCTGCTATAAAATGCAAGTTCTTTCTTTGTAGTCAAAAATGATAATACTAATGGCATTTTAATTATAAATAATGATACCTGCTTAAGACAAAATTTCTCCATGGTTATTCATATGGTTATTCAAAGTAGCTACATGTAGAGCAGAACAGCCTTTTTGCACATCAGAAGATTTGCTACACTAGTGAACAGAGGAGAGCAACCGACAGTCATTTCTAACATTCTATCTCAGTGCTTATTTCCTTGGGATGGGAGGTACGTGGGGTCTTCATAAGCTGAACTGGCTCTAAGGTGACATGTTTGGTGATGGAATGAAGGAATCGAACCAGCCCTCTGTGGCGGTCTCAGTAGTCCAGATCCTGAGGTGGGTCCACAGCATTCCAGGGCGCTGTTGATGACAGCAGTCAGCCTGGCTCATCAGCAGGACTTGGAAGAGCAGACCAGTCTCTAGGGGCAGGAAATCCTCCCACTCAGCTCCTGTTAACCCAGCGCCTTGGGACGTCCTCCTGACGTGAAAGGCGCTATACAAATGTAATTTGATGTTGTTGCAAGCCAAAGCCCAGTGGGTAGGGTAGTCCTGGCTGGACAAGCAGCAGGAAGTGTCCTGAATGGCAAGCTATGTGGTTTTAGCTGGATAGACACATCGCAGACAAGTCGTTGACGCAGTACCCCTTACCAACTTGCTTCTAATACTTTATGGAATTAGATAAGCAGGATGGGTCCCTCCAGGGAGAGTGCCCATTCCATTCCAATAAATATCTCTGGAATTTCCACGTCTAGGTGGGATGCATGGAATTCCCAGTTTGGTTGGATCCTCTTTAGCACGTTGATAAGTTTCCGCATGTGTCAGACACCCGGCTGAACTTATCTAAATCAATCTCAGGCAACAAGGTATTGCTCTCAAAATCCTGATGGATTCAGGTCATGAAGATCCGGTGTTGCTCTGGGCAACCAGCCACAAAAAGAGCTTTGAGGGATTAAATGATTTTATTTCAAATAACTTGATAACTTGTACAGCAATATTTCACACTATTCATCTCAAAGAGAATACAAAAAGCACTTGTATCCCTCCCAAACTTCCGGATATAAGAAAAGGGGAGAGAATATATTGTCACACCCAACTGGTGCAAATGAAAATTTCTCGTTTCATCGGACCAGTTCTCTGTGTTTTTAGAAAGAGGAGAAGGCCATTTGGTTTATCTATAGGCTGTTTTGTCAGTTCCTAACCTCAGCTAACATATCTTCTCACCTCTGTTCTGTACTTTAAGTCCAAGGGTTTTGTGAGCCTTCACACATTAATTCTCCCAAGAGACTCTTCCTCCGCATTCCTTTTTAAGTGCTTAGTCATCTTGTCCTTGGAGTGCTCATGTGCGCAACGTGAGCCCCGGTTCATTTTAATGAGAAAACGCACTTGAAAGAAGCAAGCAAATTGCTAAAGGTAGCAGGAGGGGAGCAGAGGGTGGTTGTGCATATTGTAAGACAATAAACAGGGATTGTACTGCAGTGATGCCTGGGTACGCTCTCTCAAACCCACAGAGATGTATTCACCTACAAAGTATACAGTCACTACGCTTTCTAGTAAATCTTTTGAAGTGCTTTGAGACGTCCTCCCAATGTGAAAGGCGCTATATTAAGTGCAAGGATTATTATTAATAATATTATTACACAGATTTTTACTGGGAAGCCCACAATTGTGCAAGATCACAAGCAAGGCTTTATTCTCCCCAATCCTTTAATGCTATTTCCTCCCCTTCCACGTCTTCTCTCCCACCCCATACATTACACCCTTGTCTCCACATATCGCAATATCTCAATAGTTGGTGAGATTGGAGATTCTAGTCCCAACTGCTTATCATACATTGAGGGGGATAAGAAACCCGTAATTAACTGTAAATAGGACATTTGCACCATTTCACAAACAGAATTAGATTATTATGATCTTTTGCCACAGAGTTACTTACTTGGGAAGATGTCTGAACTTATTTAAATCAATCTCTGGTAAAAAGGTATCGCTCTCAAAATCCTGAAGGATCCGGGTCACAAAGATCCGGTGTTGGGCTGGGTTTTCCATGGCCTCCTGGAGGAAAATACAGAGAAAACAAATTAGAATAAATAGGGGTGGTGGGGTTCCCAAAATGCGATATTTCTAATTGCAGCTGCCACTGATAACCAGATGCATGTCTTGCTAGGAACTCCTTTCTGGCAGATCTTAACTACTCCCAGTTACCAGAATTATTGCATTGGTGTACATATGTACATCAATGATGTCCGTCTGTCCTTTAAATCTTCACGAAACACCTGCCAATTCGATCATGCCTATAGTCACCCAAAAAATACAGTAAATTCACTTTACAGAGTATTCTGTGAAGCACTTTGAGACATCTCAATGATGTGATAAGGCGTTATATCAAATGCGAGGATTATTATTATTAAGTTCATTTCCTCTTTCTCCCTTGCCCAGTCGGTATCCATCACCATCACTGTAAAGCGCTCTAAGACTTTATCTGACATGAAGGGTGCTATACAAATATAAGTTGGTATCAAGACTGAAAGGAGTTGCTATTTGTGACTCCTGCTTGAGTCTGAATTCCAAATACAGGATTTTAGACCCCTAGAGGGGGAAAAAAAACTCCAAGAAAGCCCAATAAGTCCATCTCTTTTTGATAGTTCTGAAGCTTGGCCATCTGTACAGCACACAATCCCTTCTCTCTCCAGAAACAGATTTAAGATGCCCATTTCCACAGACAGACAGTAAATTTAGTGACCTTGTGTGGTCTCATAATGGAATTTCATTTCCCCAGTGTCCATAGAACCCATTTACACGAGTAGACATCATATTCTTTCAGAATGGGAAATCTCCATTAGAAAGACATAACAAAAATGTTACTAATCATTTGCAAAGTTGAAAGTTGTTGTTAAAAATACTGCCCAATATCTAGTGCTACAATGAGTAACACAACCAACACCAAACATGAAGCTATTTGTCAGTGCTGAATATCAGCAGAGGTAAATGACACAGTAACAAATAGAGGGCCTGGAATTAATGTTTGTTGTGTTAATGATGGAATGTAGAGAATAAAGTAACAAAACTTCTCTTAAAATCCCGGTGAAATTTCATAAGCCTATTTTGTGGCCTAACAATGTCCACTTAATCACTGTAAAAACCTGAATTGGACATTGTTATTGGCTGAGGTTCAGAGCACAGTTAGTTTACTCTTTAAATTTCACTATTTTGAGACTGTTTTAAGACCACTGTTGATTTGAGGCTGGGACTTGTTGGTATAAGTATGCTTCTGGCTGCTGTAGAAGAGACCAAAATGGAATAAGTTTCAGCTATTTCTCCTTTCACCTATAAATATCTGTGTCTTAGGCAATGGCAGGTTCGGTGTCCAGTTTCTAACTCATTTCTTAACAGACCTTCCTCTGCCCAGATATCTTTTTGCACAAAGGGATAGGTTTGGAGGAGTCACACCTAACAGGCCTGTGAGCTACCGATAATAAAGGTTCTGAATGTAAGAAATTACAATTTACTGTATATTGGACACAAGTTTAGATTTGCTAGGCCATGAAAGTCTTGTTATTCTTTATTCAAACTTTTCCATAGAAATCATTTTTAAGAAAACCTTTCAGACAAGCCAAGGCCGTCTGCTTTCAGGCAAAACCTCTGTTTCGACACAAAAACAGCTCTTTGAAATGCCTGAGGAACAAACCTCACAAATCGTATTTCTGTGATAAGGCAATATATCAAATGTAAGGTTTATTATTATTATTATTTCTTGAATGTGATGTCTTGAACATTAGAAAGGATATTTGGATCTCATGAGTCAGTGAAATGTTTTCTTCATGTGTGGTGTCATTTGGTGGCTAACGGCTATGTCCCTGAGGTCTATGCCACATGCTGTACTTACTGAACCGCTCTGAGTGTAACCCAGCATTCTTGCGATGATCAACATTTAGATTCTGAGGATCTCAACTTTCCCCCAGGAACTGACTTTACGTTTGCTGATCTTACAACCCCAACAGGTCTGCCTGAGCTGTGGTGCCTGGAATTGTTCCTTCCTTCTCAATTACTCCGATGGCACTGCTGAGTGCTCAAAGCAACTTCCCAACTCACAGAGGTAGATGGCCACATTCAACAATGGCGCTGAAATGTGCATTCTTCTGTTGAAATGTCGAAGAGCAACAGGTTGAAGGCGGAATTGCTTCATGACTTGCATTGAAAGGTAGTAGCATTGCCTAAAACATTTTCCCTCGGCTTTTCCTACATGACGTTAATGTCCACCTTCAAACAACTGTTACAGAGCAACAATGTCGAGCAGTGATACAGTAACAATGCTGGGCAGTGGCACAGTAACAATGCTGGGCAGTAATACAGTAACAATGCTGGGCAGTGCCACAGTAACAATGCTGAGCAGTGCCACAGTAACAATGCCAGACATGGCAGTGATACAGTAACAACACCAGAGATGGCAGTGCCACAGTAACAATGCCAGACATGGCAGTGACACAGTAGCAATGCCAGGGATGGCAGTGATACAGTAACAATGCCAGGGATGGCAGTGCCACAGTAACAATGCTGGACAGTGCCACAGTAACAACACCAGAGATGGCAGTGACACAGTAGCAATGTCAGGGATGGCAGTGCCACAGTAACAATGCCAGAGATGGCAGTGACACAGTAGCAATGCCAGGGATGGCAGTGATACAGGAACAATGCCAGGGATGGCAGTGACACAGTAACAATGCCAGGGATGGCAGTGATACAGTAACAACGCCAGGGATGGCAGTGACACAGTAGCAATGCCAGGGATGGCAGTGATACAGTAACAATGCCAGGGATGGCAGTGATACAGTAACAATGCCAGGGATGGCAGTGATACAGTAACAACGCCAGGGATGGCAGTGATACACTAACAATGCCAGGGATGGCAGTGATACAGTAACAACGCCAGGGATGGCAGTGACACAGTAACAATGCCAGGGATGGCAGTGACACAGTAACAATGCCAGGGATGGCAGTGACACAGTAACAATGCCAGGGATGGCAGTGATACAGTAACAATGCCAGGGATGGCAGTGACACAGTAACAATGCCAGAGATGGCAGTGACACAGTAACAATGCTGGACAGTGCCACAGTAACAACACCAGGGATGGCAGTGACACAGTAGCAATGCCAGGGATGGCAGTGACACAGTAGCAATGCCAGGGATGGCAGTGACACAGTAACAATGCCAGGGATGGCAGTGACACAGTAGCAATGTCAGGGATGGCAGTGCCACAGTAACAATGCCAGAGATGGCAGTGACACAGTAGCAATGCCAGGGATGGCAGTGACACAGTAGCAATGCCAGGGATGGCAGTGATACAGTAACAATGCCATGGATGGCAGTGATACAGTAACAATGCCAGGGATGGCAGTGACACAGTAGCAATGCCAGGGATGGCAGTGACACAGTAGCAATGCCAGGGATGGCAGTGACACAGTAGCAATGCCAGGGATGGCAGTGACACAGTAGCAATGCCAGGCGGGGGCAGTGATACAGTAACAATGCCAGGGATGGCAGTGATACAACAACAACAACAACAACAAGATTCCATTTATAAAGCGCCTTTCACGTCAGGAGGACGTCCCAAGGCGCTGCACAGTTGGGTCATGACCCGAGCAGGGGGGAAATGGTCAGGGTGAGGGGAGGGAAGGGAGGGAGCGAGGAGGGGGAAATGGTCAGGGTGAGGGGAGGGAAGGGAGGGAGCGAGGAGGGGGAAGAGAGTCGAGAGGGGAGCTGAAGGCACGGTCAAAGAGAAAGGTTTTGAGACCGGCCTTGAAGGAGGAAAGGGAGGAGGCGGCGAAGGCACTGGGGGATGGAGTTCCAGAGCCTGGGGCTGAGAGGCTGAAGGCCCGACCACCGATGGTAGGGCGGTTGGGGCGGGGGACGTGGAGCAGACCGGAGCCAGAGGAACGGAGGGTACGGGCAGGTAGGTAGGGGGATAGTAGGTTGGAGAGGTAGGAGGGAGCAAGGCCGTGAATGGCCTTGTAGGTGAGGATGAGGATCTTGAAATCAATCCTCTGGGGGATGGGGAGCCAGTGGAGGCGAGCGAGGGTGGGAGTGATGTGGTCCCGAAGCCTGGTGCGGGACAGTACACGAGCTGCAGAGTTCTGAATGACCTGCAGCTTGTGGAGGGAGGTGGCGGGAAGGCCGGCGAGGAGAGAGTTCCCATAGTCCAGCCTTGAGGTGACAAAGGCGTGAACCAGGGTTTCAGCAGCGTGAGGGGTGAGGTAGTGCCGTAGTCTGGCGATGTTCCGGAGGTGATGGAAGGCGGTGCCAGTTGTGGTGCGGATGTGAGGGAGAAAGGACAGCTCAGGGTCGAACAAAACGCCGAGGTTCCTGACTGGCTTTGAGAGGTGGAGAGTGCAGCCTTGGATGCTGATGGTGTCAGCGCCTGAGGTGCGGAGGCGCTGACGTGAGCCAATCAGGAGGGCCTCGGTTTTTCGCACGTTGAGCTGAAGAAAGTTGTCTCTCGTCCAGGACTCGATGTCGGACAGGCAGCTGTCAGGACATCGGTGGTCGTGGAGTTGAGAGTAGAGGAGGAAAGGTAGAGTTGGGTGTCATCCGCATACATGTGGAAGTTAACTCCATGTCTGCGGATGATGTCACCAAGGGGGAGCATATAGAGGGTGAAGAGGAGGGGACCGAGGACAGAGCCCTGAGGGACACCACATGAGACAGTGCGGGGGGTGGAGGAGAAGCCATTCGTCGAGACAAAGTGAAGACGGTGAGAAAGGTACGACCTAAACCACTCAAGGACAGTGCCTTGAAGGTTGAGGTGGGAGGACAAGCGGTGGAGTAGGATAGCGTGGTCGACCGTATCGAATGCTGCCGATAGGTCGAGGAGGACGAGGAGGCAGAGGGAGCCCTGGTCACAGATGGTCAGGATATCATTGGTGACCTTGACCAGGGCAGTTTCTGTGCTATGGGCAGCACGGAAACCTGACTGAAGGGGTTCGAAAAGAGAATGGGTGGAAAGGAAAGAGCGCAGTTGGGAGGCGACAAC
Organism: Callorhinchus milii; assembly: GCF_018977255.1. Lineage (NCBI taxonomy): Eukaryota > Metazoa > Chordata > Chondrichthyes > Chimaeriformes > Callorhinchidae > Callorhinchus > Callorhinchus milii. The sequence continues at coordinate 114,976,452 of NW_024704742.1, read as the reverse complement.
TCTTTCCAAGACCTTGGAGAGAAAGGGGAGGTTGGAGATGGGCCGGTAGCTTGATAGCTTGATACAGTAACAACACCAGAGATGGCAGTGACACAGTAGCAATGCTAGGGATGGCAGTGCCACAGTAACAATGCCAGAGATGGCAGTGACACAGTAACAATGCCAGGGATGGCAGTGACACAGTAGCAATGCCAGGGATGGCAGTGACACCGTAACAATGCCAGGGATGGCAGTGATACAGTAACAACGCCAGGGATGGCAGTGATACAGTAACAACGCCAGGGATGGCAGTGATACAGTAACAAAGCCAGGGATGGCAGTGATACAGTAACAACGCCAGGGATGGCAGTGATACAGTAACAATGCCAGGGATGGCAGTGATACAGTAACAATGCCAGGGATGGCAGTGATACAGTAACAATGCAGGATGGCAGTGATACAGTAACAATGCCAGGGATGGCAGTGATACAGTAACAATGCCAGGGATGGCAGTGATACAGTAACAACGCCAGGGATGGCAGTGATACAGTAACAATGCCAGGGATGGCAGTGACACAGGAACAATGCCAGAGATGGCAGTGACACAGTAACAATGCCAGAGATGGCAGTGACACAGTAACAATGCCAGGGATGGCAGTGATACAGTAACAACACCAGAGATGGCAGTGACACAGTAACAATGCCAGGGATGGCAGTGCCACAGTAACAATGCTGGACAGTGCCACAGTAACAATGCCAGGGATGGCAGTGACACAGTAACAATGCCAGGGATGGCAGTGATACAGTAACTATGTCAGGGATGGCAGTGACACAGTAACAATGCCAGGGATGGCAGTGATACAGTAACAATGCCAGGGATGGCAGTGATACAGTAACAATGCCAGGGATGGCAGTGATACAGTAACAATGCCAGGGATGGCAGTGATACAGTAACAATGCCAGGGATGGCAGTGATACAGTAACAATGCCAGGGATGGCAGTGATACAGTAACAATGCCAGGGATGGCAGTGATACAGTAACAATGCCAGGCGGGGGCAGTGCAACAAAAGTAATTGAATATTTGCTACTTTTAAAGCCTTTGGCTCTGATTCCCAAGTTGGCACACTTCGCTTCTTTCAAACAAATAGAAGTATTTTAATATTTACACCCACTCAAATTCATGTACCTTAACCTGGTTTTCCCACTGTTTTAAATTTATAGAGAATGTCAAATCAACAGACTGGTTCATTCAGCTCGTCTTTATTTGTTCTCCTCCCAAGGAATTAACAGCAGCCAGGTTTAGATCTGCCAACAAACCTGAACCAATTCCTATTCTCCCTGACTTATCAATCAATTTACTCACAAAACCAACAACTTGCATTTATATAGCGCTCTTCATGCAGGATAGCGCCCAAGACCCCAAGCCTGGGGGGCGGGGAGAGGGGCGAGATTGTAAAAAAAAGCATGATCAAAGGTCTTTAGGCAGGATTTGAAGGTGCGGAGGGAGGGGATAAGGTGGAGTGTCTGAGGGAGAGAGTTCCAGAGCTTCAGGGCATAGTGGATCCGTTCAGTAATCGGGAGCCAGTGGAGCCTGGCAAGGACTGATGTGACGGGGAACCAGAGGAAACGTTCTAAAAAACACGGTGAAACATTTTAACGACTATCCACAGACCATGAATTTTCCCCACACGATCAAGAAATTCATTCTCCAGGTTTCTTTTCCCATTGTCTTTCTCTTTTAAGTCAGTTTCTGTGAGATCCTTTCCTTGCAAAGGATGAGCTTCAGTACCCACTGTGCCTCTCCCTGATGTATCACACAGATTGAGCATTCAATGGACTGGGTGACTGCTGGCACAAGCCCAGATCCCAGCACTCCATGGCACACAGAGTACTGAGATCCCATCGGTTCACTCTTTCCACAGCAAAGCATTGTTCAGTGCTTAGTCACTTACATCATTTGTCACCTCACTGTAATATCAATGACATCGGAACTATGACTCAGACCACGAAAACTTGCAATCACTTAAAACAGGATCAAAGCAGAGACCTTAAATGATCTCTTTCTGATTTTTAGTCCTCCCTACCTACCTTTCCACCATCGTACTCCACTCCTCTCTTGAGCACTGAAACTCTAGTCAGTAGTTAATAATAATAATAATACTTGCATTTGATATAGCACTTTTCACGTGGGGAGGACGTCCCAAAGAGCTTCACAGAACACACTGTAAAGTGAATTGACTGTATATTTTGTGGGCGAACGCGGCAGCCAATTGCACACAGCAATGTCCCACAAACAGTCGTAGATTGAAAATGACCAATTTTATTATTGTTTTGGGTTTTGAGGGATTATTATTAGGCGTGTGGAGTAAGGAAACTTGCCCAAGGTTTCGCCCTGCCTGGAATTGAACTCAGGTCTCTCACTTGAGCTACAGGACTCCACATGAAACTGCTAACTTGCTGTTAGAAACGGGGAGGAGAAATCACATATATAAAGCATTCCACTGAGCCAGGCTGCTGCCAAATGGTTGTGAGAAGTAGAATGCACTACCCCTAAATGCTATAATTGCAGAACCAATTGGGATGTTTAAAAGTGAAATAGGAAGATAGACAATTTATACAATATATGGTTTGGGACACAACATGTCAAGCAACTGCCAGGATGGTGGAAAGCAAACTGGGTGGACCTTGGTCTTCTTTCGCTTAAGAAGTTCTTATGTTCTAATGACGTGAAGTAAGGGATATGGAGAAAGAACAGGGAATTGCAATATCTGCCATGATCTAATACACTGGCAGAACAGCTAGATGGGTTAAATGCATTCCTACGTTTCTAACTCTTCACACTCAGAATCAACTTGGTTGCTTGCCTCCATATCCTCTCAAAGCCAATAAAATGCATTGCATTGCCTTCTCCAACTGAAAGCAGCAAGTGAATTTTGATCAAGATTTACATCAGAGAACCAGAGGTTGATGGGGTAAACAGGAGATGAATGGCAAGTTAACTCTGAATATTACATTTCATTCCCCACGCTCAAAAAATATTGGTGCAGGTTTAAAAGCTGCATTTTCTCAAACATTTATTTTTGTCGAAGTCTGGATTATTCCACAGCGAATTCTGGAGCAGCTTTGATACCAGCATTTTAAGATATTAACGAATAAACAGCTTGGAAATCAATGCTTCATTACACTGAGAGTCAGCAAGACAGAAGCAGCAAGAGACCAGCTCAAGAAAACACAATCTGGTTGGCTGAGTTGCTGATACTCTTAACGCTCGAGTCAGAAGGTGGTGGGTTCAAGCCCATTTCTGGATATTGAGCTCATATGGTCTAAACTGCCATCTATCCCAATGCTGTCCTTTGGATGAGGTGTTAAATTGAAGTCCTGTTCAGGTGGATGTTAAAGATCCCATGGCACTATTCAAAAGAGAAGGGAATTTCTCCCAGTCCTGGGCAACAGCCCTCCCCAGATAAAATTGCTCCTTTACTTCTTGGTTATTTTGGGAGATTGCTTTGCGCAAATTGGCTTCTACGTTCGTCTACAAATTACACAACAACAACTTGCATTTATATAGAGCCTCTCACACAGGGTAGCGGGACCATAAGCATGACCAAAAAGGAAGGTTCTCAGGTGGGATTTAAAAGTGGGGATGGAGGGGGCAAGGAGCAGGGATTGAGGAAGAGAGATTCAGAGCTCCGACGCACTGTGGCTGAAAGCACAGCCACTGATGGTGGAGCGGAGGTGGGGGCGAGGCAGAACAGGAGGCCAGAGCCAGCTGAGCAGAGGCAGCGGTTGGTGGAGTGGGGGGGTAAGCAAATTAGATAGGTAGGGAGGTGCGAGAGCAAGAAGGGATTTGAAAATGAGTGAGAGGATCTTGAAACTACATTTAATAGTATATCTACAACAACAAGATTACATTTGTATAGCGCCTTTCACGTCGGGAGGATGTCCCAAGGTGCTGGACAGTGTACAGCATTTCAGACTCGAGCTGGGGTTGGGGGGGGAAGGGAAAGGGGGATGACTGATGGCATAGTCAAAGAGGAGGGTTTCGAGGTGGGACTTGAAGGAGGCTAAGGAGGGGGTGAGGCGGAGTGATTGGGGGATGGAATTCCAGAGGTTGGGGGCAGAGTGGCTGAAGGCTCTCCCACCAATGGTGGGGCGGGTGGATCGGGGGACGTGGAGCAGGCCAGAGCCGGCTGAGCGGAGGGAACGGGCGGGTTGGTAGGGGGTTAGGAGGTCGCAGAAGTAGGGTGGGGCCATGGAGGCTTTGTATGTGAGGACCAGGATCTTGAACTGGATCCTCTGAAGAATAGGGAGCCAATGGGGTTGGCCGAGAGTGGGGGAGATGGGGTCGTGGAGTTTGGTGCAGGAGAAGACATGGGCTGCAGAGTTCTGGATTATCTGCAGCCTGTGGAGGGAGGAGTTGAAGCGCTTTGAGATGGCCTCCTGACATGAAAGGCGCTATATTAAATGTATGGATTATTATCATCGAAATTGGACACGTGTTTGAGATATTGTCTATAACCAAGTACAGGAAGAAACTCAAAGCCCACTTTATAAAACTAAACCCCAGACTGTGCGGGAATAGTTCAGTGGCAATTTCAGTCAATAGCTGCTTCCTTTCAATGTTTAATAGGATTGACAACAAAACCAATTGTGTGCGACAATGAAGCTTTGAAGTCTCGTGTTAAATAAAAGCCACAACTTGGAAAAACAAACAGCAGCCACAGCTGGCGTTGTCCATTTATTTGCTTTCATTTTAATTTATTTTAATCATAAAACAATTCTGCCAATTTTCTCCCCTCCCTTCCTATTAAGGGTTTCACATCTTTTTCTTTTCACTGGGAATACGGTTCTATCGTTAACCCTCCAAAAGCTTGCCCAGTGGACACTCTTCAAGCATTTTGACCTTTGACTGGAATATTAGCCAGTTATTAGACCTTCTGAGTATCTCCGCTGAGCCTGAGATCACTCAATGTCCAAACCTGTGTGCCCTTCCAGCTGGAATCACTGGAAATAGATCAGATGTGCTGGAACCATGTCTCATTTCCCCTTCCCTAACGCAGGGGGACTGAGGAAAGTTTAACACTAAATACTATGCTAAGTGATTTCACTTGTACAGCTTGCATTGATATGCTCAATTCTGCCCTCACCCTACATCCATAGATGTACACAACACACACACAGCATCTAATGGAGCTCTCTGGCTAGTGATCGGGGCAGGTGCATGAACCTGACTGAGTTCTCCCTCTCTAACCCAGTGAGTCTAAATCTGATTTCTGCCCTAGCCAAGATTGGCTAATTCAATGCAGGAACCAGATATTTAAGGCTTTGTTCTGTACTGGGTAATGCCTTTACCCTCAAACAATGAACATTCAACGGTACTCTGGACTCCAGGCTGGGGGGGGGGGGGGTTGGGGAATGAAAAAAAAGCAAAATTAGCCAGGTTTCCCAGCTCGCTTACTTGCAGTCCCTCTACCTTAAAAATAAACCTTACACTTGATATAGTCCTTTCCTGTCAGGAGGACATCCCAAAGCACTTCACAGAGTATACAGTAAAGTGGAGTGACTGTGTGTTTTGTGGGCATTGCCCCTCTTTAAATTGCACCAACAGAAGACTTTCGTCTTTGACCGGTCACTTTCTAGATCAGCGACATACTATGCCACTACCCTGGTGTGAAGGATGCACTATATAAATGCAACTTGTGGTTGTGATTCCAACCCACTAGAGAAGGAAATGCATGAGGACAGGATTGGTCTTGATTAAACTAGGGCTAAAACAAAATAAACACTGGAGTTCACTACCATCCATTGAAGTGTTAAACTGAGGTCCTCTCTGTCTGTTCAGGTGGGCTTTAAAGATCCTGTGACACGATTCAACAAGAAAAGGGGTTCTCTCCTGATGTCCTGGCCAACAATCTTCCGGATAAATTGGTCATTCACCTCATGGCTGTTCGTATAATAATAATCCTTGCATTCAATATATCACATCACCTTATCACCTTGCAGGCCACCGAAACCCTCATACACGCATTCATTACATCGAGGCTCGACTATGCAGACTCCTTGCTTGTCGGCCTCCCCAACAACTCCCTCCACAGGCTGCAGGTCATCCAGAATTCGGCAGACCGTGTCCTCTCCCGCACCAGGCTCCGTGACCCTATCACCCCTATCATGCCCGACTCCACTGGCTTCCCATCACTCAGAGGATACAGTTCACGATCCTGGTCCTCACCTTCAAAGCTCTCCATGGCCTTGTTCCCCTCTACCTCTGCAACCTTCTAACCCATTACCATTCTGCCCGCACCCTCCGCTCAGCGGGCCTGCTTCACGTCCCCCGCCTTGCTAGCCCCACCATTAGCAGGTGGGCCTTCTGCCACTCTGCCCCTACCTTCTGGAAATCCATCCCACAGTCCCTCTGCATCACCCACTCCCTTGCCTCCTTCAAGACCATTTCAAGACCCTTCTCTTCAACCGTATTTTCGATCACCCTGCTTCCCCCCTGTCCTCCACCTTCCCCAGTCCTAACCCCCAGGTCGGATCCGAAACACTGACTGTCCAGTGCCTTGGGATGTCCTCCTGATGTGAAAAGGGGCTGTACAAATGTAATTTTGCTGTTGTTGTTTAAGCACAATATTATAACTTAAAATAGTGTCAGCCTGGCTAGCTCAGTTGGTAGCACTCTCACATCTGAGTCAGAACGTCTCGTCTTTGAACTGACAGCCTAGGATGACACCGTAATACAGCGAGCACTCTGAAATGACGGAGGTACCATCCAGATGAGACGTTACACCAAGGTCCCATCTGTGCCTGTTCTGGTGTATATTAAATTGCACTACTCAAAAGGAGAAGAGAGTCTCTCCTGGTGTTCTGGCCAATAATCTCCCAAATAAAACAGATCATTCACTTCATGGCTGTTTGTGGGACATTGTTGTGTACAATTTGGCTGCCGCGTTTGCCCACAAATATACGGTCAATTCACTTTAGTGTGTTCTGTGAAGCGCTTTGGGACGTCCTCCCGACGTGAAAAGCGCTATATCAAATGCAAAGATTATTATTATTATTATCATTCACTTCTTGGCTGTTTGTGGGACATTGTTGTGTACAATTTGGCTGCCGCGTTCCCAGGCAGTGCAGGTTTGCCCCAAAATGTGCCACGAGCAACATGCTGCATTAATGTGGCCAGCTTGATAATTTTAGTGGATGGAAATTTAAATTTGGCTGGAAACAGCAATGAAAGCTGCAAGTGACTTCATCTCTTCTCAAGGGCTCCTTTCAACCCCTGATGCAGCAAAAAGATAAAAGGAGAGCAACTACAGAGGCACAGCAAGATGCCGCACAAACACAAGATAAAAGTACACTTCTAGGATAATCACATTTATTCTCCTCTTATTGTAGGTCAGATTAAAATAAGATAGATCAGCTAGTATTGCATAGCATTTTACAGGGTTTAATATTCACAAAAACATCTGGACGTGGATTACATTTTTAAATAAAAAAGTGGTCCACAGGCTTTTCACTATTTCCATGTGGTGCGAAATGTAATCTGTACAACATTCAGCATTCAATAACAATTTGCATTTATATAGCACCCTTCACGCAGGGGAGTGTCCCAGAGCTCCTGAGAGTGGCGGAGTACGACACTGAGCCAGGGGAGGGCAAAGTGACTGTAGAAACGATCAAAGAGGAAGGTCTTGAGGCGCGATCTGAAGATGGGAAAGGAGGGAGCCAGGCAGAGGGATAGAGGAAGAGTATTCCAGAGTTTCGGGAGAATAGTGGCTGAAAGTGTTCCACTGATGATGAAACAGAGGGCATGAGGGACAAGCAGGAGGAGGGAGCCAGCCGAGCAGAGGTAGTGGATTGAGAGTAAGAAGGTCAAGGAGGTAGGTAGGTACCAGGGCATGAAGGGATTTGAAGATTGTGAGGATCTTGAAATCAACTTGAATACAGTGTATTCGTAAGCAAATGCGGCAGCCAAATAGCCATGCAGCAAATGACCAATTTATCTGGAGCACCGCTAGCCAGGATACTGGGAGAAACTCCCTTCTCTTTCCAAACACTGTAATGGGATCTTAAACGCCGACTTGAACAGACATATCTCAACCAAAGGATGGCAATCCTGACAATGCAATACACCTCCATTACTGTACTGGAACGTCAGCCTTGAATGTGATTTCAAAGTCCAGACGTGGTGTTTGAGCCCATTTAAAAGGACACCATCAATTTCATCCAAATGAATATTTGGAAAACATTTTGTGTTTCGTTGTCAAGAGAAAAGCACTGCAAAGAGTCACGATTAATAATACAGCGCTGCACTTGAATGTCAGTCTAGATTATGAGCTTGTCAAGGTCTTAACCCACCACCTTCTAACTCAGAGCTGAGAGTGCTACCAATTGAGCCAGACTTAAGTTTAATAAGAGCAAAAACTGTGGCCTTTGGTAATGTGAAATAAGACCCCATATTGATTGATTTAGCTCTTTTAGTTGCACATCTAACCGCTGTAGTTTTCAAGCATATTTCTGTTTTTATTTTAGGGATATGTTGCCAGGTGGGAACTCATTTTACTTACAAGTGCACATCAAGCACTCAATATTCTGCAATTCCTATCGCAAATTCTGTTGAAGAGAACAATTCTAACTTTATTAAGAGTGAGCTCAAGCACTGCTCAAGGTTTGCTGGCTGTGAAAAACATTTAAGCCAATTTAAATTGGGTGTTAATGGCTCACATAATGCACAGCATATTAAACACCTGGGAGGGTGACTGCCCAATGGAAGGCATCAAAGAGGCTCGCCAAAGCAGACAGGGGATCAGAAGCAGCCGGAGAAAAATTAAAAACCTTTCATCTTTTAAAGGCGCTGTTGCAGACATCACTTCAGTTCTCCATAAAAGCCTGGATGGGTAATTGCTAACCAGGCAAACGGCTGAATAAAAGTATTTTCAGGACTGCATGTTTCATTGTAAAGCAACACCTTTTGTTTCACATAAAGGATCATTTACAAACAGGGATCTTGGCCACTGAATGCAGAGGAGGCGACATACAATGCTCACAGAGCTTGTCTCAGAAAAACAGCAAACATGACCTCAGAAAAGGCCACTTGGCTCATACGGTGCTTTTTCCTTCCACAATCCACTTGTAATGCCCCCGGATTTGAACTCTACATAACCCCCATTTGAATTCATTTTTGCAATCTCCACTCCCCAAATGGTAATAATCCTTGCATTTACTATTGAAACTTCTCAATGTGTTTCACACGTAATTTCTGTTGACTGGGTATTTGTAGGCGTCCGCAACAGCCAGTTTGCACATAGCAAACTCCCACAAGCAGTCGTGAAGCGATGACCAATTTTATATGGAGGATTGTTGGCAAGGACACCGGAGAAACTTGCTTCTCTTGTTGGATTAGGTCATGGGATCTTTAGATTCTCCTGAACAGGCGGACAGAACCTCAGTTTAAAATCTCACCCGAAAGACAGAAATTCTAACAATACAGCACTCTTCCACTGGAGTGTCAGTCTAGACTATGAGCTCAAAGTCCTTACATCATCCTTGCATTTGATATAGCGTCTTATCACGTCTTCAAGTGGAGCCAGTGAAGAACATCCAAGATCTGCTCCTTCTGGACAAGATACTAAACTAAGGCACATCTGCATGTTCAGATGGGAATTATGGGTGGAAATTGCAATATAATAATAATCTTTGGATTTTATAAATTCAACAACTTGCATTTATATAGCGCGGAGTCTGACAATGAGCCAAGGGGAGAGGGAGGTGATCATAAGCACGATCAAAAAAGTCTTTAGGCGGGATTTGAAGGGAGGGGGCAAGGCAGAGGGATTGAGGGAGAGAGTTTCAGAGTTTTGGCTGAAGGCACAGCCACCGATGGTGGAACGGAGAGCACAAAATTAAATGCAATCATTGATCATCAGATCTTTGAGATGCCTCAAAGCACATCACAATTAATGTAATGTGTAGTGATCGTTCCCACAACAAATTCCACCTGGGTCGAGATTTTACACAGCATTTTCGCCCACAAACATATTCACTTTACAGGAAGCGCTTTCTGTGAAGCACTTTCAGATGTCTCAAAGATGCAATAAGGTGCTAAATCAAATGCAAGGATTATTATTTCAGAACAACTAGAATGTCAAATTCTTAATTTTGAAGTAGGTGTTCTGTAAATTTCACAGTTTTACAAAGATTGATCAGGGGGCCTGAGCTGGGGGGAGGTGGTCATAAGCAGCACCAAATAACTAGTAAGGATTATTATTATTTTATTATTATTATTGGCTTTCAGGTGGTCGGTTTTTAAGCACCAGATGCTGGTCGGTCAGTGCTGGGTATACCCCACCTTGTATAGCATGGACCAGTTTCCCTGGGCTACAAGTAAATCCAAACTCAAGTGGGGTGTACCCTAATGGGGTCACCCTGAATAAGGAAAATTTAAAAACATGTTTGCAGTTATCTTTGAGTATGATTATAAGCGTTCTAAGACGCTATCCCTGGAGTCCTGTAGCTCAGTGGTTAGAGCACTCGCTTTGCTAGCGAGAGACCTGGGTTCGATTCCCAGCAGGGTGAAACCTTGGGCAAGTTTCCTTACTCCACACACCTGATAATAATCCCTCCAAAACAAAACAATAATAAATTGGTCATTTCAATCCACGACTGTTTGTGGGACACTGCTGTGCGCAATCGGCTGCTGCGTTTCACCCACAAATACACAGTCAATTCACATTATAGTATATTCTGTGAAGCGCTTTGAGATGTCTAGAAGACGTGAAAAACGCTATATCAAATGCAAGGATTATTATTATTATTATCCAGAGTGAGGGGCACTATATATATGCAAGTTGTTGTTGATTAGGATTGTGAATCACAAAGGCCTCAGAAAGTTACCCCCTCAGTACCTTATAGAGAGCGCTGCCGCCAATGATCCACACGAGATCCACTTTGTCCCGCAGCTCTGGGGAGTCTAGAGTAGTCAGTGCCGAGGCCAGGTCATGAGCCAGGTAATGGGCTCCTTTAGGAGTTTCCCTGAAAGACGAGCAGGAAGTGAAGAGTGAGTGAACATGCAAATCACAGCTAATACTGTTCTGAAAAATTTAGATGCGTTTAAATTAGACACGGTGCTTGCTTCACGAGTCTTCACCAGTTTTAAAGGATTGAAATTGATAAGATTCAATAAATATCGTCTGTAAATTCACTACATTTTGAGAGATTTCAGAGGCTAACATAACGCTATGATTTAAAGGAAAGGGACATACCCAGAAAGTGCTGACAAGTCAGTTTAATCTCAGTTATACAATTTATGTTTATATAGCGTCTTTCACTTTGAGGGGATGTCCCAAAGCCCTTCAGTGCTGGATGAGCTAGGGGTGGGAGCCAAGGTGGGGGTGGAGAGGGGGAAAGATGACCGAAAACGTGGACAGACAGGTATGTTTTAATACAGTTGTAGGGAAATCTTCAGAAAATTATTTTCAGTCATTGAATGAACACTGAGGAAAACATAACTCTTAAATCGCCACCTTGAATTCAACAACAACAACAACTTGGATTTATAGAGCGCCCTCCACGCCGGACGGCGTCTCAGAGCGCTTCACAGTAACGGATCCCGGGACCGAGCCAGGGGGAGGGGGAGGATGGTGACCAAAGTCGCAGTTCAGGGGAAGGAGGTCACATTTAACTAAACTACTGGTCCTTTCCAGACATAATGTCAGCTGAATGACAGCAAGATTGAGGCCCTCCTGATTGGCTCGAGCCAACGCCTCCGCACCTCAGGCACTGGCAGCATCAGCATCCAGCGTTCCACACCTCACCAATCCAGTTAGGAACCTGGGCGTTTTGTTCGACCCTCAACTGTCTTTTCTCCCCCATATTCGTGCCATGACCTGTTATGCCTTCACCCACCTCCGCAGCATTACCTGACTCTGCCACTGCCTCACCCCTCAGGCCGCCAAAATCCTCATACATGCATTCGTCATCTCAAGGCTCGACTACTGAAACTCCTCGTCGGCTTTCCCAAATCTTCCCTGCACAAGCTGCAGATCATCCAGAACTCTGCAGCTCGTGTCCTCTCCCGCACCAGGCTCCCCATCCCTCAGAGGATAGAATTCAAAATCCTCCTCCTCACTTTCAAGGCCCTCCACGGCCTTGCCCAGTCCTACATCTCTGACCTGCTAACCTCCGATCAACCTGTCCACGCCCTCCAGCCTGCTCCAGGTCTCCCCAGCCGGGCTTTCAGCCTCTCTGCCCTCACTCTTTGGAACTCCATCCCTCAATCCCTTTGCTTCCTCTCTTGCCTCCTTCAAGGCATGACTCAAGACCCTCCTTTTTGACCGTGCCTTCAGCCGCCATCCTACCCCCTCTGCCCTCCCTCATCCCAACCCTGCACCCCCACGCTCAGGTCCTGATCCCCGACTATTCAGCGCCTTGGGACGTCCTCCCGACGTGAAAGGCGCTTTACAAATGTAATTTTATTGCTGTTGATAAGTAACATGAGTCATACAAAATGCTTAGACTTGTAGATGGATTTTTACAAGAATCTATTAGGGAGAAATTCCACCTGCGTCAAGTTGGTCTATATTTATTTAGTATTTTAAGTGGGTCTGAATTCAACATTTTGCCAAATTGTGGATGCTCTAAAACGCTACATTAATAATAATAATCCTTGTATTTGATATAGCGTGCAATATTTCTGATAGATGTACTTTAAGTTACGAGTAAAGGTTACAGAAGGTTACAGATTTTCTTTCTTTGAAAAGAGGAGATTTTGATTTGACTTGTCAAATTTTCAAGAGAGTTGTCAAAATTGACTCAGCAAATTGCTCCATAAAGTGAAGGATTCAAAATCCATGAGACGAAGGAGATATGAGGACATTGCAATAAGGGAAGTTGGGAGGAATGTTTTCAGCTACAGAGTAATGGACTTGTGGAACATGTTACTAGCAAGAGCCGTTGAAGCAAATGGTAGAGTTAATTCAAGAGAGAATTAGAATGAGTTGCTCCAGAGGAAGAAGGAATTGAAGGGTATGGTGAGAAGGCTGATAAGTAGAGTTGATCTGTCAAAAACTGTCAGACATGTTGGACCCAATGACCTTCTCCATTCTGAAATTCTTATGCTTCCAAGACGTATAAAATGGGAGGAGAGGAGCAAGGAAAAGGGGGAATGTGTGCAAGCTTGGAAGAACAATCGCCACCTTAAAAACATTCCATCAAACCACAACCTCCAGCAACGTACAGAATATACCAAACGCTAACCGATAGCATACAAGGTTACAGAGCAACTTTTACATTGGGAACCGATGCTACACTTTGAGACCATCTCCCACGCTTCCTGGCAGGAAGTGTTGCCATTGAAGACCAGCTTATTAATTTAAACATGGCTTCCCACATTCAACCAGGAAACTTAAAATACATGACATTTAAAGAGCATCCACGCGACTAAAGCCACGAGTTCCCATTCGTTGAAAGATATACCAAGCGAGATTTCTTGTTTGATTCCAATTATAGTCTCTTGCCGCAGGTCTCAAAGACCCCCTACTGATGTACACAAAGGGCACCCTGCCTGCTGCTATTTCAATTCCATTCGGAAATAGCATTGCTGGCTCTAGTGAAGGCTCACATTCCAGAGTATGAATCACATTAGAAAACATAGCAAGAGGTTTGCTTTCGCCCGATTCTCCGGGAGCCTCTCAACCAGGAACATCTGCTAAATTACTTGTATTTATTCAATCACTTTTATGTCCCAAAACCTGTACTAACCCACCACCATCGGTATCACAGATCCAAACTGTCTCTCTACACAACAATGACCTTTCCATTTCCTCAGGTAAGAGGACTTGGGTGTAGATAGTATTCACTCGCCGAAACACTGCGGTCGGTCAGTGTGAAACTGTTACTGTCAAAACTACCAATTACAAGAATAAAAACGATTTACATGGAAGAACGTTTTATAAAAGAACATCTCAAAGCCCTTGGTAAATGTTATGGACACCAAGCAGGAAATAGAAGACATTTAAAGATTTTGACCAAAGACACACTTAGTCAAAGAGGTTTTTGATGACCGGGAGAGAACAGGCGAGGTGAAGTGGGTTGGGCAGAGTTCCAGGTGCCGTGCATGGTGGTTGAATGCTCAGACTCTGATGGTGGAGCAAAGACAGTGGTGAGCAATCAACAGACCTGAGTTGCAAGAGTGGAACACAAGCAGCAAGAGACTGGACGGTGAGGTGGGCAGGACCGAGGGTGGAATACATGGATCTTGAATTTGATTCCTCTGCGGTACTGGGACACCACCAACCTGGACTGGATTAATGGCTGTGAGGAGCGTGGTGGGGGAGAGAGGTGGGCAGAGATTTCTGGCTTAGTTAAGCTTCTGGAGCTGGGAAAAGCATTGAAGAGAGAATCCGAAAGATCTATCCTGTTAATAATAGAAAAGTACACATTGAAAGCATTTGGCTTCCAAGTCAAAATGGGTCTTCTAACCTCAAACGTACATTTGAAATAATGAATTTAGTTATGGACAAACTACATTGAAACAAATCTTGTGTGGAAGTGTATTCAGAGATCGATTCTAGGGCTTTGGGCTGCTTGTTACAAGATGTTGGTAACAGCCCTGCACTTGCTTAGTTGTGGGTTCAAGCCCTACATCGGGACATTGAACTCAACAGTTTAAAATGATACCCCGGTGCAGTGCCTGGGGAATGCTGCATTGTTGAAGGTGCAGCCTTAGGATGAGGTACTAAACTGAGCATCTCTCTGTCTGTTCAGGTGGATGTTAATGATCCCATGGCACGACTCAAAAGAGAAGAGTCCTGGCCAACAATCCCCAGATAAAACTGGTCATTCACCTCATGGCTGTTTTAGACCACCTCTATGCCTAAATTGGCTGTTGCATTTGCCTATAAAATGCACTCTTTATAGTATATCCTGTGAAAAGCTTACAGAGGTCTTCCTGACGTGAAAGGCACAATAATAATATTATTAAGGGAACAGAAACAAGCCATTTAGCCCAACTAGACCAAGCTGGTGTTTATACTCCATGTGAGCCCCCATCCCTCCTATTGCCATCTCCCATTCCTCTCGATTTCTTTCTCCTTCATGTAAGGATCGGGTTTCTTCTGAAACAAAAACAGAAGTCGCTGGGAACACTCAGCAGGTCAGGCAGCATGTATGGAGAAAGGAAAGTGAGTCAACGTTTCGGGTCCACGACCCTTCGTCAGAAGTGATATCAGTAATGACCTGAAGTCGGCTATTTTAGAGTAAGAACCAGGAGGTAAGCAGGTGAGCTGTTTGCAACGGGCAGTGAACGATGTCTACACTACAACAAGATTATAACCAAATCAGAACTATAAAGAGTCAAGTTAAAACAGCGCTGCACTGTAGAGAGGAGTTGGTAGTTCAGATCACATGCTAAGCATATTGAGTGGTTAAATAATAATAATCCTTGCATTTGATATAGCGCTTTTCACATCTTCTAGACGTCTCAAAGCGCTTCACAGAATATGCTGTAAAGTGAATTGACTGTATATTTGTGGGCGAAACGCAGCAGCCAATTGCGCACAGCAGTGTCCCACAAGCAGTCGTGGATTGAAAATGACCAATTTATTATTGTTTTTGTTTTTTGGAGGGATTATTATTAGGCGTGTGGAGTAAGGAAACTTGCCTGAGGTTTCGCCCTGAACTGCCTGGAATTGAACCCAGGTGTCTCGCTTGCAAGGCGAGTGCTCTAACCACTGACCTACAGGACTCCATACTACAGATTACGAGAGGTCTTCTCCATTTATCAGTTTCAGGGTCACTAACAATAGGAATATAGTATTAACATTGGTTGGTGAGTGTCTGACAAATAATCGATAGATTACTTACTTGAGCTCTCTGCTGAGCACAATATTTATTCGGTCTTTCAGAGGTCGGTTCTTCTCAGGAATTGAGAACCAGGTTCTTCTTCCCATGACAACTACATTGATCTTCCCTGTCAGCAGAATAAACACAACATGTGATACAATAATTAACAACACAAAAAAAAAAGAGACCCAAGCCATTGTTTCCAGCCAGATCACACTGTAGCACCTGCCACTTTATTGATCCACTGGCTTATCTTCTACCTCATGCTAATAATAATAATCCTTGCATTTGATATAGCGCCTTATCACGCCGTCCAGATTTCTCAAAGCGCTTCACAGAATATATTGTAAAGTGGATTGACTGTATTTTGTGTCCAAAATATGGCAGCCAATTGCCAACAGCAGTATTCCATAAAGTTGTGGATTGAGTGACCAACATTTTTTATAAAAAGAGAGGGATTATTACCTCCGGAAAACAATTCAACAATCAACTAACAGCCAGTTTCCTACTCACTGCTAGGTAAACGGAGGCGTGAGCAGTAAGGAAATTTGCCTAAGGTTTCATCCTGCCCAGGAATTAAACCTGGGTCCTCTCGCTTGCCAGGCAATCGCGATAAAAACACTACGCAATAGGACACCATGCTATGACTTCTCCCACCTCTTTGAAAAAAAACTCAAAGGTATATGGCAGCAATTATGTAATGCTTTCCTCCTGATTACACCATGTAATTGTAAATTGCTGTTGATCAGGGTTATTATTAATAATAATATTTGCATTTGATAGAGCACATTTCAAATCAAGAGGACATCTCAAAGCACTTCACAAGATTTACTTCACTATACGTGTAGTATATTTTGTAGGTGAACGCAGGAGCCAATGTATGCACAACAATGTCCCACCAACAGACATAAAGTGACCAATTTTAAATGGAGTATCGTTGGCCAGGACACCTGGAGAAACTCCCTTCGCTTTTTGACTTGTGCTATGGGAACTATAACAACCACATGAATAGGCAGACAGGTCCTTGATTTAAAGTCTCCTCTAAAGGACAGCGCCTCTGATAATGCAACCTCCCCCAGCACAGCAGTGCAATGTTAGCTTAGAAGTTGTTTGAATTGTGTCCTGGCTCAAGGCTTGAATCTACAACCTTCCAACTCAAGAGGTGAGAGTGCTACCATCTGAGCCAGGCTGACTGAAGTTTAAATCCTTCATTTTAGCAACAATATCCCGTCTTCTTACTTTCCAGTCAGAGCCTGGGTCAGAACCCCAGGAGACAATAAGAGGCAGAAAATATACAGTCAATTCACTTTGCAGTATATTCTGTGAAGTGCTTTGGGACGTCCTCCCGACGTGAAAAACGCTATATCAAATGCAAGGATTATTATTTATTATTAAAATGGGAATAACAATTTTTACAGAAAGTCACCATAACATTGGACAAAAGGTACATAAAGCACAACAGTGACACATAGTGGTGAAAGGGTGTAACTGCACAATGTTCCAAAAAGACTGCTCTTGAATTAAAAAAAGCTAACAACAGAATTACATTTGTATAGCGCCTTTCACGTCAGGAGGACGTCCCAAAGCGCTGAACAATCAGTGTTTCGGACCTGAGCTAGCGGTCGGGATTGGGGAGGGTGCAGGGCAAGGGGGGGGAAGGAGTGATCGAAGCCACGGTCAAAGAGGAGGGTTTTGAGATGGGTCTTGAAGGAGGCAAGGGAGGCGGTGAGGCGGAGAGACTGTGGGATGGAGTTCCAGAGATGGGGGCAGAGTGGCTGAAGACTCATCCGTCAATGGTGGGGTGGGCGAGGCGGGGGACATGAAGCAGGTGAGAGCCCGCTGAGTGGAGGGAGCGGGCCAATTGGTAGGGGGTTAGGAGGTCGCAGAGGTAGGGGACAGCAAGGCAATGGAGGGCTTTGAAGATGATGACTAGGATCTTGAACTGCATCCTCTGTGTGATGGGAAATCAGTGGAGTTGGGCTAGGATGAGGGCAATAGGCTCACGGAGCCTGCTGTGGGTGAGGACACAAGTTCTGGATGATCTGCAGCTTATGGAGAAGGAGTTAGGGTGGCCAACAAGCAGAGAGCTTGCATCGTCTAGCCTGGATGTTATCAATGTGTGTATGAGGGACCTGGTGGCCTGCGGTGTGACAGTGGCAGAGCCGGGCAATGTTGCAGAGGTGGCGAGTCATGGCACAGAAGTGGGCAGAAAGGATAGTTGAGGGTTAAACAAGGTTCCGGACTGGCTTAGTAAAGTGGAGTGTGCAACCATGGGTGGTGATGCTGTCAGTGCCTGAGCTGACGGGAAGCAGTCAGCAGGGCCTCGGTCTTGTTGACGTTTAACTGTAGAAAGTCAACTCTCATCCAGGACGTGATGTCTGACAGACATTCTGTCAGCACAGCAGTGATCCTGGAGTCAAGGGTGGAGGCAGAGAGATAGTTGGGTGTCATCCACACACATGTGGAAATTGACCCCATGTCTGCGGATGATGTCATCAAGAGGGATCATGAGAAGGGGACCACAGACAGAGCCCTGAGGAACACCGCACAAGATGGTGAGGGGGCTGGAGGAGAAACCGTTTGTGGAGATGAAGTGGAGATAGTGTGAGAGGTAGGATCTGAACTATTTAGGACAGAATGGACAGAACTATGAGGTTGAGGTAAGAGGAGGAGGTGGAACAAAACACCCAGGCAATAAATTGAGATTACCCCTCCCCCCAGTCCATGCTCAACTGAGACTATATGCTTCAGGGACTCTAATCTAGTTTGAATTTGCTGCCTAAGCAGTTGTTACACAGAATGCACTTTGTACCTCAGTACAAATATTGTCATTAACAACTTGGTGTTACAGTGTTGAATACAACTGATTTAACCTGCTGCCATTACCTTCTGTTGATGGTGTAGAGGTCATCCTTTGGAAATGTTTGAATTCTTTGCTAAAATGTAAAAGATAAAATAATGAAATGAAAAATAAATTACCAGCAAAAACTCTCGAGGCCTTTACACTGCATGCTGTGCAAAATCAAGATCCTCACACTTGTGTGTACAAATCTCTCCAGGCACCTCCCTATATCTCCAACCTGCTTCCACCTCTCACTCCCACACGCCTGCTTCGTTTTAGGCAGCTCTGGCGTCCTGCACGTACCTAGTCCCTCCGCTCTATCATCGGTGGACACGCTTTCAGCCACTACACCTAGAAACTGTGGAAGTCTCTTCCCCAATCCCTCCGCCTTTGCCTCCTCCTTCCTCCCTCGTCTTTTAAGTCACATCGAAAAGACCACGTCTACGGGTCACCTCTGCCCTCTCCCCAGCTCGGCGTGGAGCTCTGCGCTCCGAGCGCTACCCCGCGCGTCAGGCGCCATATAAATGCAAGCTGTTGTTGTGCAGGACGTTCAATGACTGAACGAACCAGTCTGGACTGGCTAAGGTTGAGTCAACATTGTACACAGTCCAGAGGACACCAGCTCTGCCGGGAGTTGATTTTACAGACCAGCCCCGGAGAGGTGCAAAAAAAAAAGCGATGTATGTCAAACCCCCGATATACCCTGTGACCAGAGGGCCAGTGGGGGGGGGAGTCTGGTACAGCTCAGACAGACGAGCGCCACTTTACTTCAGCCTTTTCGGATGCCAGGGCAGGTTTCCGTCTTTGCCGATCCCCATATTGGGGCAAACAGCGACGATCGAGTTTAACATTCGGGGCATTTTATCAGTGATCCCGGAGTCCCAGATCCCGGAGTCCCTGATCCCGGAGTCCAGCGGCTGCTGCTCTGTGCAGCGCGGGAACCTCTTGGCGGGAAATAAAGCGCTCCAAAATGACGTCACACAACCACACTCTTAAAGGGGAACTCACCACAGCCCCAAACGTACCGACCGCGCGCGCGCGCGTGTGTGTGTTGGTGCTCTTCGCAATTCAGCCGAATCTCTCTTTATAACGCGCTCGTTGGATCCAATATTTATTTATGCGCGTAATTTATTTGCATTTCTATCGTTGCATAATCATAGAACCAGAGGAGGCCATTCCGACCATTGTGCCTATGCTGATTGGATGAGAGAGCTGTCTATCTGTTTAGTCCCACTCCCTCCCTGAGGTTTCCTTGGCAGATTTTTTTTGTCCTTTTAAAAGCTGCTGCTTCTCCTTGGTAGAGAATTCCACATCCTAATAATCCACTGTGTAAAAATAATGATCCGAACCGTTTTTTTTTGGCTAATGATTTGAATGGCCCGGACTCGTCTCCAGGGCAGAAGATTTGGGTTCAAGTCCTATGTCGGGACTTGAATTCACACAGTCTAAGACAACACTCCAATGCAGTGTTGAGTGTGCGTTGCATCGTCTGAGGTGCCGTCCTTTGGATGAGATGTTAGACCGAGGTTAGTCCCTTGTGGAGTCCTGTAGCTCAGTGGTTAGAGCACTTACCTCACAAGCGAGAGACCTGGGTTTGATTCCTGGCAGTGCAAAATCTTGGGCAAGTTAATTTACTCCACACGCCTGATAATAATCCCTCAAGAACAAAAAAAACCTAATAAATTGGTCACTTCAATCCACGACTGTTTGTGGGACACTGCTGTGCACAATTGGCTGCCGTGTTTCACCCACAAATATACAGTTAATTCACTTCACAGTGTATTCTGTGAAGCGCTTTGAGACGTCCTCCCGATGTGAAAAGCGCTATATCAAATGCAAGGATTATTATTATTATTATTATCTAGAAAAGGTTCCGTTTACCTATTCAGGTGAACGTTAAAGATTTCATGGCACTATTCGATAAGGGAATTTCTCCCAGTGTCATGAACAACAAATCCCCCAAATAAAATTGGCCACTCACTCCATGACTGTTTATGGTACATGGCTGTGCTCAATTATTCTGGTGCATTTGCCTACAATACAGTTATTGCATTTCAAAGTAAATCCTGTGAAGCACTTTGAGATGCTATAACAAATGGAAGTATTATAATAATAAATTTATGCCCTTTAGTTATTCAAAGACCGGATGGAAGCAGCTTTTCCCGATTTACTGTAGCAAAACCCCAAAATAATTTCCTGCGTGTCTATTCCACTCCATCTCTGTGAAGCACTTCAAGACATTATCCAACAACAACTTGCATTTACATTGTACCCTTCACATTGGAGCACTTAAAGGTTTTCGACAAAATATAAATGTTGTTAGTGGCAGATTCTTTTAAGTACCCTGTTCCAGTGAAACAGCCCATTTCTCTCATCCATTATTTGCATTCTTGTAGCTGTTGAACCTAAAGATAACAAGATATGAATTGACTGGAAATGTTAGTGACAGGCGGGGGATTAGGAAGATAGGAACAGGATTAGGCCATTCAGCCCTTTGAGCCTGTTCTGCCATTTAATTAGATCACGGCTGAGCGCCGGAAGAAATTGAATTCGGTTGGAGTGACGAGACCGTGAAGGGATTTAAAGGTCAGGTTGAGGATTTTAAGTTGGTTCGGTGGGTCACTGGGTGTCAGTGGAGGCCAAACTGTGAGTGACACACGTGCAGAGGTACGTGCGAGACACAGTCCAGGTTACAGCATTCAGAATGATTTGGAGCTCGTGAAGGGTGGACCTCTGGCGGAGCGCATCGGGAGAGGTCAATTCTTGAGACGACGAAGACGATGCCGATGACGAAGACGATGAGATTATAATCCTCGCGTTTGACGGTGCGCCTTTTACCGCGTCGCCGACGCGTCTCCAAGCCCCAGACTACCGGACCACCGTAGAGTGGAGTGACTGCGCATTCCGGCGGACAGAAAGGACGAGCGGGTCACCCGTCTCGGGACCGCGGGGTTCGGTTTGCGAGTTGCAGCGGGTGCGATGGGGACGCGCTTTAAGAGGTGGAGTCCTGTAGCTCAGTGGTTAGAGCACTCGCTTTGCAAGTGAGAGACCTGAGTTCAATTCCAGGCAGAGGGCGAAACCTTGGGCAAGTTTCCTTACTCCACACACCTAATAATAATCCCTCCCAAACCAACAACAATAATAAATTGGTCATATTTAATCTACGACTGTTTGTGGGACATTGCTGTGCGCAATTGGCTGCCGCGTTCGCCCACAAATATACGGTCAATTCACTTTACAGTGTGTTCTGTGAAGCGCTTTGGACGACGTGAAAAGCGCTATATCAAATGCAAGGATTATTATTATTATTATTATTATGGGCGGTGTCGCTTTAAGAGATTGACACCGGGCGGAGGGGGCGGGGGCGGGGCGAGGGGGCGGGGCGAGAGGGGGCGGGGGCGAGGGGGCGGGGCGAGGGGGCGGGGCGGAGGGGGCGGGGGGAGAGGGGCGGGGCGAGGGGTAGGGGGCGGGGCGAGGGGGCGGGACGAGGGGGCGGGGCGAGGGCGAGGGGGCGGGACGAGGGGGCGGGGCGGGGGAGAGGGGGCGGGGGAGGGGGCGGGGCGAGGGCGAGGGGGCGGGGCGGGGGAGAGGGGCGGGCGAGGGGTAGGGGGCGGGGCGAGGGGTAGGGGGCGGGGCTTGGGCTGCGGCGTGACGTCAGCCGGGACTCCACGATGTCCCGGAGCGGCGGCGGCTCGAGCGGCCCCGGGGCTGTGCTCAGCGAGTTTTTCCAGCCTCTGGCCGGCGCGGTGCAGGGCCCCGGTGCACACAGACCGGCAGCACAGCAGGTCAGCGGCCGCGGGCTTCCCTGCCGGGGCGGCGGCGGCGGCGGCACAGGGGGTCATTGCATGTGCTCTCAGCACCGCGGCTGCGGGCGGTTCGGTTCGGGTTCTGCTCCGCACTGGACGCTGTGCACCGTATGTCGATCTGTGCACTGTCACAGAGAGATGCGCTGTCAGAGGGGGAGAGCCTCACACACACACACACACACACACACACAGAGGGAGCCACGTGCTTTCTCGGAAGAGGAAATGGTCGCTCAGTGATGATTCTGCCCCGTGTTGTGTTTCTGCCGGTGACCCACTTCCTGCTTTTTGCTGTTTCTACTTATAAAGCATTTTGTTTTCAAAGCAGCCGAACTGCCCTGTCCTGCCCCCTGCCCCGCCCCCTGCCCTCTGCCCCCTGCCCTCTGCCCCCTGCCCCCTGCCCTCTGCCCCCTGCCCTCTGCCCCCTGCCCTCTGCCCCCTGCCCCCTCCCCTGCCCTGCCCCCTCCCCTGCCCTGCCCCCTGCCCTCCCCTCTGCCCTGCCCCCTGCCCTCCCCCCTGCCCTCCCCTCTGCCCTCCCCTCTGCCCTGCCCCCTGCCCTGCCCCCTCCCCTGCCCTGCCCCCTGCCCTCCCCTCTGCCCTCCCCTCTGCCCTGCCCCCTGCCCTGCCCCCTCCCCTGCCCTGCCCCCTGCCCTCCCCTCTGCCCTGCCCCTCTGCCCTGCCCCCTGCCCTGCCCCCTGCCCTGCCCTCTGCCCTGCCCTCTGCCCTGCCCCCTGCCCTGCCCCCTGCCCTGCCCTGCCCCCTGCCCTCCCCTCTGCCCTGCCCCCTGCCCTGCCCCCTGCCCTCCCCCCTGCCCTGCCCTCTGCCCTCCCCTCTGCCCTGCCCCCTGCCCTGCCCCCTGCCCTGCCCCCTGCCCTGCCCCCTGCCCTGCCCTCTGCCCTGCCCCCTCCCCTGCCCTGCCCCCTGCCCTGCCCTCTGCCCTGCCCCCTGCCCTGCCCCCTGCCCTGCCCCCTGCCCTCCCCCCTGCCCTGCCCCCTGTCCTGCCCTCTGCCCTGCCCTGCCCCCTGCCCTGCCCTGCCCTCTGCCCTGCCCTGCCCCCTGCCCTGCCCCCTGCCCTGCCCTGTCCTGCCCTGCCCTGTCCTGTCCTGATACAGTCTCAGCAAATCTGCATTTCTCCAGCAGGGATCACTGATTAGGAATCTGCAGCAAGTTGGGGGGGCAATTGCAGAAATGCTAAGA
This sequence comes from Callorhinchus milii, assembly GCF_018977255.1. Lineage (NCBI taxonomy): Eukaryota > Metazoa > Chordata > Chondrichthyes > Chimaeriformes > Callorhinchidae > Callorhinchus > Callorhinchus milii. The sequence goes on along the minus strand of NW_024704742.1, from coordinate 114,952,793 downwards.
GAAACTGGTACCTTTGTCTGAGATCAGATAACCCAACACAGACCAGGGATTAAACGTGGGATCCTTTCAATCTTCATGGGTCAGGTTCACATTGTGTAACATAATCCTCAATGGTAACTGCACAACCTTTTTTCTAGCCTCTCGTAATTCTTTTTGTGATCCTTTTAAATGAATGATCTCTCGTCGCTGATTTGCTCTCCAGTGGAAATGATTTGTTGAAATGACTATTTCCTCTATTCTTAACCTTCATGATCTTAAAGAGCTCTGTCAGACATCCCTTGGCCTTCTTAGCTGTGCAACTTGATGTTTCTAGCAGCAGAAGAATTTACGGCTTATAATAATAATGTTCTTTCCATTTGAAGTGCTCTGAGACGTCTCAAAGATGTGTTAAGACACTATATCAAATGCAAGAATTATTATTATTTATACATAGCGCCTTTCACATCGGGAGGATGTGCAAACGCTTCACAGGATATACTGTAAAGTGCAGTTTTGTTGGTGAATTTTTGTATGAATCTCACAGTAGCATAATTGCTTGTCTTGTGCATATTTGGATCCAATAGATGGAGCCAAGGAATAAAAAGGCAATTTGAGAAAACTAAATAATCGCATGGTATAACTGACCCCTCTTTTGGGTTATGTTTATTGCTGTTGATTTCTGTGATATCTTACATGGTGTGTGGTTCACTAGTGTGGTTTCTGACAGTAAAAGATGCTGCATTTCATAAAGTTGCTCAGTAGAGCATTCTTCTTGCTCACCATCTGTCTCTCAATGGTGGAGCTCACATACTGCGAATACGAGTGCAGGTTTAAACAGTTGCTCTTATTTGAACCATTTGTTGTGTAATGTGTAAGAATGGGTGCAATGTTGATCTTTGCGAAGAGCATAAAAATAATCAACCATTGGTTTGACTTGGCTGCATAAGTGCATTATATATGACACACTTTGTCATCACCAAAGTGGTCGTGGTGCATCTTACCACTCTAAATCAGTGGTGATGTAGGCTACATGGATCACCCTATTATGAAGCAAACGTTGAGGACTTGTCTACACCTTCAAGTCTTAGCAAAGAGCCAGACAGACTGTTAAATCCACAACAGCAACTTGCATTTATATAGCGCCTCTCGTGCAGGGTAGCATCCCAGAGCACTTGACAGTGGCGGAGCACGACTCCGAGCTGAGGGGGGGAGGGGGAGGTGACCGTAGGCACGGTCGAATAGGAAAGTCTTCAGGCGTGACCTGAAAATGGAGAAGGAAGGGGCAAGGCGGAGGTATAGATAAAGAGAGTTCCAGAGTTTCAGGGCATAGTGGCTGAAAGTGGGCCACTGATGGTGGATTGGAAGGCATGAGGGATGTGCAGAGGCTGGAGCCAGTCGAGCGGAGGCTGCGGGTTGTGGGTTGGGGGTAAGCAGGTCGGAAAGGTAGACAGTGCTTCGGACTCCTGTGCGACTGCTTGGTGATGTCAATCATTTCTTCTTGGATCCAGTTCAGTCCCAGAGAGATATCGCTAATATACCCGATGTTGCCTTGGAAATTGGGTCAGGTTTCAGGAGACTGAAATTGTGCAGTTACAGTCTGTTTAATAATAGCAATAATAATAATTAATAATCCTTGCATTTGATATAGTGCCTTATCTAGTCGCTCAGATGCCTCAAAACGCTTCACAGAATATACTTTTAAGTGGATTGAGTGTATATTTTGTTGGCAAAATGATTGCCAATGTTGGCCACTTTGCTTCTGGAGAGGTGAGTATGTCAGCAGAGCTGCTTGCGCCTGCGTGACAAAATGTTGCAGTTGTTGCATTTAAAAATTTGACGTTGTGATCAAATTGAAGTTGTCAGCCTGTCTCAGTTGGTAGCATGCTTGCCTTTGAGCCAGACAGTTGGGACTTGGAACCCATTTAGTTTTGTCTAACGCTCCAATGTCGTGCTGGAGGAGTGCTGTGTTGTCGGAAGTACTGTCCTCAGAATGAGACGTTAAACCGAAACCCATCTTCATGTCAAAATCCACGCAGTCACACCACTTTTCTGAGCGCTTTGAAATGTCGCAATGAAGTGAAAGGCACTATACCAAATGCAAGGATGATTATTATTATAAAATTACAGTTTGAAAGGTTGGTGTGGACGGAACAACGGCAGAAGGTCTGGGTTGATTGGCTTCCTGGTTGTGATAAATAAAAACTCCTGTCGTGCAGGCACCGAACTCTGAGAGGAAAAAGCGAGCAGTAGTGGAACAGGATGAGCTCAAAAATAAACGGAGGAAGTCGGCAAGGCAAGGAAAGGTTGCAGATGAGGCGTTCAAGGCAAGAGCTGTGGTGAGTACACGTGATTCCTAAACACAGTCTTGGTGCTGGCTGGTAACGGCAAAAGGAAAGCTTAGAAATGGCGCATGATGGTTGGTGTAAATCTATTTATTATCTCATCTACCATATAACAGAAAGTTACATTTGTATTAGCCTTTCAAGTCGGGAGGACGTCCCAAGTCGCTGGACAGTCAGGCACTTGGATTGGAGCTGGGGGTCGGGATCGGGGAAGGTGGAGGGCAGGGAGGGTAAGAGGGTGATTGAAGGCATGGTCGAAGAGGAGGGTTTGAGACGTGCCTTGAAGGAGGCAAGCGAGGGATTGAGGCAAAGGGAATGTGGAATTTTTTTTAGGGCAGGGGCAGAAAGGCTAAAGGCCTGACCGCCGAAGGTGGGGCGGTCCGGGCTGGGGACATGGACAAGGCCAGTGGCTGCTGAGCAGAGGGAGTGGACGGGTTGATATTGGGTTAGCAGGCCAGAGAGGTAGGGAAGGCCAAGGCCGTGGAGGGCCTTGAAGGCCAGGACGAGGATTTTGAACTCTATCCACTGACTGTATTTGTAGCAAATGCAGAAGCTGTGTCCCACAAACAGATCAATTTACCTGAAAGATTACTTTATCTGGAACACTGCTGGCTAGGTAACTGGGAGAAGCACCCTTAATTTTCCAATAGTGTACTGGGATCATTAATATCCACTACAGGAACCTTGGTTTAAAGCCTCAATTGAAAGAAGGCACCAGCACTGCACTGGGGCATGAACCCACAACCTTCTGACACAGAGCCAAGAATGCTAGCGATTGAGCTAAGGTGACACATTGGTAACTGGTTACTGGAGTTGATGTGTGTTTTATTTAATATATTGTAGCGGATTTGTCAGAAAGGGGAAGTAAAGGTGGTCGGCGAGACGTGGTATAATGAAGATAAAGCTTGTCATAGTCGCAACCAGGGAAGGACACCCGGCCTTGGTGGTCACTCCCAATGAAGATCTGAAATTTGACAGATTTTTGAATGGTCTTGATTTAGAAATCTTAATTTTGAAACTAGTTTCCTGAAATTTTCGTCAAGATCTGCTTCAGTGTCTCAACTGAAATCAACAATTTGTCAAATTCTGCACACTCTGAATTGCTAGGAAGGTAAAGTAAATCTAGATACTAGTGGAATTTCTCCTCGTAGTGTGTATTACATCTGACATTATTATTATATTATTACATCTGACAGGTCCGACCGGCTTCTATAATGATGGAAGGAAAAGGGAAAAAGATTCCAAATTGAAATTTTTCTTTGTATTTTTCATATGAAGATGAGCCAGTGGCACGTATGCAACCAGGGATAACTCCCTCTACCCTGGACAGACTGAAGGGGTTTTCCATTGAGAGTGAGCCAACCCAGAGGAGTAAGCGGGACATAGAACATACAGGAAATGAACATTCAAATTTTTGTAATTCGGGTACAGAGCTGGGAAAGGATGCAGATAGAAATGAGAGGTATCAGGTGAGTCGTCCACTTTGAGCTCTCATTACCATCCAAAAGCAGCAATAACATTGTAATTATATCGTGCCTTTCACGTTGGGAGGACATCCCAAGGTGCCCTGTACAGTACAACCTGCACAAGCTCCAGATCATCCAGAACTCCGCAGCCCACATTCTCTCCCACACAAGACTCTGTCCCAATTCTTGTCTGGCTTCCTATCCCCCATCAGATTAATTTTTAATATCCTCTATTTTACCTACAAATGCCTCCATGGCCTTTCCCCACACTAATTAGATAATCCTCACCACTCTCCACTCCTTTGTTCACTCCACCACTCTGGGACTCTCTCCTTGAATCCCTTACTTCCTCTTCGCTTTCACAACCAGACTAAAAACCGATTGCTTTGATTGTGCCTTCAGTGACTTCGCCCCATCTCCAATTCTGCCCAGGCTCCCGCTCCAACTCCGTGAAGCATTTTTGGATGTTCTGCGTTCTAATGGTGCTATATAAGGGAAAGTTGTTGTTGATATGGAAGGACGTGATGGGCCAAGGGGCTTTCTGTACCTGAACGTTTCTTGTGTGTTGGACCCTGGATCCCCTGGAGAACTCTGGCCGAAAGCCCCCGGCTCAGCTGTGATTGTGATTGAAAGCCGGTCCTGGAATAACTAAATGTTCGTTTCTCATGTTGGCAGCTGCGTCTGCGGAAAGCTGTAGTCCCTGATTGGCAGCGATTTTCGGCTTCAATCAAGGGGCTTGGTTTGAGGAACACCCACGAAGAGCCCACTGTCAACCGCAGGTCAAAGAGCATGTACACACCTCTGGAGTTGCAGTTCATGGAGATCAAGGAGCAGCACAAGGATGCAGTGCTGTGCGTGGAGTGTGGCTACAAGTACAGGTTCTTTGGGGAAGATGCGGAGGTGGGTCACGTTTGCTGCCCTCTGTTGAACATCTCCATTTGCACGACCCCAACCTCACCTCCCCTCAAGATCCATCCCCTTCCACTGACCGTTACCCAAGGAGAAGATTACTCTTTTTCTCTTATGACCACTTTTAGTCCCCGAACCTTAACATTAGAGTGTGGGGAGGGAGTATCTCCCGGTGGCCTGGCCAACAATCTACTAAATAAAATTGGTCATTCAATTCATGGCTGTTTGTGGGACAATGGTGTGCGCAATTGGGCTTCTGTATTTGTCTACAAATACATAGTCACTCCACTTTGCAGTAAATCCGGTGAAGTGGTTTGAGACGTCCTCCCAACGTGAAAAGCATTATACCAAATGCAAGGTTTATTATTATATTATTATCTTTATTATTATTATTATTATCCAACCCCATTGGCTTGCTTCAAATTTCACTCCATCCTACACATTTCTATTTGTCCTCCTTTATTTCTTATCCAAGTTGAACTGGAATTTCACATTTAATGCATTGCCACTCCTCAAATTCCCGTTTAACAGTATTTTACAGTAAAGCCAATCATTACCAAGGCTTGTTATTAAAGGGACTGACCTGTGCTGTTACAGATCGCAGCACGCGAGCTGAATATCTGCTGCCATCCAGACCATAATTTCATGACGGCCAGCATACCGTCTTATCGTCTCTTTGTCCATGTTCGGAGGCTGGTTGTCAAGGGATACAAGGTGAGCGCTCTTCAATCCCTCTGTTTGATGTTGTTGCTGGAGGGGAGGGAACCTGTTGCTCCATCAGACTCTGATCTCAATCTCTTCCCACCATCATTTGGAGATCAGAACCTACTATAAGTTAGGTGTGAAAAGATGATTCATGTCACTTTCTGCATGCGAGTGCTTTGTGTAGGAAGCACGCCTCCTGACGTGAAAGGCGCTGTACAAATGTCATTTGTTGTTGCTGATATCAATTCCTTCACTCATGGCTGTTTGAGGGACATTACCCGGTGCTTCCTATGTACAGCACCGTGTGCAGGCACAGGAAATGGTGTTAGTGGCAATCCAACGACCAGGAAATTGGCCATTTTTTAGCACTGAGAGTCGGAAGCTGGTATTTCCAATTTGTCCACAATAGGGTCCGCTATCCGATGGGCGTTATAACAGGGTTTCACTGTAAATTTCACCACGCTCTAGCACCTCCCTATCTCTTTGATATTATGGTACTCCACTCCCCTGTTTACCTCCTCCACTCAGCTAAGTCAGGCCGGTACACATCTCCTCTGTGATATGATTGGTGGCTGAGCCTTCTGTCATTACGCTCATAATCACTGGAACTCCCTCCCTCTACCCCCCCTTCTGTCTGTTTTTAAATCCTGCCTTAAAATCTACCTCTTTGATGGCGCATATTGTTATCTTCTCCTTCTCCCTTGCTCACTGTCCAATCCTGCCTCTGTGAAGCACTTTGACATATTATCCTATGTAAAGGATATGAATATAAATGCAAGTTGATGTGTTATAACGGGGTTGCTCTGTATGTTTGTATATGCCGTAGGTGGGAGTGGTGAAGCAGACAGAGACTGCGGCACTGAAAGCTGTTGGAGAGAACAAAAGCAATCTCTTCACCCGCAGACTGACTGCCCTCTATACAAAGTCCACCCTCATTGGAGAAGATATCCTTTTAAATGTTGTTAATCCTGTAATTTTGTGCACTGCTCGACAGTGCACCTGGTGGATTGATCAGGGAACTGATCGAATTCAAGATCCTCATCCTCACCTACAAGGCCATTCACGGCCTTGCTCCCTCCTACCTCTCTGACCTACTATCCCCCTACCTACCTGCCCGTACCCTCCGTTCATCTGGCTCCGGTCTGCTCCACATCCCCCGTCCTAACCGCCCTACTATCGGTGGCCGAGCCTTCAGCCTCTCAGCCCCTAGGCTCTGGAACTCTATCCCCCAGTGCCTTCGCCGCCTCCTCCCTTTCCTCCTTCAAGGCCGGTCTCAAGACCTTTCTCTTTGACCGTGCCTTCAGCTCCCCTCTCGACTCTCTACCCCCTCCTCGCTCCCTCCCTCCTTCACCCTGACCATTTCCCCCCTGCTCGGGTCCTGACCCAACTGTACAGCGCCTTGGGACGTCCTCCCGACGTGAAAGGTGCTCTATAAATGGAATCTTGTTGTTGTTGTTAAAAGGTTAATTATTGAAAACTTGACCAGTTTCCTATCAGCGGGTATCATGGGTCACAATCTCCATACCCTGCAGGCTGTTCCTTCATTTACTTGTGATTTCTACTTCCTGCATATAGTGCAGGTGGTTGCACTGGAATTTTCTGCACAAATCATTGTTGAAGTGGAGTCCACACATGATTTTAGAAAAGAAAATGGATAGATGCTTGAACATAAAGGAATATTAAAGAGTATGGGAAGTGAACAAAACTGGGATTAGATTAGGTGGCTCATATGGAGAACACCAACATAGACATGATGGGCTGAATGACTGTTTCTGTGGTGTAATATTCTGACTGTATAATGCTGTGGGGGAATATAAACCAAAGTTCATGCTCCTGATTACTGTCCCATCAAGAAAGCTGCATGTATGTGTGTGGACTGGACTATCAGTGTGCCCCCAATGTGCCCCCATGAAATTAAAGAGCTTATCAGCACTCGCACATAGGGAATGACTATGTGGGTGAGATACCAGAGAGCAACCTAATCCCAATAGAAATAAAAATGTCTTGAATTTTGGAGGAGCTAATAAAATTGGTGAGTGAGTTAGCCCAACACTCTGTTCAAGCTCCGTGTCTCACGCTGGAACTTTGAGCTCATAGATCAGCCTGACTTTCCAAACTAGTGCCGCGGGTGGGTTGGGGGTTGCTACGTTATTGGAAGTGCTATCCTTCAGATGAGATGATAAACAAAGATCCTGTCTGCCTATTCAGGTGGACCTATAGATCATGTGGCGCTAATCAATAGGATAAGGGCGTTTCTTCCAGTGACTGGCTATCAATCATCCAGATAAATTGGTCATTCACTCAAGGATGTTTGAGGGGCATGACTGCAAATTAGCTACTTCGTTCACCTACAAAATACACGAGCACTACCATGCTGCCCTGCTTTTACCATATCTTCCTTGACCACTGTTACATGTCAATCCGCTAGTGAATCTGGACGGTGACTCTGCTGATGTGGAAGATTTGACTGATGATCTTCCCTGTAACTATCTGATGTGTATCTGTGAACAAAGTGAAGATGAAGGGAGCAGCAAAGGGAGACACAAGCCGGGAGTCCAGCTTGCACTAGTGGTGAGAGACCATTAAGAATGAAACTTTGATCTGAACTTCCTTTGAGATTGGAACTCCATCCCTGAGTCCTTTTGCCTTGCCCGCTCCCTCACCCTCTTAAAAGCCCGCCTTGAAACCTATCTGTTTGACTGTAAGTTTGTCTGTCCTGACTAGACCATCTAGCTTGGTCTAGCTTGGTCTCCCAGTAAGCTGTGCGAAGTTTTCTTGGTGTGAAAGATGCTATATACAGTAAATGTAATTTTTTGTTTGTTTGAATGTGTGGCCTCCTGCTTTCTCCCCTTCACAGAGCACTTTCCCCAGCCTGAGTGTGACCAGTCTCTCGCCCTCTGCCAATGACCCACTAAACTGGCTGCCACATAAAATGCAATAGTAATGCTGAGTGGATCCAATTATTGTCTCTTGCGATACATTGTGCACCCACCAGATAGCAGTGTGAGCTTATTAATTCTGCCACTCCCAACTTTCTGAGGTAGAGTAATTCCATAGCTTCACAACTCTCTGTGTGAAGAAATGTTTGCTGACCTCAGATCTAACTGTCCTGGGTCTTGATTTTAAGGCCGTGCGTCCATGTAATGACTAAACTGAAGAAGTAGGAGTAAGGCATTCAGCTGGTCAAGCCTGCTCCACTATTAAGAACACCCTCCTCTCTTCCCACATTCCAGGAAGAAAACTTAGGCAAGTTTCCTTACTCCACACATACTCCTCTGTTTACCTAGCAGTAAGTAGGAACCTGGTTGTTAGTCGATTGGTGGATCGCTTTCCGGAGGTAATAATCCCTCCCCCCCCACCCCCAAAGAAAATAGTCATTCCATCCACGACTATTTGTAGGACACTGCTGTGCGCAATTGGCTGCCGCGTTTCGCCCACAAAATACAGTCACTCCACTTCATAGTGTATCCTGTGAAGCGCTTTGAGACGCCTTGATGTGATAAGGCGCTATGTCAAATGTAAGGATTATTATTGTTTATTACAACAACAACAACAAGATTCCATTTATAAAGCGCCTTTCACGTCAGGAGGACGTCCCAAGGCGCTGGGAATTATTCCTATTCCTACAATTTAGTTGAGCTCCATTTTAACATGCTTCTCTATAGGGCAAATTTTGCTACAACGTGCTTCCCCGTGGCCCCATTCACTGCCTGTGTGTAGCTAGCACACTCGCTTCCTGTGTGCCGACTGACTCTTGGACTAAAGTGGTCACCAACCTAAACTCCTTTGCCCCCATCTCTTCTTCCTCCCTCTCATCCTCCATCACCCAGATGAAACCCTCCCTCTCCCCCTGGCACGGTATCAGACTCCACTGCTGTCAAGCGCTTTGGGACGCTACCCCTGATGTCAGTTCCTGCTTTGCGGGCTGTAACCTGATGACCTGGAAGTTGGCTGTTGTTTCTTAGCACAGAGACCGGCCAGCGAGCAGGGAGCTGGCTGCCAGCAACGCACAGTAAATCCACCAACCACCATGTTACAATAAAACTCCACTAGTTGGAGCAGACTGCTCTTGCAAAGTTGCAACGTTACATTGAAGGACTGTGCTGCTAAAGGCTTGGGCAGTGAGTATTTAAGCATTTGCCAACTTCTGTATGCCCTGAAATACTACATAATCTCACTCCAGGTAGAATTCTCCCTTCAAAGGCTGACGTGTAATTCTGGTGTTTGTAGGCGGTGCAGCCCAACACAGGCGACGTGGTCTTCGATTGTTTCCAAGACTGTCCATCGCGGTCAGAGCTGGAGAGTCGGATTCTCTGCTTACAACCGGCCGAAATTCTGCTGCCCACAAACCTCTCTGAAAACACTGAGAAACTCCTGAGCAGCGTCACTGCTTCAAGGTAGGACACCTGCGACTTGTCGGGGAGGGAGATATGCTCATCATTGATCCATAACCTCGCTTCCAAGTATGTCGTCAGTGGATGGTTGTACATGGCTAAGCAGTACATGCTCTAATATCCTTATTAAAAAAAACCTGATTGCGTGACCCTTTTACCGCCTGTTCTTTAAAAATCTCTCCCTAGATCCATTCGCCTTGCTCCTTCTCTTCAAGCTCTTTGAGAAGTGAACTGCATTCTATAAATTAAAATTGGGTTGTGTTCCTTTCGGAACCCTCTTAAACATCTATCTCTTTAACTGCTTTTCGTCCTTGCCCTTCAGTTTTCACTAGTTGATATTCTTTGTTGTTAGCCCAACCCCTTTTTGAGTCATTCAGGCTACGTGAAGGACACTTTTAAAATGCAAATTGTTGTACTGTTAAGGTTGTATTCAGCACTTTCTGTTGTGTACTAATCTCCCTGAATGCATTGCTAGTGCACTTAAGGATAGAGACCTTATTTGGACTCAGTGGCAACCGGGCTTGACTGATTCCTTGACTGAAGTGAAGCGATTCCTCCCCAAACGTACAGCGTAAATAGGGGCCAAAGCAGTGGGAATCCGACTGAAATCCTGTTCTTGACCTCATCTGGAGAAGTTGGTCTGAGAACCAGTGCGATTTGCGGCCTGCGTAGCGTAGAGGAAATTCCTGCCTTGAAATTGCTTTCTGGGATGCATATGCTTATTGTGTCCATGTGTTGGTAATCTTGATGATGTGATGGTTGTGTGCTGTTGATTATAGATAGCATGACCATATTGTGTAAACCAAATAATAATAATCCTTGCACTTGATATAGCGCTTTTCAGACGTCTCAAAGCGCTTCACAGAATATACTATGAAGTGAATTGACTGTCTATTTGTAGGCGAAACGCAAAAAAACCCACAAAAATCTGGGACACATATTTAAAACAAATTGAACTCACCACAATTGCTGATGTTGGTAGTACTGGAGACGTTTGATTAATGGCTGTATTTCTCTGATGAGTGTATTTGTTTTAGAATGAATTGTTCGTGCTCAGTCTGTTGCTGATCTCAAGATGGGGCAAATTTGGCCCCAAGGACACAATACCTCACCCGGGGACTGTGCTCGGAAATCAAGGACGTATGGTTACCCTATTATAGAGTGACGTCTACATCACAATGTATAATTGTGATAAATGGCTGTGAACATCAGGTGGTGATCAAGTTAAATACAGGGCCACCCAATAGTCCTTATTAGGTCACAGTCATGTGGGTGGAGTCCTGTAGCTCAGTGGTTAGAGCACTCGCTTTGCAAGCGAGAGACCTGAGTTCAATTCCAGGCAGAGGGCGAAGCCTTGGGCAAGTTTCCTTACTCCACACAGAGCCTAATAATAATCCCTCCAAAACCAAAACAATAATAAATTGGTCATTTTCAATCCATAACTGTTTGTGGGACACTGCTGTGCGCAATTGGCTGCCGCGTTCGCCCACAAATATACAGTCAATTCACTTTACAGTATATTCTGTGAAGCGCTTTGGGACGTCCTCCCGACGTGAAAAGCGCTATATCAAATGCAAGGATTATTATTATGGAGGAAAAGATAATAAAATTGGTGCCTCGAGTCTTGGGAATTTAGTCTGCAGTTAGTGTTGTGTTCTCTCTGACAGGTATAATTTTCTCATCCTTAAATTAAATGTATTCAGTTCCTGTGAGATCTTAGTGCCTGTTCCAAGCTTTGCAAAGCTTGTATTTCTTTTAAAGGAAATATTCCCCATATTTTGAATCCTCTCTGCTCGGCAGCTGTTGTCCAGCGCCTTGGGATGTCCTCCCGACGTGAAAGGCGCTCTATAAATGGAATCTTGTTGTTGTTGTTGTTGTCTGCGCTGGCACTTTCTATGATGCTGCTTCTGGGGTTTTTTGGGGGGAGGAATTGTATATAAAAGGAGAAAAAAGTTCTCAGTCTTGACTTGTTTTTCTTGAATGTGCTAATTTTGCAGGAGGTCCACATTAGAATAGAATATAAAATAGAAGGCGAAAAACTCAGCTTGCTGTTCTGTGAAAATAGGAAGGAGGAGATGTATCTTTAGCTAAAATTGATGCTTGTTATATTCTTTAGGTGCTCATACAAGGTGTGGAGTTTAATGAGGGTGAGGGATATTTTGAATCCAGTGTTGCTTGCTATGTTTTGCTGTTTGTGTGATTTATTTTTGTCTCACCCAATACTTGGTTTATAGGTGTTGGCTCATATTGGAGTATCTGGAGCCATTCTCTGGCACCCCAAAAGGCTCTTCTTCATGTGTGAGCCTAGACTACGAGTGTTTGTCTGCATGCGTGTGGTGTGCATGTATGAAAAAATTCCAAAATTTAGGAAACCGTTTTGCTGTAGTTTTTTTCCCCCCCCAAACAAAAGCTTTCAAATTGAGATTGAATTTTAAGAATTTTCAAAAAGTCTGAATAGTTTTAAAATTGAAGGCCGGGGTCCTAAGGCTAATGCTCCAAGATGTTTCAGGTCACTGGAATGGACGAGATCGAACCCAGCTGTGTGCTTGTCCCAACCCTCAGTGGGACAGTCTGTAATCTCTAGCTACTTGGGTGGAGAACAGGCTGGAACTGGCACCTATTGAACTATATCAAATGCAAGCGTTATTATTGTTATTCTATCCCAGCATGAGACAGCACCTTTAGGTACAGAGGCCAGAAAATCACAAGAAATAACTTTGGAAATATTGATAAGAAAATCCTCACTGTTGCCTTCAGAATGATACTCCTGTGCCATGTGGTAGTTAAGTCCCACGTCGGAACTTGATTTCACATCATCTAAGTTGACATTGCAATGTTGGGGTAGGTTGTATTGTCGGTCGTTCAGATGAGACGTTAAACCGAGGTCCTGTCTGTTTGTTAAAGATCCTGAGGCACTATTCAAAAAGAGAAGGCGATTTCTCCCGGTGTCCTGGCCCCCAAAATGGAATTCATGGCTGTTTGTGGGACATTACTGAGTGTAAATTTGCTGCAATGTTTGTCCACAAATGTACAGTTACTCCACTTCACAGTAAATCTTGTGAAGTGCTTTGCCACTTCTTCCTGACGTGAATGGTGCTGTACTAAATGCAAGGTTTATTATTTAAGCCTCCTGAATATCCCTTTCCATGCTTGAGTTTTTAGAAAATTTTGTCATGATGTTTCAGATGCAGATTTAACTTAACTTTAAACGAGGTAGTTTGGGACATATGTACTTGCGAACCAGATGGACCTTGGTCTTTTCTCGTGTTCTTACGTCTGTTCAACACTAACACTGAGTGAAACACCACTGGCTGTTTATGCTTGCAACGAGACCCCTTCTATCTGTGCAGGTGGACGTTAAAGATACTAGGGCACTATTCGAAAAAAGAATAGTGTCCTGGTCAACAATCCCATAAATAAGATTGGTCATTCACTTAAGGGCTGTTTGTGGGACAATGCTGTGTGCAAATTGGCTGTTGGGTTCTCCTACACATATACAGTTGCTGCACTTCATAATAAAGTCCTCTGAAGTACTTTGAGATGTCTCAACGACGTGATGAGTTGCGATACCAAATGCAAGAATCATTATTATCAACCCACGTTTCTGAAAGGTACAAACCGTTTGCTTTTAAATATTCAATGGATAATAATAAATAATGCTTCCATTTGATATGACACCTTATCGTGTCATCAAAACATATCAAAATGCTTCACAGGATTTATTGTGAAGTGTAATGACTATGTATTTTATAGGTCACAGCCATTAAGTGAATGTCTCGCAAATAGCAATGAAGTGAATGACCAATTTGATGTTGGTGGGAAGGAGGTCAACAAAAGTAACAATTCAGTCATTCAGAGACCTGTCGACTTGCTTCACCATGGCTTGAAATACCAGGAATTTTCCCAATATGAACAGAATAAAGAATAACTAAGCCTTTCATATTTGGATATTATTAGTTGATCAAATTGAATTAATTTGGGGTAATGGACTTGAATAAAAAATAAACAAAAAGTGCTTTATGATGACAGACCTTGTGCTGACAATACAGCTTATATTTTCCAATTCTGGCATTGGATTAGTTTTTTAATTAAACCAGAATAAATGTTCGTTTACGCTTTCTTTTGCTGCTAGGCAACAGTAAACTAGATAATTACAGGGGAATAAGGCAGCATATGCTATCAGTATTTGACGAGGTTGTCTTGGCGAGTGAGGAGTTTTGCCCACCTTGTACTGAAGGATTCTGCACCCTTTATTCATTAACTATTATCAAAAGTTCCCATTTCCCACTCGGAAAAAAAACAGAAGCTGGATTTGCGTGACATCTCACAGGACCGGTTCATTCTCTTTCCATGCTGTGCCAACTCTCAGCTCTTTGGAAACAACTTAGATCTTCTATGTATAGATAAATGTACCACACATTCTTTATAATAATCCAACAGCTTGACTAGACTCAAACAAAAACAGAAGTCGCTGGGAACACTCAGCAGGTCAGGCAGCATCTATGGAGAAAGGAAAGTGGGTCAACATTTTGGGTCCATGACCCTTTGTCAGAACATATCACCGATTTCCGAAGTAGGGAGAGGATAAACTTGCTCCAGATTGTTGGTGATCTCATTGTTTTTGTTTCAGATATCCAGCATCTGCAGTATTTTGTGTTTTATTTGGGATTGAGCTGTCTTCAAGCTGATGTGCTCATGTACACAGGGTAGCCTTCATGTGTACTGGCATGCATATGTGGAACTATCAGTCTAGTTGAATACTCTTAAGCATGGTGGTGGGTTTCTGCAGATATCTAGACACCCAGCTGACCAAAGAAAAAATTCTATGTTTCGGTTTGAACAGCAATACTTGTCCAAATTAGTGAAAATAGCAGTAACTCAAGTAAGAGCAACTTCAGGCGAATGTATATCTGATCTGGACACAGAATTCACCCCACCAACTGGCTTCCAGTTGTACCGAAGGCTGATCCAAAATAAAATGACTGCTTATTAGTATCTGGTTGTTAACGAGTGTAGGAACCAGATAATGTGGAGTCCTATAGCTTATTGTTTAGAGCACTCGCTTTGCAAGTGAGAGGACCTCAGTTTGCTTCCCGGGTGGAAACCTTAGGCAAGTTTCCTACTTTACACGCCTCTGTTTACCTAGCAGTAACTAGGAATCCAGTTGTTAGTCGATTGGCGGATCACTTTCCGGGGATAATAATTCCTTTATTAAAAAAAACAATATTTGGTCAGTCAATCTACGACTGTTTGTGGGACACTGCTGTGCACAATTGGCTGCCACGTTTCATCCACAAAATACACAGTCAATTCACTTTACAGTATATTCTATGAAGTGCTTTCAGACGTGATAAGGCGCTATATCAAATGCAAGGATTTTTATTGTAGAATTATAGCATTAAATTTCATGGAGAAAATTTTAATAATGTCAGTGCAAAGCTCTGTGTTTGTTTTATGTGCCCTTTGCTTTCTTAAGATTGGATTCCTGAATGACAATGAAAGAAGGCTGTGATATACTTTTTTTATTCTTTTCTCTTAACCCACAGCTTCAAGTGAATAATGTCTGGATAAACTGTTTTTGAGTGTTTCCTGGATTTAATAAAGATCGTAGCAAAGAAGGTAGAAATAGGCAAATGTAGACAATGGCAACTTGTGTGAGAGTGAGACAGAACTCTGGCGAGTGCTCTGTTGTGGAAGGCATATGTTGATTAAAAGATTTAATTTGGTGTGTAATAAATGTGAGGAGCATTGTGGAAATAAAACCGTCTATTTGCACAATGAGATCACCAGCAATCTGGAGCAAGTTTACCCTCTCTTTCCCCCCCCTGGATATCGGTAATGTTTTTGGCTTGGTTGTAGTGCAAGAACAATAACAATAATTCTTGTGTTTCACGTTGTGCCTTATGTTTTTGAAACATGACAACAACAAAATTATATAGTGCTTTTCATGTCAGAAGGAAGTTCCAAAATGCTGGATGGTTTAGGGTTTGCATCTGAGCTTGGGGTTGGAATCGAGGGATGGAGGGTAAAAGGGTAGGAGGGTGGCTGATGGCATGGTCAAAGAGGAGGGTCTTGAGTTGGGCCTTGAAGGAGGTAAGGGAGGTGGAGGGATTCTGGGATGGAGTTCCCCATAGTGTGATGGCAGAAAAGCTGAAGGCCGGTGGGGTGGGCAGGGAGGGGCACATGGAGCAGGCTAGTGCCCGCCATCGCAGAGATAGGGAGAAGAATGTCCGTAGAGGGCTTTAAAAGTGAGGGCAAGGATTTTAAACTCCATCCTCTGAGGGATAGGGACCCATTGGAGTTGGGTGAGGGTGGGGTGATGGGTTCACAGAGTTTGGTATGGGAGAGGACATGACCTGCAGAGTTCTGAAGAATCTGTAGCTTGTGGAGGGAAGAGTTGGCAAGGCCAGTGGAGGCAGAGAGATAGAGTGGGTGTCATTTGCATACATGTGGAAATTAACCCCGTCTGCGGATGACATCACCAAGCGGGAGCATGTAGATATTTAAAAGGAGAGGAACAAGGACAGAGAGAGCCCTGCGGAATGCCGCACGTGAAGGTATGAAGTCAGTAGGAGAAGGTGTTGATGGATACAAAGTGCAGATGTTGGGAAAGGTAAGAGTGAAACCAGGCAGGAACAGAAGGTAGAAATGAGAGCTCCCTGGTCAAAGATGGACAGAATGTCACTTGTAACTTTGACCAAGGCTGTCTCTGTGCAGTGGGCAGCACGGAAGCCATTTGGAGAGGTTAATAGAGGGAATGCCAGGAAAAGAAAGAGAGAAGCTGGGATACAGCGACTTGTTCCTAGGACCTTGGAGAGAAAAGGAAGGTTTGAAATGGGAAGGTAGTTGCAGATCAGAGATCAGATCAGAGATAGGCTTTTTGATGGGCTGATGACAACTGTTGTTAAGGGGGTGGGTAAGGTGCCAATGGACAGAGAGAGGTTGATGATGTCTGTTAGAAGTGGGGGCAAGAAAATAGAGCTAAGAGGTAAGGAGAGGGGTAGGGATGGGGTCCAGGGAGCAGGTGATGGCCATCATTTGGGAAATGATAGAGGTGAGAGAAGAGGGTGGAGACAAGGTCAAATGTGAGGAGGGAGGGATGGGGATGGCTGGGGGCCGGCAAGGGAGATGGGGAGGGAATGGCAGTAGAAAGGGTAGATGCATCAACAACGAATTACATTTGTATAGCACCTTTCATGTCCAACAGAGCGGATCCCCTTGATTTTGTATTCGAGGAAATCATTATCTCCTCACATTTGGAATCTCAAAGCGGTCTACGGGATTTTACTGTAAAGTGTAATGGCTGTGTAGTTGTAGACGAATGCGGCAGCCAATTTGTGCGCAACAAAGTCCCAACAAACAGTCACGAAGTGATTAAACAGTTTGATTAATCACCCCTCCCCCTCTGGCCCACCTCTCGCACCAACCCACTTGCTGCACTCGCTCTTCTCCACAGCACCTTCTCCACTGCACTCGACATCCTTGCCCCCTCACCTATCGAACTGCCTCCTATTCCCGATCCTCACCCTGGTTCACCAGCCACCTCTGCTCGCTTAAGGGTCATGTGCGGTCTGCCGAACGCACTTGGCTCAAATTTAGCCTAACGGTCCATTGGCACATCTGGCTGGACTTCATCAAAACCTACCGCTCCGCTCTTGCCTCAGCCAAATCATCCTTCTATTCCAGGTTAATCCTGGAAGCGAAGGGCAACCCCAGGCTCTTGTGCTCCACCACCAACCGGCTCCTCCCCCCTCCCCGACACGCCTCGCAGATACTTTCCTCTGACTCTCACTGAGAGAAAATGCTGCACTTCTTCGAGTCCAAAATCGAGGGAATCCGCTCAGCTGCCACTGCCCTCCCAACTTCCACCCCCTCCCTACCCCCACCCCACACAACTACCCATCTGACAACTACCCATCCCTCCTTCCACACCTTTGAACCTGTCATCCCCTCCTCTGTCTTCAGCACCATAACCTCCATGAAGCCCACCACCTGCTCCCTTGACCCCATCCCCACCCCTCTACTTAAATCTCAGCTCCACCTCCTTGTCCCACTACTCGCCGACATCATTAATCTCTCCCTGTCATCTGGCACTGTTCCTTCCCCCCTTAAAACAGCCACTATCACGCCTACCTTGAAGAAACCTTCCCTTGATCCATCACAGCCATCGAGCTACCGGCCCATCTCAAATCTCCCCTTCCTATCCAAGGTCCTTGAGAGAACCGTTGCCTCTCAGCTTTGCTCTTTTCTCTCCTCTCGCTCCCTCCATGAACCCCTCCAATCGGGTTTCTGTGCTGCCCATAGCATGGAAACTGCTCTGGTCAAGGTCACAAACGACATCCTGATGTGTGACCAGGGCTCCTTCTGCCTCCTCGTCCTCCTTGACCTCTCCGCCGCCTTTGACACTGTGGACTACTCAATCCTCCTCCACCGCCTCTCCTCTCACCTCAACCTTCAAGGTTCTGTCCTTGATTGGTTCAGGTCCTACCTTAACACCGCCTCCACTTTGTCGCGGCAACTGGCTTCTCCTCCAGCCCGACACCATCTCGTGTGGTGTTCCTCAGGGCTCTCCTCGGTCCCCTCCTTGTCACCCTCTACATGCTCCCCCTTGGTGACATCATCTGCAGACATGGGGTAAATTTCCACATGGTATGCGAATGACACCCAACTCTATCTCTCTGCCTCCATCCTCAACTCCAGGACTACTGAGATCCTGACCGACTGCCTATCTGACGTCAAGTCCTGGACGAAGGCCAACTTTCTCCAACTCAACGTCAGTAAGACCGAGGCCCTCCCGATTGGCTTGTGTTAGAGCCTCCGCACCTCAGGCGCTGGCAGCATCAGCCTCCACGGCTGCACACTCAACCTCACTAAGCCAGTCAGGAACCTGGGTATCTTGTTCGACCTTGACTTGTCCTTTCTCCCCCACATCCGCGCCATGACCGGCACTGCCTACCACCACCTCTGCAACATTGCCAGACTCCCCCACAGCCTCACCCCCTCAGGCTGCTGAAACCCTCACCCACACATTCGTCACACCAAAAGGCTCGACTGTGGGAACTCCCTCTTCATCGGCCTTCCCCATCCTTCCCTTCGCATGCTGTAGATCATCCAAAACTTTGCAGCTTATGTACTCTCGCGCACCAGGCTCCGTGACCCCATCATTCCCACCCTCGCCCGACCCCACTGACTCCCCATCCCCCAGAGGATTGAATTCAGGATCCTTGCCCTCACTTTCAAGGCCATCCATGGCCTTGCCCCCTCCTACCTCTCTGACCTGCTGACTCCCTACCAACCTGTCCACTCCCTCCGTTCAGCGGGCTCCAGCCTACTCCATGTCTCACATCAAGCCCGCCCTACCATCGGTGGCCAGGCTTTCAGCCTCTCGCCCCCACACTCTGGAACTCCATCCCACGGTCCCTTCGCTTCGCTTCCTGCCTTGCCTCCTTCAAGGCTGGTCTCAAGACCCTTCTCTTCGATCGTGCCTTTGGTCGCCCTCCCACCTCTCTGCCTTCCCTCGCCCCTACACCACCCCTCCGCCATGCTCAGGCCCCTACACCTGACTGGTCAGTGCTTTCGGACGTCCTCCCGACGTGAAAGGCGCTCTATAAATGTGATTTTGTTGTTGTTGTTGATCTGGAGGATTATTAGCCACGACACCGGGAGAAACTCCCTTCTCTTGTCGAACAGTGACATGGGATCTTTAACGTCCACCTGAACAGGGAGACAGCAAAATAATGAATGAATAACAATTGGTGACAAACAAGTGTGAAGAAGATTTATGTGTTATGTTTTCCCTTTTTGACCTTATGAGGTGACCATCCCTCCCCAATACAATCCTCAACAGCAACAACAAGATTACATTTGTATAGCGCCTTTCATGTCGGGAGGACTTCAACGCTAAAGTCTGAGAAGCCATGTTTGGGGTGTTAATGGGGGGGGGGGGGGAGTGGGTTACTGCGGCTGAGCCCATTCAATGTAATAAATATCACATGGACTGTACATTTGACTAGTCTGTCTAATGGATTTAAATTGCATCCACTATGTACATTGCTAGTGACTGTTGGGTCCACAGAGCTGCACGCAGCCGAACATTTCTGTTGATTCCGTCGCCATCTGGTGCTGTGCGGCTTTGTAGTTGTAATTAAGTGCAGCCTGTGGCAGATTGGGACTTCCCTTAATACAAGGTCAACATCATCCCCGGAGCATGTGTTGGGATCAACAGCAGCAGCCCTCAGCTCATCTCAGTCTGCAGCACACTCTCCTCCAGGAAATAATAACCGCATATTCCAGTTGCCGTTGAACTCAAGCATCAAGCCCACAGTTTGAACCCGCAGACCTGCTTCGAGTCAATCTTCCTAATACGCAATATGCATAGCAATGATTTACTAAACTCCCAGTGTCGGGGAAGGTGTCTCCTTGGGGTTAAGCTGGCTCCAAGGTGACGTGATTCATAGTAGAATGTCGGAATCGAGTCAGCCTTCTGTGGCAGTCTTGGTAGTCCAGGTCCTGAGCCAAATGAGTCCACGGTACTGGGAGTAAGGATTTTTTCCACTCAGCTCTTGTTAATCCTGCAAACCAAAGCCCTAAAGGATAGGGACAAGCCCTAAGTGGGCAAGCAGAGGAACGCTTGCCAAACAATATTTTCAAAGGCAAGCTGTGTGGTTTCAGCTGGTTAAACTCAACGCACACTAGGGTCCTCAAACCTTGGCTCTTACCAACCAACGCCTAATTCTCTCTGAAATTGGGTAAACAGGATGTGTCCCTCCAGGGAGAGAGAGTGTATTTTGTTCCAAACGCAGGGACATTTCCGTGTGTAGGTGGCAAACGTGTGTAGAGGACTGGTTTGGAAGTTCTTTAAGCTTTTTGACGAGTTTCCATATGTATTGGATATCCAGCAAAAATATTATAAAAACTTGTAATTTGCAGGTTTTTTTATTGAAAAGAATTGGTCGAAGATGCTTATTGATTTTTTTTATAAAACCTGTTTGCTGTTTTTATGGTTCTGAAGACCCGGTGCACAGGATTTCATTAGTGACTGTAGTTGCCATGGGAACATTTGCGTTGTACATTTGGGCTTAACTGTGATTTATGAGGTGGCTGTAAATGGTGGCTGAAGCCATCAATTAAAACCTGGATTAAATAATTCAGTTAAACTCTCCTGATGTTTGTGATTTGCCCTCTCACCTTGTATTCTAGTGTTTTTCTCTCTCTATCTTTCTCATCCCTATGACTGCCTCTGTCAGTTTCTCTGTATCTCTTTCATCTCTTTGTCTGATTCTCTCTTTGTCTCTGATTTTCTCTCTCTGCTTTTTTTTTCTATCTCTCCCTCTCTCTGTGGCTCTCTGACTTTCATCTCTGCGCCTAATACTTTCCGGAATTAGGTAAGCAGGATGCGTCCCTCCAGGGAGAGAATGCGCATTCAATTCCAACAATGGGATTTCCATGTGTAGTTGGGATGCATGGAATTCTCAGTTTAGTTTGGATACTCTTAAGCATGGTGAGGGGTTTCCGCACGTCTCAGACTCCCGGCTAACCAAAACAAAATCCATCTAATTTGTCTTCCCACTGTACAAGTTGTTTACTAGTTCACAAGAGGAGTATAAATGAAGATGGCCCATCCTTCAGCCCACTTGATCTCACCCTTTCAGAATACTCACCTTAACATGTTCCATTCATTAAGTTACTTGTTAATTGAATTAATTGTCCTGGACTTTGCTACACTTTCTAGCAATGCATTTCAGTTATTATTTATCCTGTGTGCCCTCTTGTGCTGTTGCATTGGTATATCTGATAGTTTTGTTCTTTATCATAATTAGAATTTTATTACAATATTTTTATAAGGTTTCCGATGGTCATGTCTCTTTTCAAGTCTACAGTTGTATCGGGTTGAGCTAGATCTTTTCAGAAGGGACCTCAAAATTGAACGGGCTTTGGATAAAACCAGAACAACAAATTCCACTTGTTTAGTGCCTTTCATGTCAGAAAGATGTCAGAGGGCGCTGGACAATCAGGGGTTTTGGACCCAATCTGGGAGTTGGGGTCAGAAGGGGAGGGAGGGTGGGGTTGGGAGTGGGCGGGTGGTCGAAGGCAAGATTGAAGAGGAAGGTCTTCAGACGGGACTTGAAGGAGGCAAGAGAGGGGTGAGGTGAAGGGATTGCGGAATAGAGTTCCAGAGTGTGGGGGCAGAGATGCTGAATGCCCGACCGCCAATGGTGGGGCAGAAAATTCGGGGGGCCTGAAGCAGGCCGGTGTCCGCCGAGCGGACAGGTTGATATGGGGCTAGGAGGTTGGAGGGGTAGAGGGAGCAAGACCGTGGAAGGCCTTGAAGGTAAGAACGAGGGTTTTGAACTTGATTCTCTGAGGAATGGGGAGCCAGTGAAGCCAGGCAAGAACAGGGGTGACAGGTTCCTGGAGCCTGGTGCAGGAGCGGACATGAGCTGCAGATTTCTGAATAATTCTGAATAATTTGCAACTTGTGGAGGGAAGAGTGGGCAGTCCAGTGAGCAGGCGGTTGGAGTAGTCAAGCCGGGATGTAATGAAAGTGTTGATCGGGGTCTCAGTGGCCTGCGGTGAGGCAGTGGTGGGCAATGTTGCGGAGGTGTGGAAAGCCGGAATGGGTCACGGCACGAATGTGGGGTTTGAAGGATTGTTGAGTGTCGAAAAGGATACCGAGGTTTCGGATTGGCTCGGTGAAGAGTGCAGCCATCAATGGTGATAGTGGCTGGGGTGAGGAGGCGCTGCCGGGAGCCAAGCAGGAGGGCCTCTGTCTTGTATTAAAACCTAAACCTAACTTTACCTGAAAGCACAGGACAGAGAACAGCAGTAATGTGTGTAGCTAACTTCACAGTTGACTCTTGAATGAAACCTCTTCCAGAAGTGCGGTGATTTCATCCTAGGAGGATTTTTTTCACCAACCTAGAGGTGAATGAAGAGAAAAAAAAAAGTAACATTAAGTTTACTTTAAGAGAGTTGCGAATATTTTCTTAAATTAAAATACAAGTAGTTTCAAAACTTTATTTTGCATAATATGCGTTGACATTTTTGCGACCTGAGCTTCTTTTACGCAGACAATACTGCATGCAGTAGACCTGTTAAATGAAGGTAAATTGTGTGTGGGCTAATTGCATGTTTCAGCACTGGATTCGTGCCTTGTGGTGTCATTAAAGACATCGATAATCGCATGGTACTGATAAAACAAGGTTTATAATTTTGCTTTCTGAATGCTCAAGCCTTTATGTGCCATTCCTGATCTATCAAGCTATAAATAATTGCAATAACAACAGCAAGCTGATTTTGTTTTCTCTCTTGTTAACTTGTTGCTTGTATAATTGATTTAACAGATCCCAGTGAAGATCTGTTAGATTATTTCCAGGGTCTAAGGGACAGCGATCTGAGTTATGAGGAAAGGTTTCCCAAGCGGGCGAAACCTTAGGCAAGTTTCCTTACTCCACCTGCCTCTGTTTACCCCGCAGTAAGTCGGAACCCAGTTGTTAATCGATTAACAGATCGCTTTCTGGTGGTAATAATCCCTCCCCAAAAAATTGGTGACTCAATTCACGGCTGTTTGTGGGACACTGCTGTGTGCAAATAGCTGCTGCATTTTGCCCACAAAATATCCAGTCAATCCACTTTACAGTGTGTGCTATGAAACGGTTTAAAACTTATCAATGACATGATAAGGCTCTATCAAATGCAAGGATGATTATTATATTACTATTATTGTTAGCTTCCGTGGGGCACTGAGCTCTTGGACTGCTATTTTGCCTGCTCTTTGGAATTTCATCCAGGACTCCCTGCACCTTGCACCATCTTTACTCACCTTTGAAGCTCACCTTAAGACCTATCTTTTCGACCTTGCTTTCAGTTGACTTTTCTTCCCTTCCCCACCAGCTTCTCCTCGCACCTCGCATTCCTCAGCTCAGGCTCACTGTCAGCTGTGTGTAAACTGTTGGTGGAGACAAAACTGCAAAACGAAGAGTTTCACATGAAGCATCTCCTGAGAAGTGCTCGGAGATGTCCTTTCTGACATGAAAGGCGCTATATCAATTGCAGATTATTGGTTATTATTATCAACTAAACCAGCTCCTGTCTATTTAAATTATTCAGGTTTATTATAGAGATTTACNAAAAATCTATACTGTAACATTAAAACAGGCCATTGAGCCCAACTAGTCAATGCTAGTGTTTTCTTTCAAAAATCACTGAATACTGGAGAGGTGCCAGGGGACTGGAGAAAGGCAGATATTACTCCTATTTTTAAGAAAGTTAACAAAAGTGACCCAGGAAACTACAGACCAATAACTTTGATGTCCATTGTGGGTAAAATTATGGAGCATCTGGACAGAACTAAAATCATAAATGATAGCCATTATGGGTTCATGAAAGGGAAATCTAATTTCTTGGTTTTCTTTGACGGTGTGACAAGGGAGCTTGATAAGGCTAAGGCCATGGATATTGTATAACTGGATTTCAGTAATGCCTTTGATACAGTTCCTCTTGAGAGGCTGGTACTCGAAGTAAAGAAAGCAGAAATCAGTGGAGGTATATTACAATGGATATGCAACTGGTTGACCGGAAGAACCCAGAGGGTGGTGATACAGGGAATGTTATCAGACTGGGAAACTGTTACCAGTGGAGTTCCACAAGTGTTTGTTTTGGGAACTCTTTTGCTTAATATTTTTATAAATGATCTGGAACTAGAAGTCGCAAACACAGTGGCTAAGTTTGCAGATGACACCAAGCTAATGAAGGTGGTAGATTGCAAAGCTGGACAAGATAGGTTACAGGAGGATTTGAACATACTTGGGAATTGGGCAGATCGGTGGCATATGAAATTCAAAGTGGAGAAATGTAAAGTACTTCATATGGGGACAAAAAAATCCTGGAAGGACTATTATTTGAATGGAAGGAAAATAATATGTAGGGAAAATGAATAGGACCTGAGGTTCCTGATTGACAATAAATTGAAGCTCTCTTAACAATGCTCTGTGGCAGTGAGTAAAGCAAACCAGATGTTGGGATGTATCAAAAGATCAATAGCAAGCCAAAATAGTGGGGCAATCCTGGCACTGTATAAATCATTGGTGAGACTACTTAGAGTACTGTGTACAGTTCTGGTCACCTCTGTTCAAAAAGGATATTGGAGAAATCAAGAAGATACAGAGGAGGACAACCAAATGATTGAAGGAATGGAGGGACTGGACTCTGAGGAGCAACTAAGTAAATTGGGCATGTTCACGCTGGAAAAGAGAAGATTGAGAGGCGACATGATTGCTGT
Source organism: Callorhinchus milii (assembly GCF_018977255.1). Taxonomy (NCBI): domain Eukaryota; kingdom Metazoa; phylum Chordata; class Chondrichthyes; order Chimaeriformes; family Callorhinchidae; genus Callorhinchus; species Callorhinchus milii. Next base: position 114,927,718 of record NW_024704742.1, on the reverse strand, counting down.
CTTTAAGATTCTAAAGGGGCTCAACAATATAGATCATGACAGGCTGTTTCAACGTGTCCAGAACAGTAAAGCCAGAGGACACGCACGGCCTGCGATTGAAGGGGGGTAAATTCAGAACAAATCTACACAAACACTATTTCAGTGAGTGAATAGTGAACCTGTGGAACAGGCTCCCTAGGGTGATGGTTGAAGCAGGACGTGTTGATTCTTTCAAACGCAGATTAGATAGTTTTCTTTTAGGAAATAACATTATGGGATATAGTACATAGGTAATTTGGGACATATGTGCATGTGACCGCCAGGAAGGTGGAAGACGAGCAAGATGGACCTTGGTCTTTTTGGTCGTCTAGCTAGATGACCTTGGTCGTCTAGCATTTCCTATGTTCTTGTACTCCATATGAACGAACTCTTCCTAATTTCTCTCCCTATCCACCTCTCATACCCCTCTATTACTTTCTCCGTCATCACGTAGACTTGGATACTTTAAAAGAATCTTGTGGGAAGTTAGATGGGATGGGCTAGATGGTCAACTCTAAACCTTTAACTGTGTATAGAAGGAAAGAAACATGGCACTTTCATGTCTGTATTATGCTGTATATGAGTACCTTTCCTAGTACAACAGATGTTGGGTAACCCAGGCTGATTATCCACATATTGTCTTTTCTGCATCAGACTCAGAGGCAGAATTGTTGTGCTGGCAAATGATGTTTAGTTGTGCACTTGTCATGAAGTTCTCAAGATCACGATTTAGCCGTGCAGTGTGGCTCTGATTCAGCAAATCAGAGTAAGTGCGGTTATTGAGCAAGTTTTTACAGATTATAGGGTGAGAGAGAGAGAGAGAGAGACTCCGAGCGAAAGGAGGGACATTTAGAGAGAAATAGATAGTCTGAAAAAGTTAGAAAGTTAGTGTGACCCAGAGAGGAAGGGATTCAGGAAGTGAGAGAGATTGAGAAAGTGAAGATCTGATGTGTGTTATTGTATTGACAATCTTAAGTCCTGATGGAGGAAGGTTTTGGTTAACATTGTACCCTGTTTTTCTTTTGTGTGATGACCCATTTATCTGCACTGTTTCCATATCCACAATGGAACCAGCGCTAAATAGTGCAGATAATCGACACAGTGTCACGATAATTCTTTGGCTTGAAAGTTGAGGGCAGGAACTTTAAAATGACCATAAGGAATGGGAATTAAAAGCAGGCAACAACATTTGAGGTCCTTTAATGAACCTAATTATTTCCATATTTCTGGGATTTGTTTATCATCTCTTAGACTTTGATCCATTCTTTTTATTTGTCCATAAAGCTGTATGTGTTTCAGACTTGTGTAGCTATTCTGGAAAAAGATTTTGGATTTGTTTTCTTGAACCAGCTCCCCACATGGTGTGTTTATGTGGAGGAGAACGTTTGAAAAGTAACAAAAACATTGTTAAAATGTGCCAGGAGATTAACTAACCCTCAAACAAGGCTGTAATTTCCTAAACATTTGCCTATTCTTTGAGAAGGAAATCCTGGGGAGTATGAAATGATTATAAACTGTTCACCGATTTAATGTTGTACCTTTGGATTATGCAAGTCATTTCACAATGGTGAAAACTTGCTGTTTTGCACCTGGATCTTTTCTGATGTATAGTTTGGGGGAGCAGAGGAAAGCCGGTGCATGTCTCTGAGCAGCTTCTATCAGACGCCCCACCAATAATCTGGGGTGGAGTGGCTCTTCACGGTCACTGTAGTTGTCGCGGGGGAAGGGGTAGAGATTGATGCCGCCGTCATGGTCGGGGGAAGTAGGGGTAGAGTGATGCCCACTGTTGTGTTCGGGGCGGGGTTGGGTGACGGCCTGCTGTCTTGGGGTGGGGGGAGAGTGACTCCCCGCAGTCGTTATTTCTGTGTTTTAAAATATCTTGTTTCCTCTATCAGGAGAGATGTCTCCTTATGCAAACCTCTCCCTTCCCCTGATCCACTCCCCCGATCCCCTCTAGATAGTTAAAATTGGCAGATTATCGAAGCTGTGGTGTAATTTCTATAACAATTGGAAAAAAATAATCACATACCAATTAAAACCAATGTTTATATGATCTCAGTCTTTTTCTTATTGTGAATGCTCTTTGAAACAAAACTGAGCTCATCCTAACTTGGCAGAGTTTCTCTGCAGATTCATTTGTTGGGCACTATTAAAAGTAAACGGATGCTGATGAGAATCAGGAAGGGAGAAAAATAGGTTAATGCTTGGTTAACCCTTCTTTATAGGAACAGTGAATTTCTACCATTTGTGATTTTATTCATATCAGACATTGTTGTGTATAAATTAAAGAGCATAATAAAGTACAATTTACAGTTGCGGAGTCCTGTGGCCTATTGGTTAGAGCTCTAGCCTCACAAGTGAGAGGACCTGGGTTCGATTCCCGGACAAGGCGTAATGTTAGGCAATTTTCCTTACCCCACACGTCTCTGTTTACCTAGCAGGAACAAGTTGTTAGTCGATTAGCGGATTGCTTTTCTGGGAGATAATAATCCCTTCAAAAAATAATTTTTAAAAAATTGGTCACTCAATCCACGACTGTTTGTGCGCAATTGTCTGGCACATTACGGCCACAACATATACAGTCAATTCACTTTACAGTATATTCTATGAAGCGCTTTGAGACGTCTCACAGACATGATAAGGCGCCATGTCGAATGCAAGGATTATTATTTTATACAACGCCTTTCACGTTGGAAGGATGCCTCAAAGCCCCTGATATTGCTGACGATTCATTAAAGTTAGTGCGGAACACCCTGGATTTACACTGCCTCCGTGGTATTGATTCATTCCTGATCTGAGTTTGGGAGCATGATGTCATATTAAATCCATGATGCCCAAAGCTGATTCATATTCTGCACTTTTTGCGTCAATTCAACGTGGGATTATTCCTTCCGCACCATCAAATAGCATTTCATGACAATTTCATAAGAGGCGAGTGGAGCCAGGAGCTGACAACAACAACAAAATTACATTTATAGAGCGCCTTTCACGTTGGGAGGACGTCCCAAAGAGCTGAGTCAGGGAGTGCTTGTGGAGAATTGACACAGAGATAATCTGCTGTATTTGTATTGCCAATTCGCTGGGGATCCAGTGGAGCGGAGCGAGGATGGGGGGGTTTGATGGACTCATGGAGTATGATACAGGCTACCGAGTTGTGTCAATCTGCATAGCTTGTGCAGAGAGGAGCTGGGGAGTTCAGCAAAAGAGGTGTTGGAATAGAAAAAGGGAGAAATACCAGCACAGTATGGTACAATATAACTCATGAAGGAATAATATTTTGTTCAGCACTGTAACCAATTTATAGTTTCTACGTTGACCCATTATCCACATTTTCCATACTAACAATGGGCCAGTCCCATTAGTGTGGCTGTTACATTACTGTACTTATGTGGCTGCAATGCCTATTACATTGCTGATGCTTGTTATAGGTATTCAGTTGAAAATTGTTTTGGGTAAACCTAATATAATTTGTTAAACTATTTTCTGCTGCCTCTTTGTTATTGTTATTTCCTACTTGTGTTTAGTATTCCGTTGATCCTTCGATGCTTATAGGCTTTCAAGAAATGCAATGCAAAGCTGTCAAGAAATGCCATACTAAACTGTTGGAGTAAGAGGACCAAGGGAACAATTTATTTCAGCAAAGCAATCATCTTAATGATGTTCTTGTAATCCTGTCCAGAGATGCCACGTCCTGATCGCCAAGTGTAGACACTTCATGCCTTTTAACCTTCTTACCCAGTTTAGAGCTTCTAATTAGTCAGGAACTGTCTCTATGTACTTTTGTTGCTCCTCATTTGAAGACCTGAGGGGATATAACCCTTGTTCTAGTCATAACTCTATGGTACGAAGTAGAGGAAAACGGTTTGCTAACCTTTGTCGGAGTGAAGGACATGCGGTAGACTGCTCGGATTGTAATTAAATCTGTGTACGATGCCATTTACTTTGGTTTGCTACAGACCAGAGGCCTGAAACTCCTCATGTTTTTGGCCGAAGACCATTGTCTTTAAATGTAAGGAAACAAAATTAAATCCAGCTTTAATTCAGACACCAAAGAGAACTGTGGAGAATCGGCATCCAAATTCAGATTGAATCTATACTGTTTTCCAAAACTGCACACAATTTGAAATGCTAAGAAGACAGTCTTCAGCCAAAGAATATGGGAAATTTTGGACTCTGGGGATTTTATTTTAGTCTAAACTACGAGCATGAGGCTCGCGTGAAACAACAGGGGCTAAGATTTTCCAAAGTAGTTACATATGTGATGATTTTTAAGACTTCCTTTTAGAGGGGGGGGGCTATACAAAAAAAAATACAATTCTATCAATGTTGCATCTGTAGATTTATTCTTTTTGAAAGCTTGTGCATGTTTTCCTGCAAATTCCCGCTCTCGTATGTTGGTGGAGATTTGCTTTTATATCTGCGATGTTTGGAGCTAGTTCATTAGCTGGATCCTGGCAGTGCCATGGCAACATTTGGGTTTGATTTTTTTTATAATGAGGATGTTGGGTGCCTTTAGCTGATTAAAAATTGGCTTTTAATAACGGAACGATACTTAATTTCCAGGTGCTGTGCATCTGACATATAGCTAACCCTTGTGTGACAAAATGTTTCCGAACGTGACTGACTTTTGAATCTGCGTTTTATAAACTGTCAAGTTTTGAAACATTTCGACAACAAAAACAGCAGCAAATTGATATTTACATTTACACAGCGCATCTCGCTTTGGAACGATGTCCCAAAGCTCCTGGCAATCCCCGCTTGTCGCCCCAGCTCTGGGTGGGAGCCAGGGAGCTGAGTTCTCTTAGTTTATTCAGAGCTGAGGAAGGTTGGCTGGAGTTTTGGAGAGGCTGGGAGCCACTTGCTCCTCAGTGATCAGGGATCACTTTGGTTCTTAGTGAGACCACAGCAGTGAAACCGTATAATCATTTAAGATTGGAGTCCTGTAGCTTATTGCTTAGAGCTCTTACCTCCCAAGCGAGAGAACCTGGATTTGATTCCCGGGCAGGGCAAAACCTTAGGCAAGTTTTCTTCCTCCACACGCCTCTAAGTAGGAACCTGGTTGTTAGTCGATTGGCGGATTACTTCCCAGGGTGGTAATCTTTCAAAATAAATTTAAAAAAATTAAAAATTTGGTCACTGAAATCATGACGTTTGATGGACACTTAGCTGCTGAGTTTTGTCCACAAAATGTACAGTCAATTCTCTTTACAGTATGTTTTGTGAAGCACTTTGAGACGTCTCAATTATGTGATAAGTCGCTATATCAAATGCAAGGATTATTATTATAACAACAACTTACATTTATATAATGCCCCTCATGGAGGGTAGCATCTCTGAGCACTTGACAGTGGCGGAGTCTGAGGCCGAACCAGGGGGTGGATAGGGGGGGTGTGTGACTGTAAGCATGGTCAAAGAGGAAGGTCTTCAGGTGAAGAAGGTCTTCAGGTGAAGAAGGTCTTCAGGTGAAGAAGGTCTTCAGGTGAAGAAGGTCTTCAGGTGAAGAAGGTCTTCAGGTGAAGAAGGTCTTCAGGTGAAGAAGGTCTTCAGGTGAAGAAGGTCTTCAGGTGAAGAAGGTCTTCAGGTGAAGAAGGTCTTCAGGTGAAGAAGGTCTTCAGGTGAAGAAGGTCTTCAGGTGAAGAAGGTCTTCAGGTGAAGAAGGTCTTCAGGTGAAGAAGGTCTTCAGGTGAAGAAGGTCTTCAGGTGAAGAAGAGGAAGGAAGGGGCAAGGCGGAGGGATTGAGGGAGAGTGTTCCAGAGTTGGGTGGAGTGAACCTTTAAAAAAAAACTGATATAAATATTCATCAACTAAGCGAATAACAGCTTCGTAGTCATCACCATAGTTATTTTTAAAGGAACTTTCATTCCCATTTACCCCTAACATTTCTTTACAAGATTAAGGAACCACTGGTATGTGGCATTTTGCCCCAGTTTGCCGCATAATGCAAGATGTGTTAACACTTGTAGTGTTCAGAGAAGTCTGCAAAACTCCTACAAATGGACTTTGCTATGTTCTCAACAAACAAGGTGTAGAACACACTTTTATTTCAGCTCTCCAGTTACAAAAATCCAACAGTCACACCAAACACCCTCTACTCAGTTCTTCCTGCTTTCTCTCCCTCCTGATCTCCTTCCATTGGTCCTATGTTTATGAGAATGGTATTAATGAAAATGAAAAAGCCTTGCCTTTGAAAGTCTGATTCCAAGAATGACTGTATACATGTTTGTGTACAATCCAACCAGATTAATAACCTCTGTAACGCAGTCATCCTTGTTCTGTAGTCAGACCAGATCAATGATATCTAACCCTAACATCACTGTATTACAGATCTGTGCGGTCTTGTCTCACCAGAAACAGCTCAGAATGTTGTCCCATAATTTGTGCTGGGATGGAGGGACTCCTCCAAGTCACTCCTCTTTACTCCGTTCAGGCTGAAACTAGTGTGGTGCTGGGGGAGTGCTGCATTGTTGGAGATGCTGTCTTCTAGATGAGACATTAGACTGAGGTTGTTCAGGTGAATTTTCAGGATCATGTGACACTCTTAGAAAAGAGAACGGAGTTTCCCCCAGTGTCCTGGCCAATAATCGCCGAGATAAAATCGATCATTCACTTCATGGTTGGTTGTGGGACATTGCTTTGCAAAGATTGGCTGCTACGTTCGCCTATGAATACACAGTCACTATACTTTACAGTAACTTGTGTGAAGCACTTTGGGATGTCCTACCGACGAGGAAGATGTTGTATCAAATGTGAGGATTATTTTTTATATTTATTGATTATCGCCTTCAAATTTAACATAATGCAGAATTTTGGAAAATTCTTAAATTCGAACTTCATTCCAAAGCTGTCTGTGTTTTAGGAAATTACGTCAGTATTGAAGCATTTTCCAATATTTTGCACGATCTTCAGTTTTAAGATAACGACATCAAGGCTAAGAGTGTGTGGAATTTGGGCCTTGGGTGCTGAGTCTCCTGGCAGCAGGTAGAGTGATTACTAGAATTTTAACTCTTTCCTTGCAATCCTTAACAAGAGCACCTTTGGCTCACCGATGACCAAAACTGCTGTTGTCAAGCAGGGAAATATTTAATCAAGGTGCTCGATGATTCTGAAATGCAAATGTTAGGCTCTGGATGTATTTTGAGTTCTAATCATCTGAAGGATCAGTGCACATGGCGATTGATGCCAGTTCTGCCTGCAGCTAAATCCCATGCTTTGCACGATAGCAAAAGGTTTTGAGAGCTTTGTGGATTGCACGAGAAAGGAATATAATTTGTATGATTGATATTTCTTTTGTTTTCCTTTTTAAGCTTTTATTTTGGGGGACTGATATTGATGTGGATTACAACTGAATTCCTCATTTAGCCCACTCCTTTTTCATCAGACTTGTATATTAGATTCTTCCAGAATTATAATTATTTTGCATATCCGATAACAGTACAGACATTCTTTATGATAATAATAATCCTTGCATTTGATATAGCACCTTATCATGTTGTTGAGGCATCGCAAACACTTCACAGTGAATTGACTGTATTGTATGGGCTGAACACGGCAGCCAATTGCGCACCGCAGTGTCCCACAAACAGTCGTAGATTGAGTGACCAAATGTTTTTAAAAAAGGATTATTACTCCCGAAAAGAGATCCACCAATGGACTACGAACTGGGTTCCTACTTACTGCTAGGCATGTGGAGTAAGGAAACGTACCTAAAGTTTTGTGCTTCCCGGGAATCGTACACAGGCCCTCTCACTTGTGAGACTAGTGCTTTAACCACTAAGCTACAGAACTCCAAATTTTGGCTCTGAGCAAAACTAAAAAACATTCAGTGTTGGAAATGAATCAAAAAACAAAGGGCAGCTGATGCTAAGAATACATAATTGTTTCCCTCCCCTACCGAGTTTCCTGGCCGACAGAGAAAATTGGTCATCCATTTGATGGCTCTTTGTGGGACATTGCTATGTGTAAATTGTTTGTGGATAGCTGCTGAGCTTGTTTACAAATACATAGTCATTACACTTTACAGCAACTCATGTGAAGCACTTTAGAACATCTTGAACATGAACTTGATCTACATGCGTAGAAATACTTTCTACACCACAAGTTAGCATTTTTGGTGTCTCTATGTATTTGTAGGAAACTGCTCTTTACCTTGGAAATGTTATGCTGTTGTTCTGTTTCCATGACCACCAAAAGTCTCCGTAGAGAATAATGAAAAATAATGTTCTCTGAATGGGTGTTAAATAACCAGCATATAAGGGGATTGTATCTGACAGTTTTTCCTGTGCAGGAATGATGCCTTGTTTTACTTGTGAAACTTGGTTGCAAGATTGTTGTGAACAGACTTTTTGACAAGGAAATTGATTTTTTTTTTAAGTTTAGTGGTTGTGATGCCAGTTGGGTTTTGGAGAGGCTGTGACTAAATTCAACAAAGAAGTGCCATGAGATGTGATAATGGAGCTATACCAAATGCAAGGATTATTATTAACATAGTCATGGGGCATGGACATGGCTTCAGAAGAGGGGCAGATCAGGTAGACTACACAGAGAAAGTACAGATTTAATTACTTTATACCAAGGGTGATGAATATATGTGGAATAGACATTGTTTCAATTTGAAAAGAGATGGTAGTTTCTCCCGGTGTCCTGGCCAACATCGTGATCATTCATCATGGCTGTCTGGGGGACATGGCTATGCACAAATTGGCTGCTACATTTGCCTTCAAAAATAAACTTTCCAGTAAATCCTCTGAAGTGTTTTGAGGCATCCTCTTGATGTGAAAGGGGCTATAATCAAATGCAATAATTATAATTATTGTTAGCAAATTCAAAAGGGAAATTGATAGTTGGTGAAAAAATTATGTGAGTTGTGAGCGGGAGTTATGTAAAATTTTACATTTCTTTTGAAACTTTACTTTTGGATTGGTGAGGGATAGTACTTTTAAGCACTTATCCATAATTTGTTGAGAATGCTATGAGAAAACATCCCCAATAGAATAGTTTGAATAGTTTATAAAGACTGAAACTGAGCCATACAGACCAGAAAGATCCCCTGGTTCCATCTCCAGTCTCTGTGTAATTAGCTGATTTCAGTCGGGGACCCATGATCACTTTTGAACGTTTTTGTGTGTGTGTCGTTGGGGGGGTGTGTGTCGTTGGGGGTGTGTGTGTCGTTGGGGTGTGTGTGTCGTTGGGGGTGTGTGTGTCGTTGGGGTGTGTGTGTCGTTGGGGGTGTGTGTGTCGTTGGGGGTGTGTGTGTGTGTTGGGTGAAAACAGGAGTAGCATGCATTCCCAGCAGCTTCTGCGTGTTTCTGGGCTTCTCCATGTTTCAGACTTCTGAGAGGGAAACAATTTAATTCTATTATATCCCTTGCTAAAATCCTAAATACACCCGCCTATAAATTTAATAGATTTTATGTGACAGTAATGAACATTTAAAAACAAAGTTGGCTTTTTTCCCCAATTTAAATTGTGGTAATATGTTTTTATACAGTATAAAACCTGAAGATGTTCAAAACTTTCACACAACACTAATGTGACTGTGGCCTTTCTTCAGCCTTTAAAAGGTGGTGATAAAAGTTTGAAGATGTTTATTTGCTGCAACTTGGTGGCATAAGCTGTAGGATCATGGGGAGTGCAGTGTTGTCGCCTGCTAGGAGAGTTGGGCTGGTTGGAGCCTGTGGAAATTTTCCAGTCCAGTTTAGGTGAGGGTTTACTGTATGATACATAATATAGTGCCCTTCACACAGGGTAGTGTATCGGAGTGCATAACATTTCTTGGTCTGTATTTTTTAATTCTATCTCCTTAGAAAGTACTTACATCTGCCTGACTTTTATGCTGATTGGTTATTGCTGATCTACAACCGGTAATCAATTCCTGGATACCAGTTGTAGATGTCCCCTCTCTCAATTTTCTGATGGTTGAGTTGGTAAACTCAAAGCGCAGTGTGAAACGGAGCCACTAGAGAGACCAGGTAGGCTGCAGGGGCCATTACTATCTGTGCTGCTCAAGAATAACCATAGAAGTGCTACAATGAGGAGCCCTGAACAAGTCTTCCTTCATTGATTGCTATCGGAGTCCTGTGGCTCAGTGGTTAGAGCACTCGCTTTGCAAGCGAGAGACCTGAGTTCAATTCCAGGCAGGTCAGGGCGAAACCTTGGACAAGTTTCCTTACTCCACACAGAGCCTAATAATAATCCCTCCAAAACCAAAAAACAATAATAAATTGGTCATTTTCAATCCACGACTGTTTGTGGGACATTGTTGTGCGCAATTGGCTGCCGCGTTCGCCCACAAAATATACACTCAATTCACTTTACAGTGTGTTCTGTGAAGCGCTTTGGGACGTCCTCCCGACGTGAAAAGCGCTATATCAAATGCAAGGATTATTATTATTTATTATTATCCAGCAACTCCCATTGGAAGAGCTTGACAGAATTTTGTATAAAGGAAGAATTGACTGTGATTCCTCTCACAGTTGAATTACCTGCTGATCCTTGATGTCCAGACTCCTATACAGAATGATCTGTAGATGCACAGCATTGCTGCCAATTTGCACTAACCTTAGCCTCAAACTGAATGTTAAAGGAGTCCCTGCCCCAGCACAGATGTTTACTGCTGTAGGATCTCCAGAAACAATAACAAATCGGTGTTGATCTTTTTTGTTGCAGTTTACGTGATGACAGAATTCGTGTTGAGCGCATGGACGACATCCACTTTGAGTTCAGCCACGCTTTCCAGTCAGTCTCTGAGTTCTATGCAAGTGGACCCTGTGAAATATTGGGTAAGAGGCAGGAAGTGCTAGATATTATTGCAGCACCTTTATTATTATTCAATGCATCCCCAAAGTAACTCTTTGATTTTAGCATTTACTACAAGATTGGTTCATTGTCTGTGTGATGTGAGTTCAATAGTAATCTTGCTTTTAATAAGGATCAGGTCAAAATATTTACATTTCAGAAGGGCTCCAAATAATTATGTTGTATACTGACTGTTTTGATAGAATAATATTCCTTAGATTTGGCATTGCATCTTTGACGTCAGTAAGCTGTCTCAAAGGGCTTCTCAGAATATATTGTAATGTAATGACTGTGTGTTTTGTAGATTAACACCATAAATTATGGCAGAACATGCAGATTGGATTGCGCATATTCTATGAAAGGTAGAGTGAATTAAGTGCAGTTTCAGGTTGGATCAAGCTTGATGGATAGAATTCCCTCTTCTCATTCCAGGGTTTATTTATCTTATTATTTTGTTCCTCCAGGAAAACCTGCTGCTAAAAGTGCAGGAAAATAGGGTTAAAGGCAGGTAACGATATTGGGAGAGTGGGGGGAGGGGGGGTTAGCGCAAACACAATGGGGTGAATGGCCTCCTGTACTGTAAAAGTTCTGTGATTCTTAATTCACTCCTTTTCCCAGGAGAGCAACTGGACTTTCGGTCTATTAGCCAGTGATTGGTTGGGTCACCAGTTTCTCTCTCTTGGCAGTGAATCTCAGGCGGCTTCACAGTTGAAGCTGGTGAAATTTCCTCCGTGAGGGCAGACCAGACTGAATGCTGATTGAAGCTAGTCAGCTTTTGAAGAAAGAGCCGTTGAGAGCCCTCTCCTTTAGCCGCTGCTGATTCTTGAAGCTCGCAAGTCAGCAGTGTTTGAAGATTGTGCTTGTGTAAGACTGCCTCCTACTGGAGGCACCGTTAGCTTCAGTTTTGTTCAGGTGGTTAAACTGAAAAACACTGCTCCTTGTTTTGTAGGTTCACAGCAACTTTCTAGATTACCGAGTCTGGAAAAACCTGTTGTTTGCTGTCTGGCTGCAGTCATCAAATATTTGTCTGAGTTTAATTTGGAGAAAGTCCTGCAAAGTCAGCGGTGAGTCCAGTGAAATATGATTTTTGTGTTTGAAAGCAGGAGTGGGGATTTTGGGGAAGGGGTGGGGGCTCTATGTGTTTACATGTATATATGTTTATCCATGCATGCTTGTGTGCAGTCACTTTCATGGCAAACTGTTTTGGGAGATACAGTTACTTGGAACAACATTTGATAATTATCGAAACGAAAATTGAATTGCACAGAACCTGTGAGAGAAAGGTGGGTTAATGTGTTTGCTGAGATGCCTTTTCAGAACAGCCAAGTTGACATGTAACTGGGTTACATATCAGCTTGGCTCAGTTACCACTCTCGCCCTGGGACTTTGGATCTGGACATTTGGGGTCTGCTGGAGGGAGAAAAGGCTTTAATAGAGAAGGAGACTTCGTATAGATTCTGTCTCTCTGAGATGAAGTAGCTCTGAGGGGGATAAGAATATAATAAAAGAGCTTCCAAAGGAAAGGTGCAGGCTGACCCTCGACCTGTCCATGTTTGACCAGGTAACCGAGAGTTGTGAAGCTGTGGAATACTCTGTCCCAGAAAGCTGGAAGGATAATCAGTAGGCATGCTTAAAAGGGAAAATATTAAATGTATGGTTTGTATAGGTATTAAGGGTATGGCAAAAAGTTAAATTATTGGGTTTAAAAGATATAATAAACTGGTGTAAGAGGGACAATGGGCTGAATGTTGCTGTTTTCCTACATTCCTCGATGAATGTCTGGACTTCACTGGGGATGCCTGGTGATTGTAACGTTCTATTTTTCTTTCAGTAGCTTAAACAGGTTCTCAGACAAAAGCTTGTGCATGTCAATCAATGGAACAACCCTGAAGAACTTGGAAATCTTACGAAATCAGGTCAGAGTGAAAGTCAAATCAAATGAAGTTTCGGCTACATTTCGTAATTCTTTGGTTTTGCTGGAGCCAATATACACTGAGCCACTGCTACCGATCAAATGAACGGATTGAGTTCACAGTCCAGGCTGACACTCCGGTCCCACTAATGGGGGAGCATTGCATTGTGAGAGGTGATGTCTTTTGAGGGAAACAATAACTGGGGGCTCATCTGTCTGTTGAGGAGCGCGTAAAAGATTCTGTGCGATTATTCGAATAGAGAGGATAGTTTCTTCCAACATCCTGCCCCACACCTGGATTAAAGTATTCATATCAATGACTTTGTCTGAAGTTTTTCTGCTTTGACAGTCGGTGTTGTCTTTGTGCTGCTTTCACTAATGTGCAGCTAATAGGAGTTCTTGGGCGGTGGGCCAACAATATATTGCACTTGTCTGCAGAAGAAAATCATATTTGAACATCCAGCCACCTCAGAATTGAATCATAGCAAATCCTGAAACATGCCTAAAATCTAATGGGTCCCTTCAAAGGATGAGATCAAGAATGTTATTCACACTCCATTTTTAAAGCCCAATCCTGTCCTCAACCAACATCCATATACATGCGTATTCTAGGAGAGTCAGTGCATCAGTTATCAGGAGTGAGAATCCAAGCTGATTTTCCCTTTTCCTAACTGAGGGGTGGGGACTGAGAGCAATTCTGGTGCTGGCTGAGATCAGCTCACATGGGATTTGAACTTGTGTCCTTCTGGACTGTATGGCACCTTTATTCTTAAAACCATTGTTTTAATTTAAATGCCAAATTGTAGAAACAATTGCCTGGATTAAGGCCAATACATTTTTGCGTCCATGACCTATCTGCTCTAGTTACAAGCAGTTGTAGTCTTCATATAGGTGAGTGTTTCTGTTTTGTTTGTGTAGTGGGTCTGTAGGAATGGTGGTAAAAAAGAAGAGCAGAAAGCTGTAGCACAAATTATAATGAATGATGCTTTTTTGGTGTAACTGGAAAATGTGGGGTAAAATTCCACCGGGCTCTAGATTTACTCTATTATCGTAACTTATCAGAACGTTCAGAATTTGGTAAGTTGTTAAATTCAATCCTTGAAACTGTTTTTGTGCAGTTCTTAAAAACTTAAGTTACAGGAGACGGGCTTCAAAATGAAGGCTGTATTTGCTAAATTCTGGCTTCTGAAATGCCAACTTTTTCTAGAGTAAATCTAGATCTTGTTGGAATTTTATCCCTTATAGGCTCTGGTACTTTTTAAAATTTTGTTTAATTTAAAAAAAACAAGAAAAACTAATTTAATGGGGTTGGGTTGGAAAAGCCATTGTCAGGAAAATTCAGCATAAATGGGCACGACTCAGTCATGTACATAGCTTGATAGCAGGATGTCGTTCTATGATGTTTTCTCCAGTTGAGGTGACCTGACCCAGTGCTATTTCAATCCCACTGTCAAAAACATAAATTAAATCAATTCTATATGAATTCTATAATCAATTCTATATGAAACTGAAGAATTTCTTTCCTAACCCCCCCTCTCTCTCTCTCTCTCTCTCTCTCTCAGACCACTGGTAGTACGAGAGCCAGTCTCCTCTGGGTCCTTGATCATACGCGGAGTCCCTTCGGAAGACGACTGCTGAAGAAGTGGGTGACGCAGCCTTTAATAAAAGCAAGGTTAGCCCTGTTCACTTTGGCTAATATTGGGAAAAGGCTAAATTGGACTTAAAGTAATAAAAGATGAATTTGCTGCCACAAATGTTTGAAAGTTCTGCGCTCGAGGGCTGGAGTGCTTGTTTAATAGTGGCCTAGGAAAGTCAGTGCATTAGTTATCAGGAGTGAGAATCCAAGCTGATTTTCCCCTTTCCTAACTGAGGGGTGGGGACTGAGAGCAATTCTGGCGCTGGCTGAGATCAGCTCACATGGGATTTGAACTTGTGTCCTTCTGGACTGTATGGCACCTTTATTCTTAACACCATTGTTTTAATTTAAATGCCAAATTGTAGAAACAATTGCCTGGATTAAGGCCAATACATTTTGCTTGTTTGATAGTGGTTGGGGCCAGAGGTAAGGATCTCGGTCAAATGGTCACCTTATTTTCAGAGGCGGTCCTCCTGACCCTTTTCCAAAAATTGGAAAACTTTTATTTTTAGGATTAATGTGTGCAGCAGGATTGGCAACTCGGTGGGGATTGAGCATGCCATATGTGCAGACGATTAAACTGGAGATTAACCTTTAAAGCCTAAAGTTTCAGTCCTGAATCGTGCACTCTGCACCTTAATATGAATGAATGGACAGACAGTAAGAGTGCTTGAGAAATGACACAGGCAGAAGAAAACTGCAGACATAGACACGTTGGTCATCAATCTTACATGCTGTTAAATATTCTTCCTGGGGTCCAAGAAGCCAGTAATTTTATATTCCTAAACCTCGCAAAAATATCTCTTCAACCATGTTATTGCTCAACATGTTTGTTTCTTTATATCTTTGCTTGCTGTGCTCCACTACATTTACCAAACCCTTTGAAATATTCCTTTAGGCCGTGAAAGGCACTATATAAATGTACTGCTTTACACAGAACAGAGAGAATCTGACCGCATCGCAAGGACATTTCAACAGTATTGTAATGACCCCGTGCAATTATTTGGATGCTTAACTGTGATCGGCATCACTCCTTCCAATCATTCTGGTGACAGACACACATGGAGCGATTAATAACTGTGTCTTACCAATTTGGAATTGGCTTACCTTGAAAGGACTATGATAAGACAAATGTCTTGAAAGAAATGGTTTCCAGATGAACTTATCCAGTGCAGTGTGCTGGTACTCTGTACAACAACAATAAGAACAACAAATCATTTAGGCACTGACATCATTTACACATGATGAATAATTAACTCATGATTTTAGTTTATTTTAAAACAAACCAATCTGCAGGAGCACTTTTCGTGTAAACAACCCCGCATTTAGTCAAGACAATTCTGCTCTTGAATATAGCAAGAAAAGGGGTTCAGTGTTAAATATTACAACACTGGCAAAAAAAAAATGCCTATATGTATATATTTTTTATTTTGCATGTATTTTGCAGAGGTTAGTTTTTCAAAAGAAACTCTGCGTCTTCCTGAAGCCTTTTGGTTGACATGTACGAGTTTAAATGGGCCCCTCTTTTGAAAGTTGATAGTCGCTCATTTTAATTGTCTTCTTCAATCCCACCCTGGTGTTCCGCAGAGAGGTTAATGCTCGTTTGGATGCAATCAGTGAAATCCTGTCATCAGAGTCCATCGTCTTGGCAAAAACCCAGAAGCTGCTGTTTAAGCTGCCTGATCTGGAGAGAGGCATCTGTAGCATTTATCACAAAAAGGTACATAAATGCAATGAGCGTAAACTAATGCCAGGTCATCGCTTGGAGCACTTTTTAATCTATTTAGAAAATGCCAGCAAAGAAGTCCACAAATGATTTTTCAGTTATACACGTGACTGGGATTGAATCTTGATTGCATGTGCTTCATCCAGTAATCCTGTTGGAGAATGTGGATTTTCCAATTTGTATCTAAGGATTCCCCTGTATCTATACACTGGGAATCAGGCTTGATTTAATCTCCTTTTATTTGATAGTAAATTATAGGTGATGGACTTTGTGCGATTTCTTATAATAGTATATTATTATTGATAATAACAGTAATCATCTTTAGAACAACTTTTTGATCTGATGCTGTGCCTTTCATGTTGGGAGGATATCTCAAAGCGTTTCACAGTGTTTATCAGTATTTTGTAGGTGTCACAGCAGCCAGTTTTTGCACAACTATGAAGTGAATGGCCAATGTTATCAGGGGGATGGTTGGCCAGGACAATAAGAGAAGCTATCTTCTATTCTCAAACAGTGTCATTGGATCTTTAATGTCCACCTGAATAGGTAGATGGGACCTCAGTTTTTACATCTCACCCAAAGGATGGCTCTTTCAACAATATATCGCACAGTTGTGTTCGACAAATATGCAGTCCTCCCTTTTACAGTAAATACTGTGAAGTGCTTTGAGATGGCCTTCGGTCATGAAAAGGTGCTATATCAAATGTAAATTATTATAAATAATTAATAATAATAAGACCGATTTAGATGACTAGCAGCCCACTGTATTTCAGTTCGGAGAAAAATAACGCTGAAAGTTCAGAGTAAGTAGAGGTTTAAAAATAAACCAGTGTGTCAAAAAATAAGATTGTGTGCAATTTTGAGGAAATTGGTAAATTCAGTCTTAATTCGGTAGCTGATTGTTCGTTATATAAGATAACCACAGAAAATCAGCTTCTGAAGTTTTAAGTCATTTCCAAACTTCCGCACAATCTTAAATTTTAAGATGATTATCGTGGTATTTTGGGTGTCAGTTGTAGCTGGGAGATTGTAGGAGAGGGGTATATGTTAATCATGTGAATAATTGAGTGTATTTGCCAAAGCCTGTAATCGATCACAATGTTTTTTTTATAGTGTTCCACAAGGGAGTTCTTCCTGCTTGTCAGCAGTTTATCCTGTATCGAGACAACCTTCCGAGCACTGGTTCCAGCTGCTGAATCCCAGTTGCATTCTTCGCTTCTGCGTAATATTCTTTTGGAGCTGCCACAGCTTTTGGCCCCTGTGCAGCATTATTTAAAGATTCTAAATGAAAAAGCAGCCAGGTAGGTTCAGCAGTAATGATTGCATAGGTGCTATTTGTCCTTCCAACCTTCTCAATGTGCTAGCCTTCATCTCCTTTGTACGTGTAATTTATTTAATGTGGAATAGTACTTTTATTTGTTCTGCATATATTTCTTTCAACAAATCATATTGTCTAGAAGAAACAGGATTCCAGGATTCCTGCACTTATTATTATCATCGAGGCTTAGGTGTGTTGTAGCCTGGAACATTGCTGTTATTCTATCCATGGCACCACCAGGAGGGAGTAACATGCCAGAGGTTCTCCGAGGGTTAATCTGACAATTCCTTTGCTTGGAATTAAAAATAAACCTGTTTTTCTTGTTCTCTTACTTATCACTTTTATTTAAAAATTAAATCCCCTGCCCTGCCAGCCATTCCTGGTTATGCTGCACAGACAGGAAGCTAGTGCTGGACATTTTTTTCCCTCCTCGCTCTAATCTGTAACCTGAGTTTCCTAAATAACATGGGTTTGGTTTCCTTACTGACTTGTGGTAATTGTGAAATATTATTAGACTCATTGCTGCGTTTGAACTTGGATGACTTTGGCTTGTTAGAGGACCAGATGGAATGAGGGTGGGCTGCTTTTAAATGTTTTACAAAAGAAAATTACATTTGGAATAAGTAAACCTTTAATTTAAAACAAAGCTCTCCTTTAAATCTCCTGAAGCAGTACTAAGAATTCTAACAGCAAAATAATACCCTTTCCAATTGTAAAAAGAATTTTAGATGAAAAAATGCAAATCGATGCACTGTCTGTAACCTAAATGTTGAAGCTGTGTCTGATCTTGCTTCCAGGGTAGGTGATAAAACTGGACTCTTTGCAGACCTCACCGACTTCCCTATAATTCAACAGAGAAAGGAGGAGATTTGGGATGTCCTTTCCCAACTTCAGGAGCATTGCAGCGAGATCCGATTGATCCTGAAGAAGCCCTCGTTTAATTACGCTACAGTTTCAGGGCTAGAGGTAAAATAGTCCAGGTCAAAAGAGTGCCAGTGAAGTGGTATTTGAGTGCTAGCATGCTTTCTGGTAGGCTTGAATACACACAACACAAAAGCTTGTCAGATTGGCTTGGTTGGTAGCCCTCTTGATTCCACATAGAATCATAGAATTTTACGGTACAGAAGGAGGCCATTTGGCTCATCCTTTGCCGATTCTTTGACAAAGCTACCAACTAGTCCCACTCCCCCGCTCTTACCCCATATCCTTGCAATTTTTTCCTTTGTACGTACCTATCTAATTCACTTTTAAAGCTTATTGTTGAATCTGTTTCCACTACCCTTTCAGGCTGTGAATTCCAGATCGTAACAACTCTGGGTCAAAACATTTCTCCTTGTTTCCCCTCTGTTTTTTTTGCCAATTATCTTAAATCTTTCCATCTGCCAGAGGAAACCGTTTCTCCTTATCTACTCTATCAAAACCCCTCATAATTTTGAACACCTCTATTAAATCTTCCCTCAACCTTCTCTGCTCTAAGGAGATGAATCCCAGCCTCTCTGGTCTCTCCACATAATTTTAAACCCTCATCTCTGGTATAATTCTTGTAAATCTTCTCTGTACCTTCTCCCAGGCCCTGACATCCTTCCTAACATGTGGTTCCCGGAATTGGACACAGTACTCACTCAACACTCAAATACGTAAATAAAATACATAATTTGACCATACTGCCTAGCTTTTCATGTGAACATTTACCTGCAATAAATCGGCCAGCAATCAAAATTCTAAAATGAATGACAGAATCACAATCGCATTTGAAAAATGTAGACTCTTCTTAATAGGTTTATAAGCAGTACAATGGATACTTTTTATTCATAATGCAATATTAAAACAAATGATGGTTCGCACAATCAAGGTGTCACTGCAATTTGCATTGCAAAATGCTCTTCAGCAATTTTCAGCAATCCTTGCTGGTAGTTGCTTAATAAATCCCACTTCTTTCAATACTATAAAAACAACTGGCCAGCTGTAGCCTTTGGCAGTCACCCAACTAAACTAAGACCATTCAGCCTGGCTCATAAACGATGTACTCTGCGGCTCTCTGCGGGAAGGATAATATGAACATTACACACTGAATTTTATGAATAGTTAGTTTTTTTAGTTAGCACTATTGTCAATTTATGTTTTTTTTGTGATGTCAAATTAACTGCACCGTTTACTTTTTGTTCACTATGGCGCTGGTCTCAACTAATGTTAATAACCGTCTTGCTGTAATATAATCTTATCTCATTTGCCTGCTCTCTTCCCTGATCTCTTTAACATTCGTCTTCAAGCATTTGTCTTATTTGCTTTCAAAATAATTTATGGGTTCTGCTCCATTAAGAGTTTGTGGCAGAGACTTTCATTTTCCAACCACCTTCTGTGCAAATAATTGTTTTTCGAAGATTTCCCCTTTAATTCTTTTTGTGATTATCTTACATTCCACCAAAAGGCGTCCGATTGTGACTGAGCTGTGGCAGTCATCTGAGAGACAACAGGAGTTCCAGTTACAGTGTTATTGGATTGTGATCCCATCGGCTTAGCTCAATGTGTGTTGTGTAGATTGTAACAATAATCCTGTTTTATCTTCCCAGTTTCTGATTGAGGTCAAAAATTCTCTGCTCCCTATGATTCCAAAGAATTGGGTGAAAGTTTCCAGGTATGCAGTGACACTGATTCTTTGCTCATCCATTTATAAAATGTTCAATATTCCTTCTGACGTTCGATTATACGATGAGCCGAATGGCATTCTTCTTTGCTGTTNAAAAATAATTTCTACCAGTGGTTCACTTGTCATCCTGGCTTAGTCGATGTCGGTCCTGCTCAGTTGATCGTATTCTCGCCTCTGAGTCAGAAGGGTTGTGGTTTCAACCCCCATGTCAAGACTTTGGACTCGCGGAGTATAGTTTGACATTCCTGGCAATGCAGGGGTTCGAGGTGACTGTGTATTTTGCATTGTTCGAGGTGACTGTGTATTTTGTAGGTGACCGCAGGAGCCTATTTATGCATGGCAAAGACCCATAAACCGCCATGAAGTGAATGACCAATTCTGGGGGCATAGGGGTAGAATTGTTAGCCAGAATACCAGGAGAAACTCTCTTTTTTTAAATACAGCCAAGTGATCTTTAACATCCACTTGAACAGGCAGACAGGACCTCGGTTTAACATTACATACAAAAGACAGCATCTCAAACAATACAGCACTTCCCAGGACTACATTGGGGTTAACATAGACTATGATGTCTACGTAGACAGCATTGGTGTCAGCATAGACTGAGTTACAAATTCCAAAGTGGGTGCTCGAACTCACAATCTTCTGACTGATAGGTTGACACAGATTTGCTCAGATTGAGCGCATTGATCAAAGCTTGTATGGATAGAATCTATTCATCAGTCCAGAACTGGCTTCAATACTCCTGTGCTTGATGACGGGGAGTCTTTGTAGGGTAGCTTAGGATGCACTTGCCTTGCCTTGCAAATGAGAGACCTGGGTTTGCAAGTGAGAGACCTGGGTTTGATTCCCTGCAGGGAGAAACGTTGTGCAAGTTTCCTTACACCAAACGCCTCTGTTTATCTCGCAGTAAGTAGAAACCTGGTTGTTAGTCGATTGGTGGATTGCTTTTTCAGGGGTAATAATCCTTTTAAAAAAAAATTTGGTCACTCAATCCATGACTGTTTGTGGGACACTGCTGTGCGCAATTAGCTGTCACGTTTCGCTCACAAAATATACAGTCATTTCACTTTACAGTGTATTCTATGAAGCGCTTTGAGACGTCTTGAAGACATGATAAGTCGCTATATAAATTGCAAGGATTATTATTATTATCGTTATGCTCAATTATTTATGGTGTGTCCAAAGCTAAAATTTCCTCAGGCACCAAGCGAAGCTCTGCGAGCGTGGATCAATGTGTCAAACATCAAGGAGCATTAGATCGGATTGTTAAGAAGTTGGAATTGTGTCAAGTTAGTGAAGAAGAGATTAAAACTTGTGCTGAAACTCAGTTAACACAGGCCTGTCCCCTCTGCACCACCATCGGTAGCCGTGCCCATAGTGGCTAAACAAATACACCGTAAATCCCTGCTTTAATACCTCCATTCCCACCCCTCCCCCCCCTACCAAATCTATCTTTAAATCCCACCTAAAGACCCACTTCTTTGACTGTGGTCCCCTCCTCTTTCTCCTTTGGTATCAAACCTCACCACCTTACAGGGCTCTGATAAACTATCCTGCGTGAAGGGCACTTTATAAAGTTGTTAAAATGTCAGGCATTGTGAACGTTGATAATTTGAAGTGTTCTTGTCATGCTTAGTGTTCTGACATTAGATTTGAGGATAATTGCGTAATTCCACTACCCGTGCAGGGACACACACTCCTTTCACATAGTTTAATCCTTATCTTGTGTTGTGTTACTGCAAGTCGATAAAATTGCCAGAACTTTCCTGCTTATCATGTCTTCCCTAGCGAGGCAAATCAGATATACTGTATGTGTAATTGAACAACCAGGGTTTATACAGTGCTTGTTAATTTAATGCTATATTGTGCTATGTTATATTTCATGCTTTATAGTGGAGTCCTGTAGCTCAGTGATTAGAGCACTCATCTCGCAAGCCAGAGACCTGGGTTCGATTCCCAGCAGGGCAAAACCTTGGGCAAGTTTCCTTACTCAATCCCTCAAGAAAAAAACAATAATAAATTGGCCACTTGATTCCATGACTGTTTGTGGGACACTGCTGTGTGCAGTCGCCCACAAATATACAGTCAATTCACTTTACAGTATATTCAATGAAGCGCTTTGAAACATCTAGAAGATGTGAAAGGCATAATATCAAATGCAAGGATTATTATTATTATTTACACTCCATCCTCATACACTACCTCTCCTCCTTTGCTTAATTTTCACGGACCTGAGGGTTTCAGCGCTTTGGGACGTCCTCCCGATGTGAAAGGTGCTCTGTAAATGTAATTTTGTTGTTGTTATTGAAATTCTGTACACTGTCCAGCGCCTTGGGACGTCCTCCCGACGTGAAAGGTGCTATAGAAATGTAATCTTGTTGTTATATTAACAAATGTGCAAGGTTCGGAGAATAAGAGAGAATTCAGACTTGATAAACTTCTCAACATATCTTTAAAAATTACATAGAACATTAAAGCACGAAAACAGGACATTCTGCCCAACTTGTCAGTCCTAGTGTTTATACTCCATACAAGGATCTACTCTTCCTAATCCCCTATCTTTTACCCCTCTAATCCCTTCCTTTGTCATTAGATCACTGTTGACATCACATCCTTGTACATGCGCAAAGCAGGAAGCAGTGGTGGAAGCGACTTAAAGTCCCGGAAGTCAGCCATATTAGCCTCCTGCCCAAAACAAATGGTCAACGGCATTTCCTGCTTTGTGAAGCAAACAGG
Source organism: Callorhinchus milii (assembly GCF_018977255.1). Taxonomy (NCBI): domain Eukaryota; kingdom Metazoa; phylum Chordata; class Chondrichthyes; order Chimaeriformes; family Callorhinchidae; genus Callorhinchus; species Callorhinchus milii. The sequence goes on along the minus strand of NW_024704742.1, from coordinate 114,904,928 downwards.
AAGTGATCCTGACAGGGACCTGATGACCCAGAATTTTCTTTTCGCGCTGAGAGCTGCGCAAATATTATAACATTATACAATACAGTGCAATTTGCATTTTTATAGTGCCTTTCGTGGAGGCAGGACGTCTCAAAGAACTTGACAGTGCTGGTTGGGCACTCAAGTTGGGGATTGGAGGCGGGGAGGTGGGGGTGATGGGCGTCTTATAACCACATTATATGAGGCTTGACAGTTCACCCTCATTGTCCGGCTTTTATTATTTCAATTATCATCCCTCCAAAGTTCAATTCTATTGAAATGGGTCACTGTGCTGTGAGCTGGACACATGCACATTTTCCATTTAAAATAAAATAAAAGCGGATTTCAAAGCTCACGGAGAATGAGGCTGTGATAGCTCTGCGACCGTCTGCTCTTATCGTATTTGTTCAGTGTTCCTGCAAATATGTACAGAATTAAAAGGACACCTGACCATTATTTTGAAGAATAATATCATTAAAATGTGTTCCACTGGAAGTTCTTCCTGCTGTTAGTGTGTGCTTATATGCTGACATAATTAGTTTTACTATCCTGGGTCTGTGGAGACGATATGTGAATGGACTGCTTGTTTGAAATCATTCATTTTTAAGTAGTGGGTGGACATAATAGAATTAACTTGCATTCAGAGCATTGTCATCTGTTGATACAATTGAGGCGCAGTTTGCAGAAGACAGCACATCAGAGCAAGATGCATCAGCAGGCTTCCTTTCATCTGGATGGTTACCTAAATGCCAGAACGTCATATCTTCCTGAATGCAAACTGATCGATTGTTTTGAACATGGGTGTGTTCAGCAGTGACTCTGTCTGGACAAGGGGAGGAGGAGGAGGGAGTCTGGAGGGAATTTCTGCACAAGGAGGGAAGGGAGAGATAAAATAACACAATTGGATAGGGATTAACCTGTAGTTCTTCAGTGACTACTTAAACTCTTCATTTGGGAATTCAATCTTGTCAGTGACACATTGTCGGAGTTCGTACGTATATCGCATCAGACATTTTTCTCACCACCATAAACAAAATTATTCACAAGTAACAGAAATGGGAAAAGAAATGTTGATCGTAATCACTTTAATGAGCAATATTGATGGTATGGCTGACTCGCTCTGTAAGAGCAGGGAACTCAAGCATCTGGGTATTTTGTAGCCAATATGTACTGCAGTCACTGCTCTTTGGCAACTCCTGTAAAACTCCTATTGTTTGTCACATGGCCGTTGCTCATGTGGGAGCTTTGTTTGTGAGTGTTGGCAGGCCATTGGACTGTAGAGAGGCAGCTGTAATCCTTACCCAACAACACACATACCTTGCAGAAGGAGTTTCAAGATAGTAGGAGAGAGTGGAAGCCTTGGATAATTTGCCCCCTTCTAACCGAGGGCACAGAGGCCAATTTTAGGCCTGGTGTCTCAAATGAGCTAAGCTAACCTCGCGATCTTTGGGGGGAGTGGGGGAGGGTGCAGTGTGTCTTGATGATACTCTTTTACCTAAAGTGATCACATTTTTTTTGTGGTTGTTTGGTGACCTCTCTGGGCTTTGTCTTTGGGAACGATTTTGAAATTATTTGCAAAGATAAGTGCTCTCTCTCTAAACAGAGAATATTTTATTTGCTTTTTGAACTGCTTGGGCATTGTTGTCCGTCAACTTGATTATTTTGTTTTGTTTGTATTTACAAAAATACAAGTTTCAATGGATCGAGACCAAGATGATGCTGAACCTGCTGGGTTTACTTGATACTTGGTTGTTGTTGGAGTTGTTTGTCACATAGTCAGTATCCCCATTCATTTCGATAAATGAAAGGAAAATTGTGATTTTTTTGTNAAAAAAATTGATGTTTGGGCTGCACAGCTCTTCAATTTATCGCACAATGCAAACCTTCTCTTCAAGTGTGTGTACCTTAGTGACTGAGTGCTTCCTGTAGTATAATGAACTGCACTGACTGTGGGTCTTGTATGTTAATGGGATTTTTATTTTCTCCATTGATTATTTTTTCCAAGGCTAATTCAGAAAGAAGCTGCTGTGAGTTTGATTTCCTCTACTGCTGACATAACCGATTGATTGGTAACCTTGATTTTCTCTCTCTTTTTTAAATCCACAGTACAAAAGCCCTGTGCCGTTTCCATACTCCGTTCATTGCGGAGCAGCACAAGCGTCTGTTGCAGCTTCGAGAGCAGCTCGTCCTTGACTGCAGCGTAGAGTGGCTGAACTTACTGGAGTAGGTACAGAGGATTGAGCTTGAAGGGAAAACTAGAGCTAAGAGATTAGAAAATGGGTGTCTGTGTTACATAAACCAATCATTGAATACTATAACATGTACCAGTGACCCCACCCCTCAGTTATCACCTCAATACTCTTATTGGTCTCCTAAAGATGCTTGTTTCTCAACGTGTGGCTTAGTGATGTAAAAATCCGGGAAATGCAGGTAAATCAGTCTGAAAGGATTAGCGTTCAAAAGAGCCAGCACCGACACGATTGGCTGAATGGCTTTCTTCTGTGCTATAAATTTCTAGGGTTCTATAGATAGCGCCTTTCACATAGGATGAATATCTCGAAGTATTCCACAAAATGAGAATAATTAGAAACTAAATCAATATTACTGTATGGGCAAACAATGGCAGGTAATTTAACATCGCACAAGCAGTATGAGGGAGGCACAGTAACCAGGATAACTGAGAGAAATCTTCCACCTTTGCTTAAAATAGTATCAGTGGAAGTGTTAACGTCCACCTGAATAACAAGACACTTTGGACCTAGATTTGATAATTCATTGTGAAAATGGTTAATCAGCAATAAAATAAGATTGAATAATACTTGCATTCAATATAGTGGCTTAACATGTTGATGCATCTCTAATAGTTTTAACAAAAAGAGTTACTTTGAAGTGTAGTGACTGCTATGATGAAGATAGACATGGAAACCAGTCTGCGTCAGCCATGTTTCACAAACTATGTGGACAATTACTTAGAATTTTTTTTGTGGGTGCGTTGAATATTGTGTAAAGGTGGAATATTAGTCTGAATCTTAAATAGAATATTAGATTTGCAATACAGGGACAAAGTGTACTTTCATTCTCTAATTGCACTGATGTATGACTAGCTTTTCACTGTTTCAGAACCCTAGCTTCTCATTGATCTCCTTGTTTGCCCTTTTAAACTCCTGTCCAATGGGTCCAGTTAAACCAGATTCAAATGTTGTGATTTGCTGGCACTTATTTACCTCATGGTTAGGATTTGCAATTTTGAAGAGGATAAACCACAGTATTTCTACGTTACTTTCTATGTAAGAGTTTCTACATTAAGTACTAGTTAGTGCTGGCGTTTTGGCATAAAACTTCCACATCCACTTGTATATTTCAAGAATCGAATGTGAGACAAAGCAGAACTTCAAAGAGGCACGTTTAATGCTGGATAAATCTGCAGAAATGCCAGCTCAATGGATGTCTTTATGTTTCCCAAATCTAACGTGTTGTATGTGTGATGGTCTAAGAATAAGCAGTGAGGTGCAGTTTTATTAGATATCTAGATTGTGTAACTGTTTCTTATGGGAAATGAATTGAAATAAAATAGTCATGTTTACTGAGGAATATTTTATTGCATGTTTATTTTTTCCATACTAGGTAATGTTTACTTTTTTTTTAAATTCAGTCAGTTTGGCGAGCATTATCATGCAATACGAAAGGCAACCAGTCACCTGGCAACCATTGACTGCATCTTCTCATTGGCAGCAGTTGCCAAGCAAGGAGGATATTGCAGGTAATAATAATTAATAAAGAATGTTTTTATTATCCGGTCTCTTGCCTGCTGTTCAGAGTTCCTTCTGTTTCTGCTCTGATTCTGCGGTATTTGTCTCTGTCTGGCATCTGTTGGCTACTTGGATCCTTTCTTCCAGACTAATTACAACGATAAACCTTGATATAACGCCTTATCATGTCGACAAAACTTTTCAAAGCGCTTCACAGGATTTACTGCACTGTGTAGTGACTTTATTTGTAGGGAAGCACAACATCCAATTTGCACACAGCTAGGTCCCACAAACAGCCATGTCGTGAATGACCAGTTATTTCTGGGGAGACTGTTGGTCTGTACTGAAACCGTGCAAGCTGAGTTTCTGCTCTATATATTCTTATCAGTGAATCAACATATCTGCTTATGGTATGATTCTCAATGCATGCTGTTCATGCGTGACTCTGATGGTTGAACATCCCTTGTTAATAGTATATTATTTCACAAGGTCACCGGGAGGGAAGCAATTGCAGGTTGACAATGAGATCACAAAGCTTCATATTATACTTAATCGTTCATGAATATAGGTAATTGTATGGCTGGCTGTGCAAATAGGTCATTGCAACTGTTGTGATTATAGTATTGGGACGTTAATATCCTAAAACTAAAGAAGAGAAGGCGGTGAGGATTAACGAGCATCATACTATACATCCAAGGGTCAGATATAATCCTTTTACGAGTGAATATGGATACTTTGAAAATCAAACAGTGACGAATTGTGCAGGAATGGCATCAGGGGAAATTTCTTGGTTTGTTATTTAAATATAACGCAGGCAGGGAAATAGGAAATAAAACAAGAAATTGATTGATATTTTAGGATGATGTTAGAGGGAGTAGTAATAATAAATAATAATCCTTGCATTTGATACAGCTCTTTATCATGGCTTCGAGACATCTCAAAGCGCTGCACAGAATATACTATAAAGTGAATTAACTGTATATTTTGTGGGTGAAAAAGTAGTGATGGATCACCTGGAGGCGTTTGATGTGTGTGGGGGGGGGGGTTGCTGTAGTGTAATAAGATACTAGTTTGGGGCATGGAAACGTTTTCCATTGGATTTACTTTTCCATTGGATTTACACTAATTGTCTAATATGCCAAATGCACATAGCAGCAAATTACCATCGTTTTAGCAGTTCTCCACCAAACGTGGGGTGTGTTCAGAATAAAACCATTTTAGTGGAAATGGTGTCGAGCAGTAGGATTCTCACCTGTACAGTAAAAGAGTGGAGGATGTGAATTACATTGGGGTCGCTCGATTGTTGCCACTTAAAGCTCTCAGCCCATTCATTGGATGGTACAAGAACTTAAGCAATCCAATTGAGTTATTGAGCAGTATTCCCTTGTAGGTGATGCTGATAGCTGGCCCTCTCCTGGAGCTCACTTCACTACCTTTTTTCTACTGATTTGGCTCTGAGGTCTTTTGTTTTTCCCAGTGGTGGGTGGGGGGAACTTGCCCTAAAATTGGAACGAGTGGCACCAAAACAGGGCATTCGGCCCAACTAGTTCATGCTAGTGTTTATGCTCCAAAGGAGCCTCCTTCCATCCTTATCCTCCCTCCCTCGTCTCTTCCATACCCCTCCATTCCATTCTTTCTTGTATATGCATTGTTTCCTCTCAAATGTATTAATGCAGAGACAAGAGCTCCAGGACGCTATCCAGGGTGAAGGGCAAGTTGTTGTTGCCTTAAAATGAATTAAATAGCAATAAGTTCAATTATATCTATATTTTAATGTTTAAATAAGTTAAACAGCATGCATGTAAGGTTCGGTTCTAGTTCCTCTAACATCACTGCATTCGGTTAGCTTGACATCTTTGGTGTTGTAAGGAATTCAGTCCACTTTCAGCTCACTGATTTTTCTGCATCAAGAGATCCAGGACAATTTTAAGCCACTCTGGAATGATTCAATTATTTGCGATATATTAAGCAGTTTCCCAAGCTTTTAAAGTACCAGCTACTGACTGATGCATCAGAAAGAAATACATTTGCTTTTAAGCATTTATCTAAAGAGAAAATGTTACTTGTTCACTTGGTTAAAGCTGGTGGAATAAAAGCAAAAGTTCTACCAGCATCTGAGTCGCTTTCTGAGACTTTAGCCCTGTCATATTCCATTTGCTGGGTAGAATCTATAGGAGGGCATCAGCGCCATGACACTGTGTACTGAAGTTTAAGCTTGAGATTAAAGGGGATACTTTTTCTCCAGACAACAAAACACAAATAGTGAAAATTAGAGAAATGAGTTAACCTGAAGTGACAAGCACTTTGTGCAGAAAGGTTACATTGTCCAGTGGTCCTACCAGTGAGTCAAGCAACTTTTCATGCGTCTAGCTCTTGCTTTATTCAATCTATTAAATTTACTTCAAATTAAGTGGCAGTACTTGATGTATTTCTTAATCCGGATGTTTGTGTTGCTAATTTGCGGAAATAGCACTCCAACGAATCTGGTTTTTGAGAGGGTTTCTGTTGAGTCAGAGTGATTTGTTGATGTGCATCTTGTTACCAGAAGGAATTCCCCCATAGATTTCTTAGTTAGGTAATCTGTTAAGAAGAACAGTGTGTGAAATTGACCCCCTGTATATGGTATAAGATCTGGGGGTGAACAATGTGTGTATGTCTTGTATGATAAGATGGGAGTACTATGTGTTAGTACTGTAGTGTATTGATCAGAGCTTTGTATTACTGTTGATCAGTGCTATTTTCTACCCCTCTGGTACCCCGCAGTGGGCATTGTTCATGTGTGAGCTTCGGTAATGTTGGCTGGCCACTTGACTGTGGAAGACATTATAGCTGAAGCTAATCTCTTCCCACATTTAGAAACTGTAGTGGATTCTGTAGAGGGACCAGGAGCAGGTTCCATGTCTGATTTTCCCCTCCCTAACTATGTGTGGATTTTCCCCTCTCTCATCCTATTGACTTGTACTCTCGCTTCTGCATGCGAATTGTAGGTTAAAGCCCCAAGTCGGAACTTTGAACTCAATGGCTGTCAGTGTATTGTTGGAGGTGTTATCCTTTGGATGAGACTTTATATTGAGGGGTCGTCTGTCTGTTCAGGTGGATGTTAAAGATCCTATAGTATTATTTGAAAAAAGAAGGGAATTTCTCCCAGTGTCCTGACCAACAATCCCCCAAATAAAATAGGTTATTAAATGTGGCTGTCCTGTGTGCAATTTGGTTGTTATGTTCGCCTACAAAAATACAGCGTCGTTACACTTTACAGTAAATCCTTTGAAGCGCTTTGAGATATCCTCCTAACATGAAGGTATTATATCAAATGGAAGGAATATTATTCTTACAATAAGATTATTATTAAGGCTGGGACACATTTAGCCCTCCTATTCCACCCATGGCTGACACCAGCAATCTCAGCAAGGACCAGAATTCGAACCACCAAACTCCAAATCCATAAGGTGCACCTGTATCCTCTACACCAGTGGCTCTCAACCTTTTTGGTTTCAGGCCCTATCGGTAAACCTTGATAGACTGTCACGACATGGTAAATGCCTTTAGTGCAAAAAACACATGATTTACTAATATTTCTTATCCATGATATATAGTATACACTGAATACAATAAGCACTAAATGCAGCATATTAAAATATAATACTTAAGTATTTGTTTTATAAAGCCTAAGTTCCACTTAATCAGAAATCTGAGCTTGATGAATTTATTAAAGTTTAGGGTAAAAGAATTTCCCACTATCACTGCTACATGCAAAAGACCATTTTAGGAATTTCTCCATTTTACTGATGACAAGACTCGCTTCTCTGATTAAAACACACTTCAAACTGCCCACTGCACGATGACAGTAAAATAGTAAAATGATGGAACGTCAGATTTGACTGGCCTAGTGGCTGGCACTTGCTGCTGTTTAAATAACTTTATTACACAGCTTCTGCAAGAACGGCAGGTTCTAAATTCTCAACGTTGCACAACAATTGCTATGCTGTTCATATTAATCTAACGAATGGCCTTTGTAACTATCGGCCATGACAGTCCCCGGTTGTTGTCGAACATCAAGGATTTAGAACCTGCAGTTCTTGCGGTTGCTGTTCTCGTGGTAGCAGCTCATTCACATCATTAACATGCAGTGTAACACTAGTGGCATTCATTTTTAAAAGATTGTAAAATTATTACATTTTCTAAATCTGTTTGCAACCCTTTGATGCATTCTGGTGATGAAATTTTGGGTTGTGATCACAGGTTGAGAAACCCTGCTCTCCACCATCAAGGCTGCAACTGATCAGTGCTATTTTTGGTCAACTATTTAATACTAAACCTTGTTGACCTCCAACCTGATAAGAACAATAACAAACAAAACTCCAAAACAAAGAGTGGAGAATCGCATTGTTGGGCTGTGATCTTGATGGTTCAGGATATATAGCAGGAATAAGCATATTTCATCAAAGTATTAAATAATGCATTTAATTGTACAGGCCGATTGTACTGGAAGAGGAGAGACAGCTTGTGATCAGGACTGGCAGGCACCCCGTGATTGATATACTCCTGGCAGAACAGGAGCAGTATGTTCCAAACAACACTGACCTACACGTGAGTAAACAGTTTCTATTGCCTCATTTTGCGTTTGCAGTTGGGAGAGCTGCTCACATTACTTGCTGCAGCAGAGGTTCACAAATCATACCAAGAGCTGGTCAAATTATCATGGTCATTGATCTCGATGGGATGCCATTGCCGGCTGAACAACCCAAATAAAATGTCTGCATGGTTCAATCCTGGACAATGATCCAACATTCAGGAAGCCTGGCAGTTTTGAACCACAAACAAGTATAGAAATGATGGCGAGAGGTATAGTTTTAATGGCTAAAAATATAGGATAAACAAAATGCCTGGGTGTATTTCTGGCACCCATTTACATCGCAATTGCCCAGGTTATTAAAGTAAAGAGGTCCATTGCCTGGATCAATGTTTCTTGACTTATAAAAGAAGCTGAGAAGATTGTAAAATAGGACATTACTTTTAAACAAGGACATTCAGATCATGGTTCAGAGATTAAAGATCAAAATGTATGTGGAGTCCTGCAGCTCAGTGGTAAGAGCACTCACCTCACAAGCGAGACACCTGGGTTCAATTCCAGGTTCAATTCTTAGCCCTGGCCTGGTCTGTCCTTTTGAGCACCAATGGTGCATTTAAACAAATAGCCCTGCACAAAGGTAATGACTGGCAATATGGAGTCAAGTCAGCCTTTCCTGAAATATAATTTCATTAGTATTCAGAGTTCTCCATGATGATTGTAATTGGCAGCAATTTGGCTTCAGCGCACACCATTGAGAAGGGTTGCTACCTGATTCAAACCGCCGATATCTCTTCGGTTGACACCCCCATGATATGCAAAATTATGTGGCACATTAAAATTTTATCAAATCTTAGTTGAATGCACCAAGTCATATGGATTACAACTTAGCAAACACAGTGCATAATATCGATAAACAATGAATTTTAAAACAAAGCACGATTGTAATATCAAAGCTTTTGCAATCGAAAATGAATTTTACTGTTCCAAGTAAAGTGCTCAAAGGGAATTAATCCCCAGTGGTGAAGTTTTCCTTTCATTATTGCTAGCTCTTCTTCACACTGACTTGTGCTATGTTATACTGGAATATTTGGGCTTCCTTTATGCTTACAGTCACATAAGTGACATGGGTAGCTTTGAAGAGTCAGAAGAAAAACAAGAACTTCCATTTCCATTGTGCTTTACTGAAATGAAATGTCTCAAGGTAATTCACAGGCAATCACTGTAAAGTGTGGTGACTATATTTGACTGGGAACTCATTATCCATTTTGCACCAACACACCACGCCCCCCACCCCCACCGCCCAGCTAAGGCACTAGGTCAAACTCCCTCCCCTTTCCGAATAGTCTCATAGGATCTTTACGGTCCAACCAAAATGAGTTAGGCAGCTCCTCCACTTAACGTGACCGAAAACTGGCAATAGAGGAACATTTTTATATCAATAAGTGTCCAAATTATACCTTTCTTATAGAATCATAGAATTATACAGCACAGAAGGAGGCCATTCGGCCCATCGTGTCTGTGCCAGCACTTTGAAAAGAGCTATCCAAATCAATCCCACTCTCCTGCTCTCTCCTCATAACCCTGCAAACTTGTCCTCCCCAAATAATTATCTACTTCTCTCTTAAAAGTTGTTATCGAATTAGCTTCCACCACCAATTCAGGTTCAGGCAATGCATTCCAGATCCAAACAACTCGCTGTGTGAAAAAATTTCTCCTCTGTTTCTTTTAACAACTATTTTAACCCACCCGCCAATGGAAATAGTTTCTTCTTGTTCACCCTGTCGAATCCCCTCATAATTTTGAAAACTTCTATTAAGTCTCCTCTTAATGTTCTCTGCTCCAAGGAGAATAATCCTAGCTTCTCCAGGCTGTCCTCATAACTGAAGTCCCTCATTCCTGGTACTATTCTGGTAAATCTCCTTTGCATTCTCTCCAATGCCTTGACATTCTTCCTAAAGTGTGGGGCCCAGAACTGAACACAGTACTCTATCTGAGGCCTAACCAGTGTTTTATAAAGGTTCATCATAACTTCCTGGCTTTTGTATTCTATGCCCCTATTTATAAAGCCTAGTATCCCGTATGCTTTCTTGACAGCTTTATCTACCTGTCCTGCCAACTTTCAAAGATTTGCTTATATGAACCCACGGGTCTCTCTGTTCCTTCATCCCCTTTAAGATTGTACCATCTAGCTTATACAGCTTCTCCTCATTCTTTCTCCCAAAATTTTTAATCCTATTTTTTAAATTGGTTTAACCCACGTGCCCTGTCATTGACTTGAGCAGGCAGTCAGCTCTGACTTCCCATTCTCGAGGGGCTTGCTTGTGTCCTAGCGGACTAGCATGTGTAGTGGAATATCCTCAAATGTGAATAACCACAGGCAACCTCTGAGAAGATAAATCTCAGTCAAACCAAGTCTTCAAATGTAATCAAGAAAAGTCTCAAAGTTATCATTCGAACATAACAATTTCCGTTATCCAGATCAGAGTTCCAGAAATGATCAGGTACCAGGAAGTCTGGGACCATGGTGTTCCTTTGAGTATTTGATTATCTATGTGTTTTTATTAAATCTTCATCACCTCCAGTCTTGCAGTTCACCAGATATTCATCTAACTCCTTGGTCAATTAGCATTAGTATCTGCCACACTTGTAACAGACGCATTTCTTCTAATATCTAAGGGCTCATCCATTGTACACGATAGCTCCCTGACAAAGTTCAGCTTTAAGTAGCTTATTCCACTCTATATTCCATTATTTTAAAGACCCGAGACTCTTTTTGCTAATGAAACAAGCCCATTTCTACAATTTTAAACCTTAAGTCCCATAATTGCTCATGTCACTGTTCTCTAAATCCTGCCCAATACATTTGGTCATGCTGGAGGTGAGTTGCTCAAAATTGATTCCAATATAGTGGAACTTTTATTGTCCAGCACGTTAAGGAAGTTTTGGAGAGGCGAGTGAGAGCAAGAAGTTTGTAGTTGAAGTGGTCAGGGCAGAGATGGTGTGGTCTTTATTAGTTCTTGAATCTAGTTCATTCTCTGTTTGTGTAATCCCCATCCTCCTACTGCAACGTGTCTGCCTCCGACCTGAAACACTTGAACTTTGGGCTCTAAGGTGCAATGTTTGTTAATTGGGTAATTGCATTAAACTACGCAGATTGGCTGCTGTGTTTACCCAGAAAGCACACAGTCCTTCCGCTTTACAGTATTTCCTGTGATGTGCTTTGAGACGTGCTCCCAGTGTAAAAGGTGCTATATCAAATATAAGGTTATCATTATTGTAATTTTGACTTTGATTTTCGGACCTTACATTTTAGACCCTAGTTTAAAATGTTGAAAATGATTCCTTTTTGCTGTATAAGTTTGCAGGATATTCCAGTGAAGAGGACCCAACATGATCTCTTGCCACAAGTCTTATACAAGAGGCTACTACTGTACAAACAAAAGATCTTAAAGCAAAACTTTTCTGTGACTATTCCTAATCTGGGTAGCCTAACTTTATTTAGCTATGTGGGTGGCAACAATTTGTCTTTCTCCTCTGCTCGTGGTACAACATCCTTTTTATTTCTAACTGCAACGAACGGTCTGACACTTTGCTGTAGTAATCAATTTGAACGAGTGAATGCACCTACTGGTTAATGTGTGGAGAGTACATGATGAGTCGATTTTAGTGTGATTTACATCGTAAGAATCGTCTAGCCTTGTTATTTACAAAGTTACATTGAAATATGGTCAGTACCACACACTAAATGTAAATTGATCCACGGGAATAGACTATTGTGCTTTGTTATTTACTATTACTTTGTGACAGCTCTTTATCTTTTTATTCCCACATCTTTGCTGTTCCTCCATATCGTTTAAACCCTTACTTTCCAAATGTATCCATCTTTTGCCCACAAGATATACAGTCAATTCACTTTACAGTTAGTTCTGTGAAGCGCTTTGAGCTGTCTCAAAGACGTGATAAGTCGCTATATCACATGCAAGGATTAGTTCCCCTCCCCAACTCTTCCCTCCACAAGCTGCAGATCATCCAGAACTCTGCAGCTCGTGTCCTCTCCCGTACCAGTCTCTGTGACCCCATCACCCCCACCCTCACCCGGCTCCACTGGCTCCCCATCCCTCAGAGGATAGAGTTCAAAATCCTTGTCCTAGCCTTCAAGGCCCTCAACGACCTTCCTACCTCTGTGACCTGCTGACCCCAGATTAATCTATCTGCTCCCTCCGCTCAGCAGGCCATGGCCTGCTCCACATCCTCGGCCCCACCATCAGTGATCGGGCCTTCAGCCTTTCTGTCCCCATCCTTTGGAAGTCCATCCCACATTCCTTTGCCTCTTTCAAGACTCATCTCAAAACCCTCCTCTTCGACCGTGCCTTCGGCCACCCTCCCTGCCCTCCACCCTCCCCGATCCCAACCCACAGCTTGGGTCCAAATCCTTGACTGTCCAGTGCCTTTGGATATCCTCTCGACATGAAAAGCACTACACAAATGTAATTTTGTATTGTATTAATATTATTATCTGTCTCTCCATTTTTCATTCAACGATTGTGGTCATTTTAATTTGAAATGGGATCTAAAGTAATGGGACTGGAGACTAGTTATAGTCACATTACTGTAAAACTTTGCCTCCTTACACACAGCGCTGTGTCTCTTCGCTCCGGGATGCTACCCCAAGTGAAGAACGCCATATAAATGCTTGCTGTTGTAGTCGTCGTCTTCAGTTTAATCTCCATGAAGTATCTGAAATATTTCACGTAATTGGCATTGTCACATATCGTGTAAGCCCTGCTGATGCCCAGAGGTCACGGGGACCTAATTTGCTGGCAAACAATTTCCCAAATATAATTGGTTATTCACTTCATGGCTGTTTATGGGACAGCCATGAAGTGAATGACCACTTTTATTTGGGACATTGCCGTGCGCAAATTGGCTGCTGTGTTTGCCTACAAAATACACCAGTCCTGTTAATCCTGTGAAACGCTTTGAGAAGTCTTCCCAACGTAAAAGGTGTTATATGAAATGTGAGGCTTGTTCATCATTCTTTTTGTGGGTGTGAGTTCAGATTTTCCCATGTACTTAAATTGCTCGTCAGGTTTACCTCTGTCGCAGTGAATTACTCTTCTCGTTGATCAGTGGTTTGGGATTCATATCCTCCATCTATGCGCACTACACTGAAAACGTAGGTTAGTCACCTGTGACAAGATACAAGCTATGTAACAACAACAAAATTACATTTGTATAGTGCCTTTCACGTCGGGAGGATGTCCCAAGGCGCTGGACAGACAGACAGCTGGGGTTCGGGGTGGGAGAGGGTGGAGGGCAGGGGGGGAAGCAGGGAGATCGAAAGCACAGTCGAAAAGGAGGGTCTTGAGATGGATCTTGAAGATGGTGAGGGAGGGGGTGAGGCAGAGGGACTACAGAATGGAGTTCCAGAAATGTCCTGAAAGCGCTTAAATCTGGTGAGAGTGTCCGCCGGATTGTGCACTGATCTTCTTGTTCTTTTTCAGGGAGATGGCCAGAGAGTGATGGTAATTACTGGACCTAACATGGGAGGAAAGAGTTCTTACATCCGACAGGTGGCCTTGATCACCATCATGGCGCAAATTGGGTCGTATGTCCCTGCAGAGGAGGCTGTGATTGGCATTGTGGACAGTATTTACACGAGGTATGAACTGAATTTCTCAAAGGGATTGTGCAGCAGAATGATTTATCTCTCGGCACGTTCAACGATATTTCACAGCAGTCAGAATATTTACCCACACTCTACTGAATCACTGATTGAAATGTGACACTGTTTTGTGTGGATGTTGCAACACAGATTATATTTGAGATGATCATTTTGCAGAATGCATACCTTAAAAAGATTCAAATTCCTGAGCTGATTAATTCAGGAGATGGTTCGTTTCATAGGGAAAAAAATACGAATAAAAATTTTGGTTTGTCAGACATAAATTTAATCCTGTTAGAGTAACAGATACAGTTACACTGTTGCATCAACAGTACAGTGCTGTGACCAATAATCCACTCCCTTTGTTACTCAGCACATTTGATTTCAGTAGTTTCTGGTACAAATTCCGTCTGGATTTTCATCCGGATTTTCACAATAGAAATCCCAGCTGGAATTGAATGATAAGATCTGATCCTGCAATGCCTTTGGATCAAAAGTGAATCTTTGACTGTACCTTTGCTCAAGAACTGAAAAGGAACTGAAAAAAGAAATAAGAGGGGCAGAGAGATTGTATGAGAAAAGATTAGCGGTAGCATATTTCAATTTCACAATTATGAGGGTATTTGATAGGGTGAACAAGGAGAAACTATTTCTACTGATGGATGGGTTGGTAACCCGAGGACACCGATTTAATAATAATAATAATAATAGTCCTTGCATTTGATATAGCGGTTTTCACATCTTCTAGAGTCTCAAAGCGCTTCATGTAATAGACTATAAAGTGAATTGACTGTATATTTGTTGGCGAAATGTGGCAGCCAATTGCGCACAGCAGTATTCCATAAACTGTTGTGGATTGAAATGACCAATTTATTATTTTTTTGAGGGATTATTATCAGGTGTGTGGAGTAAGGAAACTTGCCCAAGGTTTCGCCCAACTGGGAATCGAACCCAGGTCTCTCGCTTGCAAAGTGAGTGCTCTAACCACTGAGCTACAGGCTCCACAAAAATATTTGTTAAAAGAGGCAGAGGTGAGGAGAAATTTTTTCACACAGCAAGTTGTTTGGATCTGGAATGATTTCCTGAAAGGGTGGTGGAAGCCGATTTGATAATGTTTAGGAGAGAAGTAGATAATTATTTGGGGAGGATACGTTTGCAGGGTTATGGGGAGAGAGCAGGGGAGTGGGATTTGTTTTGGATAGCTCTTTTCAAAGAGCCGGCACAGACAAGATGGGCCGAATGGCCTCTTTCTGTGCTGTATGATTCTATGATTTCGCCCACAAATATACGGTCAATTCACTTTACAGTCTATTCTGTGAAGCGCTTTGAGACGTCAAGAAGACATGAAAAGCGCTATATCAAATGCAAGGATTATTATATTATTCTAAAGTCTAGGCTGACTGAAATTCCAGTGCAATTCTGGGGCAGTACTACATTGTTGGTGGTGCAGTCATTCAGATGAGGTGTTAAACTGAGGTCCCCTCTCTGCCTGTTTTTCAAGTGGACCTTAAAGATCCCATATCTCTGTTTGCTACTTTATTGTTTTCTGAATCCCTGCAAACTAGTCTTGTAATCTGTCAAATATTTATGTTGAAATACTCTGATTCCTCTAGCACTCTCCCACGTTTGTTGATATCACCTTTATGGCTAATGTTTGTCAACTGCCTGTGAGAACTTGGAACATGCCTGATCCTTTAATGTGATTTCTGTGTGATGAAACCTGGTGTGAGTTTCAGCTGGTAAAGATCTAGTGTTTGTGATTGATCACATCTCATTCTAGCATCGTTGAAGGTTGTTCTTATTATCACTACACGATGCACCTTTGCCCATCTTTGCTTTTCAACTAGGTTTATCTAGGTAAGTGCTTTCAGATGTTCTCCTGATTCGAAAGTCGTTATATCAATGTAAATTGTATTACTCAATATATTAAACTATTAGGGGTAAATTTGTGATTTCATAATTAGCTTATCAAATCAACTAATAATTATGAAATAATTATCGACTGGTTGCAGGGCTGAACACTCTTTGGTATACAGGTTTGTTCCAGTTGGACTTTTTGAAAATCGTTCATCTGCCCTTGGGTTTCATCGTAATGATTAAACCCGACAATGCGTTGGAAAGTTTTAAGATGTCCTTTCAACATGAACCTCGCTTTGTCAGCTACTATGATTATTATTTTGTTTATTTGTATTTTGCACAATGGACAATTATCTAGATAATCTATGGACTTCCTTTCCTCTACCCCTCCGTCTTGCCCCCTCTCTATCTGCCTAAGTTGTGGAGTCCTGTAGCTCATCCCACCTATTCATGGAAATTCTAGAGATATTTGTTGGAATGCAATGTGCACTCTCTCCCTGGAGGGACTCATCACTGCTTCCCTAATTACAGGGAGTATTAGGTGCAGGTTGGCAGGAGTTAAGGTTTGGGAACTACAGGGTGTGCTTTGGGGTATTGCTGGAGTTAACCAGCTAATACATTAGAATATACAGCACAGAAACAGCCCATTCGGCCCAACTGGTCTATGCCAGTGTTTATGCTCCACAAGAGCCTCCTCCTGCCGTTCCCCAACCAAGCCTTCAAGCATAACCTTCTATTCCTTTCTCCCTCATGTACCTATCTAGCTTCCCCTTAATTATATCTATGCTATTTGCCTCAACAACTCCTCGTTGTAGCATGTTCCACATTCCCGATACTCTCTTTGTGAAGAGATTTCTTCTAACTTCCCTATTTGATCTATTTGTAACTATTTTATATTGATGGCTCCTGGTTTTGGTCTCCCCACAAGTGGAAACATCTTCTCTATGTCTACCCTATCAAACCTTTCATCATTTTAAAGACCTCCATCAGGTCAGCCCTTACCCTCTTTTCAAGAGAAGAGTCCAAGCATGTTCAGCTTTTCCTGATAGGTATAACCTCTCAGTTCTGGGATCATCCTTGTGAATCTCCTTTGCACCCTCTCCATTGCCTCTACATCCCTTCTAAAATGTGGAGACCAGAACTGCACACAGTATTCTAAGTGTGGTCTAACCGAGGTTCTAAAGAAGTATTGCATAGCTTACCATTGAGGACATTACCTGGCAAGCTTTCCTGTTGCTTGTCCAGCTGGACCAGCCCACCCATTAGGGCTTTGGCTTCCAGGGACCTGATTGCAAAGAGTCCCTGCCCTAGTGAATGCTCTGCCCTTCAAAGTCCTGCCGATGAGCCAGCCTGGCTATGGCTGTGGGTTCACAGTGGCCGCAATATGTGTTCAATTCAAACCATGACCATTGTATATTTTAAATTGTGTCCTAGAATTTAGGTGTATTCTTAATCTTCATCTCTTTTCAAAAAGTAAACTTGTTCCATACTTTAGTGCTTGAGGCATTTACCATCAATGCAAACTAGTGTGCTATCTGCACGTACAGTTTCTACCGAAAACAAGGGCAGAGTTCTTTTTCGGCTTCAGTTATTTTAGTGCTGTTCTTTTATCTAACTCCAAAAAAATTTGAAAACAGCCCTAGTTTTCACTTTGTGCATTCCAAATAGACATTGGTTACTATGTCGACAGCAGTTTGTAATCTAAAGAGACTTTAAATTCATACAACGACTGACCAAATTCACCACAAGTACAAGAATAGCTAGGATCTGCAAGACATCAGATATCCAAGGGTTTGCACCAAGGCATCAATGAGAAATTAGAGATAATGGAAGCATTTTAGAATTTCCTGGAAGACCAAAGCTTATGGTGGTTGCATAAAATTTAATTCAGATAATGATAAAACACAGCATTCCCCCCACTATCTCAAACAGTATGTTAGCCAGAATGCTAAATTAGCCAGTATGTTAATGAGACTTATTCCAAAAAAGTTTTATAATGCAATCAAATGATGAAAGACATCCTTCTTTCAAAATAAAATTGAAATGTCTTCTATCGCTTGATTGCATTATAAACATGTTTGTCAATTATGAGTTACTTGAAAGAAAGGAATGTCATGATGACCTTGAGTGATTAAAAAAAACTTGTGGTTATTGAAGAACAAATGCAGGGAATTGTCCTCGTTTCAGTTAATAGAGCAAATAAGAGAGAAAATGGGCTGTAAATTAGCCTGGTTAACCAAGCCCAAGATACGCCTGCATCCCTCTGGAACAGTCCCATGCTGGGCTCTCAGTTCCTAAAATCTAAGTAACCAATTCAGAATATTCATATGTAATTTCTTATTAGTACTAATAAGTTAAACGTTCACAACTAATGCTGCCAACAAGAATCAGTAATAATAATAATAATAATCCTTGCATTTGATATAGCGCTTTTCACGTCGGGAGGATGTCCCAAAGCGCTTCACAGAATATACTGTAAAGTGAATTGACTGTATATTTGTGGGCGAACGCGGCAGCCAATTGCGCACAGCAGTGTCCACAAATAGTCGTGGATTGAAAATGCCCAATTTATTATTGTTTTTGGTTTTGGAGGGATTATTATTAAGCGTGTGGAGTAAGGAAACTTGCCCAAGGTTTCGCCCTGCCTGGAATTGAACTGAGGTCTCTCACTTGCAAAGCGAATGCTCTAACCACTGAGCTACAGGACTCCACCTTCAGAAGGGGACATAATTTAGTCAAAACTAAAGTTACTTAGATGATTTTGTACATTTACAAGTAACCTTGCTGCAAACACTTGATGGGTTGGGCCAGGCAGTAGCTACTTTAGGCAGGCTAAATTTGTCTATTGCAGAAATGCCACTGTAGATATTGGAACAGCTAAAGGTTTCCATAGAGGCAGATTTGAGTATTCTTTGCAATCTTGTGTTAAACAGTAAAACTTTGCATATGCTACCTAATTCCATCCCCCTCAAAGTTGTACAATTTACAATAATAACAGCAATGTTCTGTACTTTCTCCAGTATAGAACATTGTTTAAAGGATATGTGGAAGGTTTGGAAGGTCAGTCGACTTGCGTTTTTTTTTACTGGCTGTTTCCTGTTAATTTCCATGCTGACAAAGGTATTATTGTACTTGAAGCCATTCTGTTTACAGACAAGTTCTCATCCCCTTCACTGAGAAATGAGACCTTTAAACAAAAGTGTAGTGAAGTAGTTTCCCTGAACGTCTATGTTTCTAACCTATGTCAGTCTGGCTCAGTTAGTGTCAGAAGTCAGAAGGTTAGGTTCAGGTCCCTTGTTCGGACTTTGAACTCATATAGGCTAGGCTGACACTCCAGTGCAGTGCTGCGGATGTGTGGCATTGTTGGAGGTGCCTTCCTTCAGATATTATACCGAGGTCATTCACTTCATGGTGGTTTGTAGGACATTGCTGTGTGCCAGTTGGCTGCCCTGTTTCGCCCACAAAATATATAATCAATTCACTTTACATTATATTCTGTGAAGCACTTTGAGACGTCTCGAAGATGTGATAAGGCGCTATATCAAATGCAAGGATTATTATACAATACTGAGGCCCCTTGTGGTTATTTAAGTGGACAATGGTACTGTTTGAAAAGAGGAGGGAGTTTCTCAGGGTGTCTTGGTGAATAATTCTCCAGATAAAATTGATCATTCACTTCATGGCGGTTTGTGGGGCATTGCTGTGTGCCAGTTGGCTGCCGTGTTTGTCTAAAAATAAGAATATAATAATAATCCTTGCATTTGATATAGCGCTTTTCACGTCGGGAGGAAGTCCCAAAGCGCTTCACAGAATATACTGTGAAGTGAATTGACTGTATATTTGTGGGCGAACGCGGCAGCCAATTGCGCACAGCAGTGTCCCACAAACAGTCGCAGATTGAAAATGACCAATTTATTATTGTTTTGTTTTTTTGGAGGGATTATTATTAGGCGTGTGGAGTAAGGAAACTTGCCCAAGGTTTCGCCCTGTGCCTGGAATTGAACTCAGGTCTCTCACTTGCAAAGCGAGTGCTCTAACCACTGAGCTACAGGACTCACTGCACTTTAAGGTAAATCCTATGCAATCACATGCATGGATTATTCTGTTATACTGAAAGGATGTTATTTCAAATTGGATCTGAATGCTATTTTGTAAAGATCTTGGATCTACTTTGTTCAGATCAATGCCTTTGTAAAGCTGTAGGAATTTGTTCAATGATGCAAATATATGAATTATTACTAGTATAATCAAAACAGGATTAAATCAATGCCTCTGGTATTTTGCATTCTGAAATCAAATCTAAGGCAGGTAGTTATATCTGTGTAATGATTTGAGTCCCCAGACAGACCTATATTTAAGTAGATCATCAGAATTCTCTGCCAGTATATGTCGGCACTGATTTACAAAAAGTACAAAGCTCACAAAATAAAAATTCTGTCTATTCCACCCACTGAATTACTCAAGCGATTCAAAGCTCAGCATTTCCTATTATACATTGTAAGGATATAAATGCTCCTGGGAAGCCACTGCGACACTTTTTTAAAGAAAAAGTCTAAGTAATGACCACTTCAACTCTGGCTACAGTAGATGAAATAATATGCCAATTAGGTGAAAATGGTTAATTTGGGTGTGAGTTCTCCCCCCTCAAGTGCCTTTGCCATTGAATGGAGCATCTTTCACTCAGTGCTCTGAAGAGCATTGGATGCCGTTGCGTTAAATAGACCATCTGCTGGATGCTCCTGCTCTATTATCCTGCTCGGGCAACTCAAGCCCTACCTCAAAAGTAGATCAATCACATCACATCATTGCTGCTACTTTAATCTTCCATGATATCAGTTGTTACTCTTGTGATTTTGTTACATTTGGGCTGCAGCCACATGGCCTCTTTGTTTGGGACTGTCCGCTTTCAAGCCATGTTGAACATTATAGGAATGACAGCCTCTGGGTAAGGCCACGCTCTGGCCATGCACCTGGACGATGTGTGAAAAACACCCTTTTTGATTAACAGAAATTCCAAGCTAAAATTTTTTTTCGTAAAACAAATTTCACTGCATTAATGCAATCTTCAAGGCTGAAATGTTTCTTAGTGTTGGTTGCTACTCGTTGTGTGGAGGGGATAGAGTTTATGGGGAGGCGGTATAGGTGTTTGGGATGGAGGTTAAAAGATTTTGCATAAACAATCAAAGACAATTGAATAATTCCTTCAGCTGCCATCCGAGAGAGAGAGAGATCACACAGGTTTATGGCCTGAGTCCAGAATCTTTTCTGTGATGGTGACATCCATTGTTTCACAGGACTTCAGCCACTCTTGTGAAACCTGTCCCTGTCTAGACCTTGGGTGGGGTCGAGCACAGCTGTGACGTTGGACACAGCTGTAGCAACCGCCACAGTTGAACAGGCAACCCACACACCCTGTCTCGGCTCAAATATTACTGTTGGATGAAGGTAGTCAGTGCCTGTGAAGCTAAACCCTAGTTGAAGTCAGTGATGTATTCACCCAAGGTTCAAGTTGTGTTATCCTCCTTTCCCTTCTAAATCATCTGTATTCTTTTTAAGACCCTTTTCCAGTGGGAACAGCTGGACCTCTTGGCTCGGTCATTTTAAGTGATATCCTGCTGGATGAGAGAATCCATCAGATTGCTAGTTGTTGATGTGCGTCTGGGTGTTGGTGAGAGATTAGTATTTCATCCTGATAATCTCTTCTTTAAAGTTCTCTTTTTAGTTTACAAATGACTCCAGTATACAGAGCTTATTTGTTGGGGCAGCCTCAGTGAATTTATCATACAGACACAAGGGTGATGATAGATTGTTGCTGCAGCTTTAAATATTTATTGGGTTTGATGTCTGGAAGATAGATCTGCCCAGTAAAGAGCTGCTGTCCGTGGCTGCGTTTTGTTCACTGCAGAAGAGCAGAACACACGGGAGCAGTTTATCGGGGTCCCCAGCTGTTCCAATATTGGTGTTATCAATCACAGTAATGGGCTGACTGCAAAACATCACACAGTTCCATGTTTATTAGTCCTCAGGGATTTGCCAAGCACGTTCACAGACATTAAAGGAGAAAACAAAGTGATGATAAAAAAAATCCAGCACAACAATTGTGAATGGATACCTGGGCAAACTTTCTCAACTATTTCCCCACAATTAGGTCTTGGTTCCTGTAGAATATGCTTCACTAGTATGTTTCTCTGTATCTCGCTGATCTATAGTTGGTCCCAGCTGGCCAACCAGCGAGTGCTTTCAATGGCAAGCTCCAAGTCTTGGCACTTGCCCTCCTGTGTCTAATGCTTTCTGGAATTAGGTAAACCGGGTGCGTCTCTCCAGGGAGAGAGTGCGCGTTCCATTCCAGACATGGGAAAATTTCCACGTGTAAGTCGCAAACACATGTGGAACTCTCAGTCTGGTTCAAATACTCTTTAGCATGCTGATGGGTTTCTGGATGTGTCGGACACCTGGCTGATCAAAACAAGCACCCTGAAAAAACACAGATAAGAAGAACTTTTGAACCTGATGCCTCATTGTGATGGTAAGACATTGCCAATATGAAATTATGTGATTTCATGGCCTCTCACTCTTAATGTACTTCAGTTCAAGAGTTGACTGGAATTCTTATTGCAGGGAATGGAAGGTGGTTAGACATGACTGGCATCTACATTATTGTCGTAAGGTCCAAACAAATCTTCAGGACAGAATGGGGCCGTTTGGTTCAAATTGTCTCTGCTACATCTGCCCATTTTTCTTAGCCACCCTGTTTATTAAGCCGATATTATTTCAGCTGTAATACCCTCATGCTTTAACAGCTTTTGGCACGAAGAATTGGCAGGGTAGGCGAGATACTAGAAAATGCTACAAAACCTACATGTTTATTAGAATTTGAAATTCTTTGAATTCTTGTGAAAGTCATTTGGCTTCACATTGGGTCTCTGCATTCTTGTGATGGTCGAGCAGCCATGGACGTTTGCCTATACAAACTAGGATGGTTTAAGGTCCAACTCAAGCCCCACCTCTTTGACCACTCTTTCAGTCATTTTTCCCCTCCCCTACCCCCACCTATTTCCAGTCCTCTTCACATGAAAGGCTATATATGCATGTACATTTGTATTGTATTACATTAGCATTTTGTGTGTATGTTATTAATATTTATTATAAATGTATCTAATTTTGAGACCAATTATCTTTTCAGGACAGTTAGGTGCAAAATTGTCAGGAATATGCAATATATGTATATATAATTATTATTTGTACATATAATCAAAAATAAGCTGTTGATCTTTGATAGCAGTTGTGTGGTTAAGGATAATTGATGCTATATAATTGTCATACTTGTGTTTCAAGTGAAATCTTGCCCAGTTTTGGTCTGACTTGTAGTCTTGTGCTGCAGGGAGAGATTTGCATGAGGCTGATACACATGGAATTAATCTCCTCCTGATTTCTGGCGATGGAAAGTGAATTCTTTGATACATACAGTGTTGGACCAAGTGGTTGTGGAGAGAAGCCTCGTTGCAAATGTCGGGGAGTTGTTGTCTGTTTGAGATGTTGTGATTCAAACCTGGATGAAACTTTTCACCGAAGTCTTCTGCAGTGCAAATGGTTCAGATGGTGATGGAAGCTAGGCTATTGGTATCGAAAACTGAAGGCGCTTTTAGTAGCAGGCATTCAGCTGTCGCGTGCAGAAGGAGCTCATCCCCAAAGTGAAGCATAGCAGATGTCTGCAATTGGAGTGCTGTGTTCTGCTTGTGTTTTAAAGTTCTTACAGGAGGCTGTTGGCACCAGGGCTACAGGACCAGATGGCAATACCGGTAGGGTGCTAAAGATCGGTTGTGAAGAATGCACTGATGTGCATGTGAAACTCTCCAGTGAGCAGATTCCTGCAGTTCCTAATCGGAAGAGATGTTGAAGAATTGTGCAGACAACTGTTCTCCCATTTAATGTCAATGTGCCTTGGCATTTTGAGACAGGAAATCAAACGTGTTGTGATTAAGCTTGTTAAGAAAGCATCTGTCCCTCTGCAATAAGAGGGTGACTTAATGTCCTGGTCTTTACCCCATTTATCAGAGCGGACCTGCTGGATCCTGAAAAGCAAGTTGTAATCATAGCACTCAGGCTGACATCCGCATTAATGTCCAAGGTGTTAGGAGTCAACGGCTATTTCTTTGTATAATGTCTTATTTTGACTGTCTTGGTCAGTGGAGTATCTGGCACATGTGGAAACCCATCACCATGCTTAAGAGTATCCAAACCAGACTAAGAATTCCACATTTGTATTGCCAACAACAACAACAAAATTACATTTATTGAGCGCCTTTCACGTCGGGAGGACAGTCAGGGGTCAGGACCCGAGCATGGAGGAGGGGTGGGGTATGGGTGAGGGAAAGCAGAGAGGTGGAGGGTGACCGAAGCACGATCAAAGAGGAGGGTCTTGAGACCAGCCTTGAAGGAGGCAATGGAGGAAGCGAGGCGAAGGGACTGTGGGATGGAGTTTCAGAGTGTGGTGGCAGAGAGGCTGAAAGCCCGGCCACCAATGGTAGGACGGGTCGGGTGGGAGACATGGAGCAGCCCAGAGCCCGCTGAATGGAGGGAGCGAGCAGGTTGGTAGGGAGTCAGCAGGCCAGAGAGGTAGGAGGGGGTAATGCCATGGACAGCCTTGAAAGTGAGGACGAGGATCTTGAATTCAATCCTCTGGGGGATGGGGAGCCAGTGGAGTCGGGCGAGGGTGGGAGTGATGGGGTTATGGAGCCTGGTGCGCGAGAGTACACGAGCTGCAGAGTTTTGGATGATCTGCAACTTGTGAAGGGAAGAGTTGGGAAGGCCGATGAGGAGGGAATTTCCATAATCGAGCCGTGATGTGACGAATGTGTGGGTGAGGGTTTCAGCAGCCTGAGGGGTGAGGCAGTGGGAGAGTCTGGCAATGTTGCAGAGGTGGTGGTAGGCAGTGCGGTAATGGCACGGGTGTGGGGGAGAAAGGACAATTCAGGGTCAAACAAGACACCCAGGTTCCTGACTGGGTTAGTGAGGTTGAGTGTGCAGTCGTGGAGGCTGATGCTACCAGCGCCCGAGATGCTGAGGCGCTGGTACGAGCCAATCAGGAGGGCCTCGGTCATGCTGACGTTCAATTGTAGAAAGTTGTCCCTCGTCCAGGACTTGATGTTGGACAGGCAGTCGATCAGGACGCCAGTAGTCCTGGAGTTGAGGGTGGAGGCAGAGAGGTAGAGTTGGGTGTCATCCCCATACATGTGGAAATTTACCCCATGTCTGCGGATGATGTCACCAAGGTGGAGGGAGCATGTAGAGGGTGACGAGGAGGGGACCGAGGACAGTGCCCTGAGGAAAACCGCACAAGACGGTGTGGGGGCTGGAGGAGAAGCCGTTTGCTGAGACGAAGTGGAGGTGGTGTGAAAGGTAGGACCTAAACCAGTCAAGGACAGAACCTTGGAAGTTGAGGTGGGAAGAGAGGTGGTGGAGGAGGATTGAATGGTCCACAGTGTCAAAAGCAGCGGAGAAAATGGGGAGGCAGAGGGAGACTTGGTCACACATGGTCAAGATGTCATTTGTGACCTTAACCAGAGCAGTTTCTATGCTGTGGACATCCCGGAATCCCGATTGGAGGGGCTCATGGAGGGAGTGAGAGGAAAGTGCGAAACTGGGAGGCAATGGCTCTCAAGGACCTTGTCAGAAAAGGGTGGCTGGAGATGGGCCGGTAGCTGGATAGCTGTGATGGATCAAGGGAAGATTTCTTCAAGGTGGGGGTGATAGTGGCTGTTTTGAGGGGGGTAGAAACAGTGCCAGATGACAGGGAGAGGTTGATGATGTCGGCGAGTAGTGGGGCACGGAGGTGGAGCTGGGATTTAAGGAGAGGGGTGGGGATGGGGTCCAGGGAGCAGGTGGTGGGCTTCATGGAGGATATGGTGGTGATGATAGAGGAGAGGGTGACAGGTTCAAAGGTGTGGAAGGAGGGATGGGTAGTGGTCGGAGTGTGGGTGGATAGGGAGGGGATGGAAGTGGGAGGGCAGTGGCAGCTGAGCGGATTCCCTCGATTTTGCACTCGAGGAAGTCCAGCATTTCCTTGCAGTGGGAGTCGGAGGAAAGAATCTGCAAGGGGTGACGGGGAGGGCGGAGACGCCGGTTGGTGGTGGAGAACAGGAGCCTGTGGGATGCCCTTCGCCTTCAGGATTAACCTGGAGTAGAAGGACAATTTGGCCGAGGCGAGAGCGGAGTGGTAAGTTTTGATGTGGTCCAGCCTGATGTGCCGGTGGACCGTTAGGCTGGATGGAATGTATATATATGAGCTGATGTGTGTGTGTGTGTATATATATATATATATATATATATGTATAAGATGATTCCTTTGGAAGAGCAGATGGGAAACTCTCTTCCCATGCTTAGACCTGAGGCTAATTAAGTATTTTTTCTCTCTCTTTCTCTCTCTCTCGCTCTCTCTTGGGCTATCAGTTTCTACGAAGATAACAGGAGTAAGCCATTTGGACTGTTGAAATACCATAATTTTATACCATGGCAGATCTTTTAATATTTCAAATGGTGATCTAGCATGGCACAGGCAGGATGAGCAGAATAGTTCCTGTGCTAAATAGTTAGCACTAGAATAGTTTCTGTGCTAAAACCAAATCATTTAAATTTTATTATTCATTTTAATCAATCATTTTATTACCAAATTATGTATCCTGTTGCAGAATGTTTTTACTCATTTAATCTATCAGCAGCTCATGAATAGAATGTCCAAGTGGAAAAAAAACATATCTTTACCTGTTTTTCAGTCGAGCTTTGTGGAGGATATTAGCCTCATTCAGTTTAGTTTGAAAATTTATTTTTTAGGATCGAGAAAGAGAAAGAAATGTTTATGGCACCTTGTCAGGTTGGAACATCACTTAAGAGCTTCACAAATTATTGTTTGCAGGAGGGGAGCTTTTACCTGGCGTTAGGGCTGAAGAGGCAGAGGGTGACTCTGAGCTCTATTGAGTTTGTATTTCTTTCTGTCGTTAAGATAACAACCAGCTACCTGATGGTATCCTGTATGAAAAGAGTTTGGCAAAATTCTTTGCTTTTTTCAGTTGAGTATTAAGGCTTCTGATGAGCAATGGCTATATAATTGGGATATGGGGTTTTGTGAGGATCAAGTGTTATCACTGCTGTTTGAGAGATCATTATGGAGTGGCACGGAGTCTCATCAGTGGAACGCACTGATGGAAGTGCCGTACGCAGTTTACTTTCAGTAAAAAGAAGCAGCCCTGTGTTGTAAGTGGATGTAAGAGGTGAAGGTCACATATTGTTCTGTTAAAATAAAATCTAGTTATATTTGGCACCAACACAAGACTTTTAAAATTAACTGTGTTCACCCTGTTTCAAATGTGAACTGCAGGGAATTTAATATAGACACAGTTATAGTGTAGATATAAAGGGCAGTTTGACTACTCGGGGAGAGAGATCACCCAATTTAATCAGATTGCCCCCAGTCAGTGTACCATTGCCAATGGCAAGGTTTAAACCACCCTGGAAGCTGTCACTTGCCTGTTTAGATTTACCCAGATCTACCTCCTCTGGATGTTGAAGAAATAGAACAGTCACAAGATCACCATTAGGTCGATGAAAAAGACGCTTCGGCCCATCTGATCTCATCTTTCCAGAACACCTAGCTTTATGTCCTTACATCCTGGCATCAAGCTGCTTTTTAAATGAGTTCAATGTTGTTGCATGTCATTGAATGGTCTGCTGCCCAGAAATGTAATGGTGAATGCGACTTGGCTCAGGCACTGAAGGACTGCTGTTTCCTATGGAACCATAGCTCAGTATGAGACGCTACCCGATGAGAGAAAATCAGAAAAGTTTAACAAACAGTTCATTGACTATCCTTCTGCCTCTTACGAATTGTCACTAGATTCCAGTAAACGCAGTGACTTTTTTTAAAAAAAAGCAGTTTGAAGTGTGTGGGATAGAGAATTCCTAATCCCTGTTGCTTGTCAACACACCTACTGCCATCACTGACCTTCCTGTGAGATCCTCCAATATAACAAAGCTATGCTGTAGCAAATACAGAGAATCGATAGTTACATAACGTTACTTAGCAACAGCAAAGAACCATTGAGAAAAGCAAAATTGAAAGCTATTTCATGCCTCTTAATTTGTTTCTTCCTTGTTTTATCCTTGAGTGCAGGATCGTCCACACCATGAGGCTGTGCCTTTTTTTCCCAGTCACATGAACATTCTTTTAATTTCTCCAGATTTAGCCTGTACCTAATCCCACCTAACCCAAATATCTTCCTGAAGCACATGCCTACTGCTTAGCCTTTAGTGCATATTCACAATAATCCTTGCATTTGATATAGCGTAAGGATTATTGTGAATATGCACTAAAGGCTAAGAGACGTCTCAAAGACGCTTCACAGAATATACTGTAAAGTGAATTGACTTTATATTTTGTGGGCGAAACGCAGCAGCCAATTGTGCACAGCAGTGTTCCACAAACAGTCGTGGATTGAGTGATCAATTTTTTTAAAGGAATTATTACCCCTGGAAAAGCGATCCGCCAATTGACTAACAACCGGGTTCCTACTTACTGCTAGGTAAACTGAGACGTGTGGAGTAAGGAAACTTGCCCAACGTTTCACCCTCCCCGGGAATCGCACTCAGGTTTCTTTCTTGCGAAGTGAGTGCTCTAACCACTGAGTTAAAATACTCCACAGGACAATAAGCATTATATTAGAGCCAGGTTAGATCAGAAAACATTTACTGAAATGGAAGGATTTGACATTGTGGAATGCACTGCCTTAGAAGGTCACAGAAGCGGAATCAATTGGGACGTTTAAAAGGGACATGTATGATATTTGGGAAATAAAGGTCCTGCCATGATTTAAGAAACCAATCTAACAGTCTGAACAGTCTCCTATTTTTATGTGGCCAATATCTGGCGCAATGGAGTTCACCTATAAGTCACAGTTTTAAGATCAGTTTTTTTAATCAAGATATTTTTAGGAGTGGTAGACGGAGTAATCCCTGTAATCCTCTTCTGCAGTTCGAACAGACGTCAGTGGTACTTAATAAAGAATTCTAGCATCAGCTTGTCTGCATGTGGTGCAGCATCATTATGACAACAAACTTCAACTCTTTTGCATAGAAAAGAAGGCAAGAGGATTGTGTGTTAACTGATGTTCAGTGCCGCTCAGCATTTTTCAGGAAGATAAATATCTGACCGACAGTATTACCCTGTGTACCATGTCTCAGTATTTTAGTGCACACTACTGGCGACAAACCACTCATTATGGTTCTTGTTCGAGTACTGATCTGTATTGCAATGCGTAACATAGCAACAAGCTTCTGACTAATAAAACTGGCATAATGTGTTGGAAGCAGGGACGGGAAGAGTTGATCTGCGCGTTGTTTAATAGAGAACAGTCTACTTTCCAGCAGACTTAACACAAATACAGTCTGTATACATTTCTTATCCTGTTTGAATTAATAGCTCAAGGTTTTTTTTAAAATTCAATGTTGGAGGAGACAGAGAATTGGTCTTTGAAGCTTTCCTTCAGATGAAGCATTAACCCAAAGTCCTGTTTGCCTGTTCATGTGGATGTTAAAGATCCCATGGCACAATTCGAAAAGAGAAGGGATTTTTTCCCCAGTTTCCTGGCCAACAATCCCCCAAATAAAATTGGTCACTCACTCCATGGCTGTTTGTGGGACATTGCTGTGCGCAAGCTATTTGGCGCGTTTCGCACTAAATGCACAGTGTATTTGTGAAATGCTTTGAGACATCTCGACGACTTGATAACAACAACTTGCACCTATATAGCGCCCTACCACACAGGGCAGCATCTCAGAGCACTTTATAAACGTGAAGCCTGATTCTGAGCCAGGGGGGTGGGGAGGTGACCATAAGCACGGTCGAAGAGGAAGATTTTCAGGCGGGACTTGAAAGAGGGGAGGGGGCAAGGCAGAGGGATTGAGGGGAGTGTTCCAGAGTTTTGGGGCGTAGTGGCTGAAAATGCGACCTCTGGTGGTGGGGGGGGAGGTGCGAGGGACGAGCAAGTGGCTGGAGCCAGTCGAGTGGAGACTCTGGGTGGTGGATTGGGGAGTGAGGAGGCCGGAGAGGTAGGGAGGTGCCAGAGAGTGAAGGGATTTGAACCCGAATGTGAGGATCTTGGATGTCGATCCATTCGGTAATGGGGAGCTAGTGGAGCCTGGCCAGAACTGGTGAGATGTGGGTATGGAGCTTGGTCTGGGTCAGTATGCGGGCGGCAAGAGTTCTGAATGAGCTGCATCTTGTGAATGGTGGAGCTGGGGAGACCGGGGAGGAGTGTGTTGGAGTAATCCAAGCGGGAGGTGACAAATGAATGCACAAGGGTTTTGGCTGCATTTGGAGGATGCTACGGTTGGAGACGGGCAATGTGGCGGAGGTGGAAGAAGGTGGTCCTGGTCAGGGATTGGATGTGGGGGAGGAAGGACAGCTTGGGGTCAAACTGGACGCCTATATTGTGCACTGGTTCGGTGAGTGAGTTAGAGCCCAGGGACGTTCAGGAGTTCAGATCTGCAGGAGTGAAGACGTTGACGGGAGCCAAGATGTATGACTTCTGTCTTGTCCACATTCAGCTGCAGGAAGTTTATAATCATTCAGGCCCTGATGTCTGCCAGACAAACTGATAGAATATTGGCAGATCTGGAGTGATTGCTGGAGGAGGCAAAGTAGATTTGTGTGTCATTCGCATACATGTGGAAGTTTTCCCCGTGTCTGCGGATGACATCGCCCAGAGGGAGCATATAGATAAGGAAATGAAGAGGGCCAAGGATGGAGCCCTGGGGTACCCTGTAGGTGACCGTGTGGGGGTGGGAGGAGAAATCATTTGTCGAGATGAAATGGAGGCAGTTGGTTAAGTAAAACTCGAACCATGCGAGTGCGGTACCAATAAGGTGGATGACGGAGGAGAAGTGGTGGAGGATGATGGCTCGGTCGACTGTTTTGAATGCGGCAGAGAGTTCCAGGAGGATGAGGAGGCAGAGGGAGCCCTAGTCACAGATAGAGAGATAAGGCTTTATATCAAATGCAAGGATTATTATTATTAAACTGTGCTGACTTACTTCAGCCACTTGATATGCTGTGACACCACTTACCTACAAGAACGACAAGCAACACAAACTGTCCCCTGGGTTGGACGAGTTCTACCTGACTATCTTGTTCAGCTCAGCACCTGCGCAGGTGATAACGCTACAGGAATGAATACCTTCTCAAAAATAAATCACAGTTCCAGTCTAATTTAGAGGCTATTGTAATTATGAAGACTGAATTGGTTGGCACTTTTCCACTGAATTTTAATGAACAGAGTCCACAGATATTCACAGAGACAGTAGATTTAAAGTACATCATTGACACGAGAAAGAAAGAGAATGACTATTGCAGGTGGAGATATTGCTTCGGCTGTTGAGTCTCACCCAGTTTCTAGGGAAGACTCTCCAAGCATTTCTTCTTCCAGTCTCCTTTCTTCTCTGTTAAAGATGTTTCGCCTCTGCCCACAATCCTCCGACCTCCCACCCCCGAATTAGCGTTTTTTTTTGAGCATAGCCTAGGGGCGAGAGACCATTTAAAAACAACGTTTATTAACAACAGTTAATAAAGCAGCATTTATATAGCACACTTCACGTGAGGTAACATCTTCAAGACCATTCAACAACAATGGTTGCTTCTCATGTCTTCCGTTGGTCAGGCAGAAGGTGTCTCACCTGTGAGGATACTTGATCAGAGATGTTGATTGGTGTTTACTGATCCATTGAAACTGGTGTTATGGTTTCCCTTTGAAAATCTAACAATGTCCATCCAATCTAACTGATCTCATGGTTGACCAGCTCACAAAGTGTGCAGCCATCAGCCCAAGCATCTGGTTTCAATTTTAAATGTCTATTTAAAGTAAATGCCTGTGTTAAGCAGAGCCTCCTACACCAAGAGCTTACTTTAAGGTGTATTATCATTCTCGGCATTTGGGAAGGTTTTCAAGTGAACTCAGTTCCTTAAGAATTTGTTGAAGACTGAACAGCATCTGCTAGTTGCCTGGCTGGCTCAGTTGGTAGCTCTCTCAACCCTAAGTAAGGTTGTGGGTTCGAGCTCAACATTGGGACTTTGAATTCACGGTTTACGTGGACACTCCGATGCCATGTTGGGGGCATACTACATTGTCGGAGGTGTTGTCCTCCGGATGAGATGTTAAACCAAGATGTTTATTGTTCAATTCATGGGCTGTTTGTGGGATATTGGTGTGATCAAATTGGCTACTGTGCTGGTCTACAAATGTTTTCAGCAGCACAATAAGGTGCTTATTGTGGTGCTTATCAAGTACAAGGATCATTACTATTTATATGCTTGGGAAATAAAGGTATTATGAGATTTTGAGAAATGTGGGATTATAATATCAGCGATGTTCTATGAAAATTGTGGGACAAGTTGAATGCCGCACTCTGGTTCCTATATTCTTATATTGTTGCCAGCAAAGAATGTCACTGCTTTATTACAGACAATGGCCAGGGGATTTTCATTTTAATTTAGGCTTCACAGGGAGTAAAACCAGGAGGTTGTAGCTGCACCATTGAAGACATAATGTTGGTGAGCGTGTTCATAGAATTGTAGAATTATACAGCACAGAATGAGGCCATTCGGTCCATCGTGCCCATGTCGGCTCTTGAAAGAGCTGTCCAAATTAATCCCACTCCCCCGTGCTCTCCCCATAGCCTTGCAAATTTTTCCTCCCCAAATATCTATCCACTTCTCTCTTGAAAGTTGTTATCGAATCTGCTTCTGCCACCCTTTCAGGCAGTGCATTCCAGATCCGAACAACTCAACCCCCATACAGCATTGTGCTGTGATATGAGGAAAAAGAGACAGTACCAATATCTGTAGTGATTAAATAGATAAGAGTTATGCAGTGAAAGGAATGGTTGGAGTTCAATTCCCCTTTGGCAACAGAATTGAAGTGAATTGAAAAATTCTCAAACTAGTTCCCCATAAACAAAAGTGCACAATATAAAATTGCCTTAAATGTGGCATTAATTGGACCTAAAATTGCAATCTCATTCTGGAGAGACTAAACCTATTCATGGAAGCTTGTGACATGCCTGATCTGCCAGTGCTTAAAATTGTCATTCGGTGTAACATTAAAAAAAGTCATAGTCTCCACCACATAGCATTAGAAACTATAATAATATTCTCTGGCATTGAAGGCTCTGACATTAGATATTAAGGAAACAATTGACATTAATAGTATGCACGGATAAGGGGGAAAGAGATGATAATTGGGACTAGAATATTTTAACCATTATGCCCCTGCTCTCTGGAATTCACTCCTATCATCCCTTTGCCTTGCTTTTGCAGTCCTCGTCTGTCACTGGGTTTAATAAGAAAACCATTTCATGGTCTCTATTCTGACCTTAACAGTAAAAAAAAGTAAGTGGAACGAGGTGAGGATTAGTATTCCAAGAAAGGCAAAGGTGTTAGATTGCGCTGACGATTTCAAGAGGGAGTTGATGTGATCTACACAAGATCCCTGCTGGGGATGCGGTTTACTGAAGCTTCATCCTGCAGCGAGGCGCCAGTAACTTATTCAATCCCTGCATCTTCCATTTTGCCTTTCTGACTCTTATTAATTTTGAACATCATCTCTGAGCCATTCAAAGCTGTTCAGTTCAAAGCTCCTTGGGGTTTTGTTGATGAGATGGGGGATTAAGTCTCCAACTCAATCCAGGAGCATCTCCATCCATACAAAACACAACAATAACTTGCATTTATATAGTGCCCTTCACATGGTGGTATCTCAGAGCGCTTAACAGTTATGACACCGAGCTGGAAAGGGAGGGGTGGTGATTGAAGGCACAGTCAAAGAGGAAAGCCTTCAGGTGTGATTTGAAGTCTGGCAAAGAGGGAGAAATTAAGGGATTGAGGCAGGGAGTTCCAGAGATTTGAGGCTAAAAGAGTGGCTGTCAATGGTAGAGTGGAGAGGACAAGGGACGTGCAACAGACCTGAGCCAGCTGAGTGAAGGCAGTGGGCAGAGGAGTAGGATGTGAGCAAATCGGAAAGATAGAGAAGTGCTTCCCTCCCATATTCCATTACAAACTCCTGAAGTGTCCAGCCTCAGACAGCTGTTTGGTTTTGTGTCCCAGCCTCAGACAGCTTTTTGGTTTTGTGTCCCAGCCTCAGACAGCTTTTTGGTTTTGTGTCCCAGCCTCAGACAGCTGTTTGGTTTTGTGTACTAGTTTGAAGGTGCACTGTTCTGTCCTCATGAAGAGGTTATGTTTATTGTGAGTCTTGAATACAAGTGACATGATGGTGAGCTTTAACACCATTCATATCTGTCAGTAAAGCCAACAAAATTTTTCCCAAAGATGTTCTTTTAATGAGAGCTTCCTGTAAATATGATTGTGATTTTGTGTGTTCTAGGCTTGCTTTGTAACCCACAGTGAATGACAAAAAAGCATTTTAACTGCTCTTCAAAAAGAGAGCACAAGAGCAATCCTCCAGAAGCCTCTGTAAATCCCAGGATTTGAGGACAGTTATTATTGTGTTAGACAGAGGGAAGCTCATGGACTGCGTTAAGTAGATGCCTCTTGTTCTCTGCGGGTTCCATAGCTGCTTTTTAATTTTATAGCAGATCCACTGAGTTTTATTGTTTCAGCAAGCACTTGAGATATAATAGCACTGTTTTCCAAACAGTTTGTAACCTGAACTGAATGGCTTCTCGAAGATTCATTCCACGGGGCCTCTCACACTGTTTTACTAGACTGGGTTCAATTGGTCTTTCCGGTGAAGGATTACATTTAAAGCTAAGCCTATCTGGAATAACAGCAACAACAACAACTTGGATTTATATAGTGCCCTCCACGCCGGACGGCGTCTTAGAGCGCTTTACAGTAACGGATCCCGGGACTGAGCCAGGGGGAGGGGGAGGAAGGTGACCAAAGGCGCGGTCGAAAAGAAAGCAGAGACCTGAAAATGAGAAGGGAGGAAGGGAGTGAGGAAGGGTGTGAGGAAGGGAGTTCCAGAGCCTCGGGGCATAGTGGCTGAAGGCACAGCCACCGAGGGTGGAGTGGAGGACTCGGGGGACGAAGAGGAGGCCAGACCCGGAGGAACGAAAGCAATGGGTACTGTTTTGAGGAGAGAGGAGGTCAGAGAGGGAGGGGGGTGCAGAGGAGTGCAGGGACTTGAATACAAGGGTCAGGATCTTGAAATCGATCCTCTCTGGGATAGGCAGCCAGTGCAGTCTGGCAAGGACTGGGGTGATCGGGGAGCGGAGTTTCGTGTGGGTGAGAATGCGGGCGGCAGAGTTTTGAATGATTTGGATTTTATGGATGGTAGTGGATGGGAGAGCGGCAAGGATAAATTGTGAGTTCCTGAAGATGGTGGGCAAGCATTTGTACAACTAATCTCTAACCAGGTGATTCTCACTTTTGGTCTTTTATTCTTCTTGTCTCTGAATCAGAAAGTTGTGGGTTGAAGTCCCCATGCCAACTTGGAACTCGTATAGTCTAGACTGATACGCCAATGGATTGCTGGGATGTGCTGCACTATTTGAGGTGCCTTCCTTCAGATGATGCTCTTAAACTGAGGTCCCATTTGGCTGTTCAGGTGGAGGATAAGATCCCATGGCACAACTTGATAAGAGAAGGGAGCTACATGACTAACAATCCCCCAAATAAAATTGGTCATGGTTGTTTGTGGGACATTGCTACGTGCAAATTGGATGCCGGATTAACCCACAAGGCACACAGTCACTACATTTTACAGTGTATTCTGCAGAACATTTGGAAACGTTCTCCTGACGTGAAAAGGCGCAAAACCAAATAAATGATTATTATTCTTGTTTTAACTATGGATGATAAACTGGTTGACTCTGGTGATGTAAGGTTATGATGGGATATTTAGGAGTCCTGTAGCTCAGTGTTTAGAGCACTCGCTTTGCAAGCGAGTGACCTGAGTTCAGTTCCAGGCAGGGCGAAACCTTGGGCAAGTTTCCTTACTCCACACGCCTAATAATAATCCCTCCAAACCAAAAACAATAATAAATTGGTCATTTTCCATCTACGACTGTTTGTGAGACATTGCTGTGCGCAATTGGCTGCTGCGTTCGCCCACAAATATACAGTCAATTCACTTTACAGTGTGTTCTGTGAAGCGCTCTGGGATGTGAAAAGCGCTATATCAAATGCAAGGATTATTATTATTATTATTTCTATAATAAGCTCACATCATTAAAGCTAGGAGAATTTACCCATGATCGGCAAATCACCCCCCTCAAAATTCTGCTGTCCGTATTGTCACCTGTTTCCGTCATCACAGTCATTGTCGAGCTCCATTGGTTCCCTGTTCCAGTACAGATCACTTTTAACATCCTCACAAATACTTATTAATCTCTTCATGCCCCAGCACCTCTCCAACTTGCTCACACCCCATGCCTCCATCTTCCAGGTGTCCCTCAACCCCTCCGCTCTATCATCAGCGGGTGTGCCTTCAGCCACTATGCCCCGAACCTCTGCTTCAGTGCCCTGTGTCTTGCCCCTTTTGCCGTCTTCAGATTGAACCTGAAGAAATTTCTCTTTCACTGTTCGTACAGTCTCCTCCCCTTTCTGCCTGGTTTGATATCAATCTAAGCCATTGTTCAGTGCTTTGAGATGCTACGCCACGTGAAGAGCGCTGTATAGATACAAATTGTTAAATTTCTTACTGGATGGATTTATTGCATTGCCTTTATTCTGTGCTTTTTTGTGAACTGTTAATCGGAGCAACAGTTGGATGGTCACAGTTATTCTATAAATTTAAATTCCTCTTGTCTTAAAATGTTAAGTATGTTAAAATTTATATTTAAATAAGAAGTGTACCAGAATGATAATGCGTACATGAGGGAGAAACAATAGAGGGGTATGGGAGACTGGAGGAGACTCGTGTGGAGTATAAACACTGACACAGACTAGTTGGATTGAATGGCCTGTTTCCATGCTGTGTTGTAATTCTATGATAATATTTTGACTGGGTTGGAGGGTAGGATAGAAGACATCATGCCAGTTTTATTTTCAGCAGTCGTTTTGTTTAGTAATGTAGGAATCTAGATCTGCTTTGTCCAAGAAACGTTGGATGATGACTTCACTTATCCTAATAAGGAGAAAGTTTATCTGAGAAAGAGGGCAGAGGAACATTTTAAAAAGATGGATTTAAATGTAATTAATCTTTAAAAGCTGCCAGTTATGAGGCCCTTCAAAGTGTTCCTGCAATATTCCTTAAAAATGGCTTTGAGGGAATGAGACATGGAAAAAGTGGAAAAGTGCCACTGGGTTTTGGAAAACTAATAAACTGTACAACAGGATTGTGCTAATTATGTCTAAATGGAGAGAGGGTTGATTGGACCAGACAGAACTTGCGCAGTTGCTTTTAGACAGAATGAAACAATGAGCCGAGTGGAATAGAGGGAAAAAGTAGTACAGCTGGAAGAGGGAGTGGTGTACAAAGATTTGTATACTACAGGCTACAACAGTAATTTGCCTTTCATATAGAATAAATATGTCTAAGGGTTTTAACAAATAATCCTTGCATTTGATGTACAGTAGTGCTTTATATCAAAACTCCCCAAAGTTCTTCAGAGAGCTTTCTTTGAAGCATAGTGACTGCATATTTGTAAGCCAACGTAGCAGCCAATTTGCACAGCAATGTCCCACAAACAGCCAGGGGAGAATGATAAATATAACTGGATGATTGTTGGCCAGGAAACTCATTTCGAAAAGATTTGTGGGTTCTTTAATGTCCACCTGAACAGGCGGACAAGACCTTGGTTTCATTATGACCTCAAAATCTCTGATGCAGGACTTGAATCCACAACCTTGTAACCATGAGCCAAGAGCACTGCTCACTGAGACAAGCTGAAAAGTCTGAGCTGAGAACTGATAGTGGGCACGGATCAGGGAGTATTAAGTATGTTGACCAAAAGCACATAAGTTTCATAAAATAAGTTTCTAGAAGGATTCGTAATCCAGGGAGAGAGGACGCGAAGCAAAAAGATGTCGGAAGCATGTTATAGAATCATCTTAACAGAAAGTAAAGGGAGAATGAACATGAATTTTAAATAACAGAACATGAAACATTTAGAATGGATGGAAACTAAATTAAAAGATGCATTTCGATAATAGAGCGTTCAGAATTCAAGCAGGAAAGTTTCAGAGAATTTTGAGAGCAATCCATACTAAGAAAGGAAGGACATCAGTCATTTGGAATTGAGTTGGTATTATCTGAATCAACAAGGACTGCATTAGGGAAAAAGGTAATAATTCTAAATGGTTTTAATTGACCTGAATTAGAGTGTATTGTGCTTGTGGAGGCGAAATCGTGGCACTCTTACAGTACTGCGTCTTGGCACAACTTGTAGATAGGTGGTGACTAGGGAAGAGTCTGTAATTCTTCCATGAAGTGCAGAAAAAATTGGAGATTGTTGAACATTTAAGCATCAGTACTTACAAAATACAACACAAAATTAGATTTGTTTACTGCCTTTCACGTCAGGAGGACGTTCCAAAGCGCTGAATTAGATTTAATATAGGCCATGGGCTGGGGAAAGATATGTTCAACAGGTTAAAGTTCAAGTCCCACATTTCTCATCTTTTTGCGTTTAAGACCATTGTCGTAAAATGTAAGATTGTGCAGAATTTTGGAAAATAATTTGGAAGCATTTTTTTCTTGTTTTTGGCAATCTTAAATTTTAAGACAATGTTTTTATATCTAAAAAGGTGAGGCATTCCTGGTCTCTGGAGTGTCCAGGGCCAGAAACATCTCATTTTCTTGGGCTTAAAACCATTTAAATGAAATGGGAAATTCCACTTGGGTCTAGACTTACTCTATTTATGTAGCATTTTTATCCATAAATATACAAATATACTTTACAATATATTTTGTGAAGTGCTTTGAGAAATCTAGAAAACTTGAAAAGCGCTATATCAAATGCAAGGATTATTATTATATTTTAGAGCGTCCAGAATTTGGCAGATTCTTGAATATAGGCTTAATTTTGTAGCCAGTTTTCTGTAAGTTCTTTTAAGAACGACAGAAAACCAGCTTCAAAGTTGAGATTGAATTCAACAATTTGCCATTGATCTAAAAATCTAGACTCGGATGGGATATTTCCCCAATGGTGGTTAAAATGAGAAGGATTCAATTTGGAAATACAGTAATACAAGAGGGAAAGATTAGGAAAATAATCTTTGAGGAATTCATTAGGTAGCATACAAAGTATATTTTGATCTATAACCTTTATGTCCAAACCCTGATTGTTCAATATGAAGATTAAAACAGTTTGGAGGCAAAACCCCCAAAATGTGAAAAGCGAAAGATAGAAACATAGGAATAAATAATAATAATCCTTAAATTTGATATAGTGTTTTCATGTTAAGAGGCCATCTCAAAGTGCTTCACGGGATTTACAGCAGTGACTGTGTATGTTATGGTTATACATGTCGACACATTTAAATAATGTTAGGAATTGACTACCTTGCAGAAGTTGGGCTTTGCGTCTTATGTCTAAGCGTATGATATCCTATCATTTTACACGCTGAGTCATGAAATCCACTTATTTGTTTGGGGCCTTCAATCAATGATGCTTTCATCATAATCTCCCCAAAGTTTAATGGACATAGTTTGGAGAAGGATTATTCTCTTGAGTCATGTACTACGTGGCATTTTAATCCTGTCAAAGGACACTTTAATATCTAATTGCAGATACAGAGTCTAATTTTGACAACACTGAGTAGATAATGCCACTCATGATTGGACAGCTCCATTAAAACTCATGAGTGCATTCCGTTTTATTCAGATACAATGTAGGTTATACGCATTCTAATTAGTTCAATCCTATGTCAACATTTCTGGGATTATGAGAACCAATTCAGTTAATTGTGCTAAATGTCTCCTTGCAGCCCTGGAAAAGGCAGCTGAATAGATGAAACTGCAATATGCTGGGTTAGTGCAGCCAGATGTCAGATGTCTGGTTACACACGGAAAGGCAAACTTTATAAGTGGCATTCATTCAACTGTAAACTTTCAACAACTTAAGTTAGAAACTCTTCTTGCCTAAATACAGCCTTGTAGAAAATCTTGAACACTTGCCCAATGCTTGTTATATAGCTGCTGGTATGGACGATGCTTGCCTGGTGCTCAATTCTTGTTATATAGTTCCTGATGTGATCAATTCTTGTTGTACAGCTCCAGTGCTTATTATATAGCCACTGGTGTGACCAGTGTTTGTCAACACCTCTGTTTACCCAGCAGTAAATAGGAACCCGGTTGTTTGTGGATTGGCAGATCCCTTTTCCAGTGTTAATAATCCCATCAAAAAAAAGAATAAATTGGTCACTCATATAATGAGGAAAACTACTAGATTTACTATTTAATACCTGAACAAAATTGAGACAAAGACTTTAAATCAAGCGTGAATTGTCTCCCAAGACCCAAGTTTTCACTGAAACTTGAAATAATTTTAATAATAATCCTTGCATTTGATGTAGTACCTCATCACGTAGTCGAGACGTGTCTAAGTGCTTCACAGGATTTTACTATCAAGTCAACTGTTTTACTTTTCCTTCCCCTCCCCCCCCCACCTTCTCTCCCACCCCTCTCTCCTCTCTCCTCCCCTCTATTTTTCTCTTTCCCTCTCCTCTCTCCTCTCCTCTATTTATCTCTCAACTCTCCTCCTCTCACCTCCCCTCTATTTCTCTCTCTCTCTCTCCTCTCTCTCTCTCTCTCCTCCCCTCTCCTCTCTCCCCCCTCCTTCTCGCCCCCTTTGCCTTCTTTTACTCACACATACGCTCTCTATCTCACACACTCTCTCTATCCCCTCTCAAACTCTTTCTCAATCACCCTCTCTCAATCTTCCTCCACTCAGTTTCTTTCTCTCCCCCTCTCCCTCACATTCACTTCCTCCCACCCCATACTCTCTCCGCCACTCACATTCACTCACACTCACCCTCTCACACTCTCACAATCTCTCTCAGTCTCTCTCTGCTCTCCCTCTCTCAATCACTCTCTCACAGTCTGTCTTTCTTACTTCTCCTTTCTTAACTCTCACACACATCTCTCTCTCCTCCTCTCTCTCTCTCCCCACCCCCTCTCTCCCAATCTCTCTCCCATGCGCGGGTCACTATCTGCAATGGCAGGAGCTGATGGTTGGTTGCTAAGGACCCGGTTGATAAGAGACGCGCTTGTCTTCCTGACAGACTGCAGTAAAGGCTCTCCTTGCTGGGTCCTCCCAACCACCGGCTCCTGCCGCTGCGCTGGGAGGACGTTCATCGGGGAGGGAATGGAAGTTGGAATGGAAGGAAATAGTTGCGGGCCACATAAAATCACCCGCCGGGCCACCTGTTGGACCACGATGGCCTAAACAGTGCTTCTTTATGTGATAGCAAAATGGAAGTCAGGGCCTCTACAAACCATAACCCATCGCTTTCCGCTCGCTAAGAGAAAGAAAAATCACCTAAAAATAAATAATAATGCATGCATTTGATACAGCGCCTTTCGTGTCGGAGGGATGTCTCAAAGCACTTTAAAGGATATACCGTAAAGTGTAGTGACTATGTATTTTGTAGGAGAACATTTATTGATTCTTTAACTTGCAACATTTTTTGAAATTTCTTGACTGAGCTCATTTTCTGTTTAATGTGCACAAGTAATATTTAATGGATAATATACCAAATTGTGGATGTAAGGGCACCTGGAGGGTGGGTGGAGAGGGATTGAGGAAGAGGGCTGATAACCCCACAATATTTGTGAGCAGGCGATTGAATCATTTAAGATATGAGTCTTTTAAAAATAATGTCAACAAGGTAATGGCGAGTTTGTACAAAATCCCTGACAAACTTCTTTGCGACAAAAAGCATGTGCGATCT
Organism: Callorhinchus milii; assembly: GCF_018977255.1. Lineage (NCBI taxonomy): Eukaryota > Metazoa > Chordata > Chondrichthyes > Chimaeriformes > Callorhinchidae > Callorhinchus > Callorhinchus milii. The sequence goes on along the minus strand of NW_024704742.1, from coordinate 114,863,166 downwards.
TTGTATGTTGCACAGGAAAGCTGGTAGGGATTTCTTATTAAGATTATGCGGACTGCTGTTATGATAAATGCACACTGTTGGATTTGTACATTGTACATTATCAACTGGGGTGAATCATTATTTTCTATTTTTTTCATTTCTAAACCCAAGCCTCTCTCAATGCACCCACATTTATACCTTGTTATGTTGAAGCGCAATATTTTTTTGTCTGAAGGAAAATTGAAAGAAATCTGCAAAATGTTCACCTTTGGCTTCCAGAAATCCATTCTTCTCTCACAACTGGTAATGAGCACATTTCTGCAAACTCTAGAATGAAGAGCACCTGATTGAGGAGGTTCCATGAAAGGTGCCTGACACAGGTTACATCCAAAGCAGCCCATGTCAACTATGAATTCTTTAAAAATGAGTGTAGGTAGAACATACTCCTTTTAGTAACTTGGAGCAACACAGGCAGTTTGCTAATTGCAACCCAGGAGGATTTGTTACTGTGAGAAACCCTGATGTTCTTGAGTATTTGTGGTAGGAGAGCTTTCAGGAGATTCTGAATAATAATAGTAATAATTCTCGCATTTGATATAGCGCCTTATCACATCTTCGAGACGTCTCAAAGTGTTTCACAGAATATACTGTAAAGTTAATTTACTGTATATTTTGTGGGCGAAATGCGACAGCCAATTGCGCACAGCAGTGTCCCACAAACAGTCGTGGATTGAAGTGACCAAATTATTTTTTTTTTGATGGGAGTATTAACATCGGAAAAGTGATCCGCCAATTGACTAAAAACCGGGTTCCTACTTACTGCTGGGCAAACAGGCTTGTGGAATAAGAAAATTTGCTCAATGTTTCGCTCTACCCAGGAATTGGACCAAGGTCTTCTTGCTTGCGAGGCGAGTGCTCTAACCACTAAGCTACAGGACTCCTTACCACACATTAATGGGAACATGTGTGGTTGGTCACTCTTGTTTCCTGATTGTTAATGGAGAAATGTTGCTCTGCTCCTTAAGGCATGTGTCTTGTAAAATGACAGGTTTCTTGTTTGCAGCTGTTGAGTGACAGAAAACCCGAAGGTTGCATTCTTCAGAGGATTAAGAACTCGAGAGTCCACCTTTCTTCTGCAACCACATGATCATGGTTGTTTGAAGTTTTTTTTTGTCATTTCTTGGGCATAAACCTGTTTCTGAACTTGGTGATTTACTCCACTGAAACAAATTTAGGTTTTGCTATTTGGAGGATTATTAAACATTGTATGATTTCTCCTGCTTTAATCAAGTCCCTTTTCACTTTTCCCAGTCAGATGAGGGAAGGTGAACAGGTTTAATTACTTTGCACAGAATATGCAATTAATTTGTGGCATAGATAACACAGCAAGGTGGTGGATACAAATGGTGTTAGCAAACACAAGAGAAAATTGGTTAGCTATTTGGCAAAGAAATTGATTGAGATGGGAGATGGAGTAAAAGTAGGATTATTTATTGCAATTTTGTTTACAACATTTAGTCAGATGGATTACAATGGTCTTTTCTGGTTCTACGTTCATAGGAGCATTGGCCACTAACCACTTCCTAAAAGGATATCTTTCCACACATGAATACATTGTTCTACAGGACAGTCAGAGGAACCTATGTCTCAGTTTGATTTAATCCACATTGTGCTTTGTTCTAATCCGTCTAGAGGTTTATGTAAATATAGGTTTGTCTCAACTGAGATCCAGAGTGTTTGGCTATTTCAATAATCATTAGCAGTGGATTGTAATCACTTGTAATAGCCAATTGTGTTTGTCTCTGACATTCGTGCCAAGCGAGTTGAAACAATCCCTTTAACTAAAAGAGCAAGATTCAGAATGTGGATTAGCTTCATTCTTGTACAACAATTTCAAGCATTTGTGACTCAAGTCAAAATATGAATCTTTTATTTATGGATGCTATAGTTTGTAATCGGATATTTATATTGAAAAAATAAAACACGCATGTGAGCAATGTGACTTTTTTTGTTGCTTACCAGAAACGTGAGTTAGAAAAGTAGATGTTCAACTTTCAGCCAATGAAACTATTTTGAGGAACATGTACTGGGTAGTAGAGGTATTGCTTTGGGATTAAAAGATCTGCCAAAATCTAATGCACTGGTGGAAATAGACTCGATGGCCTGAATCGCCTCCTCCTGTTCCCTAAAATTATGTTTTTCTTCAATTCTGTTTAAAAGAGAATCTGCCTGAAGCATTTCTGAATAATTTTTCTTCCCCCTGAATCCAGTGACCTCTCCTCCCTCTACATGGTATTTGCAGTACTCCCTCTTCACTTTGCTTCCGCACATATTTTGTTCCCCTTATTATCACCATAATCCTCTCTTTCTGTGATCCTCCTCCTTTGCTCCTTCCAACCCTGAAGAGTGTGAGTTCTTCCATGCATGAGCCAATCGAGATAAACACCTGTTCACCTACAATTGCAAAAAAAAGCAGTGCTAAATTGCTTAGAATATAGACTGATCAGAGCACATCCAGCTTTTATTAGGCACATTTATAATATGAATCAGTTTCCCAGCAGAATAATGATGGCAGACCATTTGATTTGGGCTGATAGTTAATAAATTAAAGCTCTTTTAAATTGGGTACATCTAGTAAAGAACAAATAAAGAAAGTTTGACACTTCCTATTCAAGTCTTCTTGCATTTGTTTTCTCTTTCTCTCTTCCACCCCTCCCATCACCACCCCCCACCCTCTGATAATCTCTGAGTCATTATTTTATGTGAAAGGTGGTGCTACATAAATACAAGTTGAGGTTGTTATCACCCACACAGCAACCTGCAAGTACTGACCAGGGTTTTGTTGTACCAGCTTTCGATGTGTGCTGTGGCAGGCTACAAATACAAATACTTAACCTACAGCTGGATGCTTCTAGAACAATTTTGAATGGAATACGTAGGCTATCTCCTGTAATGCTGCTGCTGAATATTATTAAATCCTCTGTTTATGAAGGGCTTTAGTGGCAGGGCTTCAGCCCATGCTAGCTGGTTCTTGAGCAATCCATCTTGCGTAGGTCGGCTCATTGGATAAGACTAAGGGGTCTGTACATTTAAAATGAAATAAAAGCAGCACTTGGAAAAGTTCCACGACACTAATAGCTGCTGCAAAAAGTCATTCACTCTCTCAAGGGCTTATTTTTCCCCTCTGAGGTCTCTTGAATCGAGGTAATGTACAGTGGGGGAAGGGGTTGTTTCCTGCTGATGATGCAGCTTTTGATTGATTGATTTGATGAATCTTGCATTTGATATAATGCTTTATCACATTGGAACGACATCTCAAAATGCTACGCAAGATTTTTTTTACTGTAAGGTGGAGTGACTGTATTTTGTAGCAAAGTCCCACAAACAGCCATGAAGTGAATGACCAATTTTATTTTGGAGATAGTTGGCCAGGACACCAGGAAACTCCCTTTTCATTTTGAATATTGCACGGGATCATTAATATTCCCCTTATCAGGCAGATGGGACCATGGTTTAAAATCTTGTCCAAAAGATGGCAGCTATAACAATGCAGCACTTCCCCAGTACTGCATTGGACAATTAGACCATGAGCTAACATCTTGAGACACTTTATCCAACTCGTCAATTGTAGAATGGAATAATTTAGGGATTCAGTATTTTCATCTTTCTTGTTGCTTTTTAAAATCAAATAATACTAAACTATCCACATTTTATCTTGATTTTCCGTGCTCCCCTCTCTCAGCAGCTCGGTTTAGTGGCAGTCACTACTACGGTGAAAATGTTCATTTTATTACATCTTCATCAGGCTTAATCAGTGACTTGCTCTCATCTGCTTGCTTCATAATGTGGCTGTACTAGAACTCATTTAGTGCATTTAACTCTGTGACTGTAACACCCTGACCTCAAATGAAGATTGTCCACTTACCACTTCACATCAGTTTTCATCAATGTTATAAATGTTAATTTCTTTCAATAAATTAATTTTAATATTTTAATATTCATAAAAACTATGCATCATACCATTCCATAGCATTTTCAGCACCCCTGCTTTATTTATGAAGTAAATACCCAGATACTATGAAAACTTTAGGTGTGTGTACGTGTGTATAGATTTCAGTCCAGACTTCAGACAAACTGATGACTCTGTTGAAGCTTTACAATTTGTGTTCACATAGAATGGATATTGTAAAGCTCTTGATTGATACAGTGAGCACTGTCACTAAGCAATTCTGGATAAATTGGTTATTGATTTCCCATTGCTGTTTGTGAGGTGTTTGCCCTCATAACTGTCACTGCACTATAAAAGTAACTTACTGTTTTGAGATGTTTTGATGTGATAAGGCTTGGCATGCGATATCAGAGAGCTACTGGCTTTTGTAGAATCACATCCCAGCACGATTCACTGATTTCGGGAGAGGAGGAAATTGAGATGTAATTTTATGTGTCACAGTAAACTTAAGATGTAGAAATGCCTTTCCTGCAAGAAAATGACAAATACCAGCAAAGTGACCTGTGCCAAAATACAGCTTCAGTATTACTTCTGCGGAACTGAATTTAACTATATTTGAGAATATATTTGAAAATAATAATCCCTCCAAAACAATAATAAATTAGTCATTTTCAATCCACGACTGTTTGTGGGACACTGCTGTGCACAATTGGCTGCCGCATTTTGCCCACAAATATACAGTCAATTCACTTTACAGCATATTCTGTGAAGCGCTTTGAGACGTGTAGAAGAGTGAAAAGCTCTATATTAAATGCAAGGATTATTATTATTATAATATAGTTTTTCTTGTTTATTTTTGGACAGTGTGAGTGAGTCAACTAACACTCTTTCAAGGTCTCTTTTAACTTTCACTCTTGGCAAGTTCTATCATTCATTCCCCTCTCCCCAGGCTTTATCATGTATGTTAGAAAAAGGGGAGAATTCCAACATAGACATCCAATTCAATACCTCCCCTTTCTCACCCTTGATAAACAGTAATATCAGTTTGTAAAGGAGTCTTTGATATACTATGTCAAAGGCCTTTTGATAATCCAGTTACACTACATAAACAACAACTTGCATTTATATAGCGCCCTTACACAGGGTAGAGTCTCAGAGTGTCACATGGCTTCCCACAGTCAAATGAGGATATAATTTTCTCAAAAACGAAGTCTGAGGTTGGTCAGATGAGATCTAGCTCTTCACTAACCCTATACAGGTTCGCTGCTATGTATTTTTAAAAAAATCCATTATAACAAAGCCCAAGAAGATGCATCTCTTTGGCTTCCTGAATAGAACTGCTAATGACATTTTAACAAGCCTTCCGGCATGTATGAGAATCTATTTATCCAATCCCAGATCCCTGACTACCTTAATGCTGCCTTTAGTCAACCTGCATTTAGCAGATTTTAACTACAGATTCATTAAAATTGGGTTTGACAGAGCCATTTGAAGTACAATCCATCTGAGGCTTTGGTGGCAGGAGATGTTCAGTAAATGGAAAGTTTTGTCAGGCTACCATCAGCCTCTTTACATTGCAATTTCACAAAGTATTTGTCTCTGTCACTTGAGTTAGAAAACTATTGGCACAAAGGACATGGTTTCCTTTCAGACTGCATTAATTACATTTAGATACTTGTCCTTAATACTACATTTCTCGCCTTGGTCTCCCTGCACCATGGCATTTTGCCTCCACATTTGTGGTTTTTCAAATTGCATTAATCTCCTTTGGTATTTCGCCCACAAAGTATACAGTGAATTCACTTTACAATATATCCTGAGAACTGCTTTGAGACGTCTCAACGACATGATAAGGTGCTATATCATATGCAAGGATTATTATTATTATTCCGTTTAGCAATGATACTCCTTGATATCTGTGAATACAATTTACATTTATGTAGTGCCTTTCATGTTGGATACAATACAAAATTACATTTGAATAGCGCCTTTCACTTCGGGAGGACGTCCTAAGGTGCTGTACAGTCAGGGATTTGAACCTGAGCAGGGATGAGTTTGGATTGGGGAGGGTGGATGGCAGGGAGGATGGCTGTAGGCACAGTCAAAGAGGAGGGTCTTGAGATGTGCCTTGAAGGCAGCAAGGGAGGGATCGAGATGAAGGACTGTGGGATGGAGAGAGACTGAAGGCCCGACCGCCGATGGTGGAGCGGGTCTAGTGGAGGGACATGGAGCAGGCTGGAGCCTGCTGAGTGGAGGGAGGTTCATAAGGGGTTAGCAGGTCATAGAGGTAGGGAAGAGCAAGACCATGTGGAGTGAGCCCTATAATGGGGTGGGTTTTGCTAGTGGTTTGAAGGATGTAGTAACCTATGTTTGTTAGCCCTGCTGTACAGGATCTGACAGCAGATTCTAGTCATGTTGACAATGCAAAAAGGCCATTAATGGCAAGCTCTGCGGTTTTAGCTGGTTAGACTCCAGCAGTTATCCCAACACATACTCTGAGGTCCCCAAGCCTTGGCTCTTGCCAACCTGTGCCTAATACTTTCCGGAATTAGGTAAGCAGGGTGTGTCCCTCCAGGGAGAGTTCGCATTCCATTCCAACAATCTATCTCTGGGATTTCTATGTGTAGGTGGGATGCATGAAAATCTCAGTTTGGTTTGGATACTCTTAAGCATGGTGATGGGTTTCCGCACGTCGGACACCTGGCTGACCCAAAAAATCCAGAAAGGCCCAGTGGCACATTCAGCAATACAGCTGCTAGGAATTTTAGAGTCGTTCTTCATGAAGTGGTGGTTGCTCAGTGGTCAGATATTTTATCCCTTCCCATTGCAGAATGGGAGCGTCTGACAACATCTACGAAGGGCGAAGCACGTTCATGGAAGAGCTTACAGAGGCAGCTGCGATTATTAAGAAGGCCACGTCTCGATCACTCGTCATCTTGGATGAGCTGGGGAGAGGGACCAGCACACACGATGGTATTGCCATCGCCTATGCCACGCTGGAACATTTTATTAAAGATGTAAGTGTTTTGCAAGTCAAGAACGTATTCATAAACAGCTTTACAGTTGTGAACAAGTCTGCATTCTGAGTGTGCTCAGATAAGCCTGGCTAAACCTCCACATGATTAATTTGCATTTTACTAGATAGGTGTTAACATTGAACTAAAAGTCAGTAAAATTGAGCTTCTGTTAAAATATCAGCTGTAGATGCTAGAAATAAGCAAACAGGTTCTCAGTGATTCAAAGCCAAACATGAGCCCCTGTAATTTCTGTTTCTTCCTCCAGCTCAATAACAAGGTGGCCACTTGCCTGAATGCCAAGTTTCCATTTGTATTTAAAAATAACTTTGTTTTCATTGATCAGTTTGGATTAGCCAGGTTTTCTTGCTGGATATAACGTCCTCACTGTTTGCATTTGAGTAAAGACTTTCTTTGTTTGGGTGAGACTTTGCCTTCTAGCTTTGAATATCTGATGTTGTATTAGATTCAAGAGACTGATCTGCACAATTCTGTTTCGGCATGTTTTAAATAATCCATTTAGCTGATTGCTACAGCAGAAAGTTTCCAGTTAGTATATTTTCTGTGGGTGAGGGAGAGAAGTCAAAACATGAGTTAATATCTCTCCATTACTACCCTACAACTCTCTTCTGATATCTCTCTTTGTTGCTAGTCCATCCCTCCCTCCACCATCCCTATACTTTGATATGAGTTGGTTGTGGCATAGTTTGGATCATTCATTTTGTTTCAACAACAACATTTGTATAGCGCCTTTCACGTAGGGAGGACATCCCAAGGCGCTGGGCAATCACTGTTTCAGACCTGAGCTGGATTGGGGAGGGTGGAGAGCAGTGGGGGAAGCAGGGTGACCGAAGGAGGGTCTTGAGACGGGTGTTGAAGGAGGCAAGGGAGGGGGCGAGGCAGAGGGACTGCGGGATGGAGTTCCAGAGGGTGGAGGCAGAAGGCCTGCCCACCAATGGTGGTATGGGCAAGGCGGGGGACGTGAAGCAGGCCGGAGCCCGCTGAGCGGAGGGAGCGGGCAGATTGGTAGGGGTTTAGAAGGTCACAGAGGTAGGGTGGAGCAAGGCCTTGGAGGGTTTTGAACTTGAGGACCAGGATTTTGAACTGTATCCTCTGTGTGATGGGAAGCCAGTGAAGTCAGGCGAGGATGGGGATGATAGGGCCACGGAGCCTGGTGCAGGAAAGGACACGGGCTGCAGAGTTCTGGATGATCTGCAACCTATGGGGGGAAGAGTTGGGGTGCGACAAGCAGGGAGTTTGCTTAGTTGAGCCTGGATGTTATGAATATGTGTATGAGGGTCTCAGCGGCCTGCGGTGTGAGATAGTGGCAGAGCGGGGCGATGTTGCGGAGGTGGGGAAAAGCAGAGTGGGACATGGCACGGATGTGGGGTAGAAAGGATAGTTGAGGGTCAAATAAGATGCCAAGGTTCCGGAGATGGAGTGTGCATCCTTCAATGGTGATACTGTCAGCGCCTGAGGTGTGGAGGTGCTGACGGGAGCCAATCAGCAGAGCCTCGGTCTTGTTGACGTTCAACTGTAGAAAGTTTGCTCTCATCCAGAACTTGATATCTGACAGACATTCTGTCAGGACAGCAGTGGTCCTGGAGTCGAAGGTGGAGGCAGAGAGATAGAGTTGTGTGTCATCTGAATATATGTGGAAATATCTACATCACCTGCCTGCAGGTCAATATTCTGGACACATTATCGTTCATATTAATATGATAATTATCATATAATATTGATGATGTCAACTTGAATGCCATTACATAAATGTAAAATTACATTATATCTTCTTGGCTGGTGCTGTATTTGACTACAAATATAGTGATTACACTTGACAGTAATTACCTTTGAATTGCTTCAGTGTGATAAAGTGCTATAATTTATCACAAATAATCTTTTTGAGAAAGTTTAGAGATAATCCTATTTAAGTTTGCTATTTTTACATGTTTTGAACACTTTCCCCCTATAGATGAGCTGTATACTGGGCAGTGCTTTCTGCATCACCGGAAGTGGTATTAGCTGAAGTGATGCCTCTTTCAAAAAAGAATAGAATGGCCCTGGAATCACAATCACCATTTCTGTATGAAATAACATGGTTCATTACAGGAAGTAACGTCAGAGGCAACCTGACGCCCCTGAATTCGGCAATATTTTAACCTGGGAAGCTGGCTGGTCGGTACTAGAAGCCGCACAGGTCAACAGTCAACTTGTAAAGTGCTCTATCAAAGGGTGCTCTAGCAAGGCTCATCTGTGTTTATAAAAAATAATAAATAATCCTTGTATTTGATATAGCGCTTTTCACATTGGGAGGATGTCTCAAAGTGCTTTGCAGGATATACTGTAAAGTGTGTACTCGGCGGGCAATTTGAGCACAGCACTGATCCACAAACAGCCATGAAGTGAATGACCAATTTTTAATTGGCCAATTATTAGCCAGAACAATGGGGAAAACTCCCTTCTTGTTTTGAGTAGTTTCATGGGAACTTTAACATCCACTTCAACAGGCACACAGGTTTAATGGCTCATCTGAAGGACGGCACTTCTGACAATGCAGTGTTCCCCCAGCACGGTATTGTCAGCCTGATCAATATGAGGTCAATGTTCCGAAGTAAGGCTTAAACCCGCAACCTTCTGACTCAGGAGAGATTGCTACCTACTGAGCTAGGTTGACACGCACAAGAGTTCATCATCATTCATCATAATCTCCAACCCATTTTTAATCAGAATATTTTACTCAGGAGACTTTTCTGCTGAATAATGAAACCTGATAGGATTTCACCCGCCACTATGAGCATCTACCATAAAAACATAAGAAATGCTAGATTAAAAAAGACTAAGGTCCATGTAGTTCGCCTTTCACCTTCGTGGTGGTCACATGCACATAACTCCTGAACTACCTATGTACTATATCCCATATTCCTACCAAAACCATTTTTACCTATATATGTATTATATAGGTAGGTGATAACTTACAAATCCCAAACTACCTGTGTACTGTATCCCATATTCCTACCAAAAACATTTAAAACTAATTTCATGCGAACCTTAATTTGATGAAATTGGTAGTTGTCTATCAGTAACACTAATACCCATTTACTTGCTGAATAAATATTTCTGACAGCTTCAAACCGTTACTGTGGGGATGCTGACTGATCAACATTCAGAGTTATGTCTCATGTCAATGTTGGTTCATCGCTGCAAGGGCTTTTCATGGAGTGTATCCTGGCAACGCATTTCTATTTTTACAAGTCATATTATGTTAAATTAAAATTGTACAGCATGGCATAATTGCAAACAGTGATATGCACAATGGGGCTGGGATAAAGGGTGTTTGACAACCTTTATTGACGACACCTTTTGGTCCTTATCTTTCGAAATGAGCCGATAAAAGTTTGGGCTCAGTTATAGTCAAGTGTAATTGAATGAGTGAAAGTTATGATCATTTCATTTAAATTTTATATGAATGCTAACTTGGTTCTGCGATATTACTCTGTAAACTGCAAAGGTTTCTTAAGGGATGAGTGGGAGAAGAGACTCTGTAGTAGATTGAAAGAAAGAGGAGCTGCTTTTTGCTTCACAGACATTCCACAAGATAGATATTTTTTGGCTGAAAGCAGCCTTGGGTGAAAATGAAGAACGTTGCTAGGCAAAAGAAGACCAAGATCCATCCAGTTTGTCTTCCACCATCCTGGCAGTCGTGACCCAAACTTTATATGGTGTCCTGAGATATTATTTTCTCACAGAAATCTATCTAATTTGTTCTTGAAAGAATCAACACTTTCACTTAAAGGAAGAAGTTTCCTATTCTGAAACGATGTTTCTTTTTGACAGTAGTCTATAACTTGTTAATGTCAAAATCAACTAGGCATATATAAGCACTGGTGTTAAAAGCCTTAGAACCTACAGAATTTACATGGAAAAATAAAGCTGCTCTGAATCCTGTCCTCATAAATGAAGACCAATTAAGGGTTTTACTCCAATAACTGTTAAAATGTTCTTGCCTTAGACTTGCTCAGTGGGTCTATTTATATCCACTGCAGCATTTTGTTTGCCACTGCTGCCTGCATTATAATGACTCTTTTTACACTTATACCATGAACGTTTCCCTAACTTGCCCTGTGTAACAATATAACCTTTGCCTTGTACCATGTTTTCAGTTTTTAATGCATGGCCCTAACGTTTTCACTGTTGCATTTTTGCAATTCATCTGCTTCCTGGCTATACAACTTAAATTTCATGCCTTGCTTGTAATCATCTTGGTCCTTGCACAATTTAGCATAATTTGTAGATTTGAACATTCTAATTTAATAGCTTCATGAACGTGTTTATAATTATGATGATCAACAGAATCTCAAGACTTGAACTCTGTAGTACTCTGCAACTTAGAACTGTCCCAATTATTTAGCCAATCTATTAACAAATGCATTGTTAATAAACATCACTTCTCAATTTAGCAATGGATTCTTTATAAGGTGTTGTAAATGCTTTAGGAAAGATGAGATGTAAAACATCCACCCAGTATGATACATTCTGAAGAATTTGACTAAACTTGTGAGACATTATGTTAGCAAATGTTGGCTTGAAATCACTGCTTTTGTAATAGATTCTGATGAGTTATAGCTATGATGATGTATAATTCCCAATGTTCTGCTTCTGATCTTCCTTTTACAAAATCAGATACTTTCCCATTTCTGATGATGTCCCTGCATAGGAACATGGGAACAGGTGTAGGCCATTCAGTCCTCAAGCCTGTTCCACCATTCTATTAGACCATGGCTGATCTGTTCCTCAACTCCTGCATCTAATAAGTTGTGAATAATTTCAGTCAACAACAACCACAAAATTACATTTGTATAGAGTCTTTCACATCAGGAGGACTTCCCAACGCACAGCTCCCCTTACTTTTCTTGAAGTATTCCTGAGCACGTTCCTTCTGATCCTGTTGCCTTTTGCATATTCGATCTGCAACTTAAGGCAACTATAGCGAGGACCAACGTTTCATGGTTTGTTCAGTAATTTCATAGAAAGTTTTGGAGCACCAAAAAAAGCCTCTTTCAGATTTTCTGCTGAGTATATGTAATGGCTACCATTGTCTTTGAACTAATTCATATAAGGGACATCTCTCAAGCAAAAGTCTACAAAAGAGTTTCACAGATGGGAGAAATGGCATGTAGCATTTAACTGAAGATATTTAGAGAGCAGCTACTTCTCGTGTTCCTTGGATAAGCATAGAGATCTGGCTTGACATCCTGTGTTTCAAATGAGAAAATTAAACCGTGTGTCTCCCACACCATCTTGCCCCTGCTACTGGAACTCTCTCCCTCCACCTCGCACCCTTCCTTTTCACTTTCTAAACCCTTCTAAAAACCTCCCTCTTTGACCATGCCTTAGGGCATCTCCCTCATACCTCCTGGATTTACCACTAGCTTGGATGCCCACTGAATCTTTGTAAGGCACTTTGAGATATTTAATTACATGTGTCAGACCCCCAAAAATCAGAGAATAACATTATAGAAATGAATAGACTCATAGAAGGAAGCTTACAGCACAGAAACAGGCCAATCAGTTCCTTAAATCTGCACTGGTGTTCTTGTCCACATAGCTATCTATCTGCCCTCCCTGTACCTTTTCATATTCTGATTCCAATTTAAAAGAATTTATGGACTTTGCTTCAAAAACAGCAGGTTCATCGACAATTGGAGTTAAAAGTGAATCTACCACTCGGATAGGAATAGATATCTCGGATGAGTCAGTGTTTGGTTAGTTAGGGCACTAACAAAGATCAAATGCAAAAACTTGCTACATGTTTACAGTAAGGTATTTGACATAGTTCATAAGAGCAGAACTGGAGGTCGTAAGCTTAAAATCGAAAAAGCTTCAGGCAAGACTAGAGATTAAAAGAAAGATATTTCCCCCCAGAGAGTAGTGGATGTGTAGAACCACACAACAGTACTTGGTGCTCTGGTGATTAACTTTGAAGATAATTGGATACATTTCTGCCTGAGAACAGTATTGGAGGATGTAAGAATGGGTGCAAAGTGAAGGAACAAATGCTCCATAGTATTTTTTTATGAAGAATGGGTGTACAAGGAAGGAGACCAGATTTTACTGATGCAAATGTGTGGATTGAACAGTATTTATGGTTCCCTTTGACTATTTACTAAATTCTCAATTGCAGGTTTACTCAAAAAGAAACTTTCGCCCTGAAATCAGGAGGATGGGGATCTTGGAATCGAGGTCACTTTAGAAATGCATTCGATCACAAGTGGATTTGGGAGGCTTCAATTTGGCAGTCAGTGGTAGCGGCTGTGTGCTTTGAGACCCTGAGAATGTTCACATTGACATGATAGCACCTCTTCCCCCTTTGGAATATGGTCTGAATTGCGACAGCATGGTAAACATCACTTTAAACAAAATTAATCAGGACACTGGGAGAAACTTACTTCTCGTTTCAAAGAGTGCCATGGGATCTTTAACATGCATCTGGCCAAGCAGATGGAACCTCAGTTTAAATATCTCATCTGATGAATGCTTGTGAAGGCAGGGAAGCTTAATAAAGTTTGCTAATGTGAATAAACTTTTTATTCCACTCAAACAGATAAGGGTAGAACAGAATTTGTGAATGTTGTGTATTAGATCCCAGGATTGGATTTGGCTCTGATGCTGAACAGCCTGGTGATGACTTTTCACCTTCAGAAACAACAACAATGCGCACTTATATAGCGCCCTCCATTGCAGGGTAGTGTCTCAGAGCGCTTAACAGTGGTGGAGCCTGACTCCGAGCCGGGGGGAGGGGGCAAGTGGCCGTAAGCACAGTCGAAGAGGAAAGTTTATAGGTGGGACTTGAAAGAGGAGAGAGAGGGGGCAAGGTGGGGGTATTGAGGAAGACTGTTCCAGAGTTTTGGGGCGTAGTGGCTGAAAGTGCGACCTGCGATGGGTAGGCGGAGGGTGAGAAGGATGAGCAGGAGGCCAGTTCCGGTCGAGCGGAGGCGCCGGGTGGTGGATTGGGGAGTGAGGAGGTCAGAGAGGTAGGGAGGTGCCAGAGAGTGAATGGATTTGAACATGAGAGTGTGGATCTTGAAATCGAGGTAGATGAAAGACTGACAGCCTTGTGGAAACTTTAATTTGTGAAAGCATCTGAAAATGTCCCCGGGACTCATCCACTGCAAAAGCAGTGCATTTTCTGAGGTAGCTCAGTCAGGCTGGGTTATCAGATTGCACGTGTTCAACAATCTTGTTCAATTGGTTGAAGCAGTCGGAAGGAATTTGTTTACAAAATACGATGCAGGTTGCAAGGAGGTCTGAAAATTATAGGAATTTTTTTGCTGTTGGAATTGTATTAGCTATATGTACAGATATATACAGTAAGCTTGTTTTATATCCAATGCACCAGACGATTTGATAGTTGATAGTGCGGTAAACTCTTTAGCACTGTTTCAAACCGTAATCCACAACAATAATAATATAATAATCCTTGCATTTGACATAGCACCTCATAGTGTTAGCCTGGCTTGGTTGGTAGCACTCTTGTCTCTTGAGTCAGAAGATTTTGGGTTCAAGCCCCACATTGGGACTTTGAACTCACATATTGTAAGGCTGTGTTAAGGCTGCATTGTTGGAGATGGCAGTCTGACTTTACACCTCACTGCTCTGTGGTACCTGATGAAATTCAATCAACAACTGGCACTTAAGATTTATGATGGAACAACTTAGTAACTATGCTTCTCCCCTCTTCGGAAAGAACAGCTGAGATCCATTGTTTTTAATATGATAGCTGCTTTACAGCAGCTTTGTTTGTGTCAGAAAAGGTGTTGAAACAAACTATAATGCGGACTTCAGTAGTCGCAAGCAGAATAACTGTCTCTGTTTGCATGTGCCTTGATTGATTAGTTCTATGTGTATTTGATAACAGATCACTTGGAACACTATAAATAGAAAGGCAAAAGAACTGGATTATGTTCAATCCCCACGGTACCGGTGGAAATTCTAAAGTCATGGGACTATCTTTTATATATTTCATTCTGTAGTTTTAGGTTATTCACTCTTATGTTGTATTCCCCAGTTAACCGAGTCTGCTTTCCATGTACCCTATGTTCTCTTCCTCCCTATGTTCCCTCCCTCCTTCACTGCGCTCCCATCTTTTTACCTACCTTTTTCTCCCTCTCTGCCTTTATCTCTCCGAAAGCAACACAAGTCTGTGCACTCTGTGGATTGGTTGCTTATTCCATCAGAGTAGCGTATGATTTAACGATCTTAAGTCTAAGAAACCTCCGGACATTATCAGACCTAGGCTATAAATTTGGATGAATGTGGTTAGTTGTTGACATCTTTGATATTCTGTGACATTTTGAGCATCAGTGCATTCAGGAGGAAACAATGCCAACATTACAAGATTGGTTCAGATGAAGAAGGCCCTCCAGGCCCATTTGATCTCATGCTTACAGAATGCCCACCCCACCATCTTTCCATCACAGCACAAAGCTGTTTTTCTTTTTTTAAATGAGTCCAGAGCTTAGCCTCAACCAGCCTGTCTGGTAATCTGTTGTACTTGTTAATTATCCTCTGGGTAATTTAAAATGTTTTTCTTGTCTAAGGTCCCCACTGAGATATCTCCTTTCAAACTGAACAGAGCCAGCTTTTCTAATTGTCACTCATAACTCATTCCTCTAACACATCATCTGTGTTGCTCTCCTCTGCACTGCCTCTAGGGCCAAGGCAGCCCCTTTTGTCATGGTGACCAGAACTGCGTGAAGTGCTTTAGGTGCCCAGATATCATGCTCAAGCTATAGAACTTGGTTCTCTAGCTCTGTGCTCAATTGGCTGCTTTGTTTCACGTACAAAATACACAACTAATTCACTTTACGGTGCTTTCTATGAAACGCTTTGAGACATCTCAAAGACAGGATAAAGCACTATATCAAATGCAAGGATTATTATTAACAGTAATAATATAATAATCCTTGAATTTGATATAGCGCTTTTCACGCCTTCTAGATGTCTCAAAGCGCTTCACAGAATATACTGTAAAGTGAATTGACTGCATTTTTGTGGGCGAAACGCGGCAGCCAATTGTGCACAGCAGTGTCCCACAAACAGTCGTGGATTGAAGTGACCAAATTATTATTTTTTTTTCTTGAAGGATTATTATCAGGCGTGTGGAATAAGGAAACTTGCCCAAGATTTCGCCCTGCCGGGAATCAAACCCAGATCTCTCGCTTGTGAGGCGAGTGCTCTAACCACTGAGCCACAGGACTCCACAATTATTATTATTGAGTATAACTTCTGAGGATCTGAACTAAACTGATTTGGCCACAAAGGCAACATCCTGTTTGCTTTAAGTTTTTTTTTTCTCTGTCACACTATTTTGGCATGGTAAGCAATGAGCCAACTAACACTCCGAGATCTCTTTGAGTTTCGCTCTTGTAAATTCTATCCAATGCTTGTTTCATGAAGGAGAAAGGAATTGTGGGGTAAGGAGGGATGCTAGGGAAGAGTTGGGAGTTAGGATTGGTGAAAGATTTAATTTCGACACTGCTATGGACTGTAGTTGGGTAAAATTATGTTGTATGGTCAACATAATTTATGTGCCTAATAAACTAGAATCCTCTTTAGTCGATTCCATGTAATTGTATGTAAATATAACTCACAACAAAAACTATGCAAATAATGAAGTCAATTTTTTTTAATTAAACTAATCTTAGTCTCAACTTTTTCTAAAAGTGTTCAAACAGTGGGGTGAAAATGAACATAATCATTTATGCATTAAAGTGCTCATAGAAACTGAGTGAGAGTTAGTGCTGTACATATTTAATAACAAGCTGATGACACAATACATTGTAATTTTTACCGGCTATATCTGAGCCTGTGTGTGCAGCTCTTTACTTGAATTGTTATGTAATGAAAGCATGTACGAAACCTTCACACACGCTTTCATTACATCGAGGCTTGACTCTGCAAACTCCTTGCTTGTTGGCCTCCCCAACTCCTCCCTCCATAAGCTGCAGATCATCCAGAACTCTGGAGCCCGTGCCCTCTCGCACAGCGGGCTCCATGACCCTATCACCCCCATCCGACTCCAGTGGCTTCCCATCACACAGAGGTTACAGTTCAAGATCCTAGTCCTCACCTTCAAACCCCTCCATGGTCTTGCTCCCCACTACCTCTGTGACCTCCTAACCCCCTACCATTCTGCTCGCTCCCTCCGCTCAGCGGGTTCTGGCCTGCTTCATGTCCCCCGCGTCGCTCACCCCACCATTGGCAGGTGGGCCTTCAACCACTTTGCTCCCACCCTTTGGAACTCCATCCCGCATCCTCCGCCTTTTCCCTCTCTTGCCACCTTCAAGACCCATCTCAAGACCTTACTCTTCAACCGTGCTTTCGATCTCCCTGCTTCCCCCCCATCCCCTCCACCCTCCCCAATCCTGATACCTAGCTCAGGTCCGAAACTCTGACTGACCAGCGCCTTGGGATGTCCTCCTGACGTGAAGGGCGCTATACAAATGTAATTTTGTTGTTGTATAAGATGATGGATGCTGAAGTTTGTTGTATTGTAGAACTGATTAAATATATTCAGTTTCTTGAATGCTAATTTTGTTTTCAGATTTTTTAACCCAAGTTGTTATTTCTAGAGGCCATACATTGATTGTGTTTACTGGGAAATTCAGTCCTACAACTTGTTGAAGGCATTGTGATATTGTTTCCAGGTCAAATCCCTGACCCTGTTTGTAACGCACTATCCTCCTCTGTGTGAGCTGGAGAGACTGTATCCAGAGAATGTCCGGAACTATCACATGGCCTTCCTGCTGAATGAGGAGGAGGATGAACAAAAAGGTATGAAAGTTTCATGTCTGATAAACTGAACTCTGATGCTTAAGATAATAATAAGAGTCCTTATATTTAATGCAGTCTTTTTGATATAATAATGCAAGAAATATGGAGACAGACACATTAAGCAAGTGGACAGAACTGTGGCACAGGAATTTAATAATAATACAACAGATTTCGATTTGCATAGCACCTTTAATGTCGGGAGGATGCCCCAAGGCATGGTCAAAGAGAAAGGGTTTGAGCTGCACCTTGATGGAGATGAGGGAAAGGGCAAGTTGTAGGGACTCTGGAATGGAATAATTTGCACACAGCAATGTCCCACAAACAGCCTTGAAGTGTACATTGTCCTCTCTTCTATCTAGCCTCTAAACTGTCATTCTGACCATTGAAACCTTCATCAATAATACTATGTTGCTTTTCTCAGAACATTTTTGTCTTGCTCCTCCTCAGGACCAAGTACACATCCTTATATTCTCCTGATGTTCCCTTGAATACTCACTGTTGAAATTAAAACCTGTAGCAACTTTCTTATCCTGAGACCCTCAAAATTGTGAAACTCTCCCCACAATTTTCCCATCTTCCTGCAACCCACAGGCATCTAAATGTAAAACAACAACAAGATTCCATTTATAGAGCGCCTTTCACATCAGGAGGACGTCCCAAGGCGACATTACAAAACAAATCACCCAACCATCACTACATGAGTATTCTCATTGTTTCACCTATTCTTCTCAATCTTTGCTCTTCGCATAGGCTTAGCAATTGTTTTTCTTTTTAACTAATGTGAAAAACAATTAAACCAAGCAGTTTGGTGTTTTGACTCAAATATATCTGGTGATAGTGGTGTCTTCCTAAAGCACAATACATTTTCAGTTGTAGTTGC
Organism: Callorhinchus milii; assembly: GCF_018977255.1. Classification (NCBI taxonomy): domain Eukaryota; kingdom Metazoa; phylum Chordata; class Chondrichthyes; order Chimaeriformes; family Callorhinchidae; genus Callorhinchus; species Callorhinchus milii. The sequence goes on along the minus strand of NW_024704742.1, from coordinate 114,844,511 downwards.
ACATTGTCTAGACATTTTACCCTAGGCAGTAGTCATTCCTCTACATGCACATAACGTCAGACTTGTCATCTGAAACTAGATTTTGCTGCTTTGCTTGGCAAAGCCAAGCCAAACAGTTCAATAGCACAGGCCAGTATAAATTCGTAAATGCTGCTTTGATTACACAGTACATCCTTACTTACTTCACAGTATGACAAGGAAAGCTTTCACGCTTTCTTGTTATGTACTCATTATTGACAGATACCGGAATAAAAAGCTATTCAACTGTTGATATTAAAGCTGCCTGTGCAGACTCTGAATCGGATTTATAAGAATAGAGGCAAGCAAAGTAACAGAGGGATTTGGGTACAAGTCCTGCAAGTTGTAGGACCAGGAAACAGACAGTTAACTACCAATACCAAACTCGCCCCATTATGCACGGGGCAATTTGATGCATACCTAACACCATTAAACCACAGTGCGTATCAGTGATACCTACTTTATACAGCAGGACATTGGAGAAAGCTTTCCCAGTTCTTTGAATACCCAAACAGAACAGCCGAAAAAAACTTTCAAATTATAGTGAAACTCTGTCACTCCAAGCGAAATACAGTGGTTCAAATTACTACTTTAATGGAGTTGACAAGTTTTCCAAAGTACTCTTATCTCGAAAAGTACAAAGTATTTGAATAGCCGGGATAAAGAGTGAGTGCAGATATTGAGACACACACACTCAATGAATTGCTATCTCACATGTAGACAGCGTTTTGGACCACAGAGTGAGCGGTGGGAAAAAATGAAGGCACATGGTTTTGCAGTTGCAAGAGAGCATGACTGAGGGGAAGGGAGAGATGGTGTGTAGGGTGATAGAGGAGTAAATGAAAGTGTCACCAAGGGATTGGCTCTTCCTGAAAGGGAAGGGAGTTGGTGTCTGGGGTTGGAATTGTGATGTTGGTGGAAAAAATCCTGAGTATTAACCTGGATGGTCAGGAGGCTGGTGAAATGAGAGAAAGGAATCTGTCACTGTTGAGAGAAGAGGAAAGAGAATAAGAGTTGAGGGGTGAAACCAGGACCAGACAGCCGTTGTGATCACTGACGTTGGAAGTGAAGCTTCGTGATTAGTGACTAGGGAAACCCTCTCGAAGGATAAAAAATGCCCTTTTTGAAGCTCTGGTGCAGGAAGTGGAGTGATTAAAGCTGATGGGTCAGAGACGGAGAAGCTGAAAGGAATGGAACCTTTGCAGGAGAATGAGTGGGAAGAATGAAAATCTAAGTAGCTGTGGGAGTCTGTGGAATTGTAATGTATGTCAGTTGTAAGAACATTATCTGAGAGAGAGAAAAACGTCAGGGAATAGTTAGGGATAAACTCAGTTAGGGATGAGTGAGGGCTTGGTGGAAATGACAGGCATAGTCTTTGAGGCAGTTCCAGATCAGAGCAAGAGGAGAAAGCAGCACTAAGTCAGTCATCAGAGCAGTAAAGGAAGAGGTTAGGAGCTAGCCTGAGTAGTGCTGGAACAAAGGGGTGTTCCACCTAACCTACCGAAAGCACAGGTTCCCACGGAGCTCAATTAATCTGGAGGATATGTTTGGAATAGAAAAAGATTATTGCAGCTCAGGCAACTGTAGCTAATGGAAAAGGCCAGTCAGGGAGTTGGGTAGTGGGGAGGGGGTGGTTGGTCAAGGAAAACGCCTTCTGTTCAGCTTTCCGGTCTAATCTACTGTTTTGCTGATAGCGGTACATGGAGACATTTCCACTTGCATGGTCAGACCGAATTGTTCTCGCTTTATCTAAGTCCTCTCATGTTTCAGGCACTCAGCACAGCTCACAGTAGCAGCATACAATATATATTAATGCCAGTAAACAGAAAGGATGTCCACTTGTTGTGCTAACTTAACAGCTTCCATTTAACACGAACCATAATGTGCATTTTTAATATTCCAGTCTTGAACACAACATAGTTGTGTCAGAAGGCAAAATACTGCAGATGCTGGAAATCTGAAGTAAAGAAGTCGCTGGGAACACTCAGTAGGTCAGGCAGTATCTATGGAGAGAGGGAAGTGAGATAATATTTCAGGTTGATGATCTTTCGTCAGACGCTGCATTGTATTCACTACCGCCTGACTTGTTGAGCGTTCCCAGCAACTTCTGTTAATTATTATAGTTGTGTCAGAGTCGTTGATGGGGAAATGTATACGCAATTTCCATACTGCTTCTAAAGAGTTAAAGAAAATAAAATCTCTAGTTTCTTTTGTTGAAGTGACAGGAGCGATGAGAATTTCTTCAGACTTGATTTCCTTTTGGCCCAGTGTACTTTTTGGATACTCTGGGGGTGAAGATTGTGTTTTATTCTTGAATTTTTAAAGCAAGTTTCCTCCATCAGCAATTCTAACACAACTATGTTGGGTTCATGATTGGAATATAAAAAACAATCAGATCAATCTCTTGAACTGCACTTTTTTCAACATCTCCCTCCCACTACCCCCCACCCAAACCTCCAGTGCGGGTACTCAGTCAGTTGTATGAGGTGCTTTGAGACGTCTTCCCTAAGTGAAAGCTGCTGTTTAAATGTAAATTGTTTTTATTAGCAGTCTTACCTGTACTTTCACGTAGAGAAGACGTGAAAAGCGCTATAGCAAATGCAAGGATTATTATTATTATATTCTACTTGTGCTGAGATTCCAGTTTCCCATCTTATCTTTAACAGCTGGAAATCCACATGCAATTGATGCCAAGCATTAAGAAACTATTCCTTCCTTAAAACAGTCTCTTATCATCATGGATTATGTATTAGAAGATAAAGATAACGATTGAGGTTCATTGTGTGCATTTCTAATTTATTATTATTCTAATAACAGGAAGCTGTTATTTTCTGCATTGAATACAATAACTAATATGCCACCTTTATATACAGAATAATGAAAAAGCAGCAACTAACTACAATACTTCAACCTAATCAAAGGGCTCCAGAGATGGTGTGGATTCTGAATACGTTCTGAACTTTTAGATTTCATCCTTATACCACAACTTTTTATCTGTTGTACCTGACAGGGATATCACAGCCATGGAGGTGATTCAGCAGTAATGCACTTGGGTGATACAAGGTTATAGTTCAATGGACATGCATTCTTGCTGGAACAGAGAAGATTGAGGATGAAATACAAGTTGTCAAAATTAATGTTTTTATAGACCAGATGGAAAATCCACTCATCGTTGCAAGGGAAGATAAACAAAGAATTAACACTGGAAGATATTTTGCTCTTATTATTTTACTCATTTCTGTTCCAGCAAGAAAACCCCTCCACAGAACCATAAATGACTTGGACCTAAAGTTCTGCTAAACCTTTATAAGTCACTGGTTAATCCTCAGCTGGAGTATTGTATCCAATTCTGGGCATCACACTTTAGGAAGGATATCAAGGCCTTGGAGAGGGTGCAGAGGAGATTTACCAGAATGGTACCAGGGATGAGGGACTTTCGTTATGTGGAGAGACTAGAGCAACTAGGGATTGTTCTCCTTAGAGCAGAGAAGGTTAAGGGAGATTTAATAGAGGTGTTTAAAATTATGAGGGGTTTTGACAGAATATATAGGGAGAAACTGTTTCCACTGGCAGGTGGGTCGGTAACCAGGGAGATAGATTTAAGATAATTGGCAAAAGAACCAGAGGGGAGATGAGGAGACATTTTGCAGTTCTTGTATTGGATAAAAAGCACCTTCATTTCTTCTCTACTTTTCTTTAATAAAGCAAAGCAAGAGAGGGCGATTCAAGAAAAGATAGAAATGTTCTGCATGAAAGAGGCCCATTTGGTCCACCACATCTGTGCTTTTGCTACTTATATCTCCTAAATCCCCTTTTTATTAATCCCTTTTTCCTAATCTCCCCATAGCCCTTAATGTTTTATATAGGTGTTTTGTTTAATCCGGTATTTTTACTGTCAAATGATGGTCAGCTTTTTGAAATATCTCCTTAATTGGGTTTCTTCAATACGATAAATTATGCTGGGGAAAACAAGCTGAAATGTTCATGGATTTGGGATCCAGATTTTCCTTATAATAACTTGCTGGGAACTATAAATGGATAATTCAAGAACGATGTAGGGTTGGGAGCTGACAAGGAAACAGTGTTCTGGTGAGCCTGATCTGTACAGACTATGTTTTGGAAGATGTTACTTCCTGCTCTGTCTAGGATTAGCTGGGTTTTTTCAGTTTCACTTTAGTGTAGTGTTGAACTTCTGTCCAGCACGGAAAATGATAATTCGGCCCAACTAGTCTTGTTTATAATAATAATCCTTATAGTTTATAATTATACTGCACATGAGTCCCCACTTTCTCCTTACCACCTCCCTTTCCCTTCTATTCCTTCTCTCTCATCTGTTCCTTTCTCCTTGACAATTGTGATGCTATCTATACTGACAGTCCACATACCTATTCCCCTTTTATAATAATAATTAATAATCCTTGCATTTAGTATAGCGCTTTTCACATCTTCTAGATGTCTCAAAGCGCTTCACAGCATATACTGTAAAGTGAATTGACTACATTTGTGGGCGAAACGCAGCAGCCAAGTGCGCACAGCAGTGTCCCACAAACAGTCGTGGATTGAGTGATCAAATTATTTTTATTTACTAAAAGTGCTGAACTTTACACGTAAGTGAACCTTTTTTTTGGTACGTTTCATCAAACCGTTTTCTGCGTGGTGTGCAGTTTAAATCCTGCCTGCGCTTTGTTACACTGTGGGAACAGCTGTATTCACTTTCCGACACCAGCCATCTGGTTTAATTGTTTGCCTGAAAGAAGATTGACTGACACACCTGCCCTTTTAATCCGCACAGGATTGGTGGAGAAATTGCAGCCGGAGTTCATCACTTTCCTCTATCAGATGACTGAGGGGGCTGCAGCTTGCAGCTATGGCTTAAACGTGGCCAAACTGGCCCACATGCCTGATGAAGTACTAAAGAAAGCTGCTCAGAAATCCAAGGCACTGGAAGGCTTAGTGAACATGAAAAGGTATGAACGCCCGTGATCCTGATTTAAGAATTACAGGAATTTTTTTTGTTCTTAAAAAGCGTCTTGCTGATTTTTCTCAAACTTTTAAGCATCTTGAAAGATAAAAAAAAAACATTTAATTCTACTTTTTTTTGGCTCGCCTGGCTTTTATAAAGCTTTGTGCATTAAGATTTTACATCTGTTACCAATATTAAAATGTCAACCTGCCAGCAGCAAGGTTGAGGTTAAGCAAACTTCGAGTATTCTTACTGTATCTGATAAGAATGTTCTACTTAAGCAGGGATGATATTTGCCAAGACTTGAACGCTGATTTATGAAGTCCAGAAGGCATATTGTTCAAACTGATATATTATTTTCTTCCAGTGTGATGGCTAAACATGCACAGACAGATGCTCCATATTTCTTGTGTTTGTCCTGACCCTTTTGCATATTTATTTGGCAACCTGCTGCTTGCTGACCCATTTCTGTGGTGTAACATTGAACTTCGAGACAATTTTTTCAAGATTTCTCGTGCAATAATTTATAAGTCATAGCAAACACACAGGTGCTTCATCCAGGGAAACTGATAAACAGTTCAGTGCTGTGTTTACCCTGTGGTGCAGCTGTCAGCAGATGGGGAACTGCCAGATGCTGTGACCTCTGGAGACTGGATGCCTATCAGGACACTCGGAAGCAGCGAGTCCAGTCCCGACGTCTCCAGTCCAGCTCTTTGCCGCTTCTCAATGTCTCTGGGCTATGGGTGGATCTGAGCTTTCGGTTCAGGCCGGCGTTGTGGTTTCCCACCGCTATTCTGCTGGATCTTCCCCAGTCAATGGTGATAGACCATAGGAACAGTAATAGGCATTCAGTCCCTCGAGTCTGTTCCGCCATTCTATTACAACAACAACTTGCCCTTATATAGCACCCTTCACGCTGGGCGGCGTCTCAGAACGCTTAACAATGGTGAAGCCCAAGGTTGAGCCCGGGGGAGGGAGAAGGTGACCGTAGGCGCAGTCGAAAAGGAAGGTCTTCAGGCACAACTTGAAGATGGCGAAGGGATTGAGGGAAGGGGAAAAGGGTTGAGGGAGCGATTAGATCATGGCTGATCTGTACCTCAACTCCTATTACCCACCTTTGCCCACGTCCCTTGATACCCATACCCAACAAAAATCTACTCACCTCAGCCTTGAAAATTTGAATAGATCTAGCACCACAGCCTTTTGGGGGAGAGAGTTCCAGATTTCCACTACTCCTTGTGTGAAAAAGGATAGTGGAAAGTACCCGAGAATTACCAAGATAATAAGCGTATGCTGAGGTGACAGTGCTGTAGTGTGTATGGTTGAATTATTGGCATTCTCTTCTCTGGGTCAGAAGATGTTTAGAATATTGTGTTAGTATTGGTCAGCCCACTTTAGGAGGACAACAAGGCAATAGAAAGGGTAAATTTACTAGGTGATATCGGGGATGAGTGGTTTAGGCCTAAGATCAGAACCTGGAGGAACTTGTTAGTGAACCAGTGACTAGAAGGCATCAATTCAAGCGAACAAATGGGGAGGTTGGGAGAATTTGTTTCACACACAATGTAGTTAGGATATGGAATGCCCTGCTGGGAGCAGTGGTTGTGGCAGAATCCATATTAGCTTTCAAAAGGAATCTAGATGGATACCTAAAATAAAAGGGAGGTAAATGGGACTGAAAAGATTGCTCTGTAAAAGAGCCAGCGCAGACATAATGAGCTGAAAGATCTTCTTCTGGGATGGAACTTTCTATGATTTTTTGATGGGGAGTATAGCCTAGGCTGATGTTCCAGATGCAGAACTTGAGGGATCGCTGAATTATTGTGGTGTGGTCCTTTGGATGAGACATACAATCAAGGTCCCATCTCCCATTTTCCTGCTCTGATGATTCAGGTTTATGTTAACAGTCAATTGGTCCTTGCCAGTATTTCTTTCTCATTCATATTCAGCAAAAATACAATCTCATTCATTTCGTTGATATTTATACAATGAGGAGGTTAAAAAACTATGTGCTGTAGCAGTGATGTTTGATTGCAGGAAAATATGCCTCTCAACGTCAATTATTTTGAGCAGAGAATCCCCTGTACATCACAAGATCTCAGATTTCATCAGAGCCAGAGTTTTGTGATTCTGTCTAATGTCTAATTATGGGGAGTTTTGATAAAAGTCGATAGAAATTATTATAATAAGAAATTATTTCCACTGGTCAGAGAGTCATTGACCAGAGGCATCACTTTCACATAATTAGCAAAGGGAGAGGAGGGAGATTTTTATACACACCAAGGTATTTGTCTGTGGAATGCCCTGTCTGGTACAGTGGTCGAGGTAGGATCCACGTTAGATTGTAAAAGGGAACTGGATAGATATCTCAAAAGTAGTAATTTGCAGTGGTATGGGGAAATGGTAGATCAGTGAGATCTTTCTGTACATATATGATGGGCTTATGATTTTCTTCTGTGCTGTAATTTTCTATGGATCTATGGTAGAGGTGATCCATGTAGCAGACGGAGGTTTTGTTTCCAGCGGTCATTTACACTTTTTCAGTCTTGTTCTTGATGCAGATTAGTTGTTACATTTGCCTGTATATCAACAGTCACTACACATCAGAACAAGCAATTATGTGAAGTGTTTTTTTGATGGGAATGAGCTGCATTTGCAAATGTTTCTTTGAAAAAGCACAATTTTTCAGAACAATGGAAAAGCTAATCATCAGTGAAGAATACCATTTACCTTGTTGGAGTGAATAGTCCAGGGAGTCATAACACAACTTTTAAATTGTATATTCGTGTCTATAGATCATTATAACACGCTATATCAAACACAAGTATTATTATGATATAGTTCCTTTCACGTTGGAAAGAAGTCTCAAAGTGCTTCATAGAATTTACTTATATGGTAATAAATATAAGTATTTGCTTTAAATTTTCTCTTCTGGTGAACTGCCAGTTTACTGCTTAGTGTATGTTGCCATAGAATAAAATGTCCTAGTTTCAGAGATACAATGGTACAAAATAAGTGTACTGCGACTATTGCCTTGTTCTATATGATTATAGGTTCAGTTTTGTAGGTAAACAGAATGAATCTGAAGCAAATAGGATGCTTAGTTTATTACAGAAAGTCCAATTATTTGCGATTCATCTGATGATCCCCAGTGTTAGAGGAATGAGCTATGAGAACAATTAAACAAGCTAGGGCTCTTTATTTTTGAGAGAAGGTCACTCAGAGGAGCCACATAGAGATGTCTAACATTTTAAATGGAATTGAAAAAGTAAACCCAGACCAATATTTCAGAATGCACCAGGAAAGTAGCACAAGAGGACATGGGTTTGGAGTTATGAAGGGCAATTTCAGGAGAGAGGCCGGAATGTTTTTCTTTAATCAAAAGTGTAATTGCTGTACAAATATAAATTTGTTGTTGTTGTAAACACTGTAGCTGGTCGCCAGAAAGGGTGATTGAGGCTAGGAGTTTGATGCCATGATGAGAGGGTGGTAAGAATGCGTCTTTTGGAAGGGATGAGATCAGAAGAACCATCTTCATCTGAAAACCGATCTTATGGCCTTATTAGGTACAAATCTGGCTCAGTTGGAGTTGAGTCAGAAAGTTGTGAATTCAAGGCCCATATTGGGACTTACAGCTCATACTGTAGTCTGACACTTGAGTGTAGTGCTATTTCAGATGAGATGTTAAACCAAGGCTCTGTCTGCTTTTCAACAACAACAACTTGTATTTATATAGTGACCTTCATGCGAATAACATCACGGAGCACTTAACAGCAGTGTGGCTCGATCCCGATCCAGAAAGGGGATGGAGGTGGTTGAAGGCATGGTTGAAGAGGTGGGATTTGAAGATGGGCAGAGGGGCCAAGGCAGAGGGATCGAGGGAAGGAGTTCGAGACATTTGGGGCATAGTGGCTGCCGTCTAACGGGTAGGGTGGTCCCAGCTGGACAAGAAGTGGGAAAGCTTGCCTGACAGCGATATCAATGGTTTTAGCTGGTTAGACTCCAGCAGTTCCCCAGTGCACACTCTGAGGTCCTCAAGCTTTGGCCTCCCGCACCTAATACTTTTCGGAATTAGTCCAGCAGAAGGCATCCCTCCAGGAAGAGAGTGTGCCTTCCATTCCAACAATCTATCTCTGGAATTCTCAGCCTGGATTGAATACTCTTAAGCATGGTAATGGGTTTCCGCATGTTTCTTAGACACCTGGCTGGCCCCCAACCCCCCAAAATGCTGGTTTTAGCTGGTTAGACAACCGCAAAGCACACATCAGGGTCCCCAAGCTCTTGCCACCCTGTGCCTAATACTCTCCGGAATTAGGTAAGCAGGGTTCATCCCTCCAGGGGTAGAGTGCACATTCCATTCTAAACACGGAAATTTCATACATGTGCAAGTGACAGGCATGTAGCTCTGTTTGGTTTAGATAAATACGCAAAACAAAAAAAATAAGCAAACAAAAAAAATAAGCAAAGCTCAAAACAAATAACACGACAAACCTACAAACCTGAGCCCTTTGAAGTCTCCCTTTTAGTATCGTGCCTGTGATAAAGCGATACAAATATTCACATTTTTCTAACACCTCGTCTAAAAGGACAGTGTTTCGAACCCACAACCATATGTTGTGTTCATCCATTTTGAACACCTCCTAGGCTCTGACGATTTGTGCCCAGATTTAGTGGCTGCTTGCAAATGCTCTTTATGTGGGATTGATCGTTACAAAGAATGTAATTAGATTTTTCTTGTTTTTCTGTTATGTAAACCCATTTGATTTTGCAGAACAAGCTGCACTATGACAAAAATAGTTTGCCATCTGGTTGTGTGTTTTTCTTTCTCCTAAGATCACATCATAGTGACACTCAGGAGGGCAGTTGAGAGTCAAAGCAAGAGCATGACAAGGAGAATTATCGTGAATTAACTGTTGTAAAGCTGCTGTGTTTAGTAAATAGGTTTGGACATTTTTGTGTGCGAGTTAATAGCACGGTAGTATTTATTGATGATAAATGGATGCAGAGCCCACTTGTACACAACTGTAAGAACATTGTCACTGTTGTGCCTTTTCACACACTGTGTGAGCACAGAGCAGGAGACATGGCTTTCAACAGATCGTGAACCTTTGTAATAAGATCTGAAGCACACAACCTTGTTAACTGTTTTAATTCCATGCTAACCTTTTTCTTGTATATTGTTTTCTTTTCAAGAGCTCAAACTGTCATTTAATATGTTCTGCCAAAGCCTATTTCAGTTGTTGAAACACTGTCTTTTAATAGATGTAGGTGCATTGAGACTGTCAAGGACCTTGGCTTCTCTTTCAACCCAATAAATTCCAATAAAACCTATCACTTATCCTTTTAAAGTGGAGCACTATCACATTTCGGACAGAAGGTTGTGGGTTCACTTAAGCTCATCTCGTCTGATATTTCAGTGCAGTATTGGGGAAACACTGCATTGTCAGGTGCCACCTCTCAGATAAGATGTTAAACTGAAGTCCCATCTGCTTGCTGAAGTGGACATGAAACACTAGGCTTTTTTTTCAAAGTACTCCAACTACAACGTGCCTAAGTGTAAAAATAAAGTGTCACCAAAAACGTAACTTGTATATTTTGGTTATGATGCCCAGATATTAAGTAAACCACATGAACAAATGTTCTGGAGATAATTTCATTGATTGTATATTTTATTTCACCCACAAAATTCACTTTACAATATATTGTCAATTCACTTTACAATATATTCTGCGAAGCGCTTTGAGATGTTTTAAAGACGTGATAAGACACTATATCAAATGCAAGGTTTATTATTATTATTGTTCTGGTTGTACCATGAGTTTAATTAGGAACTGAAGGTAGAAGTTGGAAAACTAATTTCAACAGATCTTTGAACTTGTGAAAGTGCAGTACAGAGAACTCTAGATTACAAGAGACTCAAATTGATCTAATCTAATCAGTATAGATACTAGCTTCCGATAACAGCATCAATCTTTTTCTGAAATGAGTCTAGTGTCCAGGCCTTCCTTGCAATCTATACATATTGTTAATTACCTTCTGTATGAAGAAATACTTTGTGGTATCTGTTGTGAACTTGTCTTTCATGAACCTGAACCTGTGCCCGCTTGTTTTTCTACCTTGTCACTAAAAACAAAATATTCCAGGCTGTCGATCAACCTCTAGCTCATGTGCTGCAGGTCTTCTGCTGCAGCACGGGGTAAACACAGAGATTAAGGAGGTAATTCCCAATTGTTAGTATATTTACTGATCTTGGCTAGTAAGAATATTGTATTCTCCACTGATTTGTAGGTTATGGACCTTATAATGGGAAATTATAAGATAAGTTCAAAATTGAACTGTAAACTCACCACCAAAGTCTGTAAATTTACTGAGGATCAAAGAATTGCCTCTTAAGAGTCCTTGTTGACAAACTAACAGTAACTGTGATGGATTGATTGACAATTTGTCTGACATTAAAACATTAAAACAGTGGCCTTAAAATTAAGATTGTGCAGAACTTTGGAGGGTTCTTAAATGCACTCATAATTCGGAAGTCAGTTTTAGACAGTTCTCACCAGCCTGCTTCAAATTTCTCAAACTTCTTAACTAGATGAATTTAAATCCTGTGCAATCTTGCATTTTATGATAAATGGTCTTAAGGTGTGATTCCCAGGTCGATAGTTTGAGTAAACTATCCATGTTTACTCTGTGAATATTTCAACATATTTATGGTTCTGAAACCATTAAGACAATCAGACATTCTTCCCACTTTATTGTCAGCTTTGAAGTTTGGTCGCAAGGAATGATATATAATTAGATATGAAAAACTTGGCACTTCAATTGTGCTTGTCATATAAATTACAGCCAACTCTTCATGCTGTGTGTATCATGTGTCACCCTATTATTATTCTTTCTTTTTAGGAAGAAAATTAAATCCTTCATTGAAGTCTGGAACATAGACAAAGGAAAAAAATTGAGAGGCTGGGTGGCGGACAATGAATAAATGTTACCTTTTATTTAAACAAATGCAATTATGTGATACTTTGATTTTATGTTTAGCTGTGGGAGAACGGTAATGTCCTGCTGGCTGTAATTGAATGCCAATGATGGTGTTTTACTTGCACTGTTTATTAGGGTGATGGTGATGTGCTTTTACACTTTAGCCTCTGCTTTTGCTGGTTTCCCTCCTTTATGCATTTTGCAAGGAAGTTCTGAATCATGTAATCATTGATCATTTTGCACAGCATTCAGCCTGGTTTGTAAAATACTGTAGTCACTCAATACTGAACGCGATCACTACTGAATTTAGTCAATGAGTTGAGAAATTGCATTTTGCACGTTTTTTTGAAAAAAATGCAGAGGTTTTTTGCAGTGGCTTATATGCCTAAGCCATTTCTAAATGTCTTGACATTGGACAAGGGTGTACTTTTTTCTCCCCCTGAAATTAATTATTGACAAAAACTTAGAGCATTGTCCAAATATATCACTGTATTTTGTAAAACAAATGATGGCTAGTCTTTTAACTGAGAGCAAGCTGTTTTTTAAATAAACATTTCACATCATTTGTTCTGTATGGAACCCGCCATCAGTGAGAAAATTCCTATGACTACTTGAAAGCTGTTCCTCTTGAAAATGTAACCTAATGCATAAAAACAGTTCAGAACTTATGAGATGTTTTGTAAACCAAACAAAATAAATTGTAAAAAATTTTCTTTGTGCTTTGTAATTTATTTCTTGTGCAGTCACAAACTATAGTTTCCGTATGTCTTTTATTGCTGTTTCCCCCTCTGCCTTTTGTGCCAGCAGTATTGAATGCTGGGTGGGCTTTGTGCAGCGTTCCATCAGTGGCAACCACTCTCTCGTATCTCACCCTGTCAAATGTGCTTTGTGTGAGCACAACTATTTTGGTCTATTTGGTCACCGGGGTCATCCTAGCACAACTTGTCTTCACCCCAGACCTGAAGTTCCACTTCGTCAGAGCCTATTTTGTCTTAAAACTTGAGGCTAAACTTGATGCTGACTTTGAGAATTTCCTACAATTCTACGATATCTTAAGTTTTAAGATCAAATGGTCTTACAAGCTAAGACCAGGTGAAATTTTAGGCTTCTGCTACTGAAAATCAGACATGAAGCGCTTTGGGACATTCTGCTGACATGAAAGGCGCTTTATCAAATTCAAGGATTATTATAACAAAAATGCTTCTTAGCATTAAACCTCTACAGTTTTAAGGTGTATTTGAGCCTGGCTCCGCAAAAAGTACATTTTACCCTCTTAAGTTAGGCTTCTTATTGGCTGGTCCAGTCATTATGGTCAGTTGCCTCCCTCACCACAAAATGGCACCAGCCTTGGCCCAGAACCAAAGTACATAACCTGATTCCTGCTGTTGAATGGCAAGAGACTTGTTAAATGTGTTGGTCAGTGATGTCTGATGAGAATGTCCATGTTAAACTGCAGAAGAAGGACTTGTAGCAGTGAGAACAACCAGTAAGCAAACTTGCATAGGGTCTCTGTCGGAACCTCCCCTCCTTTAGATCCTGCAGGGCTTGTGACCTTTCCAAAGGAGGGAAGCAAGGGGAAAAAAAACACAAAGGGCTGTCATGTTGTTTATCTTGTAATATAACAGAAACTTGAGAGTTATTATCACAAGTAAGAGAAAATGATTGAAATCCCTCTGTAACTACAATAAGTAATGCCCACAATCACAGATGGACATTGTAATGCACTAGTGTCTATTTTCACAGAATTCTCTCCCTTGTGACAAATCATCGGGTGTTGTACAAGGATGAGGCTGTTCTGTTTGATGCAGTTCAATTAGCCCTGACATGTCTGTTGGTTAAATCCCATCCTACATACACATGAATCTGCTGACTGCGCGAACCTGGACCATGTTCATTAACAGGCTTGCCTTCAGGCACCTTGGTACAGTGATGGGGTAAGAAATCATTTCAGTCTTATGTATGGTGTAAAAAAAAAAGGTGTTCCAGAGAATGTTTCTCAGGTTGTAATACGTAAAGAAGGTACGAATGGTAAACCGTAGGAGGGTTTATAACATTATCTCAACCCCTCCATATGTTGCTTCCTTGAGACACGCTCTAGACTGTATTATCCATTATAAGCCGGTTTAAACATACACTTATCTGTTCATTACTGTCCACAGAAAATGTGCTTCAGTCCATAATCCATCTTTTAACACAGTTTAAAGAGACATTGTCTGCTAATCCTGTGCAGAAAGGCTGAAGAAATATGTATTATTTTTATCATCGTAACATCACTTAGAAGTCCTGGGATGATACATTTCACTGTAATTTATGTCGGATTGTATGCTAATGAGCAAAGGTAAAAAGGTTTGACAGCCCTTCTTCATGAAGGTTGTGGTTCATGCTGCTGAATTTAGCCCACATGTCAGCCTGAGTGGCAGTCTCATTGATAAACCAGCAAACTATTGAGGTCTGGTTGGAAACCTCTGATAGCTTTGATGATAATAAAAATAATTCTCGCATTTGATATAGCGCCTTATGTCTTCAAGATAAGCATGTACTATAAAGTGTAGTCACTGTATTTTGTATTTGTGATCCAAGTAAACAGCAAGTGAAGTAGCCATTCTGCTAACCAAGTATCTATCTAGATTCCTTTTAAAAGCTAATATGAATTCTGTCTTAACCACTCCTCCCTACAGGACATTGTGGGTGAAACGCGGCAGCCAATTGCTCACTGCAGTGTCCCACAAAGAGTCGTGGATTGAGTGACCAAATTGTTATTGCTTTTTTTTCTTGAGGGATTATTATCAGGTGTGTGGAGTAAGGAAACTTGCTCAAGGTTTCGCCCTACCGGGAATTGAACCCAGATCTCTGGTTTGCGAAGCGAGTGCTCTAACCACTGAGCTACAGGACTTCAAAACAGGATGGGGGCGAAAGGGCCACGAAGCCTAGTGCAGGAGAAGACATGGGCTGCAGAGACGTACCCCCAAATTGAAAGGTGCTACAGTAAACACATGTGAGTTGCTGTTGTTGTATCATAATGTTAATTAGTGCAGCAATTGTGCGATTGTGTGAATCACAATATTGTGATTGTGTGTATATTACTCTAATATTTATTTGAATCTCCTTGCCCTTGTGATAATATCTGCCTTACCAATAAGCATGGATAGAATATAAGTATTAAGGTTTATCAGAGTGAAAAGACAATAATAATATATTGATAATAATCCTTGCATTTGATATAGCGCCTTATCACATCTTCGAGACGTCTCAAAGTGCTTCACAGAATATACTGTAAAGTGAATTAACTGTATATTTTGTGGGCGAAAAGCAGCGGCCAATTGTGCACAGCAGCGTCCCACAAACAGTCATGGATTGAGTGACCAATTTATTATATTTTTGAAGGAATTATTACCCCTGGAAAAGCGATACACCAATTGACTAACAAGCGGGTTCCTAGGGTTACAGGATATATCAAGTAGGAACAAGTGGGGGATGGGCAGATAAACATATTTTTATGCGTGTTTTTAACTTAGATTCTCTTTGCCTTAGGATGCAGAAGAACCTAAAATTATCATGTCACAAATGGAAATAAAATTGATACCACATGTCAAAGAAATGTTAAGTCTTTCTCCCAGTTATCCTGTTTTATATTCCCTTCCTAATCCAGATTCAAATGAATTAGCGACTCATCATGTTTTTGAGGCAATTGATGTTTCGTTTGTCCTACACCATATATTTTCATTTCTAATCCTTTATGTTTTTTACAGCAGCTTCAAGATGTTTATTTTTACGTGAAAGGTGTCATATAAATGCAAGTTGTTTTTATTATATAACCAGATTACAACAACACAAAATTGCATTTGCATAGCGCCTTTCACGTTGGGAGGACGTCCCAAGGCGCTGGACAATCAGAATTTCGGACCCGAGCTGGGGGTTGGGAATCAGGATGATTGAAAGCAAGGTCGAAGAGGAGGTTTCTTGAGATGGGTCTTGAAGGAGGCAAGGGAGGGGGTGAGGGATTACAGGATGGAGTTCCAGAGAGTGGGGGCAGAGTGGCAGAAGGCCCGGCCGCCAAAGATGAAGCAGGCCAAAGCCCGCTAAGTGGAGGGAGCGGGTAGGATGATAGGGAGGTTGCAGAGCTAGGGAGGAGCAAGACCATGGAGAGCTTTGAAGGTGAGGACTAGGATCTTGAACTGTATCCTCTGTGTGATGAGAAGCCAATGGAGTCAGGCGAGGATGGGCATGATAGGACCACGGAGCCTGGAACCCGAGAGGACATGGGCTGCAGAGTTCTGGATGATCTGCAGCCTGTGGAGGGAGGAGTTGGGGAGACCGACAAGCAAGGAGTTGGCATAGTTAAGCCTCAATGTAATGAACCCGTCGTGTATGAGGGTTTCGGTGGCCTGCCGTGTGAGACAGTGGCAGAACTGGGTGATGTTGCGGAGGTGGGAAAAGGCAAAGTGGGTCATGGCGCAGACATGGGGTAGAAAGGTTAGTTGAGGGTCAAACAAGACACCAAGGTTCTGGCTTAGTAAGGTGGAGTGTGCATCCAAAACTAATGTAAAGAACAAGAAAGGCTATGTATGGAATCACCTGAAACACTGTTGCAAGAGAGGAGGGACTATAATAATCCTTACATTTAATATAACCCCCTATCATGTCAGCAAGACAACTCAATGTTTCATAGGATTTTTCTGTAAAGTGTATTGGTTAGGTATTTTGCAAGCAAATGAGGAGCCTATTTGCTTAGTGCGATGTCCCACAAATAGCCATGAAGTGAAAGACCCAATTTTATTTGGGGGATTGTTAGCCAGGACAGCAGGAGAAACTCCCACTTCTTTCAAATAGTGTCATTGGGATCTTTAACACCCACTTCATGGCTCTTTGTGCATACATTGGATGCTGCAGTTGCCTAAAAGGTAAATCCTGTGAAGCATTTTGAGATGTCCTTAGTGATGTGAAAAGCACTACATCAATTGGAAGGTCTGTTTTCGTTTTCTACCTTTCTCATCACTGCAGTTCATGCCCAATCCCATAAGGAGAAATGTTGTCTACAATTCCTCCAAATCTCATTCACCCTAGTTTGTGTGGCTCAGCAAAGAGCTCCACACTCCTGCAACTCCTCCCTATATCCATTCCCAATAAACCACCTCAGCACCTCACTGATGAGATCAAGTGGATTAACTATGCCACCTCCTGCAGGGTGATGGAGTAGAAGTCCTTTCCAGCTTCACTATGGTATTAATAATTATCCTTGCATTTGCCTTTCACATCGGAAGGACGTCTCAAAGCATTTCACGGGGTTTACTGTAAAGTGTAGTGGCTGTGTATTTTGTAGATGATTGAAAAGTAAACCTCCAGAGCCATTTTGCTTTTTGTACAGACTGTTCCAATTAATTATATTTTTAATATCATTTTATCTGTTTGAAATCCTCATTTAGGTTTTGTTTTCCAAAATGCCCCAGGGAGGATGAGTCTAAAAATCAATGCAAATTTTTGAACTTTTTTTTTAAAAGACCAGGCCCATTGTGGGAGTTGGGGTGATCTTGCCTGGCCTTATTTTTAAGGAGTTTCTGCAAAACATGATGAAGAATAACAGAATAACATCTAAGTGTATTAACCCTGCTGCCCGGCAATGAAACTGGTTATGTAAAAGGAAGATTCCAATTTGATTTACACAACTTAACATAGATCATAAGAACTTGCTAGGCGAAACAAGACCAAGGTCCATCCAGTTTGCCTTCCCCCATCCTAACAGTCATGTGCACATGTCATGTCCCAAACTGTATACTGTATCCCAAGATATTGTTTCTTAACAGAAATCTTATTAATAATAATATTATTATTATTATTATTATTATCTGTCTTGAAAGAAACTACATTTTCTGCTTCCACCGTTTCCCGAGGGAGCCTGTTCCATATGTTTACTACTCACTCACTGAAGTAGTGTTTCCTAAGAATAAGAACTTCAAAACCAGGCATGATGTTCTGCTGCAGTGCAGGACCAGGGGACAAATCTGCCCTTTGGATTTGAAATGCTCCAAAACAATCATTGGAAAAAATTCCCTTAGGTTTAGCGATAGACCATGGGATGAGATCATGAAGGCATGTAGGGAATGGTTAAACTTGATAAAAATGACAAGAAAATATTCAACATAAACAGCCAGAGGTAAAAATGCTGGTGGTATATTCTTCACTCCACAATTGTAAAGCTTCTTTGCTCTATTGCTTCTCAGTATTTTGGAGCTGCCTTCTCAATGATTCCCAAACCATTTCTAGCAACACTGCCAGAGGATATTCTGTCAGAATTACTTGTTTTTCTAGTTAATTGACTCTCAAAACAAAATCAATTTTGCAATAGAAATATATTTATCTTTCTATAGACTAAGCTTACAATGCAGTTACAAAATTGGCACGTATTGGTTTTTAAACTGCAGGGAAGAATAATTGATGCTTTTTTGTTTCATTAAAATCAAATCATAGACGAGTACAAACATTTCCATAAAACAGAAAAGGCAGATCAATTAAGAGTAATAATGTGTGCTTTCCGCTATGAAATTATCTTTATATTGTTGACTGCCTTTCTAACGTGTTTACCCCTGTGATTGGTTGGCATTGTATGTGTGTTTCATTGTTATTTGCCTATTGTTATGTTATGTATAAAACCCATCACCATGCTTAAGAGTATCCATACTAAACAGAGTTCCACATATCCCATCTACACATGAAAATTTCCATGAATTGGAATGATACTCTTCCTTGTATTAGGCACTGATTGTCAGGAGCCAAGGCTCATAGAATCATAGTCGTACAGTACAAAAAGAGGCCATTCGGCCCATCAAGTTTGTGCCGGCTCTTTGAATAGAGCAATTAATGTCAATCCCACTCCCCAGCCCTTTCCCATAACCCTGCGAACCTGTCCTCCTCAAATACCCGTCCACCGCGTTTTTAAAAGTAGTTATCGAATCGGCCTCGACCACCCTTTCAGGCAATGCATTCCAGATTCGAACAACTCACTGCGTGAAAACATTTCTTCTCACCTCCCCTCTGCTTCTTTTAGAGACTATTTTGAATCTGTGACCTCGAGTCACCGACACACCCACCAGTGGAAACAGTTTTTCCCTTTCTAACCTATCAAATCCCCTCATGATTTGAAGACCTCTATTAGGTCTCCTCTTAACCTTCTCTGTTCCAATGAGAATAATCCTAACATCTCCAGCCTTTCCTCATAATCAAGATCCCTCATTCCTGGTACCATCCTCGTAAATCTCCTCTGCACCCTTTCCAATGCCTTAACATCCTTCCTATAGTGTGGTGCCCAGAACTGGGCGCAGTATTCTAACTGAGGCCTAACCAGTGTTTTATATAGGTTAATCATAACCTCCTGACTCTTGTACTCTATGCCCCTATTTATAAAGCCTAGAATCCCATATGCCCTTTTTACAGCTTTATCTACCTGTTCTGCCACCTTCGAGGATTCATTTACCTGAACCCCCAGGTCTCTCTGTTCTTTTAGCCCCCCTTAAGATTGTATTACCTATCCTATATTGCCTCCCCTCATTCTTTCTACCAAAATTCATTACCTCGTATTTCTCCACATTGAAACTCATCTGCCATGTGTCTGCCCGTTTTATCATTCTGTCTATGTCTTCCTGCAGTTGGCTACTATCATTCTCACTGTCTACTACCCTACCTTGGGGACACCAGAGTATGTTCTGGGTACTCTTGGAGTTTGATTAGTTAAAACCACATAACTCGCCATTTGCAAGCACTGCCAGGTAAGCTTTCCCACTGCTTGTTTAGATCAGACCACCCTACCAAATAGAACTTCGGCTTGCAGGGTTAACAGTAGCTGTGAGTGGGAAGAATCTATATCTCCAGTGACTGGTCTCCCTCTCCAAATCCTAGAGATGCGCCAGGATGGCTGGACTGTCATGAACCGTAGAGTACTGCAGACTCAACTGATAAGCGAGACTGCCACAGAGGGTTGGCTTGAATTCACCATTCCTTTGCCATGCCTGACACCCTAGAGCCAGTTAACAACCACTTACCTCCTCCCATCCTTCCAGGAGCATAATCACCAGTTGGTCATTTAACATCCTTCAATGTGGATTACCTGTTGTTTAATACGTAGCAATCTTTTGGCTTCAAGTTACGTAGCAAAAAATATTCCGGAAATTTTCTTGTTATTAAATCTAATTTCCTTCCATCCCCCTCTCCTCTCTTCCCTTAATCTCTCTGTCAAGCGGAACCATGGCTGTGTGGGAATGCCCCTGCTTTGCCACCCACTCAAGTGATGGCCTCACAGAGGGTGACCGAGAAAATGGCTGCGATAAAGATAAAATAAATCACAAGCTCCCAATTTTTTTTCCCCCAAAAAAACTTTTTTTGGGCGATTTTTCTAAATTCATCACTCAATCCATAACTGTTTGTGGAACACTTCTGTGCGCATTTGGCTGCCGCATTTCACCCACAAAATATAGTCAATTCACTTTACAGTATATTCTTTGAGATGTCTCGCTGACGCGAAGCTCCTTGGGACATCCTCCCGACGTGAAAGGCGCTCTATATATATAATTTTGTTGTTGTTGTAGTTCTTATTCACTGACATACCATACAAAATTACATTTGTAAAGCGCCTATCATGTCGGGAGGATGTCCCAAGGTGCTGAACAGTCAAAGATTAGGACCCGAGTGGGGGGAGGAGGGGGGTTTGGAATCAGGGACGGTGGAAGGCGGAGAAGGTAGGGGGTGGCCGAGGGCACAGTCGAAGAGGAGGGTCTTGAGGCACATCTTGAAGGAGGCAAGAGAGGGAGTGAGGCGAAGAGAATGTGAGATTGAGTTCCAGAGGGTGGGGGCAGAGAGGCTGATGGTCTGACTGCCGATTGTGGGGTGGGCCCAGGGGGACATGGATCAGAGGAGGGAGCAGACAGGTTGTCAAGGGGTTAACAGGTTAGAGAGGTAGGAGGGGTCAAGGCCATGGAGAGTCTTGAAGGTGAGAACGAGAATTTTGAACTCCATCCTCTAAGGGATGGGGAACCAGTGGAGCTGAGCGAGGGTGGGTTTGATGGGGTCATGGAGCCTGGTGCGGGAGAGTTCTGGATGACCTGCAGCTTGTGGAGGGAAGAGTTGGGAAGGCAGACAAGCAGGGCATTGGTGGAGTGTGCATCCTTGGATGCTGATGCTGGTAGGCTCTATGGAACATAGGGGAGCTGTTAACTAATAATAAAGCCTTAATAATAAAATGGACTATGATTTTTTAAGTAAAGGTATATGACATGACATTTTAATCTTTTCACTTCAGATGGTATTTGATCTCTAAATATCTAATATCTGTTTATTTTCCAGATTTAATAAAATCATAGTATCTTACAGCGCAGAAGAAGGCCATTCGGCCCATCATGCCTGTGCTGGCTCTTTGACAGAGCTGTCCAGTTAGTCCCACTTCTCCGCTCTTTCCCCATAGCCTTGCAATTTTTTCCTTTTCAAGTATATATACCAATTATACTTACTTATATATTCCAAAAGCTGCAGTTTTCTATTTATTTATTTGCAACTTTCAGTGTAACAAGCAATAAAATTAATATTATACCATTCAAAATTATAACCTTGCTTGCTTCTTTTCACTTGTAAGCAACCCTGATGTACAGGATAACACAGTGAGGAAGAGTATTATACATTGTGGCAATGCAGGTAATGCTTTGGATGGTTCTAATGCCTGCAACGACAGCCCATTATTTAAACACTATTTTCATTACCTGAACATCTCAGGCTGTTGTTTCAGACAATCACACAACGTTGGTGTTACAATTTGAAAGATGTTACAGAACTCTCTTCTATTAAGTCATGCACACATTTCATATAATTATTTTTGGTCAGCTGGGTGTCTTTCACATGCAGAAACTCATCACCATAAGAGGTTAAGAGCATCCTAAACCAGACTGAGCATTCCACATGTTCATGTAAGCAGACTCTTGTGATCTGGGAATATCTCACACATTCCCTTTAGCAATATTACTTTTAGAACCACGGCCAATCTTTTGTGTTTATGGGAATTTGTGCTTCAGGCCGAAGTATTGAAGAGTGAAGTATTACGGCTTAATGCAAACTTGTGCCAAGGAAAGAAAATAATAAACACAATCAAGCACAAACTATAGATTACATTTTACGAGGTTAATTTGTTTTGAAGCGTAGAATGTATTCAAAATGATAGAGAGTGTCAGCCTGGCTCAGTCAGTAACACTCTCACCTCTGACTCAGAAGATTATAGGTTCAAGCCCCACATCAGGACTTTGAAGTCACAGTCTAAGCTGACACTCTAGTACGATGCTTGGGTTGCACTACATGGTCAGAGGTGCAGAGATGTTAAACACAGGCCCCATCTGCCTGTTCACATGGACGTTAACCCGATCCACCCGCCCCACTATTGGTGGGAGAGCCTTCAGCCACTCTGCCCCCAACCTCTGGAATTCCATCCCCCAATCACTCTGCCTCGCCCCCTCCTTAGCCTCTTTCAAATCCTGCCTCAAAACCCTCCTCTTCGACCATGCCATCGGTCACTCCCCTCCCTTCTCCCCCCCTGACCCCAGCTTGAGTCTGAAACACTGTACACTGTCCAGCGCCTTGGGATGTCCTCCCGACATGAAAGGCGCAACAAATGTAATCTTGTTGTTGTTGTTAAAGATTCAACAGCAGTATTCAAAAGAGAAGGGAGTTTCTCCTCGTGTCCGGCCATTAACCCTCCATTTAAAATTTGTCATTCACTTTGTTCTGTTTGAGGGATATTGTTGTATTCATGTTGGCTGTTACATTTGCAACGGTCACAAAAGTAAATCCTGTGTAATGCTTTGAGATGTTTCGACAACATAAGACACTATATCAAATACAAGGATTATTATTATAGATTTCATCCTCAACCCACATTGTCATGTGATTTATTTATTTATTTAACTAAAATTAATGAATTCCGGAAGCCCATCTCTTTCTTGTTCTTTCTAATAGTATGAAAGTTAGTAATAATTTCCAATAAGGAAAACCTTTTTACAACGTCTTGAGTCCTGTGGTTGTCATTGCATTTATGTTCCCTGAAAGTTACAAAGCTGGCAAATAATGGCGATCATCCTTATAACAATAGTTATCAGACCGGTCCTCCCAATCTATGGTGTATTGTCATCCAATGTATTTTAAGAATGACTGAACTGTATGTCTAACAAATGTCCATAGTTCTAGCTGTAACATTTAAAAAATCTATTTTATAATTAAATTACAAAGCAGGTCACTTCACTATTAAATGTAAGTTCTTCACACAGTGCACTGTGTTTCTGCCCCATAATAAACCATAAGATTCTCAATTTGGGTTAAAATGTCCCTATTCGAGCTATGAACTTTCTGTTGTGGCTTTTCACCATTTCATTTCTGAATCAAAAATGGCAGAACAGGAGATGTAGAAAAGTCTGAAATCAAGAAAAATATTGAACACAATATTGAAAATATGTTTTAACTTTCTTCATATCCTTTCTGCACAAAGGTACATGTTTTTGTTGGGGTGTGGCTCCATGGGCAACCTTATCTAATGTGCTCATCAGTCATGTGCACAGATAGTGATATTAAATATTAACAAACAGGAGAGTTTTTATAATTTTCATACCTTGTTAAATTTATTTGCACTGAACCAGCTTTACAAAATGACATGATAAACACTGTAAGGCAATACACTAGTATACAGAAAAGAAGGCCATTCCCCTCAGCTTCTATCTGTCATAAAATATCAGTCCACAATGCAAGGAAATTCTTGTTTTGATGTCTAAAACATGAAAACCTTTCTTTGATAGCACAATCCGACTATTCTATAAGGACTGTCCTTTTCAGAGACTATTCTACAGTGGGGGAATGCTGAACTTTGAAGTGCTTTGGTAGCATCAGTGTGCAACTTGCATTCATCAATGTCATTCAGAAAAAGAAGAAATACTTGATTATGATTTTAAAAGTTGCCTTTAATGGTGCCCACATTGAATGTTTAATTGGAGCAAACGGTTAAAAATAGAAAATAAAGGAAAAGGTTTGGCTTGCAGGTTGCCAAACACTGCTCTCAAAGTCAAGCTTTGTGGTGTTAGCTGGTTGAATTCCAGCAGTACCCCAATGTATACTTTGGGGTCCCCAAGCCTTAACTCTCAACTATCTGTGCCTAATACTCTCTAGAATTAGGTAAGCAGAGTGCATCCCTCCAGGGAGACAGTACATGTTGTATTTCAGACACAAGGATATTCCTTTTAAGACAGTCTTAAGCATAGGTTTCCACATGTATGAAACATGAAGAATGACTACTTGAAATAGTTACCAAAGAACTCCTAACAAGGTTATTACAATAGCAATTTACATTTATATAGTGCTGTTCACACAGCTCAAAGCAATTCATACAGCTCAACATTAAGTGGCTATTAGATAATTAAGTGTCCTGCTAAAATGATTGTTGAAGCAGAATCCATATTAGCTTTCGAAAGTGAATTTCACAAATACTTGATAAAGAAAAATATCATATGACATGGGGAAAGGGCAGGAGAGTTGGACTTAATGCAAAAGTATGTTCAAGAGTTGACACAGGCACAGGCAAGATGGGCTGAATCCTTCTGTACTTTAAAATGTTGTGAATCTATGACTGTTAACTGGTTGAACAAAGGCCATCAACCATAGGAACATAAGAAAAGGAGTAGGCCATTCAACTGCTCAAGCCTGTTCTGCCATTCTTTTAAATCATTGCTGATCTGTACCTCAACTCGAAACACCCACCTTTTGCTCCAATATCCCTTGATATCCTTACCTAACAAAAATCTATCCACCTCAGTCTTGAAAATGTGAATGGATCCACAGCCTTTTGGGGAGAGAGAGTTCCAGATTTCCACTACCCATTGTGTGAAAAAATTCTTTCTGATTTCACTCCTAAATGGTTTCACTCTAATTTTAAGATGAAGCCCCCATGTTCTATCGAATCCCTTTATCATTTTAAACACCTCAATCAGATCACCCCTCAACCTTATAAACTCAAGGGAATACAGACCTGGTTTATGCAATATGTCTTTTTATTGGATGGGGTCATCAAACCCACCCTCGCGAGGCTCCACTAGCTCCCCATCCCTCAGAGGATGGAGTTCAAAATCCTTGTCCTCACCTTCAAGGCCCTCCATGGCGTTACCCCCTCCTACCTCTCTGACCTGCTGACCCCTTATCAGCCTGTCTGCTCCCTCTGCTCAGCAGGCTCCAGCTTGCTACATCACCCCGCCCAACCCACTCCACCATCGGTGGTTGGACCTTCAGCCTCTCTGCCCCACACTCTGGAACTCCATCCCACATTACCTTCGCCTCGCTCCTTCCCTTGCCTCCTTCAAGGCACGCCTCAAGACCCTTTTCTTCAACCATGCCCTCGACCACCCTCCTACCCTCTATGACTTCCATCCTCCCTGATCCCAACCCCCACCCCCCCATCACCCTACTGTTCGGGTCCTAATAATCCCTGACTATTCAGCACTTTGGGATGCCCTCCTAATGTGAAAGGCGCTTTACAAATCTAATTTTGTATTGTATTGTATCTATGTCCTGGAGGTGAAAGGCCAATGTTCCATCCAATTCCCCCATAGAATATCCAATTAAAGCAAAGCTCCAGATTTTTTTTATATAGCTGTAGCAAAGTGCCACTGTTTTTATTCCAGTCAAAATGTCCCTCAGAGTCTTTTGTTTTTCACAATACCTGATTGATCACAAGGTCATTTTATTTATTAAATCCTTAAATAGCACAAGCCATGTACGCCACAATCCTCAGGAGGTAGTTCTATACTTCTCTCGGTTGTATACCTAGTTATTATGATGGGTTATTGTGTGAACAAACAGAGTCAGGTGTTACTAGAGGACGCTGAAGGAAACTGTGGGTATATTTCATACAACAGCATATAAACTAGATTGTTGGTCATCAATGGAAGCACATTGCTAAGTGTCCAAAAATGACAAAATCAAATGCTTTGAGCATTTCATTGTTATTCAAAGAATTTACGATAGTTTCACAACTGATCAGTTTTCAGATTTTTTGGGTTAGCCAAGTATCTGACATGCGGAAACCTTTCTCTGTGCTTAAGCGTATCCTAACCAAACTGAGATTGCCTTGCATCCCAAGCACTGTCTGAAGAGCTTTCCTACTGTTTGTCCAGCTATAACTAACCTGCCTGTTAGGACTTTGACGTGCAAGTTAACAGGAGCTGAGTGGAAAGAGTCCCACCCCTGCATCTGCCCCTTCAAGTCCTACTGATGATCAAGTCTCGCTGGACAGTCATCAGCAGTGCCCTGGATTACTACGAGACTTCCCCAGAGGGCTGAGTTAATTCTGCCATTTTATTGCCAAGCATATCACCTTGGAGCTAGTTCAGCAACAAGTAGACCCATCTCACCCTACATGCCAGGAGGATAGTCACTAATTCAGTGGGACCTTGAAGAGCGACCAGATGGACCAAAGTACACGTCACGCCTTCTCAGCACGATCCCAGTGTCCAAACAAAATTTGCGTCCACCACAACCCCTAGTGACTGATAAGAATCAACAATTGGGACCGATGCCCGTTATTTTCAGTTTATAATCTAGCATCATTTTAGCAAATCATTTATTTTCTTCGCTTCTTATCCTTAAGTTGGTGACCTCCTGTCAGGCCTCTGGCGATTTTGATTTGACACTGACTGCAAACAAACACGCTGAAATTACTTCCCCCCTGCTTGTTAGGGAAGTTCTTTCTACAAACCGCATGGCTGAAAGGGGGAGAATTTAGAGAGTGCAGCATCACAGGGTGACTCAGTATATTGCAACAGCAACTTGTTGCTTGTTCTGTCTGCTTTCTGTTGATGTGGCAGCTTGTTACATAGATCCTGTGCCATGTTCCCAACTGCCATCTGCAGTCATAGGTTTTCATGCTGACTAAGAAAGGGATTAACAGTGCAATCAAACATACAATGGGTTTATCAGGGCTGGGATAGTGAGTAGGACTCAGCTGTGATCAAAGAAACAACTCTGTGGAACGGAACCCACGATTTTTTAAAATTGTTCTGACTGATTCATGGTTGGGATTCAGGAAAAGGAGAGGGTGGGGGTGATAATGTGAAGGGGTACAAAGACTTTAATGAGTCAAATGACATACAAGAATGAATGACTGTGTCAACATCTTCAAACGTTTAATTATGCAATTAGGAATTAATTGAGTTTTAAACTGTTGGGAACAAATTTGTTCAGTAATTAACTGCTGGGTTGTCTGGATAGTTCCCCATTAACTAATAGCCACAGAAGGTTGTCTCTGCATTAGCAATTTTTGTCATTTTCATGTTCTGCCCACAAACATACAATCACTACATTTCATAGTGAATCCTGTGAAGCGCTTGAGATATCCTTTCGACATGAAAAGGCGCTATACCAAATGCAAGGAATAATATTATTATTGATGCATAGTTGCCTCTGTAATTTTCAAACAATATTGTATTCAGGAAATAGTACTTTCTACACTAAAGTGTGACTAGGACTAGATAGAAGGACATTATTGCATTTGCAATAATGATCATTAAATTTGTAAAGCTATCATAGCATTTATTGATCCCAATCATATTTTATTTTCCTATAAAAATTAGGCTAATGTGAAAGTACAATTTATAGACTTATTATTTTGTTTAGAAGGGAACTGATGGGAATCAATTGGGAGTCAATGCAAGTTAGTGTTGGGATCTGAACACTTGTTTATCTCCTCTTATTCTTATTACTATAATGTCCAATATTTTTCCAAAACAGATTAGGAGGATGTCCATTTGAGGGGAAATGATAGCGAGTACACCACCTGTTGGTTGAGCCAGAACATTACATTTATCTTGATACTATTTGCCTGGTCTTGTCTGACAGTAGAAGAGAGAATAAATGCAACAAATGTTTTGCCCCAAATGGCTATTTGAAGAAACTCCCTTCTTTTAAATATAGAGAAAAGGCAGGGTACTGGGAGTAGAAGACAATTTTAGACTTGAAGGGCCGCATCTGATGCTATAATTTCTGTGATTCTGAAGCAATTTGCAAAAGTCACAAATAGATTTGCAATGTATGAATTCTGAATGTGTCTGTGTTTGACCCACTGACCCACAGAACACATCAGAGCCCTGGGCTGAAGACAATCTAAATGTTTAACTTTTGTGAAGTTGAATTGTGGATCAGTGTGAGAGTTCTAGCTGGTTTGCCCAACTACTAGCAGGATTCACCCAGCAGAGATGTCATCTTGACTCATTTGATATCACTCACCTTTAGATCAAAAGGTTACGGATTCAAGCACCACAACAGGACTGGAGTCCACCATAACCAAGGCTGACCTTTCAGGACTGGATTGGGGCAGTGCTGCATTGCTGGAGGTGCCATCTTTCAGATGAGAAGTTCAAGATCGCTTCCCATGACACTATTTAGAAAAGGAAGGGAATTTCTCCCAACAATCCTCCAGATAAATTGGGCATTTGTCGCCTTGCTGTTTCTGGGACTTTGATGTGCACAAATGATTGCTGATTGCAATGTTTGCCTGCAGTCACTACACTTGACAGTAATTCCTGGAAAGTGCTTTCAGATGTTTCGACCTGATACGCTGTTATAAACCAGCAACTTCCTTCTTTCTCGTGAAACAATCATTTCGCAACCTTTGCGAATTTGACGCCTCTACATTAATATTCCTAATAAGCATTTCTACTTCAGTAATGTCCACAGTAGCCAAGTTTGGATACCCGTACAGTTTGAAAATTAAATGTTAAATAAGTTCAAATGGAATTTAAACGTAGATCGGTATGAATGTTTAATAATTGACTATTTCTGGCCTCTTCCACAACACACACTTGGCATTCTCCGCGTGTTATTCAACAATAATACCTTTTGGGAAATAAGAAAAAAAAATGCAATAAAATAAAGAGGCAATTCTTCCCAGTTTGGTGGAGTGGCTTCGATTTCCACTCCTTTGCATTTCACGTGGCAAAAGCCCAAAATATAACAGCGCAGTACTTAAAAAGGAAATTAAAACGAGAGAAACCCCAAGAGATGTGTCAGCACTGAATACTAAAGCTGCACTTGTACCAATGGTACACAGTGTGGTGGCAGTTACATGTCGCCTGTTGCGACCGATGCAGAAAGACTGTAGGGATAAGGGAAACATAAAGGTACCGGTACCAGAAAATTTTAATGTGTACAGTACTGTGTATGTGTGTGTGTGTATATGGTCCATATACCCGCACTGTGAGCTGCTGAGCAGTTGTGGGCGCGCACTTTTTTTGTGCAACAAATTGCAGAGCCCAGAAGTTGTTGTTTAAAGGTTAGTGTGAGCACCGGCACCGGGGGGGGGCGGGGGGGGGGGGGGGGGGGGGGCGGGGCGGGGGGGGGCTACAGCCACACACACACACACACACACACACACGGTCAAGCGCCCACGGGCTGCACTGCGCGGATCGCACGGGGTCGCTTTGAAATAAAGTGCGGACAGCGATCTTCAGCAACTTGTACAGTGCACTATCTCTGCTGCTCCGCCTGTCCTGCCCTGCCCTCCCTGCCTGTCCTGCCCTCCCTGCCTGTCCTGCCCTCCCTGCCTGTCCTGCCCTCCCTGCCTGTCCTGCCCTCCCTGCCTGTCCTGCCCCCCCGCCTGTCCTGCCCTCCCTGCCTGCCCCCCCCTGCCTGTCCTGCCCCCCCCTGCCTGTCCTGCCCCCCCCCTGCCTGTCCTGCCCCCCCCCCCGCCTGTCCTGCCCCCCCCCCTGCCTGTCCTGCCCCCCCCCCCTGCCTGTCCTGCCCTCCCTGCCTGTCCTGCCCTCCCTGCCTGCCCCCCCCCCCTGCCTGTCCTGCCCTCCCTGCCTGCCCCCCCCCCCCTGCCTGTCCTGCCCCCCCCCCTCCCTGCCTGCCCCCCCCTGCCTGTCCTGCCTGCCCCCCCCCTGCCTGTCCTGCCTGCCCCCCCCCCCCGCCTGCCCCCCCCCCCCCGCCTGCCCCCCCCCCTGCCTGTCCTGCCTGCCCCCCCCCGCCTGTCCTGCCTGCCCCCCCCCCCTGCCTGTCCTGCCCCCCCCCCCGCCTGCCCCGCCTGCCCCCCCCCTGCCTGTCCTGCCCCCCCCCCCCCTGCCTGTCCTGCCTGCCCCCCCCCCCACCTGCCCCCCCCCCGCCTGTCCTGCCTGCCCCCCCCCCCGCCTGCCCCCCCCCCCTGCCTGTCCTGCCTGCCTCCGAGGGCTGCCTGTTTGCACTTGGAGATCCTCAGAGCAACTGTGTGTGTGTGTGTCAGTAACCTGAGCCACACAGGGGAAGAGGGAGGGGGGGAGAGAGAGAGAGAGAGAGAGGGAGGGGGAGAGAGAGAGAGGGGGGGAGAGAGAGAGAGGGAGGGAGGGGGGAGAGAGAGAGGGGGGGGGGGGGGGGAGAGAGGGAGGGGGGGGGAGGGAGGAGAGGGAGAGAGGGAGGGAGGAGGGGGGAGAGAGAGGGAGGGGGGAGATCTGTCGCTTTAAATTGGTGTCAAAGCCGATTACAGCTGATCTCCCACGTGATTCCCTTTTACCTTCTGTTCCCCACACACACACAGACAGGATTTTCCTTCAGTCTTCCTGTCTTTCTCATGTGTGAGTGAGTGAGTGAGTGCTCACCACACTCTGTGTGTCAGTGTGTGTCAGTGTGTGGCTGTGGGTAGGAGTTTATAACCAGACTTCTCTCTGTCTCTCTCTCACATCACATCTCATCCCTCGGAGTTGGCTCTGGATGTCTTCCCCCTGTGTGAGTGTGTGAGTGAGAGTGTGAGAGTGTGTGAGTGTGTGTGTGAGAGTGAGTGTGTGAGTGAGTGTGTGAGAGTGAGTGTGTGTGAGAGTGTGTGAGTGTGTGTGTGAGAGTGAGTGTGTGAGTGAGTGTGTGAGTGTGAGTGTGTGAGTGAGTGTGTGAGTGTGAGTGTGTGAGTGAGAGTGTGAGTGTGAGTGTGTGAGTGAGAGTGTGAGAGTGTGTGAGTGAGTGTGTGGAGTGTGTGTGTGAGAGTGAGTGTGAGTGAGTGTGAGTTTGGAGAGAGAGATCACTGCACTTTCTGGAGATGCAGAAGCCCTTCCACAGCGCAGTAACCGTGAGTGAGTGAGTGAGTGAGTGCTCTCTCTCTCTCTCTCCATTCATTCCACACTCCGGAGGAACCAATTTACAACTGAACGATGGTGGAAAGGAAATAGTTCTTTATATATATATATATATATATATATACATACATATAAGAAAAAAAACTCCCCCCTTTTTTTTCCCCCCCAATTCCCCCCCTCCCCCCCCCTCCCCCGAAGTGACCCGCGGACGGAAGATGCAGAAGAGCGTCAGATACAATGAAGGACACGCTCTGCACTTGGCGCTCGTTGCGCGCAAAGAGGGGACGAAGCGCGGGTTCCTGAGCAAGAAGACGGCGGAGAACAGCCGGTGGCACGACAAGTGGTTCGCCCTCTACCAGAATGTGCTCTTCTACTTTGACAACGACCAGAGTCACAGACCCGCCGGGATCTACCTGATCGAGGGCTGCACCTGCGAGCAGGTACCCGCACCCAAACCCCCCGCTGTGGGCAAAGAGACCCCGCACAAGCAGGTACGGCTCTCACACTCACACTCACTGCCTGTCCTCTCTCTCTCTCTCTCTCTCTCTCGGTCTCTGTCTGTCTAAACTGCCCGTGGGATCAGCTACTGGTTACTTACTGTACGGTATTTGTCTATGAAGCACATCTCTCTCTCTCTCTCTCTCTCTCTGTGTGTCTGTACCTGTGTACCAACCCACCCACCTGTCCTATCCATCCATCCATCCATCTACCTGCCCATCTGCCTATCCAGCTCGGGATTTCTAGTGAGTATATTCTGTGAAGCGCTTTGAGACGTCTACAAGACGTGAAAAGCGCTATATCAAATGCAAGGATTATTATTATTATTATTATTGCTATGTCTCTGTCCAGCTATCTTCCTGTGTTATGTCCCAGTGTTTTATCTATATGCCTCTCAGTTTATCTGCCTGAACATCTGTCTGTCCAGTTGATCTCTTTTCTGACTGTAACTGTCTGATGCTTCGGTCTTACAACTGTTCCAACTAAAAGGATATTTGCCTTGGAAGCAATTCTTAAGAAAATGTTTACCACTGAAGTAAAGCCATAACATGTAATGTTTGACTCGGTTCAGTTAATTCCAGAATGGGGCAGATTGAATCATTCTAACATATTGGATGAAATTTCACCTGCTTTCATTAAGTTTTTCTTTACATTGGTAGTAAAGTCCCAGACATGTCACCCAGAGAAGGACTCCTATTTAAGTAGAGTTAACAGTAGAAATCGGCTGGTAATTCTGTTCACACTTGTGTGACTTCTGCAGCAGAAGTGAGCATGTGAGACAAGTTACACAACACGCCTTTTTGTATTGAGCAACGTTCCTTGACCCGATGTGCAGTCGCTTAGCTGTGGAGCTTGAGTAAAGAACCATAAAGATAAGCTTCGGCTTTACTCGTAAACTGGGGAAAACAATTACTCGTGCAATAGCGTGTAGGGATTTAAAGGCACAATTCCCAGCCCGACTGTACAGTAAACTGCAAAGCCCCAATGTGTTTTCTTTGTCACAGTATTAAAGTAACCAATAATGTATCCTATCAGGGTAGGGGTGTGATTTACAGCCTATGTATTTATTAGCGGTCAGATCTGAGTGCAACCCTTCAAATATTGAAAGTAAATAAGTGAACAGTAAATAACATTGCTAACTAACATAAAACAACAACAACAACGTGCATTTATTTGTGTCCTTCACACCAGATGGGGTCTCGGAGCGCTTGACGGGGTCTCGGAGCGCTTGACGGGGTCTCAGAGCGCTTGACGGGGTCTCGGAGCGCTTGACGGGGTCTCGGAGCGCTTGACGGGGTCTCGGAGCACTTGACGGGGTCTCGGAGCGCTTGACGGGGTCTCGGTGCGCTTGACGGGGTCTCGGAGCGCTTGACGGGGTCTCGGAGCGCTTAACGAGGTCTCGGAGCGCTTGACAGGGTCTCGGAGCGCTTGATGGGGTCTCGGAGCGCTTGACGGGGTCTCACAGTACTTGACGGGGTCTCGGAGCTCTTGACAGGGTCTCGGAGCGCTTGACGGGGTCCGGAGCGCTTGACGGGGTCTCGGAGCGCTTGACAGGGTCCGGAGCGCTTGAACAATCATCAATACAGTAGCTCAGTTTCCAGAGTGATTGGGTGAGGTTAGCCCAAAGTGTTGAGCAAGACTGGCAAATAGTGAACCTTTCACTCCAGCCCTCTGAGGGAATTCTCAGTCACAAGGTTTTTTTTGTGTAACGCTGCTTCTGTTTACTGTGAGACTTAATTTGTATTTTGCCGCCCAACGTAAAACGTGTGTCCAAAGCAATTTGAAACGAGCCATATATCCCTCTACTCAGATCATAATGTGAATTGTTCAGTTGCCATCTGATTTGTTTTCTTAGAAACATGTCATAGTGGGTCATCATGACACGGTATGTCATAGTATGTCAACAAGGCATTATATGTCAGAGTATCTCACAAGACAGAGTATGTCAACAATATGTCATAGGATGTTGACGTTACACTGCATATCATAGCATCTCGATATTACACTATTTTATAGTATGTTAACATGGCTCTATGTTATAGAACGTCAACCTTAGATTACTACATCAATATTAGACTATATGGCATAGTATGTGAGCTTTACACTATGTTATAGGATGTCAACATCGCACTGTGGTGTAGCATGTCAATATTATGTATATCATAGCATGCTAATGTTACACTGTATGCCAACATTGCACTGTGTAGGCTTTGCATACTGTAAACACGATAATATATTTAACGAAATTGAGCAAATAAAATAATCCACCTGTTATTACAAAATATTGAATACGTTTTAGGAATGATTCACCAATCCAGCAACTAAATGTTGAAAAGCAATGTCACTTTTAATGTGTCTATCAGAAGCTTGCACTCAATGCCCTGAGTATTACAGCAAGATTGTGGTTTTCAGTTTCGTGACCTGAAGGACAACACATGTGGTTGCTTCCATGTCCGCTGTTGTATTAAAAAAAAACAAAATGTTGCAAAGTTATGTCATTTGCCCTACAGTCAAATACCATGTATAAATAGAAATGTATACACCACGTGATCTATCTTTAGTGCCAGGGAGGAGAAAACACTTGTAAAAATAATCAGCCTCTATGATTTTCCAGTAATTATTGTATTTACAGTTATGTTACTGTGCCAGAGGCACAGTTAAAGGTGTCCGCAACATTGCATAATGATGTGTTAATCACCATTTGATCTTGCTTTCCACACCACTGATGGTTACGTAATGGAATTATAGATAAATACAGTTGCAGCAGTATTTATCTAGTGTAATAATATTGAAAACAAACCTTAGCAAGATAAAATGTGATACATGTCGCCTTTATTTAAAAACAAATGCTGCCTACATTCATGTAACACACATATCACCTTTTCCAAAAAGGAATGAGTGTTGTGTGCTTGCATTATTGTTTATTGAAGTGTCAGTGTACTGAGTTTAATATCCACCATCTCTGAAAAAAATACAGTTCAGTCAACAGGAAAACAGTGGAAACCTAGCAGTCAGGTAGCTGTATAATTGAATTCATTCAACCAAGAGACACTTCTATGATAAAAGGACTGTGATATGTAAAACCTTTCACAGCATTTAGTGAGGGTCTCCTACAGCTTTCCTTTCTGACTTGGGAAACTGCATAGCATTTAAAGGCAGTTGTTGCTGCAATTCTTTGGGTAAAATATTGTAATAGAAGGCTGGGTGGCCCAGGAGTAGTCGAATTATACATCAGTAACCCCCAAATGAACAAAGGAGTTAATGTTTTTATATTGTGCTTAACACGTCAAATTTCTTAAAGTAATTACCGTCAAGTGTAGTAACTGTATTTATAGATTACCTATGCAGCTGCTGTTGTACCAACAAGGTCCTTTAGAGAGCCATTGGGGTAAATGATCAATTAATCCAGAGGCTTGTTAGTTAGGACAGAGGAAGAAATTCTCTTCTCTTTTCAAATAATCTCGCAGGATCGTTACAGTCTTCAGGATGGTCCAGTTGGCGGCTTGTGGGCCGATTTCATTTTCCCCTTCCCTCCATTTCATCTGGACCACCCACTGTCTCCATAACCCGTAAATGTTAAGTTATGTTTCTGGAAGGGAAACACAAAAATAATGCCTATGCGACCCACAGACGTTTGTCAAATAGGGCATCCAACCCTCAGCAGCCAAAAGGTTGGACCACCCTTGCCTACCTGAATAGAGGCAGAGGTGACCTTGTTTTAACACCTCATCTGAAAGATGACATTTCCAAAACCATGGGACTCCCCAACACTGCACTGTAATGGCAGCCTAGACAATGAACTCTCAAGTCCGAAGTAAGGGTTTAACTGATAACATCTCTGCATCTTCTGATGCAGAGATGCTATCAACTAAATCAAATTCACACCAAAATAATATTAACTATAAGATTAGCAATACTTTTATAATATTGCACACCGATATATAATACCTTTTGGATAAGATAATATTGTTATCATCTAGATTTTCTTTTCAGTTTATTTTTAATTATCTGCTTTTGAGATAGGTGTAATTCTCTGCAGCATATCCATTATTTTCTGACGGGTGGTACAGTGGGCAGCACAGTCTGGTGGTTGTTCCATGAGTGTCCATTCTGGGTTCCAGGTAATGATGAGAAGTGTGATATCATGTGGCCAGGGCTCTGTGTGGAGTTTGTGGACTAATCCAGATATGTTCCAACTGCAGCAGCTCTTGTGTTCCTTGCACAAACCTGTCATAAGAACCGACAATGCCTGTGGTGCTGTTTCTAAAACTGGGATATAATTTGTAGTATTTTTTAATGCTACTTTGGTCTGAATCACTCCAAAAGGGCTCCTCCTGACAACTGGAGAAATGTCATATTGACCCTTAGGAACATCTGACTTGATTTACCTCTGGAGCGGAGTTCCTGCAGTCACTTAAATTCACAGTAAATTAAATTCAAATGTACTCGGGAGAACTGACAAACAGGCACATCCCTTCACTGCTGGAGAGGGTGGACTCTACCGTTTCACTTTGCTTGCCTTGGGATTGATTCCAGGAAGAGCTTTATTTTGCAGCCTGTCAGAAGAGATACCGACTTCATCATTGTATATGTGTGTTGGGGATGGGGTGGAATGCAGTTGGAGAGTGTGTTAATATTGTGAAGAATACTGAAGTTTCCTAAGGTGATGCGGAGCTTTCTTGAAGGTTACATGCTCTTGAGCTTTACCAGCCATGTTAAACACTTTATGCCCATTGTAGAACATGTGGTTACTAATAATCCTTAATAATTCTTGCATCTAATATAGCACTTTAGAGTTTTCTGTAAAAATTAATAATTGTGTTTTTGTAGGCAAATGCCAATGTTCACATCAGCATTCACAGCCACAAAGTGAATGGCCAGTTTTTTATCTGTGGGATTGTTAACCAGGAGACTGGGAGAAACGCACTTCTCTTTTCAGATAATACAATAGGTTATTGAACGCCCACCTAAACAGACAAATTGAACCTCAGTTTATCCTCTGGACAATACCTTGGACAATGCAATACTCCTTCTGACATTGCAATGAAGTGTTAGTCTGCCCGAGACTATGAGCTCAAAATTCCAATGTGGGGCTTAAACCCACAACCTTTTGATTCATAGGCGAGAATGTTACTGATTGAGCTTGTTTGGTACCTGATTGAGCTTGTTAAGTCAAAGATCTCCTTCATGTTTATAACCCAAGAGTTTGCAGCTCTTGTTGAGGGTAGCAGGCAGTATAAATTCCTAATATATCACTTTTCCACTCAGTGGGCTCACCCTTGTTTGTGGTGGTATCGTAGAAGTATGAAGTGTTAGCCTGCCTTAGTTGCTAGGGACCCTAGGCTTTGGGATAGATGGTGGTGTGTCAAGCCCCACATCAAAACTTTCAGTTACATAGTTAAGCTGATCTTCCAGTGCAGTTCTGGGAGATTACTGCATTGTTAGAGGGTGGCTGTGATATCCATTCTAAAGGATGTAAAGGATGCAATTCTGATACAAAATGTACCACTTGCATTTCTGAGGTTTTTTTTTAACCACAAGAACTTACACTAATAGAATCTGGTGAGGTATAGATAATAGAGTATACTGAAACTGGGCGAAACCTTAGGCAAATTTCCTTACTACACACACACAAGTGCCACTGTTTACCCAGCAGTAAGTAGGAACCCGCTTGTTAGTTGATTGGTGGATTGCTTTCCAGGGGTAATAATCCCTTCAAAATAATAATAATAAATTGGTCACTTAATCCACGACTGTTTGTGGGACACTGCTGTGTGCAATTAGCTGCCGTGTTTCGCCCACAAAACACACAATCGCTACACTTTACAGTATATATTGTGAAGCGCTTTGAGACGTCTCGAAGACGTGAAAAGGTGCTATATCAAATGCAAGGATTGTTTATTTTTAAAACTGAGGTACAGGAGATATACAGAAGCTGGATGAATTAAGACAGGCATTACTGATCATAACTGCAAGTGAATTTCAGGCAATGCTTGATATTTTCCATGTTAACAGAAATGGGAAACAGTCGGCAGGTTTGCCAGAAAAATTCACAATTGATAAACACATTACAAAAAATCTCATCTTCAAATCTTCTCAAATGAACATTATGGAACATTGTGGAGTCCTGTAGCTCAGTGGTTAGAGCACTCGCTTTGCAAGCGAGAGACCTGAGTTCAATTCCAGTCAGAGGGCGAAACCTTGGGCAAGTTTCCTTACTCCACACGCCTCCAAAACCAAAACCAATAATAAGTTGGTCATTTTCAATCTACGACTGTTTGTGGGACATTGCTGTGCGCAATTTGGCTGCCGCGTTCGCCCACAAATGTACAGTCAATTCACTTTACAATATGTTCTGTGAAGCGCTTTGGGATGTCCTCCCGACGTGAAAAGCGCTATATCAAATGCAAGGATTATTATTATTATTATTATGTTAAGATTCAATTGTGGTGCACATCAGCATTAGATGGTTGAATGAGTGAGCTTTACCAAGGCAAATAGAAAGCAACTCATAGATCTTTTTCTTTTTACACGCACATTGCATTTTATAGGTAATCGATCGTTCACTGGCGCTTCACTATTGACACTGATAATTATTCTCCTGCTACTTCTGCACATTCTTCTCATGCTCATTTTGTGAGAAATGAACACGAGAAGAATGTGCCTCACCTTACCCAACCTCCTGCAATTCTCACCCATACTTCCTGCAACTCCCCTCTTACTCGCCCAAGCTCTTTTAAATTTGCATTTATTGCCTGGATT
Source organism: Callorhinchus milii (assembly GCF_018977255.1). Taxonomy (NCBI): domain Eukaryota; kingdom Metazoa; phylum Chordata; class Chondrichthyes; order Chimaeriformes; family Callorhinchidae; genus Callorhinchus; species Callorhinchus milii. The sequence goes on along the minus strand of NW_024704742.1, from coordinate 114,806,198 downwards.
TCCTCTTTTATCTCCCACACAGATAGTTATTATTTGTTTCCATTCGGAGGTGAAGTGATCTAGATTCTAGACCATTTTGTCCTCTACCTCCTCTACCTCCTCCTCCTCCTCCCAAGATCAAGCACCCAACACCTATTATATGGAATTTTATGAAATACTCTACCCTCAGCAGTAGTGTGCACACTTGGCAGGTTGGGCACCTGTGAGAATTTCAACTCTTAGTCATTGTATCGTATTGTGTTACCATGTGTTACCATGCTATTTCTGAATTTTGGTTGTAAAAATATTTTGAATTTCCCAAGCAAAATTTGCCTAATAGTTACAAGACAAATATATTGAATTTAATAGTCAAATTAAAACAAATTAGATGGACTGTGTGTGGTCCTACCTTAGTATGTAATAAGTGTCAGCCTTGTTCAGTTGGTAGCACTCTTGCCTGCGAGTCAGAAGCTTGTAGGTTCAAGCCCCAGGTCAATGAGTCTCATAGACTTGACTGACACGCCAGAGCAGTGCTGGGTTGTTCTGTATTATTGGTGCTGCAATCCTTCAGATGAGATATCAAACCAAGGACTTATCTGCCTGTTCTGGTTGATGTTAAAGATCCCATGGTACTATTTGAAAAGAGAAGGGAGTTTCACCTGTTGCCCTAACCAAATAAAATTCATTACTCACTTCATGGCTATTTGTGGGGCATCGCTGTGTGCTAATTGGCTGTCATGTCCACCTACAAATACACAGTCACTTTACAGTACGCTTTGCAGTAATTCATGTGAAGCACTTTGATATGTCTCAATGATGTAAATGGTGCTATTTCAAATGTAAGGATTATTATAGTTCAGTCTGTATAAGCCAGAGGTAATTCAGTCATTGTTTTTTTTCTCCCCCAGATAAAGTTATAGAATACTTACAACATAAGAGGCAACTCACTGTGTTTGAAAGTGTTATCTCACACTGGAGCTATTGTATCCACTCCATTCTCAGCCCCCTGCTCTTTCCTCATATACTTTTCCTCACATATTTATCCTAGTTCCTTTTTGAATCCAGTTAGGAACATAAAGACAGATTGTAAAAGTTCTTACAAGTACATAAAAAGAAAGAGACTATCAAAAGTGAATGTGGATCCATTGCAGGCAGAGACAGGAGAAATTATAATGGGGAATAAAGAAATGGCAGAGTCATTAAACAATTATTTTGCTTCTGACCTCACGTTAGAGGGCACTGAAAACCTACCGAAAATAGAAGGGAACCTGGAGGCTAATGTTAGTGAGGAACTTAAAGAAATGAACACCAGTAAAGCATTAGTACTAGAGAAATTGATAGGATTAAAAACCGATAAATCCCCTGGACCTGATGGCCTGCATCCTAGGGTTTTAAAAGAGGTGACTGCAGAGATAGTGGATGCTTTGTTTTTGATCTTCCAAAATTCTCTGAATTCTGGAATGGTTCCCAGTGATTGAAAGGTCGCAAAGTAATGACGATATTTAAGAAGGGTAGGAGACAAAAAATGGGGAACTATAGACCAGTTAGTCTGACATCGGTGGTAGGGACATCGTCATGGGACACTTAGAAAATCAGAACATGATTAGGCAGAGTCAACATGGCTTTACGAAAGGGAAGTCATGTTTAACAAATCTTATAGAGTTTTTTGAGGATGTAACTAGCAGGTTAGATAGGGAGGAACCAGTAGATGTGGTGTATTTGGATTTCCAGAAGGCATTCCACAAGGTGCCACATAAAAGGCTGTTGCATAAGATAAGAGCACATGGACTTAAAGACAATATATTAGCATGGATTGGAGAATGGCTAACAGGAAGAAAACAGAGAGTAGGGATAAAATGGTCCTTCTCAGATTGGCAGGATGTGACTAGTGGAGTACCACAAGGATCAGTGCTTGGTCCTCAATTATTTACAGTCTATATCAATGATTTAGGTTAGGAAATAGAACTTATATCTAAATTCGCGGACGATACGAAGATAGGTGGGAGAATAAGCTGTGAGGATGATGAAGAATGCAAAGGGGAATAGACAGGCTTGGTGAGTGGGCAAGAAGGTGGCAGATGGAGTATAACATGGGGAAGTGTGAAGTTATTCACCTAGGTAGTAAAAATAGAAAAGCGGATTATTTCTAGAGGGGGAGTGACTAGGCAGTGTTAGTGTTCAGAGGGATTTACATGTCCTTGTACACCAGTCACAAAAAGTTAATATGCAGGTACAGCAAGCAACTAGGAAGGCTAATGGAATTCTCTACCGCAAAAGGCTGTGGATGCTCAGTCCTTGAACATATTCAAGATTTCTAAAGGATAGAGGGATTAAGGGATATGGGGATAGGGCAGGTAAATGGAATTAGGTTAGAAGATCAGCCATGATCTTATTGAATGGCGGGGCAGGCTCGAGGGGTCGAATGGCCTACTCCTGCTCCTATGTCTTATGGTCTTATAGTAACGGACTTAGTGTCACCAGCTATTTTAAAACCAATACCTGTCAATTTTCTTGTAAAAAATATTTGTTCTACCCTCTCCTTTATTCTTGTGATAATCCTCAATTATACAGTTAATCCTCAACTGTTACTGATTCACCGATCAGGAGAAATAGATTTCCTTTACTTACCCTATCAAAGTCATTAATAAATTTGAAAATCTCTGTTAGAATAAACAAGGCAAACCGCTATATTGCCAAATCAGTTAAGATCATATCCCAGAAGTTATACTCAAGCTGTCCAGTGCTGTGATCAGGCCATATATAGAGTACTGCGTACAATTCTGGTCAGCATGGCATAGGGGAGGTGCCCTCACGATGAAGACAGTGAAGAGAAGAACAATAAGGATGATTCCTAGTGTTAGAGGAATGAGCTTGGAACAATAATTAGACAAGCTACACTTCTGCAGTCTTGAAAAAAAGGCTTCTCAGAAGGTATGTTAGAGGTATATAAGATTTTAAATGAGATTGAGAAAATAAACGCAGGATAAGATAGTATCTAAATACAGATTAGGTCGTTTTCTTTTAGGAAATAACATTATGGGATATAGTACATAGGTAGTTTGGGACATATGTGCATGCGATGGCCAGGAAGTTGGAAGGCGAACTAGATGGACCTTGGTCTTTTTACTTCTAGCATTTCTTAAGTTCTTATGATAATACTTTCGGATGCACTGAGACAGCAGAACAAGAAGATTTAGATTTAGATTTGCAATTTAGATTTAGATTTAGATTTGCAATGGACAAATTCAGGACAGACACTGGGAAGTATTCATTTTATCCAGAAGGTAATTCTGGGAACAGGTTACTAGGTAGGATCGTTGAGACCTGAAAACTGGATTTAATTTAAGAACATCTTATAATCCTTGCATTTAATGCTATGATGAGAGAATGGTAGGGTGGGTATCTGTAAGGATGAGATCAAATTGATTGAAGGGCATTATTCATCCTAATCAATCTTGTGAGATGTAATTTTAACATCTGCTCCACAGAAACCAGCCCTAATATTTTAAGACTCACCACATAAAAATGGCTGAGATAAGGAAATTGCTGAGATACAGCAGATGTAGAGAAACTGGATAACAGGCATCACTGATCAGAACTGCAAGTGGATTTCAACTATACTTGATATTTTCTATTTTAAAATAAATAAGAACACATTAGAGAAATTCACATTTAATGACCCCAAAAATATACACCTCTAACACAGATTATGTTAAGATTGAATTTATTGGTCCAGTATTAGATGATTGAGTGAATTGAGATTTTCCAAGGTTTATAGAAAGCAATGGATAGATCTTGTTTTTACATTCTTGAGTTTGCACCATAGCACATTGTAAAGATAATCATTGAACACATCTAGATACTCGCATTCAAATCCCTCCACACCTCATCCTTCCCAACCTCTGTGACTTCCTGCAACTCTATTGACCTGGCTGTTCCTTCCACTCAATGAACTCAGCCTGCTTCAAGACCTCTGCTTGATCTTCCCCACCATTGATGTGTGAGCTTGAGCCATGGGTGGTGATTTGTGCACAAATGGGCTGCCATTTTTGCCGACAAGTAAGGTCACAGCACTTCATAGTAAAATCCTCTGAAGAGATTTGTGACATTTTGATGATGTGATACCGTGCTATATCAAATGCAAGGATTATTTCAGATGTTTGGGGAAGAACAACTGGGTTTATAGTGTAATTTTAAAAATACAGATTGACTTGTAGAATTGATTGGATCTACATTGATTTGAGTCTGCTGAATCCTACCAATTCTTCGGGAACACTACTGTTCTGGGCACTAGGTTTACCGCACTGAGATTTATCTAATCTGGAGCAGGGATTATTTACTACTTAATCCCATTTAACAAACTTTGGAATAGAGACTTTCCAATATTTTAACATGGGATTACTCTCAGGAACAGCNTTTTTTTCAAACTCAGAATGTCAAAATTTTGGAATACAATTTCCTATTAAAATAAAACCGGTTAGATTTTACTCGGACAGTTAGTAATATTTCTTTACACATTACTTCTTTCCCTGAATCTTTTAAATTCTTTAGCAGCCTACAAATAAATCAAATAAACAAATATACCAAATGCAATGATTATTATTTATTCTTATAAATAATATCTTACTGTTATACTCAAAGAATGTGTTCAAATATACCTTTCTAAACAGTTAACAATTCGTGATTCTAGTCTCAGGAAAATGGGCGCTTGAAATGTACTGTAAGTAATCAATCTATTGTTTAAAGTGTAGGCATGTGTCATGTGTAAATCATTACAAGAGAAAGGCACAGAACTGGAAGACTGAGTCCATGTTGCAGAGTAACTGAATGGCTCAAAAAATTTAGAGGAGGTGCAAGTCGCTTAATTGAAATAATTTGAATAGATAAGAGACAAAAGAACAGGATCTTGTTGATAGCAACAAGAGGAATCAAAATAATATTTCACAGCGATCTGCAAACATTTCAGGTACTGCTCTTCCACCCTACCTTCCACCCTTCACACCCTACTTAACTCCCTATCTCTGCCCCCCCCGCCCCCCAGCTATCTCACACACTCCATCCAGCTATTCACCCTCCCCCTGCTCCCCCCACCCATCTCACCGCCCCCCCCACGACCCCGCCTCCAAGTGAGCTATGTGAAGTGCACTCTCCAGACATGAAAGGCGTTGTATAAATGCAAATTGTTGTTGTAACACAGTCAAAATAATTGGAGTCTGGGTCTTTGCTGTAGGATATGTCCACAGGGTGCACTGTTTTGCATAATAATATGATTCACTCCTATTCTTGTTTTGAAATGAATTTTTTTTCATTTATGATGTAAATCAATTTATGTTTCAAGAAGATATAATTCACATGTTTATTAATATATACATAAAGCTGTGGAATATTAACTTAGACCCAGGAGGCCCAATGAAACTAAAAATAATGATAATTATTCTAATCCTTGCATCTGATATAAAGCCTTATCGCGTCATTGAGACATCTCAAAGTGCTTCACAGAATATACTGTAAAGTGAATTGACTGTATTTTGTGGGAGAAACGTGGCAGCCAATTGCGCACAGCAGTGTCCCACAAACAGTCATGGATTGAATGATTATTATTAGGGATAGTTATCCCTGGAAAGTGATCTACCAATCGACTAACAACCAGGTTCCTACTTACTGCTAGGTAGATAGAGGTGTGTGGAGTAAGGAAACTTGCCTCAGGTTTTGTCTCGCCCGGGAATTGAAAATGCGCGCAAAAACCTGCATTCGTTTTAATGCACAGAGGAGTTGCCACTGAGACCCCATTGAATGAGATTGAAGGCAGTCAGAAGTCAGTTGTGATCTTTGCTCTTTGCAGTCCCAGGTCTAGCAGGTAGAACATTGTATCATTTCCACCTCAGGTGGCGCTTATTCCTGTGTTGAGCTGCAAAGCATAAACACTGTTTTCACACATAGCTCTTGCTAGCATGAATTGTTGCTGAATCAGATGGCAGTGCAGAAACAAAGCATTTGCTTTGGTTATATAAGAAAATGTAGAACAGGAAAAGATCCTTGGACCCATCCATATCGCTGCTTCCATCAGCCCGGATGCAGCAACAACAACAACAACAACAAGTTTCCATTTATAAAGCGCCTTTCACGTCAGGAGGACGTCCCAAGGCGCTGCACAGTTGGCTCATGACCCGAGCAGGGGGGAAATGGTCAGGGTGAGGGGAGGGAAGGGAGGGAGCGAGGAGGGGGAAGAGAGTCGAGAGGGGAGCTGAAGGCTCGGTCAAAGAGAAAGGTTTTGAGACCGGCCTTGAAGGAGGAAAGGGAGGAAGCAAGGCGAAGGCACTGGGGAATGGAGTTCCAGAGCCTGGGGCTGAGAGGCTGAAGGCCCGACCACCGATGGTAGAGCGATTGGGGCGGGGGACGTGGAGCAGACCGGAGCCGGAGGAACGGAGGGTACGGGCAGGTAGGTAGGGGTTGGAGAGGTAGGAGGGAGCAAGGCCGTGAATGGCCTTGTAGGTGAGGATGAGGATCTTGAAATCAATCCTCTGGGGGATGGGGAGCCAGTGGAGGCGAGCGAGGGTGGGAGTGATGTGGTCCCGAAGCCTGGTGCGGGACAGTACACGAGCTGCAGAGTTCTGAATGACCTGCAGCTTGTGGAGGGAGGTGGCGGGAAGGCCGGCGAGGAGAGAGTTCCCATAGTCCAGCCTTGAGGTGACAAAGGCGTGAACCAGGGTTTCAGCAGCGTGAGGGGTGAGGTAGTGCCGTAGTCTGGCGATGTTCCGGAGGTGATGGAAGGCGGTGCCAGTTGTGGTGCGGATGTGAGGGAGAAAGGACAGCTCAAAACGCCGAGGTTCCTGACTGGCTTTGAGAGGTGGAGAGTGCAGCCTTGGATGCTGATGGTGTCAGCGCCTGAGGTGCGGAGGCGCTGACGTGAGCCAATCAGGAGGGCCTCGGTTTTTCGCACGTTGAGCTGAAGAAAGTTGTCTCTCGTCCAGGACTCGATGTCGGACAGGCAGCTGTCAGGACATCGGTGGTCGTGGAGTTGAGAGTAGAGGAGGAAAGGTAGAGTTGGGTGTCATCCGCATACATGTGGAAGTTAACTCCATGTCTGCGGATGATGTCACCGAGGGGGAGCATATAGAGGGTGAAGAGGAGGGGACCGAGGACAGAGCCCTGAGGGACACCACATGAGACAGTGCGGGGGGTGGAGGAGAAGCCATTCGTCGAGACAAAGTGAAGACGGTGAGAAAGGTACGACCTAAACCACTCAAGGACAGTGCCTTGAAGGTTGAGGTGGGAGGACAAGCGGTGGAGTAGGATAGCGTGGTCGACCGTATCGAATGCTGCCGATAGGTCGAGGAGGACGAGGAAGCAGAGGGAGCCCTGGTCACAGATGGTCAGGATATCATTGGTGACCTTGACCAGGGCAGTTTCTGTGCTATGGGCAGCACGGAAACCTGACTGAAGGGGTTCGAAAAGTGAATGGGTGGAAAGGAAAGAGCGCAGTTGGGAGGCGACAACTCTTTCCAGGACCTTGGAGAGAAAGGGGAGGTTGGAGATGGGCCGGTAGCTTGATAGCTGCGACGCATCAAGGGAGGGTTTTTTCAGGGTGGGCGTGATGGTGGCAGTTTTTAAGGGAATGGGGACAGAGCCAGAGGAGAGGGACAGGTTGATGATGTCGGTGATATGTGGGGCAAGAAAGTGGAGCTGGGAGATAAGGAGTGGAGTGGGGATGGGGTCAAGGGAGCAGGTGGTTGGTTTTAGGGATAGGATGAGTTTGGTGACAGAGGGTGGGGAAACGGGTACAAAAGTGAGTAGGGGAGGATGGGTAGCAGTCGGAGTGTGGGAGTGAGGGGGTGGGGTGTTGGTGGATGTTGGAGGGGAAGTGACCGCGGAGCGAATTCCCTTGATCTTGGATTCAAGGAAATCCAGCATCTCCTCGCAGTGAAGGTTGGAGGAGATGACCTGCGCGGGGTGGCGGGGGGGACGGAGGAGTCGGGTTGTGGTGGAAAACAGTAGCCTGGGGTTGTTCTTCGCCTCCAGGATTATCCAATTATGCAATATACATTGTCATGTATCCTCACTCACTTCAAGATCCTCAATCTCGTATTCAAATCCCTTCACTCTCTGGCACCTCCCTACCTCTCTGACCTCCTCACTCCCCAATCCACCACCCGGTGCCTCCGCCCAACTTGCACCGGCCTCCTGCCTTTTCCCTTGCAACCCCTGCCCCACCATCGGAGGTTGTGCTTTCAGCCACTACGCCTCAAAACTCTGGAACACTCTCCCTCAATCCCTCCGCCTTGTCCCCCCTCTCCCCTCTTTCAAGTCCCACCTGAAAACCTTTCTCTTCAAGTGTGCTTACGGCCACCTTCCACTTCCCTGGCTCGGAGTCAGGCTCCGCCACTGTAAAGCGCTCTGAGACGCTACCCTGCGTGGAGGGTGCTATATAAGTGCAAGTTGTTGTTGTTTTTGTTGTCATGAATTCTCTAAATTTAGTTCCTCTTCTGAGGCATGACTAATTACAACTAAGTGACAAAGGTAATATCTATACTTCACATAGTTTCCTCCCACATTGAATTATTCCTCCTCCCTCCCCTCCCATCTCATTCAAACTTGTGCCCCCCCTCTCCTTGCTTTCCACTCCGACTTGTTCCCCTCTCTACCCTTCCTTTTTACTCACCTCTGTTCCCCCTCTTTACCCTGCCCTCTCACTCATACGTATTCCCCTTCCTTCTCCCTCCCCGTCTGGGCCTTCAACAGAACCTTGGTTCAGGTGTGCCAGGATCAATGGCCATCAAAGTATCGCTCAGCTCCCTAAAAAAATCCAACAACTCCCACGCACCCTGCAGGAGGCTTGATTGATAAGTGTTCTGCAGGTATTTTTGTTTTTTTTCAAAAAACTGAAATGCTTCATATTGGCTCTCACTCCTTATAAGATGGGTTATGTTCAGTAATTTATACATTTTTACCTATTTTTAGTGCAGCAGTCTTGGTAGTCCAGTTCTTGAGCCAGGCAGGTCTGCAGTGCTCTTCGAGTAGCATCATTGGATTTATAATGTTCACCTGAAGAGGACACAAGAACTCAGATTAACATGCCTTTTGAAAGATGGCACCTTTAACAATGTAGCATTCCCACAGTCAGCGGCAGCAATAGGACTGTGTAACCTATGCTATTATAAGAGGCTCCAAGCCAGTCAGGATCTCCGAGCGGCTCCAGTGATAAGATTTGGTTTTCTTTGTCTCGTAAAATGCAGGGGCCCCGTGTAAAGGTTCAATTTGGGGCAACCGCATCCCCAGTAGAGGGCCTTGGGACGTCCTCACGACGTGAAAGGCGCTATACAAATTTAATCTTGTTGTTGTAGAGCACTGGAGTGGTAGCTTGAACTGTGAACTCAAATCTCAACATGAGGCTTGAAGCCACAGTCACCTGACCCAGTGGAGAGTACTACCAATACCGGTGTTAATTAATGCATCGCATGTCACAACTTTCACTCCATTCCTGCTAGAAATGAATAGGAAAAATATATTCTTTCTAATGAAAGAAATATCAATATGTTCCAAAAGTACTGCAGTATTCTTTTAAAGAAGGAGACTCGCACCAGGTAAAGGTCATTCAGAAGAATTATTTAGTAATGGATACAAAACATAATAACAATTCTTGAATTTGTTCAGGTGAACATTAAAGATCCCAGTCATTCACTTTGTGGCTATTTGTGGGACATTGCTGTGTGCAAATTGGCTGCCGCGTTTTTCCACAAAATACACAGTCACTGTTATATTATAATAATAAAAATAATAATCCTTGCATTTGGTATAGTGCCTTACATGGGAGGATGTGCCAAAGTGCTTCATAGGATTTACCCTATTTGTGTATCTGTGGGTAACATGGCAGCTAATTTGCACACAGCAGCGTCTCATCTGAAGGATGGCAGCTCCAACACCGGAACACACATTCTAAAATTTCACTGGAGCCTCAAAGTCCCGATATAAGGCTTGAATCCACAGCCTTCTGACTCAGAAGCAAGGGTATTACCAACTGAGTCAGGCTGACACAATACAGTCGAACTGAAGTAAAATTATAATTATTTCATTTGGGATCTTGTGAGTGTTGATATATGTTTCAGATTCCTGCTGCTGCAATGTATTCATTAAACTCACTGATTATTCAAGGTTCACACAAGGCAATGGTACATTTCACTAATGGAAATTGTGCACTGCAAGTCAGGTAATGGGGTGTAACCGAAATTAGATACAGTACTGTGAAGTCCTTTAGCAGCCAAAAGCAAGGTTTGAATCATATAGCTTGGATTTTTTTCACAACAAATTTTATTTTAAAAATTCTGGCACAAACGATAGATTTTCATGAAATTGAAAGAGCAATGATTGCAGATCATATTTGAAATAAATGGGAGAAAGGGTGTTTGCGTGAATAGAGTTTTTGGAAAAAGATATTAGAGATCTTCAAATCCTTCATGATTTTCCCTGTAAATAAAATAATATACGTACCTGTGTGTTATCTGTGCAAACATGCGTTTCAGTTTGTAATATTCTGCTCGTTTTATTTTCAGCATTACTTCACGATAATCTTTGGCCATGAAGGACAGAGGCCACTGGAGCTTCGGATTGAGGAAGAAGGTGACTGTGAGGCGTGGGTAGATGCTATTCAACAGGCCAGGTATAGCCATTTTATCTTGCCTGCTTGGGTTCTGTTAAATGGTTTTATTAGCAATGGCCTTGGTGGCTTTACTGATTCAAAAAAACACATGTTCAACTGAACTGGGAACGTCATTGAATCTTGGCAGACCACTAAGGCTCCTTCTGAATGAGAAAATGAGAGTGAACAAGTGGAATTGATGCCCTCCTGATGTGAAATGTGCTACACAAATGTAATTTTTTGTTGTTGGAATTGAACCTAAGTGAACCCAACTCTATCTCTCTGTCTCCATCCTCGACTCCAGGACCATTGCTGTTCTAACAAAATGTCTGTCAGACATCAAGTCCTGGATGAGAGCTAACTTTCTACAGTTGAACTTCAACAAGACTGAGGCCCTGCTGATTGGTTCTTGTCAGCACCTCCACATCTCAGATGCTAACAGCATCACCATACAGGGATCCACATTCCATCTCACTGAGCCAGTCTGGAACCTTTGCATCTTGTTTAACCCTCAACTGTTCTTTCTACCCCACCTCCATGCCATGACCCACTCAGCCTTCTCCCACCTCCGCCATTGCCTCGCACCTCAGGCCGCCAAAACCCTCATCCACACAATTCTTACACCTAGGCTCGACTAAACCAACTCCTTGCTTGTCGGCCTGCCCAACTCTTCCTTCCACAAGCTGCAGATCATCCAGAAGCTTGGGTCGAAGAGAAAGGTTTTCAGGCGGGACTTGAAAAGGAGAGCGAGGGCACAAGGCAGAGGGATTGAGGGAGAGTGTTACACAGTTTGGGGGCATAGTGGTTGAAAATGCAACCTCTGATGGAGGAGCGGAGGGTGCGAGGGACAATCAGCAGGCCAGTTGAGCGGAGGCGCCGGGTGGTGGATTGGGGAGTGAGGAGGTTGGAGAGGTAGGGAAGTGCCAGAGTGTGAATGAATTTGAACACGAGCGTGAGGATCTTGAAGTCGATCGGTTTGGTGATGGGGAGCCAGTGGAGCCTGGCCAGAACTGGTGAAATGTGGGTACGGAGTTTGGTCCAGGCAAATATGCAGGAGGCAGGGTTCTGAATGAGCTGGATCTTGTGAATAGTAGAGCTGGGGAGACCGGCGAAGAGTGCATTTGAGTAATTGGGTTTTGACTGCATTGGTTGAACTCCAGCAGTACTCCAACAGACACTCCACATAGTGGCCCACAAGCCTTGTCCAACACATACTGTTGAGAAGTAGATGAGCAATTAGATAAGCAGGGTGTGTCTCTCATAGTGGGGAGAGAAGGGGGAAAGAGAGACAGAGGTGACTCACATGCCAATTTTCCATGTTTTTGCTTTGCTTATCATTACCAGCAGTGGTCAGCAGGAAGCTGCTCTTATCTATGGCTTTCCTGAAGAAGTGTTTTCTATGTGCCAGTGTAGTCACAACTGTGGGCCTGGAAACGTACCATTGGTGGTCCCAGAATTTCAGCTGCATAGAAAGATTTGTATAACTGCAAACATCCACTCTCTCCTCCCCAAAATAGTTATCCTTATGACTCCATGGATTCCTATTGGCCAAATATATGATTGACATTTACAATGGGGTTGAATTTAATGATAATAACAATAGTCCTTGCATTTGGTTTAACGCCTCATCACGTCAGAAGGGTGTCTCTATTTGTGACTGTGTATTTGTCGGCAAAGGTGGCAGCACAATTGCGCACAGTAATGTCACACAACAGCCATGAAACGAGTGACCAATTTTAATTGGGGGATTGTTGGCCAGGACACCCTTCTCTTTTGGAATAGTGCCATGGGATCTTTAGCGTCACTTAAACAGGCAGACTGGATCTCACATCTGAAGGACAGGATCTCCTACAATGCAGAACACCCATAGTGCTGCATTGCAGTATCATCTTAGACTATGTGAGTTCCCGATGTAAGATTTGTGGTACTTCTTAATGGATTCCTTAAAGTAGATGGAAGTCCATCGAATTTTGCTCCAACTCATATCTATTTTTGGAGTGAGATTTTCTCAACCTGGTTTGATGTTCCCTTGACCTGAAGTGATATAACTGACCTAGTCTCAATAACTAGCAGAGATCACAATCACATTTCTTAATTTAGAAATCCATTAAGAAAGGAGAAAAATTGATCCCTGATATTTCCATTAACTTTTAATAAAATCAGCTTTGAATAGAGCTTTTTGCAAATAGATTATGCAGACTATTTTGACTCATCCACACAATATACATTTCTATCCATTTATTGCAGTGCAAATTTTTCAAAATGATTTCCAACCCTGTTAATCAATATTAATTTCATGTGCTGCATTGAATGCTCATTCACTGAAAATTGAATTTAAAATTGTTCTTTAAAAGAGCCAATACAGATACCATGGGCCGAATGACCTTCTTCTGTGCTGTAATTTTTTATGGTTCTATGATCTTTATGACTTCTTACAGAAGTACTAAATGAAAACTTTAGCTTAGGCTTTCTCACTTGAAACTGACTGTGCTCACTCAGAGATAGTTCAGCAAGATGTAAACAGGAGCGGCAGGGAGTGAGGTAAAGGTTCACCATCCTGTAAAAGACAGCAGAGCTGGGACTAGCCCACCCTGTTATTGCTCCCTGTAGGAGCAGTTACACAGGCGACAGGGGTGGGACTGGTTGGCTATATAGTGTATGTGTATGGGTTTGTGTTTGCAAGGTTTCCGGGCATGTGTTTGGGTAAACGTGTGCGTACGGTGCACATCGGGGTGCCATTCGATAGCGGCAAGTGTGCCTTATTAGGGTGTGCGCGGGTGCACACATGGATGTTGTGCACACTGGGGCGAGTCCTGACTGTCTTAAAGGGAGCTTCCCAAAAAATGTGTGCACATCCTATGTGCTGTGAACCTGTCCGCACTTCCCACTAAGAGGGTGAGGATAGGGAGGGGGGTACACGACCCCATTTGTAACTGCGCTCTACAAAGGGCAGCAGAACCCCGAGGTGGGGATGCCTTGGTCCCTCTACCAAAGTGAAGTGCGCAGAGGCCCACCCCCCCACACGTCCCCCGCCACAAGGGGTTGGGTCTGCTGCGTCCTGTAACGGGATAATAACATGTTGCATCTTTTTTTTTCGGGTTTGATATTATCTGAGATAAGCGTAAATATATATCAACAAATAAATATATATTTTGTAAAAAAAGGGATATAAACAGTCAACTCTCTCACATCATTTTTTCACCACTCTCAAGACCAATATTTATTTCTGCCACGGTACCCAATGCAGTGTGAGGTTTGTTCAAGCACATGGTAAAACCGAGGTCAGAGTTTGGGTGAAATTGAAATCAAGAAGATCAGAACTTCTTTTTATAGCTATCTAGGTTAAGTTGGACAGACTCAGGAAACCTTTCTCTCTTTTCTGTAAACTACGTGGAGTACAGATAACCAAAGGAGAAGGCCTGAGATTCTGATATTTGTATCAATTAGATTCAGGCAAAGCTCCAGTGGAGTCAGTACGCAAACATGTCACTATATTAATCACAAATGCAACTGAATTAAACGACTTTCAATTTTATTTTGTGTTGCAGTTTAATCTGCATTTGTGCTTTTAACATAAAGATCAAGCCTTAAATCAAAATATGTATTGAGTTGGAAAAGGAAAGGTCTCCCCACTGCAATCTAGTTTAATTGTCATACACAGAGAAGTGGAGGCACTATATAAATAGTGCCGTGGGTCTGAAAAGAGAAAGATTTATGAGTGTACAGTAATGGAACAAGGAGAATCTAAGATATAGGTGTTTAGTACCTCACTTGAGGCTGTGTTGAAGTTGTTTAGATTATAACCTGTATTTCATCTAACTGAGAAATTGGCAGAATGCATAATGGTTTCAAGCCAAGAATTTGATAGGGGGAGGACATGTTTGCAGGAGCAAATTCTCATTAGCAAAGTAAAACATTTCAGAGAAGTAAAGCAGATTAAACCAAGGCAGCAATATCTTACATATCTTTTTGAATATGAATTGAGGTACCGGATGCAAAAATAAATTGCTATTGTTTTGATTCTGAAAATTTAGCATGGCTACTTTCCTAGGTAAAAACAATGTATTGTTTTAAGAAGAGATTTTTATTCATTGGTCAATGCAGGTAGCATTTGGTTATTCAGCAGCGAATGCAAGTTCTTCTGTATATTGGTCAACTAGAAAACCCTACCAACTGCAATTATATTCTCCACTGTCTGTAATTTCCATCAATAGGACCAGACAAATGTAATGTGAATGTGTGTTTATTCAGTAATATTGCCAGTATATTAAAACGACTACCTAGATATCAGTCAGCTTTACTGCAATTCACAATGCTTTTTAAAGGAGACAGAGTATGACAAGGCCATATGAAAATCTCCTGTAACAGTGAGCAGATAAATTACTGAGTCTGTATGTGGATGCCACTGTCTAAATTTACAGAATGAGTGAATGTGGCTTTGAGTCAGCTGACGAGTACAGTGGTAAAAACATAGAACCATAGAATTTACAGAACAGAAGAAGGCCATTCGGCTCATCTGTCTGTGCTGAATCCCTCAAGAGCAATAAAACTGATAGAGTTAGTTAATTCCCAGGTGATGTTAGGAAGTTGACTGCAGGCTCCGGTGACAATTGCATTCGTACTTTACAAACACATGGAATAATATTTGGTTAAATGAAGAGTTTCAAAATTTGGAAAGTTTTTTAAGGGATAGGGAAAGATTATTCCCATGGCTTGGTAAATTTGTAATGTGGGCATTAGCCCAGGATTTTGCCCTCAAGGAGAATTAGGAGGAGGTTAGAAGAAACATTTTTATGCACAGGATTTTGAGGATATGAAATGCTTTGGGTCAAGTGTCTGTTGAGGCTGAGCTCAAATACACATTTAAAAAGAGAACTGGGCAATAATGATAATAACAATGCTTGCATTTGACATAGCACTTTTCACGTCTTCTAGACGTCTCAAAGCACTTATAATAATCCTTGCATTTGATATAGCGCTTTTCACGTCGGGAGGACGTCCCAAAGCGCTTCACAGAACACACTGCAAAGTGAATTGACTGCATATTTGTGGGCGAACGCGGCAGCCAATTGCGCACAGCAATGTCCCACAAACAGTCGTAGATTGAAAATGACCAATTTATTATTGTTTTGTTTTTTGAAGGGATTATTATTAGGCTCTGTGTGGAGTAAGGAAACTTGCCCAAGGTTTCGCCCTCTGCCTGGAATTGAACTCAGGTCTCTCGCTTGCAAAGCGAGTGCTCTAACCACTGAGCTACAGGACTCCACAATTATGCGACAGAAAGTCACATTGTGTGGAACATTTGCCCTCTTGTGACATCATGAATAGAGAATCAATTATAAGCATCACATTGTATTTAAAATTCACCAGTGTTAGAAACATTTTTAGGCAGAACGGCTGTGTAGCTGAGGAAGAGTTTCAGAGAAAATTTCACAAGAATTTCAGTAAGCATTTAGTATTACTATTATTTACGTATCAATTTCTGTAAAGCTAAACCCTGTAGCACTCCACAGTTTTTCAGTGTAGAGTTTAACCGGTAAAAATAACTAAAAAGAAACAAACACATTTCTTCCATTTTGAAGAGATTCAATTGAAAATTGAGATCAGACTGGATGTACCATATGACTTGCACATTAGTGCACATCACTGGTCACCCCCAAGTACCTGTGAGCCACAGAAACCAAGAGGGAAGAAGAGTTCTTTAGAAAGTGAATTGACTGTATATTTGTGGTCGAAACGTGGCAGCCAATTGCTCACAGCAGTGCCCCACAAACATTCGTGGATTGAAGTGACCAAATTATTATTGTGTTTTTTTTTGGATTATTATCCTTCACTTTTTTTTGCCAGTATTACCCAACTTACTATTGGTATCAATAATTAAAATGCTTTCTACTGTGTAATATTCCTGTGAATTTGTCATCTCAAATTGTCCCCAAGCGTACACCTTTGAAGAGGAAGAACATTAAATTATATAGGGAAAAAGAAGGGAATAAAAATTATAGTTAGTTCCAGTGGTTGACCAAGTACCATCTTTGGCTTTATGGGACCAAATGGCCTTCTCCTAAACTGTAATGTATATAATACTTATTCTTTACAGCAACTACTTGCATTAATGTACGGCCTCTCACTTAGATTAAAGTCTTGGAATGCTTTACAAGGCCAGACCCCAAGCAAAGGAAAGGAGGAGGTACCAATAGGTACGTTCAAAGAGGTAGGTTTTGAGATAGGATTTAAAGAAAGAAAGAGAGGGGTGAAGATGGAGGGGTAGAGGGAGGGAATAGCAAAGGTTAGGGGCCTAGGGACCGAGCGAAGTGTTTAATATTTCATTACTATTTTCTCATTGGTTTGAAGGTCAATAGTCTTGAAGAGTCTAAATTTTGCAAAACAATTGCTGTGTATCTTTTGGTGGTGAGTTACTCTAACCTATTTAATTATTCTGGAATTTGTTGGCAGTTACTTGTGGGTATCTGTAAGTGATTGTCAGAGTTGGTCAATGTTAGCCAGTACTCGGTAGGTGACTCAATGGACACGTGTCATCCGATGCCTGCCTGCCAACTGGCCACCTCTGGCTGTCTTTTAGACAACTACCAGTAAGTGGACACAGTCTCCTGGCAGACTCCCACTACTGACAACCTCCCTCAGTCTGATCAATTGTATTCACTGCTTTACACTTGCTTACTGACCACCTTATGTTGATTTCTTTCTTGTGTAGATATTTACTGTCTCACATCTGCTGCTTATAGCTTCCTTTATACTTTCATCCACCTCCTACTCCCCAATTTCTCTCTTCCCACTCTTGCCTCTTCCTTTTCTTTAATCTTCTAGTTTCTTCTTTGCTTTATCCGAGCCACTTGACTGACTGACATTCTGTTTGCAGTTTGGCCTCTTCCTGACCTCTGGGCACTGTTCCATTGCTAATGCTTTCCAGCACTTTCCAGCCACTTACACACGCTGAAGAGCTTTGCGCTTGTTGTTTAAACCTTTCTTCTGCTGTAAGTGTAATAAATTTCCGTTATTTTAGAAAAACTTCACAATATTGAAAATGGTAAAGACATTATTGTTCCATTGCACATATGATTGGAAGTATGGATGGAACCAAAGTGGTTTGAGTTGGCCGATTGTATTGAACTGGGGAAAGTTTGGACAGAGGGATTTGGAAAGATTGAACGTACTGTAAAAACAGGCATGATAAAATAGCTGACTTCCAGGCCATCTGATTGCCACTAATGTCACTTCTTGTACACTGCACGTGCTCGATAAGGGCAGGAAGTAATGTAAGTGATGCTTTCTGGTCATAGCATGCATCACCAGTGCACAGGAAGTGTGTCAGTGCTACTTTCTGCGTGGCATGTGTTAGTGATGACCTGACACTCTGAAGTCAGCCATTTTATCGCAATGACAGGATTTGAATGGCACAATATCAATATTCAGTTCAGAAAATGTGTGGGTCCACAACCGAATCACACTATAATTGAACCTGCATAATTGTGAGTTGTACTATCACAAGGTTGTCCTATACAAAGCATTAAGACTGGGAAAGAAGAATCAGAGGAATTGAAAAAGATCAAGCAGTAAGATTCTTGCTACCTGGCAACCAGAAAAAGTACATTGCTGTCAAAGTTCTGTTTTAAGCAGAGAATCCTACGTATGTCATACAGATTCACGAGTTTTCAGTTTCCATCTGAAGTCTTCACAATATTTTCTTTAATCGTTTCTCTTTCCAATCCTGTACAGTCACCTGCATTGTACACTAACATTAAACCTTTAGTCTTCTCCTATTTCTTCTTATACTTCCCTTCGGTGACATACTCTGATGGTTTGGAGTCAATTTCTGTATGTATGCTGATGACTTGCAGCTCTACCTCTGTGCTTCTACCTTGAATTTTAGCTCTGTTGTGACCACTTGCCTGGCACATTTCAAGTCCTAGATGAGTCTTAACTTTCTCAGCTAAATGTTAACAAAAGAAAAGACATTTTGTGCGTCTCTTGCTGGAGATTCTTTGCCTCTGGCTCCAATTCCATCAACCTTTCTGGCTGCTTGATCCAACTGACAGAGCCAGTGCATAACCTTGACATTTTGGTTGACACCCAGGACTGTTTCAAATCCTGACTTTCTTCTTCCATTTCTGAATCATTGTATGCTTTACATCCTTATCTCACCTCCCCTGCAGCCAAAATCTTCATCCAGGCTTTTATTACCTCAAGCCTAGCTTTCTTCTTGCTGGCCTCCCTAGTTCCATGCTCCATGAGCACCTCCTCATACTAACTCTGCAGTATATGTTGTCCCACACTAGACTTCACATGTTATTGCTCCAGCAGATTAACTTTAGGATCCTTGACCTGACCTTCAAATATCTTCACAATCTTGCCCTAGCATGTACTCTGTGAATCCTCTAGCTCTATTCTCCTCTCTGCACCCTCCACTCAGTCTATTGCTTGATCATTTTCTCTGCCCTCCCCTCCCCCCCCATATGCTCTCATTCTCTCCCCAAATCCTTTTGACCATGTGCCTTTTCTCTCTGCCTCCTGTTAAAATGATATCTCTTTGGCCATGTCTTTGCTCAATACAAACATTCCTCCAGCATGAAAGGTGCAACGTAAGTGCAAGTGACCTACAAATACACTGTTGCTACACTTCATAGTAATATCCCCTGAAGTGCTTTAAGACCTATCGACAATATGATAAGTTGGCCTTGATGAAATTATGCAATTTACAACTTAGAAAAAAAATGCCTGAGACAGCATCAACTTGCATTTATATAGTGCTCATCATGCGGATAGCACCTCTGAGCACTATATGAAATGTAAAGATTATTATAAGATTAATAAAAGTTGTTGTTTCCAAAATGTGAAGGGAAGAAATATACTAAATTGTTGAGAAGCACATCTGTAGCCTGCTGTGCAACATGCTGAGCAAAGTTAACTCAAAAAGTGTCTCCATGATTTATTCATAAACGGTCTCTTGCAATACAGCGCTGGTGCTCTCTGCAACACTGAGGATGCTTTTTGACAGTGTTTTTATGACCTTTACCTTTATCTTGGCATGGCCAAGTCATTCTCTTGCTTCCAATAATTCCTTGCAGCATGTCAAGGAATTCCCTGCAGCAAAGAGGTTGAAATTATGTTCCAAACATTTATTTAGGGAGTTATAGGAAATAAAGTGTTAATTTTACATAGAAAATCTCTGTGAGGCATGAGAACATGTTTTTTCTGGATACGGTACCCACATCCGGCCACGGAAAGGCCAGAGATATCCAACGTGTCTTAAGCATTATTTTATTATCAAGACCATGTGTATACATATCTCTTTAGAAAAGCATAGACTATGTTGATGGTGGATACCACAGACATGGTAGAAATAGTTCTGATTAATACATATAACAATAATAATAATTGTTACATTTGCTTCAGCACCCTTCACGTCAGGAGTACATTCCAAAGCGCTTCACAGAATGCACTGCAAACAGATAACGTTGAAAAGACTTAGACATCATTTTATTTTTTACAAAAAATTGAGACTCTAGTAAGTTTTACCTGAAATAAGTAGAGAGTTGCTAAGTTTCCTATTTATAACTTTAATACATCACAACTCAGTGACTGGTAATGGTGCTTTTATAAAAAGCTTGTAACTGATGTAAGACATAACAATAAGAATAATCCTTGGATTTGATATACAATACCAAACTACATTGTATAGCCCCTTTCACATTGGGAGGACGTCACAAAGTGCTGGCCAGTCAGGGATTTGGGCCCGAGCTGAGAGTTAGGATTGGGGAGGATAGGAGGGTGGCCAAAGGCTTGGTCAAAGACAAGGGTTTCGAGACAACAACAACAAGATTCCATTTAGAGAGTGCCTTTCACGTCGGGAGGATGTCCCAAGGCGCTGGACAGTTGGGTTGGGACCCGAGCAGGGGGAAATGGTCAGGGTGAGGGGATGGAAGGGAGGGAGCAAGGAGGGGGTAGGAGGAGGAGCGAGGAGACGCGCCTGGAAGGAGGCAAGAGGGGGAATGAGGTGAAGGGAATGTGGGATGGAATTCCAAAGGGTGGGGTCAGAAAGACTGAAGGCCCAACCGCCGATGGTGGGGCGGGCTGGGCGGGGGACGTGGAATAGGCTGTGGTCTGCTGAGCAGATGGACCGGACAGGTTGATATGGGGTCAGCACTTACAGAGATAGGAAGGAGCAAGGCTGTGGAGGGCCTTGAAGGCGAGAACGTGGATTTTGAACTCTGTCCTCTGGTGGATGGGGAGCCAGTGGTGCTGGGCGAGGGTGGGGGTAATGGGGGTCACAGAGCCTGGTGCGGGAGAGTACACAACCTGGAGAGCTTTGGATAATCTGCATCTTGTGGAGGGAAGAATTGGGAAAGCTGACAAGCGGGTAGTTGGCGTAGTCGAGCCTAGATGTGATATAGCGCCTCAACAAGTTTTCGAGATATCTCAAAGCCCTTCACAGGATATACTGTAAAGTAAATTGACTGTATATTTTGTGGGTGAAAGGTGGCAACCAATTTTGCACAGCAGTGTCCCACAAATAATCATGGATGAGTGACCAATTTATTATTTTATTTATTTTTGAAGGAATTATTATCCCCGGAAAAGCGATCCGCCAATCGACTAACAACTGGGGTCCTACTTACCTATACAGAGGCGTGTGGAGTAAGGAAACTTGCCAAACATTTCGCCCTGCCGGGAATCGAAACCACATTTCTCGCTTGTGAGGCGAGTGCTCTAACCACTGAGCTACAGGACTCCACAATACAGAGAAACCCCATTGTATGACCGGGTTTTGGGTTTATAAAATTGGATCCTGCATTATAATATTATATATTATAATAAAAGTAACAGTCAATTAACTTTACAGTCTTTTCTGTGAAGTGCTTAGAGACGTTTAGAAGACGTGAAAAGCACTATATCAAAAGCAAGGATAATAATAATAAGTCCGTGAAAATACCAATGGCTATATTCCCACTAAATATTCTTCTGATAATTGACTCCCATCATTTTTCAATTATTGAGGTCAGGCTAATGGGTCTGTAGTTGCCAGGTATGGATGTCACCTTTTTTTCAAAAAAATATTTGAACTACATTTGTTTGTTTCCAATCTGTTGAAATCTCACCAATGGTGATTGACTCGCTCATAAAGTCTGTCAACTCGTGTTTCTTCTCTGTGTTGGAAATTGAGCAGGGTAGACAAAAGATACTATACAACAACAACAAAAAATTACACTTGTACAGCGCCTTTCACGTCGGAAAGACATCCTAGGGTTCTGGACAGTCAAGGGTTTTTGGACATGAACTAGGAGTTGGAGTCAGGAGGGGTGGAGGGAAGTGGGGGTGCGGGTGGAAGGGTGGACGAAGGCACGGTTGAAATGGGAGGTCTTTAGATAGGACTTGAAGGAGGCAAGAGGGATTGGGGGATAGAGTTCCAGATTGTGGGGACAGAGATACTGAATGCCTGACCGCCAATGCTGGGGCAGGAAGTGCGGGGGACCTGAAGCATGCCGGTGTCCGCCGAGTGGAGGGAGCGGACAGGCTGATATGAGGTTAGGAGGTTGGAGAGGTAGGGGGGAGCAAGACCATGGAGGGCTTTGAATGTGTGAAAGATGGTTTTGTTCTCTGAGGGATGGCGAGCCAGTGAAGCCAGGCAAGAACGGGGGTGATAGGTTCGCAGAGACTGGTGCGGTAGAGGATACGAGCTGCAGAGTCCTGAATAACAATTTGTGGAGTCCTGTAGCTCAGTGGTTGGAGCACTCGCTTTGCAAGCGAGAGACCTGAGTTCAATTCCAGGCAGGGCGAAACCTTGGACAAGTTTCCTTACTCCACACGCCTAATAATAATCCCTCCAAAACCAAAACAATAATAAATTGGTCATTTTCAATCTACGACTGTTTGTGGGACATTGCTGTGCGCAATTGGCTGCCGCGTTCGCCCACAAATATACAGTCAATTCACTTTGGCTTTGGGACGTCCTCCCGACGTGAAAAGCGCTATATCAAATGCAAGGATTATTATTATTATTATTAACATACAACTTACAGTTTCTCTGGAACCACAATGTTTTGATCATAGTGAGCATTACGAGCTGATGGATTACTTCCAACTTGTAGACAAACAGCAGATAGAAGCTGTCAGTGAATGTTACTTTCTGTCTTAAGCTATTTATAATAATAGGAGTGACATTTGATTTTCATTCCAAACTTAGCCATTTGTTAAAGTGTTGTACTTTCACTTCATCATTGAAATGCAAACTGCTTATAGAAGCACTTCAAATGAGTCAGAAACACCAACCCATGTCGGGCCTTTGAGTTTACAGACTCACAGACTAGGGGGAAACGCCAGCGCAGTGCTGGGATGTGCAGCGTTGTTGGAGATGGAGTCCTTCAGATGAAATGTTAAACCGTGGTCCTGTCTGCTCATTCAGGAGGACTTTAAAGATCCCATGGCATTACTCGAAATTAGAAGGGAATTTCGCCTGCTGTCCTGCCAACAATCCTCCAAGTTCACTTAAAATCCACTTCATGGCTGTTTGTAGGACATTGCTTTGAGCAAAATTGGCTGCCCCAATTGCCTACAGAAATATATTCATTACATAGTAAAATCCTGTGAAGCACTTTCATACATTCTTGATAACGTGATAAGGCACAATATCAAATACAAGGATTATTATTATTCTATTCAAGGAGCATTTTACAACAATCAGAATTTGGCCAAATCTTAAAACTGGCCCTAATTTTCAAGCCGGTTTCTGAGTTCTTTGAAGAATTGCAGGACACTGATTTCAAAATTAAGACTCTTATCAACAATTTGCCCTATGTCCCAGATGGATTTCTCCCCATTATTTTAGAGCATGAAAATGTTGGATATTTCTTAAATTCAGACTTATTTTGAGGCTGATTTTCCATAGGTTCTTTTAAGACTTTCAGTGTAAAGTTTAGAATTGTTGAAAATTTGCATACTCTGAAAGGTTAGAGTCTAGAACGAGATGGAATTTCACAATCACTGAAGGGATTGAACGATGGAAGCATTAAAACAGTGGGGCAAGTAGCAAAAACGCCAGCATTTCTCTGGTGCTTGCTGCAGCAATTATATCAATTCATCACCTCACAGGCCCAGCCACATATAAAAAGATCATTGGACAGATGAGGTGATTTAGTTTGTTAGGTTCCAATGAGTTCATGAATATCAAAGCTGTACATCCCTCTGAAATGTGCCCAGCAGGCATCAGGCTGCACTGGATATGCAAATAGTTCCACTCAGTAGATGAAGCTTCAGGATGTAAACAGGATGGTGTGGAGCTGAATGCATCTGGCTATCTATCCATCCTGAATGCTTACTCGCTTTATCACACACTGCTCAAAGCAATCAAAATACTACCATCTGTGTGCTGATTATTCCGACCTCAGTCCCTCACTGTTTGAGCTTTCTTTTCATTGGAGAGGCCCAAAGCCACCTGAAGGAACAACACAACATATTCAAAGCAACTGGTGGCTAAAAGAGTGAAACAAAATCTCCGCTAAAGCCAA
Source organism: Callorhinchus milii (assembly GCF_018977255.1). Lineage (NCBI taxonomy): Eukaryota > Metazoa > Chordata > Chondrichthyes > Chimaeriformes > Callorhinchidae > Callorhinchus > Callorhinchus milii. The sequence continues at coordinate 114,782,066 of NW_024704742.1, read as the reverse complement.
AACACTGTGAACCTGGCACAGCCAGTGAAACTGCAGTTCAGATATGGCTCCCAGACATTGGTGCATAACACTCATCAGAAAATATTTAGTAGGGAAATTTCAAATCACATAATAGAATACTGTAATAATGTGTCAACTATATGATAATACGCTATTATTGAATGGAAGTTAAATGCGTGCCACAGGCCTGTTTGAGGTGTCCTTATTCAGACACATCAAATGAAAGAATATTACCCGTCCTTATCCTAATAAATATTAAAATGATAAATTGGTCACTCAATTCATGACTGTTTGTGGGACACTGCTGTGCGCAAATGGCTCTGTGTTTCGCCCTCTAAGTATACAGTCAATTCACTTTACAGTATATTCTGTGAAACGCTTTGAGACGTCTCGAAGATGTGATAAGACGCTACATCAAATGCAAGAATCATTATTATTATTATTATCATCCTGGCTCTCAGGATGGTAGCCTGGGAACTATCTGCTGCAAAGAGTGCAATTTGTCCCTTCACATAAATGGTATATCTTGACACATATTCTGAAGTAGAATTGGCAGCAAATTATCTATTGTACTGACTATGGCAACACCTAGGGTTCCACATCTATTACACTATAGGTGGTCCTGCTTTCACATCTGAAACTGACCCCCAATCTCTGGAACTCTTTCCCGGAGTCCCTCCAACTCCCTCACTTCTTCTTTCTTCTCAAAATCTTCCTCTTTGACTGGGCCTTTGGTCATCTCTGCCCACCACCCCCCAAACTTGCTCTGCCTCCACCTCCAGAGTGCCAACCTATATGGGTTATTTGATAGGTATTATCAGAGTCCCAGGCCGTTCTGGATAAAGTTAGGTTTATGAAGGTGGAGCTAGGAATGCATTAGAGAAATCATTGCTCAAATTGACAGAAGAATGGATTTGAGCTCCTGCAGCAGTGGAGGTGGTGAGATAAGAGTTGTGAGTGAGAGGAGCATTGGAGGGATCCTTTTGATTGTTTTCAAATACTGTAAAACCTTGTTACAAAGTGTTTCATTTTTAAGCAGGTTCACTTTTTGCATAGTTGGGGTATGGATCCAAACATTTACTTACCCAAATATTCCAAATGAGTAGGCCCACTCCATTGGCACGTCAAAGCAGGGAAAGCTAAAATCATCAGGTCGAACACTGACATCACCTCCTGCATGTAGCACATATGCAGTGCACAGGAAGTGATATCAGCAGCGATCTAATGGCCCAAAAGTCAGCCGTTTTGGTTTCCCCATGCTAGCGGTGATTTGTCTTTCTGCTCATATATTAATAATACTAGCATTTGATTTATATTTTACAGAAACTTACTATAAAGTGTAGTAACTGTATTTGTAGGCAAGTGCATGAGCAGTGAAGGTAGAGAGGCTGTTTTAACAGTGTTTTAACACTGGGTGGGATTTTATGGATCCCAACTACCACACTAAAACATGGCTCCTGACTAATGATGTGCAGTGCACCAGCTCTTCTCTTGTTGCATAAATAGCATCAGGAAATCTTGTGGTGCTGGCCCAGTCATGATACTGCAGAGAGCTGACAACTTGCCACATCTTTCACGTGTTGTGGATGATATATCATAGAATCATAGAATTATGCAGCACAGAAGGAGGCCATTCGGCCCATCGTGTCTGTGCTGGCTCTTTGAAAAGAGCTATCCAAATCAATCCCACTCCCCCACACTCTCCCCATAACCCTGCAAATTTGTCCTCCCCAAATAAGTATCTACTTCTCTCTTAAAAGTTGTTATCGAATCGGCTTCCACCACCCTTTCAGGCATATGCTAGCATGCATGACATCCTCATCAGCTAACTGCTCTGTGTGGCCTTGGACTGAACCGAGTCTAAGTGCAAGAGATGCATTTTGTCTGAAATCAATTAATCTTATGGTTGATTCACTCCTATAAAAAGGAGCTGATTACATATCTGTTGAAGAGTAGGCTTGATTATTATACATGTTAGCCTAGACACTGATAACCTCTGCTCATGTTTTGTAAGATTTAGCCTTGAGTTACGTTTATTTATTGAAGCTAAATGTCAAAATGTAGAGTTACACTTTATGAAGGTATCACAGGTACCCCAAAAGTGGCTTGAGGCCCTACATTACACTAGTGCAACATAGCCTCACGATATGGCCCACCAAACACTTGCACCAGTGCAGGTAAGTCCGTGCCAAATCATTGCTGTGTTTCCAGAAGCTACAAAGCCACAATACCCATGGCACGGCCATAAATGAAGACAAATCCAATAAAGAAAAATTATTTGTTTGGATGACCAAAAGGCTTGGCCGACACTGGTATAGTGTATCTAATGTCAGGAGGACCACTTTGAGTTAGTGAGGGAGTGGGGTACAATTTGTGGATTTCCTAAACTTGTTTTGTAGTGAATCTAAGGAAAGCTTTTATGAACCATGAGGTTACTCCACTTACCCCAGTCTACGGGTAAGTGGCAAAAATGTTGCTTTGTATTTTAGATGCCAATGTTGAGTCTAAAATTTATAGAATAAAATTATCACTTCAGGGTAAAAAAAATGGTGGCACTAGTGGTGGCTAAGTGGATCAAACCAACTATTAGGAGAATGGCGCTACCTGCTAGTGATCCTAAATCATTCCTTAGATAACAAACAAAACAAGTTTAGGAATATCTCAAATTTTACTGCAGGGCTGGTGGACTAAAGTTACTGAGGTGACAACTTTGTAGTTTTAAAGCATTGTAATGCAGAGACAATGTTTTCTGTATGTATCTCCTGAGTGTAATTCATTAAAAAGTGACAGAAACAGCCCCACAGCCACCAGAGATGGGAATTTCAAGATATGAACAAACAAAATCACTGTCAAAGAAGTTTAAGCAAAAAACTTAAAGGGCAAGGAAAACCCAGGGGGGAGTATTAAACCTTAATTGTGCATTTTCAGTGGGCTGCCAGGCTTATGCGAAGCTCCCTCTCTTACAGTAAATACAGCAATTCCAGCAGCTCTCTGTCAGCGATCTTCACATTTCGAGATATTTTATTGAAGGTAGAAATTAATTTGATGTGAATTTCATTTTCTATGGAAGTTCGGGGAGTATTGTACTTTCACTACAGTATTCCCTCGAGACTCTCCTTTTCCTTTAAGGAAATGAAACAAAGTTTTCAATGAGCTGTCCCACTGGGAGTATGGTCAGGCTCCCTTGTTTTACATGCTTGAAATCTTTGAGATGTGTTTAAAGCAGGTGGCAACTTTGCTGGATCAGTTGGTAGCACTCTTACCTCTGAGCTAGAAGGTTATTGGTTCAAGCCCCATATTAGGACTTTGAACTCACAGTCTAGGTTGACACTTTAAAACATTGCTGGGGGGAGTTTTTATATTGTCAGTGGTGTCATTCTTTGGATGAGAGGTTAAGCTGACGCCCCGTCTGGCTGTTCAGGTGGATATTAAAGATCCCATTGGCACTTGAAAAGAGAAGGGAGATTCTCCCACTGCAATGGCCAAAACCAACCCCAAATAAAATTGGTCATTCATTTCATGGCTGTTTGTGGGACATTGCTGTGCATAAATTGGCTGCTATGTTGCTCACAAACACAGTCACGACACTGTACAGTAATATTTTGTGATGCTCTTTGAGACATCCTCCTGACATGAATGGTCCAAAGATTATTATATTGTATATGATAAATCTATTAGATGGCAAGGTTTATGAACAGTTTAATCTGTGGACTAATATTTCATTGCTGACAATGTCAGAATTGTGGGTTTCAACTAGTTGAAGACTACAAATGAACCAAGGAAAGAAACATCTAAAACGCCTTTGCAGCTTAAGTTAATTGTACCAAAAGTTCTATTGTCAACATAACTACACAGTTGCTCTTGTTATTTCAAAATTATCTCCAAGTGAGTGGGTGGGGAATGCTTGTTTAATCCAGTCACCACGCAAACAAAATCCTCAGGAAAACAGACTTCAGGAATGGCTTGTGATACTGTAAAAGTATAAGCTGATATTCTGTGTATCCATGCATCAAAGTAAGGCTTAACATAATGCAGCCACTAAGGCAAGCAAGGCCTAACATAAAGCATTCACTTGGGCAAGTGAGACCTACACAATGGCATCCACAAACTACAAATATGGCAGCTTGTGGGGCCTTCAAAAAAGACTGAAATCAACAATACAACATCTTGAACTATATAATGCTCTTCATGTGGGGTAGCATCTCAGAACACTTAAAAATGACATAGTTTGACGCCAATCCAGGGAGAAAAGAGAGTAAGGTGACCATAGGATTGATATATCTCTGCATATAGTGTTATTAAACATTTATATACATATATATATATTACATATTTATTATATAGATTATACAAAATAGATCCCAATATTGACTATCCAATAACAGTACAGGAGGAATGAAATGGTTAAGCAGAGAGATATTCAGATATTCAACAAAGCTGAATTCCAGTCACAGGTTGTTCTTTCACATGTCATTAGAAAAAAAATTAAGTGTCTATCCAATCGTGGCAGATCCTTAATTTCAGTCCTAATTTAGTTTATGAAGTTATTTATAAGAATTGCGGAAAAACAGCTTCCAAATTAACACTGAGTTTAACACAAGTTTTTCACAATACTGTGTGATATTAATGGTCTAAATTAAAATGGTCTAAACAGGCTAAAACCAGGTGGAATTTTGGCCTGGAATGTGTTCAGAAATTCCACAGTTTGGGCACATTTTTTTGTACACTTTGTGTACAAACTGTGGCATTTTTACATCTCAAATCACAGTTAATAATAATAATCCTTGCATTTGATATAGCGCTTTTCACGTCTTCTAGACGTCTCAAAGCGCTTCACAGAATATACTGTAAAGTGATTGTATATTTGTGGGCGAAATATACAGTCAATTCACTTTACAGTATATTCTGTATATACTGTAAATATTCAGTTGACTTTTGTAGCACAAAATATTTCATACACCAGTTTGCAAGACTGGTTTTGAAACTACTGAATCTTAAATTCTGTCTTGGTATTAGTCAGTAAATTTACTCCAATGACTTAGTATTTCCGAGTGTCCAGAATTTGGCAAATTGGTGAATTCAGTGTTAATTAAAAGAAACTTACAGAAAACCGGATTGATAATTAAGAAATTCTGGATGCTCTGAAATGCTAAGACAATAGAATAAATCTAAACCCTGATGGAATTTGCATAAAATGACATAGAATGATTTGACACAGAAACGGGTCATTCAGCCCAACTAGTCTGTGCTAGTGTTTATACTGCACACGAGCCTCCACCCCTATTAATGCCTTCTCCTATACCCCTCTATTCCCTTCTCCCTTTACCTCATGTAATTCTATCCCATGACAACAAAAACAATCTGCATTTATATATGTATGAATATGTTTTTTTCGGTGGGGTATCTGGGTGTCTGACACATATGGAAACCCATCACCATGCTTAGGAGTATCCAAACCGAATTGAGAATTCCATGTATCCCACCTACACATGGAAATTCCACCGATAGATTATTGGAATGGAATGCAAACTCTCTCCCTGGAGGGATGCATCCTGCCTACCTAATTCCGGTGAGTATTTAGCACTGGTTGGCAAGAGCCAATGCTTGGGGACCCAGAGTATGTGTTGGCGTATATGTATAAATGTTTACTTGGGGTATCGTCTCATAATGCTGAACTATATTAGAAGGGACATTTGTGCTGATTTGCATTCACCTCTGTGCTCTTCTCCTAGTTACTGTGACATTATGATTGAGCGAGAGGTACTGATGCAGAAGTATATTCACCTGGTTCAGATCGTGGAAACCGAGAAAATTGCAGCCCATCAGCTCCGCCAGCAGTTAGAGGATCAAGACACGGAGATTGAGAGACTAAAAGCTGAGGTGTGTCAACCAAACAAACCGGAACACAAAAAGAAAGTGCTTCTCCTGTTTTTTCCCTCATCTACTTTTGTCACTTTTGCAGCTTGTCTTTCTTTCTATTATCTGTGTGCTTGTCAGTATCCAAAGGCTTCACGAGAAAGTAATCGCAGATCTTCAGCGTTGACAGAAAAATCCCATCAATGAGATTTGTATGGCACAGTAGGATTTTTTCTGTCATCCCTGGTATCTGGGTTTGAATCTTCAGTGTGATTGATTAGCTGTAATAATTCTGTATTGTGAAAGCAGTTGGGGGCAGTTGCAGCCTGATTCCTAATTATTATGGACTCACAGCATAAATATTTCCTTAAATCAGCATTTTGTGGAGTTATTCCACCTGGGTCTAGATTTACTCTGTTTATGTTACATTTTAGAGTATCCATTTGGCAAAATTTTCAATTCAGTCTTCTGGGTTTGATTCCCGAGCAGGGCGAAACGTTGGGCAAGCTTCCTTACTCCGCACGCCTCTGGTTACCTAGCAATAAGTAAGAACCCCGTTGTTAGTCAATTGGAAGATCCCTTTTCCGGGGATAATAATCCCTCAAAACAAATTTGGTCATGTCTGTTTGTGGGACACTACTGCGTGCAATTGGCTGCTGCATTTTGCCCACAAACATACAGTTAATTCATTTTACAGTATATTCTGTGAAGCGCTTTGAGACATCTAGAAGACGTGATAACGCCCTATACAAAATGCAAGGATTATTATTATTAAGTTTAACCTAAATTTACAGGCTTTAAAATTAAGACATTATTTAAGAATTTGACAAATTATGGAAGATAAATTCTAAAATGCTACCTAAATAGAATGAATATAGATCAGGTGGAATTTCTTCCCTTTAATTAACAATCCCACTCATATGGGAGACAGAATGGCTTCTGAGGGAATGAAAAATGTATCGATGGTAAGATTAAAGAGTGCTCCTCCGAGATTAGAGCAATGTAGGAAACTACAACAACAACAATTTGCATTTATATAGCGCTCTTCACAGGGGGCAGTGTCTTAGAGTGCTTAATACGTCTAGAGGACGTGAAAAACAGAGCGCTTTGTGACGTCGAGTGAACGTGAAAAACGCTATATCAAATGCAAGGATTATTGTTATTTTTATATATTAATAAACCTAACATGGGATTGCTTGATACTGACATTGGGTCCTGAAAATGGAAAATAAAATACTTAAACAAAAGTTGGTATTCTGAACATGCACCTTAAATGTCACTAAGCAGTTCATCCCGGATGACATTATCAAATAACAGAATGGATATGAGAAGAGTGATATTTGTAGTGATTGGTGAAGCAAACCTTATGGTTATTATAAAAGGGCTTGCAGTGTGAAAGTGCTTAATCTTCTGTTGCAGCATTGACTTTGGGTAAACTTTAGCTGCCAATGAAAGCAGTCAATTGGCAGATTTAATATGGACAAATGAAGCTACAGGCCAGAGTTCTGTTAAAAAAATAAGAACAATAGCACTTAGCCACTATGATTTTAAATTTATGTTCTATACCGTGAGTATTTAATCATAATAAGCGATCTATTAGGTGGCAGAAGTAATAAAACTGTTTCATTGGAACAGCTTGTGAGTTTGCTTCAGCGATGTAATTTCTTTCTATTATTTTTTATCACTAAGATTGTTGCCCTCAACAAGACTAAAGAACGGATGCGTCCTTATCAGGGGAATCAGGAGGACGAAGATCCTGATATTAAAAAGATTAAGAAGGTAATTTCATCTTGCATTTATAGAGTAGCCTTCACATTGGATAACGTCTTGGAGTGCTTAAAGATAGGTAAGTGGTACTGAAAGGATTGCTCTTTAAAAGAGGCAGCACAGATACAATGGGCCAGACACACGGGCCAGATGACCTTCATGTGTGCTGTAAATTTCTATGGTTCACAGTGGTGGGGTTGGATGGGAGAACGGGGAAGTGACCATAGGTGAATTTGAAGAGGTAGATTATACAGTGGGATATAAAGACAAATAGGGAAAGTGTGAGGAGTAGGAATAGAATTATGTTAAGCGCTCTGAGACGCTACCCTGAGTGGAGGGCGCTGTATAAGTGCAAGTTGTTGTTGCTGTCATATGTGGTTCCAGAGATTAGGAGCGTAATACCTGAAGGCTTGGCTATTGATGGTGTCACAGAGGGGGAAGGGACGCACAGCTTGCCTATGTTAGCTGAGTGAAGAGGACAAGCAGAGGAATGGTTACAAGATGATGATAGAGTTAGGGAGGTCCTAGCGCCTGACGGATTTGTACATATGGGTGTGGACCTTGAAGTTGATCTGTTGGGAGTCAAGGAGGCTGGCAAGGCCTGGGGTGATGGGCAGGAGGAGTTTTGTATGGGTGTGGATACAGAAGCAGAATTTTGGATTAGCTGAATCTTGTAGATGGTGGAACTGGGGAGACCAGTGAGGAGTTTATTAGAGAAGGCAAGGTGGGAGGTGACAAAAGTAAATAGTGAGTGGAACTATTTCAGCATGGAACTATTAAACTCTTGCCGTGTATATTCTGCAATCATACATTGTGAATAGAATTTTCTGCACAAGTTACCGTTTACAACATAAGTAAACGTTATCCTATGAAAAGTCAACATTTCTAATCGGCTTAAGTGTTTTATTTTATTTGAAAATTAATAATGAAGAGGTCTTTCAAAACGTAGGTATTGCACACCTGAATCTCATCATATTGGGTTACTTAATAATTCCTATTGACTCTGGAACAAAAACGCAAAACAATATCAGGCAACATTAAACCCATTTTTGAAAATCTCTTCCCCTAATTCTTTACACATTAATTGTGTATGAACAAGATACGCTATGAAGGTATGAAGACCTGTGGGAAAGGATTTTTCTCATTTGTGGTGTGACTGTAGCTTTTCATAAGTTCAATGCTTAGCATAGTATTTACCATTAGGTATGCAGGGTGTATGTCAGTGGAAAATAAAGCAAGTCACATAGATTCAACTGACATCTGTTTTATTCCAATAAGAATAAATGTGCAAGGAGGGACACTAGGCTCTGCACTAAGGTGATTAGAGCGCCATCTAAGGGTTCAACTAATGTTCAAGCATTACCATTGCAATTGGTGGAGAAAATAGGTTCCACACTAAATTTTTCACAGTTTTCATTCTAATAAGATAAGCTGTTTGATTTGTTAAGGTATAATTTTCATAAAATCATCCTTATTCAATAGCTAATAAGTATTAACTAAGCACAGGTTTATAATGCGGTGTATTCTGCAGCAGCTTGTAACTGGAAATGTTAAATGTAATTTTAAAAATCCTCTCATTTGATGTAGCACCTTATTAGTTAGTCGAGATGTCTCAAATCGCTTTGCAGGATTTACGAATGTGAGCTTTCTCATTTTCTTTAAAAACACTACCTGTGAGTCACCTAACTTTTTAAAAATAATAGTCCTTGCATTAGATGTAGCACCTTATCATCAAGATGTATCAAAACACTTCACACTTAACTACATACAGTTTTGGTCACCGTGACATAAAGTCCAAGCCCTAGAGGTGGTGCAGTGAAGGGCTGAACAGCTTCCTCGTGTTCCTATGTTGTTCCTATGAGTAATGTTAGAAGAATGAGTAGAATTCAGAGTTAAGGGTGGGAGACTGAAGTAAAGCAAATTTTGTAGAAATAGAGAGTGTTTGCCCTGATACATTGCATACAGATATTGATTGGCACATTGGTTGAACAGCAATGGGATCTATGGAAGGGGGTGAGTCCAACTAGGAGCAAAGGGCATGCGATTAAACATAGAGTACCTTGGCTTTCAAAAGTATTAGGAAGTTAACAACAACAACAACAGCTTGCATTTATATAGCGCCCTCCATGCCGGGCAGCATCGCAGAGCACTTAATAATAATCCTTGCATTTGATATAGCAACTTATCATGTCTTCCAGATATCTCAAAGCGCTTCACAGAAAATACTGTAAAGTGAATTGACTGTGAAAAAGAAAGAGGCTTATACAAATTATAGGTCTACCATTAGTGGAAAATCATGAAATATATCGAAGACATAGAAAAGTGGCAAAAAGAGAAATTAGAAAGGCTAAGAGAGAACATGAAAAAAGACCATCGCAAATATTAAAGGAAACTGTAAACTTTTTAGAAGCAAAAGGGTAGCTCAATTTGAGATTCGGCCACTTAGGGATGAGAGCAATAATTTAGTGATTGAGAAAGAGGGGATGGCAGAGCTATTAAATAAGTATATTGCCTGCGTTTTCACTGAGGAGATTAGTCTTCACCTATGAGACATTTCGCCTTCTCATTCAAGATCTTTTAAAATTATGGCAAATTTTCAAATTCAATTTGAATTTGGAAGCTGTTTTTCTGTTGTCTGAAGAAGAAGGAATGCACAATCATAATTTTAATAAATTAAAATCAAATTAGATAAAATGATCTCCCAAGCAAAGACTAGGTAGAATTTCTATCTTATTTTTTAAAGAGGTCTTATCAGCAAAAATAGAAATGTTAAGAGATTCAAAGTATTTGCACAGTCAATGTTTTTGTGACAAAAATAGGACAACCTACATTTGGAATATTATTCACCACCAGTCAAAGACAGTACCATTAGGCACATAATGAAATAAAATAAAATATTAGTCTGGTAGTCTGAAAATGATTGTGTGTAGGTGTCAGGTGCTAAAACTGACAATGCTTCTTCATTCTCCTTGATTTCTTTTCTCTCCTATTGATGTTTATAGGTTCAGAGCTTTATGAGAGGCTGGCTATGCAGAAGGAAGTGGAAGACAATTGTTCAGGACTATATCTGCTCTCCCCATGCAGAGAGCATGAGGAAGAGGAACCAGATAGTCTTCAACATGGTGGAGGCGGAAGCAGAGTATGTGCAGCAACTTTACATCCTGGTGAATTGCTTCCTGCGGCCTTTGAGGATGGCTGCAAGTTCAAAGAAGCCCACGATAAGTCATGACGATGTCAGCAGCATTTTTCTCAACAGGTAAATAGCAGTGTCTGTAACAGGAAAAGGGAGTTTGAAACAAGGTTGGTGGAAAATCACATTATCATTGCTTCTTTGGCAAGGTAGAGGATCATGCCAGAGGCTTAAACATGTTATGACAAAATGTAACCAGCAACCCAGCTATGAATAAAAACATATTACAATAACAAACAACTTGCTTTTATATAGGGTCTCTCTCACAGGGTAAAGTCCCAGAGCGCATGATATCATTAATGGAATTAAAACAAAATGCATTAGGAAATGGTTTGAATCAATTCAATACAAATTTACATCATTATAGTTAAGGCTATCCAGATCAGACTGAGAGTTCCAATATCATTGCCAACTACACATGGGCATTTTCCCATGTCTGAAACATGGAAGAACACACCCTGCTTACCTAATTTGGAATAATATTAGACTTAGGTTGGCGAAAGCCAAAGTTTGGGGACCCCAGAATGTTGTTGCGTTACTGCAGGAATGTAACCAGCTAAAACTGTATAGTTTGTCATTAAGAGCACTGTTTGTCAAGTTTCCCACTGCTTGTCCAGCTAGGAACACCCTGCCCGTTAGAACTTTGACTTTCAGGGTTAACAGTAGCGGAGTGGCAAGAATCCCTGTTCCCGGTTAATCTATTGCCTGTAAGAGTCTCACATGAAACAAACTTACAAACTTACATAAGAAAAAATGGAATGAGAAATCAACATTTGCCCATCAAGCTCATTCCTTCTAGAAACCCTAGAAAATCAACTTATCATGGACTTCACCCCATCCTCTCTATCTCCCTAAATCCCAAAGACACGCCAGATCATTCATCCAATCCTATATCTTCTCTATTGAAACCTGGGCCCCTTCGCTCCACAGACAACATTCTCTGTTTCTAGTTCCACCAGCACAGAAATCATTGTGTCCTTCGGAGTAATTGTTCATCACACTAATCTTTAGATCCTCAAATAATGTTCCTGATTTTACCCCAGCTCAGCGCAGGGCAAGGATGAAACTTGGAACCTATCTGTATGGCTCAGTTACACACTGGGAAATTGCTTTACCAGCTGAGCTGCCTTGTAGGTTTACTTTAGCTGAAATAATGAGTTTTTGATTACTCTTAAGAACTGACTCGATCATTTTGGTCCCAGTGGAACAATTAAAAAGGGTCTGTTTTGCTGATTTCTTTAAAATAGATAGCTGTTCAGGGATTTACAGTGAGGTCATCCTTTGTGTTGATGTTTGTGGTAAGATAGCCCCCGGTTGAGCTAACAACATAAGGCAAGCCACTAATTGAAAAGCTGCACCGTCAGAAGATCCACTAATCCATTCACACCCAATACTAGTGCATTTCAATAAAGGATCCACTGCAAAGGTTAATGATGAATACTGCCTCCAAAATTACCTCCGATTTTTTATTCAGTTGCATAATTACACCAGTCAGTAGCAACGCATCCTCACAGGCTGGTGTTAACCTGAAAGCTGCCACCTCCAACACATGATCCAGTCATCCAGAAGAAAGGAAAGAAAATAAGTCGTGTTAATGACGATTAGTTAAAGGAAATGTCTAACATATCATCCTGACACCAACACACCAAGGAAATCAGGTACCATACTGAACGTATCCACAAACCATCAACACAAAGGATGAATTCACTGCACATCCTCTGTGGAACTAAGCAGACATCTAAATGAAAAAACACATAAATAGAATTTCTTAACATTGTGGGAGATGTTCCAGAGTGACAATCATGTCCAACTGTGAGAAATCTGTAATACTTTCTTTTCTTTCAGCGAAACTATCATGTTCCTTCATGAGATATTTTATCAAGGATTGAAAGCACGGATAGCTAACTGGCCAACTCTCATATTGGGTAAGTATTTTTTAAATAACAAAAGGAAGATTTTAGTACTGCATTTCTTATATTACCTGAACTAATAATATATGTGGAGACAAAATGCTCGAAGGTACAGTTACATTCTGATGCCTTGAACAACTGATCATAATTTTGTGTAAACCAGGAATATAAACACTACTCAAAATGTTCACCTTTCAGACTGTGCTCAACCCTCAGACTCTGTTTACTTGGACTCCACTCACCTCTCACTCTCCGCTTACAGATATGGACAAAAGTTGCCTAAGACAACAAAATCAAAATTATATAACACATAGAGAAAACATATTTCAGACTTGTAACTTTAAGATGGATTAATATTCATAAAGTAACTGGTATCAGTATGAAAGAACACAAATTCAGTTGAAATAACTTGTGCTGGCCAGAAATCTCCAGATGAAATTGGCCATTCACTTCAAGGCTGTTTGTGGGACATTGTGCACAAATTGACTTGCTGTTTGCCTGCCAAATCCTCAGTGACTACACTTCACAGTAAAATCTGTATGGTGTTTTCAGTCATCTCAATGATGTGATAAAATGCTGCACCAAATGCATGTATTATTATTATTAATAATTATTATTAATAATAATAAGATACAAAACAATTACTTTTCTTCATAAAATAATTAAAAGAGATTAAGTAGTGGAAATAAGAGCTGATTCTTCACATAAACCTGCTAGAGAACCAACTTGAGAGGAAGAGTGTCCCACCATTACAGGTTTCATTTTATTTTGGATTTGGTCATAATATACGTTTGGGTCAACAATTTGCTTTAAACAGTGGAAAGTGCAACACACTGAAATATCACTGGCCACATGATTGAACAAAACACTATAAACCATAAGAAATTTCAGAAACAGGAAAATGTAATTTGGCCAAACAAACCTGGTCTGTTTATCTCAATCCCACCTTCCTGGGCTTCTTACATATCCTTCTATTCTATGTTATTCCAGATTTAGACTCGTTTATCATATTGTCTGGGTTTAATTCATACTTTTTATTTCAGGTATTTTGTTCTCAGGATGCATGTACTAGACAAAGCAATAGAATATGATACATAGAATTCCTGCACGGAAACAGGCCATTTGGCCCAAATAGTTGAACATTTGACTGCTGGTTTGAGAGATATTAGAGTTCCTCATTAACTCTTTTTTTAATTTGGTAAAGAGCTGTGTTCCTGCTCAATTAGCAGGTGAATCTGCAGTCATTAGAACCATAGACATTTTTTTACGGCACAGAAGGACATTCGGCGCATCATATTTTTGCCGGTCCTTTAACAGCAATCCTTTCAGTCTCGTTTTGCCCATGGAACCTTGAACTTGGTGTGTAGGCCTGGCTCAGTGGTATTTTAGACCTATTCTGCTTTTGTCAATTGTGACAGATGGAGTTTGGTAAAGGGAGATGGGCTCATTTTAACCCTTCATTAAAATGCAAGTTGTTATTATTTATGCTATATAAATGCAAGTCATTATTGATACAACAACAACAACTTGCATTTATATAGCGCACCTCATGCAGGGTAGCATCCAGGAGTGCTTGATAGTGGTGGAGCACGATGGTGAGCCAGGGGAAGATGACTGTAGGCACGGACAAAGAGGAAGGTCTTCAGGCGCGACCAGAAGATGGGGAAGAAAGGAGCAAGGTAGAGGGAAAGAAGAAGAGTACTATTGATAATATTGCCTACATCGTGTCACTGATTTCCTGTTGACTTGGAGATTGCAGACATTCCTGGCAGGTTAAGAGTTAACACTGGTTTTCTGCAGCTTTTGCAGTACTTTTGACATCCTGGCTGCTGATTAGAAGTACAGTTAATCAGGCACCACCAACCATTTCCCTTTTAAAAATCTGTGAGTTTTTTGCAAGGAGAGAAATGTCAGCAGCTTCTAGTATAACTGTAACAAAAAGAAATGGTAAGCACAGCTTGCAAAACCACATCTCACCAAAGCAATTCAGAATGATTGTTAATCTTTAAGATGTAAGTGAGTACTCCCCATTTGCTTCACTGATAGAAATATAACAAATCTTAAAATTGTAGATCAAATTGTTTCCATGGATACCAAATATTTTGGTTGCTTTTGTAGCCATTGAAACTGTGCAAAATAGGCGCTGTGATTAAATCTAATGACTTTGTTTCCTTTTCCAGCCGACTTATTCGATATTTTATTACCTATGCTGAATATCTACCAAGAGTTTGTCCGAAACCATCAGTACAGTCTGCAGGTGTTGGCAAACTGTAAGCAAAACAGGGATTTCGACAAGCTGCTGAAACAGTATGAATCAAATCCAGCATGCGAGGGACGGATGCTGGAGACCTTCCTTACATATCCTATGTTTCAGGTAAAATCTAGTTTGGGGGGAGGGATATTCAAAGCAAGCACAGACATCTAGCCATGTGGAGTGTGAGCATAGGCCTCCAAGTTTACGAGGCCTCTATAAGACTGCTAAGGTGCCCCAGATCTATTCTGTTTAACTTTGTTTTAAACTGAGAAATTTGTCTGAAGGGCCAAGGCCAATTCTGCAGCGGGAAATAATAAACCCTAACATTTGGTAAAGAGCTTTTCATGTCTCAAAGTGCTTCGGAGGACACACTGTAAAGTGCAGTGACTGTGTGTATTGTAAGCGAACCCAGATTAGGAATGTTGAAAAGATTTGGAGAGAAGATGAGATCAATTGGAAAGTAGCACAGCAATTAAGCGGTGACAAGCTTAAAAGCCTGTTAATTAGCAGTGGGGAAACTTAGGGAAGTTAGGAGTTCTACAGTTTCAAGATCCTGGGAAAGATTAGGATAGAATATAATTTTATGTAAGAATAGAATGCGTTCTGATTTGACACAATATCTGCTGCTGCTCTCTGTGTTGAAGGATGAAGAATGTGTAGAATGATATAGATGGAACTAGGGAACAAACAAGGGAAGAAACTTTCAGGTCAATAGCAACATAGAGAACAACAAGAAAGGTTGTACAGAAAGTGAGAGAGAGGTCGGAACTAGAGATGAGAGATTAGAAGCACAATTTCAGGGAGAGGTTAGACACTGTAGATGAGAGGGAGAAAGAGAGAAACTAGCAATCATAGAGAGGTTAGACACTGAAGATAAGCGAGAAAAAGATTAAACACTAGAGAGAGAGATGGGCTAGCTACAGGAAATAAGTGGTTAGCGTTGAGAGAGAGACAATGGATAATAATAATAATCTTGCATTTTATATAGACGTTTCAAAGCTTCAAGACGTCTCAAAGCGCTTCACAGAATATACTGTAAAGTGAATTGACTATATTTGTGGGTGATAAGAGAGATATTAGAAGCTGGAGATAAAAGAAGGCTTACTTATCAGGCAATAAGCTTTTTTTCTCTCTTCTGTTCGGAAGTGAGAGAGAGGTGCTAAAAGAGCCTGCACAAATATTGGATCATTATTGAGGTTCCTGTGTCTATGAGGATTTTTGTGAGAATTCAATATTGCCTTTCCTGATACATAAAAATGCAATACATAAAAACTGAATCAATGCAGTGTTTTTGTAACCATTGGTAAAACCATTAATTACAAAATCACACTGGTTATTATTAGCTCCTAATAATAATCTTGTACCAAACTGCTACCTGACATCTGAAGCTATTTTGTTTGTGACATTTATTTCATTATTTCTTAAAGTTCAAATTAGATCAGCCTCTCTGATCAGCCAATCTGGAGCAAGTGCCAAACTGAGTGGTTGTTTCTAATACTGAAAGTTCTGTCCCAACTTCCAGCGGCAAACACAGACAATTGTGATGTTTGAATATGTCTAAAAAAAGCATGACATTTCTCAGCTTTCTTATAATAAAATGATAATTGCCACATTTGATATTGCGCTTTTCTCGATATTCTTCCCAATGCATTTCACGGGATATACTATAGAATAGGTGACTGTTGTTGTGGGTGAATATGGCAACCAATTTGCACATTGCAATGTCCCACAAACAGCCATGAAGTGAATGACCAATTTTATTTGGGGGATTTTGGCCAGACGGACACTAGGAGAAATTGTCTTCTCTCTCTCTTAATGTTTTCCAATAGGTTTTCCTGGCGCGTGTGCAATTTGTATCTAGATGGGCAGTAATAATATACTGTATTACCCTTAACAATACCCTTAGTAATCTTTGCATTTCATGTACCTTCTTTCATCCGTGGAGGATATCTCAAAGCACTTTCAAGATTCACAGCATTTGCCTGCAAAGTACACAGTCGCTACACTTTACAGTAAAATCCTGTAAAGAACTTTGAAATTTTCTCTCCATGTGAAAGGCACTTCAAATAATGCAAGGATTATTTTATTTTTCACTTCATTTTTACTGTAAAACATGGTGAGATGACCTTTTTGGTCAAAATAAGTTAAATAGAATTATTTTCTTTTTAGCTAATCCAGTCTTATTCACAATTTCAAGAATTACAAAGTCTCTGTCAAACCACCAGAGAACATTAAAATAATGGGTTTGTTGCCGGATGTGGCAGTAAACTATTTAGACATGGGGAGTAATCCAGCCCACAGCAAAAGATTAACCAAATGTGTTTTTATGGTGAATGTTTGCTGTAGAGGATACAATCACTTTAGTTTAACGACCACATTTCTCTGTTATCCAATTCCAGATCCCACGGTATATAATAACACTACATGAACTCTTGGCACATACGCCACATGAGCACGTGGAAAGAAAAAGCCTGGAATTTGCCAAGTCAAAACTGGAAAATTTATCAAGGTAAGATAGCAATTGCATATCTGGACACAAAAGGTGAAGCACTCCACCCTGTAATAATAAATTCATAGTTATTGTTAGAAAGAACCAAATAGATTGTACATGTAGTATTATTGATATGGCTATCCTAAGTGATTACTTAGGAACTAGAGAAGATCAGGAAATATATCAATCTACAAATTGAATGTGGACGTGTGTGGCAGTATAAAACAAACATAAATTGGTCACTTCAATCCACGACTGTTTGTAGGACGCTGCTGTGGGCAATTGGCTGCTGCATTTCGCCCACAAATATACGATCAATTCACTTTACAGCATATTCTGTGAAGCGCTTTGAGCCATCTATATCAAATGCAAGGATTATTATTATTATTGTTATAGGATACTTCCCCTCCTGCTTTACTCCCGCATTTGCATTCAGCATTTGCATTTGTGGGCTGAATCGAATGACGTGGTGACCAGTCCACGCGTGCACACTTACCGGCCAATCATGAGAAACGTAGTCTTGACTCATCTGAAATCCTTCAGCTCAGTGGTTAGAGCACTCTCATCACAAGTGAGAGACCTGGGTTTGATTCCTGGCAGGGCGAAACCTTGGGCAAGTTTCCTTGTTCTACATATTTCTGTTTACCTAGCAGTAAGTAGGGACCCGGTTGTTAGTTGATTGGCGGAACGCTTCCTCGGGGATAATAATCTCCTCAAACAAAAAATAATAATAATTTGGTCACTCAATCCATGACTGTTTGTGGGACACTGCTGTGTAAAATTGGCTGCCGCAAATATACAGTCAATTCACTTTGTGGTATATTCTGTGAAGTGCTTTGCGACGTCTAGAAGAAGTGGAAAGCACGATATCAAATGCAAGGATTATTATTATTATTATTGTTATTATATGCTGTTTTGGATAACATTAATATACATAGTCCAACACAAACCACATAGGGGCCTCAGAGTTCACAACGCAATTTTCAACAGTCTTTAAGATTAATAATTTAGAAATGAAATCGAGTTTATTTTTTTTAAAAAAAACTAAATTATATTTGATCAGTTCATCCACAATCCTATAGATATCACTAGATTAAAGGATGAAACTTATGAACAGTACAAGATCATACACAGTCACAGTGAATGAGAAGATCATTGGCAAGCCTAAACTGGAACTAGCTCATCCACTGGAGATAATGACTCTAACCTGAATTCTCTGCCCATCCCTATATCTTATAGGGAATGTTTACCGAATTCTCTATTAATACAGTTATGGTCTCAGCTTCAATAGCCACTTGTGTCAAAGCATTTCATTCATGACATTTCTACACACTGGGTGCAAAAGATTTTAATTCTTCATTGGAAATCGTGAACATTGGCCAGCTTTGTCAAAGCCTTCAGAGCTTTGAAGACCAATATTAAATTAACTTTTAGCCTTCTGTGTTTATCTGAAAGCAGACCAAATTTGTGGAAAAAATAATTCTGTGGGATGAGAGAAGCTATTTGTAGGAAGAATGACTGTAGATCAGAAAGATTTGACATTTTTAAACCTAATTGTCAACAACAACTTGCATTTATAATGCTACTCCTTCACGTGCGGTAGTGTACTGGAGCGCTTCTCAAATTGTCAATCGTACCTAAATTAAGTGCTCCAAGACACAACCTCACACAAAGGATGCTATGTAAATGCAACTTATTATAATAATAATAACAATAATCCTTGCATTTGATATAGCGCTTTTCACATATTTTCGACGTCTCAAAGCGCTTCACAGAATAGACTGTAAAGTGAATTGATCGTATATCTGTGGGCGAAACGCAGCAGCCAATTGCGCACAGCAGTGTCCCACAAACAGTCGTGGATTGAAAATGACCAATGTATTATTTAAGTTTCCTTACTCCACACACCTAATAATAATCCCTCCAAAACAAAACAATAATAAATTAGTCATTTTCAATCCACGACAATTGACTGCCGCGTTTCGCCCACAAATATAAGGTCAATTCACTTTACAGTATATTCTGTGAAGCGCTTTGAGACGTCTTGAAGACGTGAAAAGCGCTATATCAAATACAAGGATTATTATTACTATATTATTATTAGGCGTGTGGAGTAAGGAAACTTGCCCAAGGTTTTGCCCTGCCTGGAATTGAACCCAGGTGTCTTGCTTGCAAGGCGAGTGCTCTAACCACTGAGCTACAGGACTCCACATGTTGTATTCTTGTTGTTGTTGTATTCATACCTTCACATATTAAAAGAATATTCTGGACAATTGGTCAAAAAAGTGCAAAAAAACTTTTATTTTTGATCAACCAGGTATCTGACATATTGGAAACCCATTACCATGCTTAAGAGTCTCTAAAGCAACTTAACAACAACAACTTAGATTTATATAGCGCCCTACACGCTGGACGGTGTCTTAGAACGCTTCACAGTAACAGATCCCGGGGCCGAGCCAGGGGGAGGGGGAGGAAGATGACCAAAGGCCCGGTTGAAAAGAAAGGTCTTCAGCCGAGACCTGAAAATAGGAAGAGAGGGCGCGAGGTGAAGTGAGTCAGGAAGGGAGTTCCAGAGCCTCGGGGCATAGTGGCTGAACGCACGGCCGCCGAGGGTGGTGTGGAGGACTCGGGGGACAAGGAGGAGGCCAGACCCGGAGGAACGAAGGCAACGGGCACTGTTCTGAGGAGAGAGGAGGTCAGAGAAGTAGGGGGATGCAGAGGAGTAGAGGGATTTGAAGACAAGGGTGAGGATCTTGAAATCGATCCTTTCTGGGACAGGCAGCCAGTGCAGTCTAGCAAGGACTGGGGTGATCGGGAAGCGGAGTTTAGTGCGGGTAAGAATGCAGGCGGCAGAGTTTTGGATGACCTGGATTTTGTGGATGGTAGTGGAGGGGAGGCCGGCGAGAAGGGCATTTGAATAGTCCAGCCGAGAAGTGACAAAGGCATGGACCAGGGTTTCAACGGCTTTTGGAGTGGGGTATTGGCGGAGACGGGCGATGTGTCGGAAACTGGAAGAAAGCGGTGCTGCTGAGGGACCGGATGTGGGGGAGGAAGGATAATTGGGGGTCAAACCTGATGCATCAAGCTGCTCTTAAAATAAGTCAAGTTAAGTGTCCTGGCCTCTCCAATTATTCCTGGCAATCTGTTCCTGTTGTTGATTACTTGCTGCATAAAGAAAACCTTCCTAGCATCTGCCCTGAAATTGCTCTTTACAACTCTAAGCCTATGTCCTCTTGTTCTACTACTTTCATACTTCCCAAAGTACTGATCTGGATTTATTTCTTCAGTCCTATTTAAAATTTGGTACATCTCAATGAGATTTCTTATGAGTCATCTTCTCTCAAGACTGAAGAGCCCTAGATTGTCTAGAATTTGCTCATTCGCTCATAGCTCATTCCTCTAACACTGGGGATCATTCTTATTGCTCTCCTCTGCGTTGCCTCAAGACCCTGAGCAGTTTAGATTGTAGGTTCTTGAGGGCAATCTGTGTGTTATCCTCTGGGAGGCTTGGCATTTCCTTCTCTTGGTAGCAGTGTTTGGGATTTGAAGTGTTGCTCAGTGGAAGCTCTGAGGTATGAAGTGGAACATTTGCTCACTCAGTTGTTGAAAGTCACATTCAGTTTTCTCATGACAATTCTGCCTCTTGCGAATTCAATTCAAACCTTCAGTTGATGTGTGGTATCTCTCTCGGTGAGGATGTTTACATCTTGTTTTCAAGCTGAGTAAAATTCCTACAAACCAGCCACAAAGTCCCTTTTACTCCCTCTGTCAGAGCCTAGCCTAGGGAGTATAAGCCCTCGTTTTGGTTTCTGTTGAACGTAATAAATTTCAATGTGCTTAAATCCTAACAACCCGGCTGCTCCGTCCACTCAGCGGGCACCGGCCTATTCAGGCCCCTTGCCCCATTATTGGGGGGCAGGTTTTCAGCATATCTGCCCCACTCTCTGGAAGTCCATTTCAGAGTTTGTTTGACTCACCCAGAGCTGGACAGGCTGGATTTTTCTGGTTGGACCTCTTGCTAGACAAACTGGCCTGTAGATGGACAGGCTGGGGAAATGTGTATTTGTATACTATTGTTCTCTTAATCATCAGTTCGTCATCATCAGTTACATTCGCATCCCACACAGAACATATATGTCTTTTGATCGTGCTGCTTCTGTTGAAAGGGAACGATACAACTTGAATTCCCAGATTCTTAAGACTCCCAGAAAAGCCTGTGAACTGTGTGGTCTGAGTATTCAAAGGTGAATCAAAGCATAGTAAAAATAATATATAATATAATAATCCTTGTATTTTGATATAGCCCCTTATCATGTCTTGGAGAGTCTCAAAGCACTTCAAAGAATATATTAAGTGAATTGTCTGTATTTTGTGGGCGAAACGCGACAGCCAATTGCGCACAGCAGTGTCCCACAAACAGTGGTGGATTGAGTGACCAAATTATTANTTTTTTAAGAGATTATTACACCCAGAAAAACAATCTGCCAATCGAATAACAACGGGGTTCCTACTTACTGCTCGGTAAACAGAAGCATGTGGAATAAGGAAACTTGCCCAATGTTTTGCCTTGCCTGGGAATCGAATCTGGGTCCTCTCGCTTGCGAGGCAAGTGCTTTAGCCACTAAGCTACAGGACTCCATTTCAGTCAGCTTTTGGTTTCCCCTACATCTTGTTGCCATCTGAATTATGCAAAATTCAGTCAGTGATGGAACTGGTACAGATACTTGCAACAAGTGATGGGCAACAGCATTGAATTGCTGGGCTTTAGAACAAGGAAAGAAGGAAGATAAGACTCTGATCATTGACCAACACAGGATTATTAAACTTTAAAATCACTGATTTCAATGATGAAGAAAAACTGAAGTGACACTCACTCAGTATTATTGATAATAGTTAGAGAGGAGGATAAGTTTTGACTTGATCATTTGACACATAATACATTGTAATAATGTAATAATAGTGCTCACTAGAAAACGAGGCACATCTGTTGCTAAGTAACCTTAGTTTATATTAATATGTCGTGTGTGCAACCAGTTGTATTGATTTCTTGTGATTCACTGAGCTGGGAATCAAGCATAAATACATGTCATAGACTAAATTGCATTTAATGATCTGACTGCTGTGTATATGTTTAGAGTAATGCATGATGAAGTGAGTGACACAGAAAATATTCGGAAAAACCTTGCAATAGAGAGAACGATTGTGGAAGGATGTGACATCTTGCTGGATACAAGCCAGACTTTTGTACGCCAAGGTAAGTGTGCCTTTTACCTAAAGCTTACATGTAGTCTGCTTGATAATCCTTGCATTTGTATTTAATACTCCCTGCGTTTGACAGGGGGCCTTTCATGTCGGGAGGACATCTCAAAGCATTTCACAGGATTTGGTGTACAGAGTGGTAACTGTGAATTTTGTAGGTGTTAAAGAAAGACTAAGATGTAATGTGCAATAACACAGAGTGAAAGCATGACGATTTTAGTGTGAATTCCAGATGGTTGCCTATTGTGTAAATCCTTGAAAAAACTGTGTGTGATAGTGAATAGATATATAAGTGACTGGATAACTTACTGGATACAATCCAACCCTTCAACAACAACTTGCCTTTAAATAGTGCCCTTCAGCTGGGATGGCATCTCAGGGCATTCACCTGTGGACCTCATTTATTATCCAAATCAGACTGACTGAATTGAAGTTCTCCATTCTCTTCCAGCTATAAGAATGCAATAGATACAGAATCACTTGAGGAGTTTAAAAGAAGGAAAGATATTTAGGCAGCAAAAGTATTAAGAGATGCGAGAAAAAGATGGAAACGGGTTTAGAAAGATCAAGAGCTGCCATGATTTTACTATTAATAGGTTGAATGACCTGCTCTTCCTATGCATTGAGATCCTTTTTGTTTTGTTTTAGGCTCCTATTTCATTTTCCAATAGGTTTTGTGGTTTGATTTTGAGGTCACTGTGAGAATAAAATGCACTCAGATTACTGAAGGACTAAAAATGTCTGTCTTTCTGCAGTTTTTTGCTTGACTGTAATTTTAGGTTGGCAGGTGGTTGGCAGATTGAAATGGGCCTGTCATCATTGAATAATGCGTGGGTGGTTAGCATGTTTGATAGTGTTTGGTTAAAGGTTATAACATCATTCTGTCATTTAACCACTTCACCAGCATTACTCTATATTTGAACAAATGCTACTTTTGATGACAGTGAAATAAACTAAATTAGGGGAACTACGTTCAACATGTATTATTTATTTGTAAAAAAAATTACCAGAAGGAGTGTGTTTTTTAGTCTGATACGTGGTGGAAACCCTTCGTAGTGCTTAAGAGTTTCCAAACCAGATAGAGAGTTCCACGTATGTATGGAAATCTCCATTTGTCTGGTATAGAGTCCGCACTTGAGAGGGACATACATTGTTTACCTAATCCGGGTGTTGGGCCGGGTTGGGGGGAGTGAGTTAGGTGCAGGCAGACAAGTATTATGGCTTGGGGACCCTAGATTGTACAGTGAGGTGTTGCTAGTTTAATTAGCTAATTCCACACAACACCAACTATCTTCCTACTGCTTGCACAGCAAAGACAACCCTATCCCATGAGGGCTTTGGCTTGTAGGGTTGCAGGACCTGAGAGGAATGTCAGTCTCCAGTGGAAGACTGGATGGTGCAGTGGGTTGGCACACTGGGTTTCCAATACTTGGTCTTGGATTTGAATCCAGTCTGAACTGGTAGGATTCTCCTCTTAGCCAGAAGGACCTTAGTGAAATGAACCCATCAACAACAACAAACAACAACTTACATTTATATAGCAGTTTCAGAGACATTGGGATCGGAAAGAATGAAAAGGACAGCAGCGTGAAGGTGGAACGAGGAGGCAGAGAGAGCCCTGGTCTCAGTAGGAGACAATGTCATTTGTAACCAGGGCAGTCTTGATATTATGAGCATTATGGAAGTCAGGTTGGAAGGGTTCATGCAGGGTTTCAGAATAAAAAGACTAACATTTTACGTTTTGTTTGGACATATCGATTTCAACACTCTCCTTCATGGAATCTGACCGAAATCTTTCTGGCATTCCAGGTTCTCTTATACAGCTCCCTTCGGTGGAGAGAGGGAAGCTCACCAAAGTCCGTCTAGGCTCCCTTTCTTTGAAGAAGGAAGGAGAAAGGCAGTGCTTCTTATTTACAAAGCACTTTTTAGTTTGCACAAGAAGTTCCGGAGGAAAGCTGCATCTTCTGAAGGTGCCATTTAATTCTTTTTAAGCCTGTTTTTAAATCTGTTCTCCCCCCATCGCTCCCCCTCATACACCCCCCGTTGCATTCTACATTGGGATCGAATTAACAATGCTCGCAAAAGAATGAGAAGCTCTATTTGAAATTCTGCGAACAATCTGAGCGCTCGGATGGGGGTTGCTGATTACTGAAGGACACAAAAAAACACAGTAGGGTTACAGAGCAAAACAGGTGGCTGTGGTTTGCTCTCAGACCTTCTTCAGGCTTTGGTGGCTTTCGGAAGTCGTAATTAGCATTTTGCAAATATCACAACTAGAGCCATCAATAAGGTTAGCGAAGTGCTCCTCAGTAAAGTGGTAAGCTTCCTGGCAGCTGTATTTTGTGCAAGGCAAGGCATGCACATTACACTGACTTGCAAGACTTCATTTCCAGTTCGATCTTGCCTCAGCACAAGTAACCAACCGTTTTCCTTAGACATATTTTGTCAACCATAATAATAATAGCATCTAATAAACATGAAAACTGTTGTGTCATTGTTTTATAGAAGCAGAATCTGGACCGGATAACATATTTTTAAAATCTATAAAATAATAATGCTTGAATTTGATATAGTGCCTTATCACGTGCTAGAGATGTCTCAAAGCACTTCAGAGGGATATACTGTAAAGTGGTTTTGACTGTATATATTGTGGGCGAAACTCACATTCCGTTAGGCACAGCAAAGTCCCACAAACAGCCATGAAGTGCGTGACCAATTTTATTTGGGGGATTGTTGGTCAGGTCAGGATTCCCCTCTCTTTTCAAATAGTGCCTTGGGATTTTTAACGTCCATCTGAACAGGCAGACAGAACCTCGGTTTAACATCTCAGCTGAAGGACTGCAACTCCGACAATGAAACCCCCTTCTCCCCCAGCACTGCATTGCAGTGTCAGCTTACTCTGCGAGATTCCAAGTCCCGTGCTTGAACCCATAACTTTCTGACGCAGAAGCGAGCCAGGCTGACACTTTTAACTGCATTTTTATGAACCTGCACATGCATTTTTCAGTATTTTGGCTTCTTCAAGTAACTTATATAATGCTCATTGTCTCAGTTATAACTTGAGGTAGAACATATTGTATCGGCTTTCTATTCAAACACACCTTGTGTGGGTTTACCTGGTTTGTAGTTTCTCTGGGTCCTGTTGGAACGTCAGAACCACTCTGCGGGCAGAGGAATGAGGGTAGGGTGAGAGCATATTTGAAACCTACATTTTCCAATGTTCCTTATGCTGTTTTGGAGTCACAGAATTATAGGTTGAAAAATGTTCCTCTTTTAAGTGGCAGCATCACTGGCTCCTTGATGTGAGATACATTTTGACTAAAGTTTCCCATGAATTCACAGGGCAAATCTTTATCAGCCACTTACTTAACAGAGCAAATGAGAGCTATAACAACAATTATACAAGCTAGGGCTCTTCAGTCTTTAGAGAAGACAATTCAGATGGGACCTCATAGAGGTGGATAAGATTTTAATGGGATTGGAAAAATAAACTCGTATCAATGCTTTTGGATTCATCAAGAAAGTAGAACAAGAGGACACAGGTTTAGAGTTGTAAAGAGCAATTTCAGGACAGACACCAGGAAGTTTTTCTTTACACAGAGGGTAATTGATGACTAGAACAGGTTGCCAGGAAAGATGGTAGAGAGGCCAAGATACTGGATTCGTATAAAAAGCAGTTTGATGTTGTGATAAGTGCACTGTGAGCTGGATGTTCTGGAGGCCCGTGAGATCAGATGGGCCAAAGGGCATTCTAGAGAGAAGCTAAATGATTTCCATACTGACTGCTGCTGCTTTTACTTTCTTTAGACTGGAGGTGTTCTCTCCCTGATGGACTGCACTCTTATAGAAGAGCCTGACTCCAGTGAGGATGAATGTAAGTACAGTCAGTATTTCTGCAGATCATGAAGCCATAAATAAATGAAATTCTGCATTGCTCTTTAGTGGCTAGAGGCTCAGGTATGGCAACATGGGGAGCGTGAGCTACCTTGAAGTTGGTTTACTATCAAGGCAATTCGCATGTAACCGAATGAGACTAATTTGACACAGGGGATAACCTCACTCACCATCAAAACAGATTCCTACAGATTTTCTAGTTATTAAGATTGTACTTTTGATTTATGTGTGCTTTTTAGGATGGTAACAATTGTCCTTTATTTTGGTAAGAATTACTTGACAAAAATCGAGACTCAGGCAAACCTTAGCATTAAACTAGTATTAAGCGTCACAGGAATCTCTTACACACACTTGTGAGATCCCAACATCTTTACAATGCCCGAAAGTCAGATGGAGCAAATGTTTGCGTGAGGGTGTAGAAAGTACCAATATTGGGTATTGCACGAGACAGTAGACCATGTGCGTATATTTGTTATATTTGGTGGATTTCATTTCAAAACTGAAGTCGGTCTCTCTACTTTGAAAGCTAATAATCATCTACAAAAATTTTAAATATCTTCAAATATGGGGTATACTTTAAAAATCTTACTAACAATCATCTTATACAACTTCTTTCTAAAACAGAGTATGTAATAATAATTATCCTTGTAACTGATGTAGCGCCTTTCGCATCAGGAGGATGTCTCAAAGAGTTTTACTCTAAAATGCAATGACGCCTTTGTAGGTAACCATGGCAGCTAACTTTTTGCACAGCAGTGTTTCACAAACAAGTGTGAGGTGACAGCCGTATACAAACTAAATCAATTTTGAAGTTGAGAAAAGCCTTTTTCTGCTGAAGTTTACCCTTCTTGTACATTAAATTTCCCATTTTGGTATTGAATTGCATGTTGAATAACTATCGATTGACTCTATTGCCTTGCTTAGTCAATTAATCCAAACATTCAGCACTTTGAGAAAAGATATTTTCCAGATATTTGTTCAAAATGTACTTTGGGCTAACTTATATTGCATGTCTTCTGCTCTGTGCTCTTGGCTCACTTTGGATGCAAGGTTTGTGTTATGTGCACTATCCAATAGGTCATATACTTTTTGGTCCCACCTTCTCTTCAGTCTGTCATGCTCAAATTTTCCTTTACACTTGAGACCAGTGATTATAACCTCAATTAGGATATTTGATAGAAGTGATAGTAGACAAGGCCTCTTCAACAGTCCAATGGGAACAAACATATGCAAAGGAATCAAAGCTGAGTCAAGGACTGGAATATTCTCTTGCTCGGTCAAATAGGAAAAATGCTATTTTGTCACTTTTTCCAAAGTTAGCTTTCAATATTTTCTGCTCGGTGTGCTAACTTTTATTTATACTTTTTAGCCAAAAGCTCTGGACAGGTTTTTGGGCACCTAGACTTCAAAATTGTGGTCGAGTCTCCCGATGCTCCACCATTCACTGTTGTGCTGTTATCTCCATCGCGACAGGAAAAGGCTGCGTGGACAAGTGACATTAGTCAGGTAATTATCCTCATAGCCGCAGTTCAATGGAACATTAGGCTCCCAATCACTCATCATGATAGGGACAAAGTTCTTCCCACTCAGCTCCTGTTAACCCTGTAACACCTTGCGTGTAGGGTGGTCCTATCAGAAAGTGTTTTGAATGGAAAGCTATGCAGTTTTACCTGATTAAGCTCCAATAGTACCCGAATAATACACTCTGGGGTCCCCAAGCCTTGTCTCTTGACAACCTGCACCTCGTACCCTCCAGATTTACATCCGGAAGCAGGGTGTGTCCCTCCGGGGAGAGAGTATGCGTTCCATTAGACACAGAAATTTCTATGTCTAAATGGCATACGTGCACTCTTAGTCTGATTTGGATACACTGATGGGTTTCGCATGTGTCAGGCATCCAGCTGAGGATTTGGATGATCCCAGCTATAATTTCCAGTCAGTCAATTTCACCAGATTGGCACAAGCTGGCCTCAGTTCTCACCAGCTCGAGAGGAGACATGTAAGAATCAGCCAGGTTTCCCATTCCTAATTGCTGTCCAGCAACTGGAACATTTGTACATGTGGATATGGAATGAAAGTTGGAACAGGCTTTGTTGTGATACCTTCTCCCCCCCTCCCCACACATGATGTCTGCCAACAGTGACAATCACACACGAAGAATGGCCACTTGGGATACATACAAGAGGGTGGTCAGTGCATGTGGAATGATAACCGAGCACATTAGTTTTCAGGAGAGGAAAGGAAAAAAATAGAAGTTAAAGGAACACCCACCCCTGCAAACCATGTGGTTCATAAAATTATTTTAGATTTCCATTTTCTTCCTTAGGACCCGAAAAAGGAAAGTTTTTTGAATCAAATGGATAGCCAGGCTGTCAATTGGTCATTCCATTTTTAAACAGTAGAAAATAAGAGTGCAAAAGAGTTTCAGATGAGGAAGCCCTTTTAATAATAATAATCCTTGCATTTGATATAGCGCTTTTCACGTCGGGCGGACGTCCCAAAGCGCTTCACAGAACACACTAAAGTGAATTGACTGTATATTTGTGGGCGAACGCGGCAGCCAATTGCGCACAGCAATATCCCACAAACAGTCGTAGATTGAAAATGACCAATTTATTATTGTTTTTTTTGATTTTGGAGGGATTATTATTAGGCGTGTGGAGTAAGGAAACTTGCCCAAGGTTTCGCCCTGCCTGGAATTGAACTCAGGTCTCTCAATTGCAAAGCGAGTGCTCTAACCACTGAGCTACAGGACTTTTGGCCCATTTGAAATCATTCTTCCATAATACCCACCCAGGAAGAACGCTGGTATTTATTGCAGGGTGTGAAATCAAAATGCCTGTAAAGGTATCTCTATTGATTTATTTCTAACTGTTTGCCCTTGGTATTTGACAGTGCATAGACAACATAAGATGCAATGGTCTGATGAACAACGTGTTTGAAGAAAATTCAAAAGTTACAGTGCCTCACATGATTAGGTAAGTGTGGTGCCAGGGCATTAATTACAGTAATTACAATATGCTGTTTGTTAGCAAGTATGGTTCTGGTTTGTTAGTTAAAGCATATTAATTAGCTTGTTATAGATTAATAATGTGTTTTATGCATCAGTTATGGTAGGTTTAAGGTGTTTATTAGTAAGTGTGGTATAAAAATTACAGTGAACCATTGTAATGCCCTTTAAATAGAGTCAAAGCAATCGATAAATCTAAAGGAAATTAATAGAGCTAATTAAACAAAAAAAACTCAGAAATAATGAAAGTAAAGGGCACAGAAACTGAAGGTTCTGCCATTATAGTCAGTTATTCAAACTTCCTATCACCTGTTAGGTATTAACAAAACAACCCATTAATCTGTTTAGTTTAATTGGGATGTCCTCCCGACATGAAAGGCGCTATACAAATGTAATCTTGTTGTTGTTGTATGATGCGACACAAACAACTGTCAATCTTAATCTTCAACCCAAATCTTTCTGACATATGGTTTTGAGGTTACATCACATGCTGTAGAATATATTCCTCATATTGTACAAAAGTGTAAAATGCCAGGATTTTTCCTTATTTCCTCAGATCTGATATCCGACTTCACAGTGATGATATTGATATCTGCTTCAGTAAGACACTGAACTCCTGTAAAGTGCCACAGATTCGCTACGCCAGTGTCCAGCGACTTCTGGAGAGACTAACCGATTTGCGCTTTCTCAGCATTGACTTCCTGAACACCTTCCTTCACACCTACCGTACATTCACCTCTGGACTGGTGGTCCTAGAGAAACTGACTGATATCTACAAGAAGCCATTCACCTCCATCCCCTTCAGGTAAGATCCAACAAAGCAAAGTCTTAATACACAAGTTCTTACTTAAGTAGTTCATAATTGAGGGATTTCCTGACCTTTGATCTGATGTGCTTCTGAAATCCAAAGAATCACTTTTGAAATTTCTGCATTTTAGACCTTGCAAATTAACACTGAATATAATAATTTTCCAAAATTCACAGCAAATTAATTGCTGATAATTTTCAACTGGAATGAGTTACCAGAAAAAATGGTAAAAGCCAGAACCCTGGACTCATTTAAGAAACAACATGGTGCTGTAACGGGGAGATGATAGGGTGGTTTTGGAGGTTGAGATCAAATGGGCCAAAGGGTGTTCTTATGGAAACATCTCTTGTGATCTTGCATTTTAAGACAATAATCTAAGACTTTCAGTTGTTAACTGACCTACTGTGGATTTCTAGCATCTGTGGTTTTCCCCTTGTTCTGAAAGATTTGGACGGGTACTATTTTCTCTTCTCTTTGACCGAGCCTTCAGCTCCCCTCTCGACTCTCTTCCCCCTCCTCGCTCCCTCCCTTCCCTCCCCTCACCCTGACCATTTCCCCCCTCCTTGCTTCCTCCCTTCCCTCCCCTCACCCTGACCATTTCCCCCCTCCTCGCTCCCTCCCTTCCCTCCCCTCACCCTGACCATTTCCCCCCTGCTCGGGTCATGACCCAACTGTGCAGCGCCTTGGGACGTCCTCCTGACGTGAAAGGCGCTTTATAAATGGAATCTTGTTGTTGTTGTTGTTGTTTAATAGAAAAGCTCAATATCTGCTCTAATTGGGACTAAACATATTGCAGATAATGTAGCGGCAGTGTGGATAATGGGCTGGCTGCGTGTGCATATGTGTGTCTCTCTCTTTGGTTCTCTTTGGTTCTCTGTTCTTACCTTGTTCTGCTGGTTCAGACCCACTTTGACACTAGACTTCCAAATATCACACCTGGCATTAACCTCCAAGCATGCTGCGGTGTTCAACACAATACGATTTATATCGCTCCTTGTACATCTGGAGGACATCTCAAAATGTTCTACTGTAATTTGAGTCATTTTTCTGAATCTGAAAAATAAACGTTTTCATTCCCAGGTCACTGGAACTATTTTTCGCGACTAGTCAGAGCAGCAGGTCAGAGCACATGAACGATGGAAAATCCCCTCGATTGTGCCGCAAGTTTTCTTCGCCTCCTCCGCTCTCAATCTCCCGGACCTCATCTCCCATCCGAACTCGAAAACTCTCCCTCAGTTCTCCTGTGAATTCTAGAGTAGGAGCTCTCGACCTTTCCACCACCTCCTCCTCCACCTCCTCCTCCTCCTCCTCCACCTTGAGCAATCCTACCTCTGCTTACACCCCAAATACCTCTCCACCTCCCGTAGCGACTAAAGTACCACTCGATCTCAGCAAAGGCCCCTCACCCCCAGATCAGATTCCCCTGTCGACAGAGGAAAATTCAGAGCATCCCCGTGTTGATATAAGCAAGTTACGAAGAAGCTTCAGGAGAGGTACAGAAAATACTTTACTTTGGTTTAGATTTATTAACTTTTTTCTCACTGTGATAGTCCCTTGCTTGAATATGTTTCCCTTCCGAATACAGTATTTGATTTGCATTATAGCCTATTGGGTCATTCAGTTGCTACACATGCTCCAGGCAACAGGACGGGTGGGCTGTGACTTCATCAATGCCCTTAATCTTGGTCTTTGGTAGTTCAACAAATGGATTTTCAGTTTTACAGCTTCCCCATTGAACTGCTTAAAGTCAGCCATCTGTGTTCACAACTTAGACATGAGGCTAGAATGGTCTTGTCTGTTGACAGCTATATGGACAAAACCAGTCCTTAGCAAACTCCTTCAGAAGATGTACCTGAAAATATACTTCTGTTCAGCAAGTAAATCACCTCACTGAGGGGAGACTGTCGAGTTTTGCTCTCAATGAGATGACATCAAACTGGTTCCATTGAGGAACTGAGAAATTTCCCCTGATTGAATTCAATGACTTTAGGCAGACCTGGGTCACAGATCAATCCATGAGCAAGCATCGCACCGCACCACATTGCCTAGCCAGCCAGCGTGCGTTGGGGCCAATTTGACCAGCAGACCAGAGGTTATCAAGGTAGGTTGTTCAATGACTGCCATCACCTGAGCATCTGTTGTCACACATGCTTGCCACAAACTGGGAGAGCCTAGATGCAGGTCTATGGGAACAAACATGACCAAGAAATAGGAATGTAGCAGGAAATTCCAAATGTCAAAGAGCCACACTTTTTATAAAAAAAGGGAGTGATTGATTATCAAAAATATATTGATTAGTAGTGGTGAGCCTATATTTTGGATAACCTTATAGTGTCCATTTGTTTGCCTTTTTTTACGTATTTATTATTGGTGGTGTCTGTTTTTCATTAAAGATGAAATAAAGATGAGATAGCTCACAGTTAGATGGACGCCAGTAATTTTTCTGTGCGATTTATATTAAATCTAAAGATCAACAAGCAATGCCCTTTATAGGGACACACCTTTAGGGGATTGCCCATGTAAGCTGTTCATAGCCCAGCTGTGAGGAGATTGCTCTCAGTGTTTTCCAAAGTTCAGAATTTTGATCCATTTTCACTGAACATTTTCTTCAATTTAATTCAAAGCAAGAGGCAACTGAATTCATTTACATTTTGAAGGCATTTGCCACAAGAGGGTACATCTGTCTTGCTAAGTAATCCAATAACATGAAAGCCAATTGATGTTGCATCATTATTTGGCAAAATGTATTCTGCCTTTGAAAAAAATCCACGATGAGAGCATCATAGAAACTATGTTATTGGAACAGGACAAGTTAAATTCATTAGGTTTCTGAATGAAGTCCCAGCATGGGGCTTGCATTGTTTCTAGAAACATAGAAATAGGAGTAGGCCATTCAGCCCCTTGAGCCTATTCTATTACATTCTATAAGACCATGGCTGATCTGTACCTCAAGTCCAATTACATGCCCTTGCCCCGTATCCCTTAATACCCTGACCTAACAAATATCTCTCCACCTCAGTATTGAAGATGTGAATGGATCCAGCATCCACAGCCTTTTGGGGGAAGAGAGTTCCAGATTTATACTACCCTTTGGGTAGAACAATGCCTCCTAATTTCATTCCTAAATGGCCTAGCTCCAATGTTAAGATTATGCCCCCTTGTTTTGAATTCCCCCACCAGAAGAAATAGTTTATCTGTATACCCTATCAAATTCCTTTATTATTTTAAAAACCTCAATCAGATCACCCATCAACTATCTAAACTCAAGAAGTTGCACTGGTTAAATCTCCCCTTGTAAATTAGGCAGGTTTGGATCTTGAAACAAACAGAAGGAATACAAATTGAGAGTTTTGTAGAGAGAAAAAAGAAAATTTACACAGTGGTTTCTTGAGCTCCTGCTGGATGTAAAGGGGGTGGAGGTTGATGGCTGTAATACAATAGAGGATGTGGCATATGGCAAAACCATATGGCAAAACTCAAGTAGTTTCTGTAACATCATCTGCACCCTGCAGTTATGTGAGGATTTGAGCTGCCTTCCAGGTATCTAGGATTATATACCAGGTCTCAAAATCTTATATTTATCAGAATCTGTAAAAGATGTAGTATCTCAAGGCCACACTATTACACAAACAAGGCTGCTGCTCCCTAGTTTGTTGTGAATCAAAAGGGAATTACACCTCGTTGTGATGTAAGCAAACCCAGCATTATTCCAACCCATGATTGGTGTTCGGGGTTTTTTTTGTTTTTCCCCCAGAATTACTTGGTTATAAAACTCAAGGTCTACCCTACTTTATCTCTCTGCCTCCACCCTCAATTCCAGGACAACTGACATCCTGAGAAATTATCTGTCTGACATCAATTCCTGGATGAGAGGCAACTTTCTACAACTGAATGACAACAAGACTGAAGCACCTCAGGCACTGGCAGCATCAGCGATCATGGTTGCACACTCCACCTCACCAAGCCAGTTGGGAACCTGGGCATCTTGTTCGACCCTCAACTGTCCTTTCTCCCCCATATAGTGTCATGACCCGCACTGCCTTCACCCACCTCCGCTACATTGCCCGACTTCACTGTCTCACCCCTCATACATGCATTCGTCACCTGAAGGCTCGACTATGGAAACTCCCTCCTTGTTGGCCTCCCCAACTCATCCCTCCACAAGTTGCAGATCATCCAGAACTCTGCAACTCGTGTCCACTTCCACACCAGGTTCCGTGACCCCATCACCCTCGCCCGGCTCCACTGGCTCCCCATCCCTCAGAGGATAGAATTCAAGATCCTAATATGGATTCTGCCTCAACCACTGCTCCTGGCAGGGCATTCCATCTCCTAACTACTCTGTGTTTTACCTATAAAGTAAATATGTCTCAAAATATTTTACAGAATTTCTGTAAAGTGTGGTGACTGTTTATTTGTTTATTTGTAGATGAAAATGCATTGGAATTTTACTCATTGTTCTGGGTTCAAAACTAAATTCATTTAACAGTATTCATCCTTTGTGAATAGCTGAGTAAATTATTAACTAGCTAGTTTATACAAAGGTATAAACCTCTCAATGCTTACATCAGAAAGAGGTTGTAAGGCCTTTTCTTTATTATTTATATAACTGTATCCTTTCCTTTATAAACTTCATTAAAAAGGAACATTTTGGTGTTTTGGTCACCAAAAAAAAAGCCTAACATTAAAAAAGGTTCACTTTTTTGTTTCTTAAAAAATTGTAACAACCCTTTGCATGTGGCGTATTCAGGCATCCGACAGAAAACATTTGTTAACAGCGTTCTCCTCAGACAACAGCTACTCAACCATCATGGTAAGATGTATCTAAGAGTTTTAGATAAGTCATTCAAAGTAGTAAATTACACCTAAGAAAGAGTTAAGGCTGGAGATTAGGAATTAGGTTGCATCTGTAGAGCAGTCAAACTTTGCTTTTCTAGTTTATGAAATTATTTTGGACTCTTGGTGGATATTATGTATATTGTGTAGATATAATCTATCCAAGGGAGTGAATTTTCTTGTTATTTGTACAATTTGATAGTATTGTCTTGCATCAGAATCCAATATGTTAATGCCTTAGCTCACAAAATCTAATGCTGCCTCATTCCACACATAATACAAATTGATATGCCTTTGGGATTTTTATCTTTAAATAATATTTGGAACCCTTACCTGTTAATCTGAAGTAAGCAAAAGTACTATAAAGAAAATTCACTGGTAGATATGTATTATAAACCAGCCAGTAATATAGTCATAGGCTTTAGACAGCAATGCATTGTTGCATTGTTTTCATTGCTTATCGCACCACTAAAGCCTTCAAAATATGGTTACTGTCTTTGCAATTCACTGAGAGGTATCTATTCTCCTTGTAAGTACTATTTTTGCCTCTTTCTGTCTGCTTTTCCATTTATTAGTTGAAGCTTGCATGTGCAGTATTATCAGAACATAGTGGGCACTCCCCAGATATTAATAAACACTATTTAGGATCATCTCACTATAATCAGTGGTGCTGGGTAGATGCCAGATAAGGGTTTTTATTGAAGCTGCTCAGAATGGATCTGGGTCATCACAACAGTTTAGTGAATTTGTTGCATAAAACACAATTTACTATTTAAAGGTATTGATAGCATTTTTCAATCACATGTTAATTTACCCCAACATCACAATTTTAATTTTTTTCAGGTTTTGCTGTAAAGAGGGAGTCACATAAGCTCCACACACTCAACAGTCAATTTACTGTAGTGAAAGGTTATTATAAATTAACATCAGAATGAAGTAAAGCAAGGCCATTTCAATAGGTCTTTACTACAATGGTGCAGTAAAATATACCAATGGTGCTGATTTATTCTGAGTTGAAGCTGTTCAGTAGAAGCGTCAGTGAACCTGAATTACTAGTAATCTGTTTACTGTGTGGGAGCAGTACTCTTTCAGTGCTGTGACCCTTCTGTTATCCACTACTCAACCAGTACTCAGCATTGGTGTGTTGCAGAAGGTATGTTACAATTTTAGAAGTTGATAACTGTCGGTGTAGATTGGTAGGACATGCTACCCTCCCATGACGCCTCTCACACTGTTCTTGGTACCAGCCGTGAGCTGAGTGTAAGTCCCTTTTGGGGTTACTCTTGTAGACTTTCTGTCAACTGCTTAGAGAATGGGAGAGGTTGAGAAGCAGCTCACCTCTTAACTGGGGGTTGGTGCAGGGCACTGGGACAAGATTGGAAAAAGCAGATAGGACAATTGTCACTTTTGATACAAACAAAAAAAGACTATTGGGTCCTCAGGATAATTGTAAAAGTAAAAAGAGACAAATGGGGTATATTTTACTTTGAGTGCTAAAAGTAGATTTTTTTTGCTACAGTTTTACAATGGATTTTACAGTTGGAAAGTCAAGAGAAATTGGTGCTGTATTTTATTAATTTAAAATAACTTCCAATAATTACCCCAAAATATACTTTTGAATTGCATGTTAAGCAATCTCAGGGCTGCAATATTGTGTTTCCTAGCTTCGAGCTGCATCACTGTTTTTCTGATAGCATATCCCTGGCGTGGGAACTCCAACATACCTTGAGACTTTGTGCGGTACAATTCATTTTCTAATTTACCTAAAAACAAATCGAACTAGAGATTGTGCTTGACCCATACATGTTTGATGATACATAACTGATTCGCAATTCTTTGCAATGCTAAATCTTTCAGTATGTAAATGTCTAAGTTCCCTGTTATCCAATCTTTCGTTTTCTCATTACCTTGTCTGTAGGTTACCTCAGCTACTATCCCCCTACTGCTTTTACTCACTCCTTCCAGCATTGGATTGCCTCGGAGATCCTCCTCACCTTTCGGTCCCCTGCACTTTGGTTGCTGGCTGCCTCCAGCTGGATTCCTCTGGTCCCTCCTCCTACCTATCTACATTTAGGTAACATGCAGGGTTCAGCTGCTTCCTGCTCCCTTCATGTCCTCTCATTTGCTGCTGCTCATGACTACATACAGCTTTCTGTTCACCATCTTGTGCTATCCAACAAGGGTGGTGGGGGGGGGGCAAAGAATGGAGGAGGATGAAGGTAAGTTGGGTCTACCTTGGGGTCAAGCTGACTCTGAAGTAACAGGGCTGGAGAAGAGAGAGTAGAGCTGATTCAGCTTTGTGGGGAACTTGATGATCCAATAACTAACAGAGGAATCTGCAGTACTCCAAGGCATTGATCTTGCTTAGGTCACAAGTGGACCTTAGAGTAGTAGAAATATCACTGGGTTTGAGGTTCACAATCAGCCTGAAAATTCTTTAATGGCTCTTTAAGGGTGGTTCTAGTCAGACAAGCAGGAGGAAACTAACCAGTGCCCCATACTTGTAATGGATTTAGCTGGTTAACTTCCAGTCGTATCCACAGTGTACACTTTGGAGTCCAGAATGCACTGCTACCAACTTGCATTCATACGTTTCTGAGCTTAGATAGTGAGGTGTGAACCTCCTGGGGGAAAAGTTTGTGAGGAACTGGCAATAAGAATCAATGCTTCTGTGTATTGTCACAAGCTAAACCCGGAGACTATTAAGCACAGAAAGAAGTACAGAGCTTGTCAGACATCCACTGGCCAACAACAAACTGGGTATGTATTCATCCATTGCATGGTTGAAAATTGGTTGAATCTGCTGCCCAAAGAAAACTTAACCTGTCTTTTCCTCACCTACCATTAAGTGTGTTCGTGTCTCCATGCCGTTCCCCTAACACTGGCTCCCTCAGCTTGACTCCTTGTGTTTATTAATTGACTCCAATCTGCTCCCCTTCCATGGGATTGTCACTCATTGCTATCTGTGTCCTCATTTACCACCTTGTTATGAGTTATTTCCGTTCTTGCCAAGATTTTTCCTCTGTCTCTGTTTTACTCAATGGTGGCATTCTGTTTCCTCCCCATCTTCTGATCACTGGTTTCCCTCTCCTGTTATCTGGTTTCTTGATTGAATGATGACTGACATTCACATTGTGGGCTGACCTCTTCCTAACCTCTTGGCACTGTTCCACTTCTGGTGCTTTCTAGCACCTCACTCACAATACCTTTCCAGATAGGCATGACTGATGGATTTTGGATTTGCTGCTTTCACGTTTATGCCTTTCATGTCCTCTCAACATGAAAGATGCTATACAAATGTAATTTCCTATTGTATTTTACTTTAACACAGTTTTTAATGCAGCTTATAATTATATATTTAGTGCATACGTCTCTTGTCGAGCACTAATGCTTATTCAATTATACACAACCACATATCGCTGAATTACAGCCTACCATAAACCCCTACAAATGCTGTTGTAAAATTTAACCAGATATTTATTTAAAACGGAGTCTTGAGTTAGTGATTTAGGTATTCATGCACCCAGTGACGACTTTATTTTAATGCCAAATATGCAAAGTCTCACACTGAATCATAAACTCTTTCCTACTCGCGCACACTAAAAGCAATCTTCAGATTCAGGCTACATGCCTGTCTGGACTAACTGTTTCTATTGGATCCATTATACACTGAATACTAAAAATCACTATCACCNTTTTTTTTGCTAAGCCTTATTAATGAAATTTCCCATTGCAAAGATTTAAAAAGAGTTCTATTTTTAGCAATCATTGTATGTTAGACCTTGAGATATAGATAATACTTTGCATTTACTCCTGTTGGACCTTTACACAATTTAGCATTTTCAGGCTCTCCTGGGAGGTTAACTTGCCTCTGGTGTTTACCATCGGTGACCAAGCTTTCAGCCTCTCTGCCCCCACACTCTGGAACTCCATCCCACAGTCCCTTCGCCTCGATTCCTCCCTTGCATCCTTCAAGGCAGGTCTCAAGACCCTTCTCTTCGGCCGTGCCTTTGGTCTCCCTCCCACCTCTCTGCCTTCCCTCACCCCTACACCACCCCTTCCTCTATGCTCGGGCCCCAACATCTGACTGTTCAGGGCTTTGGGACGTCCTCCTGACGTGAAAGGCGTTCTACAAATGTAATTTTGTTGGTGGTGGTGGTGGTGTGTGGTAAGACCTGAGAAAATCCGCCCATCTCTGATTCTGTGGAAGGATGTAATCTGTACATTGATGTGATCAATACATCTCTGGACACTTGATTCATTGGTGTGCTGATTTCTTTACTATTTCACCAGTGAAGGTCAGGCACATGATGGTGTTGGAAGGCATTAGGATTAAGGAACAAAACTGATGGGTTTCAGAGTTTGCAAATCTATGTGAGAATTCCTTAGCACTTTCTACGATTTGTCCTCTGCCCATTTACAGACTGTGCGGTTACCCCACCCGCTGTTAAAAACAAACTTGCTAAGGTGGAATTTTTTAAAGATAAATAATACAGATAAGACCAAAAAGCTAGTTAAAAGTTGGTGAAATACAAACAGTAAAGCAGGAAGGGCAGAGTTACCTGGAAGAGGATGTGCACTACTCAGAGTTGGAGTGGGAAACTTAAAGAAGTAATTTGTGCGTTTTACAATCTAACGGGTTCATTTTGTTCATGTTTGTCTCAAGTGTATTTTCTCTCATGTCTAAACACAGGAAAGTATAGGAACTCATAAGTACAAAGAAATACGCAAATAACCAGCTGTTATTTGGGAGTGTTGGTTACTGATTTCATAACAATTTCAAAAACTTGCATTTATATAGCGGTCTCATGGAGCTTAGCATCTCAGAGCAATTAACCGTAGTGGAGCTTGATGTCAAGCCAGAGAGAGCGGGGAGGTATCCGTAGGCACAGTTGAAGAGGAAGGTCTTCAGGTGCGATCTAAAGATTGGCAAGGAGGCAGCAAGTTGTAGAATTTAGAGCATAGTGGCTAAAAGCATGTCCACTGATGGTGCAGAGGAGGGGATGAGGGACGTACAGGAGACCAAAGCCAACTGAGAGAAGGGGATGGGTAGAGGAATGGGGGGTAAGTAGGCTGAAGAAGTAGGGATTGCCAGGGCATGAAGACATAAGGGAAAATACACTGAGACAAATATGAACAAAATGAACCTGTTATATTGTAAAACTCCCAACTCACAAAAACGCCAACTCTGAGTAGTGCACATCCTCTTTCAGGTAACTCTGCCCATTATGTCCTCTTGCTCTCCTTTTCTTTGCTTCCATTAGTCTGTTACCCCTTCCTGCTCTACTGTTTGTACATGAGTGTGAAGATGTTGAAATCAATCTGTTCTACAATAGGGAAGAATTGAAGCCTGGCAAGGACTAGGGTAATGGGATTACAGAGTTTGGTGTGGGTGAGGATATGGGTAGCAGAGATTTGAATTGATTTGATGAATGGTGGTACTGGTGCTTTGGAAAAATCGAGGAAGCATGGATAAGCGTTTTAGCTGTCTCAGGTGTGAGGTGCAGTAGGAGGCAGGCAATATAACAGAGGTGGAGTAAATGGGTCCTGATCAGGGACCAGATGTGAGATAGAGAGGACAGCTGTGGATTGAACCTAACACCTAGGTTGTGCGCAGCTTCAGTGAGTCTGAGAAATAGGACAAGAAGGTTAAGGATGTCAGAGGGCAGTGAGGGTGCCCTCATTCCTTGTACTATAACAAAAAGGATTTAAATGTATACATCTATACCAAACTGTAATCCTAACTGTTTATCTCCTCCCTACCCAAGGAGGCTAACTGCTAACTGCAGGGCCTTCAGCACCATTGTAGGTGAGATCAACTAACTCAGCACAGACCAAGGATGATACTAGACTGGTGTGTGTAGCTCAGTAGCCCACTAAGCAGAGTGTATATATCCACTGAACTATTAGTGAAGCCCAAATGAGTCTTATCTTTCTCTTCCTGTGAATGTATACATAATAAGAGCTGATGAGACTGTGGGAGAGAGACTCAAAGTGAAGGATCTGAATTAAGAACTGCAGAGAGACTGCCTTTAACAGAAGCTTCATTTGAGCTATACGAAGTAAGTCAGCTCTCGCACTTCGCTAAGTCCTCAAGTTACGTCTCCCTCCAGTGATGTTAGCAACACTCACTGTATTACAGCAATATTTAAACAAATCAATGAAAGCCATCAGAGAAATCTAGGAGCATATTGAAAGCAACCATCACTGTGTTTTGAAAAGAGTTTTTTTTTATGGGAGACTCCTCTGGAAGGGAAGCAGAAAAATATTGCTTATGTGTCCTGTGGACATTTCTCAAATAGGACATCTGGCCCTCAGCAGCCACCCTGGTGTAAGTCATGTGAAAAAAGGTATATTATGTACAATGCGAAGACCTTGTGTAAATGTACAGAGGGAAATATGGGTACCCTTTTGTAATTAACATTCAATGAAAATAATCTATTATATAACTAAACAACTCTATCCATTCTCTGGTTGTTAATCACGTAACAACAACAATGTGCATTTATATAGTGCTCTTCCCATAGGACAGTATCTTGGAGAGCTTCACAAAGATGGGGGTTGGATACCAAGCAGGGGAAAAGGAGGAGTGGGATTCCTGTAATTCCATCTGTATACCTGCATTTACACATGGTGATACATAATGGACCAATTTTCAATGGCAAGTAATGTGATTATGCATATCAGTACAACTGACATCTTAGTATTTGTAGTCAGCAAATTTGTAGTAGTTGTACACAAGAGTACTTTTGTCAAACACTTTTTAATATAGTATAATAGAGTAGAAAGTACCCCTTTAAGCATTTGAGGTTTCAGGGTAAGGCATGTTTTCTCTTGGAAAAGTTTCCATCTGATTGTTTTTATATAGGGGTATGTCAGACATTTCTTTCTGGTATTTATAATTGTGTGGTACAAACAGTGCAAAGTCCATTGAAGGATGTCCAAGAATTTACTGCTGACTGATAAAACTATTGGAGAATTTTGAAAGTTACCAATATTACCACGTAATACCTGACAATGTATCTGGAATATGTTGAAAGGCTAACAAACTTGTTGGAGTGTCCCAGAATGGTTACACAGTCGGCAAAACTCCTCTGAAGACAGAAAACCTGAAATAAACCCTGAAAACGGTGGAAATGCAGAGCAGATCATTCAACATTTGAAAGAGAAAGATAGGTTAAAGATTTTGAATGACTGTCTTATCAGAATGTGACCAACATTGTTGTCCATTGAGGTGTACGAATCTTACTTTATTGTAGTACACTTAAACAGATACAGCATCGATACAACAATACCATACAAACAACCGGATTGAAGATGTTTCAAGACCTGTTGCTTCATGAAATAGATCACATTTTCTTTTTTCAGAATCGGTCTGCGATATTAAAATTTAGGTTTATGACAGAATGATATTTTGCACTATTGTTTTTGACCAAGAATACGTCATTTAGCAAATGAAAAGAAAACTCACGTAACAGAACAGACTTTCCATGGAAGATTTTGGTTTGTTACGAGCGAAAAATGCCATTTTCAGCTTCAATGTGATATATTTACTAAATGTTACTTTTTGGTAGCAGCAGGTCTAGAGTCTCTGTCTTTGGACAAGACAATTCCAGAAGGGGCTCAGACTGTCGAGGCAGCAGAAATGTCTCCATGTAGATCTCCTTCTACCCCACGGCATCTCAGATTCCGGCAGTCAGGAGGTGAGGGTACGTGTATTCCAAAGGAAAAAAGAATATAAGGAGGAAAAGAAATGTCTGCAGCGATTTATGACATTTGCATTGCAGCATTAAGTCTACATTAGGTTATGCAAGGTTACGACACATCACTCCTCGTGTATTACAAGCAAAGTTTCCAACATGTAACATACCTCTATTACACCTTAAGCCCTCATATTTTAACTTGTACAAATTAACTGAGCTTTTGTGTTTAAAGTGGATTAGAAATGCTGGTAGCTAATGTGACACATAAACTTAACAGTTGCATTTACTGAGCAATTGGGATGAACAATCTTTTGGCCTATGTTGTAGCCTGGGGCTGCTTTAAGTTGCGTATATTTGAACTGTTAGTTCACTTTACATCCAAAGCTTTCCAACCTTCCAATGCCTTCCAACACATGCGGAAATCCATCATCATGCTTAAGAGAATCCAAATCAAAATGAGAATTCCATGCATCCTACCTACAAATGCAAATTCCTGATGTATTGGAATGGAATATGTACTCTATTTCAATACACATGAATCTCGGTCTGTAGATGGGCTGGTGTGTCAGTACAATAAATGATCATGGCAATACTGAGCAATAGGACATGGATTCACTCTTACAACTCAAACATGGTCCCTGTACAGATAGGGAGCCACCAACAAAAAAAACCAGGAGCTTGCCTGCTGGTAGGGAAGTAAGGAACTCAAGTGATTTAGTCAAATGGATTCTTGTGCACCACCTCATGGAAAGAGTGGTATTCACTGTTAGGAGCATTTTCCTGATTATCTCTGCAGGGTTATGAACATGGGGCCCTTAAAATGGAAAACCCTTTCAATACAAAAGTGGGGAGAAATCTATATAATCTCACTTTGCTGGTGGACAGTATTACTAATGTTTCACAAGTTGTCAGATGCTGCAATCTGCATATCACGCACATGGTGATATGTAAAATTCCTCCATAAATTCTTTTCGTAATTCCTGATGGATGCCTGAATAAAAATGCAGTTGCTTCTTTATAAATGAACAGATTATCAGTGTGTGATAATACGTTATCAGTGTCATGCTGAAGGTTTTTACAGTCATAACCTGAAGATATCTCATGCACTTCCTCACAAAGTATACAGTATAAGAAATTTCTTAACACCTTTTATAAATGCTAAATGAATTGCAATTCCCACAGTGGTTTAGCTAACTCGTTAGGTCAAAAGACAAAGACGTAGGATAGTTTGCTATTTAGTATCGTAGCTTTTGCTTAAAATAGATCTGCAGAGTGGTAGAATTAAGCATGTCCTTTGTGTGATTTGAATGATGCAGTTCAGTCTGGTGTGATGGGAGCCGGCTGCAG
Organism: Callorhinchus milii; assembly: GCF_018977255.1. Classification (NCBI taxonomy): domain Eukaryota; kingdom Metazoa; phylum Chordata; class Chondrichthyes; order Chimaeriformes; family Callorhinchidae; genus Callorhinchus; species Callorhinchus milii. Next base: position 114,737,741 of record NW_024704742.1, on the reverse strand, counting down.
AGAGATGGACAATGCACGCTGCTCTGTGTCTCCTACTTCAGCATTCGCCATTGCCACAGCGGCAGCAGGACATGGAAGTCCGTCAGCCGAAAACACAGGAGTGCAGGAAAAGTTTAGACGAGTTTCTATGGGAGGTAAATCCACCCTCTCCTATTCATTTTATTTATCTTAGTCAATTAATGGGATGGAAGTAATCAGTGCCTTACTGATGCCCCATTCCTTAACACAGAATACATCTTTTCTTATCAGTGCATTCCTTTGGGAAGTTGGATGGGTAGCCTGGATACATACCCTGGGCTACCTTGAAGTGGTTCAGCGTGTTACAGAACTGACCTTCAGTCAGGCTCTGCCTCTGTTAAGCGCTCTGAGACGCTATCTTGTGTGGAGGGCGCTATATGAGTGCAAGTTGTTGTCGTCGTCGTTATCCTGTGCTTCTCCACAGTGAAATAGTGATCATGATTTCTTTGTTTTTTAAAACCTTTTAATGTTCCCTCGATGGCCTCAGTATCCCAGATCAGTGAGAGGAACATCAGGCAGGAATCCCAATCCTGATTGCTAATCAGAGATCTCTGTAAGAAGGTACACATTTGTGGTGTCAAGTAAAGCAGGATTATGCTCAACAGCAACATAACTTGTCAACACTCACTGACAAGGCTCACACAAGAACAATAACCACTTAGGTGAGGCACTTGAGAACACCTGGCACAAGTGGAACCATACTTTAAATAAATGAACAAGGAGACTAAGGCCTTCAACAGAGATTTGGAAGAGAAAAAATTGTTTAAAAAAAGTCTTCATCTGAAGTGCATCTATATTGTTGGTAGAACTCGAGTGGCTGGAACAAGTAACATTGTGGTTACAGACTGCATTGTGAGTTAGGCTGCAGACTTTCCTGGCTTCCGGGATGCATGATTAGCCATTTTGTGAATCTATCAAGTCAAATGACTTCCAATATTCACAAACTGTGAGTCACAATTAACACAACAAATCCAATTTATGAATATCCCAAATTAGATCCCAAGAACACCTTTACAGAAAGTCTGGAAACCAAACTTGCTGTGTGGTTTGTAACCAAATTTACTTGTGTCCTTTCACATTCTGCCAATAAGGGGCAGGCATCACTTAAGTCACTGATAGTCATGTCGAGATCATTATGTTTCAGGCAGGAGTAGACCATTGGTCTGTCTAATAAACCCATCCAACTTCCCAAAAGATTCCTTTATACATTAATCTAATCACTAAATAACCCTGAATCCTTTTAATTTCCTTGAAATGTCTAGTTCCTTTTCTGAAACCGTTATAGTCCTTTGCTCTACAACCTATGTTTGTAGTTTGCTCCACATGCTATTGTACTTTTACGGAAGGTATTTCTCTCGCATTTCTGATTTGCTTTTGTTGCCCTTTTGTGGAGCTTGTCCCATAGTTTTGGATTTGCTACACAATAGAAAATATGGCCTTCACCCAACTTTTCTAAAACCTTCATAACCCTTCTATCAAATCTTCTTTTAGCCTCTTTATCTAGATGAGAAAAATGCCCTTGGCTGGAAATTCTTACTTGAGTGCTCTATCGCCTAAATTTGGGAATTAATCTAGGCCTCCGCTGTATTGATGTGACCTGACTACCAAACCTCCAGGTTTCACTCTCAGTATTTCTTCACTGGGATTATCACTCTGATCACTTGACTAAAATCATTTACATTTTTCTATCAAGTGTCTTCTTTCCATCAGCATGCCAGATCACTATTTCTAATTAATTTCCAAACTGGCCTTTGGGAGCAGGTTACACCTTCAAGATGCAGGATTCCCAGTTTCTCAAATATTCTTCCATAGGTATTGCTCTGGTATACTATGGGTCATTTTGGTCATGCTGTTAATTAGAACAGAGTGGCTTAAATTTTTCCACTTGAAATATTTAAGCTTTTTGTTGCATAATACTGCTGCCTGTCTTTTTGTACCTCCTCCAAACGTAAAATAATGGAATCAACATCTTTCAATTGGCAGCACTCTTGTCTCTAAGTCCAGAGAGTTGTGGGTTCAAGTCCATTTTGCACTTGCAGTGTAGGTTGACACTCCAAAGCAGTGCTGTGGGTGCCATCCTTCGGATGAGATGTAAAACTGAGGTCCCACCTGCTTTTCAGATGGATGGTAAAGATCCCACATTCATAAAGAGAAGGTCATTTAATAAATAATAATAATAATCCTTGCATTTGATATTGCGCCTTATCATGTCTTTGAGGCACCTCAAAGCGCTTCACAGAATATACTGTAAAGTGAATTCACTGTTTATTTTGTGGATGAAACACAGCAGCCAATTGCACACAGCAGTGTCCCAACAAACAGTCGTGGATTGAGTGACCAAATTATTATTTTTTATTTTTTGAAGGTATTATTACCCCCGGAAAAGTAATCCGCCAATCATCTAACAACCAGGTTCTTATTCACTGCTAGGTAAAGAGGGATAAACATGTCCCTCAGTGTCCTGGCCAATAATCCTCCAAATAAAATTGGTCACTGACTTTGTGATTATTTGTGAGGTATTGCTGTGTGCAAATTGTCTGCGCAAATTGCCTACAAAAACATATTCACACATTTCACAATAAAATCCTTTGAAGAACTTGAGACATTGCAACAACATGATAAGGTGGTATATCAAATGAAAGGATTATAAGTGTTATTGTTATAATGGAAGCAGAACAAAAAATCTTCTGATATCAGCAGGGAAGCCAAGTGGGAACACTCACTGTTCAAAGTGCTTTGCACAAGCTATAGAACACAATGTGATCATTAATATGTGTTTTGCATGTAGAGAGTTATCCTCTCATTTCAAGCATAACTGGACCCATCTCCTTAGCCCTAACCCTAACTCTAACCTAACTTGGTTTACTTGGCAGAAGTTTCATATCTGGATCAAAAGGCTGTAAATTGAAGTCCATGTTGGAATTTAAGACCATAGTAAATTTTATATTCCAGTGAGGTGCTGGGGGAAGATTGGATTATTATTGGATTATCTTTTGTCTTTTGAGGCCCTGACTGCTTGTTCAGATGGTTGTAAAAGATCCAATAACACTTTTCTGAAAGAGAGATAATTCTCCAGGTTTTCTTCTTGACAATCCTCCAAATTATTGAGGTATACATTGAAATCCACCTCATGGCTGTGGAATCTTGTTGGTGCAAATGACTTCTGTGTTTGCCTAAAAAAACAGTCACTACATCACCCGTGAGGCAACTTGAGACATTTCAAAGTGATGGGCACTGTAAAAATGTCTTACTTTGGTGGTGTAAGTTATGGCAAGAGGCCAGTCAGCTCCCTGGATGGTTCTGTTTGATTTTTTTCTTGGGCCTGCACTTCCGACCATTTTGGGAGCTAATCTGGAGCCACCCAATCCCAGGAAAAAAGCAGCACAACTGTCTATTGTTTACGCTCCAGAATACTTTCCTGAGGTTGGGCACTTCAACTTTCAGTCTGATCCTTGGTGCTCACCTCATAAAATTAAATGCAATAATAACTTGCATTTATATAGCATGGAATTTAGAGCGCGTGAGGATACGGGCGGCGGAGTTTTGAATTATTTGGATTTTGGCAATAGTGGACCTGGGGAGACTGACGAGGAGGGCATTGGAAGAATAGAGGTGAGAGGTGACGAAAGCATGGATGAGGGTTTCGGTCAGAGGCGGGCAATATGACGGAGGTGAAGGAAAGCAGTCCTAGTTAGATGTTGCGTAGGAAGGACAGCTGGCGATTGAACCTGACACATAAATTACCTACATGTTTGGTAAGTCTTGGGGATAGCTGGGGAGGATGAGGAGATCAGAGATGCAGGAGAGAAGATGTTGACGGGAGCCAAGGAGTATAGCTTCCATCTTGTTGACATTCAGCTGCAGGAAGTTTGCGCTCATCCAGGCCTTGATGTCTGACAAAGAAGCTGACAGAATAATAGCAGATCTGGACTTGCTGCTGGAGGAGAAGTAGATTTGGGTGTCGACATGTGGAAGTTTAATGCAGCTCCTTTGAAATAATGTGCAAGCATCTCCTCACTGTAACACCCATCATCGGAGCAGCCAGGCAAGTAAGGAAGCGAGTTCCAGGGAAAAAAACAACGATTCTTTGCTACAAGTAACATGTGAATTTCTGGCAATGTTTTTGTATTCTACAGTTTGAGGGAGTTCTTCAAAAAAATATTGGTCCTAGATTTTGTTTTCCTGTATAATGCAATGGTTTTGTTTCCTAATGTATAACAATAAAGTTGCAGTACTTATTTTCTATAACAATTTCTAATATTAAAAATAAATGACCCTTAGCATATTTAGTGTGTTGGTAAGTTCACTGTATCTTAGTGCTGTTGCCACAAGGACATTGGAATGTCAGGAAGAGATGGCCGTAAGTGGTTGGAATGAATCCTAATATTAGGCTTAGATGCAGGACTTAGTTCAGGAATGATAATAATTAACAGTAAGGGTTGAATAGTAGAGACTGATAAATATTCAAAAGTTTTTACCAGTGCTTATTGTGTGTTCATTTTGACTTCCATATTCTCAGTACTTGTTAGCAAGGATACTAGTTTATTGACCAGTGGAAAGCTTTAGGGGTAGATAACTTCCAAGAGTAGGCAAAACTACCCACCTTGGTGATGTACACTTAGAATGGGGGGAAATCCCGTACAAACCACACATTGCTAAGGTGGGTAACTTTATCATCAAATGGAAATGTGTGCCTTCCCCTAGCGTCCAAAGCCAGCGTGGTATCCTTGTTTCAAAGAAACAATCACATTTGATTTTGATGGGTCTGAATTTTTCAATCAATTGGAAGCAGACTAATCTGCTTTGGATAGGGACTGTGTCCTCAGTGCTAGTTCTGACTGTAGGTGTGAAGAAGAGGGGAATCTTAGCACTGAAATAATCTGCAGTGACTTCAGCTATTTACAGTGTTTATTGTGCGAAATCAGTGGTTTCACATTGACCAACCTCATTTCTTCCTACAATAAAATTATTAGCATTTAGATTTACTAGAAAGGATCGCTTGTTTTAAAATTGCCTGTGAACTTTGTTAATTAAATTCTTGGCCATTTTACGACGATGTGAATTGCTCATGGCTATACTTAATGGAGTTAATAGCTGGCTGTATGCTCACAGGGGTAGTTTAGAGCTCTGTAATTTATTAATGTTTTTTATATATTACTTGACATTCTTAAAATTCGAGGACTTAAAATTGGACGACTTTTTTTTATATATCCACTCAGTCTAAGTATGCAAATATAGCCATTATTCTTGAGGTAAGTTTATCTTGTCTAGTTCTGAAGCAAATGTCAAGTAGCTGTAAAAACAATGGAACAAACTGATAGTTCTGGCAAATAGATCATTACTCCACATTAACATGTAATTTCCCTAAACATGAAGAATGAAAATAGGCATGTAAATGATACATAATAATGTACTTTGGGATGTCTCCGATGTGAATATCGCTACATATTTGGTATAGCACCTTTCACATTCGGTGGACATTAAAGTGCTTCACATGATATACTGTAAAGTGTGTTTTGTGGCCAAACATGCCACCCAATTTTCCGCTCAGCAGTGTCCCACAAACAGCCATGAGTGAATGACCAATTTTATTTGGGGGATTGTTGGCCAGGGCACCGAGAGAAACACCCTTCTCTTTTTGAGTAGGGCCATGGGAGGTTTAACGTTCACCTGTACAAGCATACTGAGCCTCAGTTTAAAGGTTCATCTGAAAGATGGCACCTCCAACAATGCAGCAGTCAGGTGAACTTTGAAGATCCCATGGTCATTGACTTCCATGCTGTGTTTTTTTTTTGCTGTTTATGGGTCATTGTTGCGTACAAGTTGGCTGCCGTATTCATCTACAGAATACAGTTACTACACTTTGTAGTAAATTTTTTGAAGTGCTTTGAGAGATCTTCGTTATATGAAAGGCGCTGTTTGAAATTCAAGGATTAATATTATTATTTGATAAATTTATTGAGATTTATAACAGAAAACGTACATTAAAACCTCTTCCTCTCAGAAGCCCTCATCGCACTTCGCAAACTCATAAGTAAATGAAAACACAGAAGTAATTCACCCTTTGAAGAACCAGGTCCAGCTCAGTTCATCTCAGACTTGGTATTTACAGAAAGAGTTGCTGTGATGGTGACATTTCTTATGATGGTCCTTGGCGCTCTGTAATATCACCTTATTACAAGTGGGTTTACTGCTGTTTGCTTTTCTGTATTAAATGCTCCGATCCAGTACTTACTGGAAAGGTCTACTTCCCTCCATTTTATGCTCCCTTTTGCTTTTCATTTAATTTGGGGAAAATAAGAGTAAATGATACTCACCCAGATGAAGTCAAAGAGCCAAGTTTCACCTCTGCTTGTCTGAATTCACCCGCCCCTCATTCTAAGAATAAATATTATGATATAAAAATAAATATTTTCTCAACATTTGCTATGCAAAAAAATTAATATCATAAATGTGGCTGCAATTAAACTATCAATGCAATTAATCGGTAGAGTGACTGTGTATTTGTAGTGAATGCAGCAGACCAATTGCGCACTTGTACACAGAAATGTCCCACAAACAGTCATGAAACAAATGGCCAATTTTATTTGTGGGATTATTGGCCAGGACACTGAGAGAAACTTTTCGTTTTTGAATATGAAATGGAATCTTTAAGCCCATCTGTCCAGGCAGATGGGTCCTTGGTTTAACGTTTCATCTGTAGCCTGGCACCTCTGACAATGCAACACTACCGTGGCATTGCATTGGAGTGTCATCTTACACTTCATCTAACATCCCAAACACCTCAGACTATATAACGTTTTATTAATAACATCCCCTTATTCATTTTTATAATAGACACTTAAGAAATCATTTCCCCTTGCTCTAAATAAACTCTTTCACTACTTCAAAGAAAAATCCTAACTCACTCTAATTACGTAATACAATTGTTAAATTCTGAATGTTCACTGCTAACCTGTATTTGAAATGTGTTCATCTTTACAGTTCAGTTCTTTTACTTGCTTTTCAACTTACCTTAAACTGTGTTGATGTCTTTCTCATTTCTGTCATTTGGCATTCTGATGTGTATCAGTGAACTTGTCTACAGGGTCTAAAGGGAACCATCTAATTGAGTTTCATCCTGATAAAGATATTGTTTGATATAAATGGCACAGTTTAGGCCTACAGATATAATGGACTGTGCAGTGTGTTAAGAATGAGATGTAAATCACAAAGAATACGGGGAGAATGGAGGCTGAGTAATTCATTAGAAATTATAATGGTTCATTATAATGCTTCATTGGCTTCAAGTAATTTTTATATAAATATAAAACTATATAAATGTAATCTTATTGTTTTTGAGACTACCTATATTTTGCGTCACTTTTCTCGTTTTACCTGAGCTTTTGCTTTGTACTGATCTTGAAAAACAAGCTATTATGGAACTTACACAAATATTGAAAAAACAAAAACGTACCAATCTTGTGACATATTTGAAATGTGTTGGGCCTTTCAATATGGATATGAAAATAGGCTAATCTCGCATTTTGACAAGATTTGTATGTTGTGTTTCAGTATTGTGTGTATGGGCTCTGCAGTGGGTGTTTGCTCTGAGGGATGAGATCAGATGAGCTGAAGGGCTTCTTTCATACAAATCAATCTTGTGATACCACACTTCCTCTATTCCTGTGAAAGTACGCTGTCGTTTATGGCACTTATCACACACCATTTTCCATTTGATCCCAGCCCCCTCCATAGTTGAGTTTAACTTGCTGCTGAATATGACATTCTCTGCTTGATAGACTCTCCAGTATTTGTAAACTCCACCTACTCTCTTCCTACAGCATCAACTTGTTAATAAACAGTGACATGAACCCTAGACAAAAGACTAATGTATATGAAGGCAATGTATTGTTAAGTCTGTTGTTCTCTTACACTAAAAATATCCTTTTGTCCTTTTTTTGCAGGATTTAACAATACAGAGCGCATGTGTGATAAAGAATTTATAATCCGTAGGGCAGCTACAAACCGTGTCTTGAATGTCCTCCGACACTGGGTTTCCAAACACTCTCAGGTACAACTATTTAAATGCTGAGACACATTGCAATAATAATAATAATCCATGCTTTTGATACTTCACCTTTCATGTTGGGAGGATATCCAAAATGCTTCACAAGATTTACTGTATAGTATAGTGACTATATTTTGTAGAGGTGTAGGATCTGTCACACATCCAGAGGTTCACGTCATTGCATTGTTCCTCTGGTATCAGGAACCCCAGTGGAAGCCTAGATAGGAACCATTTCTCTCTCCCTGAGCACACACTCTATCCTGTCCTCGCTGACATCCATACACTGGGCATTCTCTTCCCAGAGGGACAAATCCTGCTTACTTAATCCTGGAGAGTTTACATTGACTCTGGTTGTCAGAGTCAATGCTTGGGAACCTCAGAGTGCATTTTGAGCTAATGTTAGAGTTTGACCAGCTAAATCCATGTACTTTGCCCTTACAAACACGGTTTGACAGATTTCCCACCATTTGTCCACCCTACCTGTTAGGATTTGGCTTGCAGTGTAACTGCATTAACAGGAACTGAGTGGGAAGCATCCCAGTCCCCAGTGACTGGTCTGCCCTTACAAGTCCTGCTGATGATCTATGCTGGCTGGTTTATCATGAGCAGTGTCCTGGAGTACTGAGGACACACCTGGTCCAGGAACTGGACTACTGAATCTGCTACAGAAGATTGACTTGATTCCAACAATCCGTTGCCAGACACATAACCTAGGAGCCAACTCAGCCACAATGTGAGCGCTCTTACCTGCTCTCTACCCCAGGAGGATCGTGCCCCACTTGCTGCTCTGGACTAGTTCAACACAAAACAGGACAGGATTCGTACTGTCAACTATCAGATCTGTGTGACTCAGCGCTGCATTGGGCAGTACTTCCATATCCCTTGGGCTATTGAGGGATGTGAATTATTTTATTTAAAATTGCTTTGTGATTTCAAGTTCTCTAATGGAGTGCATTCTATGAAAATTATCCATTTTCCCCTTGAGTCTTATAATAATTGTACTTTGCCTTAATGAAATTAATGGCTACAAAGTAATAGATGAATGGAGCAGGGTGCAGTGGATGGGGGAGGGGGAAAATACTTAACTGCTTGAAACCCTTTGGGGATTATGTTTTTTTTCCCAGAATACTACCAAACGTGCAAGCAGTCAGCCCAATTAGAGGCACTGCTAGTTTCTGCGGACTGGACTCTGACAGTCACTTTAGTAGGAAATCCATAGCTGCAGCTCTAATTGCAAGAAGTTTCAGGTCAATATGTCAAATCAGTTTGGTGAGCCAGGAGTATTGATGACAATTTGACATTACCTTGTGGCATTACTCCTCTTTCAGCTTTACTTTGTTCAGTGATGCTAAATAACAGACCAGATTCGAAGGGAGCTAGGAATCAACAAAGTATTGACTTAAATTAATGATGGGAATCATTACACAAGAATGTCCTCATAATGAGCTGTAGAGTCAGTATAAGCCCAATAAATTGAAATTATGCCTTCACTTTATGAACTGCTGTTTTTAAAATATTTCCTTGCCACCAAGACTGGGCAAAATTAATGAAGACACAAGGCTCAATTTCCAACATTTGCTTCATTTCTAAATTATAATGTTTAACAATATGTAGTTTCATTGAGACATGTATGAGGTTTTCGCCTAGAAAGCCTGATATCCACACTATTTGGGACCAAGTCTTCATTGTGGATATTAAAATAGTGTGAATATCAGCAGATATAAATGTTGTGTGCATTGTGTGTCTCTCTTTAATTCCAAACTGACCTGGACTGATCTCTCCACTCACTCTTCCCATTAACATTCATGTTCCTGCATCCCAATTTCACTTCACTGACCTCATGGCCTTTGGTGGGCTATCAATCCCGACTTCCAGATTGCAGTCAAAAACGGCTCTTGCTGCCAGCAGATTTATGTCATTCTGCCCTTGCTCTCTGGAACTCCATCCCAGAATTGCTCTGATTCTCTCCTCCACTCCCACCCCTCACCTCTCTCCTCATCTCGTCAAGGTTCATTTCATGATGGCATCCTCAGGTGCCCAAACAGTGCCAAGTGCTTTGAGATGTCCTGCTGATGTGAAAGGCATTATGTAAATGCATTGAGTGGGATTGCAGAGATATCAACAGGAATCACTACTTCTGAATCGATTTACAACTCTCACAAGTTAGACCCCACTTGCAGTGTTTGAAACCTGTTGAGAAATTTGGCATTAATACAAGGAATGTTGGTCTGATGGCTGCAATTAGAGCTCCATCTTATGGCAACAGACATTCCTACAGTCTGTGAGGCCTGAGATTGTGTCTGTGTAAGCACAAAAATGACAGAAAGCTTAAATCAGTGTCCATACCATTTATATAGTTGCGATATATAAAAGAGCAGGGAGTTTCTCCAGCTGTCCTGGCCGACTATCCCTCAGATAAAATCGATCATTCACTTCATGGCTGTTTGTGGGACGTTGTGCGTAAATTGGCTGCTGTGCTTGACTACAAATACAGTCACTACACTTTATAATAAAATCCTGCAAAGGCATACATATCAGTGATGTGATAAAATAAAAATACAGTCACTGCATTTTACAGTAAAATCCTGTGAAGCACTCTGAGATGTTCCTTGCATTTGTTATTACACCTTTCATGTAACAGAATTTCTCAAAGTGCTTCACAGGATCTTACGGTAAAATGCAGTGACTGTATTTTTTTTATTGTGTATTATGGTGTCACAACTTGTGTCAGCCTGGCTCAGTTGGCGGCACTTTCGCCACTGAATCAGAAGATTGTGGATTAAGTCTCATGCCAGGAGTCTACGTATAGTTTATGCTGATGCTCAGGTGCATTGCTGGGTATGTGTTGAATTGTTGGAGGTGACCTTCTTCGGATAAGACGTTAAACTGAGGTTGCGTCTGCCTGTCCAGGTGAGAGTTGCCACCTCTCCCATGGCACGACTCAAAAAAAGAAGGGAGTTTCTCCTTGTGTTCTGGCCAACAATCCTTAAATAGAATTAGTCACTCACTCCAAGACTGTTTTGTAGGACAATGCTGTGCACAAATTGGCTGCTGCGTTCTTCCACAAAATTCATACAGTCACATCACTTTATAGGATATCCTACAAAATGCTTTGAGACATCTTGACAACATGGTAAGAAGCTATATCAGATGAAGAATTACTTATTATTATGTAAGGGACTGTTCTTTTATAGGCAACCATGACAAGGCAAATGATCAATTAATCAGTGAATTATGGGCCATTGAGACTATGTAGTTTACTACTCATTTCTCTGGTCTTTTCCTAAATGAAGTTTTCTAATGGTATTCTTCAGATGATTATCCAATTGCCTTTAAGCGCTCAGAGACACCACCTCACATCAAGGGTGGTATGTAAATGCAAGTTGTTGTAAATGTTGTTTACAACAACTTAACATCATATAGCTATTTTAAATAAAATAATTTATAACCTTCAGTGGCCCAAAGAATATAAAAGCACTGCCCAGTGTATGGATGGATACATCTAAATGGGACTATTAGGAATACCTCATCACCAAAGGCCACTTTGACTACTAGAAATGAGACAAATGTATTTGAGGGCCAACTATTAGCCACTGTATTTACTGTATTACCAGCGATAAGGACGTAGGGAAATTCAAAATAAATTCAATGGCAATTAATTTAAGTGCTTTGTGACGTCTTCCCAATGTAAAAGGTACTATATAAATGTAAAAAATATTGTTATTCAGATGGGCATGGGATTATTGCCTTGTTTTATAAAGGACAGGCACCTCTGAAGGCTGAATGGATTAAATTTTAACTGATTTTGCACAATCAGTTTTAACCAGCCCAGATTTATGTTCGAGGTCAGTGTCTGTCGCTGACATCTTGAATAGAAATCCTTATATTGCACCAAACTAAACAATCCTACAGGCTGGCCTACCATCGAACGTCTCAAAGCGCTTCACGGTAGTAAAGTGCAGTCAACCTCAGTAGGCAATTTACACACAGCAGTATCCCACAAACAACCATGAACTGAATAATACATTTTATCTGGTGGAATTGTTGGTCAGGACAACAATTCCACCAGATAGTGGAAAGAAAGTCCCTTCGCCTTTTACCATGAGATAATTAAACTCATCAATAACAACAAATTTGTATAGTGGCTTTCATATCGGGAGGATGTCCCAAGTTGAACCTCCATCTGAACAGGCAAGCATTACCTTGTTTTAAAAGTCTCTTCAGAAGAATAGCAACTCATCTATGCAGTGCTCCCCCAGAACTGAATTCAAGTGTCAGAGAAGACTGTGAAAGCTCAGTGTCTCAAGGTGGACTTTAACCCACAACCCTCTGACTCAAGGTGAGAAAACTACCTAAGACAGTGTCTGATATATTTTGGAAGTGTATCAGGGAAAAGAACCAGGCAATTCAACTGAGTACTCAAAGAAAGGTGCCTGTAACTATACCTTTTAAAATCATGGATTCAATAGGTTTTAAGTGCTGGACTCTCATCTATTAATATTAATGAGTTTATTGGTGTCTGATTGTTTAGGATTTTGAGATGAACAGTGAGTTGAAGGCATGTGTTCTGGGGTTGTTAGAAGAAGTGATGCGAGATCCTGATCTTCTGCCGCAAGAAAGGAAAGCTACCGCCAACATTTTAAGGTAATATTTGTATACTTTGCTGATAATTCCAGGTAATGGTATGGGACTTCTGCTTTGTATAAGGAAGTAAAGTAGCAGACAATAATATTGACACTGTAAAAGCACTGCGTGCCATCAATTTACAGTTACTGGTTGTATTACTAATATTGGAAATTTACACCAACAATTAAACAGATGCGTTGAATGCCGACCTTATGTATAATCTTTAATATTGGACACACCTTTGAAAAAAAACTGAGGAATTAATGTACATTTCAGATCCTGTTGATATAATCCTGTTTCTCTCCACAATTATATCCTCCCTTTCTCTGCCTTGGTTTCCAATATTCCAGAGCTTTTTTCTCTCTGGTGTCTCGATTAAGTGAATAAAACGGAATAGGGAGGGGAGGAATAGCGGAGTAATTTGCGGAATTCCTTAATGCATTCTTTAACTTATTTAAGGAATATTTGAAGGAATAACAGCAGGTGGCACACCTTTCCAGGAAACGGTTTGTTCTCTCATTTTATATTTATCTGTGGAAACAGCAATATGTCACAAACAGGCAAAACGTGAATGACCAATATTCTGGAGGGTTGTTGGTCAGGACACTGAAAGAAACTCCCTTTTTGAATAGTGTCATAGGATCTTTAACACTTAAAAACAGATGAGCAAAACCTCGTCTTGACGTCTCATCCAACATTGCAGCAATTCTCCAGTATTGCACTAGGCTGTCATTTCAGACTGAGCCAGATTAACTGAATCAACTATAATAACTAGTTTTGCAACAGTGTTTTGTGTCAAATCAGCAGATTATCAAATCCGTGTTTCTTTAATAACAACTAAAAATATATTGGAGGTACAACAATTTTGATATGCTGATTATTCTGTTTTTCTGTGATAACAATGATGCAGTTACATCCTTCTAATATGCAGTAAACTCTCTGTCAGTGCGCTTTCACATGAAGAACTGGATGATGCACAGCTGAGGATGGAAGATATTATACAGCTGGTGAGTGCATCATTTGAGAAGTAAACCACGAATAAATCCAGAACTGTGTCATTTTGTCCTGGATGTTTAAATGCAGGATATTTAAAAGCAAAATTAGACAAGGACATAAAGAGGAAGGGTGTTAGTGGGTGCAGGAAAGCGCAGGGAATTGGGATGGATGGCTTCGCCTACAAAATACTCAGTCACTCCACCATACAGTATATCCTGTGAAGCTCTTTGAGACGTGTCGAAGATATGAGCAAACGCTATCACAAAATAATGAGCAAATTGTCTTCTATGTTCCACTTAAATGAAAACACTAAAAAAGAAACAGTATTGTCATTCAATAGACAGAAGTCACCTCCACTTTACACATAGCGGTGTTTATTTTTAGATATTAATTATGAAATCGAACTTTATATTCTCCCCAAAATTATTCCTATGCTCCCCCTCCCCTGCTCAGCAACTGGCTGTGTCATTATAAATAGCTCCTAGATGTTTTAAAAAAAAATCCTTGCATTTGGTATAGCACCTGTCACAAAAGGAGGATGTCCCAAAACACTTCACAAGTTATACTGTAAAGGGGAGTGACTGTGTTTTGTGGACGAACAGAGCAGCCAATTTGTGCACAGCATTGTCCCACAAACAGCTATGGAGTGAATGACCAATTTCATTTGTGGGTTGTTGGCCAGGACACCGGGAGAAATGCCCATCTCTTTTCAAATAGTCTCAAAGGATCTTTAACGTCTATCAGAACAGCCAGACGGTACCTTGGTTTAACATTTCATCAGAAGGACAATACCTTCAATACCACAGCACCACCTGCATTGCACTGGAGTGTCACCTTAGACTACATGAGTTCCAAGTGCCGACTTGAGGCTTGAACCCAGAAACTACCCTACGTGAAGGGCGCTATATAAATACAAGTTTTTGTTGTACTAATTTAATAACCTTTATAATTAAATAACTTTTCAGGTCCCCTGCATTTCCCACCACACCATTGGCGGTTGGGCATTCAGCCTCTGTGCCTCCACACTCTGGAACTATATCCCACAATCCCTCGGCCTCAGCCCCTCTCTTGCCTCCGTCATAACCCATCTGATTCTTCCTCTTTGATCGTACCTTTGGCCACCCTCCCACCCCCATCCGCCTGCCCTCCTCCCCTCCTGACTCCAACTCCCAGCTCAGGTCCGAACTCCCTGATTGTCCAGCGCCCTGGGACATCCTTCTGACGTGAAGGGTGCTATACAGGTGTAATTTATTGTTGTTGTTTAACTTAGATGTTGGGTGATACTACAGTCTAATGGAATGATAAGGCTTTTATAAAGCATCAAAAACAATTGAAAATAGATCGACTATAGTGGCATTGTAATTTAAGTGTGGTCTTTGACAAATTAATTAACTTTTTCCGCGAGCAGCAATGTTTCAAGTACACTCTACAGTAACTGAACCCAATTGCACTGTGCTATAAGGAATGTTAGGATGGAAGTTCGTGCATTCAGAGTGTGCAGATTTTGGCAAATTGTTGAATTTAGTCTTAACTTTGAAGATGCTTTTCTGTAGCTCTTCAAAAAATTACAGAAATCCAGCTTGAAAATTAAGATTGAACACAGACTTTCCTAGACTCGTGTGAATGTTGGGGGACATGGAGGGGCAGGAGCTTCTTAAGTAGTTTGTGGGTCACAGGTTGGCACCGTCGCTCTAATATAATAATAATAATCCTTGCATTTGATATAGCGCTTTTCACGTCTGCTAGACATCTCAAAGCGCTTCACAGAATATACTGTAAAATGAATTGACTGTATATTTCTGGGCGAAATACGGCAGCCAATTGCGCACAGCAGTGTCCCACAAACAGTCGTGGATTGAAAATGAACAATTTATTATTGTTTATTAATAAATATTATTAATATTAATATATTAATTATGTTAATATCAATAAATTTATTAATATTATTATTGAACATGCTGCCACAAGGAGTTGTTGAGGGAAGTAGCATAGATGTATTTAAGGGGAAGTTAGATAGGTACATGAGGGAGAAAGGAATAGAAGGTTATGCTTGAAGGCTTAGTTGAGGAAGGGCAGGAGGAGGCTCATGTGGAGCATAAACACCGGCAAAGACTAGTTGGGCTGAATGGCCTGTTTCTGTGGTATATGTTCTAATGTATTCTAATGTCCTAAGGGGCAATGCTTCACCTGTACAAAGTTGATTAAAAAGTAGTAAATATTTTATGATCTAATATTCTACACTCAAGGTTTATTTTCACTTATCGGGAGTTTTTCCAACTTGGCAGTATGTGCTTACAGTGGGAGGTTTCCATTTTAAGCACAAACTGCTTAAGTTTGGTTCATTCTCTGACCAGCAGAAATAACCACTTTGAGCATAACCTTCTAGTCCTCCAGAACTATAAAGTTTCTTCTGGCTTCAACCTTCTCAAAAATCCAGATTGTCACCAATCACATTAACACATTTGATATATCTAATGATAATTTAAACTAGAAAGAAGGAAAGTTAAAACCAGATAAATTCGTGCTATTCTTTTTATTTCCAAACTGCAATATTTAAACTTAGAACATGGATCCAATACTCTACAGAATTAGGTAAGCAGAGTGAGTCCCTCCATTGAGAGAGTACGCATTCTGTTCCAGACACAGGGAAAAATGTTTATGTGTAGGTGGCATACATACATGGAATACTCTAGTTTAAATACTCTTGCTCATGTTGATGGGTTTTTGCATGTGTCAGCAGACCAAAACAAAAACATTACACAAGAACAAAGTACAGTGAAATTTGATTCATTCAATATTGAATAATTGAATAGTGCAGATTATTGGATAGAATTCAGAGTTCTGGGAGATGAGCCTCCTATTATGTTTAGTCCGATTATATGAATAGTTTGGTTTATTGAATAATTTTTGCTGTCAAATTGAGTATTCAGTTAACAAAATTTCACTGTAATGAAATAGAACCACACTCATTGTTTATCATTCAGTGGAAGTGATGTAATTGACTCTTACCTGCTTAGTATTGCTTGTCCTGTCATGGTAAAAATAAAGTCTATAATATTATGTAAGAGACATTTTTCAGTCTACAAATTGTAATCTATTAGCACTAATTCATTTTGTAAAATTTGCATCAAGGGTTTCCAGTAAATTAAGTCTCCAAATCAGCAATGTACTAATTTAATCACAATTTAATCATTGCGCTTTTGTTGTACTAATCTGTTGCATAACCTGATGCTCTACAGACAAATGGCCCCAGGATGGAATCCTTTGAGACTCTCTCAGCCATGGAACTAGCAGAGCAGTTAACACTCCTTGATCATATTGTTTTCAGAAGCATACCATATGAGTAAGTTTGAGTTTTATTTTGGGATTGGGAGGGGTGGAAGTTCTTCTTTGTAAAAGTAAATCTGCATGCCTATAGAGATGTCCTCTTGGCGTGAAAGGTGCTCTACCAAAGTAAGGATTATTACTATTTTAGAATTATTATAGTTCCATCCAGGGAAATAAAAACTCTATGTTGGAGGAAGATTGTTTTTATTACAAGATTACACAAGATCACAAGCTCATTTGAACTCATCCTTAAAAATGCCCTTCCTGCAAACTGTTTCTTAAATGAGACTACTGCCCTAGCCTCATCAACTTTTTCTAACAACCTGTTCCAGTCATTTGTGGAGTCCTGTAGCTCAGTGGTTAGAGCACTCGCTTTGCAAGCGAGAGACCTGAGTTCAATTCCAGGCAGGTCAGGGCGAAACCTTGGGCAAGTTTCCTTACTCCACACACCTAATAATAATCCCTCCAAAACCAAAAACAATAATAAATTGGTCATTTTAATTCTACGACTGTTTGTGGGACATTGCTGTGCGCAAATGGCTGCCGCGTTCGCCCACAAATATACAGTCAATTCACTTTACAGTGTGTTCTGTGAAGCGCTTTGGGACGTCCTCCCGACGTGAAAAGCGCTATATCAAATGCAAGGATTATTATTATTATTATTAATTTCCCTCGCATAAAGAAATACTTTTTGGTGTCTGCCCTGATGCTGCCCTTTGCAGGCCTGATCCTGTGCTCTACTGATTTGGCATATCTGAAAGTATTATCCTGGGTTCACTCTCTCAACCCCATTTAGAATCTTGTATATCTCTATGAGATCTTATTATCTATGAGATAATTATTTGGGGAGGACAAGTTTGCAGGGCTATGTGGAGTCTGTAGCTCAATGGTTAGAGCACTTGCTTTGCAAGCGAGAGACCTGAGTTCAATTCCAGGCAGGGCGAAACCTTGGGCAAGTTTCCTTACTCCACAGGCCTAATAATAATCCCTCCAAAATCAAAAACAATAATAAATTGGTCATTTTGTGGAGTCCTGTAGCTCAGTGGTTAGAGCACTCGCTTTGTAACCGAGAGACCTGAGTTCAATTCCAGGCAGGGTGAAACCTTGGGCAAGTTTCCTTACTCCACACCCCTAATAATAATCCCTCCAAAAAAACAAAACAATAATAAATTGGTCATTTTCAATCTACGACTGTTTGTGGGACATTGCTGTGCGCAATTGGCTGCTGCGTTCGGCCACAAATATACAGTCAATTCACTTTACAGTGTGTTCTGTGAAGCACTTTGGGACATCCTCCCAACGTGAAAAGCGCTATATCAAATGCAAGGATTATTATTATTATAGAGTGGGGGAGTGGGATTGAATTGGACAGCTCTTTTCAAAGAGCTGGCACAGACAAGATGGGCCGAATGGCCTCCTTCTGTGCTGTATGATTCTATGATCTCCTCTGAGACATCTCTTTTCAAGGTTGAAGAGCTCCAACATCTAATCGTTCTTCATAGAACCCTCCTACACTGGTACACTGGTTATTTCTCTCTTCTGCATAGCCCCTATGGCTTAGGGCTTAGGTGACCTCCTTATAGTCCCAGCTCCAGTACTCCAGCTCCACTGGCCGGTGTAATCTTGTCTCCAGAGAGTGATGATGTATTTATTGTACTGGACCGAAAGTGGACGCAGAAATGATTTTTTAAAAAAAAGATATTAGCAATAGGTAGGATTGGAGGGTGGAAGAGGAGGTTGGAAGATTTCACGCTGAAGCTCTCCGATCTGGTAGAATGCAATAGTATTTTCCTAAGACTTTTTTTTGCTAGAGATCTGATGCACTTCATATTTAGAAATTGTTATTGGTGCATTAATTGGTGCAGGAAAGTACACTAGAAAAGAATAGAAAAAATAAATGCAGTAGAGAAATTTTTTGTTGTTGCTGGGGGCATTTCTAAACAGTGACAAATCCTTGTTCTGTAAAAATTCTCAGCTGTATTGGAAGAATTCTGTACTTCTGATTTCAAAAAGACTTGAGTTATAAAGGCCAGAACTAATGAGCGTAAAACTTTCAAAAGAGTAAAGCAAAAGCATGTGCTATCTTTACTTTGTCATTTTCTTTTCAGGGAGTTTCTTGGTCAAGGCTGGATGAAACTTGATAAAAATGAACGGACCCCATACATCATGAAAACCAGCAAGCATTTTAATGATGTAAGTGACCAGGAATTTTCCGAACCTCTGAGTTTGTACAGTGATTAAATGTTGCAGACAATTGTTGGTGTATGTTACAGAACAGGATGGGAAACTGACTCCCCATTTCCCCCTTGCTCAGACTCTCTGGGACAAGCCCAGTAAAGTCATTAATTATCAATAATAATAATCCTTGCATTTGATATGGCGCCTCATCACGTCTTTGAGACATCTCAAAGTGCTTCGCAGAATATACTGGAAAGTGAATTGACTGTATATTTTGTGGGCAAAACCCCCATTTAGAGATTTAGATACTAAATCTCAGTGTCAAAATGTTTCCATCTCATTCTTGCTGCATAAAAGCTCTGGGAATGGGCAGTGCAGTAGGATGCTGTCAAGGGGCAAGATTTTCCATTATAAACAAATAATGTTAAAAACACTAGTATTTTTAGTGATCAGAGCATTATAGACTTTTTAAGTGTCAGTCTGATTCAGATGGTATCATTCTCGCTTCTGAGTCTATTTTTTGATTTCTTTCTACATTGTGTCTGTCTGTTCAGCAGTACGTTAAAGATCCCATGGCTCTATTCGAAAAGAGAAGAGAGTTTCCCCTGGTGTCTAGTGCAACAATCCTCCATAGTACATAAGTCATTCACTCCATGGCTGTTCGTGGGCCATTCCTGTGCATAAGTTGGCTGCTGCGTTTGCCCACAAAACAATTTATCCCGTGAAGTGCTTTGCAATGCCCTGCTGACATGAAAGGCGCTGTACCAACAACAACAACTTGGATTTATATAGCGCCCTCCAGGCCGGAATGCGTCTCAGAGCGCTTCACAGTAATGGATCCCGGGGCCGAGCCAGGGGGAGGGGGAGGAAGGTGACCAAAGGCCCGGTCGAAAAGAAAGGTCTTCAGCAGAGACCTGAAAATAGGAAGGAAGGGAGCGATATATTACCAAATGTAAAGATTACTATTATTGTTTATAGTTCACTCTTGAAAGCTAATATGGGTTCTGCCTCGAACACCTTAACAACAACAAAATTACATTTGTATAGCGCCTTTCACATCGGGAGGGCGTCCGAAGGCACTGGACAATCAGTATTTTGGACCTGAGCTGGGGATCGGGATCAAGGAGGGTGGAGAGCAGTGGGGAAAGGAGGGTGACTGAAGGCACAGTTGAAGAGGAGGTTATTGAAACCGGTCTTGAAGGAGGTAAGGGAGGGGGCGATGCGGAAGGACTGCAGGATGTAGTTACAGAGGGTGGGGGCAGAGTGGCAGAAGACCCGCCTGCCAATGGTGGGGTGGGCAAGGAGGGGGATGTGAAGGTGGCTGGAGCCCGCTGAATGGAGGGAGTGGGGAGGTTGGTAGGGGGTTAGAAAGCTGCAGAGGTAGGGAGGAGCAAGGCCATGGAGAGCTTTGAAGGGGAGGACCAGGATCTTGAACTGTATCCTCTGTGTGATGAGAATCCAGTGGAGTCAGGCAAGGATGGGGGGGATGGGGTCGTGGAGCCTGGTGTGCGAAAGGACAAGGGCTGCAGAGTTCTGGATGATCTTCAGCCTATAGAGGGAGGAGTTGGCGAGGCCGACAAGCAGGGAGTTTATGTAGTCGAGCCTGGATGTTATGAATGTGTGTATGAGGGTCTCAGTGGCCTGTGATGTGAGACAGTGGTGGAGCCGGGCAATGTTGCAGAGATGGGGAAAGGCAGAGTGAGACATGGCATGGATGTGAGGTAGACAGGATAGTTGAGGGTTAAACAAGACGACATGGTTCCAGAGTGGCTCAGTAAGGTGGAGTGCACCTGGCAAAATAGTCCACATCCTAATCATAACAACTTTCATTTACATAGCACTCTTCACATGGGTAAAGTATCAGAGTGCTTAATGGTGGCGGAGGCTGACGCTGGCTGAGCTGGAGAGAGGGAAGAGGTAACCGGAGGCACGATTAAAGAGGAAGGCTTTCAAATGTGATCTGACAGCAGACAAGAAGGGGGCAAAGCAGAGGGATTGATGTAGAGAGTTCCAGAGTTTCAGGGAATAGTTAAAAGAACAGCTGCCGATACTGGAGCAGAGGGGTCGAGGGATGTATAGAACAACTCCTTACAATATCCTAACAGTCCTTTGCACGAAATAAAATCTTCCGATTCCCCCCGACCGTTAATTATGATAAATTGATGCCCTCTAGTCACTGACTCACTGAGCAGCGGATATCATCTAAAATTATGACCAATTGGAGGAAATTATTTGGAGCTGTAATCTTGCCTCAGAGTTTACTTGTACAATTCTCAATGTTATCTGAAGTACTGATTGAATTACAGCTGTGTAATTATTTCCTGCTGTCTATGCTCTGTGCGTGAATGAAAGTCATGACCCTCATTTCCCTCTGGACTGTAATTTCTTTTTCAGATGAGTAACCTGGTTGCTTCTCAAATCATGATACACACTGATGTGAGCTCCCGTGCCACTTCCATTGAGAAGTGGGTAGCAGTGGGAGACATTTGTCGTTGCATGCACAATTACAATGGCGTCCTTGAGATCACCTCAGCCCTGAACAGGAGCGCAATCTACAGACTGAAGAAAACCTGGGCAAAAGTGTGCAAACAGGTAATAACCAATGCCTTTATCACATTTGTCGAGCCATTTTGGTTCTGATTCCAAGGCTATGTCACATTGTAATGGATCCCAGAGAAAAGTCATCTACTGTCTAACCTATCATTCCTTTCATTATATTAAGTAGCTAATTCAAATCACACTTTAATTTAGTCTGCTCTGAGAAATATAACCCCAGTCTACCCAGCCTCTCATCATATCTAAGCCACTCATCCCAGTGTTAATCTAGTAAACTGTTGCTGGATACCCACCTAAAGCAAGTATAGTCTTCCTACAATTGGGTGCATGCAATTGAACACAGCACTTCAAATGAGTTCTGACTAACACTCTATGTAACAGAAGCAGCACCTCCTTACTTTTATATTCCAGACCTGTTGTAATGAAGGCTAGTAAAGTTTCAAAGATGTCTATGATTTGTGTCGGTTGTTAAGATTTTCCCATGAATTCTGTAATAACCCCCAGAGTATGGAATGGTTGGCATTGAAGTTGGCATTAAATTAAAGTGACAGTGTTTGTTTCCTGAGTTTCAATGGACAAAGGAGCTTGCCTGATGGTGAGAATCTCTGTCTTTTTCCATCTCACACATGAACTGGATTTGAACTCCGTTCCCAGAATCTCCGACTCACTCTACCTCTCCCCTCTTTCAAGGCAAGTCTCAAGACTACAGTCATTTTCCCCCTCACCATCCCCTCGCTCCCAACCCCAGCTTGGGTGCCCATCAAACACTGTGAACTGCTTTGAGACATCCTCCCGACACGACAGGTGCTACATAAATGTAAATTGTATTGTATTTTGGAGTTTAGATCAATAAGTGTGAAGAAATCCCAGAGTTGGTTCTACTTCAGTATTGAATGCAATTCACACATAAGACTGGGCATTGTATTTATATATCTAAAAAATGTATATAAACTGTGAGGTTACATTTTAAATTCTTTGATGATTGTCTTTCCATTTATTGCAGACGAAGGCCGTAATGGACAAACTTCAGAAGACCGTCTCATCTGAAGGAAGATTTAAAAACCTGAGAGAAACATTGAAAAAGTTAGTTCTGCTTTAAGGTGCCTTGTGATAAAATAAAAAGCTTCCAATCTCCATATTCCTATTTCAATGTGACATTTACTGAACAGAACTAACAATGTCAGCTCTTGTATGGATTATATGGTGATTTGCACTATATAGTGTGTTTCTCAATACTTTTGTGTTTATTAAAACAGTCTTTCCTAATGAAGTGACAACCATGTAATACAAAATCTATTCCTGATAATAAGTGCATGTCACAAGATCACAAGCAAAATACAGTCAAAGAAGGCTCTTTGGTTCAGAACTGTGTGTGAGTGGTGAAGGGAAAACTTGGCACATATCACAAATCTACTTGGTCGTGCCAGGTAGTTTCAGTTGGTAAAGAAAACAACTTTAAATCATTGTTAAAATGATTCTCAAATAGTTGGCAGGTGTTTGGTAGCTTTATGATTTCTGGGCAGTAATGTGCATCATTATTGGTGTCGGCGAAATAACACAAAATCTAATGCACGCCAGTCAAATAATCATATAAATAATTATTCATATATGATTATTCATGATTAATCATATTCATATAAATAATCATATTAAAATTGAATTTTAATCAGGCACATACTTGAAAAAAACAAACTACCATAAATACATGAGGTACAATCTGATGTGTTTAGTACCTTGTGAAAATGAACTGTTCCATCTTTTATAAATTACTAATCACATAATTTAATTGTTTTAAATTCAAATCTTTTGCTTCTTTTAACAGCTGTAATCCTCCCTGCGTTCCATACCTTGGGATGTATTTGACTGATCTAGCGTTTATAGAAGAAGGGACACCCAATTTTACTGAAGAAGGCCTTGTAAACTTTTCCAAAATGAGAATGGTGAGTTTGGAATATGTTAGGGACACTGACCATTTTGTTTCAATAAAATGTAACTGAGTACCTAGATTGTGCTTCAAGGGGAATTGTAGTCCCGTTAGATAGATGGACAGGAAAATAGTTTTCTCATAAGTTGAGCCTTCCAGCATCAACAACGCAATTGTTATAAAACATTTTTTTCTGTGCATGAAACTCCTTCCTCAACTCAAAACATTTTTAGCAGATAACACATTATTTATCCACACAGAGGCGTGTGGAGTAAGGAAATTTGCTTAAGATTGTTTCCTGAAAGACAATTTAGGCTTGAGAGCTATTGAGCAAATCCCTCATCCGGCTCAACAGAAACTGATAGGGACTGTTCTGTAATAATTGAAGCACCGGTTTGTTGTTTAAAAAAAATTCAAACCAAATTTTTTTCCTCTCTTTTAAATCCTGCGAGCATTATGTTTGTAGCTTTCGTTTCTCGGTAGTCGTATTTAAACATAAAAGTGAAGCCTTGAAATAATATTTTCTTACTTACAGTGTAACATTCTGTTTCCACTTCTGCTTAAAGATTCATTGTTGTTGTCAGGTTCTGCTCGTAGCAGATCAGGATACGGTTATAATAAACACTCCTATTTGAACTTCATTATTTAAGCAACTATTTATGATATTGTTATTTTTTTAACTGGCTCTGACCTGTTTCTATTTGTTTAGATATCGCACATTATCAGGGAGATACGCCAGTTCCAACAAACCCCATACAGAATAGATCATCAGCCAAAGGTAACTAACTGGGTGTTTGCCATCATGTCAAGAGTTCACAGTAGGACTAAGCTTCAGCTTGGGTTGCAAATCAGAGGCCATTTTCTTAAAATATAACATTGCGCAGCATTTTGAAAGATGAATTTCTGTAATAATAATAATAATCCTTGCATTTTGATATAGCGCTTTTCACGTTGGGAGGACGTCCCAAAGCGCTTCACAGAACACACTAAAGTGAATTGACTGTATATTTGTGGGCGAACGCGGCAGCCAATTGTGCACAGCAATGTCCCACAAACAGTCGTAGATCGAAAATGACCAATTTATTATTGTTTTTTTTGGAGGGATTATTATTAGGCGTATGGAGTAAGGAAACTTGCCCAAGGTTTCGCCCTGTGCCTGGAATTGAACTCAGGTCTCTCGCTTGCAAAGCGAGTGCTCTAACCACTGAGCTACAGGACTCCACTAATTCTTTTCTTTTGTAGTTCTTTTGAAGAGCTTAAATTAAGAATTTTACGAACTTCTGCGCAGTCTTAAACTCTGGGCATCAAGTAGGTGAATTTTAATACTTTAAATGGTCCCAGCAATAGTTTTAGGGAGTCGCACTCAGATTTGGACGTTTTGCATTGCAGTGGAGACTAAACATTGGCAGCTCATCCCTAAATGATATTCATCTGTATTTACAATATATGCCACAGAGTCATGGAAAACAGGATTAATGACATAATTTACAAGACTCTTTTGAACAGGCTGCTGAGAGAAAGGAAAATTTCAGCACACAGTGTATGCAATACGTTTCACTTGGCTATTCACACATTGATCCTATGTGAATGTGCCAATCTCATATCAGTATATAACTAGCACAGATTCAATAGATGACGGGAACGAATAGTATGAGTTATTTTCCGATTATTAGATTGGAGCTGCCACGGAATCCTCCAGTAACTGACATTTTTATTATTTGACTATAAAGGGTTCTAAAATGTGGGTCCAACTAATAGCCCGTGGCCAGACATGTCCAAATACTTTACAGGTATCCTTAATTGTATAATTGACCACCAGTGGATTGGAGTGACTGCATTTGTAGGCAGGTACGTCAGCTAATTTACACACAGCACTATTAACACTGTTCCAAAACACTCATGACGTGAATGACAATTTTATCTGGGGCATTGTTGGGCAGAACACAGGGAGAAACTTCCCTTCTCCTATTGAACAGTGTCGTGGGATCTTTCATCCTGTACAAACAAACGGGACCTCGGGATTCAGCCCAGCTATGAGCTCAAAGTTGTCATGCGTGGCTTGAACCCACAACCCTCTAACTCAGATGCAAGTGTGCCACCATCCTAGCCAGGCTGACCACTACAGATCAGCGACTACAAAACTGAAGATTTTTCCTTTTAATCATTATTTCTAATATGTTGCATCAATCTTGTTGCTTTTTTTAGGTTATTCAATACTTACTTGACAAAGCAGTTATTATGGATGAAGATACACTGTATGAGCTGTCCTTAAAACTTGAACCAAGACTCCCTGCATGAGCGGCAATACTTTTTTGTGGCTGCAAAGAGTTTGTAGCAGCTTAGTGTAACAAACCAAGTATAGATGCCATGCCTGTGGAGTGCAAGATATCTACCCAGGGATAATGCAAGCATGAGTTTTCTTCAAGAGGAGGTGGAATCTTACAGGGAGATTGTCCATGACACTTTGGACGATGGTGAACTTTGGGGTGAAAGTTTACGGTTGTAATTTTCCTTTCAAAAACAAAATGAACAATGCACGAAGATTTTGCTTCTAAGTAGCATGAAAACAAGACTGACCACAAGCTATTATTTCAAAATTAACAGAATAATTTTTTCTGCAAAATGCAGTTTAAGTGACAGGCATCAAGACAACTATCTTCACCTGGAAACATAGATCTTTAGTGTAAAATGATTCAGCAATTTTAGTAGCAAGCAGGGAACCGGGAGAGGGCGATGCTTTTGCCTGTCAGTCAGTGAAGAATAAAAAAATCTAAAGGACTTTCGAAGGCTTCTGAGAGAAATTTCTTTCTGAATAAAATTGTGGGCAAAATCGAAAAGGATCCTGTTGAGTTAATATAGAGCAACATGCAAGTGAAGTATAAACACATGGAAGTTGCCTCTATTTGTTTTACATTTGGACAGTTGGAAAATTTTAATCTTTAATTAGCTTTGGATGTGACGGAGGTTTGCTGTTGCCATCCTCAGAGAGACTAAGACACTGAAGCAGCTTCTAAAAACTTGAAAGGCTCAGATATCAGCATGAGATGAATGCGGAATCCCTATGGCATGATTTCTAAAGGACAAAATCTGCTTACTTGATATCAGTTTTGTTGTACACATTAGAGTATTCTTGAGAATACAGGTAATACTGCAATAGTCATTTGGGGTATTATCACTTGCTTAAACTTCAATGGGCCTCAACTTTATGTGTTGTAAAGTAGGACCAATGGAGAGTCCCTCGGTAATCTTCTAAGTGGAATGCTGCATGTTTTGTAATGTAAGGTAATGTTAAAGTGCGTCATGTTTGAGTTGGCCAATGTGTCTTGTTAATGCTATCCCAGGTGTCTTCTGGACCCAAGTGAACACTATGGAAACTGCCATAGACATTAGAAGGATTTTGACTGCTCATAATAAACAGCTGACTGTTTTAATAGTAGTCCAACTCTTCCTGAATTCATTATTGTTTCTCTTTCTTTTCTCCAAATAATGTTTCAGTAAATAGAAAGCTGAAGAGCCCTTAATGTTAAGGGCTTTGCTCAGGAACTATCTTGAAATTTAACATTTCATAAGATAAGTTTTGTTAAAAAAAACAGATAATTTTGAGCTCAGCAAGCCAAAGCCCTATCATGTAGGATACTCCCAGCTGGACAAGCAATGGGAAGTTTGCCAGACAGTGCTCTCAGTGGTAAGCTATGCAGTTTTAGCTGTTAAGCCCAGAAACAGAGCACATTTTCCATTTATTCCATTGCTGAAAGCTTTGCAGCCAATTCTGCTTAAAGGAAACGACCAAACCAGCAGATTAACATATCAATAGCAGCTTAACCACTGCTATAATAATGTACACAATACTTACATGGAGAATTACAGCGGCATGTTGTGTTTGAAGTGTGTCATGCAAAAGTGTCCTTCATTCTTTCTGAAAATATTTGTTAACTTGGGAAAATAAGATACTGCTTAAGCTATTTATTTACCTCTCTTCATAGAGTAACTATCAGGGTGATTGCTGGGTACACTGGGTAGTATACTGTCATAACATCCAGCATTGTTGCAATGAATATTTAATTGCAATGATCTGCCAACCCGGTTCACATCTTAAATCAAATGGCACGATGTGTTAACAGACAACACTGACAATAAATCAGACAAATATCCGTCACTCAGAACTAAGCCAGTTAGAATTGAGGACAGAAAGTATTTCTTCACTTGGAGGATTGTGAAGATGTAGAATGATCTGTCTCAGAAAACTGTAGAAAACATTCAATAGGGATGTTTAAGGAAGGATGGACAGATAACATATAGCAGTAGATGTATCAAGGGATATGATGAAATGTCGATCATTGGCACGAAAATATCTGCCAAGATCTAATAAACTGGTGGAAAAGGCTCAATGGGTTGAATGGTTTCCTCCTGTTCCTGCTTTTCTATGTTTTTATGTTTCTAGCCCAAGGAAAATCTGACACGTGATCCTTAATAAAGTGACCCTTCTGGAATTGTTGCTTATGTAGCCCATGGACATTTCTCAGCAGCCGAAAAGTGGGACCACCTTGAGCTGGATCATTTTGTAGCTGACTTTTCAGAAAAATAAATTGGCTAAATCTACGGGTAAAAGCTGCTAATTCTCTGGCAACTGGCACTGCATTCCTTTCCCCTTTCTTTCCTCCTTCTCCACCCCCAACACCATTACCAGTTTATTGACAGTCTCTTCCTCACCAAGGGCTGTAAATTTACTGACAAACAAAGACTTCCTCCCAAGTGTCTCTTAGAACTCAATGATAAAACAAAAAGTATTGGACGAGCAACCAAAAGACAAACACAGGTTAAAGTTGGAATGAAAGATTCACACAAATATTTATCTTGGTTTTTTAGTTGCTGATTGATTTGCACTTTCTGTTTTTAATTTCAGATTTTTTTACACTTCTTGCATCTCTTCAAATAGTCCAGATTGAAAATGTTCTTAACTGGCGCACAGTTGTAGAGGGGTTGAATTTCTACATGAATTTTCTTTATTTTCTTAGCATTTCAGAGTATACAGAACTTGACAGATTGTTGAATTCAATCTTGGTTGGGTTTCTGTAGTTTTTAAAAGAACTTACACAAAACAGCTGGAAAATTAACACGATTTAAGCTTTTGCCATATTCTGGATGATCTGAAAGGCTAAAATAAAATAGAATGAACCTAGACCCAGATGGAATTTCTGCCCAGAAGGTGCAGAGTGACACAAGCATCTCTTATTACCCTTTAAGAAATGTTGTCTTCATGACACAGTTCAGATGTCCAAGAAATAAAAGGTACTTCTTTTGGCTGTCCTTAACCCAAGATTACAGTCAAAAGTATATGTAAAATTTTGCTTTCAGCAAAAAGTATGGATGGACATTTCGACTGACAGTTTACAGAAGTTGAGTTTATACTTGTATGTCCAAGAACGATTCCTGAAAAAATAGCTTTTATCTCTTCTAAAACCTTAACAATCCATACTCTATTTATTTCCAAAAGGCCATTTGTAATAACGGCTACCTTTGTATGCAATGAAAGTTTTGTGAGTTATATCTTTTGTAACCTGTGCTGAAATAACCTCAAAGTGGAATGTCAGCTCAATGCTGAAAACTTTGCAGTGAAATTAGTAGCATTTCATAATAACAACAACAACTTGAAGTTGTATAGCGCACTTCATGTAGGCATTTGTTATAATAATTCTCACATCAAATACTTTGTGAAATGTCACAAGTTTACCCCCTACGTTGTACTTTCCAGGCATTTGTATAGAATTACATTGTCTGATATATGTGGGACGTCTAATTTGACTCTGGATGTAATAAAGAATAATAATAATTCTTGCATTTGATATAATGCCTTATCATGCCATCAAAACGTCTCAAACCGTATCACATGATTTACTGTAAAGTACTGCATATTTTGTACGCAAATGCAGCAGTTAATTAGCACATGACAATGTCCCACAAACAGCCCTGTAGTGAATGAGCAATTTTATCTGAGAGATTGTTGGCCATGACACTGGGAGAAACTCCCAGTATATGGTGATATCAAATGGGATTCATTAGAAATCACTGCATATTACCCCCTACATAACCCTTTATAAGTGAAAACATTGAAAATAACTGACTTGCACTTTTTTTTGTTCCATGTTGCCCAAATATTTTGACTTTAAATTTGATGATAGAAAAATACATTGAAACTGAAGCAACACAAACAAATTACATACGACCTACTTGTGGGGAGAAATTCTACCTGGGTCTGGATTTATTCTGTTTTACGTAACATTACAACATCAAGTACTTGCCAATTTTTAACTCTAAAGTCATTTTTTGTAGTTTCTTAAACACTTTCAAGATCAAGACTGTGTTTAAGAATTTGCCAAATTCTGGATGTTTTGAAATGCTACATTAGTAGAGTAAATAATAATAATAATCCTTACATTTAATATGGCGCCATATCACATCATTGAAATGACTCAAAGCGCCTCACAGGATATGTGGATATGTGATAAATCCGGACCCAGGTGGAATTTTTCACCCTTGTTTCTTTTATTTATTGTTGAATCATACGTGTTGAATATTGTTCAATCAGTGTACTTTTATATTGTTATTGGCTAAACAGTAGACATCAACACTGTGAAACATGCTTGAATGGATTATGCCAGCCATCATCTGTGGAAAAAGTCAAGTGTGCGTAGAATTTAGAAATCCCACATTGATCACTCATTGCCATAAATATTAGATAAAAGAGAATGGTGTCAAGGGATAATCTAGTAAAAAACAATCCATGGGGCTCACTCATTTAGTTCTTCCTCTGAAATACAACCTGCAAAGAATACTATAGTATTTTGTATTCGGCATTCGGCATGTTATTGGAATACAACAGTACTAACTGGGGTGAAAAATGGGGTTTCATACCAGATTTGATAATGCATTTAATAATTATTAAATTATATGAAATATTAAATTTTGCATCCCTTTATTTGTGTTCAAGCTGTTGACGTGATGTACATATTTTGCTCACATCCCCACTCCACTGCATTCATTTTTGTCATTGAATGAAAGCAGCTTTGGAAAACAATAACAGGAAGAACCATTAACTTCCTTGACATTAGATTCTGCCAATTTATTAACATTGTAGAGTTGAACTGAAGGGACCAATCCATTTCATGATGCCATATCATATTTAAAGCAAATTTTGTAACCTGATACGTTGTGCAGAACTTCTAAGTGTATATCAAATATAAGTTGAATTGCAGTTGTCAGAAATGTTTCCTTGAGCTATAATTCATAGCATGAGCCTGTACAGTTATTTTGATTCTATATATGTATATAAAATAAAATTCTGCTTTTGGCTGGATAGCAGATTACTGCTCCTTATGTCTTCAGTGTCCATTTTATTATAAATACTGGATATGTTATGGTGCACGAATAAAGTTTTTTTTCTCTCACAAGCGCCCGCGCACACATTATATGATTTAAATACTGCATTACTGACTCACTGCTGGCACCCCTTTTTGAAACTGTGTCTTTGTTGAAAATCCTTTGGGTTTTATTTCATTTTTGAGGGGTATTTCTGATTAAGAGTGATTATTATTTTATGAAGGTGATAGGATGACACTTAGTTTCAGTCTGCATCGTTTCTTTGCTCTATATTAAGTCATTCGCTGACAGGTATTGATGTACAAAGACAAGTCTCTGATATGTATAAAAATAAACTCAACTAAACAGATATAAAAATAGAATGAATGCTGACAATTACCAGAGGAAAAGTTTGGTTTGGAAGAGTGACTGAGCTCAACAGAACAAAGTGGCAGGATTGCCCTCAGTTGATAACCAATGGCAGGAGAATGATATTCTTACTTGCAGTTATTAAAGCGAGATTCACAATTACAATGACCTCATTGAATGGCTTCAGTTGCCACCTAAGTGGGAATATTATATATTCCATTAAACACCTTCTTAACTGCCTCCCAGCAGTAACAAATACACCCAGTGAGACTTATGTTGGTATTCTTTAATCCTATTGTCAAAATAGGACATATTATAATTAATGCTAATGAACATAAAGGTCTTAAATAGACTTTAAAAAGAGATGATCACATTTCATAGTATCTGACTTTTTTTATTGCTAAATAGTTCATAAAATGTATAGATATCTTCTGGATTTAATCGGGGACAATTCAATATATAATGAAAGCCCACGTGTGGATAATATGGATTTAGGCTGGGCAGATCGAGCTGCAATTCAAGACAATATGTCCTGTTCTCCTATCTGTGTCTCAATCATTTCTCTAGAGTGATACACATACCACTCATTCTGTCATCAGCAATGCCCTGGTTCAGGACCTGGTCTACCAAGACTACCACAGAGGATTGACTTGATTCTAACGTTACCAGGTTCGACCCCCAATTATCCTTCCTCCCCCACATCCGGTCCCTCACCAGCACCGCCTTCTTCCACCTCCAACGCATCGCCCATCTCTGCCAATACCCCTCTCCAAAAGCCGCTGAAACCCTGGTCCATGCCTTTGTCACCTCTCAGCTGGACTATTCAAACACCCTCCTCGCCGGCCTCCCCTCCACTACCATCCATAAAATCCAGATCATTCAAAACTCTGCCGCCTGCATTCTCACCCGCACCAAACTCCGCTCCCCGATCACCCCAGTCTTTGCCAGACTGCACTGGCTGCCTGTCCCAGAGAGGATCGACTTCAAGATCCTCACCCTTCTATTCAAATCCCTCCACTCCTCTGCACCCCCCTACCTCTCTGACCTCCTCTCTCCTCAAAACAGTACCCGTTGCCGTCGTTCCACTGGGTCTAGCCTCCTTCTTGTCCCCCGAATCCTCTACTCCACCCTTGGCGGCCGTGCCTTCAGCCACTATGCCCCGAGGCTCTGGAATTCCTTTCCTCACTCCCTTCGCCTCGCCCCCTCTCTTCCTATTTTCAGGTCCCTGCTGAAGATCTTTCTCTTCGACCGCATCTTTGGTCACCTTCCTCCCCCTCCCCCCGGCTCAGCCCCGGGATCCATTACTGTGAAGTGCTCTGAGACGCCGTCCGGCGTGGAGGACACTATATAAATCCAAGTGGTTGTTACCAAGTTGGTCATTTTGGAGCCAGCTTAGTGCCCCCTGGGAGATATTCATGGATGGTGGGGACGTACTGATGTAACGTGATGTTTCAGATTTGACCTGCTGCTATCTTTTTTGCACCATTGTGCAATAGCAGAAAACCCCAGTTTAACAAACAGGGTCACTTTTAATGCATTAATATTATCCTCTTGTGGATCTGTTTATCTGCCTAACAGATAGCTGATAGAGAAATGCTTCAGTGGACTTAAGAGCATAATTCCTCTCTTCAATGGCAGGTGAAAATTCTTTGTGGACATTTTATATATTGCCTCAAGACTTCTTTGCCTATGACTGGATTTTAAGTCATGGATGAAATGGCTCACAGAGCTGAGGAAGGAAACCAGAGAGATCCCCAATTAATTTTATAAAAGCCAGTGTACCAAGGCACTTTTGTCACACGGTATATGGTTTGCAGTTTACAGACCATGCTGCTGTTACACTCTCTTGCTGTTATGGTAATGAGGTCCTGTCTTTCAGTATTTCTCACAACCGGACGATCCATGTATGTAATGTGCTCTCTCAATATGTTCTATCTATTATGCTCTTTCCTCTTTATTGCTGATGGTTCCAGCAAGAACAAATGTCTGTGTCCTGATTAAGCTTACCTATGCTTTTCACAAAATGTCTCTCAGTTACACTCTAAGCACCCACAACATTTGTATGCTACATATTGCTCTCTGAGCAAAATAAATTTATATTTTGCAAGCTTTCTCCTCCAGATGGCACTATACTATAAGATATGACGAGCAGAATAGAACAATATTGGTGTCTATTGTCGCATGTAGGGTTATGTCTTGTTGGAATGTTATGTTAATTATAGTCACTAAGAATATTCCCTCAATTAAAGATGGATAGAATAATGAGTTAGGGTAAAATAGAGAATTTTGCACAAATAAGGGTGAACCAGCCACAGTCAGGAGGAGCTGGGCTGTGTCATACATTGTCACAAATAATTACATGATCTTATGTTTCTAGCTGTGGTGTGTCATTTGTAAAAGTGAATAACATAAACCAGTTTTAATTGCATTAAATTGTTATTGATAAAGATTGAAAAATGAAGAAAGGTGGGATGATGGACAAAAACGATAATGTGAAAAGGTTGATTTCTTCCAAAATATATCAAGGTTATCAAATTGCAATAATGCAGTCAGCCTGTGCTGTAGCTGAACATTGACAATTCATTAAAAAATGAGACAAGTTCTGCCATGAGGCAAGGTCACTGCTTAAACTGTAGCGTAGTGCTTGTTTGTGCAATTTAATAACCTCTAAATACATAGTCTGAGATAATAATATTATTAAAGCAAAAAATATATTGAATCAAAACCTGGAAAGAAAGTGGAAACAACCAGGAAACAATTTTCTTATTTAAAAAAACTAATGTTTTCTTCTATTTATAAAGATAGAAGGCAAGTCATTAAGGTGATAGCCTAGGTCTCTAACACATCTCATTAAGATTAGGAAGTCAGTGGTTTAACCCTTATTAAGTTTATGCATCAGGCATATGCTGATATCTGGTCTATATGCTCTATCTACTCAATGTGGACATACACGAGAATATGACCTTGTTTGCTGGGAAATATATAGATCATGGTCACTCTGGAACTCATCGGTGGAATGTACCTTTACCAATAGGTGATCCTCGGGGAACCAAAGGTTTTAAAAGGGTGGGATACACATGGAACTGTGATTGGCTTAACATGATTTGTGGTTCTTAACCTGTGCTTTTGTACACTTGTCCACATGTGTGGGAAATATTAGGATTCTAAATTGCTTCTTTTCAAAAAGTGTTTCCATCACTGGGCTGAGCATTAAATGGTGTTTAAAACAATCGACACATCCCTGAAAACAACACAGACCCAGGCATCACTGGTACCCAAGCTTGTTTTGACCTCACAAGTGTGAGTGACTGCATGATGCTTGAGCACCACAGCCACAGGTAAGCTGGTGGGGTTTTCAGAGTACTGTGAGCCACTCAACCACTGACTGGGCAGACATGTAGTGTAACTCTCCACATCGCTACCAAGAATTAGATTGGTGATGCATTTAGATCTGCAGCCAAAAGTCCAACCCAAAGAGTATTCATTGACTACGCGCTGACTTATACTGTTCATCTCTGGCTGCTTAACCTTGTTCTCATCCAAGGACAGATTTGCTAAACATATGCTTTCAGTACTATATGTGGAAATAGGATTGCTCTGCCCAGTCACCTGCAATCCTGTCCTTTTAAAACTATTTTATCACTGCACACAATCTGTGTCTTTTCACAGTGGATGAGCAACATAGTTGACTCAGCTTCAGCTCCGAGGTCAGAAAGTTACCCCAATGCTCTACTAAACATCAGTTTTTGCAAAACCTGCGACAGTTAGAGGATCAGTTATGCTGTTTTAATGTAACTACAGTATAGTCACAGAACTATGGCATGTTAATTTAGTTTATCAGAGAGGTGCATAATTGGAATGAATTTGCTGCACAATGTTCTCATAAGAAAAATAATTTTGTCTGTGGAATCATTCAGGGAATTTGTAGGAAACAGCGAATTTGTTGGTGAACCTGTAGTTCAATCAACGTTTCAAAGGCTCTTGTAACATGGCATTTTTCTTTCCAATATATAGTTAGAAATCGCACCAAGGTCTATATTTACTCTATTGGAGTCCTGTAGCTCAGTGATTATAGCACTCGCCTTGCAAGCGAGACACCTGGGTTCGATTCCCACTTGGGTAAATTTCCTTACTCTCCACATACCTGATAATAATCCCTCCAAAACAAACAAAAAAAAATTGGTCATTTTCAATCCAGGACTGTTTGTGGGACACTGCTGTGCGCAATTGGCTGCCGCGTTTCGCCCACAAATATACAGTCAATTCACCTTACAGTATATTCTGTGAAGCGCTTTGAGACGTCTAGAAGACGTGAAAAACACTATATCAAATGCAAGGATCGTTATTATTAATGTAGCATTTCAGAGCATCAATAATTTGACAGATGTTGAGTTCAGTCTTAACTTATGAATTCAGCTTCCTATAGTTAGGTTCAAAATTAAAGACTGCATTGTTTTTCTGTGACAAATGCTGCACACTCTGAAACGTTACATTAATAGAATAAATATAGATCCTGGTGGAATTTCCACCCGTTAGCACAAGTATCTACAACAACAACAACAACAAGATTCCATTTTTAGAGCGCCGTTCACGCCGGAAGGCGTCCCAAGGCGCTGTACAGTTGGGTCAGGACCCGAGCAGGGGGGAAATGGTCAGGGTGAGGGGAGGGAAGGGAGGGAGCGAGGAGGGGTTAGAGAGTCGAGAGGGGAGCTGAAGGCTCGGTCAAAGAGAAAGGTCTTGAGACCGGCCTTGAAGGAGGAAAGGGAGGAGGCAAGGCGAAGGCACTGGGGGATAGAGTTCCAGAGCCTCGGGGCTGAGAGGCTGAAGGCCCGGCCACCGATGGTAGGGCGGTTGGGACGGGGGATGTGGAGCAGACCGGAGCCAGAGGAACGGAGGGTACGGGCGGGTAGGTAGGGGAATAGTAGGTCGGAGAGGTAGGAGGGAGCAAGGCCGTGAATGGCCTTGTAGGTGAGGATGAGGATCGATCCTCTGGGGGATGGGGAGCCAGTGGAGGCGAGCGAGGGTGGGAGTGATGTGGTCCCGAAGCCTGGTGCGGGACAGTACACGAGCTGCAGAGTTCTGAATGACCTGCAGCTTGTGGAGGGAGGTGCCGGGAAGGCCGACGAGGAGAGAGTTCCCATAGTCCAGCCTTGAGGTGATAAAGGCGTGGACCAGAGTTTCAGCAGCGTGAGGGGTGAGGTAATGCCGTAGTCTGGCGACATTCCGGAGGTGATGGAAGGCGGTGCCAGTTGTGGCGCGGATATGAGGGAGAAAGGACAGCTCAGGGTCGAACAGAACCCCGAGGTTCCTGACTGGCTTTGAGAGGTGGAGAGTGCAGCTTTGGATGCTGATGCTGTCGGTGGTCGTGGAGGTGAGGGTAGAGGAGGAAAGGTAGAGTTGGGTGTCATCCGCATACATGTGGAAGTTAACCCCATGTCTGCGGATGATGTCACCAAGGGGGAGCATATAGAGGGTGAAGAGGAGGGGACCGAGGACAGAGCCTTGTTAGAAATGTGATCTAGTTAGAAATCTAGTTAGAAATGTGAGAAATAATGAACAACCACTGTGATAAAGTTATAAATTTTATGATGCAATTTCTTTTTAACCAATACTTAACATGCACAGACAGGAGCTGTCATTGCAATCCATAAGACAGACCTTTGTTGTGAAACAGAAGTATGCTCTTGAGCTGAATTTCACTGGCGCCTGACTGAGTGTATATTCAAACCCATAGTATTAACATTACAGAAGGCAAAACATAGCATGTGTGCATTAAATTATGTACATACTGACCAAATATAGTAACAATAATAGTGCCTTATCAACAACAACAACTTGCATTTATATCGTGCCCTTCAGGCGGGGTAGCTTCTCAGAGTGCTTATCACGTTGTTTAGACGTCTCAAAAAACACAGAATATATATTGTAAAGTGGATTGACTGGGTATTTGTGGGTGAAATGCAGAAACCAATTGCACATGGCATTGTCCCACAAACAGTCATGGATTGAGTAACCAATGTTTGGGGGGAGGGATGATTACTCCAGAAAACGATTAAATATAATCACATATAATTTTGAATATGAAATTTTAAATTATAGGCTTCTAACTATTATAAATGACAACCTCACATTTTCAATAACATTGTAGCATTTTGTTTTGAAGTATACATAATATTTGAATTAACGTTCTTTGCAACAATATCTAGGATTCCATCAAGTTCCTCAACCAGAAACCCTGGGATTTGTGATTAATTCCCTGCCTGCAGACTAGATCCTTAAGCAAGCTGTAAAGCATGTTTTAGATCATTTTCTTTGCAAAAGCAATGGGGAGGTGGGGGGTTATATAAAACAACAGTTGACTCAAAAGGACAGTATCTTCGCCATATGGACAATATATTGATCAACAACAACTTAAAAATATATTTTTTTCCATGTATCACCCATTCTCAATGTTACTGCTCCACGACCATTTTTTAAAATATCAGTCAAGATCATACAGTAAATAAATTACTAGGAGATGAGCCCAGGCAAGGACACCAAATCCAGCATTATATCTATTAAGTCCTTTCTTGGCTAGCCTAACATTTTTGCATTGTCATTGTCACCTTGACAAAATTAAAATGCCTAACCACAAAGATATTTCTTGATTCACTTTGTCCAGATTATTTATATATTCTTATAAAGTTTCCTTGCAACAATATCAACTGCCTCCAGTCATTTCAGCAGGGACTGTTTTTTTTGTTAGAACAAGGCTTGTTTAAAGAAAAAAAAGTTTTGCAAATCAGTTGTAAATTCTGTGCTACGTTTTGGAAAGTTGGCATATCTTTGTTCCTTAGGATATATAAGCTTGATTATTCCTTGAAATCAAATTATTCATAGGATCAAAATGAAGACATATTTAGCTAATTTCAAAATCATGAGAGGTTCAGAAGAAGAAGGCCCTTCAAACTCTCTAAGAAGTGATTTGAGATCTCTCAGTGGTAACACCAAAGGTTGTTAAATATCTAAAATCTTGTGACTATCAAGATATACACAGTACCTGGATGTTTAAAATACAATGAACAATATCTGGAATTATTTCCAGATATTGTTAATTGTAGCAAACACTGTGTCTGAGGAAGGTAAAAAATCTAAAAATATGGTAAAATTGCAAATAGCAGTTTTATTTTAATATTATAATTAATTCTTAAGCATGTTAGCTGTTAGATGATGTTAATCTAAAAATGGCAGGATGTTGCAGACCTCTGCTCACAAGAGGATTTCTCAAAGTCAATGAGACAATTAAATGCCTTCATTAGACCCCAGGGAACGGAAGATCCAAACGTATTCCATGTCTAATAATACCACTAGACATATAGCAACGTTTCAGCCTAATGTAGCACAGTCCCAGTCGGTAACTGCAATAACTTTTGATAAAGTGAAGTACATTGTTTGTGCTGCAGAGCAGAAACTGTATACCACATCCCTCCTCTATGCTCCAGCTGATGTGTTGATGTGTGCTGATAGAATGAGCGTTCCAAAACAGAGGGGTCAAAAATGCTAATAGTGATATTAAACTTTATTTTATGGAAACATCTCAAAATCCTTCACAGAATCCTTTTTTTTGTGATGTGTAGTGACTGTGCGGCAGCAAATTTGCCCACAGTAACGTTCAAGCAAACAGCCATGGAGTGAATGATTATTTTTTATTCTGTGTGATTGTTGGCCAGTACACAGAGAGAAATTCTCTTTTTTCAATAGTGCCATGGGATCTTTAACATCCACCTGTCCACAGGCAGACAGGATTTCAGTTTAACGTCACATTTAAAAGCAGCACCTCCGACAATGCAACACATCCCAGCACTGCAGCTGGAGTGTCAGCCTAGTTTATGATCTAGCACCAATGAAAATAATGACAAGTGGATTCTATACACTATTTCACTGGTCAGGTCTTTCTTCAGTTTGACCTGTGTTTTCCAGCAGACCTCAATCTCAGCAAACACCAGCCTACATCCTGTCCCATGCCCTATCCACCCCACCATCAGATAGCGGGCTTTCAGACATTTTGTTCCTCTTCTCTGAAACTCCATCCTGGAGTCTCTTTGACCCTTCCTCCGCTTGTTCAAGGCTTTCTCAAAACCTATCTTTTAGACCACACTTTTGGTTATTTTCTCCTCCCCACCCCCTGGGCTCCTACTCCTAGCTCGAGTGCCCATCCAGCATTGTCAATCACTTTGAGATATCATCCCAATATGAAAGGAGCTATATAAATGTAAATTGTATTGTATTGTAAAAATGGCGTCTGCTAGATCAGTCATGAAAATACCCAGTTCTGTGCTGAGATGAAACGATTGTCAATAATGTGTTTTTTTCTACGCTCCGGCCTTGGTTGCAGGCTTCAGAGCAGTTAATAAATTGTGTGCAAATGGAGCAGAGCTCTAACGAGCTTAAGGATGAATGACCGACATCGGTTTGTGGAACTACTCGTGAACCGAAAGAAGGATATCACAAATGCCACAGCAATGCCATTGAAGTGAAATCCGCTGTTACTTTTAGCAGCCCCTGCAATGACTGATAGCACTAAGCTGGTTTGAAAAGACAGCACAGGGGGAAGAGATATTACCGATTGCCCAGCTGTGGAATCTGCTTCGCAGTCAGTGAGTTAAGTTAAGAAGGAAGTCAAATACAACCACCATCCCTTGTAATCCTAAACATTTATTTAAAATAAATATATACTGCAAATCCTCAATGTAAAATTATATTTGGATCATATTTTTGGACACTGCTATGCGTAATTGGCTGCCGCATTTTGCCCACAAACTACACAGTCACTACACTTTACAGTATATTCTGTGAAGTGCTTTGGGATGTCTTGAAGACGTGATAAGGCGCTATATTAAATGCAAGGATTATTATTATTATATACAGTATATGGATTTTATTTGTTGGATAAGTAATGATAAAATAATAAATAATTTGGGGAGAAATTACATCTGGATCTA
Source organism: Callorhinchus milii (assembly GCF_018977255.1). NCBI lineage: Eukaryota > Metazoa > Chordata > Chondrichthyes > Chimaeriformes > Callorhinchidae > Callorhinchus > Callorhinchus milii. The sequence continues at coordinate 114,697,360 of NW_024704742.1, read as the reverse complement.
GATTTACTCAATTTTCCTAGTATTTCAGAGCATCTCAAATTTCTGTAGTTCTTAAAAGAGCTTAGACAAAACCAGTTTCAAAATTAAGGCTGAATTTCAGAATCTGTCAAATTCTGGACTCAACAACAACAACAACAACAAAATTACATTTATAGAGCACCTTTCAGGTTGGGAGGATGTCCAAAAGCGCTGAGTAAACCTGTAGATCCAGGTGGAATTTTTATGTGGCAATGTATCAAGTTAGGCTTAATCTTAATTCTTTGCCTTTCCATCTCCTCGCCAGGAAGGAGATTTTTTCACCAAGGCAACATCTTCCCTGCTGGGGAGGGCGGACTTGATTACTTTTAACCCCATCACCGGACTCAAGGTCTACCACGGGTTTGTATCACCAGAATCACAAGCCAGTATGATTAGAACTGAAATACTCTGACTGATTCATTTCAGTACGGGAGCTTGGTAGAACATTCTGCTTTTGAAATGAATGCCTCGTCTCTGCCAGGAAATGGCAATTGACACCAATATATTTCAACACCTTCAGGAGAGTCGAGAAAACTAGAGTGGGAAATATAACAACAATTAAGAATGAAATGTTAGAAATAAATCTAAGCTTTTCTACCTTAAGTAGATCCAGCTACGGATAGGATGGAAGCACATTCTGTCAGATACTGAGCAGCCGTAAGACCACAATGCTGCTAGCAGCAGTGGGGACTGGGGTACTAACCACTGGCTAATGTCATGGAGAGATTTCAGTGTGACAACCTTTCAGAGGTAGATGATGTATCCTCCAAGGTATCCAACACCAGAGCATAATGCCTAACCCAGAGCTGTGTGGTGCTTTGCGTTACATCTAGTTTACAAAGGGCAGGGATCACAAGACTCAAAAATCAATTGACACTGTCACAATTCACAGCAGTTCTGGTCATGAGTATTTGGATAGCATAATAATAAGCCATCCAAATACTCACAAGACATTATAATCCTCATGTACTTAATCGTGTATCTGTCTAAAATAAATAGTTTTCTAATAATAATCCTTACATTTGATATAATATTCTTCGGGAGCACCTCTGAAAGCACTTCACAGGATTTTACTGTACAGTATGTATTTGTATGGATGAATGAGACAGACAAATTTCACATAGAAATATAGCTTTACAGTTGTATGTGGCATTCTCTGTGAATGCTTGATAAATATGCATTTTAGTTTAAAATAGAGATTGAGGGAAGTAACCTCTCCTAATCTTGCTAACTGTTATAAGTCATCCAACGTGATCAAAATTGGAGTTGAGGTACAGATCAGCCATGATCTAGTAGAATGGCAGAACAGGCTCGAGGAGCTGAATGGCCTACTCCTGTTCTGATGTTCCTACATGTAGGTGCAGTTAGGGTGGATGAATAGGAAGGGGGAAATTAGTGAGAAAATAGGAGGACTCTTGTAATAAACTGATTATGGATACTGATTACGTTAAATTCAAATTTCTTGAACCTTTTTGCTCTCTTTTGTAATTAGGCCAGTGGAGTGCAGATGCAGTTCAATGTTGATATGTATATATATATATAATTAGCACAGGAACAAAGAACCAAAATGTGTTGAATGGAACAGTCGTACATTGTGTTTATCAGAAAATATCTTATAGATATAATATAGATGTGTTTCTATTATTATAGATTTTAATAGATAGATCTTAGGATATTCTATATAGATATAGATCATTTACTCAGTACTTTGGTGCAATAAAGAAAACCAATGGAAGTAAAATACTGGTTTGCTTCAGCAGAAGGATAGAGTATAAATCAAAGATTTGGGAGTAGTGTCTGGTGTCACCACCAACAATCTCTCAAATATAATTGACCATTCACTTCACGGCAGTTTGTGAGACATTGCTGTGTGCAAATGGACTGCCTTGTTTGCCTACAAGTATACATTAGTTACACTTTATAGTACATCCTGCGAAGCACTTTTACAACTCAGACCAGCATCAGAGTGTTCTGCCTCTGGCACATTTAATTGATAAATAACACACAAACTGCAAATATCACCCCTTATGCTATGTTGGAGGGATATAACATATGTTATACATGATTAATATAAGGGATTACAGTTAAATGAATGAACAATGTTCACTAACAATTTAATAAAAAAATTAAAATATATTTTCATTGGAATGCAGGTTTTTGCTGAGCTTTTCAACAAGGTTACTAAGGAGAGGCACAATGGCTATATCCCAAATGTCACGTGGCTTTACACAAATCTGGAAACCTCAAAGGTAGGTCTAAGCTAAGTAAAAAGAACAGATCAAGCTGGGGAAGAAGAGAGAGATTTAAGCCTTTATGGTGGTTCTGATGTTAAATCACATAACGTTATAGTATGTATTTTCTTTTTCGAATTTCACCAACAACATGTACTCTATTTCCTGTTTGCATTTTTCAGAAAGTTTCATTAATTGACTCGAAACCTTTGCTAAGTATCAATATCTTTTTGAATTGGGATAAATATGGTTCAATACTGACTGCATTTTTTTCTTTTTCTTTCCATTGCTGATTTAATCTGGATCAGTATTGAATTTGTGACTTTTAGTAAAAATGTCACCCTTCCTTTGGCCAAGAGACTGTGGAGTTCTGCATGATTACGAGCAATGATTCTCTACGAGCATAGGAAAAGGAACTTTTGAGTCAAGTTGACCTGACAGTTCATCATTATCTCTTGCCATTGGAAACTTTTTTTTTGAAAAATCAAAGATATTAAGATGTGTTTTATTCTCACAAACTTCCTCCTGTGTTTAACCTGTGTATTTCACTCCAGCTGTATTAAGACCCACCATTCCTCTTGTGCTGTCTGTAGTTCAGTTCAGGTTCCAAGTCACAATTCTATTTTATGACTTTCACAGATCACACAGGGGAACTTTGATGAACGTAATGTCCTATCAACCCTTGTCCATACTGGATGGAACTGGCAATTATTGTTTGTGGCTAATATTCTCTCTGTGACGACTATCTATATTTCCCGGAAACAACTATTCATATCTTCTTAGATGTTTGGTGTTGACACTGTTGACACTATTAATGACGTGGTAATGAAAAAGCCATGGTGACAATGAACACAAGGACCTTATATTGTGTACCAGTGTATGGTTAACGTTTTGCCCTTTCCTAATACTGCGAGTTAGGACCACTTTCTGTTTAATAAACCAATCTCTCGTCTGCTAGTTTCTTTTGGTTTGGTCAGAGATTGACCAGATGCTTGTGGAATTTGGTTCTCAGTTCTCATTAAAATAGAAAAAATGCACTGCCTATGTACATCCTTTCATTCTGAATGTCAGCCACTATTGTCTCAATGTTCAACGAGGTGCGAAATGGATTTTTTGGGGTCAGTCGGGTGTCTGACACATGCAGAAAATCCATCACCATGCTTAAGGGTATCCAAACCAAACTGAGAGCTCCATGCATCCCAGAAATATTTGCTGGAATGGAAGCTGAGTTCTCTCCCTGCAGGGGCATGTTCTGCTTACCTAATTCCAGAGAGCATTAGGCGCAGGTTGACAAGAGCCAAGTTTGGGGACTCCAGAGTGTGCATTGGAGTATTGCTGGAGTCTAACCAGCTTTTTCACTGATTATCCAGCTAGGACCAACGTACCCATTAAGGTTTTGACTATATAAACAATGCTATAGGAATGCAAGTTATTATTTTAAGTGCTCTGAGATGCTACCCTGTGTGGAGGGCGCCAAATAAGTGCAAGTTGTTGTTGTTGTTGTTGTTGTTGTATAAAGATATGATTACATCTTTAGTTCAATACAGTGTGCACATTTACCAGGCCTAAAACCTTAGGACAAGGAATCATTTCCACGTGTAGGGAATGGTAGTTGACAGCTAGATAATAATAATAAACCTTACATTTGATATAGAGTCCTATCACATTATTAATGCCTCTTGAAGCACTTCACAATACCTGCCCTAGCCAACAATTCACCAGATTAATTGGCCATTCAATTAATTGCCCCAAGACGAATGCAGGATATTTAGCCAGAGCTATCCACTAGAGGGAAGCATCTTATCACTGTAGCATAAACCCAAATAATAATAATAATAATAATCCTTGCATTTTGATATAACGCTTTTCATGTCTTCTCGACGTCTCAAAGCGCTTCACAGAATAGACTGTAAAGTGAATTAACTGTATATTTGTGGGCGAAACGCGGCAGCCAATTGCGCACAGCAGAGTCCCACAAACAGTTGTGGATTGAAAATGACCAATTTATTATTGTTTTGTTTTAGAGGGATTATTATTAGGCACGTGGAGTAAGAAAACTTGCCCAAGGTTTCGCCCTGCCTGGAATAGCAAGATCATTTCAGTTGATCTATTTTCACATTGGTAATGCTTGGAACTAATAGTGCATATCTTTTTGAGATTATTGCTCCTCTATTTGTTTAATTTTGAATAATGTGCTGTCAACAGGCATTAACATACAATAGGTATTGTTCATCTACAAATACACAGACACTACACTGTATAGTAAGTCTTGTGAAGTGCTTGTTGATGATGTGATAATGCTCTATATCAAATGCAAGGATGATTATTATTATTACCATCTCGCTTTCAACTAGCATTCCTTACACATGCAAATGTTTCCCTGTCCTAAGGTGTCGGGACTGGTACATGTGCACACTGTACTGAACTAAAGATGTAATCATATCTTTATATATATTTTCTTATAACAGTTTCAGAACATTTGAAAGTTTATTTTGTTGTTTAAGGATGTGAATAGTTACACCAATTATTCAGTAAAATGCTTCACTACATTTACAGATACAACACTAATACTTCCTGTTGTGGTTTGAATTGTAAAGGCACTGACTAGTATGGAACAGAATCATTGTGACCCAGAAAGCCTGGTTTAATGCCATTCTGTGCTAGATCTGAGTTCCTAGCGCAGAGAGGCCTATTTGCAATGTCCAAGATCAATAATAATAATAATCCTTGTATTTGATATAGTGCCTTATCACATTGTTTAGACATCTCAAAGCGTTAGTTACACAGTGAAGTGAATTGACTGTGTGTTTTGTGGGCGAAACGCGGCAGTTGTGGATTGAGAGACCAAATTATTATTATTATTATTTTTGAAGGGATTATTATCCCCGGAAGAATGAGATGGGAAACACAGGAAGCAAATGCAGGAAAGGAGGGCTCTCGCCTACACTGTTCTGTTGCTGATCACTGTGGAGGCAGAGTTAGCTTCACAACAATCACGTTTATTTGATGAAGATGCTCACATGAGAACCTAGATTAAGCAGTGATGCCAAATGCTCTAATGGATAGGGTGGTCCTAGCTGGAGAACAGTGAGAAAGCTTGGCCAACAGTGCTTCTAATGGAAAGCTATGTGGTTTTGGATGTTTAGACTCCAGCAGTATCCCAACACACATTCTGGGCTTCTCAAGCCTTGGCTCTTGCCAACCTACACCTAAAACTCTCTGGAATTATGTAAGCAGGGTATGCCCTCCAAAGAAAGTATGCTTTCCATTTCAACAAATACCTGTGGAAATTCCATGTATAAGTGGGATGGAAAGAACTCTGGTTTGGTACGATGATGGGTTTCAGCAAGTGTCAGACACCAGGCTGACCAAAAAAAAACCTAACTTGAACAGTCAGCCTTTTTTGATTTTAACAAAGATAAAGTTGATTTTCCATAATGTGGGGCCAGCAATGGAAAAACAACATTGTTACCTCCAACCGCCTTTGAAAAAAAAACCTTCTTCTCCTTATTACGCAGAGAAACAATTCACTTGTTAGTCCCTAAGCTATTTTCTTCAGTGAAGCACCAGGAATTACCTTGGATCTTTTAATAGTACTTGTAGCCATTCCATTTATCTGCTTCAAGAAGGCTAACAATTGCTATCTCTTTGCTGACCTTATCAAAGGTATCTAATATCTGTGATGTGGTATCAGATTATCACTAAGTTAGACCTGGTTTAGACCTAATGTTTATGACCTATAGAGTATATGTTTGGAGTAATTCTGGTCTACTTCACTAAATCAGCTGCTGTATATCATTAAACAGGATAACTCTTGGCTTTTATAGATTGTCGATATATTCTGAGTCACCTATTTCTCTTTTCCAATGAAGCATTGAAACAGATCTTTGCAAACTAATATCTGTTGTAAATTAAGGTTTGCACACGGCTATGTTTTGTAGCTACAAGTTGGTGACATCATCCGCAGACATGGGGTTAACTTCCACATGTATGCGGAAGACACCCAACTCTACCTTTCCTCCTCTACCCTCAACTCCACGATCACCGATGTCCTGACAGCTGCCTGTCCGACATCGAGTCCTGGACGAGAGACAACTTTCTTCAGCTCAACGTGCGCAAAACTGAGGCCCTCCTGATTGGCTCACGTCAGCGCCTCCGCACCTCAGGGGCTGACAGCATCAGCATCCAAGGCTGCACTCTCCACCTCTCAAAGCAGTCAGGAACCTCGGGGTTCTGTTCGACCCTGAGCTGTCCTTTCTCCCTCATATCCGCACCACAACTGGCACCGCCTTCCATCACCTCCGGAACATCGCCAGACTACGGCACTACCTCACCCCTCACGCTGCTGAAACTCTGGTCCACGCCTTTATCACCTCAAGGCTGTACTATGGGAACTCTCTCCTCGCCGGCCTTCCCGGCACCTCCCTCCACAAGCTGCAGGTCATTCAGAACTCTGCAGCTCGTGTACTGTCCCGCACCAGGCTTCGCGACCACATCACTCCCACCCTCGCTCGCCTCCACTGGCTCCCCATCCCCCAGAGGATCAATTTCAAGATCCTCATCTTCACCTACAAGGCCATTCACGGCCTTGCTCCCTCCTACCTCTCCAACCTACTATCCCCCTACTTACCTGCCCGTACCCTCCGTTCCTCTGGCTCCGGTCTACTCCACATCCCCCGCCCCAACCGCCCTACCATCAGTGGCCGTGCCTTCAGCCTCTCAGCCCCCAGGCTCTGGAACTCTATCCCCCAGTGCCTTTGCCTTGCTTCCTCCCTTTCCTCCTTCAAGGCCGGTCTCAAGACCTTTCTCTTTGACCGTGCCTTCAGCTCCCCTCTCGACTCTCTACCCCCTCCTCGCTCCCTCCCTTCCCTCACCCTGACCATTTCCCCCCTTCTCGGGTCCTGACCCAACTGTACAGCACCTTGGGACGTCCTCCCGACGTGAAAGGCGCTCTATAAATGGAATCTTGTTGTTGTTGTTGTAGACATACACTGCCAGGCATTCTGTCAACTGGAAAACTCAAGCAATCATTTCTTACAGGAAACATTCAGAATTAATGTTTGCATTCATAATTTCTCAAATTTTTTGACATTAATAAAAACAGTTCCAATATTCTGCCACTTCACTCAGAATGCAGCTTTCATTCAGCCCTGAGGCACTTACACAGTTATGCTTATCATAGAGGAATATCTGTCCTCTGGGAGTTTGGTTTAGTCAAACCCAGTTACACTGATGTTAACAACTACAGAAAACTGACTTGAAAGGTAAAACTGAATTAATCAATTTGTCAAATTCTGGTTATTCTAAAATGCTACATAGAGTAAATCAAAGACCCAGGTGGAATTTCTCCCCTTTTGAACATGTGGAGTTAGAACTAAGAACAAGAGCAAAATGGGTTCTGTGAATCCAATGTATTTTGTCCATTGAATTATATTTTATGAATGTTTTATGATAGGGACAACTCCGATAAGACATTCTTGATATGGATCAATGAGGAAGATCATTTGCACATTATCTCTATGGAGAACATGAGGCGAGTATTTGGCAGATTTTGTCGAGGACTGAAGGAAGTAATTCAACCAATTGCATGGAACAACCTCCGTTATAGATGTCGATCAGAGATCCTCGGGAACAGTGTGACCACAGAAATTGACCTGGTGGCAATTGACAACATTGAGTACTATTATTCCACTGCTGTGACCACTTCCCCTTCCGTCCTGATTATGGCACAATGGTCAGGCCCAAAGCCTTACATTTGGTGAGCGCTTTCATATTGGGAGGACGTCCGAAAGCGCTTCACAGGATGCACTGTAAGTCAGAGGGACTGTGTGTGATTTGAGGGTGAATTCAGCAGACAATTTGAGCACAGCAAAGTCCCTCAAACAGCCATGAAGTGAATGGTCAATTATGCCTGTATCTCATGAAGCGGATTTAAAGTCAGCATTTCACAACTGGCAGCAACAAGGATGTTTGTTAGATACTTAAGCAACAATGACAATGGCGCCAAAATCTCCAGACTGGCTTCAACTCCAACTATTGTATCAAAATTAAAGAAAGGTGTGGATTGTGGAGGATTAATACTCATGGCCACTTTTCAGTTATTGACTGGGAATATTAGTGTTTCTTACAATTCAATAAGACATCGAATCAGTTAAGCTGCATCACAATTTTTCACATTTAACAAGTTACAAACACTGCCACATTTCAAAGAAATAAAGCCCTCTCTTTCCTTACAGGTTGAAAACATGATCCATGACTAACGCTGGGAGTTCATGTGGAATGAACATTTAGGATATATCCTCAACTGCCCTTCCAACCTGGGTACTGGGTTACTTGCAGGAATGCACGTCAGGCTTCCTAACCTCAGTAAGGTAAGTGATCTGTATGCGATTTCAGTATCATAACACAATACATTTTATAGGCATTAATAATAATAATAATCCTTCCATTTTATACAGCGCTTTTCATGTTGGAAAAACACCTCAATGCACTTCACAGGATCTACTCTAAAATGCAGTGAAGATATATTTTGATGACAATCATGACAGCCAATTAACATATAGCAATGTTCCAATGAAATAAGCGATATAGTCTTCATGAAAGATTGTTTGTTGATCTCTTTGAATCAAAGGCCTGAAATTCCACCTGGTATAACTGTTTATTCTAAGAATTTAAGATTTTCCTGAATGGTGAAACAATTGAAATTCAGTCCTGATTCGAAAGCCGGTCTTTTATAAGGACTACAGAAAAGAGCTTGCATATTGAGACTGAATTGAACAATTTCCTACAAATCTGCACAATCTTAAATTTTAGAGGTTAAGATGAGGTGGAAATTCGATCCTTAGGAGGAACCATGTATGACTTTGCTCTGACATTGTAAGAAATTGATACAGTAGAACCTTACCTAGTCGGCATCTCACTATTCAGGCCACTTCTTCAGTCTCTATTTAGGGAAATGGGGAAAGACCTGGGAAGGTGGTCCAACTGGTGGCCCATGGGCCAACTTCACCTGCACCACCCCCCCACCCCGCCACATTCGCAGGGAATCCATGAATTAACCCATGAATGCTATGTTATGTTTCTGGAAGGAAAACACAAAAATATTGCTTATGCGGCTTACGGACCTTTCTCAAATAGGTTTCCAAATGTTTTATTATAAGCCCCATTCTTGGTTCTGTTGTTAAGTCTGGACACTGCCAGTGAAAGCTGGCACATCCCATTGTATTTGGAGAATTACGAGACAGTCACTATATTTATTCAGGACTCTCGCTTTTCAAAGTCCTGGATAATCTGCGACTGCAGAAATGTGGTACTGGTGGTGCGGACACTGCTGCTGTCAGAGACATTTATGATATTTCTAACCTGGACCGCATTGATCGTTCAGAGGTGAGATTTAAGAGCTATTGCCATCAATGTTGTAATAAAAAATAATAGTCCTTGCATTTGATATAGCGCTTTTCACGTCTTCTCAACGTCTCAAAGCGCTTCACAGAATAGACTGTAAAGTGAATTGACTGTATATTTGTGGGCGAAATGCAGGAGCCAATTGCGCACAGCAGCGTCCCACAAACAGTCGTGGATGGAAAATGACCAATTTATTATTGTTTTGTTTTGGAGGGATTATTATTAGGCGTGTGGAGTAAGGAAACTTGCCCAAGGTTTCGCCCTGCCTGGAATTGAACCCAGGTGTCTCGCTTGCAAGGCGAGTGCTATAACCACTGAGCTACAGGACTCCACAAATGTTCAGTACTACCCATTAATTAGGGCTTCGTCTTTCATGAATAGGAAATGAGTGGGATGATTCCTTGCCACCATTGACTGGTTTGCCCCTGCGAGTCCTGCTGATGAGCCAGGCTGGCTGTGCTGCCATCAGCAGTTCCCTGGAATACTGCAGACCCACCTGGGTCAGGAACTGGACCATCGAGATCACCACAGAGGGTTGACTCAATTCTAACATTCCATTGTTATCACATCACCTTGGCCCAGCTACAAGAAGGCTCCACTTTGCTCTTCCCCCCTCCCACGGTAATGAATCATATTGGAGTTCGGCCTTGTGGTGGGACACCACACAATTTTTTTTTACATTGGCCCCAAAATTACAATTAAACATTTTTGTACGATTTACAAAGATTTACAGTTATAAAGATAAACTCCTTACTCTCTCTCATACCCTTCTATTCCCCTCTCCCCCATGTGAGGGTCTAACTTTCTCTTGAATGCATCTACACCATCTGTTTCAACCACCATTTCAGGCAGTGAGTTCCACAATCTCACTATACTCTGGGTGAAGTAGTTCCTCTGAATGTTGATGAAGTAATGCTAAACAAAGGGTACGGTTTTATTTATAGAAAATAACGATGCAGCAAGCACAACCCTTACTTATGCTGCACAGATTTTGTAGAAAATCAAGTCCAGGACATATTAAAGACATTAATGGGACTTTCTTCAATATTCCCTTGTTGTCAAATGAAGCTCTAATTATTCAATATAGCGTATTGCATGCTGTTCACATCATGATCTCTTCCATTCACTATCATCAAAGTGATTACAAATTGGTCAATGCATTGGACCAGAGGGAGGACAAAAGAATCCATGGAATCTTTTATTAAAACATTAATAATAAAATACTTTTAGTCTGAAGCGGTTTACTGTAAAGCAAGAATCTCGCGAGGCTAAGAGCTGCAGGGCATAAATTGTTTTTAAAAAGAAGCTCCTTACTGTTTTCTAACCTCTTCCACTCCCAAAGAGGTATGAGCACATTTCAGTGGACACATTGCTCATACTATATTAATGATTTGATGCCCTTCTGATGACTCCTTTGCCACAGCAGGAAGTGAATGGGTCACAAGGTTGGACTGTACCTACATGAGAAGATGTTTGGGCTGGAAACAATGAGATGTTTTTTTCGTGGGGATGACTTCTTGTAAAAGTGTATGTCTTAAACACGTATCAATTTAATAAAAATGCCAGTGTATCACCCTGACAATAAACAAATGTCTTTAAATTGTGGCAATATCTTATCTTTTTACAAGAAGTGTTTCCAGCAATCCAAGAGTTTAGGGATGAGAATCTGATCCCTCTCTGTAGGCTTGTGCGTTATCTGACTCAGAACACAGCAATGGACAAACTAGACCTAACTATCATTGGGAGACACAACAGGTTAAATAGATTGCAGCAGTCAAAAAGGGGAACCTCGCATTTATTTGAACCATTTATTATATTGAAATATTTAACAATTTGACATAGATTATCAAGAGTCTAAGATCATTGTTGGCCAAGTTTCCTTACTCCACACGCCTGTTTACCTAGCAGTACGTAGGAACCCGGTTGTTAGTCGATTAGTTGACTGCTTTTCCGGGGATAATAATCCTTCAAAAAACCCAATAATAACTTGGTCACTCAATCCACGACTGTTTATGGGACACTGCTGTGTGCAATTGGCTGCCTCATTTCGTCCACAAGTATGCAGTCAATTCACTTTACAGTATTTTCTGTAAAGCGCTTTCAGACGTCTAGAAGACGTGAAAAGCGCTACATCAAATACGAGGATTATTATTATTATCATACACCCACACATACAGTTGAGAAATTATTTGTTGAAAATACAGTAATAAGAAATTCTTACATTTTCAACTCAGGAGGACATCTCAAAGTGGGTTGTTGTATTTCTTTGTGTAGCTAATTTCAAGCATTTTGGCAAATAGGAGCCGTCAGTGCTTCCATATAGTAAATTCACCCATCACATGCCTGATGATATCATTGCTCACATGCTCAAAAGTTGGCTGTGTTTCTTATGCACATTGTCATGTTTCAAATCACGTCATTGTGTTTCTTGTGCTCTTGTGTTTCAAAACAAGCCAGATTTTGATGATGTGTTTTAACACAAAAAGCAACAGGATTTGATGCACACCAGCCATCTTTCTGTGCACTTTTTGGACGTGATTGGTAAGTAAATGTTGGGGTCCACAACCCAATAGGTGAATCTGTGTTGTAATGAAGCAGGTTATAACAGGGTTCTACTGTACTACACATATTATATAATCTGTGGTAAGTTTTTATTTAATGTAAACTAACAATCTGAACAGCGAATAAAGTTTACAAGACCTGTCAGTCAGCATACTTGAGTGGTTTTAGAGAGTAAGAGGCATCCAAAGGCTTTGAGACCAATTCTAAAATGACTTCAAATTTGCTAGTTGACAGTACCCATCACCTTCAAATCGATTAACATTGTTGCAGTTAATTTGAAGATTTAAACTGTGAAATGACATATGACCTATAGAATGTTAATTCCGATTAGGCAACTTAGCGGGTTTGATCTGGCAGTTTAATGGCTATTGGATCACTCTTGTCAAATGCTGTTTTTACAGCATTGGAATGTCAACTGAGAGACGACACGAGTTCCAAGTCCATCGCGATGTAAGGCTTCAACCCACAAACTTTGGGAAATTTTTCTCTAAAGTGCTTTTTTTGCTCAAAGTACCTCTGTTAGATATGAAAACAATTCATTGTTACAATTCCATTCATGGACTATTCAGCATTGGTTGTGGCATGTCCTGTGGGTACATTTTTCAAACCACAATGTACTGTTCCCAATGACTGTGCAGATTATCAAGCTGATACGTTCTTGTGACAGAATTTGCAGGGTAAAAGGAGACGTAGACAGGGAGCATGGCTTCTAAAAACAATAGAGCTTGCCTAGACTTTACTAGATCACTAGTTACTGTCCTCTGACCTTGGGTGAATGCTCCCGACTATCCACACTACATGGGTGTTTGTGGGACAATTGTGTGAAAATTGGATGCTGTATTCACCTACAAAATAGTCACTAGTTTACAGTAAATCATGTGAAGCGTTTTGTGACACCTTCTTGACGTGAAAGGTACTATATTAATTGTGAGGATTATTATCATTGCATTGGTTGCGAGGCAACGGAAGATAAACTAAGTAATTAGGAAGTCAGAGGGCTTTACACATACCAGGCTGTGATCGACTGCACTGCTTCCCACTTGAAGAAGTGTTTATAATAATAATCCTTACATTTGATATAGCGCCTTTCATATTGGGAGGACGTCTCAAAGCGCTTCATAGGATTTCCTGCAAAGTATAGTGATTCTTAACCCAAAATATACAGTCAATTCACTTTACAGTTTATTCTGTGAGGCGCTCCAAACCTTGCTAAGGCGCTACATCAAATGCAAGGATTATTATTATTATTATTATTATAACTTAGCTCCTGCTATACTATACTTCTGAAACTGGCTTATGTTATAGTGAAATAAACTGTGCTCACTTAAAAGGAAGTATAAAGTTATCTAATTTCTAAAATATTGAATGTGATGAAGAACGCATTATTCACCTTCGTGACAATTTGCTTTCAGTGTTGTCTGATCATGGAAGTCTGGTTTTAAGCAATTATTTTGCTATTCCCATCTAATGCATGTCATGGGAGTCTGCTATAGGAAGGCCATTTTTGTGGAGTGCAGTGACTATATTTGTATAGTCCGTACTTGTATTGTATGACATGGAAACCAATTAGCACACAGCAATATCCTATAAATAGCCACAAAGTTAAATAACCAATTTTATCTGGAGAATTGTTGGCCAGGATACCAGGAGAAATGCTCCCCCCACCCCCTTTAAATTAGTGTCACTGGATTTTTTTAACAGCCACCATAACAGATAGACATGAGCTCAGTTAAAGTCAATTAGTAGAGTGGGTTTGTGATGCAATAGACTGAGCCAGGGAGTGGTACAACACAGGAAATACGGGTCAGGTTAGAGGGGCTGAATGACCTTGTTCCGTCAGTATGTTCTCATGGACTAATGTAAAACTGGAAAAATAAGCAAAGTGCAAAATCAGAAATAATTACAAAACTATACATTGCAGGAGTGAACTGAACATTTAATTTGATCAGAGAAAATCATTAAGAGTTATATCAGTTATTTTTTTAAAAATCAAAATGTTCCATTGCTGAAGTAATTAACAGGATTACAAAAGAATCAATACATTCAAACATTAAAAGAACTAGCTGGCACCTGCACCCTCCACTCAACTCCCACCCCCAGCCCCAACTATGTGATCCCAATGGTTGAAAAACACTAACTGGAGTTATTTCCTTTAAACTAGCGAGTTACATTTTATGTTGAATCAGAACCAAATACAATGTACCTAACTATACACTCAACCACAGTGTGAATATTGAAACAATATCTTGAATAAGCCAACAGTCTCATGCAATTGCATATTTTTTCTTTTTACATTCATAAGCATTGTATTGAATGCTTGCCGTGGATACATTAGTGCAGATCGCAGTACGACTGTATATTAAAGAGCTAGCTCTTGTGTATGTTCAGTACATTGGCACAAATTAGTGGCTTGATTTCAGATTGAAAACTGCTTGTAGTCTACAAGGCAGTTTGTCTGGACGATATCAACTGTTGCAGGTCCATCTGTGGAAAAACATCAGAGTGACAAAAGTTTAGACAAGAACCATTGCTTTAATGTATTAACCATCTTTCCCTGCTCTTCAATGTCATTGAATTTTTTAAAAAAATCCTTTCACAGTGTCTGATTGAGTGCATTGCTAAATTCCGCAGTCACTTTTGTAATATCTCTTATTCTCTGGAGAGAATTACAAATATCCTGGTGTTTCATTAAACCACATTTTAGAACGTGTCCTCACAATACAGTGAACTGCCAGCGAGCAGTGAAATTAGCTTTCAAATTGATTTTGTTCCACCATTTAAAAAAACCCATATGTACTTAATTTGTCTAATCTAATAATAACTAGAGATATGTATTGTGCCATAAGCACCAGTGTAACATCACCACTGCTACCAAATACTTTAACCTCCGGAAAATGCCATATACAGACCGTTATGAGATCCTGACTGTACCAGATGTTTTGGAAAAACAATGTTCAAATTCGCTCAATCAGCAAACTAGGTCTGGATGAGTCCTGGATGAGAACCAACTTTCTCCAGCTGAATGTCAGCAAAACCGAGGTCTGCCTGATTGGCTCGCGCCAGCGCCTCCGCACCTCAGATCCTGGCAGCATCAGAGTCTACGGATGCACACTCCACTTTACTAAACCAGCCAGGAACCTGGGCGTCTTGTTCGACCCTCAACTGTCCTTTCTCCCCTCGTGCCATGACCCACTCTGTCTTCCTCCACCTCCGCAACATTGCCCGACTCTGCCACTGCCTCACCCCTCAGGCCGCAGAATCCCTCATACACGCATTCGTCACCTCAAGACTCGATTATGGAAACTCCCTCCTTGTTACCCTCCCCAACTCTTCCCTCCACAAGCTGCAGATCATCCAGAATTCTGCTGCTTGTGTCCTCTCCCGCACCAGGCTCCGTGACCCCACCACCCCCATCCTCGCCTGGCTCCACTGGCTCTCCATCCCTCAGAGGATAGAATTCAAAATCCTTGTCCTCACTTTCAAGGCCCTCCATGGGCTTGGCCCTTCCTACATCTCTGACCCTATCAACCTGTCCGCTTCCTCCGCTCAGCAGGCTCCAGCCTGCTCCAGGTCTCCTGCCCAACCCGCCCAACCAGCCTCTTTGCCCCCACCCTTTGACATTCCATCCCACAATCCCTTTTCCTTGCTCCCTCTCGTGCCTCCTTCAAGTAATGACTCCAGGCCCTCCTTTCTCAGCTGCCCTCCTACCTCTCTGCCCTCCCTCATCCTAACCCTGCCCCCCACGCTTGGGTCCTGATCCCTGGCTGTTCAGCGCCTTGGAACGTCTTCCCAACATGAAAGGTACTTTACAAATGTAATTTTGTTATTGGTGTTGTTGTTGTAGATGAATCATAGAATTTTTTCAGGAAATATCAATGAACAAGATTAATTCAAGGTCAACATTAAAAGCACAAAATTAAATTAGTTTCAAATACCTCGTGCTTCACAAGGTTAGTCAAGTAAAAAGGTATTACTTGGGCAGGAATCATTTCCTTTGTTCTATTTTAATCTCTGTTGCTGACTTCCTGACACTGCTTTCCTTCAGCCAAGATTAATTCTCTTTTGGATGAGGTATTTCTAGAATAAGTGAATATAATAATAATAATCCTTGCATTTGATATAGGGCTTTTCATATCTTCTCGACATCTCAAAGCGCTTCACAGAATATACTGTAAAGTGAATTGACTGTAAATTTGTGTGTGAAACGCGGCAGCCAATTGTGCACAGCAGTGTCCCACAAACAGTCGTGGATTGAGTGACCAAATTGTTATTTTATTTATTTCCTTGAGGGATTAGTATCAGGTGTGTGGAGTAAGGAAACTTGCCTAAGGTTTCACCCTGCTGGGAATCGAGCCCAGGTCTCTTGCTTGCAAGGTGAGTGCTCTAACCACTGAGCTTCAGGACTCCACAATATAGGTCTTTATAATGGGTGGTGAAGTACAATTGTAACTATATATTTACTACCTTCTGTCTTTCTGCATTCTACCACTAAAAACCTGATCATTATAGTAGCAATCAATCTGATGCTATATATATCTTCAAGTATGGCCCTATCCTGATCCTATTGCTTATGCCAATCATGAGCTGTATTCCCCACTGGTTAGAAAAGAATGACAGAAATAATGAACACAGGCTAATTAATAAATATAAATACCAGATATTTACATATTAGAATAAAATGATAGCACTCGGCAATGCAAGCGCATAAAGAATGTTTCTTATTCAAATGCTCTTGTCCATCAATCTCGTGGATTATGAGTGACTTTATTCAAAAACTTCCTTAAGACATTATTACATTATAATTCAGACTCCCTCTATATATTAAGGAGTTCAACAAACTGGAGAAAGAGATGGGAAGTTTATATATTTTCTGCACTAATAACAATTTCAGTGTGAGGCTCAGCTTAAGTGGTTTCAAATCTAAGGGTGGTTTAAGAATTATCTGTTTGCTGTGCAGAGCAACAGCCACATTTCATGGCTTCGATATCTTATCTCATAACGTAAGGGTGATTTAACCAAACTTATTTAACACCATAGTCAGCATTACCTGAATGTTTATCACGAATGGTTTGTATTCCCAGTGAGCATAACAACAACAGCAACTTGCATTTACAACAACAGCAACAAAATGACATTTATAGAGCACCTTTCACGTCGGGAGGACGTCTCAAAGCGGTGAACAGTCAGGTGTCGGGGCCCGAGCATGGGGGAGGGGTGGTGTAGGGGTGAGGGAAGGCAGAGAGGTGGGAGGGAGACTAAAGGCACTGTCGAAGAGAAGGGTCTTGAGACTGGCCTTGAAGGAGGCAAGGGAAGAAGCGCCTCCCTTTATATAGCGCCCTTCACGTGGGGTAGGGTCCTGAAGCCCGGAGCACACTCACGTAGTGGAAAGTAGGACTTGTCCCCGACGTCCTCACGGGCTGCCTCAATGGCACGTTTCACAGCGAATAAGGTTGAACAGGACATGCACTGGGGAGGCTCACCAGAAGCCTTGGAGCGGAGGACACCCAGTGGGTTGGGAGCATCGGTAAGAAACTCTATGTTAAATCTGATAGGTATATCCTGACAGACAAAACACACACAAAACAAACACGATTTGCTACAAGTTCCATTCACATTTACACCATACAAATTCTGAGTACAACATTTTCTATCTGTCTGAAATTAATGTTGCAGCCTTGTTATTTTAAATGTTGACCTGGCTTATTAAATGTACTTCCCACCTGAACAAGTAAGCAGTCAACTCAAGAATATCAAAAAGGCAACAGAGAATTTGCCACGGCATCTGAATTGAATTTTTGCTCTATGTTATTTCAGATCACAAGAAGTTACAGCATGGATCACAATTACTTTGTTTTTCTAAGTGTACAAGTACACTAAATCCAATGTTAAGTGATATTTTCGAGCAGTTAGTAGCACTTGTACCCATCACCAAAACTTTGGTCACTATAAGAAGCTTATAATAATAATCCTTGCATTTGATACAGTGCCTTATTACATTTGACACATCTCAAATCACTTTAAATGATATACTGTAAAATGGTGTGATTGTGTGTATTTTGTATATGACTACTGCAGCTATTTTGCTAGAGCAATGTCCCACAAACAGCCCTGAAGGAGGAGTGGAGGGCAGGGAGGGTAGGAGTAGGAGGGTGGCCGCAGGCACGGTCGAAAAGAAAAGTTTTGAGACGTGCCCTGAAGGAGGCAAGGGAGGGAGCAACGTAAATGGACTGTGGGATGGAGTTCCAAAGGGTGGGGGCAGAGAGGCTGCAGGCCCGACCGCCGTTGGTGGGGTGGGCTGGATGGGGAACGTGGAGTAGGGCAGAGCCTGCTGAGCGGAGGGAACAAACAGGTTGATATGGCATTGTAATCAATTTTATTTGGGGGATTGTTGGCTGGAACACCAGGGTAAACTCCATTTGCTTTTCAAATAATGTCATGGGATCTTGAATGTCCACCTGAACAGGCAGACAGGACCTTGGTTTAATGTCTCATCTGTAGGACAGCATTTTTGATAATGCATTATATCCCCATTGGAGTGTCAATATATATGACTATATGGTTCCAAGACCCGACGTGGGGTTTGAACCGACAACCTTCTAACTCAGAGGCGACAGTGCTACCAACTGAGCCAAATTGACACACACTTGTTAACAAATCAAAAATATATATTTTTTTCAAAGTCCTCTAAACTACACCTCAAATATTTTTCCTGGTATACAAACATTCTAAGCTTACCTTGCTGAAGGGTGGTTTATATTCCCATGTCCCCGGATTCAGCACAGACCCAGTCTTGGGGTCGTAGACCATCTTCTCAGTCAGCCAGTAGCCCATGCCCATGATGAAGGCTCCTTCTACTTGTCCAATATCAATGTCAGGGTTCATACTGCAGGTCAGGAGGAAAGATGAATCTCTGTTAATTTTTCAGCACAGGCTGAGATGCCAATCCCACAGTAGGAGGTCACACAAACCCTGATCATTACTCACACCGAAACCAAGGTCTGTTTCTGACACACATTGACACACACTGCTCCTTCCACTCAACCATTGCTTCTTCAGAACATGCTTAAATTAAGACACCAACTTAGTGCAGTCCTGTAGCTTAGAGCACTCACCTCACAAGTGAGAGGACCTGGGTTCGATTCCTGGGCAGGGAGAAATGTTGGGCAAATTTCCTTACGCCACATGCCTTTATTTACCTCTCAGTAAGTAGGAACCCAGTTGTTAGTTGATTGGCAGAATGCTTTTCCGTGGGCAATCATATATTTACTGGCTGAGTCGTTTTTACATGGATTGAACACTATCCTGTAATGAATTTCTGCAGCACAAATATTCTTGAAATGTGGTAGACTTTATTGAGCCAATAAAGCATTTAATACACAGAGCAGGTGCTGCTCTTTGCAAATTGCCAAATGTGAAAATGCGATGTTAAAGATCCCATGGCACTATTCAGAAAGAGAAGGTCATTTAATAAATAATAATAATAATCCTTGCATTTGATATAGCATTATTAGCACAAAATACAGTCAATTCACTTTACAGTCTATTCTGTGAAGCGCTTTGAGACGTCTAGAAGATGTGAAAAGCGCTATATCAAATGCAAGGATTATTATTATTATAGTGCCTTATCACATCTTTGAATCATCTCAAATCGCTTCACAGAATATACTGTAAAGTGAATTGACTGTATATTTTGTGGGCGAAATGCAGCAGCCAATTGCACAACAGTGTCCCACAAACAGTCTTGGATTGAGTAACCAAATTATTATTATTTTTTATGAAGGAATTATTACCCACGGAAAAGCGATCTGCCAATTGACTAACAACTGGGTTCCTACTTACTGCTAGGTAAACAGAGGTGTCTGGAGTAAGGAAACTTGCCCAACATTTTGCCCTGCCCAGGAATTGAACTCAGATCCTCTCACTTGCAAGGTGAGAGCTCTAACCACTGAGCTACAGGATTCCAAAATTATACAATTATAGATATATATATAATTTAAAAAATAATGCATACATGAAGGAGCAGGGAATAGAGGGTATAGGAGAGGGGAGTAGGAGGGGTTGGGGCTCGTGTGGAGTATAAACACCAGCGTGGATTAGTTGGGAGGAATGGCCTGTTTCCGTGGCCATAATCACTCTATGGTGGTAACTCTATGTAATCCACTGTTTAAAAAACAAAGTAAGCTCTGAGTAAAATGTAAAGCTAAGATTATTTCTTCTGCTACTTCATTTATTAAATAAGACACTTAAAACGTATACTTTTGTTTACAAATCTGAAGATAAACATCATTTTGTACACCTTGGAAGGTACCAGCAGATTAAACTGCCTCGAAGCAGACCCCAATTTCTGATATTGATGAGAATTCTGAAGGACTGAGGCACGTCATCCACAACCTAGTTTGTACTAATACATTGACACATTTCAACCATTCTTTCTCTTTTACCTTTCTCCACAGTCAAAGAGGATATCCACTTGGACAATTTGGTTCTCTCCAGTGAGGACATCGAGTTCAGCCTCTGCCACAGTCACGCCATATGAGTTATACTGAGGGCCATTGTCAGGTTGTTCGTCAGGCCACACCCTACATAAGCAACACACCATTATTTAAAAAAAGAAACACTCAAGAGCCTTGAACAATGATAAAGCTATCAATATTATTCACAATGTTGAAAACAATGTAGCTCATTTTTAGTGTGGAGAGAATTATGTCTGTCTAGCGCTCCAAGACCCTATCTTGTTTGAAGAGTGCTAGCGAGAAGAGAGTGTTAGCTATAGAGTGCTGTAATGCAAGTTATTGATGCTGATATTGACTGTCCATCGAAGGGAACACCATACATTCCCAGCGCCTTGGGACGTCCTCCCGACATGAAAGGCGCTATACAAATGTAATCTTGTTGTTGTTGTTTTACTACTTCACATCAGATGATAGTGATGTAAATTATCTCCAATAATCAATAATTGGCCGAGTAGTCTGATAATCTCTGATCTTGGAACATCATTAGGCTGAGAAACCGTGATGAGACAAGTTTTTTTTATCTCAACCGGGCTTCTCTGTGAGAGGCAGTGAGTGGAGAGGAGTACAGGACAGATTTCGGTTTGAAAGAATCCCAAGCTGAAGCCTGAAACACCAGGCCTTTGGAATTAAAACAAAATGGAAATCTGAACTTTTGCTGATAATTGCTTTAGCCTTTAGAGGAGAATATCTTAAGTCAGTAGTTACTGCGCATATAAAAAGTAATATTGGTTTGATCATAACCCCAATAATTGCAGGAGCCAAGAGGCCATTCCTGTCTGGGCCAAAGACCTTCACAGGTGCTGATGATGCCACATTGTGACTGTCCAACCATGGCAAGCTCTGCCTTCATGGGTTTATGTGGCTGAGAACTGAGGAAACACAATCTCTACTGTGACATGGTTACTGACATGAATTGTAATGGCCCCATTGACATCCCAGCTGAGATCAGTTCACCTTGCCCCTTCTAACACCAATGACTGCTCAAAACAGTGGAGTTGAAATGGTACACTCTCCTATGGACTTGGTGGCAATCCTCCACATTGTCCCCAAAAAGTTGCTTGCTTTTAAGAGCAGCACATCTTACACCAATTCAAATAAAACAAATCTCAACCTTTGATAGTCAGGTTCAGGCAAGATTAAACAATCTATTTAAATACTCACCAGTCTTGTGCAGTTAAATTCACTTTAGCATTAAAACAGGCTGCAACAAGATCTTTCCAAGATGTATCTGGTGGAAGCTTATCCTTCACTGGCTTCATGCGTTCCTTGAGCTTCTCACAGCAGTGCAGCACTCCCTGCAAAGAAGCGAGATTTACCAATCTTTACTCAGAGCAAATGCACTATCTTGCAAAGAGGTAGTGCTCAACTATGAAGGAAAGTTTCTCTAATCCTTTAGATGTGCTTGGGTTTGCTTCAAACAGATCACTGACGGCCATGATCAGATGCTGACCAGGAGCAGACTACTAGGGAAGGAATTTCTATTGTTAAAGGAAGAGTATTTTATGACTCCGTTTGTAAGGAGCCAACAAGGGGAAATAACATGTTGGATTTGGTTATGAGTAACAGGGACGGTCAAATCTCCAACACAAAGGTGGTTGAGGGATTAAGCAACAGTGATCATAATGTTATCACATTTGGTATTACATGGATTGGTGAGCTTATAAAAACAAAAACAAAGTTACCAAATTTTAAGAAGACCAATTTTATGTGATTGAGAAGTCTCATCAGAGCAGGCCTGGCAGGTTTAAACATAACTAAGGGAGCAGAGGAACCATGGAGCTCATTCAATGAGGTGATTCGGAATGCAATGGTACCAAGCAAATGTACCAAGCTTTAAAGATACTCACTCCTATCTGGGTGGACGGCCACAAAACAACTTATAAAGAGGAGAAAAAAAAGGCATTTAAGGCCATGAAGGAAAATAGCACAGAGGAAAGACGTACTCAATACCAGAAGCATGCCAGGATTGCAAGAAAGGTATCTGAATGGCAAAGAAAATGTTTTAACTGAACATGGCAAGAGATGTGAAGGACAACAATAAAAAGTTTTTCAGTTACATTAAGAGAAAGAGAAAAAGAGAAAGGAGGGATGGAATAGGGCCATTAAAGATGGAATCGGGTGAGGATTTGACAAATGATGCTACACAGGCTTGCAGAAGTATTAAATTAAGTTTTTTGCCTCAGTTTTTGTAAAGAGGAGATGGGAAATTTATTGGATCTGTAAAGAGAACACAGTGGTGTTGCAGAGGCAAGTTGTGACACTCTACATATCACTACCAGCATGGTTGCCAAACAACTGTGCAAACTTAAGGTAAGCAAATCTCAGGGGCCAGATAAATTGCATCTGAGGATCCTTAAGGAACTAAGGGAGGAAATTGCAGGAACTCTGGCACAAATCTTTCAGAAATCACTGGAGAGGTACCTGGGGACTGGAGAAAGGCAGATGTTACTCCTATTTTTAAAAAAGGTAACAAAAATGACCAAAAAAACTACAGACCAGTGAGTTTGACGAACATTGTGGGTAATGTTACGGAGATACTTGTTAAAAATAAGATCATGGAGCATCTGGACAGTAATAAAATGATAAAAGATAACCAATGTGGGTTTATGAAGTGGAGATCCCGCTAAACTAATTTACTGTTTTTTTTTGACTGTGTGACAAAGGAGCTTGACAAGGGTATGGCAGTGGATGTTGTATATTTTGATTCAGTAAGGCCTTTGATACAGTTCCTCATGAAAGGCTAGTACTGAAAATAAAGAAAGTGGGAATTAGAGGCAGTATCTTGCAATGGATTCATCATTGACCAATAGAACCCAGAAGATGGTGGTTCATGGAATGTCATCAGGCTGGGAGAATGTTACCAGAGGAGTAACATTTTATTTAACATCTTCATAAATAATCTGGAGCTAGGAGTCACAAGCACAGTGGCTAAATTTGCAGATAACAAGCTAATGAACAACAACAAGAAAATTACATTTATAGAGCACCTTTCACGTCGGGAGGATGTCCCAAAGCACTGAATAGTTAGGTGTCGGGGCCCGAGCATGGGGGAGGGTGGTGCAGGGGTGGGGAAGGCAGAGAGGTAGGAGGGCGACCAAAGACACGGTCGAAGAGAAGGGTCTTGAGACCAGCCTTGAAGGAGGCAAGGGAGGAAGTGAGGTGAAGGGACCGTGGGATGGAGTTCCAGAGTGTGGGGGCAGAGAGGCTGAAAGCCCGGCCACCGATGGTAGGGCGGGTCGGCGGAAGACATGGAGTAAACCGGAGCCCGCTGAAAGGAGAGCGCGGGCAGGTTGATAGGGAGTCAGCAGGTCAGAGAAGTAGGAGGGGGCAAGGTCATGGATGGTCTTAAAGGTGAGA
This sequence comes from Callorhinchus milii, assembly GCF_018977255.1. Classification (NCBI taxonomy): domain Eukaryota; kingdom Metazoa; phylum Chordata; class Chondrichthyes; order Chimaeriformes; family Callorhinchidae; genus Callorhinchus; species Callorhinchus milii. Next base: position 114,673,275 of record NW_024704742.1, on the reverse strand, counting down.
ACAGAGGTCTTGAACTCGATCCTCTGGAGGCTGGAGAGCCAGTGGAGTCGGGCGAGGGTGGGAGTGATGGGGTCACGGAGCCTGGTACATGAGAGTACCTGAGCTGCAGAGTTTTGGATGATCTGCAGCTTGTGAAGGGAAGCTGTGAAGGCCATTGTGATGGCCGATGAGGAGGGAGTTCCCGTAATCAAGGTGAACGCCGTAATCCCATAATGAAGCTGTTAGACTGCAAAGATGAATAGGATAGGTTACAGGAGGACTTGAACATTCTTGGGATTTAGGCAGATCGATGGCAGATGAAATTTAATGTAGAGAAATGCAAGGTGGTTCACAATGAGAAAAAAAGTCCAGGAAGGGACTATTATTTAAATGGTAAGAAAATAATCTGTATGGAAAATGAAAAGGACCTGGGCCTCCTGATTGATAATAAAATGAAGGTATCCCAACAGTGTTCGGTAGCAGTGAGTAAGGCAAACCAGATGCTGGGTTGTATTGAAAGGGTAATATTAAGCCAATTGACGGGGGCAACCAAAATGATTGAGGGATGGCGGGAATGGACTACAAGGGGTGATTAGATAAACTGGGCATGTTCCCAGTGGAGAAGAGTAAGTTGAGGGGCAATATGATTACGGTCTTTAAAGATCCTGAAAGGAATAGATAATATAGACCATGACAAGCTGTTGTGTCTTGTACTGAACAGTAGAACCAGAAGACACCACCTAGGACTGAAGAGGTGTAATTTCAGAACAAAGTGGAAAGATTACTTCAGCGAGAGAGTACAAAACTTAAGGAACAGGCTCCCCAGGGATACAGTGGAGCAGAAAATGTAATTTGCTTCAAGAACAAATTAGATAGATTTCTGCTAGAAAATAATATCTCGGGATTCAGTGTAAAGTTTGGGACACGACATATCAAGTGACTGCCAGAATGGTGGAAGGTGAACTAGATGGACCTTGTTCTTCTTTCGCCTAGCAAATTCTTATGTTTTTAAGCAGTACCACAATGCACTCTAGGGTCCACAAGGTTCTTGCCAACCTGAGCCTATTAATAATAATCCTTGCATTTGATATAGGGCCTTATCAGGTCTTCTAGACGTCTCAAAGCGCTTCACAGAATATACTGTAAAGTGAATTGACTGTATATTTGTGGGTGAAACGTGGCAGTCAATTGCGCACAACAGTGTCCCACAAACAGTCATGGATTAAGTAACCAAATTTTTTTTTTTTTAGGGCTTATTATCCTCGGAAAAGCGATTCGACAATCGACTAACTGGGTTCCTACTTAATGCTAGGTAAACAGAGGTGTGTGGAGTAAGGAAACTTGCCTAACATTTCGCCCTGCCAGGAATCGAACCCAGGTCTTTAGCTTGCGAGGCGAATGCTCTAACCACTGAGCTACAGGATTCCATACAATATTCTCTGGAATTAGGTAATCAGGGTATGTCCCTCCAGGGAGAGAATGTGCATTCCACTCAGGACACAGCAAAATTTCTGTGTTGTAAGCAGCATAGGGCATGGCATTAGGATTAAAATATCTGCCAAGATCTACTAAACTGGCAGAGCAGACTTGATGGGTTGAACGATCTCCTGTTTCTTGCTTTACTATGTTCCTGACATAAAAAGGCACTGTAAAAATACAAGTTTCTTTTTTCGATACAGCTGTAAAATGTTAACAGACACATTTTTGATGAATAGTTAATGAGAATAATACCAAATTTTACCATGCAATTCAGTTCACTGGTGATGCTGCCGCCAGTTGGAGCGGAATTGGGGCTGCTCACAGTGGTGGTTTTCTTGATGGAGATGTACTCAATGGGAATTCCCAGTGAATAGGCACACACTTGAGCAACCTGATTTACAAAAGGAAATAGAAATAGACAATTTAAATAAAACAGTGCAATTTAGCAACAAAGTAGAAACGGTAAAACATAATACAATACTGACCACAACTTTCTATATATTTAGACTTGTTCAACAATATATTGCAATTCATCAGAAATTTATATTAATACTGTAATAATCCTTGCATTTGATATAGTGCCTTATCACATTGTCGAGTCGTCTCAAAGTATTTCACAGGATATACCGTAAAGTGGTTTGACTGTGTATTTTGTGGACAAAACATCACAATATAGGTCAGAGGTTTACAGGACCACGATCCTTCTGGCTTTTGGGGTTTTAAGCAGGAGATGTCAGAAAAGTTAGCACAGGGATAACTGGCTTGTGGTGGCCAAGGATTCATACCAACAATGCTTTCTGATCCTTTGAAGTCGACTCTTCTTACCATATAAGATACTCCAGATGGCTCAGTTTATCTAGCAGTAAGTAGGAACCTGATTGTTAGTCAATTAGCGGATCGTTTTCTGGGGGTAATAATCCCTCCCCCAAAAATAATAATTTGGTCACTCAATTTACGAATGTTTGTGATCACAGTCAATATATTTACAATACTTTACAATATATTGTGTGAAGAACTTTGAGACGTCTCAACGATGTGATAAGGCGCAATATCAAATGCAAGGATTATTATTATAACTGTGAAGTAGAATTAAGTATTGGATTGTTCACCCATTAACAGAGAATGTGAGCTGAATTGAGACTACCGTGAGAGAGGTTAGCTTTACCCTACAGGTGATGTGTTGGTTGTAATCCATCGAATTGAATCTGTATTCATTCAGTAAACTGATCTCTGCTAGGACAGCAGTTGGGGCACAAAAATTGTACCCAGCATCTCTGCGTTAGAACAGGGAAAATCATCCAGTTGTTCCCATTCTTCATCACTATCCCAAGACCTCCGCTGGAGCTTCGTGTGAATTTGATGCCCATTGCCAACAAATAACCAGTCAACACTCAATGCCACGGCTCACAAATGCTGTAAATACATGAACCAGAGGGGTGCTAGTGCCTATGGAGTTGTATCCCAGGAGAAGGAAATAAAGACCCTTGAGGAAAAAAGAACGTTTTTATTTTAAAAATTGCATTTCCAGTATAGTGGCACGACAGTTTCTAATCTGTATCATCATCACACTTTACATCTGCTTCCAATCTGTTTTCTAATTAAACTAGCTGACAAAACAGCAGAGGTATGAGGTACAGTGAGAGCAGATCTATGTGCTACCTATGTGTTTAGATACGTGAGCAAAACTGATTTTAGCTTGAGCTACCATGTCAGTAAATGTGATACATTTGTGACCCTGCACTTCAGAACCTTATTATGGTTTCCTTTTAGACTATTGTGGACCACAATTAAGCTTTCTCCTTTGCAAATATCTCAATAATAATGATCAAAGCATTTGATATAGCACCTTAACATGTAGTCCAAAGGTCTCAAAGGACTTTATTGTAAAGACTGTGTTTTTGGAGTGAACGTGGCAACAATTAGAGCACAGCAATCTCCCACAAACAGCCATGAAGCGCAAATTTATCTGGAGAACTGTTGGTTTGAACACCGGGAGAAACTTCCTTCTCTTTCCAAATAGTGCACACTTTAATATCTGCCTGAAAGGCACAGGGATAACATGCCGTCTGAAGGACAACACCTGACCACAACTGCACTGGAATGTCATGAGTGTCACAAGCCCAAAGTGAGGCATGAACCCAACTGAGGCAGTGAGCCAAGCTGACAACTACCGAGCAATGGTGAATGGGATTGTACCATGTGGCCCACTTCTGTGACATGAGAGCAAGAGATTACAGGGAAAGGAAAAAGATTAACTGGCAATAGTGATACAATGATAGAAAGGGGTGCGAAACAAAGAGAGAATAAAAGAGAAACCTAAAACAGTGAAGGAATAATCTATTATTTCACAAATACTGTAGCTTGCCTTGGTATTGAGGCCTTGACCAGATTCAATTCCACCATGCGTTATGATAAGCGTTGCATCGGAGGCGAATATTGAAACTGTGCCTGAAATGAATAAATTACTGTTAGAAAAAGCTCTAGAACAACCCCCGTATGATAGGTACACAGATATAATGTAGGACAAGCAAAGGTACAAATAATTATACTTTATCTAAAAATACAGTAATAATAATCCTTACATTTGGATTAGTGGCTTTCATGTCAGTAAGATGTCTCGAATCCCTTCACAGGGATACCCTGTAAAGCGCATTGACTGTTTTTTGTGGGAGAAATATACATTGGCTAAAGACATTGCAGGACTGGAGCAGATACAAGATAAGTGTTTACTGCCATGATGTAAAGTGATGTGATTAAAGCGTATTTAGGAAAGCCCAGTGAGATGGTGGATCTTATGGACTGCTAAGGCTGGGACAGCTATGAAAATTTGATCCAGCTACATCTCACTGCCACCTTTAAGTCACATTACAGCACCTTTTGTTGCCTCCCGGGATAAGGATACAGAGCTCAGCTGTACATCTCTGACTGTACTGTGTCCCACACATTAAATATTCAATCTCCAGCTGGATCAAACCCATGTACTTCATTCACTATCGCGCCTGGAATACTTCATTTTGCAGACAGGTGGTGCTCCTGACACATGTGAAACACTGCAGCAAAAATGTGAGGATTTCTAACAGGATGCTTTAGAATTCCTGCGAGTTTTGTGCAGCCTGTCTGACACATATGCAAACCAAGCTTAAGAGTATCTAAACCTGACTGAAAGTTTCACATATGCCTGCAACCAACAACTGGAAATTTCCTTTTGTCTGGGACAGAACTTGCACTCTCTCCCCTGAGACACACAATCTGTTTACCTAATTCTGAAAAGTATTAGTCACAAGTTGGCGAGAGCCAAGGTTTGTGGAGTTTGTACTTTTTTTTAAGGTAAGTTTTTGAAAACCTAGTAGCTTTACATCTCTGACTATACTGTGTCCCAAACATTAAATATTCAATCGGCAGCAGGATCAAACCCAGATATTTTCATCACAAGTGAGCTCAGCACCAGCTGGTGGTATGAATACCTGCTCAGTGCTTTTTCACGACCACATCTGGATTACTTACTTCACTCTGAAGACAGGTGGCGCTCCTAACACATGTAAAACATGTCAAGTGTTTATTTGGTGTCCAGTGTTGTCTTTGTGAAGTACTTTGAAACTATACGTGAAATGTATAAAATGCTACTTGTTCTTGTTGGGGTACCCCGGGAGATTTTCCAGCTTAACCACATTGAGAGTACTGTGTCACAAGCTTTCTGCTGCTTGAACAGCCAGAACCACCTATTGGAGCTTCATTAAAAATACGGCAGGAATTATCTCCCCTATGGAGCAGCGAGTCAGTATTTCACTATTGAAATACAGAAAAGATACAAAAAAAACAAAAAATTTCAGAAAAGTAGGAGAGCTATGAACATCCCTTAGATCGCACTGCTGCCTGACAATATGTCCATTAAACAGCATGTTCTATAAAGCTATTGAAAACAATCGTCTTCACATAATTACATCTCTATTCTCCCCTCGCGAGCATTCCTAGGATTCACTATAAAGCAGCTACGTCGGTATCGTGCTTCCTCACAGAACTCACAGAGGTAGTATCCAGAGCTCCAGTTTAAGCCATATTTCAGAGGCACAATTCCTAATCCTTTCTTCTTCCAACGATTTTCAGCATTAAACTGGTTAATTGCTTGCATACGTCCCTCCACGTCCACCTTTGTCAACTGAGCTGAAGAGAGTAACACCAGCAAATACGGTTAGTACTCCAAAACAATAATAATGCCTAAGTAGATTAAGTACCTAAAAGAGTTCAAACATTTTGCAGATTGCATTGATGAATGATGAAATCTAGGTATATGGTTCTCTGGAATGGTCTCTTAGAACCCATTTGTCCCAGTTATTTCTCCTCTTACATTACAGTGTGCAAACCTTACCACTCTGCCCTCTCCTTCCGCTCGGCAGGCACTGACCTGCTCCATGTTCCTGCCCGCCCCACCATCGGTGGTCTGGCCTTCAGTTTTTCTACCCCCACCCTCTGGAACCAAGGTCGGTCTCAAGACCTTCCGCTTTCACTGTACCTTTGGTCATCCTTCCATCTCCACCCACTTCGCCTCTCACCCCTCTTGATTCCAGCCCCCACCCCTCAATGTCCAATGCCTTGGGTCATCCTCCCGACTTGAACGGTGATAGATAAATATTTGTTGCTGTTGTTGTGTGTTGGAGTGACCCGTTAACAAACCGTTGGACTCCGAGTACACTTTAAAGCTTTTTCAGCTTTTTTGTTGGTACAAAATGTTTTATGATTCTCAAAAGCGTGAATTACAAACGGGAAATTGCAACTAATGCATTACATCTGATGTGCGAATGTGGGGTTTTAGACTCCTACATTTTGGTAGTCACTAAAATCAAAATGTCTGAGGGAGAGTCCGGTACTCACATGAATAGAGCTCCTGAATACTGCAGTAGGGCAGAGCGAAACCCAAAGGAGTGATGTCTCCTTGTGCATACAAATTCCTCTGCTTCACTATAAGTGGGTCCATTGACAGAGCCTTGGCCACGTGTTCAAGAATTGTCTCCATAAAAAAAATGTTTGGTTTTGAGCCTGAGTATAGAGAAAGATTTCACCATCATACGTGCAAGACAAGAAGACCATCAAAGAAGTTAAATACATCAACCCATTCTGATGATTTGCCTATTTTAATGATAATGAGAATTTTAAGAAGGCCATACAATCCTAACAAGCATGTACACAACTAGTATACACACTATATAGACCTTGGGGTAAAAATTCCTTTCAGCTTTACGCTTAGTACCTTTCATATTGTGTGACTATAGTGGGCAGTTAAAATACAAAAGAATGGCTGACTACTTGGGTCTCCAGGTTACCCCTGAGAATACTGTGCATAAGCCTCGCTGACATCTCTTCCTTCAAGAAGTAACATTGGCAATACTTCCTGTCCATAGCGCAGGAAATGATGTTTGTGGCAAGCATCTATCTGTATTCAGCAACATTTTTAGTGTGGGAAGCCTGCTTGTCAACAACAGAATTCGGGTGAGCCGCACTTTGTCAGTGTGAGTCCATAGGACACCAGCGCTAAAGGAGAGGCAGCACTATATAGACCTTTGGCAAGATCATGTTACTGATTTTCTTTTTAAAAGTCATATGCCACAGAGTTTAAAATCAAGACTACTTCAACTTTGAGTTTAGTGATAAACATCTTAGCTATTTCTCCAAAGATTGGAACGAGTTATGAGATCAGAGGGAGATCCAAACGGGCAGAATCTGTTTGTAGTGGTCCGTGGATATCCATGAGAATAAACTTATTGACAGCCTGAAGCAAGTTACAAACTGTGCACAACATTAAATACACAAGAAACCACTGCTGATATTGATCAGTTTGTTCTCCTATTTCTTAATCGCTGGTCAAGAGGCTGGCAAGAAAGTTGACACTGTGATTCCACAATACGATGTGAAAGAGCTGCATCTACACCCAGAACTCCTTCACTTTCTACTTTTCCTCGTTTCCTCGAGGCTAGGCTCTTACTTCCTTCACAGGGATGTGATGGGATCAGGAACTCATTGAGTCATTTCCTTTTAATGCAAGCTACTAGTCTGTGGGTGCCCTTATCTATTCAGTCCACACAGACTGAAACACACAGAGGTTGCTCTTACCTGGAGCTCTACACCAAGTGTGAGCGGCACGATTTGTCTTAAGAGACACAGCATTCAACTGCCAGTTTTCACACTTGTATGCTGTAAGAAACAGAGGGTGTTCACACATCTGAGAAAGAAATAAAGGCACCAGCTACAACATTTGAGCAATGCACAAAATCTCTGCCGGCAATGTATTGTTTCACTTGAATGTCAAAACTAAACCAGTATTTTAAATCTTCAGTGTAAATTTGTTTACTTTTATATTCAAACACGTCTATATCAAACCTTTCATGCAAGAATGAGGAGGGGAGGGAAGAGATCTACTCAATTAATTTGTTATAATTATAATTTCAGGTGATAGCAAACATATGAGGCTTTACTGACAGTATATAGGTAATTTCAAGAGTTCCGGGACCTACCCTGTTTGAAGGGCGATATATCAATGCAAGTTGTTGTTGTTGTTGACTAAGGCATATTAGGAAGGACTCAAGTTCAAACCTTCATCTGTTTAAAGTTATCTGACCTCAAAACTGAAGGTTACGTGGGCAAACAATCAGCCTCATTGCCCCTTAAACTAAATAAGGCAAAATCAGTCAGGGTTCCCTCTCCTGATCACTACTCAGTGAACTGTTTCAAAAAGGACACACACTTAAGATAATCACTCAATGTAACATTGTATGATTCTTGCGTGGGCATTGAGTAAGGAAAGCATTGACCTCAGTTGTGGTACACTCCACAGTTGAATAACTTGCTGACATTCATTGTCTACTTTCAAGAATGAAGTAAGATATCAGTTCCCACTGTAAGTGACAAACTAAAGTATTCGAGAAACTATACCCAGTCTGAATCACCAACAACTTGCCTTTATATAGTGCTCTTCACATAGGATAATGTCTTGTAGCACTTTAAAATGACGAGGTTAGACCATGAGCAAGCGAGAAAGGAGAGGGGGAAGGTGGGGTGACCATAGGTGGAGTTGAAAAGTTACACTTTAAGGTGGGATTTAAAGACAGATAAAGAGGGGTGAGGTGAAGGGATAGAGGAAAGGTGTTCCAGAGATTAGGGACTGACGACTCAGCAGAAGGTTTGGGTGACATCCAGCAGGCCCGAGTTAGCTGAGCAGAGGGGCGGGATATCAGAAAAATAGGGATATTCTTTGGGAGAGGAGGAGAAAGAGAAGCAAGTAACATTGGTCCGAGCTAACCCACTCCAGACTTCAGAGCTCATTTCACATCTTAGTTTGCAGTCTTGCTAGGAAACTCAAGTGAGATACTCTACCATTGTCAGAAAACATGATGCATTCTGTAACCTCTTTATCATTTGCGCTACATCCACTGTCACAGTAGTACGTCATGATAATTCCATTTAAGGTACCATCCTCATTAAACCCAACCTGCAACATGGCGAACGAAAAAAGAAACTTTTAGAAAGTGCTACGTTGGGTGGATAATGCAGAGTTTGTGGTTATTTTCTAAACTACTAGACAGAACTGTACAAATGAGAAAAATAGAGAAAAAAAACAGATTCAGAGTTCATCAGTCTAACTATTAACATCCTAAATACCATGATAAATCAGAATGAATTCTATAGTGACGTCAGCTTATTGACAAATACCAGCTCTATACCGAGTTATAGAAAGATCTCCTAAAGTCATTGTGTCATAGAATCATAGAATTATACAGCACAGAAGGAGGCCATTTGGCCCATTGTATCTGTGTTGGCTCTTTGAAAAGAGCTATCCAATTCAATCCCACTCCCCGCTCTCTCCCTTTAACCCCGCAAACTTGTCCTCTCCAAATATTTATCTAATCCATGATCAACCCATCAGACTTAGCTGCTGTTGGGAGTGAGAAGACTCAAAAATAAAGAGAGACCCTTAACGATTTTCTTACCTTATACTTGGTAATGTAGCTGTGTCGCTTGCCAATTGCTTTCATATTGGTACTCAGATCCATCATGCACCGCACAGGTCTATAAGGCGCATAATTTCTGTTATACAGTGCTCAGCAACTCAGATTACAACCTCTTGCTCTTGCATCACTCAACAATAGAAACCCTGGAGTATAGCAATGTCCAACGCTAAATAGGTCAACAGCATCTATGTACAGAAATCAGTTGAAACCCACCTGCGAAGCACTGTAGCAGCCACGGCCGATGCACAGGCTATTAAGTTAGATCGCGAGGCTTTGCCTCCATAAGCTCCACCCAAACGTTTGACAGACATGTTAATGCTGTGGGAACAAAACGTGACCGTTAACTAAACTGTAAAAAAAAAGTTAATTTAACACTAGAATAAAGTAAGACTGTGCTGGACAATATCACATTGTACTTCAATAGCTCAGGCGCCGCACAGATCAGCAGCAATTTGGTAAAGAAAATCTTAAAAGTATGTTTAGAGCCTTATGAAACGATCTCAAAGAGTATCATTCCTTCCTCTTTGACTGCGAACTAAGTGATACTTTTGAGGTAAGTGGGTTTGGATCTTATTTTTGTTTTTTGAGTTTCCACTAGTTTTACTATCCAACAGAGAAAGAAAACCACCAATAATCCAATCTAATCAAACAGAAGATATTGCACCCTTCATGTAGAATAAAACCTCCAAATGCTTTACAACCATCACAGGTAAAGTGGACATTAATCCTAATCAAGTAACTGAATCATGCGAATCATGCGAGAAGACATCAGGTCTACATTATAATAATCCTTGCATTTGATATAGCGCCTTATCACATCGTTGAGACATCTAAAACGCTTCACAGAATTCACTGTATGTCATTTCTTCATGAGATTTCTTAATAAGAAAATTATGCAAATAGTAACTGGAAGTTTGTCACATCATCAACCACCTCTGACATTCTTTTTCCCAAATGGGTTAACAGAAGCCTTATTACAGAAATCCCATTGAGATACACCATACATTAGTCCCCACTTACTCTTTGGCTTGTAATCCAACAGCTCCTGCAATGGCATTCTGGGTGAAGTCCAACCACTGACTTGCTGGCTGGACTTCCAGACCATCCTCAGTGGGCACACACCGACAAATCTGTCAAAATACAAACAAAAAAAGTCATCTCAAGAAACTGATCTATGATCAACTATCCCAGTTATATATGTGCTGATCACCGAGACATATTAACAGCAATGATAACGTGTCCATTTACTGGGTGACACTGGCTCACCAGACTTGGGACGTCCTCCCGACGTGAAAGGCGCTCTATAAATGGAATCTTGTTGTTGTTGTTGTTGTTGTTGAACAAGGTGGTTAGTGATCACTGCTAAAGGTGGTACTTTGGCTCCAAACAAACATTGAAATTTTATTCAAGGGATATGGCAACCATCTTGGGGATTATATATTCCCAGAAGGGGACTATATTAGAAAGATAAAATAGAAGCCTCCCGAGGTAGAACAGAACATGAAAATTCACCCCTACATAGCCTGCTCCTTTGGTCCATTAAACGCTCTCATGTTTCACTCGCAGCTTCATAAACAAATCATCACCCCACAAGTCTGTTCTCTTTTTATCTAACTTTCTTCCTTACTCCTACAAAATATATGCTCGCCTACAAAATACAGTCACGACAATTTACAGTTAATCCTGCAAAGCACTTTGAGACATCCTCTCAACGTGAAAGGCGCTATACCAAATGCAAGGATTATTATTATTATTGGTAATTTCCTAATTTGAACATCAAATGTTATTTAAATGGAGGACCAACTTATACACAGGCACAATTAATGTTGTTACTTCACCTTCAAACATAAAATTGGAGGACAATGTTCAACCAGAGAGAACCAGAGTAATTACTAATGAAATAGTCACATTTACATTAATAGTTTGGATGAAGATGGCCCATTGGCCCATCTGATCTCATTCCTCCAGAATACCCACCCTAGTGTTCCCCCTTCAAGCGAGTTCAGTGTCCTAGTGTCAACCACCCTTCCTGGCAACTTGTCCCAGTCATTAGTTACCCTCTGGGTAAAGAAAAACACCCTGGTATATGTCCTGAAATTGTCCTTTGCAATTCTAAACTCATGTACTCTTGTTCTGCTCTTTCTGCATCTAAAAGGATTGTTCAGGATTTACTTTTCAATCCCAGTTAAAATGTTATACACCTTCCCATCTCTCAAGTGCTAGAAAAGTTACCTGAGTCTCCATATGAAGATGGTACTGCTCACCGGCCCGGATTTCTCCTTCAATCTTGTGAGGAGAGGATGAAACAGCAGTTTCAGCATCTCCAACATGCAACACTTCCCCGGAAGATGGGAAGAAGGACTTCTTTTCAATGGCATCATCAAGGCTCACTATTGGTGGCATTTCATCTTTGTAAGTGACCTTCACTGCTTGCACCATCTTGAGGGCAAGTTCATTTGAATCTTAGTATAACAAAAGAAAAGGTTAGATGGTATAAATATGGTGCAAGTGCATGCTATTAGTTAGTGGTAGCAACAGCTGTGAAGATAACATTTTTATTTCTGCCATGAAAAAAAATTATAACTTAAACGCAAGCAGGAGTACAAGAGTGAACAGTCAGCATAGTTTTGGTCTTCCAATGTTTGTTGGGTTGTATTCAGTCTCTACATACATTTAGGATTCACCTTCATTCACAGGGAAGTACATCTTAATATTGTCTCTTTAGGAGAAAGGTTTTGAAAGCAGCAAGCAGGCTATGAGGTGGAGGGATTTAAGGAGAGAATATTTTATTCAGTATGGAATTGAAATTGGAGTTGTGGCACAGGTCAGACATGATATTATAGACTGGCAGAACAGGCTCGAGGGGCTGAACTCCTGTTCCTATATTCCTATGAGAGCTCCAGAGACCGGGTGAAATGACAGAATTTGCCCACTTAAAGTGGGACGGAGAGGGCGGTGGACTTGAAGCAGGTCTGAGTTAGCAGAGCAGAGGGAGTGATCAGGGGAGTATGACTGCCGGAGATCCACAGAATTGGAGCAATGGAAAGGGGGCATTTGAAACAATAATAATTTTTAAAGTTAATTGTCTGAGGAATAGGGAGCCAGGGGAGCCCGAAAAGGATTTGGGTTTTGGGCTCCAGGAACTTAGTGCAGGAAAGGATATCGACAAAAGAATTCTGGGTGATCTGTAGCTTGTGGTGGGAAGAACTGGGGCAACCGGCAAGGAGAGCATTGCACAAATCAAGTCGGGAAATTCCCAGGTGGATGATGGTTTTAGTTGCATTGGGAGTGGGGTAATTGCAAGGATTTTATGGATCCCAAGGACTGTATTATAACAGGGCTTGACTGTATTTTAATATCAATAAAACCGGACTGAGACTTAAGCTAATTTCTTTGTTATTTTACCTGCAACACACAAGGCAACTGACTGCCCAGCGTAAAGGAGGGGACCACTGCTGAAAATCTCTTCTTCATCATTGGGTGCAGGCATAAAGGTGTTAGATCCTGGAATGTCTTTTGCTGTTAGAACCTACAACAAAAATGAATAATAATAATCCTTACGCCTCTATTAGAGCTTTATCGCATCAGGAGGATGTCTCAAAGCATTTCACAGGATGTAAAGCAGAAACACAGCAGCAGGTTTGCATATATCAATGTCCCACAACTAGCTATGAAATGAATGACCAATTTTATTTGGTGGCTTCTTGCCCAGGACGCTGGGAGAAACTCTTCTCTTTTTGAGTACTGCCATGGGATCTTTAACATTCATCTGGCCTAACAGTATCCTGGTCAGTGATACCAGTGTCTGTTTGCGGGAATTTACATACAATGACAAGGCACGGAAAAAGGCCATCAGCCTAACCAGCTTTATTTCGACTATTCGGTGCAAACATATATTTGGTGCTAACATATATTTGGTGCTATATAATAAATAATAATAATAATCCTTGCATTTCATATAGCGCTTTTCACGTCTTCTAGACATCTCAAAGCGCTTCACAGAATATACTGTAAAGTGAAGTGACTGTATATTTGTGGGCGAAATGCAGGAGCCAATTGAGCACAGCAGTGTCCCACAAACAGTCGTGGATTGAAGTGACCAATTTTAATATTTTTTTTCTTGAGGAATTATTATCAGGTGTGTGGAGTAAGAGAACTTACCCAAGGTTTTGCCCTGCCTAGAATCAAACCCAGGTCTCTCGCTAGCGAAACAAGTGCTCTAACCACTGAGCTACAGGACTCTATATTTGCACATTCTACAGGATGAGTAATTACTGTGACACATTTTGAGATACTTAATGCTAACAAAAATGTAAGTTTTTCTTTTCTCCTTTCTCGTTGATTCGATAAGACTCTGTATATATAATAATCTTTACACCTGTAGCGACTTTCACGCCAGGAGGACAAGTCAAAGTGCTTCACAGAGTTTTACTGTAATCTAGTCAGTGACGGTGTATTTTGAACAAATAATATGCAGAAAGGAATTCATGTACCTCTGTGGTATTTTGTACTTACTGCAGCAGCACCAGGTATACTCAAGGCTTCTGTGCTGTTAATGCCAGCAAGGGTTGCGTTTCCTTTTGTGCTGAGGACAAGTGCTCCAAACAGCTCATTTGGAAGGGGTAGAGTGTCATCTATGAAACAGGCTTCACCTGAAGTCTGGAAAGAAGAAACACAAAACCTGCTATTCAAGTTTTTTATAACTTTCAAAATCTACTGAAAATACTTTGTCCCAAACAAATGAGAAAGACTTAGTAATGGGGCCCCTTCAAAATATTTCGCCCACAAATATACAGTCAATTCACTTTAAAGTCTATTCTGTGAGCGCTTTGAGATGTCTAGAAAATGTGAAAAGCGCTATATCAAATGCAAGGATTATTATTACTATTATTATGAAGTTCACTGCTCAACTAACTCTTCAGTCGCTAACAGGGATGAGTTTTACCCCGATACCCAAAACAGTATAAATGGCACTTTATTTAAATCTGTTCAGAGACTTGTCAAGGTTAGGTTTGAGTCAGACTAGGGATTTAACGGACAGCTGCAAATGTAATGATCCAAACCACAATTTGCTGCTATAATAACCCCTGCACTGGATATAGTACCCTGTCACATCATCAAAATGTATCAAAACACTTCACAGGATTTACTGTAAAGTGACAACACAGTTGTAAGCAGCAGGAGCCAATTTGAGCAATTTAATCTGGGGATTGTTGGCTAGGATACCAGGAGAAACTCCCTTCTCTCTTAGAGTAGTAGAGAAAATGTGTTTAGCACCACAAACTTTGGGGATGACAAAATCTCACAAGAAAGCTCTGAATTCCTGATTCAGATTCCTTGTATGTGAGCTTTGAATAACTGCAGTCTCTTTAACTTGGCACTCCTGCTATTTTCTAGGTTATACATGTCTGTTTCTCTTGCACCAAGGGTAACCAAATCTAGAACAAATCCAATGCTTACCTGGAAGTAAGCGCTGAGCTTTGGCATAGGTTTTGTCAACGGGTATTCTTCTGGTTTGCTTTTGAACACTTGCTTCCCTGTAGATACAGGACGAGTCAATGTGGCTGGAGCACTCCGGTTTTGAGGTGAAACAACATTTTCATTCAACAGCAGGATGAACTGTGCAAAGAAAGGTTTGGGAAAACTATGAAGGATTTATTCTTCGAAAAACAGGATAAAGATTGAGAATCAAAGCAAAAATGAATGCATACAATGCATGATATGTAACAGTATAACACTGATCTGTGCAAATTTATTATCCTGAATTGTTTCAGCTCAGAAACAGGTCATTGAGCCCATCTAGTATTTTTCTGCACACGGTCCACCTAGTATTCAAAAAACAATGTCAGCCCCGCTTCTCCTGAAGGCAGTGATCCATTCTGAGGTTTAGTTCCATCCACCCACTGATAGCTCAGTCAAGTTTGCTATTCTTCCAGTATGAACAGATGCCAGCCAGCATTGGTCAGCAGGTTATTACACAACCAGGCATGATCCTCCGCATCCCCAACTACACCCACATTCCCCTGCAAACAGTGAAAAGCTTTTCATGTGGTGGATACCAGGATACACCATACAAGGGTCTAATATGCGGGGGTTCATAAAAGGATTCGTAAGTACAGAATCCTGAAAGTTCCCAGAAGCAACTTGTAGGAAATCTGCTCAAACCCGTCCCACTCGACTTCCATGATGTCGTAATGCGGCCATATAGATTGCTCCTGGCAACTGAGGCAACCCAGTAGAAGATCATTCAGCCCATTATTTTGATGACAAGTTTGTTCCTCTAAGACACCATCTAGAGCTACAAGAGCTGCAGTGGAGTCCTGTAGTTCAGTGGTTAGAGCACTTGCTTTGCAAGTGAGAGGACCTGGGTTTGATTTCCAGCAGTACGAAATGTTAGGCAAGTTTCCTTATTCCACATGCCTCTGTTTACCTAGCAGGAAGTAGGAACCCGGTTGTTAGTCGATTGGCGGATTGCTTTTCCGGGGGTAATAATTCCTTCAAAAAAAATAATGAATTGGTCACTTCAATCCGCGACTATTTGTGGGACACTGCTGTACGCAATTTGCTGCCGCATTTCACCAACAAAATATACAGTCAATTCACTTTACAGTATATTCTGTGAAGCGCTTTGAGGTGCCTCAAAGATGTGATGAAGTGCTATATCAAATGCAAGGATTATTATTATTATTATCCCAATTTCCCACTCCTTCTCCGTACTCTCCAATACCCTTCCTTTGCATGTGCTTTTCCAATGTTTGTTTAAATAATAATAATCCTTGCATTTGATATAGTGCCTTATCACATCTTTGAGATGTCTAAAAACACTTCACAGAATATACTGTAAAGTGAATTGACTGTTGATATTTTGTGGGCGAAATGCAGCAGACAATTTGCACACAGTAGAGTCCCACAAATAGCTGTAGATTGAAGTGACCAATTTTTTTTTAAGGAATTATGCTCCAATGACCACCAATGGCAAATCATTCATTACCCTGACCAGCCTCGGATTGAGGAAGTTGTTCTGAACTTCTCCTTTTACTCCCCTAGTCATAAACTTGAATTTATGCACTGGTCTTCTCGAATCCTCTACTAGCAGAAAGGGTTTTACCCAATCAACTCTCTTAAATTTAGTAATAATAATTTTGCATTTGATTTAGCACCTTATCACATCGCTGAGATGATGTGATAAGATGCTAAATTAAATGCAAACATTTTATTTAGGGTGCTGTTGGCCAGGACATTGGGAGAAACTCCCATCTCTTTTGGAATAGTGCCATGGGATCTTTAGCATCCTCCCGAACAGGTAAATGGGACCTTGATTTAACACTGCTCAGCATGAACCATAGAAGTTAACAGTATTGAAGAAGGCTATCCAGTCCATTGCGCCTAAGAAAGGAGACCAAGGTGAATATGTTAGATTTTGTACTCCGTTATCTTTGGAATTACCTATAAGTGTATAATAGTAATAATAATCCTTCCATTTGACATAGCAGCTTTACGTTGGGATGCTGTCTCAAAGTGCATCACAGGATTTTATTGTATAGTTGATTGGGTATTTTGTTGGTGAATACAACAGACAATCTGTGTACAGCAATGTCCCACAAAAATGTGAAGTGAATGACTAATTTTGTCAGGGGAATTTTTGGCCAGGACGCAGGGAGAAACTCCCTCCTTTTTTGAATGGTGCCATTGAATCTTTAATGATCCCAAGACAAGCAGACACAACCTTTGTTTAACATCTCACCTGAAGGACAGCACCTTGAACAATGCAGCCCTGGTACTGGATTGCAGAGTCACCTTAGACTATGTGAATTCAATATCCCATCATGGGGCTTGAACATACAATCTTCTGAACTCAGAGGCAAGAGTGCAGCCAACTAAGCCAGACTGACACTCAAGTATGAATATAATACTTTCCACAAGGAAGTAAGAGCAGGTGAGGTGATGTATATGGTAAAGGTAGGTGTTGTGTGGATTATGGAAGCTTCTACATTCTTCCACAATGACCTTGTGCCATGTTTTGTTGCATTTGTTTCTTCACATAACATATTCACTTTGCCGATTGAGATGTGAAGCATCATATGACCCACTATGCCATTTCCTATTGCATTTAAGTACTTAATAGTTCAGAACTGTTTTATAAAATATTAAAATCCCTTGCCTTTCCAGGAACTATATTACAAGCTGTGCTTTGTGGTAATGTGATTTATGTCAAAAACCCAACAGTACTAGATGTACTGCACCCAATACATGTCATTCAAGCTAGTTATACAACATAATACATGTCATACCAGCTAGTTGTACAATATAATACAAGGCATACAAACTACTCAATTCAAGAGAGCAGTGAAATACCGTTCCAATCCGTGGTGCTGACAATCATGATTCAGTTAATAGTATTTTTGACAAGACAACAATGTTATATCAGTGTGACAATCCAATATAGCAGCAATTTAATACTGCCTCCATATCTGAAGTTCCCCTGCTAACATCTCTCTTACATTGCTAAACGGTGATCATTCCTTCACCTCCAATTTCTCACTCTCTCTCCCTATTGCAGCCTCTCTTTATTTTAGCAATATTTCTGATGTCATGACTGATTTGAAATTACCTCTTGTTTCTCCCAAGGTGCAAAAATGCCATTGTACTTGCTTCTCCTAGTGTGGAAATCTAACTCATTGTACTCTCTGCTAACCCATTCTCTCTGAAGTCTTTAAGATTGTGGAACTCCTCACACACCTCGCTCTTTCCTCTTCTGACCATCTCTAGGCTTTTTTAAATCCACTCCTTAAATAAGGAACGGAATGCCAAGAACTACACTCAGTGTGAGCCTTGGCTTTTTACCTAAGTTTCTCAATTTAAAGTAAACATTGCATTGAGATGGCCTAACAATTACAAACATTGAGTACAATTTTAAGAGTCACTCACCTTATAAAAAAGGTTAAGGGCAAGATTCTTTCTGTATTCAACACTGGCGAGAAGTGCATCATCCCCATCTGGCACAATTTCCTCCGCAAGTACAGCCAAGGCACCTGTAACAAACTCAGAGATCAAACAACGGGATAACCTTTCTGCTAGTTCACTTTCAGCATGGGTTGGGGTCGGGGGAGGGAGCAGAGGAAATAATGCAACATAATTTACATTTATAGTGTTTTTCATGTCGGGAGGAGATCACAAAGCACTTAATCAGCAATAAAATCCTCAGTATGATTTTAAGATCATTAATGGGGGTGTCATGCTGGAACTGATTCGACTGGTTGAACGCATTCCGTTCCTTATTTAAGGAGTGTTCAATGACTATCAGCAAGCCATGCCAGTCAGATGGTTTCTTCCTCTCAGGTTCCCAACGTTCTAGCACTGCCATTTTGCTTGTCTCATTTAAAAAAATATTATAGGCTCTATATTTGGTTCGAAGTAATGCTTTTATTGTGCCAAATATTGCTTTAACAGAATCCAATCTGTCAAGGAGGACCAAAATATTGGTTAAAAAGTAATCTTTTAGTTATCAACCTGCCAGCTTCAGGTCTAGCTAAAAGAAAATTTTGACTGAGAAGATTTGGGTCCACATTGGGAAATAACTATTTAACAAAAAACAGCTGAGCCCAAAAGTGCTCACTTCAGTGTCAAACAAAATGATGCTTTTAGCCCTGCAGTGCGGTGCACCACCTGCTAGTATTCATTGAACATTTTTTAAAAGAGGGAAAGATGGCTCTTATCCACTGCAAATTGTACCCCATTATTGTTACCTCCTGTGGAAGCGAACACGGAATGACTGCTTACCTTGTAAAGTGTCATTAGAGGTGATATCTTTGTATTGAAGGTACTGCTCTGTGGCAAAAGCGTGAATGAAGTCCTTGTTTATTCCATTGTACACCAGAGAGATGGATTCCACTGTTCGGTTTTCATCCCAAACCGTTAGCCTTGCACGGAATCCTCCAGTCACATAAGTGTGGGCATTCTAAGGATAGAAATATAGCAACAGCATCACACTGACCAGAGGTAAGCTGCACTGTATTTCTTAAATATGAAACATCGTGAGGAATGCTGCCATCCTCCTACTTACAACTCAGACTCTTATTCCTATCCATTGAGTGATAATTCCACTAGTTGTCAGTGCAGACCTTCAGCAGAAGCTGCTTATCTCTCCACATATCAATGAAGATGGATATCAAGCACTGGATATATAAATGTATGTTCATTATATTTTCTGCCAATGTGATAATTAATACATCACATCCTCATATTTCTCCTACATTGAACAGAGAAACTGTGCCACACTTCACCCTTTTGCTTTCATTTATATAAGTAGGAATGCGATCTGTGCTGAATTCAACACTTAAAGCGAGCGATCAGATTGATCTATATATAACAGCAAATCACTCACCAGTAAGTTTGTGTATAAATGAACTTTTAAATTCAACACAACATTTGGATTTTATATCACTTCACTGTTCACTCATGCTTCTTAGCTTGGTATGAAACCTCTCTGAATGCAGACTGAAAAGGCCTTTAGTAATAAACTTAATGTTCACACACATTAAGAACGTATAAGGGATATAAAGAAAAGGCAAGGGAATGGATTAGACTTAACAAAGCAGGATCGAGGAACAACATGGCCAATCCCCGTTTCTATGACATTATAACTAAGAAAAATCAGACTATGCAAAACTGAGTTTGAATAATTTCCATACAAATGGAAATCGCGTAGAAATTTAATTGAAGTTTGAAGTAATGTGTGAACTTGCGAGGCTGGCTAGGGCTGGGTATCTATATGTATAATCCATATTCTTTGGATATATATCAGCAAGTGCGTAACAGATAGCAGAGAGGAATATATCCATATTCCCTGGCAGTCTGGATAGATGCACATGGGTTCACTTTTCCTGCTTCACAAATCCCCAAATGTTAAAACAGCTGAATTCAAAGACAAAGATTTCTCAAAGAAATTTAAAGTGGCATCCCTCAATACAGACTGCTCACCAGCAATGTGTTTCTAAATGCACTGGTTCCTTTCTGAGCTGACTCATTGATAGTTTGTACAATTTTATTTGTATAACTTAATTTCATTCCTTCAAGACTGAGGGGGATAGATTTTTGTTAGGTAAGGGTATCAAGGGATATGGGGCATGGGTGGGTAATTGGAGTTGAGGTACAGATCATCCATGATCTAATAGAATGGCAGAACAGGCTCAAGGGGCTGAGTGGCCGTTCCCCTTTTCCTATGTTTCTATGTTCCATTCTGATGCAGTATATTTTGGGGGAGGTATCAGTATTGTAACCAGCTTGTGACTGGTTGCTGTGAAATAAAATGTCCCAGAGAATTTAGGGTCCAGATAAAACAGACGTTTAATATATGACATGAGAGAGGAGGTTTCTCTAGAAAGGATGCCGTGACAGCTGTGGAACTGGTGATTAAGTTCATGTTTCAGCAGCAAAATCGCTCAAGGTTTAGGCTCATAGTTTAGGTTAACATTTGTGCTCTTGGCAACTATCTTACAAATCACTCTGGTGTCCAGGGCAACAATCCTGCAGATTAATTGCTCAAGCACTTCATGGTTGTTTGTGGGACCTTGCTGTACAAGTAACTGCTGTGTCTGCCTACAAGCATTCTATACACTTGACAGTAATTACCTGTGAAGCACTTCGAGACGCTTCAACATAATAAGGCACTATATCAAATGTAAGGATTACGATCCATTCTATGTGAAGCCTTGGGAGTGGCTCCTGTGCTCTCTTACTTCACTCAAACATGTTGTGCTTGCTGTGTTGTGATTCCCAGTGCCGTGGGACGTCCTCCTGACATGAAAGGCGCTATACAAATGTAATTTGCTGTTATTGTTAATGCAGGTCATTTGTAACAGGACAGAGAACTCCTGGACTTCACTGGGGGAAACAAAGCAAATCCAATAAAAAATGTGTGCAATGGCACTAACATGCTGCTAGGGATACTGGGTAACTGAAAGCACCAGCATATTTAAGAGGACTGTCTTTTATACATGGCTCAGCCACATAGGTCCTCACATCTCCTGGGACAACTTCATTGATACTACGATGCTATCCTGTTGTCGTGTAAGTGGCAGCATGAGGGTGAAGGGAGATACCACACCCATGATGGAAAGAAAAGGCACCATCGGGTTCAGTGGGCTATTGTTTTTACTCAGTCAGTGATGGTTTCTTTTGATCTATGTGTGAATAAACATTCCATTGCGTTCCTAAAAGCGGCTTCACTGGTTGATTTGTGGCCTTGAGCACCACAGTCTCTCACACCATTCATCAGAAAAGTAAGCATTTTACAAAAAATGAAATCTTATTTACCTGCACTCGAGGCATAACCTTGTAGATCCGCATTATTTCACTCTCTGGATGCTTCGGGATCTCCAGATACAACAGCACCTAGTAGGAGAAGTAATGGAATAAGAGTCACAATCATTCAGTGAGTGACTGAATGAAAGAGAATCTCTAATGCAGAGCATTGATACGACACCACTTCTCTCCCCAATCTAGCAAAATCCTTTAACAAAGACAATTATAAGGAAAAACAAAGGTTCACAATGTCATGGACTCATGTATCTGCTCCCATCTCCAGGGACAACTATGTTGATATTATGATGCTATTTATTCTGTGGGTACAGGATATCTGGTCATATCCTGCAAGTATGGGGATTCCAGGACTTATTCTGGGAACACAGGGACATTGCCTAGTTTCATTCCAGTTTCCTCTTTTGCTTGGTTTGGGATATCCTACCTGAGGGCCATGTGTCCATTTTTCAGCAAGTTTCTAGCCTGAGAGCCAGATTTTCCAACTCGTCTCGAGCCCATTGGGGAGGGAGGAGGTTAATGATACACAGTGAAAATTTATCATCTGCACAGAGAAAGATTCAGCCAGCCTGTACCATGTGTTAGCTTGGCTCAGTGGTAGTCAGAAGACTCTCACCTCTGAGTCAGAAAGCTGGGGATTCAAATCCCATGCCGGGACTTGAACTCACATAGTCTAAGATGACATTCCAATGCAGTGTTGGGGGTGTAGCATTGTCTGAGGTGGTGTCTTTCGGATGAGACGTTAAACTGAGGTCACGTCCGCTTGTTCAGTTGGACATTAAAGATCCCATGGCATTATTCGAAAAGAGAGGGAATTTTTCCCGGTCGCCTAGCAAATAATCCTCAAATAAAATTGGCTACTCGTTTTATGGTTATTTGTGGCACGTTGTGGCGTGCAATTGTGCTGCCACATTTGCCTACAAATATATAGTCACTCCAGTAAATCATGTGAAGCGCTTTGAGATGTCCTTCCGTCATAAAAGGCGATGTACCAAATGCAAGCATTATTATTATTATTATTATATTATTATTATTATAACTGGTGAGGGGCGGGGGAATGGAGCAAACCTCAAAAGTCCCTCATTGGAAGAGAAATAGATGGGAAGATTAAACTTTTGTGTGCTTTTAGTTTTAGTGACTGCAACACCATGCTTAAGAGTTTCCAAACCAGACTAAGAGCTCCACCCAAAACAAAAGTACACCGCCTATACATGGAAATTTCTGTGTATCTAGGATAAAAGTGCAATCCAGTAAAATCCTTTAACAAAGACAATAATGAGGAAATTCAACAAATGTTCCATCTCCCAGGACAATTATTTATCATATAAGTATGGAGA
Organism: Callorhinchus milii; assembly: GCF_018977255.1. Classification (NCBI taxonomy): domain Eukaryota; kingdom Metazoa; phylum Chordata; class Chondrichthyes; order Chimaeriformes; family Callorhinchidae; genus Callorhinchus; species Callorhinchus milii. The sequence continues at coordinate 114,650,162 of NW_024704742.1, read as the reverse complement.
TATTCTGGGGACACATGTAAATTGCCTAGTTTGATATCCCTGGAGTATGCATCCCATTTACTTAATTCCAGAGAGCATAATGCACAGGCTGGCGAGAACCAAGGCGTAGAGGGCCCAAGACGTAGAGAGTGTGTTGGAATAACTGCTGGAGTTTAATCAGCTAAAAGTGCATATTTTGTCATTGAAAGCACTTCATAGAATTATACAGCACAGGACCATTTTGACCACAAAATCCTGCTGATAAGCTCAACTGGCTGGTCTGTCACCAGCAGTGCCCTGGAATACTGTAGACCAGTCTAACTCAGGAACTGGACTTCTAAGCCAACTACAGAGGGTTACTTGTTTCTGAGTTTCCGTTGCCAAGTCTGTCACCTTGAAGCCAACTCAGTACCAAGGCCTAATTTTCATGTGCTTACTATCTAAATCAGAGAGAGGAGGGGTATTGGATTTGATTAACCTTTATACTAAAGTGGAAGAGAAGCTTCTTTTATCACTATTATGTTAAGTGAGGGGTAGTTTGGCACTCAGAGAATGAGGGGATCACCCGGTGGTTTCAAGATCAACATAGAAAAATACATAAAACGTACAAATGTAATCAAAATTTTTGAATAGAGCATGAAAACATACCTTTCCTTTCATGTCGACATGAAGAAACTCCAGTAGCGTGTACTGCTTAATTTCACTAATATGCGCCACAATCACTCGAGTGCCAGCGGCTTCAAGGGCCACAAACACATCAGATGGAAACTCACGGTGCTTCCACTTCATCATCAGATTTCCAGCCCAGCCAGCAGCCTATCGAGACACGGTGTAAAACATACACAAAATTACATACACAGCAGCGAGTTCATCAACAGCATTAGTCCACATTCAATCCAACTCCCAAGTGAGTTTGCTCTGCAGATTGTTAAATAAAACAAACTCAAGGTCACTTTCTCAAAACCTGTGCTTGCTCTGGGATGTTAAATCTTGGGATTTCCCAGCCAGAACAACAATCAATAAAGAGGATCTAAATTTTCAGGCAGTAAAGTACTGACCTACTGTTTGGAGCACATTTCTTGCTAATCCTTCACAGAGGAGTATTATACTCATTAACGGCAAACAAACATATTACAATGTAATTCTGAAAGGATCGTAAAGTATACAGGATAGAATAACAAAACAAACTCAGAGCCTAAACAACTGCTTGGGATCAACTGCAAGATCACTTAAAATGTACCTCCAATCAATCGCCAATGCGTCATTAATGCCCGTCTCATTAAATAAATTATTACTTTACTAAGAAATTACATTTGATATATCGCCTTTCACGAGAGGTGGTCATCTCAAAGTGCTTTACAGGAAATACCGTAAAGTGTAGTGACCGTGTATTTTCTAGATGGATCTCATGAATAAGGATAAAATAGGCCAGTCTATTGACTGTTCTTAACACACAGAGAAGGGGTAGTTCGGCACTCAGAGAAAGAGAGGATGGAAGCACCCTCATTCTCTGAGTGCTGAACAAGCCCTTTTTGCGTTTAGACAAATCAGCACAGACCTGATGGGCCAAATGGCCTATTACCTTGCCATAACATTCTAAGATTCTACATGGGATGCTCTCTGAGGGGAAACAATAATAATAATAATAATGAGACAGAGGGACAAATAGAAGACAACTACATTTTGAAAAACAATGTGAAAGTTTGCCAAGGTAAAGGGAACAGAAATTAGGAGAGATTTGCTGGGAAAACAAGAACACAAATTTACATTTGTTTACTACCTTTCACATTGGAAGAACGTCCCAAGGCACTGGACAGTCTAGGATCTGCAGCTGAACTGAGGGTGGGTGCCAAGAGTGGTGGGGTGAGGGGAGGGGGGAAAGATGACCAAAGGCGCAGTCAACGAGAGAAGTCTTGAGTGGACCTTGAAGCAAGGGAAGGGACAACTCATAGGGACGCCACGATGGAGTTCCAGAGAATGGGGGCACATAGGTTGAAATCCTGACCTCCATTGGATGGGGCAGGTCAAGCGAGGGATGTGAAGCAGGCCAGTACCTGCTGAGCAGAGGAACAGATGGGGTATAAGGCTTGAGAAGGTATCCGAGTGGAGTAAGACCATGGAAGGGTTTAAAATTAAGGATGAGCATTTTGAATTTGATCTGCTGCAGATGGGTGGTAAATCAATAATAATTATAGTAATAATCCTTGCATTTGATATTGTGCCTTATCACGTCGTTGAGACGTCTCAAAGCGCTCCCCAGAATATATTGTAAAGTGGATTGACTGTTTATTTTGTGGACAAAACGCCCACAAAATTTGTTTTGGGTAGCATAAGCCCACAATCAAAGAAAAGTCAGAATAGCACTGTAAATAGAGATTTAAACAGAAAGCCCTCAGCGGCAAAATTTAACAACATAACTGTAAAACTGGGAAGGGTTTCTTTTTACAATACAAGGTGGAGAAAACTACAGACTGAACTTACATTTCTCACAGGTTCGTTAGCAACCTTGAGCAAGAGATTAGCTATAGTACTGTAGCATGGTGACTCATTGGAAAACTTTTTCAGAGAACCAATGAGTGTACTGAGGCTGACATTTGAGTAGACTTTTAAGCCATGTTCTTCCATAGTGACTGTGTAAAGTTCTGAGATTCCTTTCACATCGATCAGGATATTATAAGGTCCATCTTGCTTGTAGACTCCTGTGACAAAGATAGTGAATAGAGGAAACATGTTTATTTCTTAATGGTCAGAGACAGTTAGATTTCTGAGAACAAATGTTCCAATTAACAATGTCTACAAAAAATCTAAACCAGAAAGTGAATAAGTAATACTTCTCCTGCCTGTGTCTGATTCATTTAATGATCGGCATCTCGCCCACAAAATGCAGTCAATCCATTTTACAGTATATTCTGTGAAGCGCTTTGAGACATCTCAACGACGTGACACAATACAATATAACATTACATTTGTAAAGTGCCTTTCACGTTGGGAGGATGTCCCAAGGCGCAGTCAGAGATTAGGACCCAAGCGGGGGGTGAGGGTTGGGATCAGGGAGGGTGGAGGGCAGGGAGGGTGGGGGTAGGAGGGTGGCCAAAAATACGGTCGAAGAGGAGGGTCTTGAAGCGTGCCTTGAAGGAGGCAAGGGAGGGAGCAAGGCAAAGGGAATGTGGGTGTAGTTCCAGAGGGTGGGGGTATAGAGGCTGAAGGCCTGACCACCCATGGTGGGGTGGGCCGGGCGGGGGCCATGGAGCAGCCTGGAGCCTGCTAAGCGGAGGGAGCGGACAGGTTGATAAGTGGTTAGCAGGTCAGAGAGGTAGGAGGGGTCAAGGCCATGGTGGCCTTGAAGATGAGGATAAGAATTTTGAACTCAATCCTCTGGGGGATGGGGAGTCAGTGGAGCCGAGTGAGGGTGGGTTTGATGAGGTCCCGGTGCCTGGTGCTGTAGAAGGTACGAGCTGCAGAGTTCTGGATGATCTACAGCTTGTGGAGGCAAGAGTTGGGAAGGTCAATAAGCAGGGAGTTTGTAGTTGAGCCTGGTTGTAATGAAGGCGTGTATGAGGATTTCGGCAGCCTGAGGGAATGGCAGAGTCGGGTAATGTTGCGGAGGTGGGGGAAGGCAGAGCGGGTCATGGCAGGGATGCGGAGGAGAAAGAACAGTTGAGGGTCGAACAAGACGCCTAGGTTCCTGACTGGCTTGGTGAGGTCAGGAACCCTGATGATATGGTGCTATATTAAATGCAAGGAATATTATTATTTCTAATAACTTAGCAGCAAGCTTGCTACAGAGAATTACTCTACAAGGTGATCAAGGGAAAGGGGGAGTTCAATATCATAGATAAAGTCGACACTTCTGAGGTAAAAATAGAACGATTTGGGGCTCTAAGTTATGAAATAAGGCTTGCAGACTACAATAATAATTCACTTCAATCCATGACTGTTTGTGGGACACTGCTGTGCGCAATTGGCTGCTGCATTTCGTCCACAAAATAAACAGCCAATTCACTTTACAGTATATTCTGTGAAGCACTTTGAGACGTCTTGAAAACGTAATAAGGCGCTATATCAAATGCAACAATTGTGGGAGGAAGAAGGGGTTTTTGTTCCATTATGTTTCTGCAGGCGCCTGTTGTCACTTTAAATTGTGTAGCATCTGTGGGATTGCGCAGTATACATGGCTTATTGAAAGGACTGCTGCACTGGATTGCACACAGCAGTTCCACCTGTATATTCCACCTGAAAGACACTTTTCCCCACAATGCAGGAATTGCCACTTCAGCTTTAAAGCAAACAATGTAGGAAATGAAAAAGTTGACCAACAAAGACATAAGGTACCTTTTGCAGTGTCTCCGTGTACAAGTTTGACAGCCTTAGTGACATGCTCGTGCACTAACAAATACAGCTCAGTCAGTGTCGTAGGTTGGAACCATTCAGTGTCATTCTTTGAGAAAAGCGCCTTTTTGGTGTTCTTCACGTGACAAACGCAACTTAATTCTTTTGGCAAATAGGTCTGATTGAAAGCCTGTTTCGTCCTGGGACAAGTTTGCAAATCCTTTGAACACATATCAAAAAAAAGCACAAGCAAGTACAGATAAGAATAAGGTCTGCATTTAATATAGTAATGTAGTGCATTTCATGCCAGGAAGATGATAAAAAGAGCTTTGCAGCATTTTACTGTATAGGACTGTGTATTTCATAGGCAAATGTGGCAGCCAATTTGCATATCTACAAACAGACAAGAAGTGAGTAACCAATTTTATCTGTGGAATTTTTGGCCAGCCACTGGGAGAAATGCCCTTCTCTTTTCGAATGGCACCATGGGATCTTTAACGCCCACCTGAACAGGGTGATGGGACCTTGGTTTAACATCTCATCCAAAGGTTGGCACCTCCAGCACTGCACTGGAGTGTCAGCCTGGACTATATAAGTTGTAAGTCCCAACGTGAAGCTTGAACCCACAACCTTCTGACTCAGAGATACGAGTTCTACCATTTTAGCCAAGCTGACAGTAAATAAAGGGAAAATGTAATGAAGAGCGAGAAAGCTTTCTCTAAAGTGTGTTTGCTCAAAGGATCCCAATTAGATATGAAAACAATACATTTTTACAATCCCATCTCCAGACTGTTCAGTACTGGCTCGTAAAACGCAAAATAATTAGCAGTACTGCACTTTGTGGGATTAACTCTCAAGGCTTCCCAGTAAACGCAAAGGTGCTAGTCCGGTTACTCCCCAAACCCTGACAACACTCTGAGAAAAGAAGCTCTTTCAAGCCTCTCTTTTTAATACTCTAGTCACAATCTTAAATTCGTGTCCACATGATATTCTTTGTGTAAAATTTCAATTACTCCAATTAGGCAATAATAAAACAGGTGATTTTTTTAATACATAAAAGTGTTCCTTTAAGCAAGAGGAAGAGATGATTCTGAAACAAATCTGGATAAAAACACACTTTTGCATTATTGTTATGTACATGAATCTTCATTTTCGTATAACAACAAAAACAACACGATTACATTTGTATAGCTCCTTTCACGTCGGGAGGACATCCCAAGGCACTGGACAGTGTACAGGATTTCAGACCCGAGCTGGGGTCAGGGGGGCAGAAGGGAGGGGAGGGGAAGGGGGGTGACCAATGGCATGGTTGAAGAGGAGGGTTTTGAGGCGGGACTTGAAGGAGGTTAAGGAGGGGGCGAGGCGGAGTAATTGGGGGATGGAGTTCCAGAGCTTGCGGGCTGAAGGCTCTCCCACCAATGGTGGGGCGGGTTGGTCGGGGGACGTAGAGCAGGCCGGAGCCGGCTGAGTGGAGGGAGCGGGCAGGTTGGTAGGTTGGTAGGCGGGTGGGGTTGGTTGGTAAAACAGTATTTCATGGGATGTTGTTGCTTGCAATTTGTGGTTATTTGTGGAGCTCAGCAATAAACTATTAAACTGGATTTTCGCATACATGACAACAACAAATTGCATTTGTGTAGCACCTTTCTTGTCAGGAAACAGTTTCAAAGCACTGGACAGTTGAGCACCTGCTCTAGGGGTTAGATTTGTGAGCGGTTGGGTCTAGGGGGGGAAGGGAAGATGACTGAAGGCGCGGTCAAAGAGGAAGGTCTTGAGACGGACCTTGAAGAGTAGGAGCGAGGTGAAGGGACTCTGGGATGGAGTTCCAAAGAGTGGGGGCATAAAGGCTAACTCTCCCAAACCATACATAAGCCGAGACAAGGGAAGGTCCCGAGATGAGATAGAAGATGATCGCAAGCAGGAGTGTGACTTTGCATTGGTCGTGGATCTTACAATATTCCCACAACTGTTTATCAAAATGCCATTTCACAGTAGGACAATCCGAATAATACAGACCCCTAATCGGGAAAATAATAAAATGCAATTTAGTACTCAGCTTTAGAGACTGTTTCTGCTTTACCTCAATGTCAATTACAGATTCCTGCTTCTCCACGTCAGTATCCCTGGCAAAAGACTTCATGGCATCGAGGATAGATCGATATCCTACATTTACCAATTAAAGAATATCAAATTATCAAACTGAACTGATACGACATTCTTCACAGTGGCTCAATAGTGAAAGTTCCTCTCATTCTGTTCAACGTATGAAAGGAGTTGCTCTGCTGATGCCTCAGTTGTTGACGTAATTGCTGAGGGAGAGACTCTGCCAAAGAGATCAATGAGATCCCAGGTTCCATCCTTTCTCTGTGCTAAATTAGCCATTATATGCATATACAACAACTTGGATTTATATAGCACCCTCCACGCCGGACGGTGTCTCAGAGGGCTTCACAGTAACGAATCCTGGGACCGAGCCAGGGGGAGGGGTAGGAAGGTGACTAAAGGTGCGGTCGAAAAGAAAGGTCTTCAGCAGGGACCTGAAAGTAGGAAGAGAGGGGGTGAAGGCACGGCCGCCGAGGGTGGAGCGGAGGACTCAGGGGACGAGGAGGAGGCCAGACCCGGAGGATCGAAGGCAACGGGTGGTGTTTTGAGGAGAGGGGAGGTAAGAGAGGTAGGGGATGCAGAGGAGTGGAGGGATTTGAATACAAGGGTGAGGATCTTGAGATCGATCCTCTCTGGGATAGGCAGTCAGTGCAGTCTGGCAAGGACTGGAGTGATCGGGGAGCGGAGTTTGGTGCGAGTGATATATTTGTATATAAATATATATTTGAATCCAAGGCACAGTTTTCTGTATTGTATTTGTAGTTTTTGATTTAAAAAGATCCTCCAAAACGAGCATATGCCTCAGGTTTTAAAAAACAGCTTGATGCTGTTGTAGGGAAATGGTAGGATGGGTGTTCTGGAAGGATGAGATCGGATGCGCTAAAGGCTTAATCCAAACAAGGCTGTGATCTTGTGATTTAGATTCAAGTAAATAAGGTAATCTCAAATAACACAATAGCTGCGGCATTATAATAATTGTCTTCCGTAATTCTGGGTTCAGAGAAAAATTAGCCAAGATTCCCATTTACAATCGCTCTCCTATCACTGAAAATTGTAAAGTTTCCAGCTCTATGGATAATGATCAGGATCAAGTAATATGCCTGATGTGTGGTTTGGATAACCCTATAGAATTTTGTAAGAAACTGGGCAAAATCAAAGTACAAAAATAAAAATCAATAAGAGGATCAGAGACCGAATGGCCTCTTTTTGTGCTGTACGATTCTATGATTCTAAAGATACCCTGCACTAATTGGGGCAGGCTTCATTTCGAATAAGCAAACAGTGTGAATTATTGGATAATCTCGAAAACCTCCATTAGATCATCCACTGCCTTTAGCTTACTCAACTTTCAACTTCTCAAGTCAACAAAACTGTATGAAGAAAAACCTTCAAGTCAGAGCAAACTAGTTCAAAGATACCAAATAAATTATTTATTTCCCTCAAATTCCTGCCTGCTGAAGAACTCACAAACCTGTGCATCTGCAGACATTGCCATCAAAGTTGTCCTCCACTTGTTGAGAGCTGGGAGATGGATTGTTCTTCAGAAACCTGAGGAAGAGAGAGGGAATATTGAAACTATGCACCAGAACCATCAGAATTTGTACTATTTCAGTCAAAAGTCATGCTTCATTCTAAATTGAGAGTTCCGTCATTAAAGTTTTCTGTGATTTATGCAACATCACAGTGATCATTTTAAAACATCCTTTGTGGTAGCAAACAAGCATATATGCAGTTAAACATCAAAGTGTGCTCAAGTATTCAGAGGTCAACTTTTCATTATAAAGTCTCATTCAGCTTTAAAAAAAACATTGCTTTTTCAGTACTGTAACAAAATATCTGCTAAACATTTATAGATTTTTTTGAAATCCTATCTGTGCTTTGCCACATAACAATAAAAAAAACCTTGCGTTTGATATAGCACCTTATCAAGTTGTCAAAACATCTCAAAGCACTTCATTGGATTTATTGCAAACTGCAGTGACTGAAGTGATTTGCAGGCGAATAACAACAACAACAACAACAACAACAACAACAACAACAACAACAAGATTCCATTTATAGAGCGCCTTTCACGTCAGGAGGACGTCCCAAGGCGCTGCACAGTTGGGTCATGACCCGAGCAGGGGGGAAATGGTCAGGGTGAGGGGAGGGAAGGGAGGGAGAGAGGAGGGGGGAAATGGTCAGGGGAGGGGAGGGAGCGAGGAGGGGGGAAATGGTCAGGGTGAGGGGAGGGAAGGGAGGGAGCGAGGAGGAGGAAGAGAGTCGAGAGCTGAAGGCACGGTCAAAGAGAAAGGTTTTGAGACCGGCCTTGAAGGAGGAAAGGGAGGAAGCAAGGCGAAGGCACTGGGGGATGGAGTTCCAGAGCCTCGGGGCTGAGAGGCTGAAGGCCCGACCACCGATAGTAGGGCGGTTGGGGCGGGGGACGTGGAGCAGACCGGAGCCAGAGGAACGGAGGTTACGGGCAGGTAGGTAGGGGGATAGTAGGTTGGAGAGGTAGGAGGGAGCAAGGCCGTGAATGGCCTTGTAGGTGAGGATGAGGATCTTGAAATCAATCCTCTGGGGGATGGGAGCCAGTGGAGACGAGCGAGGGTAGGAGTGATGTGGTCCCGAAGCCTGGTGCGGGACAGTACACGAGCTGCAGAGTTCTGAATGACCTGCAGCTTGTGGAGGGAGGTGCCGGAAGGCCGGCGAGGAGAGAGTTCCCATAGTCCAGCCTTGAGGTGACAAAGGCGTGAACCAGGGTTTCAGCAGCGTGAGGGGTGAGGTAGTGCCGTAATCTGGCGATATTCCGGAGGTGATGGAAGGCGGTGCCAGTTGTGGTGCGGATGTGAGGGAGAAAGGACAGCTCAGAATAATAGATATTATATAAAATCATATTTGATAAAATGTTTTGCAAAAAAAAGCAACAGAAACCCCAAGCAGCAAATGTATAAATTGAACACAAATACTCTCTTCTGACTCCATGAGTTTTTTTTAACCCAATGACGTTTCGTAACATGCATACCTATTCATTAGTCAAAATGATGTGAAATTAGGGTACATTATAGTGCAACTCATAGAGATGTCATCTTGCCCAGAACTGAAAGGAGGGACACCTGAGATAAACTAGCAAAAGCAATGCAGTATTGAAACCAAATCCTTCACAATACCATAGAATGGCTTACGACACTTAGAAAAACACTATATTTAAGAATTTAAGTTAACTGGTATCCTATCGAGTGAACAGACCTGTGACTGGACTAATTTAGGTTTGTTTAACCATTGATCAATTTTGCTGGATTAGGGAGTCAGTCTGCTTACATTGACTTTCTGCTGAAGTTAATGTTTTCCTGATGGTGAGCATCTTTGGTACATGCCCACTTAAATCGCTGATTTTTTGGGGGACAGCCAGGTGTCTGACACATGGGGAAACCCATCACCATGCTTAAGAATATCCAAACCATGCTGAGAATTCTACATGTGTACAGAAGTTTCTCTTTGTTTGAAATGGAATGAGCACGCTCTCCCCTGAGGGGCGCACACTGCTCACTTAATCCTGGAAAGCATTAGACACATACTGCATGAATTAATGCTTAGGGATGTTTGTTAATCTGCAGTCAGTCATCTGATGGCAAACAATGGAACTCGCTCCTTGGCAGATAATGTGTTGATTTCGCTTTGGCAAACATTTCAACACTTTCTTGCCTAAATTTTGAAGCACCAATATTTAAATTAAACATTTTGCCAGGAGGTCAAATGCTACACTGTAGGTATCCTTCAGATAGTCACTTTTTTTCCTTGAGCATTAACTTCCTTCAGCCTCAACTTCCTTCAGCTGAACATCAACAAAATTGAAACCATCCATTTTTGCTCTCACCAGTAGTTTTCTGGCCTCGGACTCAATTCAATCAGCCTTCCTGAGAGCTTGCTCCAGCTAGCTAAACCAGTATGTAACCCTGGGTATTCGTTTGACTCTCAGCTCTGTTTCAAACCTACTTACGGTTCTTACACAGATCGCCATCTTCCATTTCTGAAACATTGCCTGTTTGCATGTCTGTCCCACTAGCAACCACAACTGAAACCTTCATCTTGCTTTCTGTTAATTTGAGGCTTCATTTCTCATCATCTCTCCTCTCTGGCTTCAGTAGCTCCACTCTCCATCAGTTGCATCTCATACAAATCTCCACTGCCCATGTTCTCTCCCACACCAGGATCAACAAGCCCATTAACCCCATCCATTCTCAGCTCTATAGGCTCCCACTACCTCAGCAAATCAACTTCAAGATAATCATTCTGTCGTTCAAATTCATGTCCTTCCACCTGCTACAATCTCCTTCGGCCTCTGCTGTTCTGACTCTAGTCCATGACTTGTTCCTTATTCCCTCCAACCTATCAAGGGTCAAAGCTTCACAATTCTCTACACATTCTCTGGACAAATTCCCATTGCCTTGTGCAAAAGAAGATGGTTTCAGCTCACATGGGAACCTAACCGGTTCTCAATACATGAGACTCTGCAAAGGCCAGTGAACGGCCTAAGGATTTAACCCTCAAACTCACACAGAATCCAGAAGAAAGAAATCAGGCTATCGTGTCCCCCAGCCTATAAGGTCTACTATTGGTGGGCAGGCTTTCTGGCACCCGACAACCGCTCTCTGGAACTCCATCCCAGAGTTCCTCCAATTCACTCTCTCACCAGTAGCCTTCTGGCCTCCCCTTTTTCAAGGCACACCAACTTCAGCCTGGACACTGTCCTGAAGGATTATGCTGAGAAGGGGTGAAGTACACTCTGGTCATGCCCATTTCTCTTCAAGGAAGCAAAGGTCACAATGCAGGTCAAACTTGAGGCATACAAGACCTGTGTGCAAACAGTCCTCCATTACAGATCTGATCTCCTGGGGATGCCTGTTGTAATCATCTGAACTCTAGATATTTGCCTTGCTCCCCCCTATCTCTGCGATCTCCTAACTCTCTACCAACCTGCCCGCTCCCTCCGCTCAGCGAGATCCGGGCTGCTTCATGTCCCCTGACTCACCTGCTACACCACTGGCGGGCGAGCCTTCAGCCACTCTGCCCCCACCCTCTGGAACACCTTCCCGCAGTCCCTCAAAAATCTAAGGAAAACACATCTAGCCATGTTACCTAGTCAAAGGCTCTGGTTGAAAACATTTGAACACTTTAAACGTATTCTTTCAGTTTTTCCTTACTACTCATTAAAATCAGCCACCTGCTTTCATGACTAAAGTAAGAAGGACCTCCAACCAGTTTGTTCCTCACAAACTGCTCGTGCAATCATATGGCGATTCAGACTGAACTTAACGTTTACAGATCCACAAAACCCTGATGACCTTTGTTCACTTGGAGAGACGGTCTTGTTAGACCACTTTGAACAATACTCTACCTCCATCTTCTGACCAGAAAGTTAACTACATCAGCTACATCTGCATTGCTCCAACACTTGAGATACTTAGTTAAATCCAAACCACATAGGAGAAGAATGCTATATAGACCATGGAGGAACTGACAAGTCTTGAAATAATGGTTAACTAACATCACCCACAGGACCCAAGTATATACATCAGGTCAAAATGTGTTTGGCAAAGCCATCTAAAATTAATTTAATACTTACAGATGTATTCTGCTAGAATTACAATAATACTAATCCTTGGATTTGGTAATAGGGCCTTATCATATCACTGAAACGTCTCAAAGCTCTTCACAGAATTTACTCCAAAATATAATGAGTGTGCATTTGTAGGTAAATACTGTAGCCAACTTGCACATAGGAATATCCCACACACAGCCATGAAATGAATAACCAATTTTATCTGCTCAGAACATCAAAGGAAATTCCCTTCACTTTTCAAATAGTACCACGAGATCTTTAACATCCACCTAAACAGGCAGACGGGAGCTCAGTATAATGCCTCGTTTGAAGACCAACTTCTCTGATAATCCAGTACTCCACCAGCACCTCATTGGAATGTCAACACCAACAATAACTTACATTTGTAAACTGCCTTTCATGTCGGGAGGACGTCCCAAGGCACTGGACAGTTAGGGATTTGGACCCGATCAGGGGGTTGGGATCGATGGGAAGTGGAAGGCAGGGAGGGTGGCCGAATGCGCGGTCAAAGAGGAGGTCTTGATACATGCTTTGAAGGAGACAAGGGAGGGAGCAACGTGAAGGGACTGTGGGATGGAGTTCCAAAAGGTGGGGGCAGAGAAGCTGAAGGCCCGATGGTGCGGTGAAGCCGGGCAGGAGATGTGGAACAGGCCGAAGCTATGTTTAGATTATGAGCTCAAAGTTCTGATCTAGGGCTTGAACCCATAACTTTCTGACTCAGTAGTTTGATTGCTACCCAACTGAGCCAGCCTGACATTAGTCCCAAAGTTGGCGTTAACTAGGCAGTCTTATTTTTGTAACATCTCCATCTAGCATGAGACTAGCAAGATGGTAGAAGGCAGACTAGATGAACTTTGTTTTTTTTGTCTATATTACTATGTGCCAAATATAAATTATATGACAGGGGAGTTATTTCTAGGAAGTAGCAGAGAAATAAAAATATATATTTTTTGAAAAAGTAAAACAAGCAATACTCTGAGGAGAAATAAGAACTAAAAATTGATTTATTTGAAAAAAATGGTCGGAGATTACAAATCATTGGCAAATAATGAAGGCAAATCTTAAAATCATATATATTCAAAAATGGAAAAGCACATTTCCATCAGATAATTATTTGGGGAGGACAAGTTTGCACAGCTAATGGGAGAGAGCGGGAGAGTGGGATTGACTTGGATAGCTCTTTTTCAACGAGCCGGCACAGACATGATGGGCCGAATGGCCTCCTTCTATGCTGCATAATTCTATGATTCTACGATTTCAGGAACCATCAAGCACATGTATTTTTCTGTACTTACCCATACATCTGCATGACAAAGCCTGGACTGCAGTACCCACACTGGCTTCCATTGTAATCTGCCAGGCGCTGTTGAATGGGGTGTAAACCCTTCTTTACTGACCCCAATGCCTCCACTGTTATCACCTGATGGTTCTTCATTGACAATAGGGAGCCAATTGGACATAAACACTGCAAAATACGAACATATAAGAACCATTAAGGTTACATAAAGTTACACAGAGAGATCCGACATGGAAACAGGCCAACTAGTCTGTGCTGGTGCTTATAATCCACTCAAACAACCACGCTCTCCTATAATCCTCTATTCCTTTCTCCCTCATGTATGCATCAAGTTCTCTTACACACATTAATGTGTTCTGCTTCAACCATAGTGGNTTTTTGGTCAGCCGGGTGTCTGACACATGCCAAAACCCATCAGAGCAGATTGTGGACATGTGCTAAAACTGCAACTTCCATTTAAATAGCAAGGATAGTGTCTCGGAGCACTATTAATGCAGCATACCATATATCTCAATGATGCCTTCACAACGGAATATTATGAAAGGATAATCTGTTACTTTGGCAAATATTTTGGAGATGAAGAAACATAGTAATAAATATTTAAGTTGAATTTTCCTGTGTTTATGAAGTTTATCAAGAATATCCTATGAAGCACTTTGAGATGGCTCAATGAATTGATAAGGTGCTATATCAAATGCAAGAATTATTAGTATTATTGTATTTTGTCGATAGACAAGATAGAGATGTGAAAAGTTGCCATCTGCCTCTATTATAACCATATATAGAGATTCTTTGTAGATACTGTCCGGAATTCTCACTTGCTTCACCGTTTCTCTGGATTTCTCACCTCTATCTCTTTTCTTATATGTTTTCTCACTATACATAGTTTTCTGATTTAAATTGTGTCTCACAAATGCACTCAACGACAATCTAAGATTCTCTGAGTCCCAGACATGCAATGTTACAAAAATAATAAGGTGGGCATAATTGAAAGACCTCAAACCTGAGTTAAGCTAAGGATCAATGCGTTGATAGGCAAGAATAGCAGTGCTACTATTGCACCTCATAATGTTATGATAGTTCATGGATTCTGGGTGTTCAATCAGCTTTCCATGTTTGACGGGAGACAACAAAATGCAAAGTTCACCAAACTATGTTATCAGCAGGTCCTGCGTGTGCTGTGGCAGTTAATAACATTATTCCACTCCCAATTTTACATTCAAATTTATTTGGATGGGAAAATCATCTTTGAAGAGCTGTAGCCATGAAAGATCCACAAGTAAGAACTACAATGCAGGAATAAAATGAAGAAACACAAATACTGGAAACCCACAGCAGATCAATGAGCAGCTGATAAAAAATAAATAGGCCGAAGGGACACACCAGAAATGTTGACCTATTTTTCTTTTTATATCTCTATCTTTTTCTTTCATATTATTATTATATATTATTATTATTATTATAGGGAACCTCGCTACAACACAGTGCCCTGAGTCCAACAACTCAAAGGCTATGTTATAAGCGATGGGCTAAAATGGCCAACTTCTGGGATGTCACTGATATCACTTCCTGCGTATTACACTCTACGTGTACTATATCCCTGGGCATTATATAATGCTCTCCATTTCAAAAATAGAGTGTAGGAATAGGAGGCGCCATTCAGCCCATCGAGCCTATTCCACCAGTTTATTACATCATGACAGATCATATAACCCTATTTCCTCACACTTAATAGTGTTACCCTTGCTTCCCAAGTATTGATTTATCTCCCTTTTAAAGAATAAATTGGGTTTTAGTTGTAGTAAATCACGCTGAACCCCAGCTATGAAAACCAGGACATTATTGACTAGTTGTGGCCTTACCGAATTGATTGCCTTGACAACTCTTCCAGGCATTATTGGGTTGTCGCATTCAACCACCACAATACAGCTCCCACAGCCACCTTCATGGCACATGGTCTTGGTTCCACGAAGCTGGAGGACGGAGCGCAGGTATTCACTGAGAGGCATCTGCGGGTCCTCATCTTT
Source organism: Callorhinchus milii (assembly GCF_018977255.1). Lineage (NCBI taxonomy): Eukaryota > Metazoa > Chordata > Chondrichthyes > Chimaeriformes > Callorhinchidae > Callorhinchus > Callorhinchus milii. The sequence continues at coordinate 114,634,828 of NW_024704742.1, read as the reverse complement.
GACTGTTTTAAAGATTGGCAGAAAATACAAAACAGGTCTGAATAATGACAAGAAACCATGAAGGGAAATAATAATTAATTCCTGCATTTGGTACAGCCCCTTTCACATCAGGAGGACGTCTAAAGCGCTTCACAAAATGACTGTGAAGTGACTGCGTACTTTGTAGGTGAATGCGGCAGCCAATTCGCTCCAGCAATAACAACAATAATAATTAGCAATGTCCCAAAATGAAGTGAATGACCAACTTTAATTGGCGGATTGTTGTCCAGGACACGGTTAACGGTGAGATTTCAAAATGATAATGTCATTGTTAAACACAAACAACTATAAAGACACTTTTTTCTGCATTTTATAAACTCAGAAAAGAGAAATTGCTGAATACTAAGCACCGACTGCAAAACATTCCATTAACGTCATAGGCAGCAATCAATACTTTGTACAATCTTGACAATAAAAAGGAGACCATGCAAAAAATTGTTTTTGCATGTGTGTCATGTTGTCTCGAGAGAAATGTTCTGTTTACAGGGAAAACCCTCTAGGCAATATGAACTTTATATCATGAGGCCGCCTGGTCAGTTGGTAGCATTCTCACCGCTGAACCAGCAAATCGAGGCTTGAATCCCCACACTGGGATTTTAAGTTTAGGCTGAATTTAGTTTAGGCTGATACTCCAATACAGTGCTGGGGAGCGCTACATTGTTGGAAATGCCGCCTTCAAGTGAGATGTTAAACCAAGGTCCCATCTATCTGTTAACAATCCTATGGCATTATTTGAAAAGAGAAGGGAGTTTCTCCCAGCATCTTGGCCAATAATCCCTTAGATAAAATTGGTCATTCACTTCATGGCTGTTTGTGGGACACTGCTGTGTCCAAATTGGCTGTCACTTTCACCTACAAAATAGTCATTACACTTTACAATAAATCAAGTGAAGCACTTTCAGACGTCTTCCCGACATGAAACTCAACGCCGTTCACAAAAGCCTTCACAGAGACAGTGCCGGAAACCGAGCAAAAACAGTGGCGGAGCATGACACTAAGAGTGCCAGGTGCCAGGGCATGCAGGGATTTGAAAATGATGTGAGGATCTTGAAATCTATCCATTTGTTCGGCGATAGGGAGCCAGTGGAGTCTGGCTAGAACTGTTGTGACAGGGGTATGGAGTTTAATACAAAATATGCTGTAAAGTGAATTGACTGTATATGCTGTATAGTACGGGTGAGTAGGACTCTATCACCCCCATCTCGACCCTCCTCTTCGACCGTGCTTTCGATCACCCCGCTTCCCTCCTTGCCATCCACCCTCCCCAATTCCCAGCTCGGGTCCGAAACACTGACTGTCTAGCGCCTTGGGACATCCTCCCAATGTGAAAGGGGCTATACAAATGTAATTTTGTTGTTATTATTGTCATAGGAGGGGAGTGGGAAGTGACCGTAGCCACAGTCAGAGAGATAGATTTTCCAAAAGCTGTCTTTACCGTTATAGAAAACTCCATTCACTCGAAGGTTAAATTGTTGTGGATTCTCTGCTTCTTCTGCCGGGTTGACAATTTCTGACCGGCTAGCGTTTTCTGCCTGGAGCGGTTCTGTTTCAATGTTATTTGTGAGTCGAGCTAAAGCAATGAAATGCGCCACTGGTTAGAGAACAAAGTATGACTGTTGAATCAATAAACCTTGGCTAAAGTTCAATTACTGAAAAGATAATATTATAACACATATTGTAAGTTCAGACAAAACCGCTATGAAATTGGATAGCATAACTGTTTAAAAATAATCAGTTAACTGAGGATTTCAACCATTAAACCTAAGGCAACAAAAACAAAATAAGAAACAGAACCTCTTTAAAACCATTACGTGCCATCTCTGGAACTGTGCACAGGCATCAGTTACTTTAATAATAATAATAATCCTTGCATTTGATATAGCACCTTGTCACGTCTTTGAGACGTCTCAAAGTGCTTCACAGCATATATTGTAAAGTGAATTGACTGTATGTTTTGTGGGCAAAGTGTTGGTTGTATAGAGCACATATTGTGTCAAAGATATCTAATAAATATCTCAGAAAATGTGCTCGAGTCAGAAAAAGAGCTGCAGATTTTAGTGACATGACCACCCAGCATGACTGTCACACTGTTTCTGGAACTCCCAGATGGAGGTGGGAGGGGGGGAAAGAGGGAGAATGAGATGATAGCTGAGGATGAGAGAGGGAGGGTAAATATGAGACAGAAGTGAGAATGAGACCTGGGTGTGAGTGACCGAATGGTGTGAACCTTGGCCGTGTCTGTCCGCAGGCCACTTGACTGGTTGAAATATTGCAAAACGAAGAAACAGACCAGAAGGAAAACAAAGTGGATGAGACTTCAAACTATGAGTAAAGATTCCACCCCCCCACCAAAAAAAAATGAAATCTTTGTTCAGGGTTGAGCGGTAGAAAATGAAATTTTGAATCAACCTACTCACAGCTGTTTTACAAGGCAAGTTAAGTTAATGTTCTATTTCTACATGATCAAATCAATCGTATTTAACATTTCGCATGTTTGATTATTTCATCTAATTCTCTCTCCCCGTTCACCCACTCATGGTTCCTGGTCTGAGCTCGCTTGAGTGCGGTTCCAAGGGCTCTGGTTGCTCTCTGGTACAAGTTCCCAAGTTGACATGGTTCACAATTCAGCATTGTCATTTGTTTATGAGCGTCAACCCACAACACTGGTACATTAAGTACCTCCTATATTCTGAACTCACAACAGTCCAGTCTTGCCCCACTGCCTTTCCAGAATCCCTTTATTTTCATTAGCTCTTTCTTAAAGAGATTTCTTAAAGAAATCTTGTACATCTTCCCTCCTCTAGTCTTTTTTCCCTCTCTGGTCTAGTTCCACAACTTTCTGATTTAGTTTGCTTCCAGATTCATTTCTTCTTCTTTAAACTCGTTCCATTTCTCTTTTTATTTCAAGACACATTGCTCTTTTTCTGGTTATTTCTTCTATTTTGTTCTGCAATATTCCTCATGATGACATTCCCCATTTTTCAAACTTTGATCTTAAGTTCTTTATTTTATTAGACCCAGTTTATTTCAGCTTTATTAACTATTCCTACTCTGAACTCAAAACCTTGGTACTCACATGAATTGGATCCTGTCAAACTGGAAATGGAAAACAAAGAATTTGAATCGAATTGATAGAAAAGGGGAGAGCCCCTTTCGATTCAAATTCTTGGTTTGAATTTGGGGCTCTCCCCTTTTCTGTCAATTCGATTCAACTTCTTGGTTTTCCATTTCTAGTTTGACAGGATGCATTTCATCCCTTGGAAAGTTAGCGTCCTATACAGGTCACCCCTGCCCTAGAATCTGAACTCTTCCCTCCTGCCTTATCACGTCATTGAGACATCTCAAAGCGCTTCACAGAATACACTGTAAAGTGAATTGACTGTATATTTTGTGGGCAAAACGCGGCAGCCAATTGCCCAACAAACAATCGTGGAATGAGTGACCTAATTAATTTTTTTTCAGGGATTTATTAACCGCTTAGGTATACTGTATATATTATAATAATAAGGAAAAATAAATCAGCATTGATCGAGCGACAGCAATAGGCTGTCTTGTGGGACAGGTCTTCAAAACCCAAGACGTACAAATATTAAGGGATTATGGGGAAAGAGCTGGCAAGTGGCATTAGTAAAATAAATGGGTGATACAGAAAAACAAGCAGCAGTTATATAAATTATGGGCTGAAAAGTTGGTTCTGTGCTGAAAATTTCTGTGTCCATGTAAAGCTCTCCTCGTACACAACGCTAGAATCAGCGAGAGCTCACTGTTGCCTGCTAAAATTGTCTGTTGAAGATTTAGAATTTAATAGCTGTGTAATTGAGTGCAGATGCAATCTCACTAATTGATTTTTTTAAAATTCACATTGTCTTAGGCCAGTGTGCTGGGAGCTAAGTGTGAATATTCTCACTGGGAACCTTTCAATAGAGTGCTCTATGTGATATTGACTTTCCCTGATCCTCGGAAAGATTATGTGTGGATACTGTAGGTTAGCAACTAAATCATGTAGGACACAAAGGAAAGACAAATGTTAAGAATATTGAAGACAGGTGGATAAGTGCGTCAATATTATATTTCTTGCATCCAATGATCTGGCCACTAATCCCCCGCAGGGGAAAAAAATATGATCATTCAGTTTGTGACTGTTTGTGGGACACTCCTGTGCACAAATTGGCTGTTCACCTACAAGTACACAGTCTTTAAGCTTTATAGAAAATCTTGAGATGTTTGATGTAACCAAGTGCTTTATCAAATGCAAAGATTATTATTATTTGGCTCAGTAGGTAAATCCTCTTCACCTCTAGGTTCAAGCCCAAAGTGAAAACTTGGAGGTGGACGGTTACTGGACTTATGAAAGAGCTACTTTAGCAGATACAGTGTAAAACCCTTCACTGATCGAAGGGCTGCTGGCATGGTAGAGTATACTTTGTCTCAAAAAAAACACAAAAACATTTCCTATACTTAGAAGCTTTCTGTGGCATAACTGCCGATATCTATTATCAGTCTAAACATTTCACTCTCTCAGAGATCTCATTCTACAGTAATCCCAAATTCGACTTTTTTTTCTCTTCTGTTAATGATGGAAAGATACAAAAGATAAACACATGTATTCAAAATATGATTCTAGTCTATATTTGAGCGCTGTCCACAGCAACTTATCCAGATAGACATAACAACAACAACAAATAACAACTTGCATCTATATAGCGCCCTTCACGCATGGTAGCGTCTTGGAGCACTTAAATGCCAGCATGAAATAAAATTTTCATGGAAACAGCCTTCACATTATACCAAGTAATATAATACAGCCAGACAAGCTTGTCAATCAGCTTGCGGTTGCAAGATGCCCAAACTATTTATCCTTTTGATCCCTGTTTAAGTGATCATTCAGCCAGTTAAAAAGGTATTAATTACCCTATAATATGCTTCTAAGATGAGACTGTTTTTAATCCAATTTTTTAAAATTTGTTCAGTAATGAAACTACTGGTCATCCAATAAAGTGTCCATAGCTTCTAAAACAATAACTTGCATTTGCATACCAACTTTACATAGCATAACATCTGAGTGCTTTACAAAGACGGGTTTGGACAGCGAGGAGAGGAGAGAATGGCTAAAAGACTGATAAGGGTGGGAGGCGAGACAGAGGGGTAGAGGGAAGGAATTGAAGGTGTAGAGGGTAGGGAGACATGCAGCCAGGAGGTAACCGAGGAGAGGGCGAGCGGAGGAGTGTCTAAACCGAGGAAAAGACATAAAATGTTCCTATTCAGTACTGCACTCTGGCAAGGGTTTCACTTATTTCAAATGTCTCCAATTTCCAAGGCATATCTGTAAAAAAAAACACAGCAAAATAAAAGTGGTTTGGTGACCCCAAAAACACATCTGTGGCTCCTCAGGATTGCCTTGACTTCTGACATTTTAGCATGATTAATCCAGGATTTTCCCTAAAATTTACCATGACAGCATTGCAACTCTAGTGCGGAGCTCTGCAGAGTGATTAGAGAAACTATCTTTACAGCCTGAAACTAGGGTTAAAGGGGAACTTCACAAAAGTATATAAAATATTACAATTATAGATAAGTCCAACTCAGACGCTAGTCCCATAGCAAGCCAAGAAAGTACAAACGGTGGATTTGAATGGAAAATAGTGAAAAGTACCTAGATATCAGGAAAACACTTCATAATGTTTAAATGTGGAATAATCTGCCAAGCAAAGCGATAAAAGTAAAATATTGAGGTTATTAAAAGCACAATTATAGGTAAATACTGTGCACTCACCCACAAAAATAGGTGGGTTGTGGTTGCTATTCGAGAAAATAAAAGGCTCTTACCATAGATGTACATCTTAGAAACAGCGCTACATATTACCCGTATTTCACACTACAAACCGCTTAATGTGAGTGTTTTGCACCAGGATTTGAACACCTGTGAAACAACAGTGCAGCCTGATAAATGTATTCCACCCATTTGGAGCTTTCTATCAAAATCGCAAAAGGAATTAACTGTGTCAAGAGAACTGTGCAGAAACATCAGTTTACAACCCGCAGAAAACCTCAATTTGTATTCCAAGGCGTTCTGTCTGCTTCATTCAGGCTTTTTCTGTAAGTCGCCAAGTCTTATAATTGGCATATAAATTCAATATTTACTACACACACAGAAACATTTGATCTTTCTCCCTTCCCACCCCCGCCTCTGCAGCATGGCAAGAAATAATGAAGCCAGAGGTGAAATTTCAGTGAAATATTGAAAAATAACTTGACTGAAAATTAAAAGAAAAAGTGTTGGTCTCTTTATGACTTGCTTGGTCATGGGAAATCTTATGTTATTTAAATGGAACCGGTACAAGGAAAGTATCACCATGTCCATCAATACAGGAGAACTTCTTAAAGTGTGCTCCTTTCTGAACGTATAATAATTGTCACATCTCTGAGCGCTTTACAAAAATGAGGACCACTGAGCAGGTGTGAAGGAAGGGCTTGAGATCACAGACCAAAAACTCTCTTGGCGGACTCGGTAGGCCAGTTCCTAAGCTAAGTGTGTCTAGGACACTGCTGATGACCTCCGGGAAGGCAAAGGCACTCTCTCTCTCTCTCTCAATAAACTTCTCTCTCTCTCTGAAACGCTCTCAATAACACGGACACACTCTGTAACACGTACACACACACTCCGTAACGCACTCACCCTTTCTCTCAGTAACACACACACTCTCCTCAAGAACAAACGCACGCCGTAACACACACTCTCAATACGTAACTGTCAGAAACACATGCACATTCTTTCGGGAACACACTCTCATTAAGTAACTGCCTCTGTCTCTTTGTAACACACACACTCGATGTGTTACACACTCCCCCTCTCTCTCTGTGTTACACACTCCCCCCCTCTCTCTGTGTTACACACTCCCCCCTCTCTCTGTGTGTTACACACTCGCCCCCTGTGTGTGTTACACACTCCCCCCCTCTCTGTGTTACACACTCCCCCCTCTCTCTCTGTGTTACACACTCCCCCCTCTGTGTGTTACACACTCGCCCCTCTCTGTGTTACACACTTCCACCCCCTCTCTCTGTGTGTGTTACACACTCCCCCCTCTCTCTGTGTTACACAACCCCCCCCTCCCTCTCTGTTACACACTCTCCCCCCTCTCTCAATATGTTACACACTCCCCTCTCTTTCTCTCTATTACTCCCCCCTTCTCTTTCTGTGTTACACACTCCCCCCTCTGTGTGTTACACTCCCCCCCTCTCTTATGTGTTACACACTCCCCCCTCTGTGTGTGTTACACAATCCCACCCCTCTCTCTCTGTGTCTTACACTCTCCCCCCCCCCCCCGTTACACACTCCCCCTCTCTCTGTGTTACACACTCCCCCCTCTCTCTCTCTGTGTTACACACTCCCCCCCCCTCTGTTACACACTCCCCCCTCTCTCTCTCTCCGTGTTACACACTCCCCCCCTCTCTCTCTGTTACACACTCCCCCCCTCTGTTACACACTCCCCCTCTCTCTCTCCGTGTTACACACTCCCACTCCCTCTCTGTGTGTTACACACTCCCCCCTCTCTCTCTGTTACACACTCCCCCCCCTCTCTCTGTGTTACACACTCCCCTCTCTCTCTCCGTGTTACACACTCCCACTCCCTCTCTGTGTGTTGCACACTCCTACCCCCTCTCTCTCTCTGTTACACACTCCCCCTCTCTCTCTCCGTGTTACACACTCCCACTCCCTCTCTGTGTGTTACACACTCCCCCCCTCTCTCTCTGTTACACACTCCCCCCCCCCTCTGTTACACACTCCCCCTCTCTCTCTCCATGTTACACACTCCCACTCCCTCTCTGTGTGTTGCACACTCCTACCCCCTCTCTCTCTGTGTTACACACTCCCCCCCTCTCTCTGTGTTACACACTCCCCTCTCTCTCTCTGTGTTACACACTCCCCCCCCTCTCTCTGTGTTACACACTCCCCTCTCTCTCTGTGTTACACACTCCCACTCCCTCTCTGTGTGTTGCACACTCCTACCCCCTCTCTCTGTGTTACACACTCCCCCCCTCTCTCTGTTACACACTCCCCCCTCTCTCTCTGTGTTACACACTCCCCTCTCTCTGTGTTACACACTCCCCCTCTCTCCGTGTTACACACTCCCACCCTCTCTGTTACACACTCCCCCCTCTCTCTCTCCGTGTTACACACTCCCACCCTCTCTCTCTCCGTGTTACACACTCCCACCCCCTCTAATAATAATAATAATAATCCTTGCATTTGATATAGCGCTTTTCACGTCAGGAGGACGTCCCAAAGCGCTTCACAGAACACACTGTAAAGTGAATTGACTGTATATTTGTGGGCGAACGCGGCAGCCAATTGCGCACAGCAATGTCCCACAAACAGTCGTAGATTGAAAATGACCAATTTATCTCTCTCTCTGTTACACACTCCCCCCTCTCTCTGTGTTACACACTCCCCTCTCTGTGTTACACACTCCCCCTCTCTCTCTGTGTTACACACTCCCCTCTCTGTGTTACACACTCCCCCTCTCTCTCTGTGTTACACACTCCCCTCTCTGTGTTACACACTCCCCCCTCTCTCTCTGTTACACACTCCCCCTCTCTCTCTGTGTTACACACTCCCCCCCTCTCTCTCTCCGTGTTACACACTCCCACCCCCTCTCTCTGTGTTACACACTCCCCCCTCTCTCTGTTACACACTCCCCCCTCTCTCTCTGTGTTACACACTCCCCCCTCTCTCTGTTACACACTCCCCCCTCTCTCTCTGTGTTACACACTCCCCTCTCTGTTACACACTCCCCCCTCTCTCTCTGTGTTACACACTCCCCCCTCTCTCTGTTACACACTCCCCCCTCTCTCTCTCTGTTACACACTCCCCTCTCTGTTACACACTCCCCCCCTCTCTCTGTGTGTTACACACTCCCCCCCTCTCTCTGTGTGTGTTACACACTCCCCCCCCTGTGTGTGTTACACACTCCCCCCTCTCTCTCTCTGTGTGTTACACACTCCCCCCTCTCTCTCTGTGTTACACACTCCCCTCTCTCTGTGTGTTACACACTAACCCTCTCTGTTACACACTCCCCTCTCTCTGTGTGTTACACACTAACCCTCTCTCTGTGTTACACACTCCCCTTCTCTCTGTGTGTTACACACTCCCCCTCTCTCTGTGTTACACACTCCCCCCCTGTGTGTGTTACACACTCCCCCTCTGTGTGTGTGTTACACACTCCCCCTGTGTGTGTGTTACACACTCCCCCTCTGTGTGTGTGTTACACACTCCCCCTGTGTGTGTGTTACACACTCCCCCTCTGTGTGTGTGTTACACACTCCCCCTGTGTGTGTGTTACACACTCCCCCTCTGTGTGTGTGTTACACACTCCCCCTCTGTGTGTGTGTTACACACTCCCCCTGTGTGTGTGTTACACACTCCCCTTCTCTCTGTGTGTTACACACTCCCCCTCTCTCTGTGTTACACACTCCCCCTCTGTGTGTGTGTTACACACTCCCCCTCTGTGTGTGTTACACACTCCCCCTCTGTGTGTGTGTTACACACTCCCCCTCTGTGTGTGTGTTACACACTCCCCCTCTGTGTGTGTGTTACACACTCCCCCTCTGTGTGTGTGTTACACACTCCCCCCCTCTCTCTCTCCCCCTCCCGTGTTGTTGGCTCCCGGTGCCGAGGCCGCGGACCGGGGGTGCGGGTACAGAGAGCGGCCCGGGCCCCCCTCCCTGCCCCCGGGGCCCCTCTCCCGGGCCCCCCCTCCCTCCCTGCCCCCGGGCCCCCCTCCCCCCCGGCCCCCCCTCCCTGCCCCCCCGGGCCCCCCCTCCCTGCCCCCCCGGGCCCTCCCTCCCTGCCCCCCCGGGCCCCCCTCCCCCCCGGCCCCCCCTCCCCCCCGGCCCCCCCCTCCCTGCCCCCGCGGGCCCCCCTTCCCTGCCCCCCTCCCTCCCTGCCCCCCGGGCCCCCCCTCCCCCCCGGCCCCCCCTCCCTGCCCCCCCGGGCCCCCCTCCCTGCCCCCCGGGCCCCCCGGGCCCCCCTCCCTGCCCCCCGGGCCCCCCCTCCCCCCCGGGCCCCCCCTCCCCCCCGGGCCCCCCCTCCCTGCCCCCCGGGCCCCCCCGGGCCCCCCCTCCCTGCCCCCCGGGCCCCCCTCCCCCCCGGGCCCCCCCTCCCCCCGGCCCCCCCTCCCTGCCCCCCCGGGCCCCCCCTCCCTGCCCCCCGGGCCCCCCTCCCTGCCCCCCGGGCCCCCCCTCCCTGCCCCCCCGGGCCCCCCCTCCCTGCCCCCGGGGTCGGGCCGCCGCCACTCACTGAAATGCCAGGAGCCGCAGGAGCACCGACCACAGTCACTGTCCTCCATGTCTGCCATCCCGCCCCGGCCTGACAACCACAGCGCCTCCTGCTGGGCCCCGAGAGACCTGCACCCACAGGGCAGTGTGGGCACAGGGCACAGGCACAGGGCAGTGTGGGCACAGGGCAGTGGGCACAGGGCAGTGGGCACAGGGCAGTGTGGGCACAGGGCAGTGTGGGCACAGGGCAGTGTGGGCACAGGGCACAGGCACAGGGCAGTGTGGGCACAGGGCAGTGTGGACACAGGGCAGTGTGGGCACAGGGCAGTGTGGGCACAGGGCACAGGCACAGGGCAGTGTGGGCACAGGGCAGTGGGCACAGGGCAGTGTGGGCACAGGCACAGGGCAGTGTGGGCACAGGGCAGTGTGGGCACGGGGCAGTGTGGGCACAGGGCAGTGTGGGCACAGGGCAGTGTGGACACAGGGCAGTGTGGGCACAGGGCACAGGCACAGGGCACAGGCACAGGGCAGTGTGGGCACAGGGCAGTGTGGGCACAGGGCAGTGTGGGCACAGGCACAGGGCAGTGTGGACACAGGGCAGTGTGGGCACAGGGCAGTGTGGGCACAGGGCAGTGTGGGCACAGGGCAGTGTGGGCACAGGGCAGTGTGGGCACAGGGCAGTGTGGGCACAGGGCAGTGTGGGCACAGGGCAGTGTGGGCACAGGGCAGTGTGGGCACAGGCACAGGGCAGTGTGGGCACAGGGCAGTGGGCACGGGGCAGTGTGGGCACAGGGCAGTGTGGGCACAGGGCAGTGTGGGCACAGGCACAGGGCAGTGTGGGCACAGGCACAGGGCAGTGTGGGCACAGGGCAGTGTGGGCACAGACACAGGGCAGTGTGGGCACAGGGCAGTGTGGGCACAGGGCAGTGGGCACGGGGCAGTGTGGGCACAGGGCAGTGGGCACAGGCACAGGGCAGTGTGGGCACAGGGCAGTGTGGGCACAGGGCAGTGTGGGCACAGGGCAGTGTGGGCACAGGGCAGTGTGGGCACAGACACAGGGCAGTGTGGGCACAGGGCAGTGTGGGTACGGGGCAGTGTGGGCACAGGGCAGTGTGGGCACAGGGCAGTGTGGGCACAGGGCAGTGTGGGCACAGGCACAGGGCAGTGTGGGCACAGGGCAGTGGGCACGGGGCAGTGTGGGCACAGGGCAGTGTGGGCACAGGCACAGGGCAGTGTGGGCACAGGGCAGTGGGCACGGGGCAGTGTAGGCACAGGGCAGTGTGGGTACGGGGCAGTGTGGGCACAGGGCAGTGTGGGCACGGGGCAGTGTGGGCACGGGGCAGTGTGGGCACGGGGCAGTGTGGGCACGGGGCAGTGTGGGCACAGGGCAGTGGGCACGGGGCAGTGTGGGCACAGGGCAGTGTGGGTACGGGGAAGTGGGCAGGGGCAGTGTGGGCACAGGGCAGTGTGGGCACAGGGCAGTGTGGGCACAGGGCAGTGGGCACGGGGCAGTGTGGGCACAGGGCAGTGGGCACGGGGCAGTGTGGGCACAGGGCAGTGTGGGCACAGGGCAGTGTGGGCACAGGGCAGTGGGCACAGGGCAGTGGGCACGGGGCAGTGTGGGCACAGGGCAGTGGGCACGGGGCAGTGTGGGCACAGGGCAGTGTGGGCACAGGGCAGTGGGCACAGGGCAGGCCATCTATTGATACAATGACCATCACAACTGACCTGTGCCTGGGTTGGTAATGAACGCTCGGTGCATTGCTTCACAACAAACCCTCAGATTATTCAGTGGTATTTCTGTACGAGTGCAGAATCGCAGTCAAACAAAACGACAGTTTGATGTGCTGATCTGCACAGATGTCGGCTATCTGTGTGTCACTGGGACACTGTATGTTGCCAACCAGGAGACCATTAGACATTCCACAGCAGTGGAAAACCAATTTTTATCCTCAGACCTGAATGATTGAAGGAGGTCAGCAATTCAGCGCTTCCTGTTTTGTTGGCTCTGTTCCGAAATACTGAGAAGACTTTTGTAAAAGGTCAGCAAAGCTCTTCAGTTATGTAAGTTTTGAAACACAGTTGGATTGATGACAGCTCAAGAAACCAAGGGAACGTCCGAGGAACCATTTTAAGTCTTAAGTAGAAAACACAATGTCAGAAAAGGCAAATTCTTTGGTACTTGCCAAAACAGTGTCAGTTCTCTCTATTTACAATAGGAGGTCAGTGCAGTTGGTGAACTGTGCAGTTTTTCTTTCAAAATGGAAATAAATCAATGAAGACAAGGATACTCTCCCAAAAAATGAAAACTTGTCCCCAGATAGTCTTCAAAATAGAATTTTACAATTCTACAAATTTACAACTGCTTACAGTGTGTGCTCTGGCAATTTTACAAAATGTGATGAAGCAGTTCAATTTGTTATAATAATAATAATAATCCTCCCATTTGGTACAGCGCCTTGTGTCGCTGAAACATTTCAAAACGCTTTGCGGAATATACTGTAAAGTATATTTTGTAGGCGAAAAGTGGCGGCCAAGTGCGCACAGCAGTGTCCCACAAACAGTTGTGGATTGTTACACAAAATTAATAAAAGCCATTGTATCCATTCAACTCCAAAATACACAGCCACTGCATTTAACAGTAAATCTTGTGAAGCGCTTTGAGACGTTCTCCTAATGTGGAAGGCACTATGTGAGATGGAAGGATTATTTATTAGTGTGGCCTCTATATAAACATGAAAAACATCCTTCAGCTTCAAAAGCAACTCAAGAAAAAGTTACCTCAAAGGTAGGACTGGTAAAAGTGCAATCGTTTGTAATGAAGCAGAGAAAGAATCTTTCACTGACACATAAGGAAAGGAAGTACCCAAGGAAGAAAAATAATCCTTGGGTCTCTATAGTCTGTTGAAGGTCTACATGAAGGTCACAAACTGAAAACACTGTCAGCATGGTTCCAACCTTGAACAAACCTATTCCTATTCAGAAAGGCAACACAGCTAAATTGTTCAGTTGGTCTGGAGAGAATTATTATCTGCACAGAAAAAGGGTGATCTACGAAGTCTGAGCAATCAATTGTATTAGGTGTTAATACCATGGCTCTCTTAATTAGATATCCTTAGATTTGACACAGCACCCATAAACGTCAAAATGCTTCACAAGGGAATTGCTGTCAAGTGCAGTGTAGGCATAGCAGCAGTCATTTTGCACACAGCTAGGTTCATCAAACAGTCATGAATTGAATGACCAATTTATCTGAAGCATTGTTGGTGAGGACACCGGTAGAAACTCCTTCCTCTTTACGAACAGAGTCATATGATCTTTAATAGTCCACCCAGAACAAGGACTACTGTTCCGAAGGACAGCATTTAACTCTGTACTGTACTTGCCAGTCTATGAGCTCATAAGGCTTGAACCCAGAAACTTCTGAATCCAAAGGCTGAAAGACAGGATAACCCACTCAAGACAGATCTATTGAGAGTCACTCACCTGCTTTTTCTTTGTATCCTTTTAGAGCTTAATTCTTTCATATATTTGTCTAATTGCCTTTTAAAAGCTATTGTGGATTCTGCTTCAGCCATTGTTTGTGGCAGAGCATTCCATATCAGGTCTAACTCAGTCAGTAGCACTTGCCCCTCTAAGTGCTCTAAGTCACTACCCCATGTGAAAAGCGCTATATACTGCAAAATGCAAACAAAATTGTTGTTCAATCAGAAAATTGTGATTTCAAGCCCCACATCGGGACTCAGAATCCATAAGCTGACACTCACAGAGTATTTAAGGGAAAGCTAGATAGGTACATGAGGGAGAAAGGAATAGAAGGTTATGCTTGAAGGCTTAGTTGAGGAAAGGCAGGAGGAGGCTCATGTGGAGCATAAACACCGGCATAGACCAGTTGGGCCGAATGGCCCGTTTCCGTGCTGTATATTCTAATGTGTTCTATCCCCAGTTTCTCCAGTCTCTTCTTATAGAGTCTTCTTATGGAGTCCTGTAGCTCAGGGGTTAGAGCACTCGCTTTGCAAGTGAGAGACCTGAGTTCAATTCCAGGCACAGGGCGAAACCTTGGGCAAGTTTCCTTACTCCACACGCTTAATAATAATCCTTCCAAAACCAAAAACAATAATAAATTGGTCATTTTCAATCTATGACTGTTTGTGGGACATTGCTGTGCGCAATTGGCTGCCGCGTTCGCCCACAAATATACAGTCAATTCACTTTACAGTGTGTTCTGTGAAGCGCTTTGGGACGTCCTCCCGATGTGAAAAGTGCTATATCAAATGTAAAGGATTATTATTATTATATTATTATTATAAGTAAAGGTTCTCATCCCTGGTATCAACCTAGTCAATCTCTTCTGTACGCTTTCATAACCTTAACATCATAACTTTGAGGTCTTGGATATCTAACAGTCATTTTGTAGGTCATTCTGAAGTGCACTGTGATATTGATTTGAAAGAGATCAGATACCTTTATACCTGCTCATCATGTGGCCACATTTCTAGGTAAATTGTGAGATGCTGATCTTTGTCAAATCACATCTCTTTGTGCATCACAGAATTTATATAGTATAAAAGGAAGCCACATAGTCCGTCATGCCTGTGCTAGTGCTAGCTCCCTCACTGGATCCAGCTATTCTAATTCCATTCCTCTGCACTTTCTCAATACCTTTTAATGGGTGAAAATTGCAGCCCCTGAAGTGGTAATTATCACCACTGAGAGTTATCACATTGTTGATGAATAATGTACAGTCAACGTGATCAGTCGATAACTGAATACACTGATTCCATTAGCACCATTGAGCCCAAAACCAGAGGTTAACAATTCTTCTAACCTCCATTCTTCTTCTGGTGATATTTTGCTTAGTTTATTCTCAATTTATGCTCTCTTGATACCCACTCACTAATCAGTGTAAATAGCCTTGATTTACTCTGTCAAAACCATTTATGGTTTTAAGGAAAATCAGTGACAGTGATGTATTAAACAATGTTCTCTGAAAGAAGCTTTTGATATTCCTGACAAACTGTTTCATCTTGCCTGATATGGGGAATCTAGTAAATCCCTGGATATAAATGACTATGTTCCTTGGAGAAATAGTTGAAAAATGTCCACAGATAGATGTCCTTTTTAAGAAACCAATGGCAGATAATTGTCAGTGTGGTTGAAAACATGCTGAAGTGGTGTAACCACTGCATAACAACAACAACTTGCAATTGTATAGCTTATTTCATGCCGGATAATGTCTAAGAGTGCTGAGACATTGGGAAGAGCTCCCCATAACATGAATGTTTTTCTCCAGGTTTCCCCACATCTGTCAATGGCAATGTATGAGATTTCAGCTCTGAGACAATCTTGGGTCAGACTCAACGTCTCACAATGTACATGTGGTATACAGCACCTGGTGAATGGTACCATTTAATGCATAGCAGTAAATCTCAATTAAATGCAAAATTGAATCCTATTTAACTATTAACTAGATAATATGTTTCACTTTGACACACAGTGGCAAATACACAAAGCATTCAACGGATGAAGGCAAACAGTTGTAAAAGTTAACTGGAAGAGAGCAAATGTCTCAAAACTAAGCAATATCTCACTGTATCCCAGTAGGTACTCTATCTCAAACAGCATCAAACGTTTAGACATCAACGATTGGCTGGAGAAATGGTCCGGAAAAGAAGGTTTCCGTTTTCTGGACAATTGGGACCACTACTGGGGGAGGTGGGATCTTTACCTTGAGGATGGGTGACACTTAAGCAAGGCAGGGGTGAGCTTCCTTGCCAAGAGATTATCAAATGCTATAGGGGTGGATTTAAACCAGTGTCGAGGGGGGATGGGTATCCAAGGATAAACAATGGATTAGAGATTAGAGGAAAAAGACAAGTGGGAAGTGTAGAGCAGGTACAAGCGGACAATTTCCTCAAATGCATGTACCTAAATGCACGTAGCTTAGGGAATAAGGTTGATGAGCTGCAGGTACAACTGGCCGTAGGGGGTTACCATGTAGTGGCAGTAACCGAGACATGGCTCAAGCCAGGACAGGAATGGGAGTTAAATATTCCAGGATATAATGTGTTCAGGAAGGATAGAGAAGGTAGAAAAGGAGGAGGGGTGGCAATATTAGTTAAGGATACAATTATAGCTGTAGAAAGGAACAAGGCTCTGGAGGGCCCGACAACAGAATCCATCTGGTTAGAGATAAGAAATAAGAAAGGAGTGGTTACACTGATAATAATAATAATAATAATCCTTGCATTTGATATAGCGCTTTTCACGTCAGGAGGACGTCCCAAAGCGCTTCACAGAACATACTGTAAAGTGAATTGACTGTATATTTGTGGGCGAACGCGGCAGCCAATTGCGCACAGCAATGTCCCACAAACAGTCGTAGATTGAAAATGACCAATTTATTATTGTTTTGTTTTTTTGGAGGGATTATTATCAGGCATGTGGAGTAAGGAAACTTGCTCAAGGTTTCGCCCTGCCTGGAATTGAACTCAGGTCTCTCACTTGCAAAGCGAGTGCTCTAACCACTGAGCTACTAGACTCCACAAATAGGGGTTTACTATAGACCAAAAGACAGCAGGAAGGAGATAGAGGAGCAGATCTGCAACCAGATCGCGGATAGATGTAAGGCGAACAGAGTTGTGATAATGGGGGATTTCAATTATTCCAATATAGACTGGCAAAATAGCAGAGCTAAGGGCAAGGCAGGAGAAAGATTCATAAACTGTGTGCAGGAAAATTTTCTTGAGCAGTATATCTCCAGTCCTACGAGGAAGGAAGCATTGCTGGATCTAGTCCTCGGGAATGAAATAGGTCAGGTTGAAGAGGTTTCGTTAGGGGAGCATCTAGGTAACAGTGACCATAATATTATTAGATTTAGATTACTCATGAACAGGGACAAAGTAGAGTCAAGGGTGAAAATGCTTGACTGGAAAAGGACTAATTTTGATGGGTTAAAAAGGGCTTTAGAGTTGGTGGACTGGCAAGTAAGACTAGCAGGTAAAACGACTCATGAGCAATGGGAGATCTTCAAAGATATGATAGCTCAAGGTCTAAATAGATATATTCCCATAAAAGGGAAATGTGCGACAACCAAGCCAGCCTGGATGACCAGGGATATTCTGTCTAGGATGAAAAAGAAGAAGATGGCGTACGACAATCGGAAGCCGCAAGATACTGAGGATAGCAAAGCGCATTATAGAGAATACAGGAGTGATCTTAAAAGAGTGATAAGACAGATGAAAAGATCGCATGAGAAGAGGTTAGCGGGTAACATAAAGGGGAATCCTAAAATATTTTACAAGCACATAAAGGAAAAAAGGTTAGTTAAAGGTAGGGTGGGGCCAATCAAAGACAATGACGGCAATCTTGTTGTGGAGGCAGAGGGCATGGCTGATGTACTGAACGAGTACTTTGCATCTGTCTTCACAACGGAAATGGATGCCCCAAATGCCGCAGTATTGGATGAGAGGGTAGAGGAAATAGATCAGATTACTATAGACAGAGAGGAAGTTCTGAAAAGATTGACTGGGCTCAAAATTGATAAGTCACCAGGACCAGATGGGTTTCACCCAAGGTTGCTGTGGGAGATACGGGTTCAAATAGCGGAGGCTTTGGCCATTATATTTCAATCTTCATTGGACACAGGAGTGGTGCCAAGAGACTGGAGAGTGGCTAATGTTACCCCCTCTACAAAAAGGGGCAGAAAGACAAACCCGGAAATTACAGGCCAGTCAGCCTAACTTCGGTAATAGGAAAACTACTGGAGACCATAATCCGGGACAGAATAAATCTCTACTTAGAGGAACATGAGGTAATTAGAGACAGCCAACATGGATTTGTTAAAGGCAAATCTTGCCTAACAAATCTAATAGAATTTTTTGAAGAGGTGACTGCGAGGGTTGATGAGGGAAATGCGGTGGATGTTATTTACATGGATTTCAAAAAGGCTTTTGACACAGTACCGCATAAGAGATTAATAAAAAATTAGAGGCCCACGGTATTAAGGGGACAGTGGCAGTTTGGATTAAGAACTGGCTGAGTGACAGAAAGCAGAGGGTGGTGGTTAATGGGTGTTTCTCGAAATGGAAGGAGGTGTGCAGCGGTGTCCCCCAGGGATCGGTATTGGGACCACTGCTCTTTCTAATATATATTAATGATCTGGACTTGGGCATAGAGAGCACTATTTCCAAGTTTGCAGATGATACAAAGTTAGGTAGGGTAGTAAATAGTGAGGAGGACTGTAACCAACTGCAAGCAGACATACACAGAATGGTGGAATGGGCTGACATGTGGCAGATGGATTTCAATGTGGATAAGTGTGAGGTGATACACTTAGGTAGGAAAAATGATAGGAGGCAATATAGACTTGGTAGCTCAATCTTAAGGGGGGTGAACGTACAGAGAGATCTGGGTGTTCAAGTAAGCAAATCATTAAAGGTAGCGGGGCAGGTAGATAAGGCAGTAAAAAAGGCATTTGGTGTACTGAGCTTTATTAGTAGGGGCATAGAGTATAAGAGTAGGGAGGTTATGGTTAATCTATACAAAACACTGGTTAGGCCTCAGCTGGAGTACTGCGTCCAGTTCTGGGCACCTTACTTCAGGAAGGACATTAAGGCACTGGAAAGGGTGCAGAGGAGATTCACGAGAATGATACCAGGAATGGGGAACCTTAGCTATGAGGACAGGCTGGAGAAGTTAGGACTTTTCCCATTAGAGCAGAGAAGGTTACGCAGGGACCTGATAGAGGTCTTCAAGATCATGAAAGGTTTCGACAGGCTAGATAAGGAAAAGCTGTTTCCGCTGGTAGGTGTGTCTGTGACCTGTGGTCACAGTCTTAAGATATCTACCAAAAGAGGCAGAGGGAAGGTTAGAAGAATTTTTTTCACTCAGCGAGATGTTCGAATTTGGAATGATCTGCCTGAAAGGGTAATGAAGTCTGATTCAATAACGGCTTTTAAGAGAGAACTGGATAGGTATCTGGGGAAGACAGGTTTGCAGGGTTATGGGGAGAAAGCTTAGTGAAAGTGACTTGCTCTGTCAAAGAGCCGGCACAGACTCGGTGGGCCGAATGGCCTCCTTCTGTGCCGCAACATTTTATGAATCTATAAAATTTTCATGTACAGAATAATGAATGACCAATTGGCAGTAATAGCAAGGTCATAAACATCTTATTTTGGGACTCAGGTGATTTCATAAATCGCAAGAATTAAATTTGAATAGGTTATAAAACGTTTACCTGAACAAGCAATTTAATGGTTGAAATGATGACAGGGTATCAGCTTTTAGATACCGTTAGAATGTACATAAGGTCTTTATGTGCCGGCAGCAGATGTCATATCAAGTGTTTATGTTATGGGTGGTCCGCCTGTGATATCTGAGTAGCCCCCGCGAAAAGATTAAAATTAAGATTAAAAAGTTTCTGTTGCTTCATAATCACATCCAGTTTATTGACTGGTGACCAATTAATGATCACTGGGAAATAGCAAAAACAATGTATGTTTATTTTGCAATAAGGTACATGAGTCTTGTCTGTGAGAGGCAAAACATAACTGGCCAATTTTGTTATTGTGAATTAATAATCAACTTATTAACTTGGCTGTTAGTTTCAAGAATTCAAAGTTTGCAGAGAGTTTAAAGCAAGGTGGTGACAGTGATTTGAATTATAAATCTTGGTGCTCACGATTTTAGTGTCCGTTTCTGTTGACATGAAGCACTCTGAGCTTTATCTTACACAAATAATCCTTCCATTTGATATAGTGCCTTATCATGTCTTTGAGATGTCTCAAAACATTTCACAGAATATACTGTAGAGTGAATTGACGGTATATTTTGTGGACGAAACGCGGCAGCCAATTGCGTACAGCAGCGTCCCACAAACAGTCGTGGATTGAAGTGACCAATTTAAAGGATGTTATATAATCAAAAGTTGTTGCTGTAATGTTTGTTAAACAATAAGGACCTGTCCTTGACTTATTCCAAAACCTCTGGTTGGCTGGTGGCAATGCAGGTTTATCCAACCACTGGCTGTTATTCCCAAGTATAATTGTATAAATATCAGAGATCTGCCATTCAGATGAGGCATTAAGTTGAGGCCACCTCTGCCTTTCAAGTGGATGGTAAAGATCCCATGGTACTACTTGAAAGGGAGTTTCTCCCGTTGCCATGTAAATTGATTATTCATGTCATGGCTATTTGTGGGACATTCCTGTACACAGATTGGCTATTATGTTTGCCTACAAAATACAGTCACTACACTTAATATGACTCAATGACGTGTTAAAACATTGTATCAAACTAACATTGTATTCAAGGATTATTATTATAATACAATTACTCAAATATGATAGTATGGGTTGTAGATTTGGATTACTACCCTAGGGTTTTGCTCTAATATCTCTATGGATGATAAATGTTAACATTTTATAGTTCTTTTATCTTCTTGAAGATGTTGCTTGTCAATGCTAATTTTGAGTGGGCTGAACAGAGAACATGAAGTAGTAAGTTGTTCACGTTTTCTGCAGGGATCAGGCTCAATTCTCAAACTGACTTTTCATGTTTCAATCTTTATGTTCTTCTCAGTTTGGTTTGGAGACTCTAAAGTATGGTCATGGGTTCCCACGTGGGTCAGATACCTGGCTGGCCTCCAAAAATATAAGGATGTTCCTGGATCATTTGCATATGGAGTTTTTAAGACCTTAATCTGCTGTATTCAGTAAACAGCAAACTGTGCAGTTTAAGCTTAAGCAATGCACACTCTGTGGTCCCCAAGCCTTGGTTCCTGCCAACCTGCGTCTGATACTTTCCGGGATTAGGTGAGCAAGGTGAATCACACCAGGGAGAAAGTGTGCACTCCATTCCAAACAAACAGATTTCCATGCATACGTGGAGCTCTCAGCAATTTTGTTTGGATACCATTAAGCACGGAGCTGGGTACTCATGTGTGTCAGACACCTGGCTGACCAAATAAAAAAGATTCAATCTCAAGCAGTCTGAGACCAGTTCCCAGAACACTGTTTTTGGAATTTAAAGTTTCAGAATTTTAAGATTGAGGGAGAAAAACTATACCTTGGATGGTAAGAACCTAAGAGGGGTAAAGGAACAAAGAAATCTTCAGATTCACAGGACTGTAAAACTAGCAGCAAAGGTGAACACGATTATAAAGAATGCAAATAAAGTCCTTGGCTTTATGGT
Organism: Callorhinchus milii; assembly: GCF_018977255.1. Taxonomy (NCBI): domain Eukaryota; kingdom Metazoa; phylum Chordata; class Chondrichthyes; order Chimaeriformes; family Callorhinchidae; genus Callorhinchus; species Callorhinchus milii. The sequence goes on along the minus strand of NW_024704742.1, from coordinate 114,613,321 downwards.
TGGAGGAATAGAGTATATGGTAGGGAAGTCATGTTATATAAAACCTTGGTTAGGTCATATTTGGAGGACTGTACAGTGTTCTGCCTCAATCCCTCCACCTTGCCCGTCTTCAAATTACATCTGAAGAGCCTCCTCTTTGGCTATGCCGACAGTCATCTCCCGTCTCCCAGTTCGGCATCAAGCTCTGTCGCTGTTAAGCGCTACAAGAAGCTATCCCGCATGAATAGCACTATACAAATGCAAGAAGTCTTCGTGCTCTGGATTCATTTAAGAAATAATTTTGACATCAAATGGTCTGAAGGGTTTTCTTCCTCTGAACGTATTTCATACTACTTTTAACTTGTAGATTGTCAATACCAGATGTCATGAAATGTATACTGTGGAAAATGTTTGAAAAGGTTTGTAAATTGGATAAAGTGTGATCAAGGCGAAAATAAACCACTTAACAGCTAGTTAAACATGGGTGGATCCTTTGAAAACAGGAACACAGGACGGTATAGAATGGAAGTGACGATTGCTATCCACTGGGCTGATAATAAACTCAGATGTTACACTACCCTATTGCTCCTGTGAATTTTACCCCAAATTTGTACCTAATTCTCTCCTCAATCTGATGAAACAATTTGCCTTCAAATCCCCAATCTACAAATTCACCACCAATAATTATCAAATCTAAGCTGACCATTTATCTTCCATCTTCTGAAATGCAATGTTGAAATATAACATGTGTCAGCTTGGCTCTGTTGGTAACAGTATCACATCAGAGTCAGAGATCGTGGGTTCAAGTCCCACGTCAGTCGGCTTGACACTCAGTGCAACTATGGAAGAGACATTTACTGAGGTTTAGTCTGTTTGTTCGGGTAGGAAATCACTATCATATTTACAAATATACAATAACTATACCTGACAGAAAATACTTGTCAAGCAGTTTGAGATGTTTGAACGTTATAATAATAATAATCCTTGTATTTGATATAGCGCTTTTCACGTTTTCTAGACGTCTCAAAGCGCTTCACAGAATATACTGTAAAGTGAATTGACTGTATATTTGTGGGCGAAATGCGGCAGCCAATTGCGCACAGCAGTGTCACACAAACAGTTGTGGATTGAAGTGACCAATTTATTATTGTTTTTTTCTTGAGGTATTATTATTAGGTGTGTAGAGTAAGGAAATTTGTCTATGGTTTTGCCCTGCCGGGAATCGAACCCAGGTCTCTCGCTTGCAAGATGATTGGTCTAACCACTGAAATTCAGAAATCCATGTGGCACATTAGGTGCTACATTAAATGCAAGGATTACTATCAGGGCTCAGTTTATCCACATTTTGAAAATATCAACCAGGTCTTCAGTGTGAACATTCCCAGGGTCTGTGGCCCCTTGTAAATCAGGTACCTAATTCCAGCTATGAATCTATAGCTGCCCTTTACTGTATTCTCATTAATGCCAAAATACTTTGTACTTATTGTTCCGATGGAAGAATTGAACAGCTAATGTTAAAAGGGCATGGATGATCATTGTAACAATGAATTCAGAATAGTGCAGCAACACTGATCAGATATTACAATTAAAGGTCCAAACAAGAGAGAGTGGAAGTTGTCATTTAGTAACCATATTTTCACTGTGACACTTTCAGAAACTATGGGTGATGGAGTTGAAAGGAGTTAGTCTCGTGTCTTTGCGGAGCCTTTAAGTAACAGAGAAATTATTGATTTGTGGCACAAGTTTGAGATAGGAAGCCTGTACAGTCACTCAATTATTTTTCTGTTGTCATGTGTACGAGTAACACTTGGCCTAGCTGACAACCGAGTTAAATTATGTTCATAGTGGCTCTTTTTTTTTGTGCACATAGTATGTACTGCATAGATATTTTTGTGAATAATGCATGGCACGAGTAATTTGTTGGTTACTTCTGTCCTCTGGATCTATCTTCCCAAATATTTTGCCTTCCTTCCTCTTGGAATGCCTTTGTGTAAAACATGTCTTTTGATTGAGCTTTTGGTCCATCCTTACCTCTCCCTTTTTCCTTGCTTGGTGTTTTATTATATCTGCTAAGCGCCTTCTGATGTTCATCAATGTGAAAGTTAATGTTGCATTGTTGCAAAAAGCTTGCGGAAAAGATAAGGCGCAAATAGCTAAAAGGAACACTTTTGTAGGATTTTAAACATTTGTACATTGAATAAGGAATTCATTGTCTTTTAGTATTTAATAGGTTTCTTTAACAGTGTTTTTTTAATAAAGGAAGTCAATTTAGACTTGCTGTACAAAGATACATCCTTGACCTATTTATACTTTATTGAAGTGGTATAATTATAGCGGTGACATTAACCAGGCAGCTAGCTGCCAATGATGGAATGCTTCAACAAAATTCCAACAAAGTAAACAAAAATAATTAAATAATTCAAAAGCGCTTCACAGGATTTATTGTGAAATGGAGTGATTGTTTGTAGCAGCATAATTGTACACACACACAGCCATGAAACGAGTGACCAATTTTATTTGGTGGATTGTTGGCCAAGACACCAGGAGACACTCCCTTCTCTTTTTGAAAAGTGCCACAGGATCTTTAATGTCCACCTGAACAGGCAGAGGGCACCTTGGTTTAACGTCTCATCTGAACATTGGCACCACCAACACTGCATTGGTGTCAGCTTAGAATATGTGAGTTCAAACTCGAAGGTGAGATATGAACCCACAACCTTCTGACTCAGAGGCAAAAGTGCTACCACTGAGCCAAACTGACACAAATGTGTGGAAATACTGAGTATTGAAACAAAACAAATAATTTGGAGAATATTCCCACTGAATATTTCAGTCAAAGGCAATAATTTTGTTAAATGTCCCATACTGCAATTATAGCATTGAATACACTTACATACTTCAATTTAAAAAAAAGTGCTGGCGTTCCCGCTAACAAGCTGATTTGACCTGAAGAGGGCTCCCTTGTATAGCCATTCTGATTTCTGGCTTACAGCAAAGGCTTTTATGGTATGGCAGAGTTTACCATGTATACCTTTTGTATAGTCTCTGCCTGAACATTAAAAGATTTGCAGGCACCGTGACAACACTTCAAAATCAAACCCTAACAAATCTAGAACTACGTATCCTTAGCAACGTTCACATCTGTCCAAGTGTACGAGTTTTTTTTTGAGAACTGTACAAGCAGAGGAAAGTTTGTTTCTATGGTTACATCTTGCCATTATTCAATTGACTACAAACAAACACAGTATGTTGTCGTCAACTTTATATTCAAACGATCAAATTAATATCATGCCAATTTTTATTTTTATCCCTTATCAGGAGGGTGTGCTAGCCATTTTCTGGTTCATTTCGGGGGGAAAAAAATGTGTGCTCTTACTTTTCATTCTTCTGCATTCTAGCTCACATGTTGAGTAATGGCTGCATGAGCTTGCACTGCCATACTGTCTGAACAACATATCTTACAGCTGAGACACCATTGATTTTTTTAACATTTTAAAACAATACAGTAATACATCACACGACACAGATACATTTTCTTTGCTAACACGGAAAGAGACGACCACAAAGTGAGGAGTACTGAGCACAAGCAGCTAATGCTGAGAGCTATGCTCGACAGCACCTATTTCTTCATTTGCTTAATGGATGCCGCATAGTCAAAGATTGATACGCTTCTGATAATTCGGTGATGACTGTGGCTGAGCAACAAACACCTACTGGATTCTGCATCTCTCCATTTTCTCCATTCGCTACAATAGAACACAAAAGAGGAACATTTCTTGAATTTTTTTCTTCCATTATGTGATTATTCCTGTTGTAATGACACAGGATAAACGATCGTGCAAAATGCGAGTTACGCTAATATTGTGAAGAATGCAAGATATGGTATATTTGAAATGAATATGAATTTTGCTTAAGCTAATCCAGCCATAATATACATCAAAAAACAATTTAAAAAAAATGCTTTTAATCGAAGGTTTGGCAAAGCACGAGTAGATATAATGTGTGTTAATGTTTAAATAAAATGAGGGGTTATTAACACATGCACTATTGGTTTATCTAATCATCCATTAATTTCAGACAATCCCTGCTAAGTATTAGAATACATTAATATCTTGCATAATGTTGCTATATTCTCACATATCCACCACATTTGCCTTTCTAGAGTTGCTGCCACTTCCCTCCCACTTCCTTCTCTGGTGCAGCCACAACCCTTCCTGTCCTTTATGTATAAATACTGTCATAATTCATAAAACCATATCAACTACAGCATAGGAGCTCAGGGCTCAAGTTTATCCATATTTTGGAAACGCCAACAAGGTCTCCACTGTGACATTCCCAGTGTCCGTGGCCTCTCGTAAATCAGGTGCCTATTTCCAGCTATGAATCTAGTTGCCCTTCACAGTATCCTTGTCAATACCAAGGTGCACTTACATTTTGCTTACTATTGTAATGGAGGATTGAACAGCTAATGCACATTGAGGATGGATGATCATCGGAACAATTATTTCGGAATAGTGGTATAACGCTAATTAGCCATTCCGAATAAAGGTCCACAGAAGAAAAAGAGAGGTGAAATTGTCATTCAGGTACAGTGTTTATTCTGTAATTAAACTGTATTTGTTAGAGGAGGCCATTCAGCCCATCAAGCCTAGACTGGTGCTAGTAGAACGTAGATAACTGAAATACCCAATTCTTTGGTTTCTTTCCAGACATTGGGGTCTAAGTGTGCTCTATCTCCAACATGGCATATCTTTCTCTATGGAAACCCCTGTACAATGTGCAGATCCACCAAACCATCTCACCAACCCCAGATCTCATCAGTCCCACACACTCGCACTAGTAGAGAGCTTTTCAGACTCCGTTGTTAAACTGAAAATATATTGTGGAAAATAGACATAGTAAGATAATGTGCAGACCTACTCACTTTTCAAGTCAGGACCTCAGATGCACTGTGACATGGCTGTAGCATAGCTAGTTGGCAAATCCAGTCCCACCACTGGCCCCACCATGCTGAGCCAGCTTGTGATGTAGTTTACATCTCTGAAGAGAAGAAAAATAAAATATAAGTTGGGCCTTTTTTTCAATGTCACTATCTATGTACATTATGTTATTATAGCCCAAAGTCCAATCTCCAGTTTGGAACACATCTGTCATTGGTTTTAATTACTTTAAAACAAAACAGTACCATATATATTTTAAAAATGAAATAAAATGCAACATGAATGTATTTTGTATGACCATTGAGAACTGATGTAGGTATTATATAAATAAAACAGCTTCAAAGGCAATTGCAATAAATTACAAAAGATTAGCCTGCACAGCTGTACAGTTCCTACAGCCTGAGGTATTCTGAATCTCTAAAAGTTAGTGACTCAGAATTGTTTTCTAACCGGCACGAAGGCAGCTGGATTTTCAAGTCTTAAAAAATAGAGAATTTGAATGCAGAAACTGTGCTTTTCCTGATTGTGTTCCTAACCTTCCCACCCACTAGTTCCAAACTCATTAGGAGTTAGTGTAAATCCAACACTGGTATTATAAATGCAATAGCCCAGTACTTGTACCCCTTAATTCCTGACAAATATTCTTTCAGCCATTTCTCTCTGAAAGGCTCTTTAACCACATAACCTACAGCTTGCTGAATGGCACTACTGAAAGGCTAATTCATTTGTATACATCTGAAGCAGGCTATATATTACAAGCCAGGATTCAAGCCAGGAAATATATGGAAGTACAGAGAATTTCTAATTCAATAGTATTTGTTTAAAACATTTTTTAAAAAATTGTTGATAAAAAAAATTGCCCTTTAGTTTTCCCATCCATTAAAATTGTTCTTCTTATCCACTACTGAACCAATAGGACAGACAAGTAACTGTTTCCAGAGTTCACTCAATACCATCCTGTACCCAGTGCTCTAAGGAGCATGATACAACAACAACAATTTACATTTATTTAACGTCTTTCACGTTGGGACAAAATCTCAAAGTGCTTTACGTAGTTGACTGGGCACCCGGTGGTGGGGGGGGAAGGAATAGACGGATGGGAAATGACAACAAGAGCACAGATAGACTTTCTCTGGTATTTGCTCTCTCCCTTTGTGCCTGCTTGTCAGATTTCCATCCCTTTCTGACCGTGACTAAATAAATGACTGTATGTAGAATCACTGATATAAACCTTCACCCTGCTTCGATGTGAAATCAATCCATCAATGAACTTATCAATTCATTTTTGTAAACAAACCTTGAGGTCCCAGAGAGCTCACTATTGCAAGAATCAATTCTGGGTGTATGAATTCTTCTACCCTTTGTTAATTTCTGTCATGTCAGATCTGCCTCAGTCATGTGTCCCCCCCATATACGTTTCAATATACCATAATGATCAATAGCAGTTTTATAACAAATGGCATGGTGCAATATTACTGCTTCCAATACAGGATATCTCATCTCTTTATGGTGGTAATCAGCCAATTATGGTATAACTCCAGGACAACAGTGGCTCACAGGAATCAATGGCTAATTCACAATCCATTACATCAGAAACAAAGCTGTCCTCCCTTTCCAGCTAATGGGCAAGAAAGAATGCATGCCTGTCATACAACTGTGCTGCCTAGAAATATAATGGCAAAACATCTGTCGACAGTGGTTTCACTCTTGACATGCATTTATTACAGTAATTAGCCATAATTTCTTGTTTTGCTACAGGATGGTTAAATTGACTTTCATTTTACTTCCACTTTATTGTAAGAGCTCCTAATTCTCCAAGTTAAGGTGCACAATTTCAGGATCTTCACTGCACACAATCTGGCCACATAATGACATTTGAATAGTGCCCCGATTTGACTCTGCAGCGATTTGCAATTTTTAAAAGATTCAGAAAAGTAAAAGGGCGACCTTCAGTTTGAACGTCCCTCCACACACATTAGAAAATGCCTGTTTTGAAATGAGCAAGGCTCACAGGAGCAGAGTATTTTAAAAATGTAACTCACTACACATCTAAAGATCTGCAAGATACTGGCTACTACTACTGGCCATTCTTTGTGAATTCAGTGATACAGATCAGTCGTTCCTCAGTGCTTTCAATAATAAATAATAATCCTTGTATTTGATATAGTACCTTTCACATCAGGAGAATGTCTCAAGGCATTCACAGGATTTATTGTAAAGCATAGTGATTGTTTTATAGGCGAACACAACAGACAATTTACGTACAAAGAGCTACGAAGTGAATGACTAATTTTATTTGGGGGATTGGCCAGGACTCTGGGAGAGACTCCCTTCTATTTTGTTGAGTAGTGCGAAGGGATCTTTAATGTACATAATCAGGCAGATGGGACATCCGTTTAACATCTTATTTGAAGTATGGCCTGTCGTGCAATGGAGTGCACCTCCAACATTTCATTGAAGTGTTAGCTAGACTATGTGTGTTCAAAGTGTTGACACGAGGCTTGAACCCACAATCTTCTAAGACAGAGGCGAGAGTGTTGCCAACTGAGTTTGGCAGACACTGCAGTGGAAACAGACTGCAAAGAGAAAAACAGACTTTCATAGAAATTAAAATATTTGTGAAAGAGTAAATAATCTGCATATGTGGCAACAATGGGGAAAGACAATGGGTTGAGGCAAAATAAATTCAAAGAAATATAACCTTCCTTGTAAATTACAATTTGCCACAGCCACACAAATAATAATACAATAATTTGCTTGCATTTGATAGAGACTTTTTACATTGTCGAGACATCCCAAAGTACTTCACAGGATATACTGTGAATTGGATTGACTGTGTGTTTTGGGAGGGAAGCTGCTTCAATTTGGTTTTAAAGAGAAAGTCTTCATGCAAATACTTTTTAGTGAGGCAGAGAACTGTAACTTTTGTTACACTAGCTGTGTTTGTTTTATTTTTAAGATTCTCTATAATTATCGGTCTTTAAGGATTCACTGTCTTTGTGAACAAGATGTGTTACTTTCTTTACTAGGAATTAATGATATGAAATGTGGAATAAATCAATTTCCAAATTAAGACTGCACTTTAGAAATTTCCAAAATTCTGCAGAATCTTAAATTTAAAGGCAATGGTCTTAAACCTACGGTCATGAGAAATTTCAACCTCTGGGCTGCAAAATGAACTGAAAGTTGACAGATATCTATTTATAGCAGGTCTAAGGATCAAGCCATCATCAGTGGAGCCACTGTCACTCTGCAATCATTTTCAGAATCAGGTGTGGAGGTAACAAGTAATAAATTGTCCTTTTCTTGGAGTAGACAACTTTACCAGGCTCTTCAGCGTCTATACATTCAAAAAGGCTGGGAGAGGATCCAGGGCATTTCGTCATTTTTGAGAAATGTACAAAGGCTGTGCTTCAAAGATGCATTATCTGTTTTTTAAAATAACTGCATTATAGATTAGAAAAGCCCCAAAGGTCTGAAAATTGGCTACCTCCTCTGTGAAAAGTTGTGTGTGATTAAAAAAAAGTAGGAGTTGAGGCAAACATTTAGGACTTATCCCCTTTCAGAGGATAAGATATGAGGCGGTGGTTAGTCTGAGTTGATTGTTCCTGATAAAGAGAAAATTCAGCAGGTTACGAGGCCATGATAATGTTGTACTCATCCTGCCCAAACTGGATGTTTGGTTTTTAATGGTTTTAATTTTACTGTGAAATATTGTGATGCCAGACGGTTATGTATGGAACTTGCAATAAGCAACAAAGATGAGAAGCTGAAAGTTAAAATGTTTTTGTACCTACTAGACACTAGACATCAGTTCAGAGAGTTATGTAAGCACTGTGAAGTTTGCCTATCACCCCATCCTCCACTGGCTTCCCATCACAGAGGACACAATTCAAGATCCTGGTCCTCACCTTCAAAGCCCTCCATGATCTTGCTCCCCCTACCTCTGCGACCTCCTAACCACCTACCAGCCTGCCCACTGCCTCCGCTCAATGGGCTCCGGCCTGAGTCATGTCCCCCACCTCGCCTGCTTGACCATTGGCGGGCGGGCCTTCTGCCCCTCTGCCCCCACCCTCTGGAACTCCATCCTGCAGTTCCTCAGCCTCGCCCCCTCTCTTGCCTCCTTCAAGACCCATCTCAAGACCTTCCTCTTTGACCATGCTTCCGATCTCCCTGCTTCCCCCCCGCCCTCCATCCTCCTCATTCCCGATCCCCAGCTCGGGTCCGAAACTCTGTCCAGCACCTTGGGTTATCCTCCCGATGTGAAAGGTCCTATACAAATGTAATTTTGTTGTTGTTGTTTGTCAGAGGCATGGAAGAACACAACCAGAAGAAGTAATGTAGACATTTGCAACTAGTAATTACTAAGTTTTTATATCCACAACCATGAACAACTGGAGAGCTGAATATTTTAGTAACGACTTGCAATTTTGGGGAATTTCGTGAATCATGGATCAGATTCAACAACATGTGAAATTCGAAACAGACGTGGGGAGAGGCTCCTTACTGAAGCAAACTTAAGCTTAGCATAATGCAAGCAAGTTTTGGTCAGCCATCAGAACTCTATAGAGAAAACGCAAAATACTGCAGATGCTGGAAATCTGAAACAAAAACTGAAGTCGCTGGGAACACTCAGCAGGTCAGACAGCATCTATGGAGAAAGGAAATGAGTCAACATTTCAGGTCTACGACCCTTCGTCAGAATTCTATAGAGAACTCATTAGAGCCATGGAGAACTCAGATCACACCTCAGATTTGAAAGCATTTGGTGAGATTGCCTAAATATCCATCAGAACCAGCTCAGCAGTCCTGTGAGCAAAAATGTGAACAATAGAAAGAAAATGGCCCTATTTGTAATTAACTGTGAAGAAGTTGTATATGGTCTTTTGTATCTGCAGAACACCAGAGCAATTTCAGCCTGGGCAGCATCAAGCAATAGAAGAAATGGCAGGAGTAAAGACATCTGCGGATGATGTACTGGTATATGGGAAAAGAAGCAGCTGAAGAAACTTCAAGAAGAAGCTCAGCAGCCATTGAATGGTCATCGAAATATTGAGGTCAATATTGTGTTATTCTTACATATTACATTCCATTCCTCATTTAAGGAATGAGGCTAAAATGTTATGAATTTACGATTCTCTGTCTTGCTGCTGTGTTTTGCCCATAAAATATAGTCAATTCACTTTACAGCATATTCCGTGAAGCGCTCAAAGACGTGATAAGGCGCTATACCAAATGCAAGGATTATTATTATCTCTTATTGAATGACTACACTAACACCTTTCTCGGTTACTGCAAATTTCAGCTGTACCTGGCTTCGGTCTCGCCGAGTTTATTCTGCCTTGTACACTGATTATATAGATGCACAAGATCAAGCTCAGACTAACCCGGACCACCAATAAAACACCAGGAAATTGCGCGTCAGTCTTCACAAAATAAGAATGGAAATATATTAGCAATCATGCCAGCTTTTTCCAATTAACAAATAAGCTTTTAATTCCAAACATATAAGCAAATATTATTAATTTTTATATATATATGACATACACAGACTTCAAAAGTAGAAAGTAAAAGAATTAAACAAAATAGATAATTCTATTCTGCTTTGTAAAAAACGGTACACAGAACTGTCAAATAATCATAAACATTTGATATTTTTTCAGGATCTTTCCACAGAGGCATCACAACACTCCTGACACCGTGTTTCACCTCTCTAGCATGTTCAATCACTTAGAGAAGCCAGGCTTTATACCAAATGAACTGTTTATTTAGAAAAGCCTTTGTTGGGTCAGTCACTACTAGTCTCTGACCCACTCACTGTTCTCTAGTTTCTACAATAGCTGCCACAAAATACATGATCAAAGGTAATTCCTCAGCTTGTACACTGCATGGCTCTGTCCTAATACTTTATCTAAACTGTGTATTAGCTGCTTCATCACAAGAATGCACCTCACTGGATAACTGACTCCCAAGAGAAATGTGCTCTATCTCAGTTTTGTGTAACTAACCATTTGGGAACTGACTGTCCCTTAGGGGTTATTCCTACAACAGTTTGTTTGCTAGTGTTTTGTAAAACAGTGAAGCATTTTTTAAGCCAATCCTTTTCATACAGCAGATCTTACACTCAAGGGTAGGTCCCCACCACCCCCCACAAAGGCTTTGTCGATGTTCCTAGAATTAAATCCAGCAGAACAGACAGCTGAGAGTATTCCAAATGCAAGAGTAAGTGAAAAGGTTTTGCGATTGGCATATATCTACCAGCATTCCCTGAAGAAAGGTATCAGTCATAGGAGTTTGGCCCTGTTGATGACTACCAGGCTTTGAACCACTTGCAGGTGAGTACCTTTGACTCACCAAGCCATTAATAGGCTATAATCATTATGCAGTTACAGTGTAAAATTAATTACCTGACGTAATAGAGCAGAGCCACTGTCACCTCCTCCCACCAAACCCCAACACACACCCCATGTGTAGAACTGACATTGGCAGATAATCAATGTTTTACTCTACAGGTACTGGGTGGAAATATTCAGAATAAACTCCTTGAAATGCTTGAGAGATGGGCTGTGGTCATTACTTATAAATCGGAATGTGGTAGTCCTCTCCATTAGATCTGCATTACAGGTGTCTTCACTTTGGGATTTCCTAGAAGAAATCTGCAGTATGATACTTCTGTTACTTTTATATGTACTCGGGTTTTAACACAGGAGGAATATACAACAAGGAGGTAAAGGAAGCCTTGCCTGTCAGTGCTAATTGGGATATTCGATTTGTCATCTCTGGCCTGAACTCAAGAAAATTAATTTGGGTAATTCCAACTCAAATGAACGAAAGGAGGAAAGGAAAAGAGGTCATTTCATGGACAAAAGTAACTTCAACACATGGATTTGTGACAGTGATAACAGTTGAAGATACACCCAAAGTGGATGCTATTCAGGTATTTTGCAAGATCTCCCTTGGGGAATGTTGAAGTCTTGCAAAGGAGCTATACCCTCTCAGGGGTTTGGTTCACCCACTCTTATGCCTGGGGCTGTGTTTTTGCTTGCATCGGATATTTGGGCGATCAAAAACAATTTAGCGAAGATTGATACTTAGCAGAATTTTGGAAGACAAATACATTTATAAATCTCCTAAATAATTTCTACAATGTCCTCATGTGTTAAACATTCTTCTCTGACCTTGAGGCTTTGTACCTTTTCTAGATATTGACTTTCAAAAGCTGAAAAGCAATAACTGTAGACATGAAGTGCAAAGTTATTTCTACCAACCAAAACAGAGCAAATTATATTGCACTGTGAGAGAATAAATAGTCTTGGTGATATTCATTTGCTGGAAAGATTTCATATTTGCACCTGATGCATGTGTGGTCTTTGGGACTTATTTTATATGGCACAATACTGTTTCAAGAACAAAAAATGTCTAGTATGGAAATTTTGCATGTTCTCTGCAACTTTCAATTGCTTTGAATTGCCCAGAAAATATACCATCAATTCACTTTACAGTATATTCTGTGAAGTGATTTGAGCCATCTCAATGATCTGATAACATAGGAACAGGATTGGGCCATTCAACCCTTGGAGCCTGTTCCACCATTTAGTTAGATCATGGCTGATCTGTACCTCAACTAATCTTTTCAATTCCAATTTCTCGCTTTCTCCCCATATCCCTTAATATCCTCACCTACCAAAAATCTATCAACCTCACTCTTTGAAGGTGTGGATGGATTTGGGGGGAGAGAATTTCAGATTTCTACCATCCTTTGAGTGAAAAAATGCTTCCTGATTTCACTCTTAATTGGCCTGGTTCTAATTTTAAGACTACGCCCCCTTGTTTTGGATTCCCCCACCAGAGGAAATAGCTTCTCTGTATCCACCCTATCGAATCCCTTTATCATCTTAAATACCTTAATCAAATCACCTGTCAACCTTCTAAACTCAAGAGAATACAATACAAGTTTGTATTTTCCTCGTAACTGAATCCTTTTAGGCCTGGTAACATTCTGGTGAACCTGCGCTGCACCCCCTCTAGGGCCAATATAACTTTCCTCAGATGCCCAAAACTGAACGCAGTACTCCAGATGGGGTCTGACTAACGCTCTATACAGCTGAAGCATCATTTCTTCCCCTCTGTATTCCAGGTCTCTTGAGATAAAGACCAACATTCCATTCACCTTTTTGATTACTTTTTGCACCTGGAAACTATACCTAAGCTGCTATATCAAATGCAAGGATTATTATTATTATTTTTATAAATATGCATCAAAGCCAAAAAGTCTCCAAAAATCCAAGATGGTGATGGCATTAAAGCTACAAGTTAGAAAAGATTGACTGAGCATTGTTCCTTGAAGAAGCGAAAGTGAGTCACTGGGAACAACAACGGGATAAAACTAACTTACGGTTAGATTCTGCACATTCTCTGCACCTTTCTAGTGCTTTGACGTTCTGCCTGCAGCAACAAAAATGCTGCTTGTTTTACTTGAAGAGTCTGCAATGACAGTTTCCAGTTCTTCGGTGAAGCAACCTCAATCTTCCCATTTCTCTTGTCATGAGGGTTAGACTATTCCAACAATGAAAAATGAACAGAAGTACAGCAGTTCTAGTAGAGAGATTTCACCATTGCTAGGAATTCTAAAATGCTACTCTCTCACTGGAAGAAGGAAAGCAGCAAATAGACACACTAAAATCCTATAGCAAGACACGTTGTAAAGATCTAGATTAAAAAAAGGGGCGAGGCAAATAAAGCAACACATCAATGTTGCTGATAGACTGCACCAAAGGATATAATAATGTAATATAGCCTGTTTTTACATTGATACAAGACAAGGGACTTGTTTTTACTCCTTGTTTGGAACGTTGTGAAATTGAAGAAGGGCAGAGCTTCTGCGGGAATTGCAGCTCACAGCCTCTCAGGCCTGTAGCTCACTGCCTCCCACTGTCCGTGTGATTTCTGATGGTTGAAAATGCTGAAAAGATTTCTAAATTGATAATAAGTGGATGACTCATAAGTCATTTTCGCCCGACTCCATTGGCTCCCTCTCCTTCAAAAGATCCAGTTCAAAATCCTGGTCCTCACTTGCAAAGCCCTCAATTGCCTCGCCCCACCCTATCTCTGTGACCTCCTAACCCCCTACCAACCCGCCTGTTCCCTCTGCTCAGCCGGCTCTGGCCTGCTCCACATCCCCCAACCCACCCGCCCCACCATTGACAGGAGAGACTTCAGCCACTTTGCCCCCAACCTCTGGAACTCCATCCCCCAATCACTCCGCCTCGCCCCCTCCTTAGCCTCCTTCAAATCCTGCCTCAAGACCCTCCTCTTCGACCATGCCACTGGCCACCCCCCTTCCCCACCCCTCCCCTCTCCCCCCCTGACCCCAGCTCGGGTCTGAAATGCTGTACACTGTCCAGCGCCTTGGTACATCCTCCCGACGTGAAAGGCGCCATACAAATGTAATCTTTTCGTTGGTGATGGTGGTGGTGGTAAAATAAACCATCTTTCGTCTCTGAGTTAGAAGGTTGTCGATTCAAGCACACTTCGGGGCTTTGAATTAGTATAGCCTAACCTGACATTCCAACGCAGTGCTGGGATGTTCTGCATTATTGGAGATGCCATCCTTCGGTTGAAATATTAAATCGAGGCCCTATCTGCCTGTTCAGTTGGATGTTAAAGAACCCAGGTCAAAGAGAATGGAGTTTCTCCCCATGTCCCGGCCAACAATCCCCCAAATAAATGTTCCACTTCCACCCTCGATTCTAGGCCTACTGATGTTCTGTCAGTCTGTCTGTTGGTCATCAAAGACTGCAAGATCCTCAATATTTTGCATCTGTAACATGAACACGATGAAAGCCTTTTGTTTCAGCCTATCCAAACATCTCCTAATTTCCAATTCTGACCTCACCCTCACTGGCTTCTCATTCAAACCACTGTGCAATCTACGTATTTGGTTCAATCCCCAGCCCTCCTTCCTTCCTTCCCTCCCAGCGAGCGCCGTGGGACATCCTCCCGACGTGAAAGGTGCCATATAAATGTAATTTTGTTGTTGTTGTTGTTTCTCACATTTTGTCCCTGACCAAGCCCACTTATCTTCTCCTTCACCACATTGTGCAACTCCATTTCTATCTCAACCAAAATGCTGATGAAATCCTCATTTCCAACTCTTCCTTTCACTAGCTGCAGATCATCCAAAACTCTGCAGCTCGTGTATTCTCACAAACCAGGCTCTGTGACGCCATCACTCCCACCCTCGCCCGACTCCACTGTCTCCCCATCCCCTAGAGGATCAAATTCAAGATCCTCGTCCGCACCTTTAAGGCCATCCATGGCCTTGCCCCCTCCTACCTCTCTGACCTGCTGTCTCCCGCCCAACCCGCCCTACCATCGGTGGCCGGGCTTTCAGCCTCTCTTCCCCCACACTCTGGAACTCCATCCCATGGTTCCTTCACCTCGTTTCCTCCCTTGCCTCCTTCAAGGCCAGTCTCAAGACCCTTCTTCTTCGACCGTGCCTTTGTTCGCCCTCCCACCTCTCTGCCTTCCCTCACCCCTACACCACTCCTCCCCCACGCTTGGGCCCTGACACCTGACTGTTCAGTGCTTTGGGACATCCTCCCAACGTGAAAGGTGCTCTATAAATGTAATTTTGTTGTTGTTGTCATTCACTCCTTTGTTATCTCACAATTGAACTTCTATAATGCACCTCTCACTGGTATCCTGAGTTCTACCATTCACAAACTCCAACATATAAAACAACTACCCACTTACTCATCTGCATTCTCACCCAAACCAGCCTTCTTATACCAGGCTCCCCTTCTCCCAATTGATGGATTTCAAAGTCCTCATCCTCACTTGTATATTCCATCATGCCCTAGCACCTCCCTATGTCTGTGATCTTTTCCTACCTCACTCTTTTGCTCACCACCACCACTCAGCAAACTCGGGTCTACTGCTCGTCCCCACCTCTTCCACCACACCATCAGTGGCCAAACCTTAAACAGCTACACCCTCTCAGGAACTCCTTCCCTCTACCTCTCTACCTTGCTCTCTCTCTCTCTTTAAATCCGGCCAAATAACCTACCTCTTTGACTGTGACTACAAACACCTCCCACTCTTGCTCGGCATCGGAACAAGAGGGGAGGTGTTTGCAGTGAATTGTTCTCAGTTGTTATGCTTTATGAAGGGCACTATATAAATGTAAGTTGTTGTTAAATAATGGGCTATCCTAAAGCAAGTGAAGGACAAACAAATGAGAAGGTCCAATAATTTTGCTAAAATTTGTAGACTTTTGCTAGCACCATTAAGTCTTGCAGTGTATTGGTTAGCGTGCTTGCCCAAAATGTTGTAGAATTATGTAAAATTCTTAAATTAATTTGGAAGCTTTTTTTAAGAACTGTAGAAAATCAGAAACCAAATTAAGACTGAAATGATAAATTTTCCACAAATCAGTGTGATCTGATAAAGCTAAGACCAGGTGGGGCCTTTGTAGGCTGGTTGAAGATTACTTACTACGCAAGAATCCAAGATCAAGGGAATTCGCTCCGCGGTCACTTCCCCTCCAACATCCACCAACCCCCCACCCCCTCACTCCCACACTCCGACTGCTACCCATCCTCCCCTACTCACTTTTGTACCCGTTTCCCCACCCTCTGTCACCAAACTCATCCTATCCCTAAAACCAACCACCTGCTCCCTTGACCCCATCCCCACTCCACTCCTTATCTCCCAGCTCCACTTTCTTGCCCCACATATCACCGACATCATCAACCTGTCCCTCTCCTCTGGCTCTGTCCCCATTCCCTTAAAAACTGCCACCATCACGCCCACCCTGAAAAAACCCTCCCTTGATGCGTCGCAGCTATCAAGCTACCGGCCCATCTCCAACCTCCCCTTTCTCTCCAAGGTCTTGGAAAGAGTTGTCGCCTCCCAACTGCGCTCTTTCCTTTCCACCCATTCACTTTTCGAACCCCTTCAGTCAGGTTTCCGTGCTGCCCATAGCACAGAAACTGCCCTGGTCAAGGTCACCAATGATATCCTGACCATCTGTGACCAGGGCTCCCTCTGCCTCCTCGTCCTCCTCGACCTATCGGCAGCATTCGATACGGTCGACCACGCTATCCTACTCCACCGCTTGTCCTCCCACCTCAACCTTCAAGGCACTGTCCTTGAGTGGTTTAGGTCGTACCTTTCTCACCGTCTTCACTTTGTCTCAACGAATGGCTTCTCCTCCACCCCCCGCACTGTCTCATGTGGTGTCCCTCAGGGCTCTGTCCTCGGTCCCCTCCTCTTCACCCTCTACATGCTCCCCCTTGGTGACATCATCCGCAGACATGGGGTTAACTTCCACATGTATGCGGATGACACCCAACTCTACCTTTCCTCCTCTACTCTCAACTCCACGACCACCGATGTCCTGACAGCTGCCTGTCCGACATCGAGTCCTGGACGAGAGACAACTTTCTTCAGCTCAACGTGCGAAAAACCGAGGCCCTCCTGATTGGCTCACGTCAGCGCCTCCGCACCTCAGGCGCCGACACCATCAGCATCCAAGGCTGCACTCTCCACCTCTCAAAGCCAGTCAGGAACCTCGGCGTTTTGAGCTGTCCTTTCTCCCTCACATCCGCACCACAACTGGCACCGCCTTCCATCACCTCCGGAACATCGCCAGACTACGGCACTACCTCACCCCTCACGCTGCTGAAACCCTGGTTCACGCCTTTGTCACCTCAAGGCTGGACTATGGGAACTCTCTCCTCGCCGGCCTTCCCGCCACCTCCCTCCACAAGCTGCAGGTCATTCAGAACTCTGCAGCTCGTGTACTGTCCCGCACCAGGCTTCGGGACCACATCACTCCCACCCTCGCTCGCCTCCACTGGCTCCCCATCCCCCAGAGGATTGATTTCAAGATCCTCATCCTCACCTACAAGGCCATTCACGGCCTTGCTCTCTCCTACCTCTCCAACCTACTATCCCCCTACCTACCTGCCCGTACCCTCCGTTCCTCCGGCTCCGGTCTGCTCCACATCCCCCGCCCCAATTGCCCTACCATCGGTGGCCGGGCCTTCAGCCTCTCAGCCCCGAGGCTCTGGAACTCTATCCCCCAGTGCCTTCGCCTTGCTTCATCCCTCTCCTCCTTCAAGGCCGGTCTCAAAACCTTTCTCTTTGACCGAGCCTTCAGCTCCCCTCTCGACTCTCTTCCCCATCCTCGCTCCCTCCCTCCCTTCCCTCCCCTCACCCTGACCATTTCCCCCCTCCTCGCTCCCTCCCTTCCCTCCCCTCACCCTGACCATTTCCCCCCTCCTCGCTCCCTCCCTTCCCTCCCCTCACCCTGACCATTTCCCCCCTGCTCGGGTCATGACCCAACTGTGCAGCGCCTTGGGACGTCCTGACGTGAAAGGCGCTTTATAAAAGGAATCTTGTTGTTGTTGTTGTTGTACGCCCAATCTTTGAGCTTTCAAAGCATTTTGTGTCTTGTGTTGCATAATTACTTCAGGATGTTTTAGCCTGTTACTCTGTTAAAGCTAATGACGATAAAAGGTATTCTTCCAGAAGGAATACTGCTTGAGCAATTCTTGAAAGGAAAGACAACATTAAAATCATGTCATTTTTTTTGAAGAAACATTGAGAGTCAATGAATGCAAGATGGTACACACTCCGATTGGGGAGATTACAGGTAATTCAATCATTCTAAATAATCTATTTAACCCAGTGTGTCATGTTTTAAAAAAAAACTTTTCATTTTGACTAAATAATATAATTAACAAAATGTTTGTTGGGCTTTATTCTTTGCAACTATTAGCATCATTTATTTTCCATTCACCATTTCTCTAAATACTCAATGATGAATGATAGGCTCAGGTTCTACAAAATGATAGAAATAATTGTATTCAATGGTTTAATTGTCCTCTTTTATCCTTATTATTTTACCTCTCTTTATCAAGTTACAAGAACTGAAAATCCATTACCTTTTGTCTGCACTACAGATCTAATTGCTTAAAATAAAAGGCTTACACCCATTCTGAATGTTTTAATAGAAATTCAATGTATTTTAATTTACCTGCACTCAATTGGCACCAATTTAAAGATGTAACAGCTCATAAGGCTCTGTTAAGATTCCTTACCTCTTCTCCTGCCTGGCACCAGCCATTATTGGTGTCATTAGTTCAGATGTTCGACAGGGATGGAGGATGAAAAATGGTTGGCCAAGTAAATGGTGCTCCTAAAATCACACACATAAAATACATTTCAGACATAGCAACCATATTTCATTTGCTGAGTTTCTTGGATTTCATTTCTAACAATACAGGCTTGGTAAATGTATCTAAGAAGTTTTTTTTTAAGTGTAGGAGTTTACAATAACACAGGAGAAGTTTTTTTAAGTACAGCAAGAAACAGGACAAAGATCATGTTTTCCATCCAGATCCACAACAACAACAACTTGGATTTATATAGCGCCCTCCACGCCAGATGGCGTCTCAGAGCGTTTCACAGTAACGGATTCTGGGACCAAGCCAGGGGGAGGCAGAGGGGGAGGAAGGTGACCAAAGGCTCGGGCGAAAAAAAAGGTCTTCAGCCGAGACCTGAAAATAGGAAGAGAGGGGGCAAGGCGAAGGGAGTGGGGAAGGGAGTTCCAGAGCCTCGGGGAGTAGTGGCGCCGAGGGTGGAGCGGAGGACTCGGGGGATGAGGAGGAGGCCTGTCCCCGTGGAACAAAGGCAACAGGCACTGTTGTGAGGAGAGAGGAGGTCAGAGAGGTAGGGGGGTGCAGAGGAGTGGAGGGATTTGAAGACAAGGATGAGGATCTTGAAGTCGATCCTCTCTGGGACAGGCAGCCAGTGCAGTCTGGCAAGGACTGGGCTAATTGGGCGTCAGTGTTTTTATAATGTGGATTTTATGGATGGTAGTGGAGGGGAGGCTGGCGAGGAGGGTGTTTGAGTAGTCCAGCTGAGAGGTGACAAAGGGACCAGGGTTTCAGCAGATACGTCGGAGCAGTGCTGGTGAGGGACCGGATGTGGGGGAGGAAGGATAATTTGATAATCCACAGCAAAGCAGCCAACAGAAAGTATCATTGATGCTACCTGAGAAGTACAAAAGTTATGGGGAATAGAAGTGAAAATAATCATACACAATCCAAATTTATACTAATAAAGACGTAATGTCTGTGTATCCGCTAAGAACTCAATAACCGATTGACGTAGAGACGTGATTTATACCTCATCGGAAAGGTCTTGCAATTGAGAGTGTCATGGGCATATTTTTTGGGGAGGATCTCCTACTGTTGATGAGCTATGACCTAAACAAGCTCATCATACACGTATGACAGTTTTGCTTAAGGTGTAACATAGCGCTGCAGTTACATCTGGTGGCTGCATCAACTCCCAGTGGTGTTGTGGCATTGTGGTTCACAGAACATGTACATATGTACACATGCATGGACTCAGACAAAGCCAAGTGGCGGGAACAAGATGGCGGTGGTGAGGTGGAATTTGCCTTGAGCGGCATTGCCGTTCGGCTACTTTTCCTGCTGCTCTTGGGAGGCCTCGGGCTGGGCAGTGCCATGTTGGAGTTGGGCCGGTGGTGGGTGACAGTTGTCTCAGTAAGGCTGCAGGGTTTCCGGCTTCCTCCATGCCACGGCTTAGCAGTGACTAGCCGGGGATGGTGAAGCCTCTGGCTCGAGTTGGGGCCTCACCCGAGGCTAGGGTTTACCCCTCCCCCTCTGGAGTTTAGCCCCTTCCCCTCTCCCTCCTCTTATGTATATAATTCAAATGGATCCAACAGATGACTAAATTGAGACCAAAGGTTGTGGGACTATTGTACAAGATATAGCAGAGCTCAAAAACAAAGTTTTCCTGAACCTCGGCCATAACTACACAAATCTACATTCCATATTGGATCCTTTAGTTACAAGTGTAGCTGCAAAGGGTCAGGACAGCTGTACTTTATAACAAACGTCAAAAGAATATTCCAGGGCACTTGACAGTCCTACCAAGCTGAGGGTGGGAACCGAGGGGATGGGGTGGGGAAAGCTATGATCAAAGAGAAAAGTCTTGAGACCAACCTTGAAAGAGATGAGGTAGAGGACAAGTCAGAGGGAGTCTGAAATGAAGTTCCAGAAAATCGGGGCAGATTGTGGGGCGGATAGACAGGAGGCAGGCAGATGCCTCCCGAGCGAAGGGAACGGGTGGGTTGGTATTAGATCCTAATATGAAGAATGAAATACATGTTTGGGAAATGAACACACCTACACTGTGTCATATGGGGAATTAATTACCTGAGCACTGTTGAAAAACACTGCATTAGATTGGACAGCAGACTGTAGCATTTTAAAGGTTACTGCATTCTTCACAAACACAATTATTGATCAAATAAAGATGATACCTTGTGTTGCATTATTAAATCAACATTTTATTCTGCATTAAATCTCCAAACCTCCAATTTCTTCATTAAAACTAAAAGTGTAAAGACCAAAATTGGCTTTATGACATAAAGCAGATTTTGGAATAAATAGAATACAGCTTCAAGGAAATCTTGCAATGTGCAAGCCATTCAAAAGGCAACCCTAAAAGCACCCAAGAAGTAAAGAACATTAATGGATAGTAGGAAAGAGCTGGAAAGCAACATTAATACAAAAAAGTGATCTTAAAAGTGGTGTCAATGTCTCGGACACATGTGCTCAATGGCAGCATTCTGTACTGAAAATGTGTATGTTTTTATGTTTGAAGACCAAAACCTTCAGTCACTGTAAAACAGGGAAAATGAGGCCAAGACTTTTCCATGAAATTGTAGCAAAGAAATACAGATGTGTTTTTCCATTTAGCTGGGCAGAAGTCCAAAAGTCTTGACAGTGATGGAAAAGAAAGAATTCAGGGAATAGGCTAGGGCCAGGATTTATATGTAATACAGGAAGCAACAGTCCCATGATGGATGTCATTATATAAAAATGTCTTAAAGGGACAATGTTCCTATGATTTTCTTCCATAACTAAGTTAAGCTGTCGAAAACTACAGATCTTTAGAGTTTCTTCGTAATAGCAAATATTGCTTTTGATTTTCACTTGCACAGCTAGTTGATACGTAATTCATTGGTTAAGAGGATTACCTTCATCAAACCCAATTCACAGAACAGGGATCTGACTTTTTACCAGTTGCGTTGAGACCAGTGTCGACCATAATTCATCATTTTGTTTTTGCCATTCTTTTCATCTCTACCTCTAGGGATGGTTTGGACTCTTGCTAGGATTTAGTTGTGAAGTGCCCAACTGTGGTGGCATCACAACCATATCATCACCTGATGTTCTTCCCCATCCCCCCTCCCAATACACTCACACACAATTATTTTCCAGGGATCCAAGATTCCTCCTCCCTAATCCAGCAGTACTGAGACCAATTGTATCGCCCTAATTGCTGCTCACCTTAGATCAACTCACTTGGTGGAGACAATGATTGAAACCTGCCACCTTCTGCTCTGTATGGCCTTCACCAACAAGACTATGAGGCATTGTTTCTTTTCAAAATCGTTTTTTCACTCAAACTGAATGACAATTCTGACTGAAAAAAGATGTAGGCGATGAGAAAATGGAACATTTCTACAGCAATTGAGCTACAAAAGAGAAGACAAACAGTTTTTTAGCCACCATGGACCAATGTGTCATGTAGCTGAGACAGATTGTCTTTTAATGCAACAATCCACAATGTAAAAGCACAGCAGTACATTTCCTCTGCTTCCTGCATGGGTAGAGCAGCTATAAAGAGGAATGACCTATTGGAAACTAGGTGTATGGGGAAACAAAAGAGTCTTTATATATTGATAATTTTAACAAAGGTTATAATAATAATCCTTGCATTTTATATAGCTCCTTAGCACATTGTTGAAATGTCTCAAAGCTTTTCACAGGATAGACTGCAAAGTAATCTGACTGTGTGTAGTTTTTTGTGGGTTCTCTGATGACAATGAATTAGAATAAATTCTTTGTGTAAATACCTGTCCACTGACATTAAGGGGACTGACATTAAAGGGACTTAATAGCAGGCCGCTGATATTAAAGGGACATTAATATCAGTGGTCTGTTTCATGTCCCTAACCACCCCACCATTATCGGGTGGCTTTTAGCCATTCTGCCCGCCTCCTCCCCTCTTTCAATGCCTGTCCCAAAATGTACCTCTTTGACCGCTCTTTCGGTCATCTTTCCCTCCTACCCACGCTCGGCTGTCACCCCCAGCTCAGTTGCCCATCCAGCGCTATGAAATGCTTTGAGACTTCCTCTCAATGTGGAAGTCGCAGTATAAATGTAAATTGTATTTTATAGTATTTTATAGAAAGCAGTAATATCTGAAATGATGGGCAGCATAAACTGATAAAAGACCTGGTTAAATTTACAGAATTTCTCTTCCCTTTATCCTTATGTTCTCTTAGATTATTGTTATTCTTTCCTGAATGGTGCTGTTGTGTAGTTTCCTGGCTGCCAGATTGTCTACAGTTCTTCACCCAAAGTGACCACTGTATATAAGTGTTGTCAGGTGATATACCAATGAATTGGGGTGGGAGGGATAGGAGCTCACAATCAAACCAATGCTTTGTTCATCCAACATTGACCTATACACCGCAGCAAGGGTGACTGACCAGCAATCAAGAAAGGAACCTTATCTGATATTTGTCCTCCTTACATCAAGGGCGTCCCAACCTTATATACAGCACCTCTACAGCTGGTGAAGTACAGCTGAATCAGCACAGGACTGTATTGGGGATATTTTGTTCCAAGTGCAGTGTACGTGGATAACATTACCCAACAGAAATGTAAGCATTTTGTAAATAGAGAAATTATTTGAAGGATTAAGCCACAGATCATACAATTATAGAAATCATAGCACCAGACAAGGCTGATCATCAATCTGTCTTTTTACATGTTGAAAGGTCGTTACAATATCCTTTCAGTTCATTAATTTCTAAC
This sequence comes from Callorhinchus milii, assembly GCF_018977255.1. Classification (NCBI taxonomy): domain Eukaryota; kingdom Metazoa; phylum Chordata; class Chondrichthyes; order Chimaeriformes; family Callorhinchidae; genus Callorhinchus; species Callorhinchus milii. Next base: position 114,589,470 of record NW_024704742.1, on the reverse strand, counting down.
AAATAATGTGAAACTGATCAAGGTGTAGTTCAGTTTTCATGTCTTAATTTTTTTAATCCACATGTTGAAACATAGTAAAAGTACATCCCATATTATTGTTCCTAATTTAAAAATGCTCAAAAATAACACCAAAATCCTTGGCAAGAAATCAAAATTATATTGATATATTGCACTCCCAATGGCCAGCTTGTCTACATTTTCCAGCTCTTGAGAACTGCAACAAGTCTGAACTATAACGTGATTAGATAGGAGAGAAAGCATTACATTGTATTTCAGATCAGCACTAAAGTCAACAAGCTTAAAGTCATGCCACGGGGCACTCTTAGATCATCTTGTATTATTTTTGCATGCCAGAACTGTCTCACGATGAATATAGCAAGTTTTACATATTGCATAGCATTTCCCTGTAAATCTGAAAACTTCTCTTAAAAATACAGTAAATCATTTGGGCTATTGGAAGGCAGATTAATCTGAACAAAGGAAAATTCAACAGAGGATTGAAACATCGATCGTTGAGACAACAGCAGTGTAAATGGCCCTCTGGCCTAAGACAAAGCATCTCAGGACGTAAGGTGAGCCTCCTCCAGAGAATCTGGGTATGTCACGCCAACGCACGAAAATTCGGCGACAACCTGAGAGGTGCCTCAGAGCCCAGGTCTTGAGGGTTGATGTGATAGTGATGGGGTTCTCTGGAGCGTAATCTTAATCTTTACATTTGTTATAGTGCCTTTCACATTGGGAGGATGTCTCAAAGCGCTTCACAGGATCTACAGTAAAGTGTAGTTTCTGTGTATTTTGTGGCAGAAAATTTGCCCACGGCAATGTCTCACAAACAGCCATGAAGTGATTGGCCAATTTTATCTAGGGTATCATTGACCAGAATACCAGGAGAAACTGTTCAAATAGTGTCATGGAATCTTTAATCTTTACAAGCGCACCGGCACATTACCCCATGTGAACAGGGCTATATAAATGTAAGTTGTTGTTGTTGAATGTCCACCTAAACAGGCAGACAGTACCTCAGTTTAAAGTCTCACCCGAAGGATGGCACCTCCAACAATGCAGCACACACTCAACACTATACTTGGGAGTGTCAGCCTAGATTGTTAGATCAAATTCCCGTCATGGGGCTTGAACCCATAACATTCTGATTCAGAAGAAGCTATATTTTCACATGAGGGAGAGGGGAAGAAAACAACAACAACAACAAGATTCCATTTATAGAGTGCCTTTCACGTCAGGAGGACGTCCCAAGGCGCTGTACAGTTGGGTCAGGACCCGAGCAGGGGGGAAATGGTCAGGGTGAGGGAGGGAGGGAGCGAGGAGGGGATAGAGAGTCGAGAGGGGAGCTGAAGGCACGGTCAAAGAGAAAGGTCTTGAGACCGGCCTTGAAGGAGGAAAGGGAGGAAGCAAGGCCAAGGCACTGGGGGATAGAGTTCCAGAGCCTCGGGGCTGAGAGGCTGAAGGCCCGGCCACCGATGGTAGGGTGGTTGGGGCGGGGGATGTGGAACAGACTGGAGCCAGAGAAACGGAGGGTACGGGCAGGTAAGTAGGGGGATAGTAGGTCAGAGAGGTTAGGGGAGGGAGCAAGGAGTAAGGAAGTAAACTCATGTGGAGTATAAACATCAGCACAAACTGGTTGAGTTGAGTGGGCTGTTTCCGTGCTGTACATTCTTTGTAAATCCTGTGTAGAGGTGAGAGTGCTATCAACTGAGCCACACTGAGATGCTTTTCCAGGGTCAAAGCCCCAGTTACACAGCCATCTTCCTGATGACCATGTTTTCAACCCCAACACAAAGTTATTATGGATTTTTTTTTTTTTTAAGATGGCCATATTTCTAAGTATTATCATGTGCCAGAAACAGTGCATGAGAACTTCCATTGTATTGTTACCTTAAGCAATACCAAACAAGCTTAATGTGAACATATCAATGTGAAAGAGTGAGTCAAGCCATTGTAGTGTTGTTACTTTTAGCAGCAATAAAACAAAGGATGCAGCATTTAAATGAAAACAAAACAATAAACACTGTCGGAGATAAGAGTAAAAGTTATTTGTGGTGCTGAGTATAGCGACTTTTTAACCACATGCACTAGCAACAACAACAACTTGCATTTAGATAGCGCCCTTCGTGCCGACGGCATCTCGTAGCGCTTAACAGTGACAGAGTCCGATGCCGAGCCAGGGGGAGTGGAAAGGTGACCGTAGGCACGGTCGAAGAGGAATGGGGAGAGAGGGGTCAAGGCGAAGGGATTGATGGAGAGGGTTGCAGAGCTTTGGCTTGTAGCAGCTGAACAATCTGCAATTCTGCACAACCCAACTAATGTAGTAATGGCATTTCACCATGTTTTAAAACCCAGTGAAGGATGCCTTTTGCTGTCATACAGCATCTGTAATACCAATGTGGCTTTTAACTGTATTTCTACATCACACTTGTAATGGAAATAATTCACATTTGTTCCGCATTAGCAAAGCCACTCAGAGGTGAGTTACAAAATTGCAAGTGGACTTACACTGCATGTGAGGTAGACGGAAACATAAATCCTATTTCCACACTAGTGATTATCAAGGACAAAATTTAAGGTTAATCTGGGTTTAGGCTTCAGATTTAGATGATCCAAAAATGTAAAAATGTGATACAAAGGTCAAAATACCAAATGTCCTCATCAATGCTCCTTTGCTACAGTACCCATGTTATTTCGATTTGAATACAATAAACCTGACGGATACACAATGCTGCCTCATTGACCCCTGCCATGATGGCCCACCATCAGTGGTCACATTTTCAGCCTATTTGGCCTCACTTTCTGGAACTCCATGTAGGAGTCCTTTTCCTTGCCTCTTTCAAGATATGTCTCAAGACCTTCCTCTTTGACCGTGCCTTCAGTTAACTTCCCCCCACAGTCCCTTGATCCCATCTCTTGAATACAATCCCCAGCTCAGGTGCAAATCCTCAACTGTCAAGGCCCTTGGAGAGACTCCCAACATGAAAGGCGCTATATATGGATGCAATTTTCTTGTTTGTTTGTTGTATACAGTCACTACACTTTTGCAATAAATCTTGTGAAGCACATTGAGACGGGCTCCTGATGTGAGAGGCGCTTTACGAGATGCACTATATGAAATGCAAGGATTATACATTATTTATCAAGTTGCAGGGAAGGTAGGAGAGTAATTTAGCACATCAAATCTGGTTTGCAAATAAGATCTCATTGTTGGCTGTGATGCACACTGACTGTACTATAACTGCAGCAGCACCTTTTCATGTGGTTTAGGTGCTATTTATTTCACACTGTATAGTACAAAGGATTATGTATTACCACCAAACGTAGGTCTTCTCTCCCACAGGAAATGTTAAAACATACTATATCCTGTAAACTGATTCCTAAATTCAATTATATTGGTACTTGCAATCCATTAATTTATATGTCATGATTTATAGTGTTAGTATTTCCTTACAAACTAAAGGATCTAAAATCTTTAAAGAAAAATAATAATAGTGCAACTTGGTTACTTTTAATCTGGAAATTGTGCTGAAAGCCTCAAGGGGTTAACAGTTTAAAAATTGTGCCTTTCAGTGTGAGCAGATCATACCAGGTGTGGTAAATTGGTGTCATTATGAACCATCAGGAAATGCCCACAGAGATCTCTGGTAACATTGCAGAAATTTCATTAAACAGCTGCGTGTTGTAATTGTTTTACAGTATTTAAAGAGATGGCAGCTTAAACAAGTTACTGGATGTTGGTGCACATAAAATGTATGAATGAATGACGACTCTAGGGAGATTCCCGCTGAGACAAAAGCCAACTGAAAGCACATCAGTTGGTCCATCAAGAATACAGTAAGTGCCATTAATTTTCTCATATGTCTTGCTATTAATGTAATTGCAGTGCTAGAAAATATACAAAAGTGGAAGTACCTTTTGCTCTTGTAGATATTACTTAAATTTACACTTTAAAAAATTATACTTTAGTTTAATAACATAAATTACCTTTAAAAGATTTTATAGACTGATTTATTTCGTAGGTAAAGAGCACATTCTAAATTAGTGATCCCTGGTACATGTAATTCAAATACAAATATTTATATGCACCTTATTCATCAAAATGATAAATCCGCCAAATGTTAAAATCTTTGCATTTGATAAAGCATTTCTTCGGAAAGTCTCAAAGTGTTTCACAAGATTTATTGTAAAAATCAGTGACGACATGTCTGTTAACAGAATTGTCTGTTAAATGCTTCTGAAATAATTTTTGGTACTGTGACTAAGAAAGTGACTTTCTGTTTTAGACATATCAGTTTGAAAGAGGACAATGCTAAAGTATATAAAATAAAGTAATCTTGACAGAGACTCCATTAAGACTAAATCTCCAAAATGAGCACATTTTTTTTCATTGCCCAGGTAATCAAACAAACACACGAAAATTACATTTGTATAGCGCTTTTCACATAGGGAGGATGTTCCAAGACATTGGACAATCAGTGTTTCGAACCGAGTTGGGGGTCAAGATCGGAGGACAGGGGAGGAAGGAGGGTAACCGAAGGCACGGTCAAAGAGGAAGGTCTTGAGATGGGTCTTGAATGTACAACTAAACTGCAATCGAATTAAGGCTTAGCAAAATGGAAACAATTCAATGCTTCATAGCATTTCAAGAATAACAACAAATTACGTGGATGTCCCAAAGCACTGGACTAACACTAAACACTAACATATTTCAACACTAAATCAGCAGACCTTTGAGTAAAATTACAGGACCAGCATGCAGAAATGCCATTATCTTCTCTACAAATTATACTCCAAACAATCATTGCAATAGGGTCTGGGAACCTTAAATATTTCCTTGCAGAACTGCTGAAATCAGAATACGCCTATGACCATTCAGGTTTCCCATTTTTTAGGCTTTTTATCCTCACAGACTGCAGAACTGTAGGACCAACATTCTTTTCCATGGAACAAATTGAGAGGAAAGTATGTTTAAAATGAAATTACACCAGATCCTAGCATTTCTTACTGCCTAGTGTGTGAAGTGTAATTTATTTAGTATTAACAAAAAACAGAGCAGCCGTTGCTCCTGAAATAGGAACATTTCACGCTTTTGGAGCAGCTAATATCCACTCAACCCAAATAAAATTTAAAAATCCGTGATTACAACTGTGGCATGTAGAATTGCAGGCAAAAGTGGCAAAACAACAATACATTGTCGCATTTTCACATATATCCTTGTGTGCCCTTATGGATTTAAGAGTGACACCAGCATATTCTTGGCGGGGGATAGCAGTTCCCACAGCATATAAAGGAGATCCAAGTGGCAATACATGATGAGCTGCATAATAAATATGAATGTAGAAGCTCTGCAAATTACAATGAACATAACACAATGCATATCTGCCTAACATGTGGCAATCTTGCCAGAGACTCGACACGTGTATGATTTTTTCAGCACTCTGGGAAAACAAGTAATCTCCATGGAACACAGGAGATTCCTCGAAATCAGATGGGATGCAACACAGAAACAGGAACAGAAAAATTCCTACACTACCCTGTACTCACAGTAATAATAATAATAATAATCCTTGCATTTGATATAGCGCTTTTCACGTCGGGAGGACGTCCCAAAGCGCTTCACAGAACACACTGTAAAGTGAATTGACTGTATATTTGTGGGCGAACGCGGCAGCCAATTGCGCACAGCAATGTCCCACAAACAGTCTTAGATTGAAAATGACCAATTTATTATTGTTTTTGGTTTTGGAGGGATTATTATTAGGCGTGTGGAGTAAGGAAACTTGCCCAAGGTTTCGCCCTGACTGGAATTGAACTCAGGTCTCTCACTTGCAAAGCGAGTGCTCTAACCACTGAGCTACAGGGCTCCATAGATAGATCGTGTGATTACTGGCTAGTGTAGAGTTTTTTCGGTTTGTGCCTGGATTACTGCTGGATCCTAACCATTTGGATAAGATTATCCAAATCAGATAAGAGTTCCATGCCACCTACACTTGGAAATGTCTCTGGAATGGAATGCACTATCTCTCCCTGGAGGGATGCACCCAGCTTACCTAATTCTAGAGAGTAATAGACTCAGACACCCCAGAGTTTAGGTGACATGGAACTCTATCTGGTTTGGGTTTGGATAGTCTTAAACAGTGACAGGTTTCCATATGTGTCAGATACTCATTTGTTCATGTTCATTTGGAGTCCCCCCACACTCACAACTCCACCTGCTGCCATCAAGTAGTCCTTTCCACGAAAGACTTAGGTAAATATCTGATTAGGGTATTGGATGACTTAGGGCTACACACAGAATGAGATGAGTTGAACAAATATATCCCAGGTTACAATAGTTTCTCTGCTGTTGAGCCTGGGAAAGTAGTGTTGTCGAGAGCGAAGGAGCCCGGCAAATGATTAGCATCCAGCAGGTTGAACTCAACCAGCTAAAACTTATTGATGGTACAATAGTCAGAAACATTCCGAGTTTTTATTCCTAAACTACGCTGATAGACAAATAGAACTGATGAGACTATCTTGCCGTTGGATTAATAGGGCTAATTACCTGTTGTGTAATAGTCTCCCAGGGTCCTTGCAAAAGACGCTCTTTGTAACAATCATGCACGTTCTCCCAAATCTCTTCCAGTGTAAGTGGCCTGCCATCTAGGGGGAAAAAAACACAAAGTACAGTAACAATTATATTAAATGGATTGTATATTGGAGAAAAAAATCACAATCAAAAAATCACAGCAAGTACAACTGTAGCACCACATTCTTTCTTTGAGGTCTTTTTCTGCTGCTCCACTTTCTCCTTCAAAGCCCCCCCAAAGATATCTGCTCCTATCGACAGAAAAAATTAAGTGTATTTTATACGAAAGATATATTTGCTGTTCCACGTTACAAATGATACCAGATGCCTCTTGGTGAATTTAAGCCCCTAATCCAATCTCAGGGTTTATTTTACAAAAATAAACTGCTTGAACTTCACTCACATGTGGAATGACGTCAGCTAAACCCCTCATTTTGATTTCTATCTTGCAACTCCCTGAGCAGTATCTGGTATCCTTCAGTACATTACAGTAGTAATTCAATCTTGTTTAATTTGATTTCCTTACATCACCCCATTAAATGTTGAATGCATTCCTAATATCAGCTGTTTTGTTGGGGAAGGATGGAACCAGGGTAGGGGGTGGCACAGATATAAAGTGAAGAGAGGGAGGAGTTATTGTGGTTCACTCTCAAATGCCTGAGTGAGTATCTACAGACCTTATAGCTAGATATTTGCCTGAACCTGCTAGTTGAAGAAAATAAATGAAAATGGAAGAAAGGAAAGGAAGGACACACCGCCTATTCTCTGAATCGAATAATCAAAGAGGAGACACATCAGTAAATACGTTGATGTAACTTTGATAAGGCTGATAGTTTCACCAGGCAAAATTGAAAGGATTCGTTCTAGCTGTGTCTGATTTCCACTGGTTATTACCTGTATCCTACAACCATGTCAATGATAAAGCTTCTGCTGCTATAAATATATTTTTACATAATATAACTCTTCACAAAGCCTAAACACCTGTTAATGATGGTAACAACTTACATTTATATAGTGCTCTACAGCTAAATGCTTCAAATGTTGGGGCAGTCTCAAATGGGTGAGCCTGGCTGAAGGCTGGACGGAGGACTGGAAACACACTGCATCATCTCAAACTGACCTAATAACTGCATACAAAAACAGAAGTCGCTGGGAACACTCAGCAGGGCAGACAGCATCTATGGAGAAAGGAAAGTAAGTCAACGTTTCGGGTTCCACAACCCTTCGTTTGAAGGGTCGTGTTCTGACGAAGGGTCGTGGACCCAAAACGTTGACTCATTCTCCTTTCTCATTAGAAGCTGCCTGACCTACTGAGTGTTCCCAGTGACTTCTGTTTTTGTTTCAGATTTCCAGCATCTGCAGTATTTTGCGTTTTGCTAATAACTGCATAGTTTATTCTGAAAGGAAATGTTTTTGAAAAATTTGCAAACTGCAGCAGAGTTAACATTACTGTAGCTACCAACCTTATATAAAATGCACAATTATGTTCTTCTGTGGCTCAATGAGAAATAGTTCACGTACTATTTGACCAATAAGCACTAAAAAGAACCCTAGCAAAAAATCCTTGCTCTGCCTTGCCCCCTCCTTGCTTGTTTTCAGATAATATCTGAAAATCTGCCTTCTCGACCGTGCTTATGGTCACCTCGCCTCACTCCCTGGCTCAGCATCAAGCTCTGCCACCGTTAAGCGCTCTGATACGTTTACCCTACGTGAAGGGCAAGGACGCTATATAAATGCAAGTTATTGTAAATTATAGGCAGTTTGTCCTTGCATGCAAACTAGGTTTCCCATAGTACAAAGGTTTCAATGTTAATTATGTTCAGTTTGACATACCTGAAAAACAAGCTTTGAAGTACAGCACAGGTACCTGGTAGCTGCAGGAGTAGACAACATGGTACTCATACTGAATTAGTTCTAACGTTGTTACCGGAGCTTCCTCTTTGTCAATGCCAATATTCTCTGCCTAAAATCAAGAGAAAAGATTGTACAACTTTATACAAGGTCAATAGGACTCTAAACTGCAGGAGTCAAAAAAGGATTCATGCCGAGCAGATCCCATATGTGTTGCAGGTCATTCTCTCACACAAATTAAACCTCATTTTTTGCATTGTAGGTTTGGTTAATGCCAAATGTCAAAGTAAGATACGTTGATGAACAGGTAGACCAAATGGTTTGTCCTTAAGTTTCATTCTTGAGGGAGAAGGAAATAAACGGTGTTGTAGGGGTGTAAGCTTACGTGGAATATAAACACCGGTATGGACGAGATGGATCAAATAGCTTGTTTCGGTGCTGTACAGTCTATGTAATACTATGAAATTCCATGTAAGTTAAAGTTGGTAAATGCTTACAAAATATCCAATGTAGGTGCTTCACAAGTCAAGTTGAGAAATACAGGTCATAACTCAGCCAATGAAGATTGAATTGCATTGTCCTTAGTGGTGCTTGATGTTGTCAGATTTATCATGCATCAAGAAGGACTGTCAAACAAGATTTTAAAACTCATCCCTGAAAGTTGGTTCTTTAAAATCATGCATATATGATTTAACAATCATCAGTAAATCATACAAATGGCTTTACAAGTTTCAAGAAAAGAAACTTTCAAACTTTTTAACATGCAAATGTATCTCCTCTACATGGCTTCTGCGATTTGGAAACGGACAGAAAAAAATCTACTGGTTAATTACCGCTTTTGATAGATATCAATAGTTTGTTATGCACTTAGCAACCGTACAGAAAACTGCATGAGTTGCTTGAATGAGAAACATCTGTTGATACAAAAAAAATGCCCAAATGGCAATGGGTTTTAAGCACAGCACGAATTTGTACTTGTGGAATCCAAAAGTAGCAAATGAAGACCAGACAATTTGCTAGCTTTTATGGAAAATAGTGTGATAATTATTTTAATTATCATCCTTTTTTTCCTTTTACAGCCCTCCAGTGACAGACAATTCCTCAAAAACTGAAGCTGGTTACAGATGTGAAAGTAAAAGAAAAATCAATATAAGCAAAAGCTGTAGAGGTTTGCTTAAATGGTTTCATCGGGTTATATGCTGCCTTATGTAATACCATCTGGTATCATTATTGAGAATACAGTGGGTGAAATAAACCTGAACACTCAGTTTTGTTTTAATAATAATACTAATAATCCTTGCATTTGATATAGCGCTTTTCACGTCGGGAGGACGTCCCAAAGCGCTTCACAGAATATACTGTAAAGTGAGTTGACTGTATATTTGTGGGCGAACGCGGCAGCCAATTGCGCACAGCAATGTCCCACAAACAGTCATAGATTGAAAATGACCAATTTAATTATTGTTTTTGGTTTTGGAGGGATTATTATTAGGCGTGTGGAGTAAGGAAACTTGCCCAAGGTTTCGCCCTGCCTGGAATTGAACTCAGGTCTCTCGCTTGCAAAGCGAGTGCTCTAACCACTGAGCTACAGGACTCCACGTTTTATTCTGTAATTACTATTAAATACTATTATCCATGCCATTTTAGGATGCACAAAATAGTCGCCAAATAATCATCCAAGTCTCTCGATGAAAAACATTCTGCTTCAATGTTTTTAATCGAGAAAGTTAGATGAAGGGTCAAGGCCCATATTGTGGGACACCGTTAAATGCTCCAAAGAGTAGGAGGGAGAACCAGATACATTTGTTTAACAAAATACTGGTTATGGAGATCCAAGTTTGTGTTTCAAAAACTTGGAAAATGAACAAAAGACACAAAAGTACTTTTAGTTTAATTCTATGGTAACCTCTGCACTCTTAACTAGGCTCCCACACATTCAGAAAGGTGACTCTTGTCCATTTTCTTCTCCATAACAAAACACACACTATATCAAAAAATTCAGGCTTGCAATATAAGCCAAATCAGGAGTATTAAACATAGCAGCTGATAAGACACCATTCTTGCATTTTCAATAGTATCTACACACAATTTGTCATTAATCTCAGACTTTTGAAGCTGTCCTAAAATTGTAGCTTTTACTAAAATATAACACACGTGTGCACGTTTGTCACTATCTCTGTAACTCAGAAGCTCTATGCACAGGAATTTCTGGTTTGCAACTCATTACTTCCTCTCAAAGCAGGGGGTCCTTCCTTTTAACAAATGCCAGTGCTTCAGACAGGGAATATGCTGATTTTCCAGTGTATATTCTTTTTTCCTAGAAGCGAACTGCATAAAAGTTAACTCTTACGTTTCTGGTGTCTAAGGAGCGATACTGCAGCTCCTAACGTACACATAGTCTTGTAAATATTATCATATCATAGAATCATAGAATTATAGAGCACAGAAGGAGGCCATTTGGCCCTATGTGGCTGTGCTGGTTCTTTGAAAAGAGCTATCCAAATCAATCCCACTCCCCCACTCTTTCCCCATAGCCCTGCAAACTTGTCCTCCCCAAATAATTATCTACTTCTCTCTTAAAAGTTGTCATCGAATCAGCTTCCACCACCCTTTCAGGCAATGCATTCCAGATCCAAACAACTTGCTGTGTGAAAACATTTCTTCTCACCTCCCTTGTTTCTTTTAACAGCTATTTTAAATCGGTGCCCTCGGGTTACCAACCCACTCACCAGTGGAAATCGTTTCTCTTTGTTCATCCTATCAAATCTCCTATAATTTTGAAAATTTCTATTAAGTCTCCTCTTAACCTTCTCTGCTCCAAGGAGAATAATCCTATCTTCTCTAGCCTCTCCTCATAACTGAAGTCCCTCATTCCCGGTACCATTCTGGTAAATCTCCTTTGCACCCTCTCCAATTCCTTGACATCTTTCCTAAAGTATGGCGCCCAGAACTGAACACAGTACTCTATCTGAGGCCTAACCAGTGTTTTATAAAGGTTCATCATAACTTCCTGACTTTTTTATTATACGCCACTATTTATAAAGCCTAGTATCCGTATGCTTTATTAACAGCTTTATCTACTTGTCCTGTCACTTTCAGAGATTTATTTATATGAACCCCCAGGTCTCTCTGTTCCTTCACCCCCTTTTAAGATTGTACCATCAGCTTATATTGCCTCTCCTCATTCTTCCTCCCAAAATACATCACTTCGTATTTCTCCACGTTAAACTTCATCTGCCACGTGTCTACCCATTTTATCAATCTGTCTATGTCCTCTTGAAGTCTGCTACTATCCTTCTCACTGTTTAATACTTTTCCTAGCTTAGTATCATCTACAAACTTGGAAATTGTACTCCCTATACCCAAGTCCAGGTCATTTATACAGATCAAAAACAGCACTGGTCCCAATACCGAGCCCTAGGGGACACCACTGCACACTTCCCTCCAGTCAGAAAAACAACCATTCACCACAACTCTCTGCTTTCTGTCTCCCAGCCAGTTCTGTATCCATGCTGCCACTGTCCCTTTAATACCGTGGGCTTCTATTTTGCTTGCAAGTATCTTATGTGGCGCTTTATCAAACGCCTGTTGAAAATCCACATAAACTACGTCAACTGTACTACCTTCATCCACCCTCTCTGTTACGTCATCAAAAAACTATCAGGTTTGTTAGATACGATTTGCCTTTAACAAATCCATGTTGGCTGTGCTTTACTAACCCATATTTTTCTAAGTGAAAATTTATTTTGCCCTGGACTATAGTCTCTAGAAGTTTCTCCACTACTGATGTTAGGCTGACTGTCCTGTAGTTCTTGGGTTTATCCTTCTGCCCCAGGGGAGTAATATTTGCAACCCTTCAGTCCTCTGGCACCCCCCCTGGTGTCGAAAGAGGATTGAAAGATTGTGGCCAGAGCCTCCATTATTTTCACCCTTACTTCCCTCAGTAACCTTGGATGCATCCCGTGGGGACCGGGTGACTTATCTACCTTGAGTACCTCGTCTCAGTTTATTCTTATCTTATCCAATATCTCTACCCTCTCCTCCGATACTGTGGCATTGGCTGCATCCTCTTCTTTTGTGACAACAGATGCAAAATACTCATTCAGTATATCAGCTATGTCCTCTGCCTCCAAAGAAGATTTCCTCTTCGGTCCCTTATTGGACCCACCCTACCTTTGACTAATCTTTTATTCTTTATATGCTTATAAAATATGTTACCCGCTAATCTGCTCTTAGACATTCTCCTTGCTCCTCTTATTTCGTTTTTCACTTCTCCTATGTACTTTCTATATTCTATTTGATCATTTTCTGTGTATTGGATCTGACATTTATCATAAGCCTCCTTTTTCTGTTTTATTTTAATCCCAACTTCCTTAGCCATCCAGACAGCTTTGGACGCTCTACCTTTCTCCTTTGTGGGAATGTATTTGTTCTCTCCTCAAACTATCTCTACATTGAAGGCTTCCCATTGCTGTTAGCTGTTTTACCTGCCAGCCTTTCTTTCCAGTCCACCTTGGCTAGGTCCCGTTTTAACTCTCTGAAATTAGTCCTCTTCCAGTTGAATATCTTCATATTTGATTGTTTCTTGTCTTTTTCTAATAATTACTCTAAACCTAATGGTGTTGTGATCACTGTTGTTCAGATGCTCTCCCACTGAAACCTGCTCCACTTGCCCCACTTCACTCCCCAGAACCAGATCCAGCACTGCTTCCTTCCTCATTGGGCTGGAAACATACTGATCCAGAAAGTTATCCTGCACACATTCAAGGAGTCCTTCCCCCTCATTGCCCTTTACACTGTTATTTTGCCAGTCTATGTTAAGATAATTGAAGTTCCCCATTGTCACCACTCTATTGGTTTTACATCTTTCTGAAATCTGCTTGCAGATTTGCTCGTGTATCTCCTTCCCACTATTTGGTGGTCCATAGTATACACCTAACAAAGTAACAGCTACTTTTCTGCTGCTTAACTCTAACCAAATAGATTCTGTTTTTGGACTCTCCAGCATATCGTCCCTTTCCAGGGCCAGAACCATGTCTTTAATCAATATTGCCACCGCCCCAACCCCACTCCCAACACATTTTTCCATTTCCCTATCCCTCCTGAATCCACTGTAACCAGGAATATTCAACAAATGTTTCTATGACTGCAGTTCAGATCCCCTCAGTGCAGCAATATTCCTTAAAAACATTCAAAACCCAAGTTTTCTACTGAGGTGATATAAAATGACCATTTTACTCCTGTTTGGTCATTTATATCACCTCAGTGGAAAACTTAAGTTTTGAACATATAGCACCCCATAGTCTGATGAACCCTCAGTTTCCCACATTCTCCTAAGTACATCTATTTCAGCCTTCATCCAAATTCTTATTGCATCTATCAATAGCCCATTCATAAAATTAGACAACTAATCTGCAGTATTTAGTTTTTGTCACATTGACTTTACATCAAATCTTTCAGCTGATTACACTTTTTAAGCTAAGCTATAAAATGATTACTTATTGATATGATCTAGTGGAATGTGTCTTTTTCATTCTGAGAAGCACGTGAGAGAGTAAGTGTAGTGAGGACCAATCGGGTAGAGGGACCAGAACACAAGGCCCTACAGACCAAAAAGATAAAGGTTTGTGCTGAGTTAGCTGATCTCAGCTTGAGCAACAGTTGGGGGGTGGTGGGAGTTCTACAATTGGCCTCAGCGACCCAGCTCAGTAGGTAACATTCTCGCCTCGGAGTCAGAAGTTTGTGGGTTCAAAACCTCACATCAGGACATGGTAGCCATATTCAATGCTGACACTCCAATGCCATGCTGGGGGCATTGGATGACATTAAACCAAGGTCCTGTCTTCCTGTTTAGGTGGATGTTAAAAATCCCATGGAACTATTCGAAAAGAGAAGAGTTTATTCTGGTGACCTGGCCAACAACGCCCCAAATTAGTCATTCACTCCATGGCTGTTGTGGACATTGTTGTGTGCAATTTGCTGTCTCATTTGCCCACAAATATAGTCACTATGCTTTACAGTATATATTGTGAAACGCTTTGAGACGTCTTTATAATGTGATAAGGCACTCTATTAAATGCAAGGATATTGAAATCCAAGAACCATAGAAATTACAGCACAGAAGATGGCCATTGACCCCATTGTGACTGTGTAGCCTCTTTGAAAGTGCAATACATTCAGTCCAATTTCTCTACCTTTCCTCATACTCTTGAAAATTACTCCTGTTTAATTATCTATCTAGTTTCCCCTTGAAAGCTAATATGGATTCTGCCTTGACCGCTGCACAGGGAGGAAAATTCACATCCCAACAATTCTTGTTTATTTTTTTAAAACCATTATAGAGAACATTTACAAGTAACAATAGACAAATGTAATAATATAATAATAGTTGCATTTGATATAGCTCCTTATGTCATTTGTGAATTTCAAAGCAGTAAAGTGTGACCGTGACTAGGAGAACATGGCAACCAATTTGCGCACAATGTCCCACAATTTTTATTTATGTCCCACAAACAATCATAACCAATTTTATTTGGGGGATTGTTGGCCAGGACACCTGGAGAAACACCCTTCTTTTTTTGAGTAGTGTAATGGGATCTTCAACATCCACCTGGACAGACGGACGGGACCTTGGTTTAATGTCTCATCCGAAAGACAGCA
Source organism: Callorhinchus milii (assembly GCF_018977255.1). Lineage (NCBI taxonomy): Eukaryota > Metazoa > Chordata > Chondrichthyes > Chimaeriformes > Callorhinchidae > Callorhinchus > Callorhinchus milii. Next base: position 114,574,385 of record NW_024704742.1, on the reverse strand, counting down.
TTCCAACAATGCAATGCACCTCAGCATTGCACTGGAGTCCGATTTAACTTTTTGCAAAAGTTGTGTCTTTTTCACTTGCACATTTGCCAAGAGGTACTGAACTTCACTTAAGAAGATTACTTGTTTATGGAGCCAGAACATTCTGCTCATTTTCATATTGTCTGTCTTTTTGTACAATAGGAAAAGGTACTTACTTCCATTTAGCCAAATCACATTGTATCTTTCCCATCAGTTGTTACTGCTATCCAGTTCAGAGCCAATGCCACATTAATTCCCAGACAGACTAGCTCTGTAGGGGGTCACTTGAAAGAAAAGTCTGTGACTGCCAAGTAAAAGAACCTACAGTTCAGGAGAATTTTGTCTGATTTTCCCATTTCCCCTCCATTAAAATCAATAACCTCATTTTTAGCATTATTAATGCATCATTTATGGATTATTTCTCCCCCTTCCCTCCATTAATACTAAATGCAAAAGCTTTGGATGAGTAGATTGGATGAAATAGTAATTGCCACTGGTTCTGGTGCCGGTGCATTCATAATATTGGAGACAGTGAAACATCTGCTTTTAATTCTTATTTTAAGTAGAAAAGACACTGAAATTAAGGCATTCACAGTGACCAATGTAAAGTCACAAAAGCATTATGTGAAGCACAAGATTTTAATCCACTGAATAAAATCCGGAGTTAAAACCTAAGGTTTACTCTATACACATTCAGGTTCTTTTAAAATCAGAATTCAGAATAGCACCATTGCCAGAATACCAATTTATATCTTCATTCCTATATGCGCTGCCATTAGTTTGCAAGCATATGAGTGGGTAATAAAAATGCAACTTGCCCCAGGCAAGGTAGTTTTCATGTGCGCTCATGCACTCTGTTTTTAATGGGGGAGGGGAAGAAACTGAAGCCACCCCTTTGACCTAATCAGTTGACCAATAATGCTGTTTGTACCCAGAAATAAATAAGAAATGAACAAACAAAAATTCACAATTCTCTGTACAAAATATCCAACAGAACACATTATAAAAATACTAACAGATGTAGTTTGGTACTTTGCATTGCTTGGTCCTAATGCCCACAATCCTCTTTCGATCTCCAAATGAAATCTCGCTCAGCGATCGAATATCAACACAAACCACGACAAAGAAAATAAATACAAAATTTGCTCTGGTGTGATCTGATACCGTGCATATATTAAATAGCACTGTGCGACTTGACTCTTAATTTTATGCTTTTTTCCTATGGTGGAACTGTTGATCCCTTCAACAAAACACCAAATATCATTCCATAAACAGCTAGAACAACATATAGTTTTGATGAAGTAAATCATTAGCTTCACTTTAAGGTGCACAAGATTTCACTAACTGAAATCTACATTTTCAGCCATGAATTCAACAAAGCATTGCTGTTTCTTAAATTGCAAAATAAAACCATCAGTTTAGGACATCCAGTCTGAAACAGGAGAAGTTTGATTAGTTGTAGTTTAGAAAAAAGAACATGAACTAGGACCAGAGTACTGGCAAGTAACCCTGGCTATAAATGGAAAGTCCTTTTGGCTGCTGATCCTTTGAATCCATTAGACTCTGCATCTGTGTTGAATTATTAGATTCACACATGTACTCTGGGTGACAGCCCTCATAGTTTTGCAATCATGCTTTCAATCTGAAGGGAAAAAAGCAGTTCAACGGCATATCATGTCAAGAATGGGAGGTACAGGAGATTCAAAGAAAACACTAGTAGTTTGGTGTTAAAATTCTAATAATCATAAATAATATTGAGTTTTAAAAAATCTATCTTGTGTGTGTTTAGAACAAAATGGAAGCACGAAAGTTTTCAGATCTCTGCTGGCTTTTGGCATTCACTACTGGAATTACATGAAACTTAATGTAATTTAATCTCTTTCATTCTCTGACTCACTCTTTGAATTAATCTAACCCTGTACAGTACATGTATCAGATCGGTGAATGACCAAACTCTACCTCACCCTTCATGGTTCAAAGATGCACTCCCAATGCTAGTTACAATGCATGTGTGTGTAAGCATGAGACATTTTAGCACTAATTTACTGGTGCCTATCCTTCTTGGAAATAAGTGAACGTGAGGTTTTCTGCAAACAAATATATGATGCTCTATTGGATTTATATTTAATGCACATTACAATTTATTCTGTCTCGGAATAATATTAATTCTCTAGTAGCAATTTCACATAGAAGCAGACAATAGAAGTGTATTGAGAGCATTGGGCAGGAGATGGAATGGGGAAATGATTGCAGGACTGATAATGGGCCTCTATTCAATGCATGTGGAGTCCTGTAGCTCAGTGGTTAGAGCACTCGCTTTGCAAGTGAGAGACCTGGGTTCAATTCCAGGCAGGGCGAAACCCTGGGCAAGTTTCCTTACTCCACATTCCTAATAATAATCCCTCCAAAACAAAACAATAATAAATTGGTCATTTTCAATCCACGACTGTTTGTGGGACATTGCTGTGCGCAATTGGCTGCCACGTTCGCCCACAAAAATATACAGTCAATTCACTTTACAGTGTGTTCTGTGAAGCGCTTTGGGATGTCCTCCCGACGTGAAAAGCGCTACATCAAATGCAAGGATTATTATGTACTTGTGCAGACCATTTGTCTATCTAGTCCATCCATTGAGTTTACCACAGAATTCCTTCAATATATCTTTCGCTTAATCTAATGTCCATGAATCCTTTTAGTTGACTGGAATATGTTTAGTTCCTTTTTGAAACCTTTATAGTTTTCGTATTCCACAAATTTTAGTCGGTTTGACATGTCTCACATGATGGATTCCTTTCTGTTTTGATAAGATCCCTTGTTCTTGAATTCTGTAAAAGGCAAAACCCAACAGAAATATGGCATTTAATAGAATGTCTGGCTTTCACATAGCAAAGATGGCTTCACAGGATTACTGTAAAGTGTAGTGACTTTGTATTTCGTAGGCAATGCAGTAGCCAAAAATGTGCATAGAAATATCCCACGAACAGCCACAAAGTGGATAATTAACTTTACTTGAAGAATCTCTGGCCAGGAAACTGGGAGAAGCTCCCTTCTCTGTTCAAAAAGTGCCATGTGATCTTTAAAATCTATCTAAACAGGCAGAGAGTAACTCATTTTAACATCTCAACCTTAGGACAGCACTGCGCTGGAGTATCAGCCCAGACTTCCAAAGTGGAGCTTGAACCCACAACCCAGAGGTGCGAATGCTACTGTCTGATTCAGACTCACCATTTCTGTACAGTTTAGGTTATCTGAATCTAATGTTCAAAACCCTTCAAAATCTTAAATACCTTTGTGAAGGCTCCCCTTCAGTGTTCTCCATCAAGAAGATAAAACCCTTAGAGTAGTCTACCTTTTCTTATAACTCTATCCTGTACGTTTTGTATAAAATGTTTATCTTCTTTTTTGCACTCCCTCTAAAAATTGAATATACTGTATTTTGTTAAATACTGTTGATTAAAATTACACTCCAGTTGCAGTCTAACCAAGGCACAATGGAATTTCAAAACTCAATTTTTATTTTCCATCCTTTGCTACACCTCTCAACAAACTCTGAGGAATATTGGTAAAATTGGTCATTCACTGCATGGCTTTTTGTGGGACATTGCTGTGCGCAAATTGGTTGCTATGTTAATCCACAAGGTACACAGTCATTTCATTTTACAGTAGTTCCTGTGAAACGCTTTGGGACGTCCTCTCAAAATGAAAGGCGCTATGCTATTGAACAATATAGATTAGTGTAGATTAAGGATTATTAATTAATATACTTAAAGGCTTTTTGAATCTTATATTTTCAGCTAACGTTTCTTCAGAGTTGCCGTTTGAGGTTCTTGTTAATATTTTACAATTCTTCAGTCCAACATTACAGATCTTCTTATTGTGTTTTGTTCATTTTTAAACTACTAATGTTTTCTCTTTCTTCCTTTAAATAATTGTCCTATTCAGTCTTGTTACTTGAACCCCTCTATCCTCCTCTCTTAATTTATTTCAGGGCTTTGAGACATCTCGAAGACGTGATAAGGCACTATATCAAAATGCAAGGATTATTATTATAGGGATACAATTTTTATCTTAAAAACTCCATTTAAAACTTTCCTCGCTATCCACATTCATTCCTTTTAACATCTCCTCCCAATTTAATATCTTCATATGTTCTCTCATACCCTCAAAGTAAACTTGTCTAAAATTGAGTTTATTATAGGCTTCATCTCTCCTCTGAAAATAACATTATGATCACTGGACACAGATGTTCCTTTACTTCTATATCTATCACCCACTCATTGTTAGTTAAAACCAGATCCAGCATTGCACTTTCTCACATGCTGTTTTAGAAACAACTTCAATAAATTCTTGCTCACACATGGACTGTCCCCATTGTAAATCCTAAATTATGTTCGGGGAAATTGAAAGCCCCCCAAATCACTACAGAGGACCTAACATTCATCTATTTTATGACCTCCCACAGCAATACATCTACTTCTTCTGATTGTTTGGCAGCTTGGAAGGTATTTTAATCACTTACTTTTTCTTCTTACTGTCTTTTAATTCTAACCAAAGGGACTCAGGTACATTTCCAGCAACCTTTTTATCAATTACAATTAATTTCCTGTCCTTTGGATGAAACATCAAACTGAGGTCCCATCTGCTTATTCGGGTGAATGTTAAATGTCTCATAGCACTGTTCAAAAAAGAGAAGGGTTTTTGCCTGGTGTCCTGGCCATCAAATTGATCACACACTTCATGGCTATTTGAGGGACATTGCTGTGTGGAAATTGGCTGCCACGTTCACCTACAACTACAGAATCACTAAAGTAAATACTGTGAAGAGCTTTGAAATCTTTCATCTCTATGATCAAGCATTATGTCAAATGCAAGAATTATTACTATTACAGTATACATCAGAGTTTGTTCTGATCTTAATCATCCAGTACAATTCATCTTCCCTTTATATCATTCTGTGATGCTGAGAATTACCACCTTAAATAATTAAGTAACTCAAAGAGCATCCCAGGTCCAAATCCATTAAAACATTTCAGCTTCATACTGGGCATCATCTGACTATCCTGCTGGGGGTGGGGTGGGAGGTAAGCGGGGTCTCCTTGGAGCTGAACTGGCTCCAAGGTGACATGTTTGGCAACAAACCAGCCCTCTGTGGCGGTCTCGGTAGTCCAGTTCCTAAGCCAGGTGGGTCCGTAGTATTCCAGGGCACTGCTGATGACAGCACAGACAACCTGTCTTATTGACAGGAACTGGAAGGGCAGCCCAGTGACTGGAGGCAGGGAATATCCCACTCAGCTCCTGCTAACCCTGCAAGCCCAAACCCTAATGGGTAGGGTGGTCCTATCTGTACAAAAGCGCTCTGTGGTTTTACCTGGTTAGACTCCAGCAATACCCAAATGCACACTCTGGTGTCCCCAATCCTTAGCTCTTGCCAAACTGCACTTAATACATTCCAAAATGAGGTGAACAGGATGCATCCCTGCAAGGAGAGAGTGTGCATACCATTCCAACAATCTATCTCTGCAATTTCCAAGTGTAGGTGGGATGCATGGAACTCTCAGTTTGGTTTGGATACTCTTAAACATGGTGATGGATTTCCTCATCTCAGACTGATTCACAGTTCGACTGGTAGGAAGGAAAATTACGAAGAAAGGTTGTCCTAACTATATATCTCTTTCCAAATACTGAGTCACTGTTCAATAGTGAGACGATTATCAGCATATATTGGAACCCGCCCCATTGCAGATAACCAAACAGTGCAAATAGTGGTTCAACATGCAAACTACAAAATGGCTACACTCACTGAAAAAAAATCCATTAAGAGCTATGCTGTGACTGTGGTACTACACTGGGCCAAGGTTCCCCTCTCTCTTGTCAATTTCTTTCTGACTTTCTCTATTGCGGAGTCCTGTAGCTTAGTGGTTAGAGCACTCGCCTCACAAGCGAGAGGACCGGGGTTCGATTCCTGAGCAGGCAAAATGTTAAGCAAGTTTCATTACTCTACAAGCCTCTGTTTACCCAGCAGTAAGTCAGAAACCGGTTGTTAGTCAATTGGCGGATCACTTTTCCGGGGATAATAATCCCTTCAGAAAATAAATACATTTGTGTCACTCAATCCACGACTGTTTGTGGGACACTGTTGTGTGCAATTGGCTGTCGCATTTCGCCCACAAAATATACAGTCAATTCACTTTACAGTGTATTCTGTGAAGCGCGTTGAGAACGTTTCGGAGACGTAAGGCGCTATATCAAATGCAAGGATTATTATTAGTGAAGTAGTCTCATAATAAGTTGCAAGATTCTTCTTCCAGACGTATCATTTTCTATTTACTCGTCTTCAAAGCTGCATTCCATAGAGAATAATGGCAGTCAAGTCACCTTCAGTGTTGTTTGTTCTCTCTGATACTTTGGTCACTTTCCCCACTTCAAGCAACTTGAACTTTGCATTTTCAGGTTTTGAAATCTAACCAGAAACCTGCTCAAACAATCATTTTTAACAATTTTTTTTTGGAATCCACAACAGAATTGATATTCTGTGGAAGTTAAGAGACAGCAGCTGTGATTCTTACAGGGGAGGTATGCACTTGACGCACACAAAATATTTTTTTTTGTAGAAACTAGCAGAACTATACAAAGTCTAAATCCAGTATCCATAGGTCAGAACTGACATGGCACTGCACAGAAAATAATACTTATTCACACTGCAAAAATAGCTTAAATACAATTGATGCCAATGGCAAGAAGGAAAATGGGATGGAGTACTTTATAAGATCATGGAATAAAAGATCATATATATTGAGATAGTCTAAAGTCTTTCCCTCTGGGTACAGGCATCATACCATCATGGCTGCCGTGTTTCGCCCACAAATATACGGTCAATTCACTTTACAGTCTATTCTGTGAAGCGCTTTGAGACGTCGAGAAGACGTGAGAAGCGCTATATCAAATGCAAGGATTATTATTATTATTATCCATGAAATAAGGAATGATAACTGTGTAGCTTACCTTTACAAAGCTTTTGTTTGCAGCGTTGAGAGCATGTTTACAGCTCAAAGAATCTTTGTTGAGACAGACAGTTGGTCAACATCAACGAGGCCATAGATTTGTATGGACTTTCCTGGCTTCTAATAGTTGTAGGTCTTCTGAATCAGCTCAAACCCAGGAAGGATTTTTTTGAAATGGTAATCATTTATTTGATCTTGAACACCAAAGTTGGGATTTAAACCTTAGGAAAACAGGGGCATCCCTCTGGGAAGAAGGATGCCCTCTATTCCAGATGCAGGGAAAATTCCATGCATAGATGACATGCATATGTGGAAATCTCAGTCAGGTTAGGATACTATACAGCACATTGATGGGTTTCTGTGGGTGTCAAACATTTGTCTGAAACTGATGTTTAAATAATAATAATCATAATACAATAGAATCCCATTTTAAAGTGGATTCACTTATGAGATGAGTGTCTTATGGATCCAGCTTATTGACTGGTTAGCTTCCAATGCTCTAAACAAATAGTCAACTTCCAGATTGTTAGGTTGCCACCATTTGGCACACTCACAAAACATCTCAAGGAGCTTCAAAGTTTGCTGTAAAATTTAGTGACAGTATATTTGGAGGCAAACACTGCTGCCTCACCTCATGCTCACTCGTATTAATCTCCATACCCCCATCACACCAGTTTTAGCCAGGCTCCACTGGCTCCCTATCGCTGAATGGATCAATTTCAAGATCCCCACACTCGTTTTCAAATCCCTTCATGCTCTGGGACCTCCCTATCTCACTGACCTGCTTACCCCCCAACCCACAACCCGCTGCCTCTGCTCAACTAGCTTCGGCCTTCTGCATGTCCCTTGTGTCCTCCGTTCCACCATTGGTGGCCAAGCTTTCTGCCACTATGCCCCAAAACTCTGGAACACTCTTTCTCTATCCATTCACCTTGCCCCTTCCTTCCCAATCTTCAGATCACACCTGAAGATCTTCCTATTCGATCGTGCCTACAGTCACTCCACCCTCCCCTGGCGCAGCATCATGCTCCACCACTGCCAATCGCTCTGGGACACTACTCCGCGTGAGGGGCGCTATATAAATGCAAGTTGTTGTTGCCGATTTGCACCAGAAATATCCCACAAATTGCTGTGAATGACCAAGTTTTTATTTAGGGAGGGTTGTTGGCCAGGACACAGGGAGAATTTGCTTGTCTTAATTTTATTTTTCTCTCACTCTTTCTTCAAATAGTTCTTTGACTTTTACTTCAACAGGTTGACAGCACTTCACTGCAAATGAAATGTCAGTCTCGGCTACCCAGAGTCTTGATATGGGACTTGAATCACCAATGATTTGACACGGAGAATCATTGTAAATTCAAACTACAATGAGATTTTCAAAGCCAATTTAGTTAACTGGTTACACTTCTACTTTATATGGCAGCAATACTTGTCCTTTATATTAATCATTAGTCTTTCACAGCAGAAGAGAAGATGTTAAGCAGCATCCAGTAATATGACTATCTCAGGATACACCTATTTTATGCTTAGGCAATGAGATTTCCAGTTTTACTTTTCTGAATCCAACTTTTTGTTGGCTTCAATAAACAAAAGGCAAAATACTCCAGATGCTGGAAATCTGAAATCAAAACAGAAGTCACTGGGTCAACAATGATTCTCCATGTTAACATTTCAGGTTAATGATGTTCAGGTCTGAAACGTTCTGACGAAAGGTCATTGACCTGAAATGTTCTGACAAAAGGTAATTGACCTAAAACCTCACTTTCCTCTCTCCATAGATGCTGCCTGACCTGCTGAGTGTTCCCAACGACTTCTGTTTTTATTTTATGTTGGCTTCATTTGACACAAATAATAACACTGTAGAATATGAGCAATAACCAATTCATAATGTTTTGTTACTGTTATCAGTTCAGCTTTGCAAATTTTTTGTTATCAGTTCAGCTTTGCAAATTTATTTCATGTTTACTTGTTATTGTCTGAATATTTGCACAGGGCTTATGCAGCATTGATTTCTTTTAAGCTTTCACAGTTGGCAAGCTTTAATTCTTGGGGTTTTCCCCACTGGCACCTCATTTAAATCGAAAGACAAATTCATTATAGAGTCCTCAATCATTGAGTAGGTGTAGGTTACAAAATTAAATATGAATACACAAAAGACAATAAAACATAAGTAACCTCTGTTACACAATTCATTTCTGGAACTGTGAACTGCATGCTCAGCCCAAACATCATCCAGCAAAAACGAAAATGACCAAAGCAAAACCAACTTGAGGAAAGATTCACTGCACCCACAGTAGAAGTGAAGTAGGCCTGGGCAACTAACATAAAACCAGGTCTCCCATGTATGCAAATAGATGGAATCCTGTTACAAAGCTGTCAATTGAGACCAATGTTTCAGCGCTCTGACAACACTACACAAGTGAAGAGTGCTATATCCATACAAGTTGTTGTTGACTATAGTATATGTGAAATGGCCAATTTCCCAATTGTTAAATAGCCATTCATTTCCTTTACGTTGCAGGCATGTACACTATGTGTTACACACAACAACAAATTGCATTTATATAATGCTTTTCACATCAGGAGGACATCCCAAGCTGCTGGACAGTCAAAGGTTTGCACCCAAGCTAGGGTTTGGAATCACAAGGGGTGGAGGTGGGAGGTTACTGAGAAACAATGTTGATGTTTTTCAATGTTGAAAAGGAGAAACTATTTCCTCTGGTGGGTGGGTCGGTAACCAGAGAACACAGATTTAAGATAATTGACAAAAGAATCAGCGGGGAGACTTTTTACCCAGAGAGATGTTACGATCTGGAATGCACTGCCTGAAAAGGTGGTGGATGCAGATTCGATAGTAGCTTTCAAAAGGGAATTTAATATGTACTTGAAAAGAGGGAGTAGGACTAGTTGGACAACTCTTTCAAAGAGCTAGCATAGGCATGATGGGTCGAATGGCCTCCTTCTGTGTTGTAAAATTCTATGATGTCACTTCCTTTGCAAACGAATGTCAATGGTACTTTCTGCAATTAGTGCAGATGCACAGCACATGGGATGCAACACCAGGATTGGCAACCTGATGACTTGGCTACTTTTTAGCAAGGGTTTATCAGTTTGTGTGGATCCACAGGAGACCTACATTCTAAGCAAGTCAGCGCATGTTATTCCTCAATAAAGGAGGAAACCAAACCACTCAGTTCGCCCCATCGTTCAGGATAGTAATCTAAAGCAATGCTGATGAAACCATGGAAAAACTATCACAGAAAACCTAATAAAATCATATTGACTAAAAATGCAGAAGAATATATAGAGGTCAATAAAAGGTGGTGCAAGTTTCACAGTACTATTGTGGCTCAGATGCATGCTTTTATATTGCTGTAGTTGCAGACAATTTGGATTATGGTACACATCCAAAACATACAAACTACATTTCTAAATAGTTTTAGTCTGTTCTCAGCTGGGTTGTTGTAGAAGTTAAAGTTTCTTAGTTTTCAAGAAGCGATGTAAAATCTCACTAACAGAAAACAAAGCCTTTTGCTGCTTAAGTAGATAGAGTAAAACAAGGGTCTCTGATCAGTCGATCACTGCTAGGTGGCGCTCTCATGCACGATTAAAAAGAAGAGGTCGGAGCAGTAGAACTGTGTGGTCATTTAGTCCATCTGAAAATGAAGCCAGATGCACAAGGTGTTGCATGCTTCTTGAAATAAAAATATAAACTTTATTGTTTAAACTGCGGTAAATATTGCTCCTGCCTCTTGTCTCTATTGAGTATGTGCGGTCGACCGATTGGAGACCGCTGAAGTAAAGCCAGACATTACAGAAGATATCACCTTACAACAAAAAATCCAAGGTCCATCCAGCTCGCCTTCCACCATCCTAGCATGACATGTCATCTTCCAAACTATATATTATATCCCAAGATATTATTTCCCAACAGAAATCTATCTAAGCTGTTCTTGAATGAATCAACACTTTAAGGGTGACAGACGAAGAGATGGTGTGTCACATCACTTAGCCCCATAATGTGCTATTTATTGAACAATTATAAAGCAGTATTGATAGTAAACATGGCTGACTTGTTAAATAAATACTTTGCTAACGTTTTTACAGTAGAGGATGAGGACAAAATACCAGCCATACAGGGGAACCTAAAAATAAGTCAAAGAGAAATGCTTAAAATTAATATAATTAAAAAATGGTAATGGAGAAAATAATGAGACTTAAGATAGACAAATCTCCAGGACCTGATAGTTTCCACCCCAGGGTGTTAAAGAAAATAGGACAGCAAATTGCAGATGCAAATTCGTCATAAATTTACAAAGCTCACTAGATTTGGGAATTGTGCCCTTACATTGGAGAATTGCGAATGTCACCCCTTTATTTAAGAAGGGAGGGAGGGAGAAACCAGGAAACTACAGACCTGTCAGCTTAACATCAGTTGTAGGGAAAATACTGGAATCTATCACTAGGGACACTTGGACAGGTATGGGCTAGTCAGAGAGTCAGCATGAGTTTGTGAAGGGTAGGTCGTGTCTAACTAATCTAGTTGAATTTTTTGAGGAGGTCACTAAAATGTTGGACAAGAGAGTGTCTATGGATGTTGTTTACATGGACTTTCAGAAGGCATTTGATAAAGTTCCACACAAAAGATTAGCAAAAATGGAAGGGCATGGAGTTGGAAGTAACCTTGTGACGTGGCTTGGTAATTGGTCGGGAAGCAGGAAACAGAGGGTGGAGATAAAGGGAATGTTCTCTGATTGGCGGGACGTGATGTCCCCTTGGGGTTTGTACTGGGACCCCAGCTATTCACCATATATACAAATGACTTGGATGAAGGACAAGAAAGTTTTACATCCAAGTTTGCAGACAACACTAAGCTAGGAGGCTCAGTAAGTTGTGCAGATGGGAGTAGGAAGTTACAAAGGGCCTTAGACAGATTAAGTGAGTGGGCAAAACTGTGGCGGATGGAGTTCAATGTAGGGAAGTAGGGAAGTGTGAGGTCATCCACTATGGACTGAAAAAAGATGAAGCAGAGAAATTAGGAACTGTGGAGGAGCAAAGAGATTTGGGTGTCCATATCCACAAATCACTAAAAACTAGTTTCCAGGTGCAAAAAGTAATGAAAAAGGTGAATGGAATGTTGGTCTTTATCTCAAGAGACCTGGAATACAGAGGGGAAGAAATGATGCTTCAGCTGTATAGAGAGTTAGTCAGACCCCATCTGGAGTACTGCGTTCAGTTTTGGGCACCACACCTCAGGAAAGATGTATTGTCCCTGGAGGGGGTACAGTGCAGGTTTACCAGAATGTTACCAGGCCTAAAAGGGTTAAGTTATGGGGAAAGGCTGCATACACTTGGATTGCATTTCCTTGAGTTTAGAAGGTTGAAGAATGATTTAATTGAGGTATTTAAGATGATAAAGGGATTTGATAGGGTGAATACAGAGAAGTTATTTCCTCTGGTGGGGAATCCAAAACAAGGGGGCATAGTCTTAAAATTAGAACCAGGCCATTTAAGAGTGAAATCAGGAACCATTTTCTCACTCAAAGGGTGGTAGAAATCTGAAATTCTCTCCCCCAAAAGGCCGTGGATGCTGGATCCAACCATACCTTCAAGAGTGAGGTTGATAGATTTTTGGTAGGTCAGGGTATTAAGGGATATGGGGAGAAAGCGGGAAATTGGAACTGAAAAGATTAGTTGAAGTACAGATCAACCATGATCTAATTAAATGGCGGAACAAGCTTGAAGGGCTGAATGGCCTCCTCCTGTTTCTATGTTGCTAAGTTCGCTCCACTCCTCTAAGCACAACAAGATGGCGAGCAGTTCTTATAGAGAGCCAGAAAAGTAGTCACAGCAGAAGAGATTTAGTGCTTTACGTTATTGTGTAAAAATGAACTGCAATGAATACATGTAAAATTTTGAAGAAGAGATTAATAGCATGAGGAAATCCTACAGAAAGTTTTTAATATACTGAATGCTAACATTTTCTTTGCACATCACATGGCACAAATGGTTTTCATTATATAAGATGAAATTCCATAAATTACAGTTTTGTATTTGCAACTTTAAACCCAAGTAAATTCAGAAAAAAATTGTAATCACTTTCACATTTCTGGAGGTGGTACAAAAAGTAATAGGTTTGACTGGCTTTCAGTTTACCATTTTCCCCTACAAAAACCCTTTGCTTGCTGGTATCCTACCTGCAGGGCATCATTGTAAAACACAGTGCAATAATTATGAGCAGACATACAGAAACAACCGAACTATGAAACATTTAAAAATCTATCCCCAAACATTAAAACTTATAAAGTTTTAAAATCTTATGAACGTGCACAGATTTGCAGCATTCATTGCACATTCAAATGACATGCTGTTAGAGCTTCTTCAACATTGTTGTGCGTTAATGTTTCGAGTCCAAAACTGTGCTGGAGTTCTATAATTTCCTCACTTATTAAACAGGTCAAAGGTTGACAACTGGAAATATTTACCATTTACTTTCCTTGATGTAGATGTCTGCCATTTGAAGATCTTTTGTTACAAACAAAACAGTGCAACAAGACACGGAAAACTACGACATAAGAACAAACTCAGATAAAAATATAAAAGTTGAAAACAATGTCTGTCTGTCCTAACATTTGGTGGCACAGCACATTGTGTTAATCATCACTTGGGTTTGCTAGCCTACCTTGGATAAATGTAGCAGTGCACTAAATGTATTGGCGACGATGCATTTATTTCAATTTCAATAATTTTTGAACAGCCAATTTACAGCAATCAAAATAAGAAATGTATGCTTTATAAATACACAAAGGGCAAGTTTGACACTCTTCTTCTTTTAAAAAAAGGATAGAACAAATGGTTCCCTATTGCTCCTTCACTGCATTTTCCTTGAATGGTTCAGCAAGACAACCCTCCCCATTAAAATCTTTGTGTCTATGCTACGATTAATTGGATGTCAGGAACATATTCCAAAGTTTTGATATGTGACTAGAAGCTGGGCAGTAGCACAACACAGCAATAACAACCATTTTGTGTTTATATAGCATCTCTCACCTCAGGAGGACATCTCAAAACCCTTCACAGAGCCACTAAAGGATTCTATAGATTTATGCATGGGAGTGGAAACTTGTTATTAGACCATCTAGTAACAATCCTCCTTGGGGCTGAGCTGGCTCTGAGCTGACATGATTGGCAATGGAACATCAGAATTGAGTTGCTCCTGTATGATGGTTTAGGTAGTGAGGTTCCTGAGCAAAGCGGGTCTGCAATAAAGGCATTGTTGATGTTAAGACAGTCAGCCTGGCTCATCAGCAGAACTTGAAGGGACAGGGACTCTTCCTACTCGACTTCTGTTAATCCTGTGTAAGACAAAGCCTTACCAGGTTGGGTAGTCCAAGCTAGACAAGCCACAGAAAATTTGCCCGTAAATATTTGTAATGGCAAGCTATCCTATTTTTGTTGCTTGTATTCTAGAGGGACCCAAACACTTGATACTGGGGACCCCAAACATTATCTCTCTCCAAAGTGCAACTAATACTTCCCTGAACACAAAATACTGTAGATGCTGGAAATCTGAAATAAAAACAGAAGTCGCTGGGAATACTCAGCAGGTCAGGCAGCATCTATGGAGAAAGGAAAGTGAGTCAACGATTCAGGTCCAAGACCCTTCGTTAGAACACAAAGTTCCATTCCAGACAGAGGGATATTTCCAATATGTAGGTATTATGCATGTGTGGAATCCTCAGTCTGGTCTGGATACTCTTAAGCATGGCGATGCGTTTCTACGTGTCTCAGACACCCTCTGATCAAAAATAAAAGAGAGGGAAACAGGAAAAGCATAATACAGAGCAGACAGTTTGTAGAACAAACACTATCAGTACCAGACTCTTCGTCCCACTCTGGATTGGCGCACTCTGCTAGTTACTAGGGTTTTTTTTGTATTTGTTTGCACATACCAACTCATTACATTCTGCATACATCGATAAGAATTATATATAAAACAGATTGGCACCTGGCATACAGTTGTGGTTAGAACACATATGACATAGCAGCTTTTTTCTTGCAGTGGTTCAGAAAGGCATTTTTATGTGGATGTTTTTCAACCCTTTTTGCATGCCTCTGTGGCCTTCTTTCAGTTGGGTGGATTCCACGTACTTTTCTGACGTAATGTTTGTAATTATAGGGGTAATGTTGCCGGTGTAGTTATCTAATGTTGGCAATAGACCAGAATTGAACACCAAGCCCTGAAAAGCTTTTCTAGCGAGAAAGAAAAAGGAGTTGTGGACAAATGGGGTGTGTGGAATAACCAGCAAAGACAGTGAAAGAGGGGAAAATCATCAAATAACAACTTGCATTTATATAATAACAATACTGACTAATCACGTCTTCGAGATGTTTTAAAGCATTTCACAGAATATACTGTAAAAGTAATTGACTGTATATTTTGTGGGCGAAATGCGGCAGCCAATTGTGCACAATAGTATCCCACAAACAGTCACGGATTGAGTGACCAAATTATTTTTATCTATCTTGAAGGAAGTATTACCCCCAGAAAAGTGATCTGATAATCGACTAACAATGGGTTCCTACTTACTTCTAGGTAAACAGAGCAGGGTGTGGAGAAAGGAAATCTGCCCAACATTTTGCCCTGCCGGGAATCAAACCCAGGTCCTCTTGCTTGTGAGGCGAGTGCTCTAACCACTAAGCTACAGGACTCCATGAGAGGATGATAGAAAAAGAGAGGATGATAGAAAATATCACAGAATGAGGTGAAATGGAAAAAAATATATCTTAAGAGAAATTCTGTGTTCTCGAGAATACATGAAAGAATAGAAACAAAAAGAGATCTATTAGCAGAGAAATGACTGTAAAATGCAGATGCAAGGTAATATGGTTAATTTCATCACTTCAATAAGCCTGAGGAAGAATCACCTCAAAACCTCAGAATAGACATAAAATTTAGCAGCAGTGTGTTAAACTCAGGAGGGTATTTTAAAAACAATAAACTGGAATCTGTGAAAGCGACAGTGGGTGGACGATCAAATAATTCATCTAAGTCTCTCAATTATAATGTGGCAAACAATTTGGAATGTCTTCTCTAAGTTTCTCAACTTCACTTCAGACATGTTCCAACCTATTGGAAGAGACATCTGTGACACACTGGTCTCAGTGACCCTGGACTAGAGAAACAAAATTAGCCTGAGTTCTCATTCCTGATCGATGTCTAGTGATCTCTGTTAGAAGTGTGTATGTGGGAACAATGTCTGTCCTGAATCAAGGACAGATTCAGGCTTAGTTGCCTCATCTACCAATGGATGAACAGCCCACTGATGTTCAGTGTTTAGGGTCACATGTGAAAAATTGTCACCTGAGTTAGGTACTCAAGAGCTGCTGATTCCCACGAGACTTTGCTCAGCATTGACTCACTGCCTTCAGGAGAAAAGTTATTGCATCAAGATATTGTTTAACACAGTTTAGAGAGCTGACTGAAACATGATCTGAATCACAATGCAGCTCAGCTACTGTGCCAGCAGAAAAAGAAACCAGAAATATCAGGCAGAGAGGCATTTTAGGCAAATGAATCTGGAGAAAACTGCTGGGAAATGAGACTGGGGACAGGAATCGTTAAATAAGATCTGGCATGATTAAATGGCAGAAATGCACTTTGAAAAACAGAAATTTGGGGAGATAAACTCTGATAACCTCAAATGTTCTTGTCCAAATTAGAGAGACTGAACCTGAGAAAAAATATATAATTTCACAACTTTGTTGTTGGAATACACACAGAAGGAATAAGAAAAATTGTATCAATAGAAATCAAATTACAATTAGCATTGCCAATGGGTGCATAAGGCCAGAGCAGAAGCTCAAGGGTTAGAGATAATCATGATCGGTCTTTTCAACTGGATTCCAGATTGCACATCCGGGCTTCGAGGAGAAGAAAATAGAGATAAAGCGCATGAAAGGAAAACAAACAATATTGTTCCAAGACCCATGGTTAATGCCATGAAAAGGAACAGTGATTTACAGGGAAATAAACTAGATTGATACTGGCTCTAAAATTCGCAAGCACCACAAGTCTGAGTGATTTATAGGCCCAACTCATAATTTGGTTCATGCCCTGTAAATATCGATTCTAAGTTGTGTGTCCTATTTATACCCCAAGACTGAATTTCAATACAGACTAAAATTTGATTTCTGACTTGTTAATTTGTTTTTTATAACCAGTTTGATTTGAAGAGGTAAGACCTTGCTGCAATAAGCATAAGGATGTAGTTAGTGACTTGTGAAGTATAATCAGACCTTCACCAGTTTCACGATACTGTACTCCATTGTTCGCATTAAATGGAAAGAGAGATGGGTGGGACTGGTCAAGAGACAAGATTAGGTAATCAGCTAAAAATATGTTCTCATTCGAGAAAGAAGGAATAAGCAAAGTGGTTTGTTATGGAATTCAACTACTGATTTTGTTCAATTTAAAACTTGAACTTAAAACTCCCAGGGTTTTCCCACATAGAAAATTCAATGCCAGCTGGCTATTATAATAATAATAATCCTTGCATTTGATATAGCGCCTTATTTCGTCGTTGAGACGTCTCAAAGGGCTTCACTGAATATATTGTAAAGTGAATTGATTGTATATTTTGTTACATACTTGAATATTGTTAATTACTTAGCAGCAATTAACCTACCCGGATTTGGGAATCAACTTGGGTTTGATATTCTACCTTGTCTTAGCCTTACCATCACTGTTCTAAAATTAAAGATTGTGTGGCGAATTCTAGAGAACATTTTCAATTTGGAAGGTAGTTTTCCTTAGTTCTTATAAAAATAAACATAGAATCGTAGAAGGTTACAGCACAGAAGAAGGCCATTTGGGCCATCGTGTCTCTGCTATTTATTTGAAATAGTAATCCATTCAGTCCCATTTATCTACCTTTTCTCCATAATCCTGCAGTTATTAGTGTTCGGATATCTATCTAGTTCCCTCTTGAAAACTAATATGGATCCTGTCTTGTTCTCCCCCGGAACAACATTCCACATCCTAACAACTCGATTGTAAAAAAAACCTCTCTCTTTACAACCTTTGCTAACTATCTTAAATTGATGCTCTCCAATCACTGACTCGCCAACCAGTGAAATAATCTCCCTATATATGATTAAACCCCTCAAGATTTTAAAGACCTCCATCAGATCTCGCCTTGACTCTCTCTGTTGCAAATGAAAAAGGCCCAGGTCCTCCAGTCTCTGCTGACAGGTTCCGACTTACTGCTTAAACAGAAGCGTGTGGAGTAAGGAAACTTGCCCAACAGTTCGCCTTGCTGGGAATCGAACCGAGGTCTCTCGCTTATCAGGCGAGTGCTCTAACTACTGAGCTACAGGATTCCACAGTCCTGTAGCTCCACAATCCTCTACCATGATTAGGTGGCAAGCAGGCTGGTTCGGATACTCTTTAGCACGGTGATAGGTTTTCACATGTATCAGACACTCAGTTGACCAGAAAGAAATATCCGTCATCCAGAGCAACCGTTGTTTAGGAGGCCACAGATCCCAGATAGTGTGTTCAAGTGACAATTACTTATTTAGGATAAAGAATTATTTAAACGTTTTTAATAAAAAGCGTTTTTTATTCTGTTTCCACAAGGAGTACTTTCAATAAAACGAATTGTACTTCCTCCAGACTTCAGTTCCCCTTTAACAACCTGGTTTTGGTCGCATGGCAGATCGCTTTTCCGGGAGTAATAATTCCTTCAAAAAAACAATAATAATAAATTGGTCACTTCAATCCACGACTGTTTGTGGGACAATGCTGTGCGCAAATGGCTGCCACATTTCGCCCACAAAATATACAGTCAATTCAGTTTAAAGTATATTCTGTGAAGCGCTTTGAGACGTCTTGAAGATGTGATAAAATGCTATATTAAATGGAAGGATTATTATTATTATTATTATTAAGGCACCATTATTGAGGCAAAGGGGCAGAAGTTTTGCTTTGTATCTGGTCCAGGGTGTAATGCCACATTCTCAGGATCACAAATGACCTCCTCCTTGCAGCCTCCCTCCCTGTTTTTAAAAGCTTTCTAAAAATCTACATGCCATCAGACACCTTCCTCCCCTACCTTCTTCTTGCTGATCTACTCTGCTCCTGCACAGTACTATTCGATGGCGCATCTTAAAACCAAATTATAGTTGTTATACAGCTCTTTCATTCTCCAGTGGGATCTCTTTCACGGATGAGATGGAGGATGATTGGGTGCACAGGATTCTTATTCTGTCAACCAACTGTACTATAGTTGGAGGGCAGAAGAGGCTTCTATGGAGAGAGAACAATGGAATCCTCCTTCCCCCAATGTAGTGACGGTTGTCTAATCTCACAGTGAGGGTAGATTACTCCCTCCCTCCTGTTTCCAAGAGGATATTTCAAATGTGTTTAAGAAAGTGACATAAACTTGGTCTTTCGGAATGCGGGCAATGTGCTCCATTGCTAGAGCTACCTGCCCATCCAAACATATCTACGTTTACATTTTAAACCAATCAACACACTAAATGGGGGGTAAGAGTGTTTTTGTTCACAGTATGACCCACTATAGTAATATCCTACTTGTGCCACACATTAATGTCTAACACATGTGGAATATCATTTCTTTACATCCGAACAGTGTATTTATTTTCATCATGGGAGACAAACTATTTTGCTACGCTGCAAGCTGTAAAGGAAATAAATGATATTTACTGAAAATGCTGCAATTTTTCCTACGTATTGATTAAAGCCCCAACAGCTATTGGAGAGCAGACGACTGCCAAGTTAATGAGAAGAAAAACACTGCAGACCTATAATTTGGAAATACCCCTCCCCACCCTGCTCTGCCTTTTGGAAAACATTAATCCCAACGGTTTTTCATTCACTTTATTTGTTTTCTATAGGAAGTTTCATGTCAAAAAAAGGAAGGAAAAATGTCACCACCATAAATTTTAAGCAAAAATCCTTTGTAGTGGACAAGCTAGCAAAGACAAGTGAATGAGTTTTGTGCAAAGAAAAATCAATGCCATGTGTTAAGATACATAGGCACCTTTTCCACCAAACCGCTTGTTTTAGGAGCTTAAGACCATGTTTGTGCACCCAAATTAACAACAATTTAAATGTGATTCACACACATCTTCACCTACAAAATACGCCATCGCTACATTTTACAGTAAACCCTGTGAAGCCTTTTGAGACATTTCAATGGTGTGAAAAGGTGTTATATCAAATGCAAGGATTCTTAGCTTTTCGCTTCACACCAATATGTTGACAAGATCTATCATTGATAAAAATAGTCAAAATGTTGCACAAAAATGTAAATAGAAGCAAACGAGTATTGCTTTCAAACGGTTGTTTTACTTGGATTTTGTTTTTAAAGGGTCTACTAACTGTTTAAAATGCTACAAGGGTACATCAAATCCTTCACACTGGTGAGCTCCTTATCTCAATCTTGTCGGTGTAAGAATCACACCAAGCAATGTCAAATCCTTACATAAAGGAAAACAGTAAGCAAAACTGTTTCTATTTTCATTCTCTCGCATCTCTACCCGGTAGACATCATTCCAGGAAGGGTGGAGGTCTGGTGACAGACACCTTGACTGACTTCCCTGGCGGCATCTGCATGGCTCAAGTGGGACAAACTAACTGGACAGAAAATAAGCCCTGAAAGGGTTTGCAAAGGAAGTGCACCAGTTAAGCTGGATGAAACAACAACAAAACTTGTATCGTGCTTTTCGCTTAGGGAGGACGTCTTAATGTCCTTCACAACACTGAGGAGCATGAGCTGGGAGGGAGCCAGATGGTGGTGTGCGCGTGTGGCTGAAATGCAGTCAAAAAGATAGGTAGGATTTGAAAGCAGAGGGGTGAGGAGGGAGTCAGAGGAATTTCAGGAGAGAGTTGTAGAGGGAGGGACAAGATGACTGAAGGCTTATCTGCCAACAGTGGGGCACAGCAGGTGTGGGGGGGGTGGGGAGGGGGGGGGGGGTTGGGAGCAGGCCCAGAGCAAAGAGAGTGGCTAAATGAGCACATTCACACAAGATCTCAGAGATAGGGTGGTGCAATGTCATGGAGACATTTGAAGGTGGAGATGAGGACTGTCAAATTGATCCACTGGAGGATGGGTGTTATTTGAAGATAAATGATATGAGGGGAGGGTAGAGGTTAGGAAATGATGAGTCAAAATTGACAAGGAAGAAAGTCTCAATTAAAGCAAATAAGTAATTTGTCTTGTGAGGGAGATTCGAAAAAAGCCTACAGCAGCACAGACAGTGTATTTTGTAAAGAATAATTGTCTAAACATTGACAAATATAGTTTATGAAGCTCCTCAAGCATTACACAGTGAGCTTGAATCTTGATAAACAATTTGCCAAGAAATGATATGCATGATGTTTGACTGTAAACTGTAGATAAAAATAGCCAATTTGGAAAACCTTTGACCCAAAGCTTATTTAATTTCTTGAACAAATGACTTAATATAAACTAAAATAGAACACACAAATATACCGACACAAAAACGTGTTGCTGCCTATAGCTGAAAGTTTTACGTAATAATAAGTCCTGCTATTTGATATAGCGCCTTATCACATCATCAAGACTTCTCAAAGCGGTTTACAGAATACACTGTAAAGTGAATTGACTGTGTAATTTGTGGGTTAAAATACTGTATACAAGTGTCTCTCTACTTAACAATACAACAATAATCCTTACATTTGGTTTAGTGCTGATAACATCAAAGTATATCAAAGTGCTTCACAGGGAATTTCTTTGAAGTGTCGTGACTGTGTATTTGTGAGCAAACGTAACAGCCAATTTGTGCCCAGCAATACCCTACACACAGCTATGAATTGACCAATTTTATCTGGAGGATTATTGGCCAGGACACCAAGAGAAACTCTCTTCTCTTTTCGAATAGTGCCATGAGATCTTTAACGTCCAGCTGAACTGGCAGATGGAGCCTCAGTTTACACCTCACACAAAGGACAGCGTGGTAAAATAAAGGGAACAACTCCCTTTTCTTTTCCCATAGGAACTCTCTGTTATAGGAACTTTAACATACACCTGACTAGGCATACAGGACCTCATTCCAATGTCTCATCTGAATTTTGGCACCTCCAACACTGCAGTGAAGTGGCAATTTCAACTACGAACTCAAAGTCCAGAAGTGAAGCTTGAACCTGCAGCCTTTTTTTTGGTGAACTGGATGTCTGATGTCTGAATGCATCCTGCTTACCTAATTTTGGAAAGTATTAGGCACAGGTTGGCAAGAGCTAAGGCTCGGGGACCCCAGAGTGCGCATTAGGGTACTGCTGGAGTCTAACCAGCTCTGACACAGTCACGGCTATGCCTCTGACACAGAGGCAAATAAGTACTTTTACTTGTCTACAAAACTGCCAACTTTAGCAGGTGAGCATGTCTTGTTCTCTGTTGGTTGGTATATTTAAAAGTTTTGGCGATGTGCAAAAAATGAACAAAAATAAGACTGTGGCCAAGATCAGGAAATTTACTTATAATGCCCCACAGAGTTTTATTGGGTTGCTGGAGATCCTCTTTAATGTCAGTTGCAATTTTAATCCCTTCCCAATTTTGCCTCAATCTATCCTCTTTCCACAACATCCCCCCCCACCCCCACCAAAAAGAATCAAATCCAAGACAAAATGAATAGGCTGTAATGGCACTGTTAAGGTCATTTGTGCCTTAATTCAGCCCTAGAATTAAAACAGCCTGTCCTGTTATATTTCATACTCCTGCCTTTTGCTTTGTTCTGCTTACCTTACTTCTCTTTTTACAGTGCTGAGCAGAATTTTTGAACTAATCAACCTGGCAATCACCAGGCTGGAGAACACTATTATCCAGCTGCAAAATAAAACCCCTCGGCTCTGTTCCAATAATGAGCTTTAGTTTAATTCTATCCTTAAAACAGCACTCATCAATGTGAACCTCTCCATTAGCTGCAAGTCACCCTATAAGCCTTTTTGTCCACAATTCAGGATTAATTGGTTGTGCTGTCAGAACGACACAATAGGGATGAGCATCAGTGGCCAAATGACCTTTTTCTATCTCAACTTCTCAATTTAAGCTGGATTTAAACTAAGATCCCAGATTTGAAAGGATACTGTTCCAACCTGCTATACCATTCGGTTCTTATTTTCCTCAGTTTTATTGTTCATTAGTATGCCTTTGCTCCATATAGCATTCAGAAACACAAAGCCCTATAACAGAACAATTTTAACAGCATTGGCCACTCCAAGCAATGCACCTCTGAATCTCTCAGCCAGAGACAGATCACAGAGTGAAACAATGCCAACAGTAGCCACAACGAGAATGAAGGCAGACAAGGAAAGAAGAGAATACAAGGGAAGGGAGGTTCCCAAGAAATCATTTTAATGGTACAAAACAGAAGCAAAAATCTTACATTTTAGAGAGGTGGGGGAGGAGAAAGACTGAATTTTCAAGCACTATAAAAAACATAAAACATAGCTTCATTTTGAGACTATTTTGAGTGTTAATTTTACAAATGGAAAATTGGAAGACTATATATTTTGTATGGAAGTGTTCTGTTTGGATCAGAAATTTCATACAAAAACAGTGAATGGAAGCAATTTAATACATTAGAATTTCATGCTTAACCTTTTACGTGATTATCTGGGCATCAGCTGGGTCTTTTATTTTATATGAAATAGCCTATCCTTGTCATCAAGAATAGGATAATTGCCAAGAAAAGCAAAATAAAAGCACTCCTTGTAACAGGCTTACAAATATCAATAATGCATATCTGGAGGAAAATGTTGATGGCTTTTATTGAGATTATTCTTCCACTCTTCCCAGCAGAGGGCGATGCCTCATGCCTCTTTTAAATTCAACTGAAACATTAACATCTTCCGTGTAAGTAGCAGCTATGTTGCTTTTTTTTAAGTGACCACTGATGAATCGTAGAAAAAAAGCAATGCCCAAAAGAAAGACCCTAAATTGATCTATTCCTATCGTGTTCACGTTTAAAATGGAATGGAAGAGATTCCTATTTCAGCAGAATGTAGGAATAAAGCTTCAGGCAGAAGGAAAATGTAAAATGATCTGTGGTAGGTCTTGAAAGGTTCTAAAATAATGGGGGTGGGGAAGGGAGGGATGGAGGGAGAAAGAGATGAACTCATCTGAGTACTTCATCTGAATAAAATACTTTTTCATAAATACTTTGGAATCAAGACCAAATTGTTGGATAATTAAAAAAGATCAAAAGTCCGCAAAATTGATCAACATTTCTGTTACTAGTTTGGACTTACGCTAAACATAACTTGGACTAAGCTTTATCCGAAGTTAAACTGGAACAGAAGTGTCTGAAGAGAATGGTATTATAACTTTCTTAGCTGAAGTGTGTTAAACCTTTATACAAATGCAGAAAATGGGAATATTTGAAAACTAAACACTTTCTTTCAAACCTGCTGACAGACATATTCTTTACTTTTAGAACAAGTAGCACTTGTAGTCCCAAACAGATAAGCCGCATGCACACATTTACCCACTTCCTATAACCGCAATTTCATATCATGTTAAACTGAAAAATTACTGCTCTCAATCGAACAAGTTTCATGACCATTTATAGCAAGACTTTTTGAAGGCTAATCAACAACTGAACTGGGTTCCCAGAAAATGTGGTAGAGATCAGAACACTGAAAGCATTTGCAAAACAGCTCAATACTGCAATGGAAAGGAGGTAGTGTATGAATTCTAGAAGAATGAGTTCAAATTGGTCAAAGGGCCCTCCATATTACTCTCATGAAGTCGAGGAGGGCAAAGGTAATCTTCAGGGTAGTGTTAAGAACATATTACCCTTGCACATATACATGCACATGGCCACATACAAGGGGCGTTCTTGTATATCTTAAAATATAAGGATGAGAAAATAAAAAGAATTAGCAAAATATTACACAGCTTGTAGCATTATCTTCGTCATTCAAATGAAATATCCTCCATCTTGATCAATATAAGGTCACCACAATAAGCATATCATCCTGGGATGGGGTGAAGGATTTGCTATCTACTGACTATAAGAATAGCTACAATGCATAACTATTTATCCCATTTAGCTGTGCTTAGAAAAGCAAACAGCAATACTACAGTAATGAGAATTTTTCCAGATGGCAGCTTCACAGACTCTCTCCAAATTATTTTTTTGGAGGCTAGCTAAAGATATGGTTGTCAACAAGATCAAATGATCATTAACATTTCCTGAATGTTTCCTTGTTACAAAAATCATACACTTAACACTTAGAAAAGCCTCTATTTATAATAAATATTTATATTTGCAGGAGATTGGGTTGCAGACATTTGTGGCTTTAGAGAAAACAAATAACCACTTGCCTTTACAAAGTAACCCAATCTATTGTCAAAAATCACAACAAAATCATCATGTCTGATACCTATGAAATAGATGCCATGTTGAGTTTGACATATGAAAATGAAACTCAAGCTAAAATAAGAATAAATCAATATTATAATCCTTGCGTTGATATGGTGTCTTATCATGTTGTCGAGACGTGTGACTGTGTATTTTGTGGATGAACAAAATTATCTTGTAAGAGAAGAAATTTGGGAATTACCTTTAGAAGAAATATTGGATGAAGTCTATGAACATCTATACTATCATTCCAGATAAGATACGTTTGATTTACTACTACAGAGGTCACTTATTTTTCTGTTTGAAGCTAGAGAACCAATCAAACTATTTTTCATGAAAGAAATTTTAGACCACAAGTTTCCAACATCTTTCAAGAAAGGTGCATAAGCTTGAGAAGGACGAGATTCAAATTCCCACCAGCACCCCATGTTTCATTATCGAGTTTATTATTATTATTATAAAGTAGGAAATGAAGGAAGTAACACAATGGAATATACTAAAGCTGAAATGATAGGTATATGAATAAGCATGGAGCTAGGTTTCAAATCCTTTATCAGTGATAGAGCATGTTACACAACCAGTGGTATCACATATAATTTAGGATTAATACATTTGATCTGGCTAACCAAAAGATAGCTTATGCTTCTCTCACCCAAACATCTGCTGTAATTTTTTATTGGTCTGTAAAGATTCATAAGTTGTACCATTCCCTCGACCATTGTTGTGGGTACTAAGAATGGGATTTGAAGACGTGAGTTATTAGTGGGAGGAAGATGTGGGTCTTCTGGCAGAAATCTTCTCAAAAACGTCCTTCTGATTTCCAAAGTTTTAAGTATTTTAGTCCTCTTGAAGGCTTGCATTCATGAAAAATAACATATAGATAATAAAAAAAACTTGCATTTGGTATAGCGTCAGGAAGATATCCCAAAATACTTCACAGATATTTTTCTTTGGAGTGATTGTGTCTTTGTGGGTGAAACCCAGTGGGCTACTCCTTTAAACCCACACAAACACCACAAGGAAGCAGCGTTGGAATTTTATTGATTTATTTTGTAAAGCTCCAGCACTTCCTCTGTTCTCCAGGGTAGCTATGGTAAAGGGAATTTCAAGCATTTTTTGTTTTGGAGATCTACAGGAAGATCAGAAATACACAGCCAACAATATGACAGTGTGAGTCTATGGTTTATGTTCCCATGTAAGCAACATCAGTTGCACATTATACAATAAATAAAAATAATCCTTGCATTTGATATACAGCCTTCTCACATCTTTGAGACGTCTCAAATCACTTCACAGAATGTACTCTAAAGTGAATTGACTTTTGTGAGAAAAATGCAGCAGCCAATTGCTCACAACAGTGTTCTACAAATAGTCGTGGATTGACCAAATTATTGTTATGTGACCAAATTATTATTTTTATTTATTTTGAAGGAACTATTACCCCCGGAAAAGCGATCCACCAATTGACTAACAACTGGGTTCCTTCTTACTGCTAAATAAACAGAGTGTGGAGTAAGGAAACTTGCCCAACATTCCCTGCTGGCAATCAAACCCATGTCCTCTCGCTTGCAAGACGAGTGATCTAACTACTAAGCTACAGAACTCCATGTTGCTTCTGAACTTAGGTAGGTCACAGAAAATCCCAGCAAATAATAATAGAAATAATAACAATAATAAATACATCCTTGCATTTGATATAAGGCCTTTCATGTTGGGAGGAGATCTCAAAGCGCTTCATGTAATACACTGTAAAGTGTAATGACTGTGTATTTTGTAGACACAATTTGAAGTACGTGCATGAAGTGAATGACTAAATTTATCTGGGGACTCAGACACCAAGAGAAACTCGGTTCTCTTTCCAAATAGGAAATCTGTGCAGCCAGTGTGGCGGATTTGCTTCTCAGGATTGCTTATACTTGCTCCTATAGTTTTGTGGTAATGGTATTTCAATGCTGTTGGCTGGTTCTAAAGAATCAGAGCCAAACAGTTGTACTGAGTAAATGTTCCTGTCACAGAAAGTGGCAGAGATAAAGGTACTGATAACCTTCCATTGTTAATAAGCCTTTGAGCAAACCTTTGGTGAAATATAATCAAGCAAATGATCATGTTGATGAAACACATAAAGCTTTGTGACCTGCCTTCAGTTACTGAAATTCTTCACCAAAATTTTTAATGCATCAACTTGGCTCAGTTGGCAGAATTTTCACTTTTGGGTCAAAGGTTTATGGGCTCAAGTCCCACATTCGTGACATTGAGTTCACAAACTAGGCTGACATCTCAGTGCAATATTGGGGGAAGTGCTACATTGGTGATGGTGCTGCCCTTTGGATGAGATGTTAAACAGAGCTCCATCTGCTTGTTCAGGTAGGCTTAGAGGTACTATTCGAAAAGGAAGTTGCTCCCAGTGTTCTGGCCAGCTAAATTGTTATTCACCTCCTGGCTGTTTGTGGGGCATTGTTATAAGAAAATTGTCTGCCTCGGTTTTCTACAAATAGTCACAAGACTTTACAAAAATCTCGGTGCAGAGCTTTGAAATGCTTTGACATAATAAGGTGCTATGTCAAATGCAATGATGATTATAAGTGTAAAATTCTGAATAAAACAAAACATTGAGATTACTTATGAATGTGAAAGAGCTACAAAGCAGAAGCCAAGAGAAACTGTTTTGAATTTTTTGTGCATGGGGCACATCACAACATTGATATCTTAAAAAGGGCAAAAGTGAAGCAATTGGAACCAGATAGAACCATTGAAATTTACAGCACTGAAAGAGGTCATTTAGACTTCTGTCTACTCGCTCTCTGGAAGAGCTACCTATTTAGTCCCATTCTCCTACCTTTGACCATATCCTTTTATATTTTTCTTGTTCTCTTTTAAAAGCTAATATAGATTCTGCTGCAACCACTATACAAAATAGTGCTATTTCATGTCCTAAAATCCCTTTGCCCTATTAGTAATTACAACAACAACAAATGACATTTATATAGAGCCTTTCATGTCAGGAGGATGTCCCAAAGCACCTGCCTTAAATCTATGCCCTTTATTTTTGACTAACCAACCAGTAGTAATAATTTGTCCCTGCTTACATTATCAACCTCCACTTTGTTTCAATATTTTCTGCCTCAAATTGCAAAACCTTGGATTCCATTAGTTTTTCACCTGTTTTGTCAACTTGTCCTCCTACCTTTAAGACATAATAATTGTGTAGTCCTGTAGCTCAGTGGTTAGAGCACTCGCCTTGCAAGCGAGACATCTGGGTTCAATTCCAGGCAGGGCGAAACCCTGGGCAAGTTTCCTTACTCCACACGCCTAATAATAATCCCTCCAAAAACAAAAAACAATAATAAATTGGTCATTTTCAATCCACGACTATTTGTGGGACACTACTGTGCGCAATTGGCTGCTGCGTTTCACCCACAAATACAGTCAATTCACTTTACAGTCTATTCTGTGAAGCACTTTGAGACGTTGAGAAGATGTGAAAAGCGCTATATCAAATGCAAGGATTATTATTATTATTATTTCCTGTCCTGAAAGATATCATGCTTACTGACTCACTACATTGATTTTGAGCTAAAACCAGTGACAAGCAAATGATGCAGCCACAGTAATTTCATTACTACCCCAATATATACGCTCAACTGAAGTCTATAAGCTAAAAGTCTGTATGAACTACAATAGACCCAACAGTGGTCAGCACTTTGTTTTTAATTTGTGGATATCATTCAGGAATGCTTAGGCTGATTATAGAGCTGAATGATTGTGAAATGCCTCTGTGCAACTTAGAACACCATTCTCCTTGAGGGTACAGCACGTAGCTAGCAATAATTAATTCTCTTAGGTAGATTTTTCATAATTAGTGAGAGAAATAAATAAAAAGAATGGGAGTTGAAGATATACTATGGCTTGAAAGTACAGTATTATTTTCCTTTTAAATGAACATTCAGCATTTGAACATATGAATAGGACTTATCTACTATATGCATGGCTGAAAAGAGGCCATTTTCAAGATGATCACATGAAAAGTGGATATCAATTCTTACACTGTTTAAGATTAGATAAAAAAACTTTTCTAAAGTCACTTAACTGTCACATTACTGTTCAAAGGCAGTGCCATAAAAAAATCTGCCTTCCCCCCACCTCCCATTCTCCTTCTCCTGTCATAGAAAATAGAGTAAAACAGCACGCAAAAGATTTCAGTATAGAAAGGGTTACAACATCCTCACTTTGAAGAGCTGAGACACGCTCTATGTCCTGGAGGCATATTTAATCCAAAACAGGAAGCCACAAAGACAGCAGTTATGTTAATCTTATACAGATCTTTCCAGCATATTTTGTTAAACAATCGTTGAATTAAGCTTTTTAAGTTCTACATGCTGAGGCCTGCAACCTGACATAGTTCTGAAGATATTTTATAGACCTGCTATCACATGCATTATAAACTGCAACATACAAATCAGCTGATTAACAAACAGCACAGCCTCATTATGTGAATAATACTCTAAACTAAATACACAGAGAAACAACCTTACTGGTGCTTATAACAAATCACTAGTTAAGTTCCCATTACTGTCTTTGCAGGAGAGTAAAAGGATGGTTCTTTTAAAACCTTGCAGAATTCATCTGGAATATATTTCACAAACCATTGTTTTCTATTTGTTTCTAATGTTGAATAAGAAAATGTCATCTCAAGCAATTTACAAGAAAAACGAATTGTGCTTATAATGCCTATACACCAACAACAAATTACATTTGTATAGCACCCTTCACGTTGGGAGGACGTCCCAAGGTGCTGAACAGTCAGGGTTTTGGTAAGGAAGGGATGAAAAGGGGGTGATATACACAACTCCTAACATTTTAAAATAAATTCTCAACCAATGTGAACCCATGTGCACTGAAACTATTTGTGCCGTGTGCAATGAATATGATAAAGACACCCCAAGTACAAAGTATAACTGATCTTTTCATGCCCTCCTTTCCAAATTGTGATTTTAGTAGTTGGTCAGGTCTACAGTTAAAGATTCTGGATGACTACACCTCTCAGTGTCATCCATGAGCCACACAGACTGAAAAATTATCATCAATGCCTTTGGTTATTGAAGACTTACCTGACTTTGCCAGGCACATCTCATCTGAGCCCTAGAGATATCCTGCTTACCTTTCACCTCTTCTCCCTGACACGATGATTCTTTTTAGAAATTGGATTTTTTTTTACCTTGAAAGAGTTAAGAGTGGAATTAACCCACCGGTTCAAACACAGAATCTTTCAGTCCTACATCTGTTGTTTGATTGACTGAGGCACTTACTCATTGAACAAGAGTCAAAGGTCTACAACTATGGGCCTGACGTTGTTGTTGACAAAGCAGTCAGGACAAACACCTCCTACACAATGAGGTACATTTGATATGCTAAATATTGCTGAACAACTAAATTGACCCTAATGTTTATTCAGTAAAAATGCTCCAATTTTTCAAATCCCTCAACAGAATTTTAGCTTCTAATACTTGGCATCTTCCAAGTGAGCCTCCACTCTACTCTCTTTATGGCACTTTGTCCTTTCTATTGTGAGGTGCCAAACCTGGACATAATAATTTAACTATGGCATAGCTGGTGTCTTTGGAAATATAAAAGGATACAGGGAAAGGCAGGAGGATGAGATTGGGCAAAAGGAAAGGAGAATGGGATTAAATGGATAGCTGTGTCAGGGAGCCAGCACAGACATGATGGCTGAATGGTCATCTCCTGGTCTGTACATTTCTCTGCTTCTATAGTTCTTTGACAAATTCCAAATAAGCCATCTACCTGTATCACCCCTGTATAGCTACTATCAAACGTGTCTCCAATGCATACATCTTTTTCTTCATACGTGGATATTTTCCTGTGTCTGAAACGGAATGTGCACTATCTCCCTGGAGAGATACATCTCGTTTACCTAAACCCGGAGAGTATTAGGTGCAAGAGGATCCCAGAGTGTGCCTTGGGAGTGCTGCTGGAGTTTAGCCATCTAAAACTACAAAACTTGCCATTGAGATCATTGTCCGGCAAGCTTTCGGCTGCTTGCCAAGCTAGGATCACCCTACTCATTAAGGCTATGGTTTGCAGGGTTTACCAAAACTGAGTGGGAAGTATCCCCGTTCAAAGGCCTACGGATGAATCAGGCTGTCATCAGCAGGGCCTGCTATATGCGGAACCGCCTGGCTTAGGAATTGGAATTCATCGACTGCCACATAGGTGTGACTTGATTTTGACATTCCATTGCCAAGCACATCATCCCAGAGCCAGCTCAGTTGTAAGGAGACCTCACTTATCTCCCCTACAAGGAGGATTGACTCCCACATTTTAAAGACCTACATAAGTGAACTCCTGTGTGATTCTCTCCTCAACCTGCTTATATTGAGGGTAAATTTCCTTTCTTTGCTCTTCTTCCCAAAATGTATCACTTCACATTTATTTACATTTAATACTATTTGTCAGCTCCCTACCTATTCCATTAGCCTGTCTGCATCCTTTTGTGGACCTTTGCCATTCCTTCTCAGTTTGCTATGCCTCCAAATTTGCAACAGTATCAGTAAATTTAGATATCATGCTCTATGCCTGAATCCAGAGCATTTATATATACTACACAAGGTTTGGAAAAGAAAGGGCATTGGTGGAAGTGGTTATTAAATATAGTTGTTAAGCAAATATTAAAAAAACACTCTTACAAATCCAAATTGTTAGCAACTTAATCCTATTTCATTTAGAAAGATTAGTCAATGATAGGATTAACGTACTTAAAAGACAATCCAAAACACAGCAACAATTTTAATAAAGTCCCCACAGGTAAAGTACACATTGCTATAGTTCCTCATAGGTGTGAGAGGCAAATCCAGCTGAAATCACAAAGTAAAAATAAAATAAATTTGCTAACCAGACTAAAATATAAAAAGGTATACATAAATTGGTTTCAAAAAGAATCAAGACACAGAAAACCTGCATATATCACAATCTCATTCGAATAAGTATCAAAATACCTGAATTTGGCACTCTCAGGCCAGGTATAGTACAAATTAGATCAAAGTAAAAGTCTGGGGTTCACAATAATTCCTTGACATCAATCTCACAAAGCACTTCACCCCCCCCCCTTTAACTACCCGCAACACCCATCTTTCAATAAAATTGGTAGTCTATGGGTATTTCTGCACAATGGACTCTAGAAACTGGGTTGAGAAAGAACACAATCTATTCATATTCCGATCCTAAAGGCGAACTAGCTTTAGTTTGTGGCTAGTGTGCACAATCTGAAACTCAGTTTTATATCAAAATCTGATCCATTTGGATCATATTCAAGCTCAGATCCCACAGTAAAAGGTTGATTCCCATTGTATCACATTAACCTCAATCATCACCATTTTCTGATTACATCACTGATCCTTTTCTCTGCGAGGAGTTCCATTTGCTCTCAATGAGCCTGTCAACCAGGGTTTTATAGATCTTAGAGTTCTGATGAAGGCTTATGGACCTAAAATGTTGACTCACTTTCCTTTCTCCATAGATGCTGTCTGACCTGCTGAGTATTCCCAGCGACTTCTGTTTTTGTTTCTTATAGATCTTATATATTTTATCAATGATTTAACAATCCTCTTCTGTAAATTATGACTGAAAAAAATCAGTCCACCCATTAGTTTTGGTCTATCGCCAAAAGTCTCCTGTTTTTCATCCAATAGAGTATTTATGCTGGTTGCCAAAAGGGGCCACGCTTCACTGTTGTTTTCCTGGCTGCAGAAATATATAGCAGTGAACTGCTGTGTTGGGTATGTCAAATTAAAATTAAGTATGAATGCTGCGGAAACATGACTTTAACTAGAGAAATTCTCTACGGCAATGGCTATACATTGATGGGCTAGGCCAAACCTGCCAAGTTGTGCCAATCTATTTTAGTCATATGCTTCCTAAAAGTTAGTAATCCTTGTCTGAAATTAACAATGTACAAAACTCACTATAAATCACAAGATACACGGCTTCAATTTTTTTTATTTGCAAATCATAATTAATGCATTTAAATCTGAATATTTCTTTCCTTTCCAAGCAGAGGGGAGACGATACAGGAACCGAACAGCTTACCTCATGAACATGCCTATCTCTCTCTCACATGCACTCTATTGTCAAGAAACCACTTCCTTTCTCTGAAGCCCCGACAGCTAGTAATCATTGCAACCGCACACGTGCAAACAAAAGTTCCTCTTACGTGTTTAGCTCCTCCAGTGAGGATGCTGTCCCTCTACCACCCACTCCCCACCCCACATGATTGTAAACCATTCAGCAAAATGTTCATTGGGAATACAATGCCCAGTACATCCTGAAACATGCAGTGCTACAGCCACACAGCGCCCATTAACAACCAACCAATCTCCAGTCTCTAACCCACATATACTCCACTGCTACCTGCATCCTTTTGTGCAAACCCAAGACTGGCATGTGAGACTCACCTCCACAACCTGACCGGCTACCCAGCAAGCAGGCAGTGAAGACAGCAACTTAGACTGGGTTTGATGCAGTCTGCACAAGTCCAGCGGAACTTCAGAGAAA
This sequence comes from Callorhinchus milii, assembly GCF_018977255.1. Classification (NCBI taxonomy): domain Eukaryota; kingdom Metazoa; phylum Chordata; class Chondrichthyes; order Chimaeriformes; family Callorhinchidae; genus Callorhinchus; species Callorhinchus milii. The sequence continues at coordinate 114,540,387 of NW_024704742.1, read as the reverse complement.
GTTGTCAACTTCTCAGCACAATGTTCAGTGATAGAAACAGAGTTAACAGGGAGGAGTGTGAGAAACAGAGACTATTTAGTGGGGCGAGTTGCTGGGTTCCACCTTTGCTGGCTATCCGGAAATTTATCATGAGAATCACTATTTCAAGATGCACATGGTAAAATCAGGAATAGTTGACAGGTCTGACTACAGCGGCAAAGGATTATTCCGTATTGCAATTACAGTACAGTATTGTTGAATAATCAAGGTCATTTTTCAGTACAATGGTTTCCCATTTATAACCCAAAAATTGCAATCAATATTTGTTTTCTTAGACACTTCAGTTAAATGAACTAAAAATTAAGTTTCAACTATGTTCAGTGGTTCGACTTAAGTCACTAACAGTTTGTGTTGTGTGACTTTGGTGGCTGACAGTCATTGCTTGATTACTTGTTGATGTCATTGATTGAAAGCTATAACTTATTGAAATAAATTAGCGCAGAACTGAGCAAACTATTGTCCAACACATGGCTTCTTTTTAGCCAATCGTGGTTAGGATTTCAGCCCAAAGGTACAATAAAACTTTGCGTTAACAAGGACAATATAACATTTCATGCTATAAACATTCTTCAAGTGCTTCAAGCTGTATTACAAGTTGATACTGAAAGACTAAGTTACAGACCTTTTTTTTTTGCAAAACTTTTCTAAGTTTAATTGGTGCAATGTGTGCAAAAGACAAGTCTTGTTATTTAAGCCATCAGCAGTCTGCGCAAACCCCCTACTGAACAAAAAAAGTCTTACCAGGAATGGCATGGGAGAGGGAAAAAAATCAATCATGGAGGCATTTGGATTACTCTGGGATACTAAACAGAGGTCACAGGTAAATCAAACCATCTGCATTGTAGACAGTAAGTTCCAACCATCTGATTTTCTTTTTTCCTTGTAAATAAAATGTCTAAACAAGCCTCATTATTGATTTTATCTAAAATGCTTTAAATTCTGAAACATTGGGTTCTTTTTTGTTTTAAAAAACAGAATTATGAGGAACAGCTTGGTGAGACAGCTGCATTTTCTGGTATGAAACAAGATTGAATTTATGGTGCTTTCTGGGTTTTTTTCGCCCAACTTTTCATCCTACTCTCCATAGCAACTTGATCATTTCAGCAAATCAGGCATACTGATAGCTGATAGGACGTAGCCCACTCAAAAACCTAGATTCATGTTGCTGCTCAGATTAATATATTACAATAACAAACAAGCAAAAACAACATTACATTTGTATAGTACCTTTCACGTTGGGAGGACGTCCCAAGGCGCTGGACAATCAATGTTTCTGACCCGAGCTGGAGGTCGAGATTGGGGAGGAAATTTAGGTCCTGTTCCTAACTTGCAATTAGACATGGCTGTCCTCAATTTTTAGTTGCAGAAAACTGAAGATACCCGACCTGACGCTGATTTCCTGTTAGAAAATTATGTTCTAACCCACTGGTGCTTTCTTGGTGGTGTACCATGAGCTAACACTGTTAAGAGAGCAAGTGGACGATCTGCATTCATGTCTCCCCAATGCTGCTCTGAATTCAGCTTCAACAAATTCATCACAATGACAAGAGCAAATTCATCATATTTTTCTTCTTTCTGGGCAGCTAGATAATGTTCACTCAGGACTTGAGTCGCTCTGCACTACAGCTTGCTCAGATTGGTTATTCAAAGTATTCAAGGTGAACAGAGCAAACTCATCCCCCGCCATTCAATGGCTGCAGGTCCAAATGTGCTCGCTCCATTTTCCTCCTTAATCGCTTGAAACGGCTAACGTAATTAAGTTACTATTGTTACTGAATGTCGATCACATGTAATTTGCTACAGGCAAGTGTTCGTTGATGCATAATAATAATCATTGCATTTGACATTGCGCCTATAACGTAAAATGTCTCAAAGTGCTCCACAGGGAATTTCTTTAAAAATAGTGACTGTCCAGCTTTTATAAAGGGGCAGCCAATCTGTGCACAGCACTGTCCCAAAAAGTCAGGAGGTGGACAACCAATTAATCTGGAGGATTGTTGGTAGGACACCAGGAGAAACTCTCTTCTCCTTTTGAATTGTCACAAGGACCACCTGAATAGGCAGACAGGATCTCAGATTAATGTCTCATCTAAAGGATGACAGCTCAAACAGTGTAATGCTCCCCCAACTCTGTACTGGAGTGTCAGCAGCCTCAACTATGATCTTGAAGTTCCAACATGGTCTTAAACCAACATTTGACTAACAGTTCAAGTGAGCGGGACTGACACCTCATTACTCAGGTGAAGTTGGCAGAAAAAGATTTTAGAATTACCTGGGATACAAACACTACTTCCATCTATACTAATAAAGCCGAAATGTATGTGTGTGTCAGTTTGTTTGTCTGTTCGCCAAGAATGCAATAATCGATTAACGTAGAGACATGATTTATACCTCATCGGAAAGGTCTTGCATGGGGAAGTGTCATGGACATATTTGGGGAGTGGGGTGGGGGGTGATCTCCTATCGTTGATGAGCTATATTAAAAAATGCTTTAATTAAGCCCCAAAATATGAGGTATGCATGGTATTCTGCAACAAAATAGCAACAGAAGAAATCACACACTCTTCTAGAGAGATATATCTATATTAATAAAGACAAAATGTCTGTCTGTGTGTCTGTCTATCCGTCAATAACGTAATAACTGATTACCGTAGAGAAATGATTTATACCTCATCGGAAACGTCTTGCATGGGGGAGTGTCATGGGCATATTTTGGGGGGAGGATCTCCTATTGTTGATGAGCTTAGACCTAAGCAAGCTCATCACACATGTATGGCAGTTTTGCTTAAGGTGTACACAGTTTTTATGGCATGTTAAATGGTTTGTGAGTGGTATCACTGAAATCTACATTCCTTATTGGATCCTTCTTTTTGCAAGCGTAGCTGCAACGGGTACAGCTAGTTGCTTATAACATAAAATTTCTTCTACCACTTTGCCCTCCACCTTCTACCCCACAAAAAACATCATATAAAGCACCACCACAAACCACTCATAAAGTCCTATGGAAGAGAGTTTGAAGCAGGAAGATTTCAAAGGTGTAGCATTTCAGATGATTTCATAAACCACCAAAAGTGAAGCTCCAACAGTTCAACCCCTTGATGTGTTACTGCAGAGCAACACATTCCAGCTCTTACCTCAGCCTACACACATTACATATTCATTACCACCATTTTGATTTAGCCTGACAAGCAGAACAGAAAGTGATTTTTAAAAGATACATTTTGAAAAGCTTTTTCCTCCCCACAGAAAATGTCTTAAAATTAAATGTTGATCGATAAACAGACAACACGAATGATAAAAATGTGCTAAACCCACAAAATGACTTCTCAGTACAGTGCAGAACAATAACAGGTTTAGTTTTCAAATCCATTACTCAAATTTGCTATTTAGTAAACTGTGTAGAGCTCCTATGTTATTTATAACTAATAGACTGCTCTAATACACTCCATACCATGATATGTAAATGCTGGAAAGATAAATTGTGGAGAATTGCATAAAGCTAGACATAACTAAGTATAGTAAATGAAACAGCATTGTGAGGGAAATATATATCCTCTAAGTGCTGTTTATTGTGAAAGCTACACATGGATGTTGAATCTTACACACATTAATCTTTAACAGGATTCACTGTTAGTTGTTTATTTTTAAATCCAGGCATTCTTTAGGGATTTATAAAGTGGGTTGAGAAGGATATCCAATGGTAGTCAGGACTTTGAGCACACATAGTCCAGACTGACACTGCTGGGGAGAGTGCTGTGTTGGCAGAGGCATTGCTGGAGGTACTATTAATCAGATGAAATGTTAATACAAAGTCCCATCTGCCTGTTTAGGTGGATGTTAAAGATTCCATGGCACTACCTGAAAAGAGAGGGAGTTTCTCCAGGTGATGTAGCCAACAATCCCCCAAATAAAATTGTCCATTCACTTCATAGTTGTTTTTAATGGGACTTTGTTATGCGCAAATTACCTGCCACGTTGACCCACCAATACAGTCACTACAGTTTGCAGCAAATCCTGTGAAAGGTTTTGAGATGTGACAATGTGATAAGGCATTTTATCAGATTCAAGGATTATTAATTAGATATTACAAGAAAAAAGATGACCTCTTCCTGAGACAAAAAGTCTTTTTGAGAAAATGTTTCATTTCCTGTCATCTAATTAATGTATTTCTGCTGAAAGTTGAAAGAAAACTTAATGATGAATTTTAGCTCAAGGCACGGAAAATAACGTCAGTGTACTCCAGTCAGCCCACAGAGACCCTCAGCCTACTACAGCCTCATCTAAATAGCATTCCTCAGAACTGAAGCTTTTATGCTAAATTAGTTTTTTGAGCTATTGTATCAGGTGTTGAAAATTATTTTCTTCGTTTCATGCAATTTGTGGCTGGACAACTAAACAGACACACCATTCCTCATGGGCTTCATCTTAAGACCACTGTCTTAAAAATGAAGGCCGTGTAGAATTTTGGAAAATTCTTAAAATATCCATCTCAATTTCAAAGCCAGTATTCAGTATTTTTTTAAAGAACTTCAGAAATGCAGCTTTCAAATTCAACTAAATTTAAGACCTTTAAAACAGCTGTATGATTTTAAATTTAAAGTTAATGGTTTTATGGGTGACAATATGATAAAATAATAATAATAATCCTTGCATTTGATATAGCGCCTTATCACTTCTTTTGGGCGGAGAAATTACAAGGCAGAAGGAGTCCATTCGGCCCCTCGAATCTGCACCGGTTCTCAGAGCAAGCTATTCTTTCAATCCCACTGCCCTGCCCTGTCCCCATAACCCATACGTGCTTCTAACTTTGATATAACTGTTTAGTTCTCTCTTGAAACCCACAAGTCTCTACCACCTTACTTGGGAGGGCATTGTAAATCCCAATAAATCTATGTGAAAACATTTCTCCAAAGTCATTTCACTTTTCTTTTGTTTATATTTTAGCTTCTAATTCCTTAGCACTGGGGCATTAACCTATATTTCTTTGGCTCCACCAGAAGCACTGTATATAGTCTGGTCATGTTATTATAATGAAGCATACTGGCATTGGAGAATATATAGAACACAATTAAACTGATACCAGTCAATACTGATACAGGTCAAGCATATGAGTTACAAGGAGAGGCTATGAAAATTGTTTTTTTACACTGAAGAAAAGACAACTCAGGAGAAATATTATCAAAGTTTTTACAATTTAAAAACAACAACTTGCATGCATATAGTGTCCTTCTCGGGTAGATTCTCGGAATGCTGAAAATAGTGCAGTTTGACACCAAGCAGAGAGAAAGGTGAAGTGACCGTAGGGATTTCATTTGTGAACTGAAGCAAAATGAACTGAACACATAGCAGGACTAGTATAACCTAAAACATTATAACAGGACATACACCCAAGGTGAGAAGAGGAACGGTGAACAGACAACTCAGGTTTGGCTACTGTATTTTACACACAGTAATGAATTTACAGAACACCCTACCCAGAGACACAGGTCCGGGCAAATAATGGGGTCCTTTATGTATCATGTGTAAACCATGTGTAAAGGATTTGGTCACTGGGAATTACAGGAGCACTTAATGTAAATGGACAGTGAGAATTTATTATATAATTAATCACCAATCTATTTCATTGTTTGCTAATTATATAATCACAGGGACCTCTTATTCTGTTTACTCATGACACATAATAAACACGTGTTTACATACGGTTCACATATTTGATATACTAGATAATTAAAAATAATAATCTTTGCATTTGATATCAATCTTTCACATTGGGAGGACATCTCAAAGTGCTTCACAATATGTAATGTAAAGTATAATAACTATTTTGTGGGCAAGTCAATGGCTATTAAAAATCCACGAACTGATCAGTTAATTTTATTTGGAGGATTATTGCCCAGGACATCATGAAAAACTCAAATAGTGCCATGGGATCTTTAACATGCATCTGAACAGGCAGACGGGATCTCGGTTTAATGTTTCTTCTGGATGGAACCTCCGACAATGTGACACACCCCCAGCATTGAATTGGAGTGTCACCTTTGACTACATGAGTTTAAGTCCTAACTTGACATAACCTAATGACTTAGAGACGTGAGTGCTACCAAGTGGGTGAGGCTGCCCCAATAGACCAAAGTTAAGGGTAAATGAAACACACTAATGCATAATTCCTTGCATGGAAATAGCTTAGATGCAAATTGTAAGCATATGCAGATATAACCGAGAGAAAAAAAAACTAATTTGAGACGACATTAGGAACTAACACAATAAGTTATTCTAAGGTTAATTCTGCTTCTAGTTATGTCTGTCACCCTGAAAACTTACAATAATATAATGATACTAACATATCTTGACAAGAGAATAGCAGGGCTGTGATTCTAACTCATTATTTTTGGCAGGGTTGGCTTACCCACAAAAACTGTTAAGCTGGGAGGTGTATGAGCTAATTCAAAATGTTTCTAGCAAGTTTAGAATCAATGCTGCACCAACTTTTTTGGAACCAAAAGAATGGCGCACCTCAATATATCATTCCCACCACCTCTTCAGGACTAACCCACACATACTCATTACCTGCTGGAAGCTCTAGGGGGTTCAACATCTGCTTTTTGCTTCTTGTGGACCTGGCGTCTCCCACTCCAGTCTGATCAGTTTGCATAACCAGAGCATCAATTCCATCATTGGAATCTTGATTGTGCTCAAACCCACTACTTGCAGGCGTTTTAGCTTTCCTTTGGTGTACACTTCAAACCCGAGGATGTACAGTCTATTCAATCTCCTGCTAGTTGTTACATATTGGGTGTATTTTACTGATGGGGTGCCAGATGTCTTCGCTCATATGGATCACAAGCTGTGTAACACAGCCCAGACCTCACCCAACATCTGCACATACACATATCTTCCAACAGCTTTCTCTTGATAGTCAGAAGTGAATACCCTGGCAAAATTTCTCCTCACTTACGCAGGGAAACTGAGGCCAACTGTAGCACCCCAACCCCAACGTCTGCTGAACTTCTGGCTGAAATCAGCCAACTCAGCACAGAGCAAGATTCAATTCAGCAAGTATGATCCAGATGGCCTTGTGCTACACTGACTATTAAAAGTTGATGGCAATGAGCCTTAACCACCTATAGGTGTCAATCAAGATTTGGTAATAAACCAAGTTGCTAATAATACCCACTATGTTATTGGGGGAGCTAACAGTGCATGTGTTTTAAATTACCTGGGCCAATTCATAATTTCTCTGTGGCCAAAAGAATATTTGTTTGTAGCTGGCTCTCCTGAACATATAAAATGTGTTAGAAACAGATCTGTTTACATTCACAATAACCACCGTGGATATTCCCTCCTCATACTTTCAGGTGGCGATAAAAAGCGCAGTCAATATTTACACTAGGTGCTTATACCTCAGATCCCAAAAGCTGCTCCTGATAATTATTACATTTACAAAATAATTTAAATCTTAACATTCATTACTTCTCATCTCTATTTCAATCTTTTATATTTATGGTTACTTTATTTACACTGAATGTTATCTATTACTGAAAAGTCAACGGCAAACATTTACTCTTCCACATTTGCCGAGGTATTAGTCCCGACCAAACTCAATCACACTTTGGATTAATGCCACATACTATGGCTTTGGTCAGCAATTTAGCTCACCATCTCAAAAGCATTGCAACATAAAGATCAATTGATCCATTGGATCTCATACTTCCAGGTAGCAGCATTAAGCTGTTTCTTAAATAAGTCCAGGGCTCTGGCCACAACCATTGTTGGTAAACCATTCCAGTTGCTGTTTACTTTTAATCTGAAGAAATACTTGGGCCTCTGTTTTAACCCTGAACCTGACCTCCATACAATACAAATGTAAATCGCACCTTTCCCTTCAAGAGGACATCCCGAGATGTTTGGCAGTCCAGGGTTTGCACCTGAGCTGGGGTTGGGGGCTGAGTGAGGAGGGGGAAAAGATGGCCAAAAGCACAGTCAAAAAGGGAGATCTTGAGGCAGACCTTGAAGGAAGGAAGGAAGGAAGGAAAGGAGCAAGTTGAAGGAATTCCTAGATGGAGTTCCAGGAATGACAGTAGATACGTTGAAAGCCCAACAGCTGCTGGTGAGACAGGTGGGGTGGGGGATGTGAAGCAGGTTGAGAGGGCATCTGATCTCCCTTATGTCATGGCAACCAGAGCTGTCTGCTGTACTCTAGGAGCTGCCTAACAAGAGCACTGTTCATATTGGGAATTACTTACTGGTTCATTAATAATAATAATCCTTGCATTTGATATAGTGGCTTATCATATCATTGAGACTTCTCAAAGCACTTCACAGAATATACTAGAAAGTGAATTCACTGTATTTTGTAGGCGAAACATTAGCACAAGTTAGGGAACCATTTAGAAATATTTGACCTAATAAAAGGGAACCATGGTACAAACGTGTTCGAACTCTAATTTTCTAAACCATTGCATTAAATCCACACCCTAACATTGCAAGCTGCTCGAATCAACAAGACCATTGAGAAAACCCAAAGCATAATCCATGTACCTCCCTACAGGGGAAGAAATGGTGATATTTATGATTCTCTATATTATTAGGAGAAAATCTTCCCAGTGGCAGATTAAAATAAATGTTTGACATGAAAAGAATAAATCATAGAATCTTAGAATCATAGAATGTTACGGCACAGAAGGAGACCATTCGGCCCATCGAGTCTGTGCCGGCTCTTTGACAGAGCAACTGACTTTTATTAACCCCACTCACCAGCTTTCTCCCCATAACCCTGCAAACCTGTCTTCTCCAGATACCTATCCAGTTCTGTCTTAAAAGCTGTTATCGAATCGGACTTCACTACCCTTTCGGGCAAATCATTCCAAATTCTAACAACTCACTGAGTGAAAACATTTCTTCTAACCTTCCCTCTGCATCTTTTGGTAGATATCTTAAGACTGTGACCACGAGTCACAGACACACCTACCAGCGGAACAGCTTTTCCCTATCTAGCCTGTCGAAACCTTTCATGATCTTGAAGCCCTCTATCAGGTCGTGCATAATTTAATTGAGTCACAAATACAGTTAATTGTGGGCTGCACTGCATGAGTGATAACAAAAATAGGAAGAATAAAATGTACTATGGAAACGACAGGCTAATGTGGGGTGTGGAAAATCAGCCTATCTATCCACGAGAAGGGCCATGGTCACTTTCTTTCCCAGTCTAGTCACTGCCTTATGAAGCAGTTTGAGGGAGGATAAAAAATATTTTCTGAATCTCAAGACCATGGCCACTAAAAAAAAGTCTGACAAGTGTTACACTCTGCTTTCTAAGTCATATTCCTTCTGCTGTAAAATGTGAATATTATACATTAAATTTCCCAACTCTGGTTTCTAAGACAAGATATCAGACTGTAGGCTCAAGGAATACACAGCAGGAGCTTTTCATATTGGCACAGTTTCAAGATGGCAGGAGAGACATAGTGACAAACCTTACTCTTCGTTTTTTTGTTTAAGAAATATGTTTACAATGAATAAAAAACACACCCCAGGCACCACTGTTAACAGAATTCATAGAGTATGATTTGGGCAGAATAGCTGCTTGAAGATTGACCCAGGACCAGTAAATAAAACATAATATTACAGAAATCCTTCAAAACAATATCACATACCATGACAACACTCCCAAGACAAAGTTAATATGAACTGAAACTAGTAGATATAGTATTACATTTTCAGGAATATTACACAAAATTGCTATTAGCTCTGAAATTCAAATTAGCATTTATCTCTGGTGGGGATGTTTAACAGTTAAAGTTCAGTGTTGCGCTTTCAGCCACTGTGCCCTGAAATTCTAGAATACTCTTCCTCTATTTGTCCGCCTTGCTCCTTCCCCATCTTCAGGTCACGCCTGAAGCTCTTCCTCTTTCACTGTGCCTACGGTCATCTCCCCTCCCCCCCCCCCCCCCCCCGGCTTGGAGTTGTGCTCTACTTCTGTCAAACGCTCTGGGACACTACCCTGCATGAGGGGCATTGTACAAATGCAAGTTGTTGTTGCACTATTTAAAAAATAATTTAATTTAACATTTTAATGTAAAAACAATTCAAATTATTGTGTTAAGATCACTTGAATGGAATTCATATTTATACGAAAAAGCATCAAAATACACTTATTTTTCAAGTGGTTTAATGAGCAGTTGAAATTTTGCAATCTACAGTAGTTCCCTGGAATTCTTCTTAAAAGCCTGACGATTCGTAGAATTGTGAAAGCTACAATATGTAAATATAATGAAGTCTTGACTGAGAACACTCTCTCCTGGGTTAGACAAAGATTTTATAAATCTGTGGGCAGTGCAAGTGCAGTGCAGTGCTGGCAGAGACATATTAAAAATAATTGAGGCTGGTATTCCAGTCCCTGATATCAGGTTATTCAAGAGAGAAACAGCTACAGGCCCAGGAAAAAAAAATCTGAAATATTTATAGCTTTCCACAGAAATCTACATAGTTTGCAAATGCTGAAGGACAATAAAAATGCTACAACTATTTGAAGGTGTGTATTATTCCATTTCTGAGATTAACATGATGAATGCTTAAATACAGTTCAGACCACCTAGAACTGAAATAATTAAATTAGTAATTAAAAGCAGCGTTGCATGGAAAATTGACAAGCAGGAATACCTTCCCAGTTGAATTATATTCATAAATATTATGGCAAAATATTAGACCCACTTTCAAAAGAATATATAGAATTTAATGGTACCAAAAAAAAACCTCTGCTTTCAAAACCTGCAAAATATTCAGTACTATAAATAAAAAAAATTTCCACAGTTATCGACAGTGATTTCCTGACTGTCTGCCAATTATAAAAATCTTCGCATCTAGAGCAGAAAACACCTTGACAAAAAGAAAAGACAAAGGAAATATTTTCCTCCCGTCCTGGACAATACAGGAGAATAAAAACCTAACCAGGTTTATGACCATGCATCAACCTGAGGGGTTAGCAATGTCTCCCTGGGGCTCGCTGCCTCCAAGGTGACGTGCTTGGTAACAGAATGTCGGAATCGAGTTATTGCCTCTATGGCAATCTCAGTAGTCCTCAGACAGGCGAGTTCACAGTACTCCAAAGCACTGATGATGACAGAGCAGCCAGTCTGGTTCATTGGCATGACCTGGAGGGGCAGACTACGTTCAAGGATTCTTTCCCCTCAGCTCCTGTTAACCTTGTAAGCCAAAGCCCCACTGGGTTCGGTGGTCCTAGCTGGACAAGCGGATTGGCAGATATTGCGTGCAGAGTAGCTTAGTGGTTAGAGTGCTTGCCTCGCAAGTGAGAGGACTTGGGTTTGATTCCTGGGCAAAACGTTAAGCAAGTTTCCTTACTCCACATGCCTCTGTTTACCTAGCAGTAAGTAGGAACCTGGTTGTTAGTCAATTGGCTGATTGCTTTTCCGGGGGTAATAGAAAAGAAAAAAAGAAAAAATAATAATTTGGTTATTCAATCCACGACTGTTTGCAGGAGACTACTGTGCGCAATTGGCTGCCAGATTCCAGAGGTAGAGGAAGCGCAGCAGGCCTGGAGTTAGCTCAGTGGAGGGGCGAGCAGAAGAATGGGGTAGGAGAAGATGACAGAGATGTGGAGGTTTTAGGGTTTGAAGGGATTTCCAGATAAGCATGACAACCTCGAAATTGATCCATTGGGTACAGGTAGCCAGTGGAGCCTGGTAAGGACTGGGGTGATGGGCATATGAAGTTTAATGTAGGTCAAGAAGCAAGCATCAGGAGTTTTGAATGAGTTGGAATTTGTGGACGGTGGAAGTAGGGAGACTGTTGCTCTAACTAACCTGTACTTAACACTTTATGGAATTAGGTAAGCAAGGTGCATTGCTCTCGGGAGAAGGTGCATATTGCCAGATATAGGAACATCTCCATATGTAGGTGGCATTCATACGTAGAGCTCTCAATTGGTTTTAGATACCCTTAAGCATGGTATGCGGGTATGGTTTCTGCATGCTTGGTTAATCAAAGAAAAACCTGCAGAAAGAAGGAATGGAACCAGAAAAACCTTTGGCCCACCAAGCTTGCTTCTTTCACAAACCAAACTACCCTGGAGTCCACCCATTTGCTCTGCGGGTGAAAGTTCAATCTAACTACTTCCTGGTCACCAAATATAATCAAGCTAAAACCCCAGAATATAGCTTCATCTCCACATCTCTACTTTTAAACCATTGTCAGCTTCCCACACCCCTTTTCCTGGCCCCAACAGCACCAAAATCATTATAGCCCAAGGAGTATTTGTTCATTTCAGTTTGCACTAATGCTTCTAACCTTCCGATACTGTTGCAAAACAGATAATTTTCTATTTTCTTTGAAGAAGTTAATCAACACAGTGCAAACTGATTTCTTGGGAATATGTTACATCTGCTCTTAATCCACTGGTAGTTTACAAATCTTTGGCCTCATTTTAATCTTAGTCCCCCAAAAATAGCCATTTTACATCTGCATTCATGAGGAAATAGAGGGTAAATAGGAAGAGTGGGCCTCATGTGGAGTATAAACACCGGCATGGACTAGTTGGGTCGAATGGTCTGTTTTCTGTGTTGTAACATTACAGCAACTCTACGCAACTCCAATCATATTTTTAGTTAAAACAGGTTCAACTCCAAAAGGGTCTACTCAGAACTAAGAGCTCAAACACCCAGCTTCATATTTGTTCCTCTTCACTCCTCTCCAATGCATCAATATCTTTTTGAAGGTAGGATGCCCCAAACTGCAGGCATCATGTCAACACCATGATCAATTCAAAGCTAGAATAACCCATTTTGACATTGAACAAAATACTCTTGAGATCCAAACTGGAATTTGATAAACTGTGTTGATAACATTGTCCATAACCCTTCAGTGTATGATCAATAATCATATCCAAATATTTTGCGTTTTCCATTTCTACTAACCAACTCTTCCATTTCTTCATGCGTAGATACTTCTCATTTGATTACAACTGGAAAGCGTTACAGATAACAGCATGGAACAGATTTATAATGGTTACAAACTGGATAGCCCAATAATGATACTGGTTTGATGCTAAATACATTTTTGACCAGGGGGTTTACACTGGATTTATTGTCCAAATCCAATTGCTTCAGTCATTACTAATACTGTGTCATCGCTTTTCAGAAATAGTTGAAGTATATTTTTAGCATTTTTATTCTTTTTTATATTTTATTAGCAGTTTTTGCAGTTTATCATGTTATTATATTTTATCACTTGCTGAATTCGAACAACTTAAGTTTAATTATGAAGTGGTCATGGCTATGAAAACAGCAACATGTTGTTGAAAACAAAACAGACTTTACATATAAACTTTACATATATTTACTTCTCAAAACAAATCAAAGATTATTTTACTTAAAGATAAGTGGATCACTGACTAAACCTTGGCTAAATCAGAGGATTTCCACTGCTCACATATTATATTTTTTCCCACTCTCATACTTTTCTTTCGTTTACAGCTTTCAAATGTTGTAATTTCCTTTTATTTCTCTAAAGATGCAAATTTATGGTGCCCAAGCCAATATTGTTTCCTCGCCCAAATTTACCCACTAAAATCTTATTTTAATTGGCTACAATCTTATTATTGTTTCTGTGACATTACTGGCATAGATTGATTGCTGTGACTGCCTGCATAACTGCACAGTGAACTAACTTTGTCAAACACTTTATGATGTTTAGACATACAAGGCAAAAATCTAATTATTACTCTATTACTTTCTCTTTGGATGCTGATCTACCTACCATGGAAACAACTTTCTGAGCTGATTTCACTTTGTGTGCCAGGATATAGAAATATTGAGGGTGTCCTTAATATATTTTCAGGACACCATGAGCATTGTTCTTTTTCTTCACTGCACTGTGCAACAGAGCATCACAATTCAACCAATTTACTCTGAACCCAAATAGCAACCAAATAGCTAGTTCCTGAAGTCTTCATTAGCTCACACAATTAGTAGCATGAATTTGATCCCATCTTGTAAATAGACACAGCTGTAGATTAAGTGACCAAATTTTATTTTTTTGGAGGGATTATTANCCCCTGGAAAAGTGATCCGCCAATCGACTAACAACTGGATTCCTACTTACTGCTGGGTAAACAGAGGAGTGTGGAGTAAGGAAACTTGCGCAATGTTTCGCTGTGCCCGGGAATCAAACCCAGATCCTCTCGCTTGTGAGGCGAGTGCTAGAACCACTAAGCTACAGGATTCTGTGTTGGGGGCAGTGTAAAAAACATTGTAAATGATGTACATTTACAATGTTTTTTACCCCCATTATAAGGTACATAGTTAAAGTCATCAGCATATTGCACAGGCATTGCATGTCCCTCAATATTTGTTGATTTCCAACATAGATTTGGAAACATCTGTTGAGCTATACTGAAATGGCTTGTGCAGCAGAGTAACTGGTTACTCAGTCAGGACTTGATAATTCCAAGAACAGGGTCAGCAGCTTCTCTGAGCTGAAGCTTTTGATGTGATGTTGCATTTTTTGTGGCTAACCTTACTCCAACCTCTGATCTTGGATCAATTCAACAAAGTCAAACATTTCTTCATTTTCTAGAATAATTACTTTTTTTTCCATCTCAAGAGAAGGGACAATAGGATTGGGCCCAATGTTGCAAACACATTTGTCCATATTTAGGCACAATAAACGTCTAAGTAAATTATATTATATTCCCTAGAACTGAGCAGTTAAGGGATGATCTGAATGAGATGTTTAAAATTAATAAGTTAATTGACAAGCTAGACAAGGGGATGAGTCTTCCCTCTGGTAGATTGTCCAAAACATGGGGATATAATCTTAAAATTACAGCTAAGCCGATTACAAAAGAAATCAGAAGACATTCCTTCACCAAAAGGATTGTGAGAATGTGGAATGCATCATCCCAGAAGACTGTAGAAGCAGAATTGAGTTGCACAATAATGAGATAGGTAAGATACTTGTAAGTGTTCAATCTGTCTCAGTGGATAGAATTCTTGCCTCTGAGACAGAAGGTCAGGGTTCAAGCCCCATGTTGCGAGCAACAGGCTGAAGGGAGCTGTCATTCAGATGAGACGTTAAACTCATATGGATGTTAACAATCCCGTGGTTAATTTTGAAAGGAGAAGAGAGTTCCTCCCATTGTCCTGTCCAATAATCTCCCAGATAAAATTGGTCATGTTCTTCATGGCTTTTATTATCATGTTGTGTGCACATATTGGCTGCTGCATTTGCCGAGAAAATACACCGTCACTACACTTTACAGTAAATCCTCTGAAGTGCTCAGGTACGTCCTCCTGACAATATAGTAAAGTAGGCACTATTTCAAATGCAATGATCATTATTATCATTACTTGTGACATTATGAATAATGAGAAATAAACAAAAAAGCAGCAAAATGGGAATAAACCACCTGCTATGCTTCCATAAAATGTTGGAACAGGCTTGATGGTCTTCTCCTGTTCCTTTGTGTCTACATTCCATAATCCCACCCTGTCTGAGAGTCAAGCAGTTTGAAGCAGCGCTTGCTTTTGGAATATGGTTTCCCTATGCTTTGGTAAGCAGTTCTCTTTGATAAGCAGTTCTCTCCTTTCTACCAAAAGATCTTCACTTTTTGGAAATACTGTCTCTCATCTTTTCCTTGCATTAAACCAGTGGCACCTAACTAGCTGTTTAGTAAGCACTGTTAACTCTCCAGCTCTAATATTACTCACTTGGTCTGAACTCAAAATAATATGGATATTTTCAATGGTCGATGAGCTGTCAGTTCAAGTAAACTGTTTGATTGATATTGTTGAATTGATATAATGACGCAGCCAAATCTGGATATCAAAAAACAACTACTTTGGCACAGACCAAGTAGCGGTCAGAAATGCCATTTACTTCTTTGCCATGAGATTGGAGAGTCGGTTGCCGTTACATCTAAGCAATCATAACTCTAGCTATAGAGCGAAGCTGCTAGGTGTAACCTTTAGCAAGTGCAAAGCACTGCACAGCTATAATGGTCTTCCAATATCTAGTTATTCCTTATATTGGCAAATAAAATAATTTATAAGATTGAATGATGTCAAAAGTATTCAATAAGGAAATAAAAACAAATTAGATATACCTGGTAAGCCAGTGCCAAAAGAATCATCCTTTGCTTGAGAAAAACTTCTGTCCAAAGGACTTAAAGTTATTTAATTCCAGATTTGGCTTCAGGAGGTTGGCAATCCATGCTTGGAATACAAGGCCACTCACCACCTATCATGGTACTGCCAAAATAGATGATACCCAGGACTGGATACAGCCTGATTCACTATCTGCTCTCTTAAGACTCATTCAGACACAGATAGCATGTCAGCATTATCAGAAGCTGTAACACCAGCAAGAGATGACAGGCTGGCCCAAAGGCCAAGCACATTTGTAAAATGTAATGTAAATTTATGATCCGTGTGCCTCCTGGCTCTCTCTGTGGGACACGGTGAGATGACTGGCATAGATAACCGTAATAAGACAAGAGAAATGAGGGAATCAGTTGGACAAAGCAAGACAATCCAATCTCTTAGTAAGGCATATCTATTCACTGTTGGATAAGCAAGCATACAATGTCTGCATATTTTCGGTACTCCACTGGAAGTGCTGAATAATTGCTAAACTCATGGATTGGAGGATGTGAAGAAAAAACAAATTTCTGTTAAATGATAAATCAAAGTATGGGCAAATATTTTGCCAAGTAAAGTCTGCTTACCATAAAATGCAGAGAGGGAGGGAGGGAAGGAGAGAGGGAGGGAGAAAATATACACAAAATATACAGTCAATTCACTTCACAGTATATTTTGCAAAGCGCTTTGAGTCCGCTTGATCACATCATGCGCAGACATGCGGTCAACTTCCACGTGTATGCGGATAACACCCAACTCTTCCTCTTGGATATCAAGTCCTCTATGAGAGCTAACTTTCTCCTGTTCAATGTCAACAAGACCGAGACCCTCCTGTTTGGCTCCCGCATTGCCTCCATACCTCGGGCGCTGATAGCATCACCCTTAATGGGTGCACTCTACACGTCACGGAGCCAATACGGAACCTCGGTGTCCTGTTCGACCCTCAACTGTCCTTCATATCCCACATCCATGCCATTACCCGCTCCGCCTTTCCCACCTCTGCAACATTGCTTCGCCACTGTCTCACAACACAGAGTGTCAAGGCCCTTATCCATGTGTTCATCACATCCAGACTCGATTATGCAAACTCCCTGCTTGTCGGCCTCCCCAACTCCTTCCTCCACAGGCCACAGATCATCCAGAACTCTGCAGCCTATGTCCTCTCCCACACCAGCCTCTGTGACCGTATCAAAGCTATCCTCAGCCTAGTCCACTAGCTCCCCATCACTCAGAGGATACAGTTCAAGAATCTGGTCCTCACCTTCAAAGCCCTCCATGGCCTTGCTCCTCCCTACCTCTGTGACCTTCTAACCCCTTACCAACCTGTCCGTTTCTTCTGCTCAGTGGGCTCTGACCTAATTCACATCCCCTGCCTTGCCCGCACCACCATTGGCAGTCGGGCCTTCAGTCTCTCTGCCCCCACCTCTGGAACTTCATCTCACAGTCCCTCTGCCTTGCCCCCTCCCTTGCCTCCTTCAAAACCTGTCCCAAGACCCTCCTCTTTAACTGTACCTTCAGTCACCCTCCTACTCCTACCCCCCCCACTGCCCTCCACCCCTTCTGATCCCAACCATCAGCTCAGGTGCAGATCCATGATTGCCCAGCTCTTTGGAAAGTCCTCTTGATGTGAAAGGCGCTATATAATGTAATTTGTTGTTGTTGTTGAGATGTCTAGAAGATGTGATAAGGCACTATATCAAATGCAAGAATTATACATATATTATATAAATTCTTCACCTTTAAAAAACTTTTCTGACTGAAGTGATCCTCCATTTAATTCAGTGACACCAGTTTCATGACATCCATTACTAAGAAGTGAGTTACTAAGAAGGCTCTGCTGAGCCTTTCCTCTTAAAAAGCCTGATATCATTCTGATATTCGGACTATATTAGCAATTTTTGCCGCTATGCTTTTTGTTTCTATCAGATGATTACTGGTGCAGAAATTAAACTTTTCAAACAGCCGACTGTCAGTGAGGTCAGGCTTCAAGCAGGAAAGCTCAGCAGGTTCCTTCCCCACAAGTTGGTTGCATTGAGTACCATTTCTAAGCTCAGGGCAAATTTCATACCTCTGGGAACAGTGCAACATCAGAAAATGGCGTACGCAGCTGTCATGAATTATCAGTCACTTGGAAACTTTTCATGACATTCAAAGAAAATCAAAACCAGGAGTTGGCAACAACAGGATACAGAGGATGAACTGAATCAAATTTAGCTGCTGCAGTTGCCTCCATTGCTGCATTCACTTCATTTCTAATTAATCTCATTCCGTAGTATGCTTCAAGACATTTATTTTAGGTGAAAGGCGCCAATCACTCACAAAATACACAGTCAATCCCCTTTACAGTATATCCTATGAAACGCTTTGCAATGTCTCACTGTGTAATAAGGCGCTCTATCAAATCCAAGGATTATATATGTTAGTTGTTGTAATCTATCAAAAATGGTGAATAGGAAGGAGTACTTACAGGAACCTGAAATCTCCAATTGACCAACTAACAGGCAAGATTGTTGCAAAAAATGGAACAGAACAGATATAATAATAAATAATATTTACGTTTGATATAGCGCCTTGCAAGTCAGGAGGGCATCTCAAAGCAGTTCACAAGATATACTGTGATATAAAGTGGAATGAAAGCATATTTTGTGAAGAATCTATTTGAAGTAGATCCTATACATAACTGAATGGGACAGTCACTGAATGCATATGATCAAAATTCCTTCAAGTGTTCCTCGGTGACTTTCGCTTTCAAGATATTCATAGATTCATAGAATGTTATGGCACAGAAGGAGGCCATTCGGCCCATCGAGTCTGTGCCGGCTCTTTGACAGAGCAAGTCACTTTCACTAACCCCAATCACCAGCTTTCTCCCCATAACCCTGCAAACCCGTCTTCCCCAGATATCTATCCAGTTCTCTCTTAAAAGCTGTTATCGAATCGGACTTCACTACCCTTTCAGGCAGATCATTCCAAATTCGAACAACTCGCTGAGTGAAAAAAATTCTTCTAACCTCCCCTCTGCTTCTTTTGGTAGATATCTTAAGACTGTGACCACGGGTCACAGACACACCTACCAGCGGAAACAGCTTTTCCTTATCGAGCCTGTCGAAACCTTTCATGATCTTGAAGACCTCTATCAGGTCCCCACGTAATCTTCTCTGCTCTAATGGGAAAAGTCCTAACTTCTCCAGCCTGTCCTCATAGCTAAGGTTCCCCATTCCTGGTATCATTCTCGTGAATCTCCTCTGCACCCTTTCCAGTGCCTTAATGTCCTTCCTGAAGTAAGGTGCCCAGAACTGGACGCAGTACTCCAGCTGAGGCCTAACCAGTGTTTTGTATAGATTAACCATAACCTCCCTACTCTTATACTCTATGCCCCTACTAATAAAGCTCAGTACACCAAATGCCTTTTTTACTGCCTTATCTACCTGCCCCGCTACCTTTAATGATTCGCTTACTTGAACACCCAGATCTCTCTGTACGTTCACCCCCCTTAAGATTGAGCTACCAAGTCTATATTGCCTCCTATCATTTTTCCTACCTAAGTGTATCACCTCACACTTATCCACATTGAAATCCATCTGCCACATGTCAGCCCATTCCACCATTCTGTGTATGTCTGCTTGCAGTTGGTTACAGTCCTCCTCACTATTTACTACCCTACCTAACTTTGTATCATCTGCAAACTTGGAAATAGTGCTCTCTATGCCCAAGTCCAGATCATTAATATATATTAGAAAGAGCAGTGGTCCCAATACCGATCCCTGGGGGACACCGCTGCACACCTCCTTCCATTTCAAGAAACCCCCATTAACCACCACCCTCTGCTTTCTGTCACTCAGCCAGTTCTTAATCCAAACTGCCACTGTCCCCTTAATACTGTGGGCCTCTAATTTTTGTATTAATCTCTTATGCGGTACTGTGTCAAAAGCCTTTTTGAAATCCATGTAAATAACGTCCACCGCATTTCCCTCATCAACCCTCGCAGTCACCTCTTCAAAAAATTCTATTAGATTTGTTAGGCAAGATTTGCCTTTAACAAATCCATGTTGGCTGTCTCTAATTACCTTATGTTCCTCTAAGTAGAGATTTATTCTGTCCCGGATTATGGTCTCCAGTAGTTTTCCTATTACTGAAGTTAGACTGACTGGCCTGTAATTTCCGGGTTTGTCTTTCTGCCCCTTTTTGTAGAGGGGGGTAACATTAGCCACTCTCCAGTCTCTTAACACCACTCCTGTGCCCAATGAAGATTGAAATATAATGGCCAAAGCCTCCGCTATTTGAACCCATATCTCCCACAGCAACCTTGGGTGAAACCCATCTGGTCCTGGTGACTCATCAATTTTGAGCCCAGTCAATCTTTTCAGAACTTCCTCTCTGTCTATAGTAATCTGTATATATTTTAAAATTCTGGCATTTGATATAGCTCCCTTTCATATCATCAAGACACTTCAAAATCCTTCACAGGATTTGCTGTGAAGTGGCGTGACTGTGTATTTGTTGGCAAATGCAGCAGTCAATTTCCGCACAGCAAAGTTCCACAATCAGCCATGAATTGTATGATTAATTGTATCTGACGGATTTTTGGAAGAAACTCCCGTAAATAAAATGTCAAATAATCTGGATCTATTTGGAGACTGATGATTAAAAAAGCAATAAGTGGCTTCAACTAATGACATTCAGTTAAATAAAGTATGTAATGATGAATGAAACTACCTGTTAGAAAGTATACAATAGAATTCTCTTTATAGGAACAACCACACGGCAGGCAAAAATCTTCTCGCACTCATTAATTTTATTGAGGACACACTATGTAATTGATACCTGAGCAAATATTCCTTTATATGTATACCAGCCTTAAAAAGGGCATCCACTGACATGTTTCAATTATGACTCCAATTCTCAGTTCTACTAAGGATGCTTAAATATTGACTGGACAAGGCAGCCAGCATTATACTGTGTGAATACAAGGTCTAGACAATGCTAATAGCACCAAGAATATGAATCTGTTAGGAGGCAGGGGTGGAACTGCTTACAGCAGTAATGGGGAACTTCCAATTTGGCAGAAAAACTAAGTCCTTCAATTATATGGACAAAGCTTTTTTTATGTTTATTGATGTGTTTGGTTTGTGATAGAAGTTTTTACATTTTTCATTTAGGAAGG
Organism: Callorhinchus milii; assembly: GCF_018977255.1. Classification (NCBI taxonomy): domain Eukaryota; kingdom Metazoa; phylum Chordata; class Chondrichthyes; order Chimaeriformes; family Callorhinchidae; genus Callorhinchus; species Callorhinchus milii. Next base: position 114,519,033 of record NW_024704742.1, on the reverse strand, counting down.
ATTTTTAAGCAACTGAATTGTAGAGCAATGCAACTTTAGTAAGAAATCTAAAGATACAGAAATACAGTTATTCTGTTGGCAACAATTAATTTTTAAAGAATGATGTCCTACAGTGGCTGAACCTTGAAGGCCCTGCTGAAAATAAAAAACAGCCGTATGTGTGGATATAAAATATACATAGACATATATATAATAACCAACACAACAAAAGTTTACCATGAGGTAACTCATCTCCTATCTATAAGCCTTCATGTATATCATACATCTGACACATGACCTACTTCACCTCACATGTTTCCAGAAGTCTCATCCTCCTCAATTTTTAACAATGAACAAATAGAGCGCTAAGTCTTATGGCTAGTTAAGACGCATCGTATTTCTGTATACAGCAGCAACTATGATAGCCCTGATTAAGAATCCAGAAACCTTGTGCTAGAAGTTAAAAAAACATTTTTCACACAAGCTCAAGTTGAAGGCCATTTAGAGGCATCATGAATTGAAGAGGAGTGAGGACAGTGGGACTAGACGAACACCTTGCTCTCAAAGCCAGAGCAGACTTTATGGGCCAATTTGCCTCATTCTGTGCTGTAAAATTCTATGATTTTTTCTTTACATTTATATAACAGGAGCATGTTTCTTGATATTTCTACAGTTTTGAATACAGTGCTAAGTTTGTTCCAGAAACAGATTATCTTTTCAGTTGTGTGCCGCATCTCTTAATAAAGTGTTTAATTTGATCATGTTTCTGGAATTCTTTTATACTTAAGGCTATAGAAGAGGTAATGGCCTCCATTTATTCCGTGTTAGTAGAGCAATTCTTCTGAATGAAGAAAACATACTGTATTTAAAAAAAACTATGTCAGTAATCATGAGTAAACCTGAATGTTTCATATGTTTTCCGAACTATGAGAGGGAAAAAACAGAACTACGCTGACAAATTCATTGTAGAATGGAGTTCATAATTCATTCACTTAGTTACAAAGTTGGCAACTTAAATATGTTGTACACAAAGCAACCTACAAATAACTTTAAACAAATTATAAATTGTTTGTCATTTATTCTCACCTCTCCCTCGGAACATGCCTCTGATTCATGACCTGGAAGACTTGGAAGGCACTGAGAGTCCTCAAAAAAGTTGTTTTTTGTTTTTCTAGACGTCAAATGAACTTTTACCATATATCCCTCATTGGGCCCCTAGAATAAATAAAATTGATGTAATTGTAATCAAATGCGTGGGACTGTTGCAAAGATTACAAGACAGATTCAGATAAAGAAGGTTCTTCAGCCTTTGATCTAAACCTTCCCGAATACCCATCCGACTCTCTTCCCATCAAAACATCAAGCTACAACTTACAGTCTATCACCATCATTTTTGATTTATTCACAGTTGAATACAGTTACACAGCAGGTTACTAAGACATTTTATGCAGTACAACTCAAGCCTCTTGAAGAAAACTACAGGTTCCAATCAATGTATTTAATACACAAAGCACCTAACCAATATCTACTTACCAGATTGAATCTTATGATTTCCCTCAAGAGGATGAACAAGTTGAAAACTAGAGGTTTTCCACTGATGTTTATACTTTGGTCACCAAATAGTGGGATTGAAAAATCACTCAAGCAGAAAACTTCAGTGGAAACGGCATCTCTTACAGAGAAAGCTTGTCAGGATGTAAACAACAACAACTTACATTTATATAGCGTTCTTCATATTGGATAGTGTTTCAGAGTAAAGTATCTCTCCTGCAGGGAGTGCTGTGCAGATATGCTGATTCATGAGAACCCCTGGTCTAACCTGAGATTATCTTGAAGCAGAAATTATACATACATTTCCCTGCTGGAGAGATGCATTTCACATTTCACAACCTGAAGCCTCTTTGTGTGCATAAATTGGCTGCTGTGTTCATGTACAAATAAATAGTCACCAGACTTTACATTGAAATCCTGCAAAGTACTTTGAAAAAGTTTGACGATATAAGGCAGATAGATGATAAATGTGTCACTAAATCAAATGCAAGAATTATTGTTGTTATTATGTCCAAAGGGCCATGCGATTAACATCCAAAATAATATTTCTGCAGCCTGTTTATATCTCAAAGCAGAAGCACAACAAGCAGCTGTGTCTTTCACTCAATGCTCTTAGCAATGCTTTGTAAGTGTAACAGTGTAATCGGATTGCCTGGCATAGGAATATTAAATGAAATGGTTCTCCTCATTTTTAAATCCATAAACACACAAGAGTACAGTACACAACAGACATTAAATCTCTGTGCCAAAATCAGCATCCCTATAAACAAATCATACTTTACATTTTAACAAAAAAAACAAGAGTTTTGCATTAACAAGAAACATATGCAAAATGGATCTGCAAAACAAGAGGCCAATACAAAAGCAAGAAGAATCAAAGAGTTACACAAAATTTGCTGAACTTTAACATTCATTTATTTTGTTGTGTCCCGTTGGTCGTATGTCAGTTTCATGAATACTATTCTTTAAACGACATCAGGTGTACTACAACAATGACAACATTTACAATTTATATAGCACCCTTCACCTGGGGTAGCATCTCAGAGCACTGAACAATGGCACAGTTTGACCTAATGTAAAACTGTCACTTGGATCAACAGAAGGCCCTGAAGAATCCTTGGTTCAATGGTTATATAATTCAACCACTGTACTTCACATCTTTGGATTGTTACCTATTTCAGACCAATCGCCCAATGTTACCAATGGGACTCACAATTCATTCAAACAAACAAGGCAAAAATAGCTGAAGCAAATCAAAACTGATGTAAATATTAATAGGCATTGCAACCGTTTCATTTTTAAAAAGAGTCCCGATGACACGTCTCACTCTTTAAATGCTCATTGACTAAGCCCTAAGGCTTCAATTAAACATTATTATTGGAGCCTGTTGGAATGGATTTTAACTGCTACTCATGAGCTAGAATTTCGAGGTTTGAGAGCCCTCAAGCAGAGTTTTGATTCTGACAGTTCAGGGAAGTGGTTTCAGGTGTGCTCTTGAGCAGCTGCCAGTCAGGTTAAGGAAGGTGGTATTCTTTGTTCTCTGGCTGAACAGGATTATGTGTATCCTCCCCGAGGATGTAGCCAACCATTACCGAGTTAGCAATTTAGTATGTGGGGCCCATCGTGGAAGCCTATCAACCCAAGATCAAAAGATCAGGACTAAACAAAAGGATGTTAAAGTTCAGCATACTTTTTGTAACTTTGTGAATTTTCTTGTACACTTTTGATCCCCTGTTGTTTTGGAGAGCCACTATATCTATTTTCTTGTAGATGTTTTCTTTTAATACAATAGCGATGGAATAAACAGAATGTATCGGTGCAGAGAATAGAGGTAAATTGTCATTTGGTATTTTTAAAGATTTTTGTGCATGTTTAGCAATCTGAATTACAAAAGAACATAATTAGAGAATGCGATTTCACTGGTGGACTTAAAAGTACTACAGAGCAGTGAAAGATACTGTAAGTTATTAAAAGTAAAAGTTTCAACCAGATATAACCGTATTATATCTTTGCAATTTATTAACACCACAAATGTTATTAAAAGCAAAATCTCTCGATTTCTGAACCAGAGTAAATCTTGAAAATATAATCAGATTCAGAAGAAATTGGATCTTTTGGGTAGCTAGCCAAATAGCTGGCAGATGTCATTCAACCTGGATACATGTAAAATATTTAACATATGAGTAGGGAACCAAAATCAGGAGTATTTCATGAATCAGTCTATGGATCACAAAAGTGATCAGAAGTTACTGTGGATGAACTGTCAATGGTTTTCAGCAGTAAAAAAGCAAATATTTTTACTCATAAGACATAGAGCATACTAACCAAAAGACTAAATTTTTTGCTTTATTTCCTCAGACCTCTACCAAATAGTTTTAGTCAATTATTCATGTATTATCATTCTTGAGAGGACACAGAGTAGAGCAACCAAGATGATGCCAGGTCTCAGGAATCTAGGTTACAAGAAATAAATGTTAAGTAAATTGGACATATTTTCTTTGGAAAAGAAGAGACTGAGAGATAACCTGATGGATAATGAAGACATTTGTGAAAGGTAAATTGTTCAATATAGTTAAGTTTTCAAACACCACAGGCTAAAAATTGAGACGTTCCTAATCTCGGCTGTAACATGAAAGCGAATCATTGAGCAGAGGCTAAAGCCTTTCCTCTAGGAGGGCACGGGAGAGAAGAGAAATCACAAATACAAGATAAAGTCACTCCCGACTGATTGCCTCGTACCCTCTGGCAACCAACCTGAAACATCTAAATCATTTAGTTAACAAACTGAATGCAAGACATTGGAAAAGAAGGGAAAAACAAAATTTATATATATTTAAAGGCTTCAAATTATAGGACTCCTTCAATTTAGCTGAAATAGTGAATGTTTGTATACCTGTTTCCTCCATTGCCAACCATCATTGATCTCCTCTGAATGTTTGATAAACAAGTCACAGAACTGCAGAAATTGCTTTTCACCGAGGCAAATATCCTCACTTTGACTGAAGTTATTTGACATCTGCAAGTACTAAAAATACAGAAATAGTAAACCCTTCATTAGTACCTTTACATTGAACCCAAATGAGAATAACTTATAAAATAACCACATTTTGAATGCTAACTATCTTTCTTAGATTTTAATGCACATGAAACATACTATTTCACTGTTATAATTATAATTTTTAATTATATTCTTGCATTGGATATCAGGTAAAATGAGAAGGCCATATGGAATCAAAATCATTCATCAATAACAACTTGCACTCATGTTGTGTCCTTCACGTCTCACAGCATTTCTCCAATAAGCGCCTTATCACATCTTCAAGACATCTCAAAGTGCTTTACAGAATATACTGTAAAGTGAATTGACTGTATATTTTGTCGGCAAAATGCGGCAGCCAATTGTGCAAAGCAGTGTCCCACAAACAATCGTGGATTCAGTGACCAATTTATTATTTACTATAATTTATTATAGATGAACAACAACAACAACTCCACTTGTATAGCACCCTCCACGCAGGGTAGCGTCTCAGAGTGCTTAACAATGGCGGAGCCTGACTCCAACTGGGGGGAGCAGGGAGGTGGCCATAACCACGGTCGAACAGGAAAGTTTTCAGGTGAGACTTGAAAGAGGGGAGAGAGGGGGCAAGGCAGAGGAATTGAGGGAGAGTGTTCCAGAGATTTGGGGCGTAGTGGCTGAAACCATGACCTCCGATGGTGGGGCGGAGGGTGTGAGGGATGAGCAGGAGGCTGGTGCCAATCAAGGGGAGGTGCCAGGGAGTGAATGGATTGGGGAGTGAGGAGGGTGGAGAGATAGGGAGGTGCCAGGGAGTGAATGGAATTGAATACGAGTGTGAGGATCTTGAAATCGATCCGTTCGATGATGGAGAGCCGGTGGAGTCTGGCCAGAACTGGTGAGATGTGTATACGGAGCTTGGTCTGGGTCAGTATGTGGGCGGCAGTGTTTTCAATGAGCTAGATCTTGTGAATGGTGGAGCTGGGGAGACCAGCGAGGAGTGTGTTGGAGTAATCCAAGTGGGAGGTGACAAATGCATGCACGAGGGTTTCAGCTGCATTTGGGGTAAGATATGTTTGCAGGCAATGTGGCGGAGGTGGAAGGCAGTCCTGGTAAGGGACCGGATGTGGGGCAGGAAGGACTGCTGGGGGTCGAACTGGACGCTTAGATTGCGCACTGGTTCGGTGAGTCTGAGGGAGAACCCAGGGAGGTTGTGGCGTTTAGATCCGCAGGAGTGAAGCCGTTGACAGGAGCCAAGAGTATGGCTTCCGTCTTGTCCATATTCAAGAAGTTTACACTCATCCAGGCCTTGATGTCTGCCAGACAAGATGATAGAACATTGGCAGACCTGGAGTCGATGCTGGAGGAGGCAAAGTAGATTTGTGTGTCATCCGCATACATGTGGAAGTTTAGCCCGTGTCTGCGGATGACTTCACCCAGCAGGAGCACATGTAGCATATAAGGAAAAGAAGCGGGCCAAGGATGGAGCCTTGTGTACCCTGCGGGCGGAGGCGGGAGGAGAAACCATTTGCTGAGATGAAATGGAGGTGATTGGTTAAATAGGACTCGAACCATATGACTGCGGTCCCACTAAGGTGGATGAGAGAGGAGAACCAATGGAGGAGGATGGTGTGGTAGACTGTCGAATGTGGCAGAGAGATCCAGAAGGATGAGGAGGCAGAGGGAGCCCTGATCACAGATAGAGAGACTGTCATTTGTGACTTTGACAAGCACTGTCTCCGTGCTGTGGGCAACAACAAGATTACATTTGTATAGTGCCTTTCACGTCGGGAGGACGTCCCAAGGCACGGGACAGAGTACAGCATTTCAGACAGGGCGAAGACCAGACTGCAGGGGCTCGAGGAGGGAGTGAAGGGAGAGTGGAGATGAAGCAGTTCCTCTGGTGATTGACTTCCTTCACTTCCCTTATTTGCAAGTGCGAAGATCTGAATGGGATTCCCTGGACTGCCTTTATATAGTTTAGACTCTAAGATGACATTTCAATGCAGTGCTGAGGGTGTTGCATTGTCTGTGTGTTGTTTTTTGGATGAGACATTAAACCAAGGTGCTGTCTGTCCATTCAGCTGGCCATTAAAAGATCTGATGGCACTGCTTGAAAAAAAAGGAAATTTCTCCTGGTCCAACAAACCCACAAAGAAAATTTGGATTATTATATTATACCTCAGAAATATCAGATTCAAAAAATTAGAAGTATCCAACTTTTGTGCAATTGCTTCATTTTCCACTTTTATTAGCTCAGACTAAGTATCTGCAGATGACAGTGAATTATCCATCTAACATGTACATTGAGCTTTCTTCATCGCTGAAGATTAGTCCAATGCAAATCTACTGCTTCACAATCAAATTAACTCAATCAAGAGATTAGGGGTGAGAGTGTGAGAGTTTGCACTGAGGTATCATCAGACTAAATAACTGCACCATTTACTGCTAATTAACCACAACTGTACAACAAATCCAAACCTGAAGAGATAATTTCCACAGTAACATTCCGTTTAGGGTCACTGGTGTTCACAATATCCAAAAACAATTTGGGAGAAGAATACTTCTTGTAATATTATAAGATTTTCTGAGGATACCAAGCTGCATGGTCAGATAAAAAACATGAGGGAGATACACACCAAAATGGCTTGAATCAATGCAGAAGACAGGGAAGAGCACCGGCAGAGAAATTTTAATGTGGACAAGTTAAACATAAAACAAGAAATAATTAGATTGTCCACAGATGGCCCAGCACAGACACCAAGGGTGAATGGCCTTCTTCTGTGCTATCAATTTCCTTGGTTGTAAAATGGGTTTATTGAATGGGTTGAGAAGGAAAATGATTTGGTGTGATTAATGATTACTCACTGAAGGTTTCTGGTAAAAATTAACAATGTAATTCCTATGTAGCATCTCGGGGATATTTGACTATAAATTGAAAGTAGTGTGTGTTGTTTATCTGTGTGCACATCCTTGTTAATTATTGCATTTGATACAGCGCCTTATCACTTCTTCGAGACATCTCAAAGCGCTTCACAGAATATACTGTAAAGTGATTTGACTGTATATTTTGTTTGCTAAATGCGGCAGCCAATTGCGCACAGCAGTGTCCCACAAACAGTCGTGGATTGAAATAACCAATTTATAATTATTATGAAACTTCTTTAAATTTAAGGAATCATAACCCCCCAGAAAAGCAATCCGCCAATCAACTCACAACTGAGTTCCTACTTACTGCCAGGTAAACAGAGGCATGTGGAGTAAGGATACTTGCCCAACATTTCACCCTGCCAGGAATAGAACCCAGGTCTCTCACTTGTGAGGCGAGTGATCTAACCACTGAGCTACAAGGGCTCCACAATGTTAGAGAAGAGAGTTCTCCCAGTGTTCTGGCCAACAAATCCCCCAAATAAACAATTGATCGCTCAGTCCATGGCTGTTTATGGAACATTGCTGTGCGCAAACTGCCTGCCCCATTTCGCACACAACATTCACAGTCAATTCACTTTACAATACTGTATATCCTGTGAAGCACTTTGAGACGTCTCAACAATGTGATAAGGTGCTATATCAAAGCAAGGATTTAAGATAAAATTTATAGGTGCATGTGATTCTCTGTATGTGCATGTATTGTATGTGAAAATTAGGATAGATGGCTTTTGAGAAAGTAAAGTAAAATAATGGTGCAAATGGCCTCCTACTGTGTGATTCTAAATCATACTAACTTTGTGCAGAATCCTGGTGAGATCACAGTTGGAATACCTTAGAATTTTGGCACCTTAACTTCAAAAGAACATTGAAGAGGGTTTAGAGAAGAGAAACCAGGATAATCCCTGGATTTGTATCTCTATGAGGACACGCTCATGGAGAAGGGTGACCATATTTTGTAAATCAAATCTGGGGACACATATTAAATAAATTGAACTCACCACAAATCCTGATGCTGGAAGTACTAGAGAAGCTTGTTGGATTAATGGCTGTATTTCGCTGATGAGTGTATCTGTTTTAGAATTTTATTGTTCTTGTTCAGTTTGTTGCTGAACTCAAGACGGGGCTAATTTGGCCCCAGGGGCACAATACCTCTTCTGGGGACTGTCCCCGGAAATCAGGAAAGTATTGTCACCCTATTACAGAGTCAAATGTCTTCTCATCACAATAAAGATTAAGGTGTGAAATTGAGAAAAAAATACTGTAATACACCACAGCCTCTATGTAACAAAATGTTTGAATCCATAAAATCCTAAACAGCATTATAGTGAGGTGCGATAGAGGTAATGAAGGTAATGACTGCACACGCACACAACTAGCTGGAGCCAGTTAGTGCCAGTATTAAAAATAACTTCTGCCTGTTGGGTCACCGTAACATCACTTCCTGTTTCCCGTTCATGTGCAAAACTGGTAGTGACATCAGCCGTGATCTGATGACCAGGAAGTTGGCTCTTTTTGGGAAGCTTCCACTTCCATCTGTGACCTAATGAAATGGAAGTTTGCCAGTTGAGACAGCCGGCACTTGAGAAGTGAGCTGGCTAGTTGTGCTCAGGAGTAATGAAGGGTGTCCACAATACAACCACGTTATAAGCAAACTTGCGCGAGAGTAAAACACATTATAGCATGAATATAGTGCATATGATTCAGATCTTTAAAATGATGAGAGGGATAGATGATGTGATGTCAGCAGCCCTTTGACTCAGACAGTAAGAACCGCACTAGGGAGCACAGATTTCAAATTAAAATACCTCAAATGGAACTTGATGTTAGCAGCGCTTAGAGTAGATTTATTTAGTCACAGATGCCATTCTCTCTATCTGTGACTAGGGATCCCTCTGCCTCCTCGTCCTCCTGGATCTCTCTCCAGCGTTCGACACAGTCGACCACGCCATCCTCATCCGTTGGCTCTCCTCCCTCATTCACCTTAGTGGGACCGCACTCGCATGGCTCAAGTCCTACTTAACCAACTGCCATCTTTTCATCTCAGCAAATGGTTTCTCCTCCCACGCCCACCCAGTCACCTGCGGGATACCCCAGGGCTCCATCCTTGGCCCGCTTCTTTTCTTTATCTATATGCTCACTCTGGGCGATGTCATCCACAGACACGGGGTAAACTTCCACGTGTATGCGGATGACACACAAATCTACTTTGCCGCCTCCAGCATCGACTCCAGGTCTGCCAATGTTCACTCATCTAGTCTGGCAGACATCAGGGCCTGGATGAGTGTAAACTTCCTGCAGCTGAATAGGGACAAGACGGGAGTCATACTCCTTGGCTCCCATCAACGGCTTCACTCCTGTGGATCTAAACACCACAACCTCCCTGGTCTCTCCCTCAGACTCACCGAACCAGTGCGCAATCTAAGCATCCAGTTCGACCCCCAGCTATCCTTCCTCCCCCACATTCGGTCCCTGACCATGACCACCTTCTTCCGCCTCCGCCACATTGCCCACCTTCGACCGTATCTTACCCCAAATGCAGCCAAAACCCTCGTGCATGCGTTTGTCACCTCCCCCTTGGATTACTCCAACACACTCCTCGCCAGTCTCCCCAGCACCGTCATTTACAAGATCCAGCTCATTGAAAACTCTGCCGCCCGCATACCGACCCAGACTAAACTCCACACTCACATCTCAACAGTTCTGGTCAGGCTCCACTGGTTCCCCATCACCAAACGGATCAACTTCAAGCTCCTCACACTCATGTTCAAATCCTTTCACTCTCTGGCACCTCCCTACCTCTCCAACCTCCTCACTCCCCAATCCACTGCCTGGCGCCTCCAATCGACTGGCACCAGCCTCCTGCTCGTCCATCGCATCCTCCGCCCCACCACTGTGGGTCGTGCTTTCAGCCAGTACATCCCAAAACTATGCAACACTCTCCCTCAATCCCTCCACCTTGCCCCCTCTCTCCCCTCTTTCAATTCCCACCTGAAGACTTTCCTCTTTAACCGTGCTTACGGCCACCTCCCCACTCCCCCCGGCTTGGAGTCAGGCTCCGCCACTGTTAGGTGCTAAGATGCGCCTGGGTGGAGGGTGCTATATAAATGCAAGTTGTTGTTGCTGTTGTATTGATGCAGCATTGTTAAATAGAGCCTTCATTTTTAAAACTTTGCAAATTAATTTAAGCTACATAGGTAACAGAAATCTTGTGGGGAAATTGTAGGACAGATTGATTGATGTTCTTATCCTACCTGACTTTGTTACTACAGTATGTACGTTCTAATAATAAGAATCACCGCAACAAGGTGCAGATCAGATTCCTAAACAATGCATGCAAGGTCTATAATGAGTTAGACTAACCACTAAGTGAACAAGCAATATTAAACACACTAGAATATGATCACATTTTTTGTCCACGTTCAATGAGGTTCAATCAATTGAGAATATTCTCAAGAAGTTTTATCATTGAATATTCCTACATCGTTTTGATCTTTAAAACAATTTAATACACTAGTTTTATTAAAACAGCTTATTTTGCTGCATTGAATTAAGTGAATGAAAGATGGAAGTTTTTTTTTGCAGTATACTGTACCGAAAACTCTTGCGGTTGCAGATCAAATCACAATAGCTTTGGTACAGTATACTGTATTTGGTACAGTATACTGTACCAAAATCCCTGACTGTCCAATGCTTTGGGACGTCCTCCTGATATGAAATATGCCATAAAAATGTAATTTGTTGTTGTTGTTGCACACATTCTGCTTGACTTTGAAAAACATAGATTCAAAACATATTATTTAAACTTTTTTTTAATTTATCTCTTCCAATTCCAAATGCAATGCTGAAACTATAAAGTCCCAAACTAAATCTATATCTTAAGCAGGCAATGTGTGCAACTATATTTTAGGCACATCATCCTAGAAATTTAAAAATAACTAGACTTGTTTTGTGCACAAGCAACGCTGCTTTCTGTTAATAATGCTTCTGTAACCCACTTAGCATTATCAAGCACATATTTCTAAATGTTTACACCTAAGAATGCTATAATGTTAAACAGAGTAAGCAAGCCATACAAGTGAAAAGGCAACACATCAAGAGTGTCTTATCAACATGATTTGTTTCTTAAAGCACGATTGCAACCACCGAGCAGTACTGACGTGCTGACCTACTTTCCTGGCACATATTGATGCAGAGGGATATTCCTGCATTGCTCTACACTTTAATTATTAAAACGGAAGAGAAATCACAGACCTTTTATTAACCTAATTTTTTTAGTAAATGAACTTGTTTTGCCATGACACTGTATTCGTCAAATTTAGGATACTGAGTCTTTTTAAACAATGCACTTTTTTAAAAATACTTTAATTAGTATTTACTAGACGGACATGACAAAATTTCCATTTGTAGGTGGCACTCTGTCTGATTTGGATATTCTTAAGCATAGTGATGGGTTTCTGCATAATCTGAATACTTTGAAGCATTGGACTTCATAGAAAGACAAAACAATTCAGAAGAGCGGGTCCTTTAATCTTTGGTCCACGGAGGAGGTGGCAACAAAACAAAGCAATCAATCAAACACAGTCTCTTGACCAAATACTGCAGATCATGCAAGAAATCAACATTTCTTATAGTTATATTTTATTCCTCTTTTCCTGAAAGCACCAACTCTTGCTGCAACTGCTGTTCTACCTGCACCTGCAACCCTCTTGTGAGCCAGCCCTCGGTAGTCCAGTTCCCGAGCCCCTTGGGTCCTCAGTATTCCAGGGCTCTGCTGCTGACAGCACAGCCAGCCTGGCTCATTGGCAGGACTTGGAAGGGCAGACCAATCATGGGGGCAGGGAATCATACCACTCAGCTCCTGTTAACTTGCAAGCCAAAGCCCTAATGGGTAGGATGGTCCTAGCTGGACAAGCAGTGGGAATGTTTGCCAGATAGCAACATCAATGGCAAGCTAAATGGTTTTAGCCTCCAGCAGTACACATTATGGGGTCCCCGAGCCTTGGCACTTGCCAAATTGTGCCTAATACTTTCCAGAATTAGGAAAGCAGGATGCATTCCTCCAGGGAGGGACATTCTATCTCAGGGATTTCCATGTGTAGTTGGGAGGCATGGAATTCTCAGTTTCGTTTGGATATTCTTGTTTAAAGTTGTTTGGTTGTGGGTCAGCCGGGTGTCTGGCACACATGGAAACCCACGTGTGTCAGACACCCGGCTGACCCCCCCCAAAATAATTAGTGCCAACAGGCTATTCAACTATATGTTACCTTACAGTAGATCTTGGACTGGCTACATACACCATATCACACACCTTTCAGCAGGAGTCACTGGATACCAATAACTCTGACAAATTATTTCCTCTACACCACAGAGCATGGAAGTCAAACAGAAATAGGCATTCTGCAGCAGATATCAGCTAATTTGTCAGGGAGCTCATAAGGGTCAGATCCCTTTTCGACTTAGTCCTTGTCAGTGATCCAGGCACTGTGGAAGCGGTAGAAGTAGTTGACCCACCAGGTGACAGTAACCATACTCAATAACATTGAATTGACTATGGAAGTGGCATAATCCTACAACCAAACAACTTTAAACAAGCTGACATTAGGGTTATGAGGGCTGAGCTAAATGATATATAGCCTAAAGTTCCAGGAGCCAAAATGTTGAAAGAGTTAATGTCAGTTTAAGAAAACAAAACACTCCAAAAACGCTCAAATATTCCAAAAGAGGCGGACGTTTTCCCTAGAAACTTCCGGCAAAGGGGAAGCAGCACAGCCAATCACATCCTGGTTATGTGTTGGGGGCCTCCAACTACCAAGTTAGTGAGATTAACCAGCTCCCGTCACTTAGCAACCAAGCAACAGGGAGGTTACCCAAGGCTGGAGCACTTAGTCTTTCTACTCGACCTGTAACCAGTGAATGAGTGGAATCTGAACATGCTCTGTTACCTTCCAAAGCCATGCTAACTGTCTGTGTCTCCTTTTCCTTGTGTTTTGAGTCATGAGAACAATCAATCTCCTGCATAATACAAAGTAATCTGAAAAATGTACACATGTCATTGGGTAAATTGATCAATAATTAAAATTCTGATGATCATAATGATCTATAAAGGCAGTTTGGCAAATGCAAAAAATGAAAAATACACAATTATTAGCAGATAGACAAGACTTGCCCGCATAAATATATAATAAATATTAAATATTTATCAAAGTCTCTTCCGCATACGAAAGGACATTAAACATGAACAATTATTCTATACTACAAATTCCATACTGGTGCGAAGATTCTAGACTACAAAGCTATTACTTAGAATAGTATATTGTTGCTTAATAGAAAGTAGAGTAATATATCCACATCATTTATAAGGTATAACCCAGTGCGTACAAGTTAAACAAGTACAGATATAGAAATAGGGACATGACCCAAAAAATGAACACAAATATATAATGAATTATAAGAACAGTAGCCTTACAATAATACTAATCCTTGTATTTGATATTGCGTCTTATCACATCTTCAAGACGTCCCAAAGCGCTTCACAGAATATACTATAAAGTGAATTCCCTACCAACCTGCCCACTCCCTCCGTTCATCGGGTTCCGGCCTGCTCCATGTGGAGTCCTGTAGCTCAGTGGTTAGAGCACTCGCCTTGCAAGTGAGACACCTGGGTTCAATTCCAGGCAGGTCAGGACGAAACCTTGGGCAAGTTTCCTTACTCCACACGCCTAATAATAATCCCTCCAAAATAAAACAATAATAAATTGGTCATTTTCAATCCACGACTGTTTGTGGGACACTGCTGTATGCAATTGGCTGCCACATTTCACCCACAAATATACAGTCAATTCACTTTACAACATATTCTGTGAAGCGCTTTGAGACGTCTACAAGACGTGAAAAGCGCTATACCAAATGCAAGGATTATTATTGTTACTATTATTATATCTCCCGCCCGACCTACCCTACCATCGGTGGCCAGGCTTTCAGCCTCTCTGCCCCCACACTCTGGAACTCCATCCCACGGTCCCTTCGCCTCGTTTCTTCCCTTGCCTCCTTCAAGGCTGGTCTCAAGACCCTTCTCTTCGACCGTGTCGTTGGTCTCCCTCCCACCTCTCTGCCTTCCCTCACCCCTACACCACCCCTCCCCCATGCTCGGGCCTCGATACCTGACTGTTCAGCACTGATTGTTCAGTCCTCCCAACATGAAAGGCGCTCTATAAATTTAATTTTGTTGTAGTTGACTGTAAATTATGTGAGCAAAACACAACACTCTCACTGGCAACCACAAAAAATATACATATCTATAGACTGCAAATCTGCAGCAGTCCCTTGAAAGGGTTTGATCATCTTCATCTGGAACAAATGAGGGATGATTATTTCAGTTCTAACAGTCAAAAAGTTATGACCAATTATCTGAACTCTGAAAGAGCTGAGTAACTTGAGTCAGAGATGATAGCCATGTGTAGCGTGCTCCGTTGAGGTAGATTATCCTGCTGGCCACCTTCAGATTGTAACGTGAATTTTATGAAGATGGAGAAAGTTTGTTTCTGCAAACCTTTGCCTAAAACATAGCGATGTATCCCATAGTCTCCTCCATGCCATTGATTCACTCTGGCTGCATGGGAAAATGTAACCTTGTGTTCAGCTGAATTTTTTTATTATTAATAATAATCTTTGCATTTGAAAAAGCACCTTATCATATCACTGAGACATCTACAAGTGCTTCACAGGATTTTACTGTGAAGTGTAGTGACTGTAATTTACAGGTGTAATCTTGCAGCCCAATAGTGTTCCACTGTTAGTCATACTTAGTCCACAATTATAAGATGAGTAGAAATTTTGAAGCCGCTAATTTGGGAGGGTGGGGGGGAATTCACCTTATATTCAAAGCAATCTGGCTTGTTCAGTTAAACATAATCAAGATAGCACAATTGATAAACCTGTTTCCTCTGTGAAAACAGAAAATCCTGGGTTCAGATCTGGGCTATGCTTATTTGATTGCAATAACAATTTACCTCAGCATCCCTAGACTAGACAGGGATAGAAAATAAATCAGCCCAAGGTTTCTACTCCAAAATGTTATTGAATTATCAATATTGGAAAGTGCATGTATGTGAATGTCAGATAACTAATAATCCTTGCATTTGATACAGCGCCTTATCACATTGTTGAGACGTCTCAAAAGATTTTACAGGATTTTACAGTGAATTGTAGTGATGGTGTATTTGTAGGCATATGCGGCAGCTGATTTGTATGCAGCAATGCCCCACAGGCACCAAATGAATGACCAATTTTATGAAGAGGTTTGCTGACAAGGAAAACGGGAGAAATCCCATTCTCTTTTCAAAACGTGCCATGGGATTCAAGGTAGAGAGGATTGGGCTCAACTAAGATACCAAATAGCCTGCTAAAATTAAATGTTTAGTGTTACACTTAAAGAATATTTTCAGGAGTGGTCAATACCTTTCGGAGAAAGTTAAAATCCGGAGAAGAACATTTGATTCAGCTGATGAGAAAGCAATGCCGAAGTCTTGAAGTGAAAGGATATGAGTGTGTTCTCAAAGAAACAAAGAATCTAGTAATAATGGGACTGCATTGTTCAGGAGTTGAACAAACAACAATGACAAATTTACATTTAGATAGCACCTTTCACACTGGGAGGACGTACCAAGGCGCTGGACAGACTAGGGTTGGCAAAGGAAACAAAACAACATAGCCACGATTCTTTTTTAAAACTGTTGCTGACTGGGCCAATTTTTATTCCCTGTCCATTGTTGCCATAAAAAACTTCAGAGGGCATTTTAAGAGTCTTCCCAATATGAAATTTGAGAGCATTTTAATGTCATTCTTACTTTGTCCAGACTGCTTAAACAACAACAAAATTACATTTGTGTCACGCCTTTCGTGCCGGGAGGACTTCCTAAGGTGTTGGACAGTCAACGATTCACACCCGAGCTGGGGGTTGGAGTCAGGTGGGGTGAAGGCAGGGAGGTAGAGGGTAGGAGGGTTAGATTAGATTAGATTCCAATGAAATTCTAATCCCACACATGGCCATGTAAACATGGCATATTGAAGGACATTAAGGAGCCAGATGTTTTTTTTTGACAATCCAGCAGCATCACTGCCTTTTTTTTGTTGCCACCAATTTCTTTTGCATTGAAAGTCTATTAAAAGGATTCAAGCTCATGACCTCTGGCATCCGAGTGCAGCACCATTACTGTTACACCACATCCAAACCAGGAATCCAGCACTACTACATCAAACATTATGATAATAAATCACAGTACATATTTCAAAATCTTAAATCAGTGCTCATTCTTTTGAGACCACAGAAACTGAACTTAATAGAGAATAATGCACCAGACAGATTATATCTTTCTCCAGGTACAATGCCAGATATAACCTGGTGCTTTAATATTACTTCCTTGTTTACCACAGGTCTCAACACTGCCAGTGGAAAAGTCACGTCATCTAATCATGTACACTTATCCTTGAAATTAAGCTGATAGCTACCATAGCTTATCAGCCTTAGTGCAGCCTAAACATCAGTGTTGCTAAAGTATAGTAAATTCCAGTGATTCATGAAAGAAACCAAATTATTATTTTAAGCAGATCTAGATTCCCTTGTTGGTAATATTATGCGAGTCGAATAGATACCTAACATGACGATCGGTCATTAACTGCACTTCTTGTCTGAATAAAAAATGAATATTAATAAACAGAGCCCAAGATAAGGAATTCTTGAAGCAAGGACAATGATTATAAAACGAGCTGGCCAGAATAGCCTCAAAAAACCCATGTATCAGAACAAATCATTGTTATGAGTTTAATTTAATGGACAATTATGATTAAATTTGGCTGATTTTAATAATTAAGATCATATGAAACTATGATGGAAGACATGGGTCATGTAAACTGGTTGCTGAACTGCTATTTCAATACTGTTTGAAGATTTGTGCTCACGAGATTAGGGACAGGAAGCATTCCATATTGAAATAGGTCGAAGTATTTTGGAGAACAGAGGCTGGTGTCCAGACAACTAGGATTGAAAACAGAACTTTTAGTAAATTTGTAACACCATCGTGCTGGGCCATTTAATTAAATTAACAATGACCTAGACTCGGTACTCACACTGGGAGAAATACCTTTTATACCCTGCTGAGCCCTTCCCATCACACACCTATGATGTGTGCTGCATCAGGAGACCATTTGTTCACTGTGCACACTGACTTCACCTTTGCCAGTCTCACCCTCAAGACTCTGCCACTACTGCTCCGCTCAGCTCCATGATTTCTGACTCAAAGATGCGATCTCCATGCTTCCTATCAGATGGTTGCAATCTCAGCCAACCCAGTCCAGCACTCATTGGGATCCACGTTTCACCATTCAAAACATGAATAGCCAAATGCTAGTCAAAGTCTTAACAGGTGGGTTAGTCCGAGCTGGACAAGCAGTGGAAAGTTTGCCATACAGTCTCTCAATGGAAACCCATTCTGTTTTAGATGGCCAACAATCCCCCAAATAAAATTGGTCCTTCATTTTTTTTAAACTTCAAGGCTCTTTTTGGGATGTTGCTGTGCACAAAATTGACTTCTGAGTTTGCCTGAAAAATAGTTACTAAACTTCACAGTAAATCCTTGTAATGCACTTTGAGATGTCTCGGTCATGTAATAAGGCATTATATCAAATGTAAGGATTATTATTATAATCAAACAGAAATATAATTTGATCAGAAAAAGAGATACCACAGAAGTGAGAGAATTTTATTTTGTTGTATCAGCAATACAAATGATACCTGTGCAAGGTATCAATGATACCCTTGTGCACAAAGACTTGCATAGAACAGTCCAGCTTTAGGACTGCACAAGACTGGCAGTGAATTCACTTAAATGTTAAACTAGCAGGATCTTCCCTCAGGGGACACTTACTTCAGAGAAGTGCTGACTTGCTGTGTACTGCTGTATTAAGGACAAAATAGAAGCTCTTTATTACCAAGCAGCACAACAGCAAGGCAGACACTGCAGACAGAGAAAACAAATAATACACTCACTCCCCAGCATCAGTGAGCCCCAGAATTGAGCTTTATAATAGTCATATGTGTATTTTTTCAGGCACAGATCTGCTATTTGACATTCCCATTCAGTTTTTAAATGGGAGCTGCATTTCATTTGATTAGGTTTTATACAACTGGCCCTTTTATTTTAGGCACAGTCAGAACTTAAGATGTGCAAGGCTGCTCATGTTTCATGTACGCATCTGCATTTGTTCTTAACGTGTGGTGATAGTCTCTCCACTCGTTATGTAGAATGGCACAAAGCCACGCTATACACGCAATTGAAACTGTGGGTAAGGCGAAAAACTTCAATCGGTGCCAGAGTGCTCTAGTGCTATCAGTGTTGTGGACTCATGCTATCAGATACACAGGGAGGAACTTTACCTGGGTCAAGATTTATTTATGAAGCAGTTAGTATCCAAAATTTGGCAAATTGTTGAATTCATTCTTAACATTGAAGTTGGTTTTCTGTAATTCTTAAAAGTACAGAATCCCAGCTTCAACATTAAGATGGAATTTAAGAATCTGCCAAATTATGGTCGCTAAAATGCTGCATAAACAGAACAAATGTAGACCCAGGTGGAATTACTCCCATATAGTGTCTGGTCAGTTAGCCAAAGCTGTCTGATGGCACAAAGTATCCTGTTGCAAGTTCACTGCATATAGTTTTGGTCACTGCAATACAAGAGAGTTGCTCAGGCCTAAAGGGGATACAGAGAAGAGCAATGAGGATCATCCCCAGCCACAAGCTACTAGCCCACCATACCCCTGCCCATGTCGTTCCCCCCACCACTCCCCTATCAGTGACCCTGTTCGAACTGTCTTCCAAAATGTCTACTCCCTTTCAAGCAAAGCTCTCACTATCCATAATCTCATCCTGGATGTGCATCAATCTCCTTGTTTTGAAGCATTCCAAGACACTTGGAAGGGCATTATATAAATCCATGTTGTTGTTGATATTCCTAGGAAGCACTCTGGTAGCTTGATGCAACAACATCTTGCATTTATTTAGCACCCCTCGCGCAGGGTAGCGGTTTATAAAAATAAGATATTGCTTCTAGAGGATCTCATGCTTTGTCTACTTTTTGAGTCAAAAGACTTTTTTTTAAAAATTTTAAAGAATGAAACAAGTTTCTTCATTTTACCCCAACTTTCCTCATGGTTTTCTGTTATTTCATTCACCTGTTACTTTTAAGCTTGCACTATGGGTGCTGTCAGATACACAGGGGAACTTTAATAGGGTACATTGTTTTCATTAATGATTAGACACCCAGGTGATGTTCTCCCAAGCATCTAAAGATCATTCTACTAATGACCACTAGGAGGGATGCAAGAGCAACCCAAGTTGACTTCACTTCCTCTCCCTCCCTTCCTCTCTATGTGAATCAATTCACGTCAAATATGTACATACCTAAACTTTTACATCAGTTAAAATAACTGAGTTTGATTCTGTATCTCACTATAAAACAAGAGCAAACATTTTCTTTCTCTCTCTCACACACACACACACACACACCAGCATTGTGCCATGTGAGGTCATCCACTGTGGATCCAAAAATAGCAAAGCATCTTCATTCACATTCTGTTCACATCTTCAAGACTGAGGTGGATAAATAGCTATTTGTTAGGTCGCAGTATTCAGGGATACGGGACAAGGGCGGGTAATTGAATTTGAGGTGCAGATCGGCCATGATCATATAGAATGACAGAAATGGCTCAAGTTGGCTGAATGGCCTACTCCTGTTTCTATGTTTCTAATCCCAAAATGTACTTTTCACTATGTGTATTTTTATACACTTAGAAATGTTTATTTGATCCTACATTGCATACGCTTCTCACCATCTAACACTTTTAAGGTGGACATTAATTAGGTGTTTCGACTTGCTGGTGAGTCCAAAACGAGGGGGAATAAATATAAAATAGCCAGCACCAGATAGATAAAGAACTTCTTTATGCATTGGATGGTGAAAATGTGGAACTCAATATTGGAAGCTCTGGTTGAAGCAAAAAGCATCAATGTATTTAAGAGGAGACATGATGTGTAAATGAGGGAGAAGGGAATGGAGGGGATATAAGAGAGGGGATTGGGAGGGGAAGAGAATAAACACAAGTACAGGGTAATTGGGCCTTGGCCTGTTTCCACATTTTAATGTTCTAGGTAATTCTAGTGATCCTCAGTTTTTAAATTTCCAAGACCATTCCAAATGAAGTTCTGCAGGTTTATATTATACACATAAAAAGTGATCATTCAGAAATTTAAATTCATTTTTGACCTTGAAGGTTGTAGATGACAATAGTTTGAGAGTCTGGTATGGCTAGAACATCACATCCTGAAATGTCTACTGCTTCACCCCACTCCACCATCCTACATTTGTAAATCACCCAGTGACCAATCTTAGCTAAGTAACTTTCAATATATAAAGGAACATCAATGCTGAAGATATTCCAGTATTTCAGAAGAGGATAGAAGAAATAAGTTCACCCAATTCCAAGCTTTGTAAAATTTCAAGGTAAATGCAAGTTGAATTTTCATCTGCCCACCCAGTAAGATCAGGCTCCTTTCAGATTCATAATGTTCAAATAGATTAAGGAACCTTGCAAGCTGGACAGAATAAAGGGAGAAGTAGCTTGAGTGAAATGGAACTCAGAGACTATTTTAGGAGAAACTTCAGATGTGGTTTCTGTATAAAGTAGTTCTATTCTCACACCAAATGAGATAAGGACCTTCAGCCGTTAATCCCTGGAAACCAAGTATTTCTGGCTGAAACTACAACAACCTTCAGGATTAAAAACAATTTAACACGTGTGTGAAAAAGGTTCAATAGGGTGAAGATGTAAACTTACTGAGTATTCAATTCAAATCCTACATTAAGACAGAAGAATTCATATTTTCCTACTCCAAACTTCATGCAGAAAATTCAATTTACAAAAGCACGAAATTACTGATTGCTCATTAATAGGTAAAATAGAAGAAATAACTGAAATCCAAAGTCTTACAAAAGACTTACAAAATGTGGTTTCATTCAAAATTGATGTAATCTTGTTGTTGTTGCTGATAGCTGTTGTATTGTCAGTCCATACCCACACTGCTCCACCCTGCATTACAGCTCAAAATGGAATTGCCATTTGTTTATATGCAATCTTGTAAGTCAAACATCTATCACTGGGTGAGAGCTAGTGGTGGAATTCTTAAGAATATGGGCTGATTATTGTAAAGCAAGGCAAAAGCCTCCCTCACTGTTACCATGTAGGACAAAGGTAACTAACTGAGATGTTACTAAATAGTACAAACTGAAACGTTCCTTTCAAGTTCATTTAAGAAACAACTTGATTCTGTAATGGGAAGATGGTTCAGTGGATTCTGGAAGGATGTGATCTCAGAAATACTGACGGCTATGTATAGGACAATAATTCACACCCACCATCATTTAAGACTTGCCAAGGAGTTATTCTTTACACCACTTTACATATTAAGTATGTGTAAACTAAGTTCAAGATGGCTTGTCATAAGGCCCAGAAAATATATACTCCATGCTGCCTCAAGTCTAACAGCAGAAACACACCTTAGTCCTCCGAGATAATACTTTGAAACAACCATATTTTGAATTATGGTAAAGGTAACTGCGGTGTTACACCCAATTAAGTGTTCCAAGATAGTGTGGGCAGTTCATATTTTCCTACAGTTCTGGAAAGTGGGTACAAGGGTCAAAAATATAATGATTGCCTTATTAGCATGTGCCAATATGACACCAGTATAGTAACTCAAAATAGTTCCGATTGCCCAGTTGATACTACAGCTGCAGTTTTGCACTGGTTGTGAATCTGTGCAGGAAACATGCTCAGTGATCACATGTAAATGGAAAATAGCTAGTTACTCTATTTCACAGTTCAATTTTTTTGTTTTAAAAAAAATCCTGAAAGTACAATTAACTGGGCTCCAAAGCAGCAGATTCATTAACAGAGGGGAGGGGAGAAAGAGAAAAAAAAATCAACTTTTACATGCAAAACAAAAACGCACCCTAATTATGCGCATGTAAACTGGGTGGAAGATGGCTTGTCATAAGTCCCAGAAGATACATACTCCATGTAGCCTCAAGCACCCACTCTAGTCCAATAAACCCGAATGCTGTAAATCTCAGAGCTGGCTAACAGACTCACTCTATTATGATTTCCCCATTGTACATCATTTGATGTTGAATTTGCACAAAACCTTTGGCGTACTGTGTCCAGTTCTGGTCTCCACACTACAAGAAGGATATAGCAGCAATGGAAAGAGTACAGCAAAGGTTTACAAGGATGATACCAGGACTGGCAGGTTATGCTACCAGGATAGATTGGCCTTTTTTCACTAGAGAAGAGACATTTAAGGGGGGAACATATTAGAAGCATTTAAAAGTATGAAAGGGGTTGATACGTTTAGCATAAATAAGCTGTTTCCACAGTTTGGGGAATCCATAACCAGGAGACCCAAGTATAAGATAACAACAACAAAATTACATTTGTAAAGGGCCTTTCACGTCAGGAGGATCAGGACCCGAGCGTGGGGAGGAGGGGGCAGTGTTGGGATGAGGGAGGGCTGACAGATAGGAGGGCGGCTACACTATCACTGCAAAGATGGTGATCTAATAGAGAATTTAGGAGGAACTACGTCATGCAGAGAGTAGTGAGATTGTGGTGGGGTTGAATCAGATAGTATAGACACATTCAAGATGAAGCTCGACCTTCACATGAGGGAAAGGGCAATAAATAGAAGGGTATGGAGGGAACAGAGTGGATGTAGACTACTGTACAGTATAAACGCTGTTACAAGCTGGTTAGGCCACGTGATGTACATTCTTTGTAATTTATTGAAGACATCTAGATTGAAACCGCTAGGCCCACAGAACAGAGGTAGTCCTCGTCAAAGTCACAAATTATGTCCTCTCTCTCTTTCTGTGCACAGAGCTCCTTCTGCATCCTTGTCCTCCTGCGCCTTTCTACTGTTTTCGATACAATTGATCATGCCATCCTCCTCCACCGCTTCTCCTTCCTCAGCCACCTGAGTAGGACCTCACTCTCTGGTTCAAGTCCTACTTAACCAAACTCCATCACTTTGTCCCCACAAACATTTTTTCCTCTGCCCCCCCTGCATAGTCACCTGTGGGGTACCCCGAGGCTCCATCATTGGCCCCATTTGTTTACTTGTTGGCCTGCTCCATGTCTCTCGCCCGACCTATCTTACCATCGGCGGCCAGGCTATCAGCCTCTCTGCCCCCACCTTTTTGAACCCCATTCCACAATCCCTTCACCTTGCTCCCTCCCTTCAAGGCATGACTCAAGACTCTCCTTTTCGACTGCACCTTCAGCCGCCCTTCTACCTCTCTGCCCTCCTCATCCCACACTTACCCCACGCTCGGGTCCTGTTCCCCAACTGTTCAGCGCCTTGGAACATCCTCCTGACTTGAAAGGTGCTTTACAAATGTAATTTTGTTCTTGTTGTTGTTTACACGCTACCACTCGGCAACTGCAAACATGGGGTCAACTTCCACATGTATACAGATGATGCGCAAATCTACTTCTACTCGAGCTGCGACTCTAGAACCTCTGATATTCTGTCACCTTGCTTGTTAGACATCAGGGCCTGCATGATGGTAAACTTTCTGCAGCTGTATGTTGACAAGATGGAAGCCATACTCCTTGACTACTCTCAACGTCTTCTCTCCTGCGGCTCTGACCTCCTCAACCTCCCTGGCCTATCCCTCAGATTTACTGAACCTGTGTGTAATCTCGGTCTCAGATTTGATCCCAGCTATCCTTCCAATCCCACACCTGGTTTCCGCTTTCCCCCACCTCTACCACATTGCCCGCCTCCGACTGTATCGCAAACCCAACGCAGCCGAAACTTTCACCCACGCTTTCATCACCTCCCTCCTCGATTATTCCAATGCCCTGCTCGGCTGTCTCCCAGCTCCACTGTCCACAAAATACAACAAATTCAAAACTCCACTGCCCATATATTCACCTGCACAAAACTCCGTACCCCCATCACATCAGGCCTTGCTAGGTTCCACTGGCTCCATATTACAGAACAAATCGACTTCATGATCTTGACATTCATCTACAAATCACTTCACGTCCTGGCATCTCCCTATCTCTCTGAGCAGCTTTCTCCCCACTCCACGTTCTGAAGATGCTACCCTGAGTGAAGGGCACTGTATAAATTCAAGTTGTTGTTGCAAACACAAGGCATTTAAGAATAATAGGGCCCCACCATACATTTCTGAGATATGCTTCCCTCACAAATCACCCCCAAATAACTGTCCTTTTTCCATCCCTGCTTTAATTGGTTTGGTTACTGATGCATGTTTTATTCTTGATTCCAAATGACATATTTGTCCTTCTCCTTGGGGGGTGGGGGAGGCAAGCAGAAACAATGTCTTCTTGGAGCTGAACTGATTCCAAGATGTCACGCTTGCCAACAGAATGTCAGAATCAAATCAATCCGCTGTGGCAGTCTCAGTAATCAGGCTCCTGAGCCGAGTCCACAGTACTCCGAAGCTATGCAGTTTAGTTGGTTAGACTTCAGCAGTACCCAAACTCACACTCTTGGGTCCCCAAGCCTTGGGCTCTTGCCAAACTGTGCCAAATACTTTACAGAATTAGGTAAGCCGGATGCATCCCTCCAGAGATAGTGCTCATTCCAACAATCTATACAATACAAAATTACATTTGTATAACGCCTTTCACATTGGGAGGATGTCCCAAGGTGCCGGATAGTCAGGGATTTGGACACAAGTGGGTGTGGGGGGCGTTGGTATAAGGAGGGAGGGTGGAGGGCAGGGAAGGTAGGAGGGTGGCTGAAGGCACAGAATTTCTGTGGATTTCTATCTCTGAAATTTCCATGCGTAGGTGGAACTCTCAGTTTGGTTTGGATGCCCTCAAGCCTGGTGGTGGGTTTCCGCATGTGTCATCCACCCAGCTGAGAAAAAAATACAGTACTCCAGAGCACTGCTGATGACAGCCTGGCTCATTGGTCTGAATTGGAAGGGCAGACCAATCAATGGGGACAGGGATTCTTCGCACTTCACTCCTATTAACCCTGCAGACAAAGCTCTAACAGGTAGAGTGGTCCAAGCTGGACAAACAGTGGGAAGGTTGCCAGACAGTGCTTTCAATGGCAAGCTATGAGGTTTTAGCTGGTTAAACTTCAGCAGTACCCCAACTCACACTCTGGATCCTCAAGTCTTAGTTCTTGCCAACCTGCGCTTAATACCAATCAGAATTAGGTAAGCAAGATGCTTCTCTCCAGGGAGAGAGTCCACAGTTCACTCCAGATACAGGAATTTCCATGTCTATGCAGAACTCTCAGTCTGGTTTCAATACTTTTTAGCAAGATGATGGTTTTCTGCATGTGTCAGACACCAAGGTGACCAAAAACAAATCTAACACATATGTAAAGCATTTTCTTGTGCCTTTGTCGAAGGTCTTTAGAAGACAAGCCATTCTATATATGACTTGCCAACAACAACAACAAATTGCATTTATGTAATGTCTGTCACGTTGGGAGGACACCCAAGGCCCTGGACAGTTAAATGTTTGCACCAGAGCAGGGGGTCAGATTCAAGAGGTGTGGGGGTGTAAAAATGACCAAAGGTGCAGTTAAAGAAGAAGGTCCTGAGATGGACCTTGAAGAAAGGGAGGGAAGGGGCAAAGAGAAGGGACTCTGGGATAGAGCTGCAGAGAGTGAGGCAGAAAAGCTAAAATCCTGATCCCCGAAGGCAGGGTGGACAGTGCAGGGGACTTGCAGGGCGGGTTGGTAAGGTTTTAGAGGGTCACAGAGGTAGGGTGGGGTAAGACCGTGGAGAGTTTTAAAAGTGAGGATAAGAATCTTGAATTCGATCCTCTGGTGGACAGGAAGTCAGCGTAGCTGGGTGAAGGTGGGGGAGATAGGCTCAAGGGGCCTGGTGCAGGAGTGGACACTATTAGTGAGTTTTGAATAGTCTACAGCTTGTGGGGCGAAGAGTTGGGAAGAGAGTTTAAGCAAAGAGTTAGTCTACTCAATGCTGGATGTGATAAGGGCATAGATAAGAGTCTCAGCAACCCAAGGGCAAAGGCAGGCAATGTTGCAGAGATGGGAAAAGCTGAATGGGTCAAGCCACAAATGTGGTGTTTAAAGGACAGTTGAGAGTCGAACAACACACAGATTCCGTACTGGCTCAGTGAGGTGGAGGCGCAGCCATGTATAGTGATTACATCAGCACCTGAGGTGAGAAGTTACTGGCGGGAGCCAATCAGGAGAGCCTCTATCTTGTCGACATTCAATTGGAAAAAGTTAGCTCTCATCCAGGAACTGATGTCAGGACAGCAGTAATCTTGGAATCAACAGTGGAAGAAGAAAGATAGAGCTGGGTGTCATCTACATGCACGTGGAATTTAACCTCATGCCTGCGGATAACATGATTAAGCCAAAGCATGTAAACATTAGAGAGGAAAGACCAAGGATAGAGCCCCAAGGAATGCAATTTGTTGTTGTTGTTGTTGTTGTTGCTGCGAAGTCATATCATATAGAGTGGCTTGTCTTCCAAAGATCTTCCACAAAGGCACAAGAAAATGCTTTACATGTATGACGGTGCGGGGGTGGGAGGAGAGCCGTTGGCAGGTACAAAGTGGAGACGCTGGGATAGGAAAGAATGAAGCCAGGTAAGGACAGAACTGTGAAGGAGGAGCAGAGAGGAAGGGCAATGGGGAAGAACGGAATGGTCGACGGTGTCGAAGGCACCAGAAAGCTCACGTAAGACAAGGAGGCACTATCAACGTGGAATGTCATCTCCTCACTGAGGTTGGTGAGGTAATTTGAAGCCAATTATTCAAGAGAGAAACTTAAAATGCTATTCAGAACATTGATTAATAAAACAAAGGAAAAATTAATAACCTCCAAAGCGAAGAGATAACTATAATTTGAAAAAATTGGAAAACACAATATGCATGCAAGAAATAATACATTTTGAAATTCCTTCACAAGGAATTTTTATTTCAAAATGCTCAGGGTTCAATGATATGGTCATTATGCAATCATATTATCACTCAATCCATATCCCACACACGGAGCGATATGTCATCAGTGCACAAGTCACCTATGATTGCCACCAAGACTTGCAGACCCAGTATAAACACACGGTCAATGTCTGTTTATAAATACTATAACTAAATGATTACAACTTCAAATTGGAACAGATTTGAATTAAAACAGTTTTCACCCTTCAGAGGGCCTCAAGATTTTGGAAAGCATTTTACGATAAAAATTGTGTGTGAAAGAAGTTGTAATGTTCTACTTTGTTGAACAAGAAACTAAAAAGATGAGCAAGGCAAGCAAGAGTTGGAGATGCACTACAGTATGTTTGTGTTTCTTAAAGCCTACACACACTTTCTTTGCAATCTACATTCTGATGTTAAAACTCGTGGCTGAATAACTTCGAAATCCCTTTTGATTTGACAATGGCTATATCTGCACATTTGAAAAGTCTCCAAAATTTAGTACATACAAGACCTTAAATGTTAACCTTTATCCAGCGATGGGAATGTTTTTAGCTTAATTTAGCAAGTTATACTTAAATAAGATAATTTTTTTAATGATGAATCCTCCAGAAACGCTTGATGTGGTGGAATCTGACTATAATGCACGCAGATTCATTTCAACTTTTTAAACATAATTTTGAATGACCACCTGGCTTGAAGCTATAACCACAAGCAAAAGAAAAAAAAGAATTTGCATAATCCTTCTGTGAGTTTAAGGCGTTTCACCCACCAGGTCAAATATATACCTTATTTTTCCAAATATAAAGCAACCTTGATCATAAGATGACCCCTAATTTTCATAGATATGGTTGTTGAAGCAAAAAGTGTAATTATGGTAAACATAGAACAGTCAAAAATCATACACATCATACATTTTATAATGTTATATTATAATTACGTGTATAATAGTGACAACCTGTTTTACAAATTTTAAAATACTGGTAATTTGGAGTATTCTCTATGTCTATCATAACATCACATTGCACCACCCCTTGCTCATCAGGTTCTCTTCACCATAAACCAATGCACACATCATTGCACTATGTACTATTGCCTGAATCCATTTCCCTGCTTCCTTGATATATCCTTTAATATTTCTACTTCAAGTGTCTATCCATCTCCCTCAATCAATTTCTCATCTCAGGTAATCTGAGGCAGGTACATTTTAATCACTCACTGCATGAAGAAACACACTTTTGCCTCAGTCATAATCCATTTGTCTTAATTCTAAAGGCCGAGTCCTCTTGTAATTGATTGGCCCACTAAGGGCCAATTCTATTTGTCCATTTCCTTCATAATTTTGAACATTTCAATTAAATTGCCCCTTAACATCATCAACTATAGGGAACACAGGTCCCAGGCTAACACTGTAGTTCCACCCCTCACCATTATCTTTGTCAATCCATGCTAGATTCTCACTAAAACCAAACGCTTCCTCCAAGAATCCCAATAGCCTTGTTCAGCCTCAATAGAAGAACACTGCATTTAAATACCATCTCAAGACCCTCCTCTTCGATTACACCTTCGGTCACCCTCCTACCCTTACCCTCGCTACCCTCCACCCTTCCTGATCCCAACCCGCTGCTCGGGTACAAATCCCTGACTGTCTATACAAATGTAATGTGTCATTGTTTTGTTACATTTGTATTCTATGCCTCTTGGTATGAAATCTAGTTTCCCGTTAACATTGGAAATGGGTCTCTGCGTCTGTGAACTAGCTTTTAGTGATTATTTACCCAAATGCCCAAGACCCTATGTTCTTCAACTCCTCACAACTTTTAGATGTTCTGGGAGGTTTAATCCTACACTATTTTTCTCAAATGCACAATATCTTCCTTGGATAACAGGTTGGGGGCCGTCCAGTTCACATACCCAAGGTAATTCTTAGAAATAATTAGATAGGGGCGCTTCAATTTTGAAAAGGAACGAAGGCGTTACAGAAATATACAAGATGCTACACTGGATTGAGAAAAGTAAATACCGAGTGACATGCCAACACAAAAGCACAAGAAGAAGAGGGTACAGACGAAGAGCAATTTCAGGACAGGCACCAGAAAGTTTTATTTTACACACAATAAATTATGACAAGTAACAACTGGAACAATGGTGGAAGCCAGGATGCTGGACATGTTTAAGAAATGGTTTGATGCCATAATAGGAAAACGATAAGGTGCGTATTGTGATCAGCTAAGACCATATGAATCTTCAACATTCATAGAGCTGCAGAGATGAATGACAAAATAGGAAGCTCATTTTGTGGGGTCAGTGTTTACTGCTCCAAGAAGCCATTCATCCTTGGAACCATTCCCCGCTCTTTCCCTGGTCTGTATTCCCTTGAGTTTAGAAGGTTAAGGGGTGATCTGATTGAGGTGTTTGAAATGAGAAAGAGATTCGATAGGGTAGCTATAAAGAAACTATTTCCTCTGGCGAGGGAATCCAGAACAAGGGGGCATAATCTTAAAATTAGAGCTAGGCCATTTAGGGGTGAAATCAGGAAACATTTTATCACGCATATGGTTGTGGATCTCTCTCCCCCAAAGGGCTGTGGGTGCTGGATCAATTTCAAGACTGATGTGGATAGATTTTTGTTCAGTAAGGGGATCAAAGGATATGGGGCAAGGATGGGTAATTGGACTTCAGGAACAGATCAGCTATGATCTAATAGAATGGAAGAACAGGCATGAGCGGCTGAATGGCCTGTTCCTTTTCCCTTGTTCCTTCGAGTATTCTGCCTGTGCATATATTTCTCCAATTCTTTTTTTAAACGCTCCAATTGACTCTGTTCTAACAGCCACCCCTGGCAAATCATTCCGTACTTCAACAACCCTCTGGGAGAAGAACCTCTCCTGTTACTCCCGGAGTCACAATCTTGAATTCATTCATCTGTACATCTCTTGTGATCGTTTTCCTTGGAGGCTCGCTTATTCTCCAGCCGTTTGATTTTCCCCATCTCACAGACAAATTTCAATTTGTCTCTCTGATTTGGGAAGCAAGAATAAAAATTTCATAGACGGCTGCTACTTGAATTCAGGCCTCCCAAATAATAATATTTCTAGTGTTGAGAACTAACCAGTTTGATTAATTAAAGGATCCCAATTGTTTTTCTTTCACTTTTATGCATAATGATTTTGCTATTATTAACCCCAGCCAAACTCACGTCTTCCTACACCATCAGGAAACCGGACCATCTCTTGGTGCTGTAACCCTGTCTTGTCTCTTGCTAACTAATCACAGAGCAAGTAAGTCATGAATAGATGTTGTGTCCCAATCCCTCCCAGCTAGAGGAAACTGCATGGGTGCTCATGCCCTGAAGGAAGTATGCGGGCAGAACAAACCAAAAACTAGATGATCGCATTATCCAGGGGGACCACAACCCAAACACACTGGTTTCTATCTCTGTGACTATTCTGGAGAACAAATAGCAAATTTTTCTAAAAGGGCTCACTAAAATAATATTTTTCTCCAGCAATCACTGAGATACTGCTAAGATTTCTATGCCCTGTATTTCACAGCCCAACACAATTGTTTTTTGTTTGCATTTCCAAATTGATACATTATAAACATCAACACACACCAGAGGCTTACATTGCTGTGCTGAAAAAACATCTGAGGATAGTCATTCATAGTCTTTGTTGCTCAAAATGTATGTAAACACAATTTCCAAAGAAACTTTGGAAAGCTCATTGCTTAGAATTTGCAGGTCAGACTACAATACATAATAGTAGCGGTCTGAGCTGGAACATATTATCAACTATGCAAGTCAGTGCATATTGATAATAAACAAAACAAAGTGTACAAATATTTTACTAAAACTGGTTACATGAGCATATTATATAGTCTCACCTTTATAAACACCAAGTCTTAGACAGCAATCAGAGGCACAAGAGATGCAATGTGATACCAAAGTAGTCATCTATCAAGAACAAAATAGTTAAATAAGCCATATTGGACTCCAAAAATATAAGAAACAGAATACAATTCTTGCAGTTTTCACTGTAAACACAATGGTAGCTTCTTAAGCAGAAAGGGAGGGGAGATGTGTGACTCATTTTGTTAATCATTGTTCGGAAATGAAAGGCATTACCTTTTGTGACCTACAGTAATTCAGTTAACATAACAGCATCCAAAATTATACACACACAGATCAGATGCAGTCAGGTTTTAGAAGAAACACTCATACAGTAAGGGACAAGTCAGAAGCTCTGGTAAACTAATTATTTTCAACCACATCAGATGCATCCCTTCTCCCCTCTAACTGCACATGTCAGCACAGTGCCACATGTCCAGTCTGTTTTAATGCTCATCATTTTTTTTTGGGGGGGGGGGGAGAATTTTAATATTTTTGCTGTATATTTTTTAAACGATTAGCTCTGCAACTCGTGACGACAAACGAAAATGCAAAATAGTGGGTGGGTGGGGTATAAGGAGAGTGAGTGAGTGAGGGGGTGGGGGGTGAAGAGTGGGGGGGGAGGGGTGATGGGGGAGGAGTGGGGGGGGGGGGGGAAGGGGCAATAAGCAGTTTTGCAACATAAAACTACGGGTTTTTATCATCAGGTTTCTTCCCTCCTTCTCCCTCTCCCTCTCCACCTCACAGCCATCCCCATAACAATAATGGTTACAAAAACACACCCTCAAACCCTAAATGCTGCTCAGTTTATACCCATATATATATTTATATATATGCATAGATATACACACACACACATATATATATATACACATAAAATAAACAGCCAAGCGCTGGTGGGGGGGAGGGGGTGGGGGTCGCATTAGATAAAGAGAGTTCGAGCACATACCCGAAATGCAAACACACACAAAAAAAATAGCAAGTGTCGAGAGAAAGTTTGGCGAGAGAGCAGCGTAAAGGGCTAAACTTCCGGGGTTTATATATATATATATAAATATATATATATCTGTGTGTGTGTGAGAGAGAGAGAGAGAGGGAGGGAGGGAGGGAGGAGGGCTGAGGGAAGAGTAAATGCTATTCAGCAGCGGTTTCAAGTCGCCCTCTGACTGGGGAATTACTGGAGTCTGTGTCGGACTCCCTCCAACTGCACTCGGCCGACGGGGGAAAACGCGCCGTGTAAACACACAGCCGGTCCCCCATCCCCACCAACCCCACCCCGGGCCCCGGCCCCGGGCCTCCCCCGCCCCGGGCCTCCCGCCACCCCAGCCCCGGGGGCCGGGCCGGGCCGGGCCTGACCCGCACCGCACCGCACCCCGGCCCCGCCCCACCCTCCCACCCTCGCGGGCCGGGGCTCGGGTCTCGGGCCTCGGGCTCGGGCTGATCCCCCGCGGGCGGGTAAATGGGACACTCCAGAAATTTATTCTCGGGAAGACTGACAGTCGGGGTCAAGAAACAGCTGTTGCAGTGACTGCTTCTCCCTCCCTCCCTCCCTCCCGCTGTCTGACAGCGCAGTGACTCGCCACAGCAAAGTTGGCCGCCAGCAGCGCGTTTGAAAAGACTCATGGTTTTTTTCATTGCAAAAATGTTCTTCTTCTTCTTTTTTTTTGGTGGGTGGGGGGCAAAAAAAAACACGCAAACGTTTTTAAAAAAAAAAAAAAATTTGTAGTGGGGGGGTGGGGGGACGACCCCCCAAAAAATTTTTTTGCCCCCCCCCCCCCCAAAAAAAATATTTCTCCCCTCCCCACCGCCGCCGCTGATCTGGTGCAAGTTGTGCACACCGACCCACGACGCGCGCGGAAAAAATAAAAATATATATATGTATATGCAGCGTTTTTTGAGGTGGCTGCGGGGAAATCATACCTGGAGCCGTCTCCCAACTGCATGTTGCTCACACGCGCGCACACACCACACACACACCGCACACACACCACACACACACGCACATACACATATATATATTTATAGGTCTCTATCCAGCCACAAGATTTTGGTCAGACGATTTTAAGTTCTGCGCCGGTGGCGAGATTAGTCTGGAAAGGGGACCGACCCGAAACGTTGCTGAACGTTACAGATAAATCAGGAGGTCAATAAATAAATGGGCAAGTTGTGAAGGTGGAGTCATCCCGATTTTCTCCCCTCTTGTGAAGACGGCTCCTTTTCCAGAGCTGCTGGTTCAGCTGTATCTTGGCTCAAGTGGGTATTTTCTCCTGTGTGACTCCCTCCCGACAGTGAGCATTATTTAGATGCCGAGCCCAGAAATTCTGAAATCC
Source organism: Callorhinchus milii (assembly GCF_018977255.1). Lineage (NCBI taxonomy): Eukaryota > Metazoa > Chordata > Chondrichthyes > Chimaeriformes > Callorhinchidae > Callorhinchus > Callorhinchus milii. The sequence goes on along the minus strand of NW_024704742.1, from coordinate 114,485,281 downwards.
ATCAAAACGCCACAAGAATGTGACAATAATTATAATAATAATAATAATCCTTGCATTTGATATGGCGCTTATCACGTCTTCGAGACGCCTCAAAGCGCTTCACAGAATGTACTGTAAAGTGAATTGACTGTATTGTGGAGTTCTGTAGCTCAGTGGTTAGAGCACTCGCTTTGCACGCGAGAGACCTGGGTTCGATTCCCGGCAGGGCAAAACCTTGGGCAAGTTTCCTTACTCCACACGCCTAATAATAATCCCTTAAGAAAAAAAAATCGGTTATTTTCAATCCACGACTGTTTGTGGGACACTGCTGTGCGCAATTGGCTACCGCATTTCGCCCACAAATATATAGTCAATTTACTTTGCAGTCTATTCTGACGTGAAAAGCTCTATATCAAATGCAAGGATTATTATTATTATTATTATATTTGTGGGCAAAATGCAGCAGCCAATTGCACACAGCAGTGTCCCACAAACAGCCCTGGATTGAAGTGACCAATTTATTATTGTTTTTTTTTCTTGAGGGATTACTATCAGGTGTATGGAGTAAGGAAACTTGCCCAAGGTTTTGCCCTGCCGGGAATCAAACCCAGGTCTCTTGCTTATGATGCGATTGCTCTAATCACTGAGCTACAGGAATCCACAATAGCCACCCCTAACACACCCTAGGCATCCAAACTGAACTGTTCATGGTCAACAAATTGAGCAGTGAATATACTAAACTATTTGGGAGCAGGACAAAGGTTTAATTTGGTGGAGGGGGGGGGGGTCAACCGAGTGTCCGCCTGCTTTGGAAGCCCATCACTATGCTTAAGAGTATCCAAACTGGATTGTTCTTAATCAATGAGCTGTGAATTTACTGATCTATTTTGAAGCTGGACAAAGGTTTAACTTTATGAATATTGGACTCTCACTTTTTTAAATATACCCCCCTTTCAGTTGATTTCACCCATCTTTCAGACATGCTGCTGCAAACATCAATTTCAGTCAGAGTGCTCTGGTGAACTGAAAGCAGACATTTGAAGCTATGTGAAAACAATGATTATCCTTCTTCCCAATGGAGAGGCATCTGTATCTCCCCAATGTCCTGGCCAAGATCAGAAACTCACTGTGTGATACTTGAAAGGATTGAATTACATCCTACAAATCCTTGACCCAGTCAATCCCTGACTCAATGTGGCAACATAATTTATAACCTAAAAGATTCATCAAATGCTGACACTTAGGACAAGTCATAAACTTTTTACTCTAATTTTCATATTTCAATATGGGTCTTTTATGCCAAACGAATCAATGGATGTCTGTGGTGCCATGGTTTAGAAATAAACTCTTCTTTATTTGTGTGTTAACATAAAGGTTCACAAGGTAATGAGGCCTCAAAGTTCTTGCCATTGTTTTTGTAATGTCAGTGTGCACACCACTTGGCTTTGTGAGGAAAGCTTACTACACACTTTAATGGTCCCAGTGTAGCACTTGAAATTGCAGCACATAATTGGCATGTGTTATTTTCACCCATGTGCAATATCGCTGCTAAGGGTGGTGAAAATAACAGTGGTTGATACTTAAAGACAAGCTTAATTAGGAGTTTCAAATTTCAGGATTGGCTAACATTCAGAGACTCAGTATTGCAAGTTTGGGTTTGAGATTTTCAAATTATTTGTTTATAGGAACACAAGTGAATTAGATGATAATACTTGGGTCTAATTTAGTATATCCGTAACACGAAAGTGATCCAATAACTGTTACTTTCCAAACATCATTTACTTTTCAATATTCACAATTACGAAGTCCAAAAGCCGACAAAGTATGAAAAAAAGGCTGGAGACAAAGACACCATCATTCTGTTTTGCTCCTCTGCTTTTTTAAACATTGATGCCTTTCATAAATTGCAATTAGTCATTTTGCAAATATTAAAGATAAGACTTTTCAAAGTCATAAATAATAATAATCCTTACATTTGATATAGCGGCTTTCACATCAGGAGGGCAACTCAAAGCGTTTTGCAGGATTTATTGTAAAGTGATTATACTTTGTGGGTGAATACAGCAACCAATTTTTGTGCAATGCTTATGAATGGAGCTGAACTTACTATTTTTCATCCCTTTTCTTCCTCATTATCTCAGAATTTTCACTCTAATTCCTTTTGTCTGCATGGTCTCCACAATTTGTTCAGCCGAATAACCTTGCAATTTGGTATTGATTCCAGGTCCACTGATGTTCTGTCCGCCTCCCTGTCAAACATTAAGGCTTGGATGAGCCACAATTTCCTGCAACTTGATATGGCCAAGATGGAAGCCATCCTTCTCCTTGGCTCCTGCGAGTGACTCCTCACTTCCTCCTCTGACCTGTTCACCCTCCCGGCCTTCTCTCTCAAACTCAACCAACCATTACACAACTTTGCTGTCTGTTTCAAACCTCAGCTCTATTTTCTCCTTCCTGACCAAGTCCTGACCAAGACTGCTTTTCTGTATCTCCGCCCAAACACCCACCGCCACCTCTATTTCACACCAAATGCTATCAAAACCCTTATCCATTAACCTTTAACCTTTGTTGCTTCCCGTCTGGACTATCAAATGCATTCCTCTTTCCACTATCCATAAACTTCAATTTATTTAAAATTCTTTCACCTACACCAAACTTTGCACACTCATCAGCCCTGCTCCTGATATTCTGCTATCCTCTTACCCCACTCCTCCGCTCACTCCCTCTACTCAGTTAACTCTAGTTACTAAGCAAGCTCTATCCTCTCTTTGCTGCCATTGGGGGCTGAGATTTAAAATTCTACACTCCTAATGCCTGGAGTTTTCTCTCTCCACCGCTGCGTCTCACCCGCTCTCTATCTGTGTTTACATCTTAAGGCCTACCTCTTTGCCCACGCCTATGGTCACTTCCCCCAACCCCCTCTTCTCAGTGTGTCATGGCTTGGTTTCTGACCCCATCTTAGCAAAGCGCATTACACTTAATAATAATAATAATAATTCTTGCATTTGATATAGCACCTTATCACGTCGTTGAGACATCTCAAAGCGCTTCATTGAATATACTGTAAAGTGAATTGACTGTATATTTGTGGACGAAATGCGGTAGCAAATTGCGCCAGCTGTGTCCCACAAACAGTCGTGGAATGAGTGACCGCATTTTTTTTATTTATATATTTTTTTGAGGGTATTGTTACCCCCAGAAAGCGATCTGCCAATTGACTAACAACCAGGTTCCTACTTACTGCTAGGTAAACAGATGTGTGTGGGCTAAGGAAACTTGCCTTAGGTTTCGCTCTGCCCAGGAATCAAACCAGGATCCTCTCGCTTGCACGGCAAGTATTCTAACTAATAAGCCACAGGACTCCACATATGCTGCAGGGGTCCACAAATATATGTACAAATGTGTAATGACATTATGCTTGCAAATGGCACTACATAAATGCAAGTTGTTGTTGTAAGGCCCTTTCCAATGTCTGCAATTGGATACTTGGAGATGTACTACAGCAGACCTGAAAAAATGCCTCACCTCCCTCCCCTAAGTGAGACAATTCCTTGGAAAACAACCTGATTGAAAAGAGAAGACAGATAAGTGTCTTCCTCTTCTACTCCACAGGTTTATTTTTTATTCAAAGTAAATATCGCTGATAATGCTCTGCATTTGCATCAAGATATAACCTACCTCATTGTCCTCTCAGCTGGAAAAGGCATCATAAAGTTAATAGTCCCTGGTAGAAGAAGCAGAGTGTAATAATTTAGCTTCAAGAATATTCTTCAATGGAATAAATAACCCACAAAGCCTAGTTTATACTTTTAGTGATGGTGCAGAATTAGCTTTTGTTGGAAAAAATAGGTTAACACACAAACAAAACTTAACTTTTCACAGAAGCACTGAAATTTCTGGAACACTTTGAGTGAAAACCCTTTAAATCTAAGGTATGGCACTAAAATGTATTCACATGTACAGTTTCTGTGGTTAGACCCATTCTCTTCATTAGCACTCCCCCCACCCCCATTGCTTTTTTTTCCATTTTATTTATTTTTATTTCTTCCCCCCACCCTCCCTCATATGTACCCTCCTCAATTCTCTATTCCCACCACTCTCCACAACCATCACTCTCTGCTCCCTTTCCTCCCTCCAGCAAACCCACCCGCAATTCCTTCCAAAATGTCCGTTCCCTCTCAAACAAATCCCTCACCATCCACGACCTCATCCTGGATGAGCACCTTGACTTGGGCTCACCGAAACCTGGCTCTCCCAATGACCCCATTCCCCTAGTTGAAGCCTCCCCTCCAGGCTACACCTTCCACACACCCCCCACCCCATCCAAACCAGCATGGCAGCAGGGTGGCCTTCATTTCCAAAGCCTCCCTTGGTCTTACCCCCTACTTCTCTGGCTGCTTCCCCTTCTTCGAACAGCTCACCCTCTTCCACCTCTCTCTCCCATTGAAAATCCTCCTTGTCTACTGCCCCACTAAGCCCCCCGGCTCCTTCCACACAGACATCTCTACTCTCTTCCCTATCCCTCTGCTCCGAATGCCTGCTCATAATGGGCGATTTCAACCTCCACCTAAACTCCCCTTGCACTACTTCTGCCAACTTCACTGCCCTCCTCTCCTCCCTAAACCTCTCCCTTCACATAAATGCACCCACCCACAGCCGTGGTCATGCCCTTACCGCCCACAGCCTTGACATTTCTGACCCTAGCATAGTGGACAAGGCCATCTCGGACCACTTCCTCATCTCCTTCTCCTCTCACATCCCTCTCTCCTTCACCAAGCCTTCAACCATCCTCTACCGCCCTGGGAAACGGCTACCCCCTGAGACCCTCACAAAGGCCCTTGCATCATCAAAAATCCTATCCCTCTGGCCTTCCACCCACGTCCAGCTGCTCCATGATTGCCTCTCCTCCACCTTCAACTCCCTTGTCCCCCTGAAATCCAGGACCATCTTCAAACTCACCCGATCCCCCTGGTACAACATCCATCTCCACCGCCTAAAAACCCAAACCCGGCTGCTCGAGCACAGATGGCGGAAAACTGGTCTGACAGTTCACCGCCAACTGTGGCTTGAGCATCTCCACAGCTACTGCCCCCCCTCAAAACTGCTGTCATCAACCCCTCCTCAAAAAACCTTCCCTAGATTTCTCAAACCCCAGCCACTACAAACGACATCCTCTCTATCTGTGACCAGGGCTCCCTCTGCCTCCTTGTCCTCCTGGACCTCTCCACCGCGTTTGACACAGTCGATCACGCCATCCTCCTCCACCGCCTTTCCTCTGTCATCTACCTCAGTGGGACCTCACTCGCCTGGTTCGAGTCCTACCTCACAAACCACCAGCAGTACATCTGCACAAACATCTTCTTTTCCCGCTCTCACCCGGTTACCTGTGGGATACCCCAAGGATCCATCCTTGACCTTCCCGGCACCTCCCTCCACAAGCTGCAGGTCATTTAGAACTCTGCAGCTCGTGTACTGTCCCGCACCAGGCTTTGGGACCACATCACTCCCACCCTCGCTCGCCTCCACTGGCTCCCCATCCCCCAGAGGATCGAATTCAAGATCCTCATCCTCACCTGCAAGGCCATCCACGGCCTTGCTCCCTCCTACCTCTCTGACCTACTATCCCCCTACTTACCCGCCCGTACCCTCCGTTCCTCTGGCTCTGGCCTGCTCCACAACCCCCACCCTAACCGCCCTACCATCGGTGGCCGGGCTTTCAGCTTCTCAGCCCCTAGGCTCTGGAACTCCATCCCCCAGAGCCTTCGCCTTGCTTCCTCCCTTTCCTCTTTTAAGGCCGGTCTCAAGACCTTTCTCTTCAACTGTGCCTTCACCTCCCCCCTCAACTCTCTACCCCCTCCATGCTTCCTCCCTTCCCTCATCCTGACCATTTCCCCCCTGCTCGAGTCCCGACCCAACTTGGGACATCCTCCCAACGTAAAAAGGGCTCTATAAATGCAATCTTGTTGTTGTTGTTGGCCCCCTCCTCTTTCTGATCTACATGCTCCTCTTGGGGATGTCATCCGCAGACATGGGGTACATTTCCACATGTATGAGGACGACACACAACTCTATTTTTCCACCTCTCTTTGCGACCCCCAGTCCCCTGATGTTCTGTCAGCCTGCCTGTCAGACCTCAGGGGCTGGATGAGGGTAAATTTCCTTCAGCTGAATGTTGACAAGATAGAAGCGATACATTTTGTCTCTCGTCAATGTCTAAAATCTCATGGTTCTCACCTCCTCCACCTACCGGGCCTCCCCCTAAAACTCCTTGAACCCATACGCAACCTAGGCGTCAGGTTCGACCCCCAATTATCCTTCCTCCTCCACATCCGGTCCCTCACCAACACCGCTTTCTTCGTTCTTCTGGGTCTGGCCTCCTCCTCATCCCCCGAGTCCTCCGCTCCACCCTCGGTGGCCGTGCCTTCAGCCACTACGCCCCGAGGCTCTGGAACTCCTTCCCTCTTCCTATTTCAGGTCCCTGCTGAAGACCTTTCTTTTCGACCGCGCCTTTGGTAATCTTCCTCCCCCTCCCCCTGGCTCGGCCCCGGGATCCGTTACTGTGAAGTGCTCTGATACACCGTCCAGCGTGGAGGGCGCTATATAAATCCAAGTTGTTATTGTTTTTGTATTTAAGAACCCACTAAGATCTCTTTTGTCCATTGTAGTGTGTGCTTCACTACTCCTAAAATGTTATGCCTCTGTCATGAAAGCTCCATTATTATGTTGTTCATGAAGCTATGTCCCATTTGGCACTATTGTGAACTCTGGAGATACGTTGTACTAAATTTAAAACACGTACTTTGCTGCCTAGGTTTGCATTGGCTGCTATCTACATTTACTGCTTCGTATTTTCCTTTTGTTTTGAAACAGCTGCATTCGTAGCTTATTTGCTGAAAAAATACCTATCTTAAGTAGGTTTTGTCCTTCCTGTGATGCACATATATGAATGTTGGTTGTTCAAGGATGATTTCTGGCCATAGCCCATCAACGTACAATTAAATTAATGCCTTTCATATTCTTTCTGTTGGGCTTTGACTCCCTTTAGATTTTCATACTGTTTTCGACAGGGTAAGGAATGAGTTACGCTTGGTGTGATTCTTCTCACCTGCACCATCACATGCACCTGATTGACTCCTTGTTTCAAGGTCAAGCAATTTTTTAAAAACTTTTTTCAATTTGCTTCATGTATTGAGTATCACATGACCTAACTGATGTTTTACTCAGTGAAGAATAGTGTTCATGTTTAAAATATACAATATATTAATGGGTGTGTCGTGACTCGTGGCATTGACTTACTATTCTCAGAATAGTAGATTTATCCTCATGTGATTAACACTAGATTTTGGCTGTGTCATTGAACAAACTGTCCAGAAATGACAGACCCATCCCCACCAGAGAGGAGGGAAAAAAGTTAACCCAGGCTACTCTCAGATATCTTCATTATTTCTACAGCAAGAGTAACAGTAATGTCAGATGAACGGCTTGCTGTCCCTAAAGGGGTTATTTTGGATATTATTATGAGGAACATACAATATGGCTAATGCATTAGAATCCATGTACTCACCAAAATTCAAAACTACAATAACAAATTGCATTTACATGGCGCCTTTCACGCCAGGAAGGCTTTATTGCTTTCTGCAAAATCTTCCTTGAAATCCGCCTGGTAAGCTTCTGTTAGCTATTGTTGCACCAGAGACACCTAAATCTACCCATGCTTTGATGAAGAAAATAGGTGCAAGTTGCAAGAATTATCAGGATTCACACTTCCAGTAACAGTTCTCTACAATACCCTTTAGATTGCAAGGGAAACAATTGTCACAGATTTAATTTCTAAACCATTGCAGGCTTGCCAAGTCTTAGTCTTTTTGAGCAAAACCTGTCAGTTTGGCTCTGAGTCAGAAGATTGTGGGTTCAAGACCCACGTTGGTAGTTGCACTGATCGTCTAGGCTGACATTCCAGTGCAGTATTGGATGAGCGTTGCATTGTCTGACCTTCAGTCTTTGTTACCTCCAGACTTGACTTCTCCAATGCCCTCTTCATCTGCCTTCCCAAATATACCATCTACAAGATCCACCTCATCCAAAATGCTATTCTTAGCCGTCCACACACCGCTTCACTTAACTATTAGCCCTATTCTCTACAGGCTCCACTGACTCCTTGGCTCCCAGCAGATTGATTTCAAGAACCTCACCTACGGATCCCTATTCCCTTTATCTCCTTCAACATTGTGTCCTTCTCCAATCTCATTCATCTGCTTTCCCCATCCACTTGACTAACTCAGGACTGCTGCATATTGCTTGCCCCTTCCACCCTACTCTTGGCAGCCAAGCCTTCAGCCACTATACCCCTACTCTGTCGATCTCCCTCTCTATCTGATTTCAAACCACAATAGTAACCTCCCTCCTTCCACCTCCTTGTTTGGTGTTGGGCACAGTCTCTGTGAAGTACTCAAGACATTACCCTAAGTGAAAGGCACTGCTGTATAAGAACAGGAATTATTATTGTTTTAAAACTAGCAATGGGAGTTTATAATTAAAAAGCACAACTAGTTACAAATCTAAAACAATTATTTATACAATACAAATCAGTTCTAATCATACTCTTTTATGTCTCAGCTGTTTGTCTCTACACCAGCTACATTATTGCTAGATACAAACCCTCACTCTGCCTTTCAGTGTTCATGAAATCTTCCTTCTGGTGAACCATATTAACAACAATAACAACTTGGATTTATATAGTGCCCTCCACGCCAGATGGCATCTCAGTGCGCTTTACAGTTTAGGATCCCGGGACCAAGCCAGGGGGAGGGGTGGGAAGGTGACCAAAGGTGCGGTCGAAAAGAAAGGTCTTCAGAGACCTGAAAATGGGAAGGGAGGGAGCGAAATGAAAGGAGTGAGGAAGGCAGTTCCAGAGCCTCGGGGCATAGTGGCTGAAGGCACGGCCGCTGAGGGTAGAGCGGAGGACTCGGGGGACAATGAGGAGGCCAGACCCGGAGGAACGAAGGAAACGGGTACTGTGCTGAGGAGAGAGGAGGTCAGAGAGGTAGGGGATGCAGAGGAGTGCAGGGACTTGAATACAAGGGTGAGGATCTTGAAATCGATCCTCTCTGGGATAGGCAGTCAGTGCAGTCTGGCAAGGACTGGGGTGATCGGGGAGCAGAGTTTCGTGCAGGTGAGAATGCGGGCGGCAGAGAATGGAGTTGGATTTTATGGATGGTAGTGGATGGGAGGCCGGCGAGGAGGGTGTTTGAATAGTCCAACAATTTACATTTATATAGCACTTTTCACATCAGGAGGACTTCACACTTCACACATCTGAAAGGGCTGGCAATATTAGGCACGCCTGGACAGCTATCAATAGCCATGCAATCTTAAAATGTAGCATAGTACATGTAGTTCATGGCACTTTTTGGTCAACCCTCAACTCTCCTTTTATCCAGCCCTTGACCAAATCCGCTTTCTTCCAACTATCCAACATTGGTGCCTTTATCCCTACACCTTAATCTCAAAACAGTTGAAACCCTTCTCTGTGCGGCTTGACTTCAGGATCTGCGTTATTATGTTCAAATCCTCCATGGCATTGCTCCACCCTATCTCTATGATCTCTTGCAATCCCACTCTGCTAGCTCAGGCTTGTCTCATGTCTCCCACCCCCTCCACCCCACCATTGGCAGCTAAGCTTTCAGGAACTTTGCCTCCACTCTCTGGAATGCTCTCTCAAAATCCCTTTGCTTTGCACTCTCCTTCTCTGCTTTGAAAACCTTTCTAAAAACCTACCTCTGCCTGTTCCTTTTATCAACTCTCTCCTACCCCTTATCTTCTACCCTTCCACTCCATCTCTGGAAAGCACTTTGAGACATTTTCCTACGTGAAAAATGCTATGTAGGTTCAATCAAGATTGTCTGTTAAACGGAAACACTTGTTCAGCCTTTTGTGCTTAGTAAAAAAAAACTGAAAAAGGGAATAGTGTCCTTGCTCGTATGAAGAGGTTTTATTGCATGTTAATATATTTTCAATATTGTAGCCAAATACTACACCAATGCTACACCTAGCCAACAATCCCTCAGATAAAAAAATGGTCATTGATCTGGCTGTTTGTGGGACACTGGTAGCTGTGTTTGTCTGCACTATACAGTAAATTCTGTGGAGCACTTTGAGACATTGTGATGACGTAATGAGGTGCTTTATCAAAAAGAAGGATTATTGTTATAATGCCTGTTGCTGCACGCTTTGCACATCAGCTTGGGAAATAGTGATGGTAGATAGGATATCTATTCTGATCAAAAGTGCTATGAAAATGATCTTTTGAAATGTATTTCAGATGTGTTTATATGAACATGTTAGTAAAAAACATGATTCTTCCAAAAAAAAGTATTAGTAATTTTAAATGTACAAAATGATAGCAGCTTTAAAAGGTCACCTTGGGTTAAAAATATCTTTTATGAAAACCTTTACTGACCCAGTTTAGCTGACATTTGCACTTGGGTTTCTCCTAGAGGGTGAATTCATCAGTCTTAGCTGAGTCATTTATGGTTGGGAGAAAACTGACTGGATAAAGAGATCCTTCCCAGACTACTCAAGAGGCATTTGCAAGTCAGCCAAAGAACAGCATGAAGACCATCTGTAGAAACGTTTGCTGGTTGGGTCTTCCACCCTACCACTGAGAGACGTAGCATCGATGGGTGGAGTGTTAACTTGAATGAAAAAAACGAGGAAAATGTGGGGAAATAAATAAAACAGCTTCTCGATGTTTATTACAGTAAATTTTACCCTAACTATCCGATAGCTTAAAGACTGGAAGCCTGACATCCCTGCTCTGCAAAGCATTGAATCATAGGATGTGCAGTATCTGTGTTTAGACACAATGCAGTGTGTGCTGAATTAATTATAAAGCAGTGGAACGTGTGTCCTTTTGGCTGTTGTATATGCTAGAGGTTTTTTTTCTATTTTGAATGGTAGTTCAGGACATTAGGGATTTTTTTTTCTCTTGTACGTCCAGCTGGAGAATACTGCATATTGAATTACAGGTAAGAATAAGCAAGGATTCTGGCTGGAAAAGAACTATTACAAATCCCACCATAAACCCACGGTTTCACTGAGACTCAAAATCCTTTATCATTCTGTATCTGAGCTGCTGCCAGGAGAGAATTGCAGACAGCAGCTAAAAATAGATTTTTTAAAAAAAAATGCTTTAAAAATACTGATGCATACACAGTTGAACTTTATAGAAAATATATCCCAAACTAGAGCTGTTGTTGCTCACAACCTTTAATGAAATGTTCAAGACTGAGGTATTGTCTGAAACTTTGGATATATGCCCTTTTACTAATACTATTTAAAAAGAAATAAAGGTCAATTGTGCTTTGCTAGCTATCATCTAATCTCACTGCTCAGTGTAGATCATAAAAATCTTGGCTAGAAATGTGGTGACTCAGTTAGAAGGCATTTTCTCTGGCAAAGGTATAGTCTTCTGTTGACTGCAGGGGGACGGGCAACAGGTGGTCATAACAAAAATCCTCTCTTTTCCTGAGAACTGGATTTAAAAACAGATTTCACTTCTTTAACCTTGAAAAATATGAATATGGTCAATGATGCTTTCTCCTCGATTTCTGGGATTTTTGGGGTTAACCATATGGATTTCTAAAAGGATAATGAAAAACTGACCCCAAGAAAGTCTATTTGATGCCTTGGCCTCCGCTGACTATTATTTTTTACTGGACAAGCTTGCTTACAATGCTCTGAATGGCATACTATGCAGTTTTAGCTGGTTGAAATCCAGCAGTTTCCCCAATTCACATTCTGCTCTCACCAACGTGCATCTAATACTCTCCAGAATTAGGCAAGTAGTGTGTGTCACTCCAGGGAGAGAGTACATATTCCATTGCATTCACAGGCAATTTTCCATGTGTGGGTGGCAACTCTCAGTCTGGTTTAGATACTCTTAACCATTGTGATGGGTTTCTGCATGTGGCAGACACCTGGCTGACCAAAACAATTTTTTTCATTATTACTGGATTCTGAGAAGGACTTTAACAGGACTCAGAGGGAGGATTACCTTTATAAGGGACATCTGTACCAGTCCCAGTTTTGCAAAATATATTTAACTTAATAATACTTAATTTATTTTAATTGGACCTTTTTGATTAGAAAGGGATACTTGACAGTGAAACTGAATTAAAACAGTTTCAAACCACTCTTCTGGAACGGTTTGGCTTCTGCGCTAATTCAAAATAACAGTGACCCTTTATATAAAAAACCAGAGCACATCTACAACTGGTGCTGCCAAACTATTGCCATTTGTTTTTTTTCTCTCTGATCCCCAGTAATGTAGTTGGAAGCGGGTATATGACCTTGTGGTGTGTATACTTCATTTTATCTGATGCCAGCCAGTTCAGTAGACAAGAGAGGTTATGCGGTCATATCGCGTGCATGTGGCCATCTAATCCTTTGTAGTATACAAGCATCATTGAGAAGTGTTGTGGATCCAATCCCTAAAGGGATGGATGAAAGCTTCAGTATTCATGGATTGTTATCATGCCATATTTTCCTTTCGTTGTTCCTGTGTTTTTGTACGTTTTTCAGTATATTACCCAATTTACAGATAAGTGAGAGTATATGAGCAAAATGAACACAGAAATAATGGAAAAGGCACACCTTTCTTAGTGCATATGTCAAATACGGATAGAGGGAAACAGGCAGGAAGAGCAATACAGAAATACAGTGCAGAAAAATCTTCCCCTCACACATCCTCTCTGTTTACTGGAAGTCTATAATGTTGTCTATGATGTTGCATCTTTTATGAAACTCAGCGATAAAGAGCAAAGAATGCTGTTGTGCATTACAGTACCATGAAACGCTTTACACAATGCATTTATTAAATGTGCACACACACACAGACAAATGCAGAGCAGTGGTCTAAAAGAGAACAAAAAAATGTAGAACGGGAAGAAAATGAAGCCATTATGCCCACTATTTTCAACAGACCATGTGCAATCTGTCACAAACTCTCCCTGATTTATTTTAATCTTCCCAGAAAGATGAACAACCTTAGGTAATAGTTCTAGGAAGACAACACTGTTGAAATCTCTCCCTGGCCCCTGAAAGCAATCAAGCAGAAATCTCCAGGATATCAGTGTAACATTACTCAACCCTGACCAGCTGCATTCCACAGATGACATTCCTATGGTCCCAACAGGAGTGGACCCACAGTGCTTTATAAAGGATTTGAATACCTTTGGTTGTAGTTATCCCTATAACCTTCAATCCTTTTTATAATCAGTTGTTCAACCAATTAGTTTTTAAATAAGTTAACCCGCTTATAGCATGTGTTACATATACAGTATTTCTCCTTACAAAGATGATAGATTTTGTCCCCGACAATAAGAAAGTAACTAGTTTTAAACAATTTGCTTTACTCAGCTTATTTACATGCTTTCAAAGGGGAAGGATGGTTGCTGAGAAGTGAAGAACTTGCATTTTTATCACAAATAAACATCTCCAAAGCACTGTGTTTGTAACTGTGCCCAGCAAAGGGTGGCAGAACCCCGAGACGGGGAAACCTTGGTCCCTTCACCAAAGTGGAGTGCGCGTATATTTTGATTTAAAAAATAATCTATTATTAGGCAATCACTAGAGCCATTCACACCAGCAAAGTCACACAAATAGTCATGGGGTAAATGATTAATGAATTTAGAAGGTTGTTGACCCACGGCACCCGGAGAAACTTCCGTCATTTCAAATTTTTTGATTCAGGCCGGTGTCTAACACACATATCATCGTGCTTAAGAGCATCCAAACCAAATTGAGAGTTCCATGCATCCCACCCATGCATGGAAATTCCAGAGATATTTATTGGAATGTTCACTCTCTCCCTGGAGGGACTCATCCTACTTCCCTAATTCCAAAAAGTATTAGACACATGTTGGCAAGAGACAAGGTTTGGGAACCCCAAAGTGCTCATTCGGGTATTGCTGGAGTTTAGATACCTCCAAGAGTTTTGGGCTGATATTCCAATACAGTGCTGGGGATGTACACTGTTCGGATGAGACTGAGGCCCTGTCTGCTTGTTCATGGGTGTTGAAGATTCCATAGCACTTCTCGTAAAGAGGAGTTTCTCTCTATGTTGTCACCAACAATCCCCAGCTAATATTGGTTATTCACTTTGTGGCAGTTTGGAAGATACTGCTGTTTACAAATTGGCTGCCCTACAAATACAGTCACTAGTAAAATTGCCGTAACTACTAAGTGCAGTTCTTTTAGTGGAGCACCATTAAAAAGTAATCATTGAAATACAACACCCGAAAAACAAGTCAAATTATAACTTTGCGTTTGCTCTTCATAAAAATGTCAATATAAAATGTAGGATGATGTAAAAACTGTCAAAACCGTGATAAGAGTGTTTACACTTGAAGGTAATTCAGAGGTAGAAATACTGTTATTCTGAAAATTTTGAATCTAAAAATTGTTTTTGGTCCAGTACTGTTTGTCTCTGAATCGACATAAAGTCCCACCTCCAGGATTTCTTCATTGTGTATAGTTTTGATTGCCAGGTACCTGTCCTCAGTATAGAAGTTGGAAACTCAAGGTTTACTTGAGCATTATGATTACATCAACAACAATTTAATAATAACAATAATAATCCTTGCATTTGATATAGTGGCTTATCATGTCTTTGAGACATCTCAAAGCGCTTTACAGAATACGCAATCAAGTGAATCAGCTGTGTATTTCGTGGGCAAAACTTGCATTAATATGGTTTATTTCACTCAAACTAATGTCTTGAAATGCTTACGTACATAAATTTAGTGGAAAACAGATTTTCTGAATTATATTGTAATTGAACACATGCAGTTCATTAGGGCTAGTGAAATTTTCAACCTACTGATAATGGCATTTCATTCTATGATAAACTAGATAGCCATTAAATCAATGCTACACAGGAACCAAGTTCCACCCTGCTTATTCGTGTACTAGAGTATTGTGGTATTGTCCATCCAGATCCATGCTGATCTACCATGAGCAGTGTCTGAAAGTGGCCAAGAGCCAACCATAAATATGAATCATCAGTTTCAAACAACAGAAAGACAGAGAAATGAAGGATTGGCAGAGAGTCCACTTAAGGATGTTGCCTTGAGATTCTGCTGGTGGTGCATGTTGCCCTCCAGCAAACACTAACCCACCTGATCACCAAACAAATGCTGCCATGTATTATCAAAGAAGATTTCAAGAAGTTGTTACTGGAATTCTTGAGCAAATGCAGAAAGATACAACCAAGCATGATAACAAAGCAGGATCTCCTACAGTAAGGCCTGGAGCACTCACAATATTACAAAAGGGGTAAGGATGAAGAAGACCCTCAGGTCATTTGATCTTATTCTTTTGGGATACTAACCTCTCTTTAAGCTATAAAGCTATAAAGCTTTTCTGAAACGTCCAGTCTACTGGTCTCCACTATCCTTCCTTCCTGGTATCCTTCCTATTCCTGAATCCATAAAAAAAACTTCCTGATATCTATTCTAATCCTTCACATCCTATGCTTTTGCTTTCTTTTCCTGCTACTTCACCATATCTGATTATTCTGGATTTACTTTCTCTAACCCATTTAACATCTACATTTACCTATATAAAATCCCTTCTAAGATTTCTCTTTTGAAGGCTGAAGAACGCTAACCTATTGGCTCATCCCTGTAAACCGTAAAGATTATTCTCATTGCTCTTCTCCCAAGTGCCTCCTAGGCTAGGGAAGCTTTCACATATTGCAACAAACAGAAATGTAACAGTACTTCAAATACAGCCTGACCAAAAGACTAAATATGAGCCTTACTTTGGGCCACCTGTTAATGAGTAAAACCTGCCCAGTGGATCTAATGATACCCACTTTTATATCTTAATTTTCCACAGTAAATGTATCTGAAATAATGCTTGGTTCAAATAGGGGTGGTGATGGTTGATGCACGGGTGTGGGGTATTGTGGCAGATGGTCCACTGGGCTCCCTTTGTTCTGCAAAGAGAACAGATGGACCATTTATCAGCACAGATGCACACATTTCCATTTGGTTACTGCCTTGAATGATGATATAAATGCACTGTTGTCATTCTATATACTTTGATGGCTCCTGCACAATCAGTGTTTATGGATACATGCATTTACCATTTCATGCAAATTGCATGCTGCAACTTGTGACTTGTGCAATTTGTGCAAAATAATGTCTCAAAAAGTCTATCAGGAGGAGTGGTGAACATCACTAATATGGTAACTATCACTAGAATTTCTATTCCAATATCCGCAATCTCAAAGCCTTTTAGATTTTTCATCCCCAATAAAACTATCACTTTTCCATAAAATGACAGTTGTTTTACTTGTGGGAACCACCACCTGTTATAATCCATACCCTTCTGTTGTACACAAGTCTTTGAACAAAGGAGAGGAGGGAAAGTGAGACAATGTGATTTGCCTTACATTGCATGAAGTGCATTTACTCTCACATCATTGATATATTCATTGTAATTTATAAAGTCATTTTAATTTTTACTTTTAATACTTTGCTTGTCACATATTGCTGATATTATTCAGATAATACAGCTTTTATCACATATCATTTACAAATGTAATCTTTCATGATATTTTATGCATATCTTCCCTGCTTTGCTGCTCTACACTAATGCTTTATCCTGAAGCTTCTCCAGGTTGAACAGTTTCTCCTGGACTTCCTGGCAAGGTCACTTAGTGTAGAGAGTGGTTGAGGCACAATTGATGCTGCTCGTGACATACTACAACACTTAAGACCGTTCTCTACTGGAGGACTACTCTAATCCCAATTTCTTGCTTTTTCCAGGTAATCTTTTATATTTTTCCACTTCAAATGTGTGTCCAAATGTCGTTATGTACTCAATATCAGAAGCCTTTTATGGCAAACATGCCATATCAGTCAAGACAGTACTCAAACATAAACGTGTGCATTTCAACACAACAACAATAAAATTACATTGAAAGAGCGTCTTTCACATCGGGAGGACGTCCCAAAGTGCTGAACAGTCAGGTGTTGGGGCCCGAGCATGGGGGAGGGGTGGTGTAGGGGTGAGGGAAGGCAGAAAGGTGGGATGGAGACCAAAGGCACGGTTTGTATGGAAACAAAGTTTTCGCTCTCCTTCTAAATATATCCAATAACATTAATGATTTGACACCCCTTTGTTATCAATTTGTCAATTTGTGAGAATGATCCTTCAACATCTGTGCTCTTAAAACATACATTTGAAGACCTGTATTCGATTCCTTCTTTACTTTTTCTGTTTTAGTGAAAACCAACCCAATTTTTCAACTCTATTCTCATGTCAATAATCTTTTATACCTTATATAAAGATGTGAATCTGCTCTTTTCCTTTCCATTGGTGCTTTCCATAATGGTCCACCGAAACTGCATGAAGTCCTCCAACTATAGCCTTGAACTATTGTCTTCTGTAAATTTAACATTGCTTCCTTATGTATTCAATGCCTCTATTTATAAAACCAAGAATTTTACTTGTCTATTTTCATAACTTATCTTCGCTATCAAAATAAAATCTAGCATGGTGTACGAATGATCAGAAATGGTGAAAGAGTGTTTTGGTGTAAAGGCTTCCTCAAAATGGCTATGAAATGTTCATCATGGTAACAAACTCAACAGTGAAAGGATTTAGGTGATCCTGTGCAGGTTCTTGTCTGAGAGGGTTTGAGGTTACAAACAGTCTATGAAACAATCTTTACTCCCACAGACAGAGGAATTTCTCTGGAACTCCATCCTGGAGTCTCTTCCCCTTACTCCTTTTCTCCCTACCTTCAAAGCCTGCCTTAAGACCTATCTTTTCAAACACGCTTTTGATCATTTTCTCTACTTCATAATTTACCTGCCCCCCCACATCAGCTCAGGTTTGTCGTCAGCTGTGTGAAGCACTTTGAGATGCCCTTCCGACATGAAACATGCAACATAAAGTAACCTTTTGTTGTTCAATTTTAGGTCCAGAATGTTATGAATTAAGTCATATTCAACAGTCTCTATAATTTTAATTTCAGCTGTTGATAATCGTGCAGAAAATTATTTATTATTTTTGAAGCAGCTTCAGAAAAGAGAAATACATTTTTAGGCTAGGCTGACATTCCAATACAGTGCTGAGCGTGCTCTGTATTTTCAGAGGTACCATCCTCTGGATGAGACGTTAAATCAAGCTCCCCTCTGACCTGTTCTTGTGGACATTAAAGATCCCATGGCATTACTTGAAAAGAGAATGGAGTCTCTCCCATGTCTTAGCCAACAATCTCCCAAGTAAAATTGGTCATTCACTTTTTGTGAATTGTGGGACATTGCTGTGCACAAATTGGCTGTCATGTTCACATAGATACACAGTCACTACAAACTACAGCAAAATCCTATGAATATCTTTGAGATGTCTTGACGATGTGATAAGGCGCTAACCACATATGAAATGCAATGAGTATTATTTATTGAAAGTTGAAAAATTGTTTCAGGACTAAAGGGAGAATTCTATTATAAGCAGTATGTTTTGGATAGCTGCCAGATATTCTGCATACAAACAACAGTGACCCAAAAAATCAAAGATGATGGCAATTATGAATTTGTATAATAATGATAATGTAAATGTAAATTAAGAGGTGTCACTTTGTCTTAGTTTGTTGCAGGTTCTCCTCCATGGATGTCTTGTGGTTTATTCATTCAAACACAATCTTCACATGATGATTTAATCTTCATTTTCATCTTAAAATGTCCAAAGGCTGTGCCTACAATGACTTCTGATTCTATTGAATTTAGTAATGTTTGAATTTCTACAAAGATATATATGGTTTGCAGTTCCAAATTTGCCTTGACAACTTCATTTTAATCATGTTATTTTCCAATCGTAGCAATTAGAAATTGTTTTTCTTTGACTTTGTGATTTCTTCCTTTATTTTGTAGGCTGACCATAAACGTTGGCCACCACTGATTTAGGAGAAAGGTGGACCAAAATGCCTGTTCAACTGCTCTGTGACCCAGCACAGTGAAGCATCAATAGATTGTGTAGTGTAAATCGCTTGTAAACTGTTTCAGAATGCAGGCAAGCTGGATCTGTACAAAGAGTTGTGATTGAAAACATTGTTGCAGCTAAAGGCAAAAGTAGTCTGGGTAACTGTTACTTAATCCTACATTAGAAACAGACATTATGTCATGCACTAAGAGGCCCCACTACACATTCACAGCAAGATGCTAAAGCCCTTTGAGTCAGTAGGAAAATCAAAATTGCTTTATAATTGCATTAATTTAGCAAGTATGACGTCAAGAACATCTCAAAGTGCTTCATAAAATGTATGTGAACTGTACTGACTGTATTTTGTAGGCCAGTTTGCAATGCCCCATAAACAGCTATGAAGTGAATTTACCAATTTTATCTGGAGGATTTTTGGTCAGGAGATCAAGAGAAACTTTTTTCAAATAGTGCCATAGACATGGAGGTAAAACAAATATTTTGCCTCCAAACATCCACCTGAACAGGTGGCCGGGACCTCAATTGAATATCTCATCCAAAGGATAGCACCTCCGACAATGCAACCAACGCTCAATGAGCTCAAAATTCTAACATGGGACTTGAATCCACAACCTTCTGACCCAGAGATGGGAGTGCTATCAATTGAGCCAGGCTGACAAGCTTTCTGTCTTTATGAAACTTACTTCACAACACAAGAACTATACTGATATCCAGGTAACATTAAACGCTGTTTTTCTCCCTATTGAGAGGCACTCCATCTGTGTTTATTTGAACAGTGATGACAACTGCCAGGTAAATAGCCACAAATGTTCCTTTATCATTTATGACAGTTATTTGATGAAGTATGATCTGGCCTGGACAAAATGGCAAACAAACAGATTCTATTCCATCATTTGGAACACACAACTTGCTGCAGCAGAGGACTAACATGGCAACCGCAGTCTCTAGTTTCAAATCGTCAATCAGTCAAGTAAACCAGGCTACCCTGAACTGTCTTTTCAGCCCGACATTCAAGCCATGACCCGCTCTGCCTTCCCTCACCTTCGTAACATCGCCCGACTCCGCCACTACCTCACCCCTCAGGCCGCTGAAACTCTTGTTCATGCCTTCATCACCTCCAGGCTCGACTATGCAATCGCCCTACTTGTCGGCCTTCCCAACTCCTCCCTCCACAGGCTGCAGATAATCCAGAACTCTGCAGCCCATGTCCTCTCCAGCACAAACGCCATGACCCCATCTCCCCCATTCTCGCCCGACTCCACTGGCTCCCTCTCCTTCAGAGGATCCAGTTCAAGATCCTGGTCCTCATATACAAAGCCCTCCATGGCCTCGCCCCACCCTACCTCTGTGACCTCCTAAGCCCATACCAACCCGCCTGTTCCCTCCGCTCAGCTGCCTCTGGCCTGCTCCACATCCCCCGCCCCACCCGCCCCACCATTGGCGGGAGAGCCTTGAGCCACCCTGCCCCCAACCTCTGGAACTCCCCCCTCCTTAGCCTCCTTCAAGTCCCTCCTCAAGACCCTCCTCTTCGACCATGCCATCGGCCACCCCCCTTCCCCTCCGCTCCCTTAACCCCTCCCAACCCAGATCGGGTCAGAAATTCTGTACTCTGTCCAGCACCTTGGGACGTCCTCCCGACGTGAAAGGCCCTATACAAATGTTGTTGTTGTACCCACAGATGTCTCTAGAGCTTGTTATTATGCTTTTTCTGCAGTTTTTGCAAGAGTTTCCCTGTTCGTTCTTATTTAGGTCATCCACTACCCACAAGCCCAATCATCTCAGCTCTGCTTTTTCATGTACCTTTTGCCAGATAGGATACATTGCATCACCAATTTTCAGTCATGTGTCACATACTTACATTCTTGCAATCCGGTGTCAGACGTCAGCCTGGCTCAGTTAGTAGCACTTTTATCACTGGGTCAGGTGATTATGAGTAAAAGCTCCAAAATGGGACTTTGAGCTCACAGTCCAAGCTGACAGTTTAGTGCCAATTCTGGGTGAGCGTTTTTAGTGCTGGAGGTGCAATCCTTAGGATGAGATGTTCATTGCTTCCTGTTAAACTGAGTACATGTCTATAATATATAATAATAATCCTTGCATTTGATATAGCGCTTTTCACCTCTTCTCGACGTCTCGAAGCACTTCATGGAATATGCTGTAAAGTGAATTGACTGTATATTTGTGGGCGAAACGCGGCAGCCAATTGTGCACAGCAGTGTCCCACTATCAGTTGTGGATTGAAAATGACAAATTTATTATTGTTTTGTTTTGGAGGGATTATTATTAGGCGTGTGGAGTAAGGAAACTTGCCCAAGGTTTCGCCCTGACCTGCCTGGAAATGAACCCAGGTGTCTCGTTTGCCAGGCGAATTCTCCAACCACTGAGCTACAGGACTCCATCATAGGTACAAGTCTACCTATTCAGATGGAGGTTAAAGAGCCCTTGGCACTATTTGAAAAAAGAAGGGAGTCTCTCCCGGTGTCATTACCAACAATCTTCCAGATAAAATTGGTAATTCATGCCATGGCCATTATCCCTCTAGAAATGAATCCCAATGCCTGTTTTTTTTTATATGGCTTTATTAACCTGGGTTGCTACTTTTAGTGAATTGTGTATGTGTACCCCTAGGTTCCTTTGCTCCTCTACCCCATTTAGGTTTTTATTTTCCAAGATGTATGTGCTCTATTACTGCATCCATTTAATATTTCAGAATTAATCACTGTTCTGTCTACATTATTTCTATTAAGAAGTAGAATTGTGCTAACTACAGTTACATAAATCAGTGAATAATAATACCTTTTTGTTTTATCTTCAAACAACGTTCAAGCTAACTTGATGGTAATTTCAGCCTTTTTCCACACTGGAACCAAGATTGATATACGCAAACAGATTTCTGGGTTGCATTGCCAAATCTGTTAAGTTAAGATCACTAGATGTCACACTCAATCTGTACAGGACTCTGATCAGGCTGTGTGTTGACTACTTTTTTGTATGACATAAACTGCTTGGGCCCTAGAGCTCTGCAATACATGAGAGAGTGGCCAAATTGATCCTCAGTGTCAGAGAAATGAGCTTTCAGGAATAGCTAACTAAATAAGTAAGAACTCTTCAAGAGAGGTCTCAAAGGGAATCTTACAAAGTTGCTGAACTGGTTAGAAAAGTAATCCCAGAACAGAACTTTTAGGTATGACAAGGCAGAATGACAAGGAAATAGATTCAGTGTTATGAAGAACAAGTTTATGATAGAAATCAGGAAATTTTTCTTTATATAAAGGGCAAGAACATATAATAAGAACTACAACAAATTGCATTTATATAGTACCTTTCACATCAGAAGGATGTCCCAAGGTGCTGGACAATTGAGGGTTTTTGCATCTGAGCTGGGGGTTGGATTTGCAAGGGATAGGGGCCAAGGGGAGTGGGGGTGGGAAGATGACTGAAGGCGTAATCAAAGAGAGTCTTGAGACGGACCTTGAAAGAGAAGAGGAAGGAATGAGATGAAGCAACTCTGGAATGGAATGAGGGCAGAAAGATGGAAGGCCCAACTACCGTTGGTGGGCCGGGCAAGGCAGGGACAGGAAGCAGGCCAGTACCTGCTGAGCGGAGGGTGTGAGTGGGTTGGTAAGATTTTAGAAGGTCACAACGTAGGGTGCAGCAAGACTGTGAGGTCTTTAAAAGTGAGGACAAAGATCTTGAACTTGATCCTCTGGGGGATGGGGAGCCAGTGGAACCAGGCAAAGACGGGGGTGATTGGCTTGCGGAGCCCAGTGTGGGAAGGGACATGAACTTCAGAATTCTAAATGGTCTGCTGCTTGTATGGAGGGAAGAGTTGGGAAGTCCACAAGCAGAGTTGGCGTAGTCAAGTCTGGACATTATAAAAGCATGAATATGGGTCTCATTGACCTGGAGAGAGAGGTAGTGGCGGGCATTTGCCTTAATGTCCGACAGGCAATCAATCAGAACAGCAGGCCCTGGAATTGAAGGAAGAGGTGGAGAGATAGAGTTGAGTGTCATCTGCATATGGGTGGAAGTTAACCCATGGTTGCAGATGACACCACTAAGCGGGAGCATGTAAATATTAATGAGGAGAGGACCAAGGAAAGAGCCGTGAGGAACGTCACACATGATGGTGTTGGAGCGGGAGGAGAAGCCATTGGCAGATATGAAGTGGAGATGTTGGGGTAGGTAAGAATGAAACCAGGTAAGGACAGGACCATGAAGGTGAGTGGAATGGAGGTGGAGAAGAATAGATCGGTTGACAGAGGGTGGTTGAAGCTATGACACTTTAATAGACTGTCATGGGAAGACAGAGTTGGTATTCTGTAATCTGTTTTCATAGAGCACAAAACACTACAATCTCCAACAAAGTTGGAAGCAGACAGCAGCAATTTAAAATTTCAGTCAACTACAAAGTATTATGCCAATTTCAACACACTGACGGGGCAACCGAGCAATAAACATTTGGTTGGTACTGATCCACTGACACTGCTGGAGTCTAACATTTCTCAAAAAAATCTCTAGAACTCGAATCTTATTCTCAGAAAGGTACACCGAGCTGCTTACAAGACCAATGTAAATGTATTAACGCCTGAATGGAAAATATTTTCCTTCCATCGATATACGCAACTTTGGTTCCAACTTAAGGCTACTGGAATCTTACGCAGATATTATTTACTCAGTCCTAGAAACCTGCTGATTGTTGAAGCTCAATTAGTCCCAGTCATACTCTAACAAAGCCAGGTGATCTTATGCGCTTGTACTGTAGTTTTGGGATGGTGCCTTGCTGTGAATTTCCTTTTGCCGCCCTTAAAAGTGTAGCATAATACTGTCAGTGCCAGCTTGACCTATATTCTTCTGATCTTAACATTGTTTTTTGTGACACTCAAAACATAATTATCACTGATACACATCTGTCTTTAATTTACTTTCTTCTTCACTGAAGCTTTAACATATTTTGTCAGGAGAAAACACACTGGCAGAGTTACATGTGCTTCAGGGGCATGTAATAATCCTTGCATTTTGATATAGCGCTTTTCACGTCTTCTCAACGTCTCAAAGCGCTTCACAGAATATTTTGTAAAGTGAATTGACTGTATATTTGTTAGCGAAACTGAAAATGTACACTGAGTTCTTCTCTCAAGCCTCCCAACCCCCACCCACAGTCCTTCATGGTAGTGCGTGCATCTCATATAATTTGCACTCCAGTTTAAATAACTGCCCAGTAAAATAATGATGGTATTATTCCAGCACTATCAGGATAATAGGAAAAACAGAGAAGGGACAGGTTTCACTCTTCTTGGATATATAAAACAGCAACATTTATGCCATGTATGTCTTGGACAGAACCTGCAAACTGAGAAGGGCCGTGTGTATGTAGATAGTTAACCTTGGGGAGAGAATAGAGAAATTTTGATATAACTCCTTATCACATTGTTGCGCAGTCTCAAAGGGCTTCAAAGGAATTACTGTCAATTGTGACGACTCTGTATTTGTAAGCAAATGCAGCAACCAATTTGTGCACAGCATTGGCCCACAAACAGACACAAAGTGAATGATGAATTTTGTCGGGTTGGGGGCGGGGAGGGAGGGGTTCTTCACCAGGACAAAGGAAGAAACTCCCTTCTCTTTTTGAATAATGCAATGGGATCTTTAACATCCTCCTGAACAGGCAGACATTAAACATTTTAACAGCTCATCCAAAGGATGGCACCTCCAACAATACAATGCTTCCTTCCCAGCATTGCATTGGAGTGTCGGCCTAGACTGAGCTCAAAGACCCCACTTGGGGCTTGAACCCACAACCGTCTGAATTGGAGGCAAGAGTGAGAGAGAGGGCTACCAACTCAGCCAGGCCTACGGGCTTATTACAAGAACTTGTATTTATATAGTGTCCGTCACATAGGGTAACAGCTTTAGGGAAGATTCTAAACAATCAGGTGGAAAATGATTTTACCCGAGAACTAGTTATTGCCGTGAACTGCAATTTAATTTTTTGGTTTGTGATCACAGTACGATCTTTGTATTCCTCGGCAAATGCCAACAATATCAGACACTCTGCTGGCTAAGGCAGCGTTAACAATAGGTTCCGTCTCAATCTTCAAGTGTTAACCTGGAGACACAGATAAGTGTCAGGGTAACCCAAAAAGTTCCATTTTAAAAATAAGTGTTCTGTATTCCCTGTGGTGGGGGGTAGAGGAGGGGGAATCAGATGCAGATAGGCAATGGTAAGAGTGGGCAGTCCTGCAAACCATCTTCAAAAAGAAGTGCACATTCATCTCTGCAACTGCTCCAGTACAGCACAGTACAGAGAGAGCGACGTGTTCTGCTGCTCCCAAACAACAGAAATGATTTAACCTGTTGTCCGAGTGAGTCATTCCTACGGTTGAAACATTGACGCACAAGAAGAGACCTTTGCTGGGTCTGTGCGAGAAACCAAGACGAAAACAAAAAAATCCCTCACTCTTGAGGTCAAATAAAGATAGTTTGAGTCTTATTGTTTTGCGGTGCAATCCGTGTGGCTGTCTGTGCATTGGTGCCTTATGCCTCTTGTGTGTGTGTGTGTGCGATCAAATGCACAAGGAAAACAATCCCAAACCATATGATCCCTCAAACACTGTTACTTTGCGGATAGAAACCCCAATGCACAGTGCTGGTCAAACATGTGGGTGTTATGAAGGGAGGGAGGGAGCAGAGGGTAGAGGGTTATTTTATGAGCCCATTGTTTGCAGGGTTGAGCCCCCCCCAACATACACACATACACACAGTGTGTGAGGACAGCGATGAAAAATACCCTTCTCTGAGGGCTCTGAAAGAACACGAGAGCGTGTGTTTCGCTCAAAGCACATTGATTTGCTTCGGTTTGGTTTGGTTTATGATGACCCCTCTGCTGGAGCAGGAGGACAGGGAGAGAGAGAGTCAACCCAACAGTGGAGCTCATTGTGAAAGCACAAGTGTTAATGTCCAGTGACAGTGGACAGCGGCTGAGCCCCCCCCCCCCCCAGCCCCCAGCCCCCCTCAGCCCAGCACACCCCAGCCTAGCCCCAGCCCAGCCCCAGCAGCCCAGAGCCACAGCCCCCAGCCCAGCACACCCCAACCCACAGCCCAGCACACCCCAACTCCCAGCTTAGCACACCCCAGCCCCAGCCCCCAGCCCAGCACCCAGGCCCCCCCAGCCCAGCACACCCCAGCAACCCAGCCCCAGCCCCAGCCCCCCCAGCCCCAGCCCCCCCCAGGCCAGCCCAGACCCCCCCAGCAGCCCCCCCCCAGCCCAGCAGCCCAGCCCCCCCCAGCCCCCCCCCCAGCAGCCCAGCCCCCCCCAGCAGCCCAGCCCCCCCCCAGCCCAGCCCCCCCCAGCAGCCCAGCCCCCCCAGCAGCCCAGCCCCCCCCAGCAGCCCAGCCCCCCCCCAGCAGCCCAGCCCCCCCCAGCAGCCCAGCCCCCCCAGCAGCCCAGCCCCCAGCAGCCCAGCCCCCCCAGCAGCCCAGCCCCCCCCAGCAGCCCAGCCCCCCCCCAGCAGCCCAGCCCCCCCAGCAGCCCAGCCCCCCCAGCAGCCCAGCCCCCCCAGCAGCCCAGCCCCCCAGCAGCCCAGCCCCAGCCCAGCCCCCCAGCAGCCCAGCCCCCCCAGCCCAGCCCCCCCAGCAGCCCAGCCCCCAGCCCCCCCCAGCAGCCCAGCCCCCCCCAGCCCAGCAGCAGCCCAGCCCCCCCAGCAGCCCAGCCCCCCAGCAGCCCAGCCCCCCCAGCAGCCCAGCCCCCCCAGCAGCCCAGCCCCCCCAGCAGCCCAGCCCCCCCCAGCAGCCCAGCCCCCCAGCAGCCCAGCCCCCCCCAGCAGCCCAGCCCCCCCCAGCAGCCCAGCCCCCCCAGCAGCCCAGCCCCCCCAGCCCCAGCAGCCCAGCCCCCCCAGCAGCCCAGCCCCCCCAGCAGCCCAGCCCCCCCCAGCAGCCCAGCCCCCCCAGCAGCCCAGCCCCCCAGCAGCCCAGCCCCCCCAGCAGCCCAGCCCCCCCCAGCAGCCCAGCCCCCCCCCCAGCCCCCAGCAGCCCAGCCCCCCCAGCAGCCCAGCCCCCCCCAGCAGCCCAGCCCCCCCCAGCCCAGCAGCCCAGCCCCCCCCAGCAGCCCAGCCCCCCCAGCAGCCCAGCCCCCCCAGCCCAGCCCCCCCAGCAGCCCAGCCCCCCCAGCAGCCCAGCCCCCCCAGCAGCCCAGCCCCCCCAGCAGCCCAGCCCCCCCCAGCCCAGCCCCCCCCCAGCCCAGCAGCCCAGCCCCCCCAGCAGCCCAGCCCCCCCCAGCAGCCCAGCCCCCCCCAGCCCAGCAGCCCAGCCCTCCCCAGCAGCCCAGCCCCCCCAGCAGCCCAGCCCCCCCCAGCAGCCCAGCCCCCCAGCAGCCCAGCCCCCCCCCAGCAGCCCAGCCCCCAGCCCCAGCCTCGCTGCTCTGCTCCGCTCCGCTCTGCGCTAACAGCAGCCCCATTTCGCAGTGGCTTGTCACATTCGTCCCGTTTTGAGATCTACAGTTTTATTGCAACCTTAAAAAGAAAGTTACATAAAATAAGAGCCCGCGTCGGCGTCCCGATGCATTGCATTTTATTCACCCTGCCCGCCAAATGTTAAAGCGAGATTAAAAACCCCCCCTCATCGTCTCGGGCTGCGCGCTCCGAAAATATGAAAGAATATATTAGTAGTAGTTGTTGATGCAGCAGAGGGAGTTGCTTCTACTCGCCGTAAAACTTCTTTCCTAGTTCGACCTTATTAGAGACGGGCTGCTCTGAAAACCCGGAGTTCTCGATGCTATTTTATTGTCAGAGATGCTGCACACTTTGCTTCGGGGAAAAAAAAGTAATCTGAAAACCAGGGGCGCAGAATCAAACTGAGCATCGCTCCCCCTTCTTTCTAATTCATCCCCAAAGTCAATATTTCATCATCCTTATCTGAGGTTATAAAATAGCTCCCCTCATCTCCATTGTTTTTAACCCCTCCGAAATCCTGTTAGCGTTTGAACAATTGCATTTCTCGTGAACAAGTCAATGAATTCAAAAGACTCCTAGATTTTGACATTTAAGGGCTTGCAGCCTGTTTGCTAAATGTGAAGAGCATTTGGAAATGTAATGTGTTTTAAGTATCCACTCATGCAACTCTGATTAGTGTGTAAATGTGATTAAAGCAATTTCTTATGTGCCTTTTAAATACATTTTTGCAGTTACGTTGTATCTACTTTTAGCAGATGTAATTCAGCATTCATAAGTTTGGTGGCAAACTGGTTGACAATACTTTGCATTTATATGTTTAAGAATGGAAAACACCCTTCTGCAGGATCTAGTAACTAAGTTCTGTTACAACTGGTGTCTAAATGCTATTAATCGCTAATGTGGATCATCACATATAAGACTGCTGAACGTAGTAGCAGATGACTGTCAGCGCTCTAAGCAACCTAACTCATTTTATTAAGAATAAATGAAACCCTGGTTCTCTCAACGGAATCCAGTGGAAAGTAAAAGATTGGACACCCAGAGTGCCACTCACATTTGAATTGAACAGGAACAAGGGAGAATAGCAGAGCTGGTCAATGAAATGCTATACATCTCGCTCATGACTGCTGGACTCTATTCTTAATTGATTCTGAGGTTCAGTGATCTGGTACATGTTAATATAAGCAATAGTGATGGAACAAATATTACTGAATCCAACAATCAATGTATCTGTAGGCTTGTCAGAAATCATATAAGGAAAATGTTGCAATGAGGCCAAGGGGCTTGATCTATGTATGTCTAACTATTAGAACATGAGAACAAAAGTATGGAATGAGAAAATCTAGCCATTTTGCCTATCAAACCCTTTTCTAGTGCGGACTCCAGCCCACTCACTCTGTCCCCTGTGGCTATCCTACATTGATATTTAACTGATCCTCAACGGTAATAAACCAGCAACTCCAAAATGTTCATCCCCATTCAAACCTGACCTCCTTTTTTCAACAAAGAAACACCTTCTCTCACCTCCTCCACCTCCAACACCAACACTGTACAAATCTCTATGTACAGCACAGGACTTGTTCATCTCAGTCTTCTTCTGTCCTTATATCTACACATTCCCAAGCAGTTCGCTTTGAAGCAGTATGGTATTGACTGCTTTTGTTGGGAATCAGTTTCACATATCCATTATTCTGTGAGAAAAATATCTCTTCTAATCTCCAGTGCTACACAAGGCTTTTTCATTTTAAATGTATGTTGTTCTGCTCTCACAGTCTGTCAAATAGTTTGCTTACATCTAAATCATCTGTGCCTCTCATCATTTTACAGACCTGCATCATGTTCCCCACCTCAGTCTTATTTTCTAAGGAAAATACAATTCACTTTACAATCCTATCCAAATGGTTTAGAATTCCGATACATGGATTCACACTGAACCTTTTCCAAATGACAGTTTTTGAAGGGAAGGTGTCCAAAATTGCTTATAATATTCCATATATGCCATTAGCAATGTTAATATGAGAAGGTTAAAATAGCTATGTAAAATATGGTCAAATACCCACAAGATGCAACCTTGGATTTGATTCGTTTGTTGACACCAGCTTCACAATGACTGGAAATCTTCAGTAAATAAACAATAATCAATCCCAGATATCTCCCTTTCCTATTTTAACACTTCTTGCTCCAAAATGTATTACCTCACAGTTACCTATATTAAAATCCATCTGCCACACTCTGGCTTATGTACTTTGAATGCTGTTTATCCTTGTATTATTCACCTCTAAGATCTCCCTCTCCAAGCCTTTTAAGAAAAGGTTGAAGAGCAAGGAAACTGGAAATGGACATTCAGAAGCTCTTCCTGCTCCTCTTTTCCATTTCTTATCACTTCTGCTTTTTTAAAGTAAAGTCAAGCAAATGAGATAGGTATTGGAACTCCCTGCCTCAATCTTTCCCTATCTACCTGAAGACTTTCCTCTTCGACCATGCCCACAGTCACCGCCTTGTCTCAGTATCAAACCAGGCTATTATTAAGCACTCCCGAGATACTACCCCACATGCAGGGCACTATATAAAAGTCGTTGTTTTTGTTATAGCCCTGCAACTACATTGGTGCTGAGGACTGCTAGCAGCATTATGCAATAGTAAGTAATAATCATAAGAATCCTTGCATTTGATATAGTACCTTGCTATGACATCTTGATATAGTTCTTGTTCCAAGAAAAAGCATTGAAAAAGTTTAACATTTTCAAGTACAGTAAAAACACTTCATCATCAGTAATGCAAAGAAGAAGCATAGTCTGTAGAATAAGTAATTCCTAAAAAGGAAATAATTGAACCAGCAGAGGAAGTAAGCGATTATTTATTATTTCATTGAGGAGAAGAGGAAGCTTGATGTGCCCCACTATTTGATGTAGAAGATCTGTCTAACTCAAATTGTAGAGCACACAAACAACAATGGTGAGGATTAAATGACCATTCTGTAGACTTCACATCAAGAAGGGTACAATACATTTTGCTAAAATTATCATTCTATTCACACACATAACCAGATATTTCAAAATTAGTATTACTGCAACAATTAGATAAACCTTGTTACTTAGCGTAGGCTGACTTTATAATACCTTTGAGTGATGATGAGGTTTCTTGCTGTTGTGTGGATTGAGGATCAATTAAAGTTGTTCTGGTTGCACATATCATTGTTAGCTTTTGGAGCACAGGATAAAGCAGTGAAAGACCAAGTCTTCCTCCATTCTCAAAAATGTAGAACTGTACATATTAATAAAGCTAACTGTTTCCAACATGGGATGGTCAACATCTGATATTGTACCTTGACTCTAAAAATAACTCATATGAATCATATATGTATGAGATCCTGAAATGCAGCTGATTACATACATTTGTAAATGTTAACTTTTAAGCTTGGAGCAGTAAAAAAAATGCTACATTGATTTATCTAAACTATACTTAATTTACACAATACAATTAAAAAAAGTGAAATGTTACATTAGCCATTTTATTGCTCAATTAAGTAGATTGGTTGCCACGTTTGCCTATGAGTAACAACATTCACTTTCATTGGTAATCAATTATATTTTGTAAAGCAATTTGGGATGTTTAGTTTACATGTAAAGCTCTATATAACTGCAAATTATTATTATTATTTATAAGATAAATATGAGCGTATATTTCTGTTGCAAAGAAGCACATTATGGCATCCTGGCAAAGCAGTGAACACAAAAGAAGACTTATTTCTCATATTCATTCAAATTCAATTATACCTCATATTTGGCCAAGTCTCAGATAAAGTATTAGTAGAATGTCATTCAAAAGCAGTATGTCCACTTCAGACACTAAGATAAAGACATATTTGTTGTTTTCTGTCTGCACAGCACAGGAGTCTTGCACTGTTTCTCCTGTAACTGAAGTTCAGTGTATAGGAATGAGCATCATTCATTTGAAATGGATGCACTGACAATTTTTTCACCCCAATGCATCTTTACGTACCATCACATTTAAAATAAAAATGTATCTTTCCCTATTTTCTCAATTTAGCAACTTGTTCCACTGCATCAATGCTATTGACTTCCTATCATATCCTAACCTTTATACTTTATCTATACTTTACAGTCTATTCTGCGAAGCGCTTTGAGACATCGAGAAGACGTGAAAAACGCTATATCAAATGCAAGGATTATTATTATTATTATTATTGTCCTATCAAGCTCTCCGGGATGCTAACCTGCGTGAGTGGCACTATATAAATGCAAGTTGTTGTTGTTATCATGAATAGCCCACCACAAACTAGCTTGTGGACATCTCCATGGATGTCACTTCATGGTGATCATAATCCATGCCTAACCATTCGTCACCTCAACGCTCGACTACGGAAACTCCCTCCTTATGGCCCTTCCCAACTCTTCCCTCCACAAGTTGTGGAGTCCTGTAGCTCAGTGGTTAGAGCACTCGCTTTGCAAGTGAGAGACCTGAGTTCAATTCCAGGCAGGGCGAAACCTTGGGCAAGTTTCCTTACTCCACACGCCTAATAATAATCCCTCCAAAAATCAAAACAATAATAAATTGGTCATTTTCAATCCACGACTGTTTGTGGGACATCGCTGTGCGCAATTGGCGGCCGTGTTTCGCCCACAAATATACAGTCAATTCACTTTACAGTATATTTTGTGAAGCGCTTTGGGATGTCTAGAAGACGTGAAAAGTGCTGTATCAAATGCAAGAATTATTATTATTAAGCTGCAGATCATCCAGAAGCTGCAGTTCTCCTGCACCAGGCTCCATGACCCCATCACCCCCACACTTGCCCGGTTCCACTGGCTCTCCTTCCCTCAGAGGATAGAATTCAAAATGCTTGTCCTCACTTTCAAGGCCCTCCACGGCCTTGCCCCCTCCTACATCTCTGACCTGCTGACCCCCTATCAACCTATCCACTCCCTCTGCTCAGTAGGCTCCGGACTGCTCCATGTCTCCCGCCCGACCTACCATCGGTGGCTGAGCTGTCAGCCTCTTTGCCCCCACTTTTTGGAACTCCATCCCACATTCCCTTCATTTTACTACTTCTCTTGTCTCCTTCAAGGCACGACTCAAGACCCTACTTTTTGACCTTGCCTTCAGCTGCCCTCCTATCCCTTCTGCCCTCCCTCATCCCAACCCTGCCCCCTACGGTCGGTTCCTGATCGCTGACTGTTCAGCGCCTTGGTACGTCCTCCCGACACAAAAGGCACTTTACAAATGTAATCTTGTTGTTGTTGTTGTAACTGATATAGGAAGTGATTTGTCTCGAATGTCTGATTTTCCTACTTTACATAATCGATTGAAATGCAGAAGTATTGCCTAGAAACCAGATCGAATTGTTGAATGAAGGCCCACATTCTCAAGTGGAGAGTTCAATGTAATACTTCTGTACCTGCTTGGCGTCTCCCTACAAAGATATGTAAATACTCCCTTGGGGGTTTTCTGCCCCTTGTAGATATGAAGTAAATATGTTCCACCAGCAACTGTAGCAAAGGTAAACAAGAAGGGCCATGACAACCAAAATATATTCAATGCATACATGCATACATTTACAATTTTAGTTGACCATGATAACATGTTTATGGTGAATTAAAGCAGTTTTTGTGCACAAAACATATCTGTCAACACTGTAAGGGGCATTCTTCTCTGCCTATAAATAAATATGGCAGATGCTTTTTGCCACAAAACATCAATGTTTTTCAAAGGAGAACTCACCCTATCCGAAAGCAAATGTAAATTTCTGCAGTTAAGTTCTCTGATGTGAATTTCTGACATGTTACCTGTACTTTTCCTGAAGAAATCCATTTCTTAATGTTACAATTCTTCAGCCAAGGGCACTAGCAAAATCTTTCATTCGGTAGCAATGCCTTCTAACCCAAAGATGAACCAGGTTTTTCTCTTCATATAAAAGGTCCAGATGGATGTTTTCCAGCATTACCTTGAACAATTCTGCATCTGCTAACCAGATAGGATGTTATTGTAGAATGAAGTGTTCTGAATGGTACATTTTACTGGAAAGTTTATTTCAACTGAAAATCCATCCAGAATTATATCAATGGGCAATAAACAGAGAAAATGTTTAGCCACTTCTGTAATTTAACAAGGAAAACTGCATTTTAAATTTTCCTAAACAATTTAAACATGATGGAGTCAGGGTTAATTGGTCGGTGAGTTACTAAACATCAGGCTATATCACCTGTTAAAAAAAGTTGATGTTAAACTTTTACATTTGGGTCCTATAGCTCAGTGGTTAGATTCCTCAACTCGCAAGCGAGAGACCTTGGTGTGATTCCCGGCAGGGCGAAACGTTGGGTAAGTTTCCTTACTTCACAATCCACAATAACATAAAAGGCAGACAGACTTGATTTGAAATCGATGAATTTATAAAGTCATAAGAATTGAATTGCTGAAAAATAATCTTCTCAAGGTGGTCTCGCTATTGGAGTTCCAACACAATTCAGCTGGTGATTATGTTCTCCATCCCACATTATACTGGACCTTTTGGGTGTCTGCAAGTAATGCAGTGGTCACCCAATCCCCATTCTCCTAGTTTTTATACTGTTTTACAATATTACAGCTGAGAGTCTCATCAATTCTAAGTATACAAGGTAAGAGCATTCCTGAACAATATTTTCAAATATGTTAAGCAGAAGACAAGAGGTCACAGTTGCCAAAGCAATTTCAAACCAGGCACCAAGAAATATTTCTTCACACAAAGTTAAACATACCTGGGGTGGGTCACTGGGAAAATTTGTAGAGGTTCGGAAAATTTGCATTTAAGACTCACTTAATAGCAGCTCAAAGCTTTAATGGGAAAATGTTAGGTTCAATATTCTGCAAGTATAAAGTCAAATTGTCCCAATGACCTTCATCCAAAAGTGTCTTGTGATCTTTGTGGAAAGAACAAGGTTCCCTAAACGTAACATAAAGGGTTAGACACCAGACCTCTTTTCCACGGAATCTTTGCAACTTTTCATCTTGGCACAAAACTGCAGCAAATATTTTGCTATAACCCAATGAACCATTTGTTTCTGTGAGTATTGAATTCTTCTAAGAATTTTCAGCTCTATGAGTCAGAGCCAGATATTTCAGTTGCCCAAAAGAACGTACTGTTTGTGNTTTTTTTCCCAGTCCTCCTGACATTAAAGGCATTATACGAAATGAAGTGTTATCCTGATTGAAAATTTATAGTAATGTTTGATTGAAGAATGGAATATACCATCATTTGGATGAAAGACCGAATGTAAAAATATATGCACATTTGTGGTCATTAGAGGTATTTGTGTAAATTCATATTATCGCATGTACAAAGAACACAGAAAAGTTCTGTGTAAGAGATAATTGCTGAAACATTGGTACCATTTAAATACAAGGAATGACCATAGCTCTGTTGTGTTCCAAGGTTTTATTGCAGAAGCCGTATCTTTATAACATGCAAAACTGAATTTGAATTAGTATGAATGGCTTTGATTTCCATTAATCAGCCAATGAACAATTTGAAAATACATTAATACTAATTATAAAATTTAACAATACCTTTGTCTCTTTTTGTGCCACAGAATGTGTCGCTTCCTCCCCTGAAGGCACAAGATGCAGATCCACAAAACCTTACCCCAACAGACATTCTTGATATATCAGCCTGGAAAATAAATCCTTCTAATTTTTTGCATCTTAAGCAGGTGTCAGAAATGTTACAACATGAATAACTGGCTTATGGTGTCCATAGCAATATTGCTTTTTGATCCTTCAAAGTCAGATCTTCTCATCACTGTGCAGCAGAATTCATCAAGTTTTGACTTGTTCACTCACTACGACCTAGAATCAGACTGTCATGAGACAGTTTAACTTTACCTGACTGATCATGCGTTATTACAATAGTAATCCTAGGAACACAGAAACAGGAGTTGCTCATTCAGCCCCTCGAGCCTGTTTCACCATTCTACTGGATCATGGCTGATCTATACCTCACCTCCATTTACCTGCCTTTTCTCCATATCCCTTGATACCCTTACCTAATACATATATATTGACATTAGTCTTGAAAATTCCAATTGATCCAGCATCCATAGCCTTTTGGGGAAAGGAATTCCAGATTTCCGCAACCCTTTGAGTGAAAAAAATCCTGTGCGAGTAACCAAAGCTAAACTCAATCCTGTCCTCATGTTCACATAGGCAGTTTCCGCCAGGATTAACTATGTATTAATCAAAAGAAGGACCTCTGGCTAATGTTTCCCTCGCAAGTCATGGAAGCTGTGGCCACTTTGGAGAACCATCCCTATCGTTGCTCTCGCTGAGATCAGCTAATTCAGCTAAACCAAGACTGAACAATACAATATTCATCCAGCGCCTTGGGATGTCCTCCTGACATGAAAGGCGCTATACAAATGTAATTTTGTATTGTACAATACAAACAGTCTTGCCTTGGCACCTATAGCTTAAACCTACAAGTGTTTGGCTTAGATTTATACTCTAAGATGACTTTACCGCCTAAACCAATGATAAAAAGTAATATTTAGCCTATTCCTGCCAATGAGTATTTCAATGCTGTGTCCTTATCTGGAGAGGGCCTTCTAGAACTCTTTTCATACTTTGATAGATGATCATTGTTTTATCTCTAGCCTCCAATTTTTTCTCTCTTTCGCTAACAATCCTTGTACATTGCTCCGGGATGTTACAACAACAACAGCAGAATTACATTTATAGAGCGCCTTTCACGTCGGGAAGATGTCCCAAAGCGCTGAACAGTCAGGTGTCAGGGCCCAAGCATGGGGGAGAGGTGGTGTAGGCATGAGGGAAGGCAGAGAGGTGGGAGGGAGACCGAAAGCACGGTCGAAGAGAAGGGTCTTGAGACCAGCCTTGAAGGAGGCAAGGGAAGAAACGAGGCAAAGGGACCGTGGGATGGCATTCCAGAGTGTGGGGGCAGAGAGGCTGAAAGCCCGGCCACCGATGGTAGGGCGAGTCGGGTGGGAGACATGGAGAGGCCGGAGCCCGATGAGCGGAGGGAGTGGGCAGGTTGGTAGGGAGTCAGCAGGTCAGAGAGGTAGGAGGGGCCAAGGCCATGGATGGCCTTAAAGGTGAGGGCGAGGATCTTGAACTCAATTCTCTGGGGGATGGGGAGCCAGTGGAGGCGGGTGAGGGTGGGAGTGACGGAGCCTGGTGCGTGAGAGTACACGAGCTGCAGAGTTTTGGATGATCTGCAGTTTGTGAAGAGAAGAGTTGGGAAGGCCGATGAGGTGGGAGTTCCCGTAATCAAGTACTGATGTGACGAATGCACAGGTGAGGGTTTCGGCAGCCTGAGGGGTGAGGCAGTGGTGGAGTCTGACAATGTTGCGGAGGCGGTGGTAGGTAGTGCTGGTCATGACGCGGATGTGGGGGAGAAAGGACAGTTCAGCGTCAAACAAGATACGCAGGTTCCTGACTGGCCTGACATGCTACCCCATGTGAAGGGCGCTATACAAATGCAAGTTGTTGTGTTTCACCATTGCTAATATTTGATCTTTGCGCTTCTGAGCTATGATTTAGTGTTCCCTAAGCTCCAAATTGTCATCCTACATATTCTTCCTTCTTGCTATAACCTTACTGTTTTGCAATCAAAACTCATCATATTGTTTCCTACTCTAACTCATTCTTCCCAAGATCTCAACACTATGAAACTCCTTGTCTTTCAAGGTCTTCTCTCTTCCTATAATCTATTTTTTTCAAAACATCAAGCTTGTTATCATTTAACCATTACTTCTTGATTTATCTCAATATATCAACAACTCTTTTCATCGTTGGTGTCATACTGCAGTATAGCGTTGGCCTTTCACCTGTTTCTCAATAAAAAAAACACAATTAATTTAATACTAAAGAAGAATTTTAGTTCAGGCTTAAGTATTTTTGTCATGATATAATAGGAGCCCAGTACTCATCCACTATAGAGAAGATATAATACTAATTCTTACATTTGAAAAATGCCATTCACATGGCAAGGTTTCTCAAAGCATTCCATTGAATTTTCTGTAAAGTGTAATGAGTAAGTATGTTTATAGGCAAGCATGGTAGCCAATTTGTGCACAGCAATGTCCTGAAAAGAGCCATGAAGTGAATGATCAATTTTATCTGGAGGCCAGTACACCTCTTTTCAAATAGTGCCATGGGATCTTTAATGTCCACCTGAACAAGCAAACGGGACCTTGCTTCACACTTTGAACAATGCAGCGCACCCGCAACACTGTATTAGAATGTCAACGTCAACCGTGAGTTCAAACTCCCAACATAGGGCTTGAACCCACAATTTCCTGATTCAACTGAGTCAGGCTGACACCTGCTCAAATAATGTAGGATAAGATGATTCCCTTGAAGCTAATGTGTTCCACATCATAGGTATTAATGGGTTCAGTCTTCTTACAGATACATTGAGGGTAGTTTTTTTAAAACAGTATTTAGCAGAGGCTGAAGAATGATAGAGAGAAAAAAAAGTTCCATCAATTATTCTTTAAACACATCCCATTGCCACCAATGAGGCAGAGCAGATGCATTGCAAGAGAATCTACTTGCCAGCTGTCACTCCAGTATGTCTACTCCTGTAAAATGTATGGAAGGATAGCTCCCCTATCGAGGCTTGTAACTACAATTACTGAAGAAAACCAACAGATGGAAAATAAATAAATTGCCTGGGATTTATGTAAGGGTGAGTACACACTATTCTCGCTGTGATTCCGTTGAATCCTCTGTTTAAGAGATTTTCAAAATGGTAACCTCTGGGGGAGTTGAGAAACACTAACATGACATCGAAGGGAATATTAACCCTTTGTGTACTATGGTCCATTCGACCGTGCATGCTATTCTCCTGGATGCTACTGATCGTATATGCAATGATTGGCAATTCCTTCCCTTCTTTAGATGCTGAAAAAAAACATTTATAATGTGACAATCTTGAGATCACTGCCATTCAATTGGCTCAAAAATATGGGGCTTGGAGCCATTTTATGGATGATTTATTGCAAATGTTTCAATCTGGACTGAACTCCCAAGTGGGGTTGGGAAGACAGAAGCTAAAGATAACTTATAGGAGAGAAAGGATAGGAAAATGTTGGACTAAAACAAGAGACAAAGAAATAAAACTTTTTATTGAAAATAGCACTATCAATTTCTGTGGTAGTCTCAGTAGTTATGTTATGTCCAGTTCCTGAGCCAAGAGAGTCTGCAGTACTAATTCTAGTGAACTGCTAATGACAGGCCAACCAGAATGGCTCATTGACAGAACATGGAAGGGCAGACTGATGGCAGGGATTCTTTCCACTCAGCTCCCGTTAATCTGGCAAGACAAACCCTTAACAGGTAGACTGGTCATAGCTGGATAAACAATGAGTTTGCCAGGCAGTGCTTTCAATGGCAAGCTGTGTGGTTTTAGCTGGTTAAACTCCAGCAGCACACCAATTCACATTCTGGGGTCCCCAAACCTTGGCTCTTGCCAACCTGTTCCTGATACCCTCCAGGGCATTGGGAACAGGTTGTTACTAATTGCGCTGTGAAACGTTACGCGTGAAGGACGCGTAATGTCTCAGGGGGAGAAGTTCCTCCGGGGAGGGAGCGAGTATTCCATTCCAGACAGAAATTCCCATGTGTAGGCGGCAGACATGGAACTTCCAGAATGGTTTGGGTATTCTTAAGAGTGGTGATGTTTTTCCACATGAGTCAGACACCCAACCTACCCCAAAAAAATCTTGAATAGCAACTTGGGACTTTATGCTTGATGTTTAAGTTAACCCTACATAGTAAAGCTACTGCTGATGTGGTGGCAGTATTCCTGTTAGCATTATTTTGAGCGTTACAGTGTGGGAGTTGAAAATAATCGGTTGTCCTGATTTTAATTAACTGTTCTTTCTCCCCCACATCCATGCCTTGACCCGCTCTGCCTTGCCCTACCTCTGCAACTTTGCCCGACTCCGCCACTGCCTCACTCCTCAGGCCGCCGAAACCCTCATACACGCATTCGTCACCTCAAGGCTCGACTATGGAAACTCCCTTCTTGTCGCCCTCCCCAACTCTTCCCTCCGCAAGCTGCAGATCATCCAGAATGCTGCAGCTCATTTTCTCTCCCGCACCGGGCTCCGTGACCCCATCGCCTCCACCCTCGCCCGGCTCCACTGGCTCCCCATTCCCTCAGTGGATAGAGTTCAAAATCCTCATCCTCACTTTCAAGGCCCTCCACGGTCCTGCCCCTCCTACATCTCTGACCTGATAGGGTTACGCTATCAACCAGTCTGCTCCCTCCGATCAGCAGGCTCCTGCCTGCTCCCTGTCTCCCACCAGACCCGCCCTACCATCAGTGGCCGGGCTTTCAGCCTCTCTGCCCCCATTCTTTGAAACTCCATCCCACAATCCCTTCGCTTTGCTCCCTTTCTTGCCTCCTTCAGGACACAACTCAAGACCCTCCTTTTCGACCGTGCCGTCAGTCTCCCTCCTACCTCTCCGCCCTCCCTCATCCCAATCCTGCATCGCCACTCTCGAGCCCCGATCCCTGACTGTTCAGCGCCTTGGGACGTCCTCCCGACATGGAAGGCACTTTCAAATGTAATTTGGTTGTTGTAGTTGTTATAGAACCTGCCTGCAGTTAAAGGGTTAAAATGCATTCCATTCTTGTAATAATATTTGTGAAAACTAAGAAAACAATAAAGATATGCTAAATTACTTCATTCCAAAGAAAATACAAAGCAGAATATATCAACAGAATACCCAATGGGGAACAAAGGAATTCAACGATAATTCCATTGTTTCCCATTGTGTATCCCTTCACATAAACTAAAATTTCTTTATCTGTTATTTTAAGGAATTATACAAATCTGTAGTTTATTATGAAACATAAACTGCTTTCCCTTTAGAGAGCTGAAATTATTTAAAAAGCTACAATGCAAAGCATTGAATTCTTGACGTGACATTTAAATATCAGGTTTGAATGACATTTCCACTTGGACTTTTGCAATGTAGTGAATTTAACCAATTGTAGATGGGATGTACAGTGGAGGAAAGGAAAACTAGCTGATGATACCTTTTGCACTGCTCATTTTTTTGTCCTGATGAGTCAACCAAGGAATATTAATAACATCTATTGAAGTGCCTAGGGAGAAATCATCTCCACTGTGAATGTGATGACCTAACTTGAAAGGGAGGGGGGGAAGAGCAAAGAAAGCAAAACCAAACTATCCTCTACAGTTGATTCCCTGCCCTCCAAGCACAACCATTTTGGTCACAGTCTGTCACTCTGAGTCGTTTACCTGTTCCTGGAAACTCTTTCGGGCTCGCAAAACATAGAGTGAAAAATAACATTGTCGGTTTCTTTTGCCTCCTCAACCCACATTTTTTGTTTGCTGATCAGGGAATGACATCCACAGAGTAATATCTCCACCTCCCACATCCAAGGTAGAGTTGGAGTGACCCGTCAGGGGAAAAATGTGTTTGAAAGTCAGTAAACAACAACTTGCATTTATATTGCACCCTTCGTGTGTAACATTTCAGAGCGCAATAAGAAGCAAAATATTAAAATCCTGCGAAACACGAGTGTCTGTGCAGAATTTATGCAAAAAAAAATCACTGAAATATTCTGGAAAAAGTATAGAATCAATTAGTCACCCGCCAATGTTGCTGGCGGCTTAATTTAGGGGGGATTTTCTCCTCCTTTGCTTCGTCCCAC
This sequence comes from Callorhinchus milii, assembly GCF_018977255.1. Lineage (NCBI taxonomy): Eukaryota > Metazoa > Chordata > Chondrichthyes > Chimaeriformes > Callorhinchidae > Callorhinchus > Callorhinchus milii. The sequence continues at coordinate 114,444,136 of NW_024704742.1, read as the reverse complement.
ACTTAAAAAGAGAAAACAAATGTTTCTTTTTAGGGGGTGTAGCGTTACCGAACACCAGAGGATTTAATAACAGCGAAGAATCCATTTGTTTTGGACCCCAGACAAAGGCAACGAAAATTATGCCACTCGACTTGACCCCACAAGACCTACATCTGGAATCTTTCCCTCTCTCTCTCTCTCTCTCTCCCCGCGCAGAGCCGGGGGGGGGGGGGGGGGGGGGGGTGGGGGGTAAAATAAAAAATAAATACCATTAGGCCTTTCAAGATATAATGACCTGATAACATTTCAGTTATTTGGTATTTTTAAAAATTTTTAAAATAGAAGGGAATCTTTGCCTTCTGAACCACTCTCACACACTCACACTCTCACACACACTCACTCACTCACTCACTCACACACACTCACTCACACTGACTCACTCACACACTTACACACTCACACACACTCACTCACTTACACTCACACACACTCACTCACTCACTCACTCACACACTCACTCACACTCACTCACACACTTACACACTCACACACACACACTCACTCACACTCACTTACACCCATACACACTCACTCACTCTCACTCACTTACACACTCACTCACTTACACTCACACACACTCACTGACTCACACACTCTCACTTACACACTCACACACACTCACTGACTCACACACTCACTCACTCACTCATTTACACACACACACACTCACTCACACACACTCACTCATTTACACACACTCACTCACTCACTCACACTCACTCATTTACACACACTCACAAACTCACTCACACTCACACATTTACACACACTCACAAACTCACACACACTGACTCACTCACACACACACACTGACTCCCTCCCTCCCTCCCTCCCAGCCCTGTTGTTGTGTGAGCTGAGCTGGCAGCCTGCAGACAGCCAGTCCGCAGCAGCGCGAGACTCCAGTCCGGGTATTGGCTGCGGCCCGAGCGCTGGGTGGTGGTGGTGGTGGGGGGGGGAGTCGGAGCCGTTTACCGGAACAGCCGGGTTCTTTTTTTTCAAAAAAAATCCAAACGCCAACGGTTTCAAACTCCCCCAAAAGAGAAGCAGCCGCTCGCCCGCCCGCCCGCCCGGCCGAGCGCGCCTGTCCGTCAGCCCGTCGCCGTGGTAACGGGGCGGCGCCGGCTGCGGCGCGGGCCAATGAGGGCGGCCCGTCGTTTGGTCGCCATGGTGACGGGGTTGTTCCCGGGACCTGATGGCTTGACAGGTGCGTGACAATCCAGCTCTTCAAGCATGTACGCCAAAGGCAAGAGTAACACTGTACCTTCTGACAGCCAAGCCCGGGAAAAGTAAGTTTACCTCAGCTTTTACGGGGGAAACGACCCCGGATTCAACTCCGGCGGCTCCGGAATGGTATAGTGAGGTGTCGAACTCGGGTCTGTGGGGCTCCTGCGAAAAAATAAGTTCATTCTGAGACACACACACACACACACACACAGTTCACTCAGGACAAGAAGTCGCTGCTGTTCTCCCGGTACCAGTGCCACCGGGTGCAGGGCACACCGGGCACACCGGGTACAGGGCACACCGGGCACACCGGGTACAGGGCACACAGGGTACAGGGCACACCGGGCACACCGGGTACACCGGGTGCAGGGCACACCGGGTACAGGGCACACCGGGCACACCGGGTACAGGGTACACCGGGTACAGGGTACACCGGGTACAGGGCACACCGGGTACAGGGCACACCGGGTACAGGATGCTGCTGTGCGGGGGGTCACGGGAGTCACGTTGGGAGTATAAATACACGGTGGGGGGAACTCAGGGAGAAGTTGCACGGGTCCTCCTTGTGTGTTTTTGTTCCGCTGTTTGGCACTGTGTGATGGGTTTATTTACACTTTTGGAAGTCAGGGAGAGAGGGAGAGAGGGAGAGAGAGAGAGAGGTACTGCACTGAAGTGGAGGATGTAACTTAGTCCAGTCATTGTAAGTCACGGTAGAATCGGTGAGACCAGTGCACAATGGGAACCAAATGTCAGGAAAACCTCTCAGCAGTAACTGTTACTGGTGTTGTGTTTTGTGTGGCGGTGCCTCCTCGCCGGCAGTGCAGTATTTTAGTGGAGTTGGGGAGAAGTTGAGGTGTCTCTCTGTCTGGTGTGAGTGAGTGCACTGGGGATCGCTGGGTTGCGATGGCTGAGAGCCGGGCCGCCAGACTGGGGACCGGGGGGGAAAGTTGGTGACAACAGCACCGGATTGAAACGGTGTTTCCTGACATGTTCTGAGTGTGTCTTGAAGTCAGGACAGAACGAGCTGCTGCTGCTCTGTGCCAGAGACCACTTGAGCACAGGATGCTGTTCAGTGAACTAGAAAAGTCATGTTAGTAATGCGACAAGTAATAAAACACACACACACACACACACACACACACATATATATATATATATCACGTTTATTTGGTATAATTTGGCTTCTTATTTGTAGATCGCGATGCTTTCCTTCCAAGCCCAGGGAAACCTCTTTACGGTGCCTGGAAAGTAGTCTCGGATTGGGGAGTGCTCCTTGTTTTCAAACATCACGTTGCAGACGTTCAGAAATGTGTTTTATTTGTGGGCAAACAGCACCCGCAGTCTCGGTGACTTGAGCCGCCAAGTCTTGAAGTTGTGTTGAATTGGGTGTCTTGCAATGAGTGAGTGCCTTGTTATATTCCACGCTGCCGAGCAACTATGGAAGAAAATGAGTGGTTGTCCTCTGCTGTCTGCAACTTTTTAATTCAAATAAATAATAGCCATGTAGTCTCAATTGCTCGTTTGACTTGCACCTTAGTGTCTTATACTTTATGGGTTTGAAGTAACAACTTTGCTATTCATGTCGTGTACTAAAGTGCAACGCAAAATTACTAGAAATGTGGTGTCTGATTAAGAATAATGTAGCAGCATTATAAACATGCTTATGGTTTATTGCACGCTCATTTTCATTTGCTTGTTATCATTTTGGAAGTTGGGACAAAAGAGTTGTAAGTGTGGCATTCGTGCTCAACATTGCTGGGACTGTGCTGTACATACTTTGCAATTTAAAGTCGTAGTGATGCTGCTTATGAGAAACAACTTAAATATGGCCTCGGTTTTGCCACACTGCAATAAGTTTAATTCTATCAGGGCTGATCTTGGTTGGACTGTTTCGTTCTCTGCTTTATTCACTTAAATACATTTTAAAATGCATCAATCAGCAAAATATACATTCATCAGTAGTGTTCGTACGATGCAAAATCACACTTACTCCCATTTAATTTTCCACAAGACCTCACTCCAAATGAAGCACGATTTTATGTTCAGATATGTTTAGGTTTACATAAGCTATTACATTTACTTCTTCCAAATAAATATTATGCAACATTTCTGTGGAATTTATTTTTAGATTGGCTGTAATGTTATTCTGAGAGCTGTAATATTTCTCTTTCTGATGGTATTAATGGAAATGCCATTTTCTTTTCAAAACAGTAACATTTTTGTTAATTATAAATGTGGTTTAATTTGAAATTTGAAAAAATATTGATATCTTAAGGAAAATAGTAATTATATTTTTTTAAAAAGGAAATCTCCTTAAGAGAACATGGTAAAGAGCTTAGATTTTTAAACTTTCAGCAACTTACATGTGGACCCAAAAGCAACAACAACAACAACAACAAAATTACATTTGTATAGCGCCTTTCATGTCGGGAGGACGTCCTCTCAAGGCGCTGGACAGATAGAGTTATGGACCCGAGCTGAGGGTCTTATTTTATTTTATTTTGACCTACCAGTTAATGGAGATATAAATGATATGATATTTCATATTTATTCTCATAATATGGCCATATTTCACTAACAACTAAACACTTATGAACTTTCTGGTTACCTTTTAGTTTCGTGTGGGAGGAAAAAATCATATCAGATAGGCCTTTGTGACGTTATTTGTTTATAGTGTAATACCCAGCTTTGTGTTTAAATGACATTTGTTTTCGTAAATATAATTGAAACCCCAGCTTCCTCTGCATTTTTGTTTCAAAATTAAATAGCCATTGCAACATTTTAGAATGAGGGAAAGAGGAAACAGAAGGAAGAAAATCTGTATTACATTCGTTCTGTAGTTTGTAATGAGTTAATGTTTCTATATTTGTAAACAAAGATGCTCATGCACACTAGTTGTTTACATTTGCTCTGCAAGACTGGCTGCCATTCATAGTGACGATAACACAAGAGTTATGATGGCATTGCTGTGTCTGAGGAACATAGCACTCATGAAATTCATATCCTCTGGTCCATTGGTATAGAACAGTTGATTGTCTGAATAGGTATTCTGTCATGAAGTGAAATAGCCTAAAATTGTGGGTAGAATTTGGTTGTTTTAAATGCTGTTGGTCAGGCATTGCATCGACTAAATTGTCTGACCAGAATTTTGGAACCACGAGTTAACAAGAAAACATTATTGTTCCAAGATTAGCTGTTACACTGGCAGTCGGGACTGAGCTTTGGTCTTCTGTGTGCAAGTGAAAGTTAAAGAAGCTATCTATGTTTTTTTTCAAATCGATCTGCACAGAACAAGTTTAAATAGGAAAAAAATCTAATTTCTTTATGATGGGAGTTGAAAAGTCATGTTTTGCTTATTGCCTTTACATTAGCTCATCAATGTACAACACATAATACAAAATTACATTTGTATAGCGCCTTTCACGTGGGGAGGCCATCCCAAGGTGCTGGACAGTCAGAGATTTGGACCCGAGCAGGGGGCGTGGGTGATATTGAAATAAAAGTTGCTGCTTTATTCTTTGAACCAACCAAAATTATGAATGCCATAAAGAAACATATCGATGCAATATACATTTCACGTGTGTCATTGAAATATGGTGTAAATCTGGTGATCAGACATTTTGTGTGGCATTCAGTGACATGAAGCTATCTAGGCCGTAGATTTCTGCAGGTATATTGTAAACCCCTGACTATGCCGTGGCTGAATTTCTAAGTTGTTGCCATTACTTGAAATGGCCTAGTGCTCAACCAGCTCAGTAGGAGGAGGAGTTTTATTTGTACACTCCTATACTCTTATTTTGGATTGTTTGCCTGACAATGCGTTTAAAATGGTGGCTTCAAAACTTTTAGAGGTGCTGTTCGAGTAGAATATATTTTGCAATCCAAAATGTATTGGTATATCTTGGTGTGCAACCTGCTCTCTGTGACATTCATTGAAGTAGGACAAGAAATGGCATTGCAACTCTCAGGTTTCCACAGCCAACAATTTAAAGTGTAAAGCACTTGTGAATGAATGGGTAACAGGCATGAATAAATGTAAAGATGACTGGGTGTATAATGTTTTAAAATTAGGAGGTCATTTAGATGAATGGAATTTCTGTTTTAAGTTTTGGATTGTGAATTTGGTTAAGCAGGAATACATGGGCTTGAGATTGAGTTAAGCGTACAAAAGAGTTATCTTAAGTAGTTGAACGTTACAGGGAAAGGCCCTTGCAAATCATTGTAAAAAGGTACTTGTAAATGATTGTAAAGGGGTTTGTTCCACTGTAATGTGGTTTACTTTATTGAATGTGAAAGTGTACACAGTAGCAATGGTTATGAGTTTAGGTCAGTGGTCCATAATGTATTGAATACAGTGCATGAAATTATTTTGTAAAGTTGTAGAAGTCATTGTAGATTACAATTTGCATTGTTCAGTGGGTTGTACTCTTGTATCTGCTGAAAATGACACACATAAAATGTTTTTTTGGAACTAAAGTGAAACTTGTTCATGTAGTTTTATTGGGGATCTTTGCAGAGACTGTACAAAATACAATGTGAACTTATTACCTACTCCCCACTTGTATTCTACAGTGTCAGTATGGATAAAATACCTGTGATACAGCTTCGTATTGTAACACTTAAAATATTTTTTTAAGATAACACTTGTTATAGCTGTGTTTTCAATCAATAAATAGGTTTGAAAAGCACTTTGGGGGATGGTGTGGGGGAGAGAAAAAGTGCAAATTTTTATTCCACGTGGCTTCTAGTCTAGTTAGGCAGTAACTAGTCTGAACCCTAATTGGGTAGTGAAGAGAGGGGATTCATATTTTCAAAACAAAGTCAGATTTCAATTACTGGTTAACTCTTATTTTAAAACAATTGTAACAGCACTCCATGGTAATCTACCAATATTTTATTATCTACATAAATTTATGATATCTTAGAGAGAAAGCCCACTGATGTAATTGGAAGAGAGAGTTCAGCTGTTGCTTTGGCGTTATTTTGCTTCTCTTAAGGTTACCATTGTCTCTGTAGGAATTAACTTTTCTCTTCAAGAACAGTGACAGCAATATATATCTAGAGATTTTAGATTATGTTCCCTGTCTTTGAAAGCAATAATTGGTGATATAAATAGTATGAGTTACAACAATTGTGGTGGAAGCAATCATAGGATGCTGTATCATAGGACTAATACTGGGATAGATTTGGGAAAAATGGTATCGTAACTAAGTTACATAGACTAGGAAGATTGTATGAGTTATCCCTGGTACTTGCACAGTTAGTTCAAGTCAATTGGCCTGTTGTGCCCTGGGCACTCAAGAAAAAAATAGCCAATATTACTGTTCTTGATCCAGTCACTTGTGATTGAAAGTCAGATGAGGACAGGATTATGTTTGGCTGTGATTGGCATATAGAGTTGAATAGGCTGCTGACACCTAACTGCTGTATCGAGGCTCACACATGAACTCACTTGGATGACTTACTATCGGGTAGCTGGTACTTGCGGAACTGTGTCACAGTGTGAAATAGCTCCTATTGGTAAAGGAGGGGAGAAGATTGGAATAGAAAAAAATGATTGTAACTGTATTAGTGTGCAGTATTCATGGGTGTTCGTTTTGTTTCAGTTACCATTTAGGCTTCAGCATTCATGAGGATAACTTTTTCCAATGTTGAATCCCAGGAACTGTGTTGAATATTCTCAAACTCCAAAAGCGCTATATCCTATGTATTGCTTTAAAATTGATATCTAGTTTACAGTAACGTTTTAGATTTCAGCAAATTCTTGCATTTCTGTAGATTTAAATACGTAATTAATATGCTGAAAACGGAGATAGTATAGTTAGAAAAAATATAAATATAGGAACATATATGCTTTAAAGAGAGCTGCTTTAAAAGTCTCTTTATTTTCCTCTGTACTTTATTTCTACTAGTACATTCTTTTAAATGTGGCGTTCCTTTAGAGATTTACAGATGTTAATGTGAAAACTGAAGCAGATGTGCAAGTTAAATCTGTCAGCATTTGAATTGAATGCCTTGCAAGATTCTAGACAGTATTTGATTTGGACTTACTGTAGTTGCAATTAGTCCTGCAACCATAAGACATCCTTCTGGGAGTACAGTGCTTTTCCCAGGAAGGGCAACCAACAACCTAGCCACTGGAGACATTGCAATCCATTTTACGAGCAGTGTTAATGCATCATTTTGTGCATCAAGTGTAGTCTGTTGAAAGTAGATATTTTGCAGTCCATCTTAATTGATATTATGCTTTTCCCTAAAATATATATATTATATGTAATACTGAGTTTGATTTATTTTTACATTTTATAAATTTAAAGTTCTAGTCTCTGTGACATAGGGGAGAGCAATGAGGCTGATCCTTGTTGGACTGAGGAGCTATGAGGAATGATTAGATAACTTAGACGTTTTAGCTTTGAATTAAAACGTCTCAGAAGGAATCTTTAACAGGGTTGAGAATTAAACATTGAACAATACTTGCAGATTTTGCTATAATAACAACTTGCACTTATATAATGACCCGTCATGCAAGGTAGTGTTGTGGAATGCTTAGCAAAGACGCGGCTTGACTCAAGCCGGGGAGATAGGGGAGGTGACCATAGGCATGATCAAAGGGGAAGGTCTTCAGGTGTGATCTGAAGATAGGCAAAGAGGAGGCAAGGTGGAAGGATTGAGGCAGGGTATAGCAGAGTTTTGGGGCATAATGGCTGATGTCAGGATATTGACTATTTAAGAAATAGCTGGATGCTTTAACGAGAAGATGATACTTTGCAAGTTAAAGTGGACTGAGTTGCCTGGACATTACAATGGGGTTTAAGCCCCAATATTCATTACAGGTGTTGTAAATAGCAACCCACAAATCAGCAATGTCACATTTCAGACTCCATTATATGTATCCTTACAATACAATACAAAATTACTCTTGTAAAGCGTCTTTCACGTTGGGCGGACGTCCCAAGTCGCTGGACAGTCAGGGATTTGGACCCGAGCGTGGGATCAGGGAGCGTGGAGGGCAGGAAGGACATGAGGATGGCCAAAGATGCAGTTGAAGAGGAAGGTCTTGAGATGTGCCTTGAAGGAGGCAAGGGAGGGAGACAGACGAAGGGAGTGTGGGATGGAGTTCCAAAGGGTGGGGGCAGAGAGGCTGAAGGCTCGACTGCCGATGGTGGGGTGGGCTGGGTAGCGGACATGGAGCAGGCCGGAGCCTGCTGAGCGCAGAGAGCGGACAGATTGATATGGGGTTAGCAGGTCAGAGGTAGGAAGGGGCAAGACCGTGGAGGGCCTTGAAGGTGAGGACGAGGATTTTAAACTCTTATCTTCTGGGGAGCCAGTGGAGCTGGGCGAAGATGGGAATGATTGGGTCACACAGCCTGATGCAGGAGAGGAACACAAGCTGCAGAGATCTGCATGATCTGCAGCTTGCAGAGGGAAGAGTTGGGAAGGCTGACAAGCAGGGAGTTGGCTTAGTATAGCCTAGATGTGATGAACGGGTGAACAAGGGTTTTGGTGGCCTGAGGAGTGAGGCAGTGGCGAAGCTGGTGATGATGCAGAGGTGGGGGAAGGCAGAGCAGGTCATGGCATGGAGGTGGGGTAGAAAGAATAGTTGAGGGTCAAATAAGACCCAAGGTTCTGGTCTGGCACAGTGAGGTGGAGCGTGCATCCTTAGGTAAAATTGGGAGTCTTAGCAACACCAATTTGGATTTTTTTTCATCAGGACTGTATGGAAATTCTAGGTCTTCGAAGGTATAGCAAGCCAGGAATAAAATTTTTTATATTCATGGCTTTTCCTAGAAATTAAGTTCATTCTCCCAAATCCATGAACATTTGGGAATTTCCCCTTGGCAATGTCAACAGCAACTGCTGTGACAAATTCCCATGTGATGGAGTCCATTGGGAATGTATAAAATCTGTTGGTTGCATGGAGGGAAGAGTGGAAAAGAGTTGCCAGTAGCAAGAACGACTGCTTCTTATAAACGTTTGAATCTTTTGTACTCCATCCATTTTTGTACTTGTACTCCATTCGAAGATTCAAGAGCTGTAAGTGCTGGAGCATTTGTGAGATTTGTGTTTTCTTAGCAGTTTGTGACATTCGCTCGCAAATCATTTTTTTGTTGTTGTTGAATTTAAAAGGACGAGAAAGCATTTTATAGCACACTTATCACTTCGTACGGTCTCAAAGCATTTCATAAGCGACAATAGTCAAGTCTAGTGACCATTTTTGTATGCAGCCATTTCACGACCATTGCGCCACAAGCATCCATGAGGTATATAATAATAATATATATATAATAATAATAATAATCCTTGCATTTGATATAGGGCCTTATCACGTCTTCTAGACATCTCAAAGCTTTTCACAGAATATACTGTAAGTGAATTGACTGTGTATTTTCTGGGTGAATTATATGACCAATTATCTGGAGGATAATTGGTCTTGTCTTATCTCGTCTTGTCTCGAAGACATGATAAGGCGCTATATCAAATGCAAGGATTATTATTGGCTGGGATAACTACTTTCTCTTTTTGCATATTGGATCAAGGGATCTTTTAACACTCATTTAAACAACAAAATTACATTTGTATGGCACCTTTCACATCGGGAGGACGTCCCAAGGCGCTGGACAATCAGTGTTTTGGACCCAAGCTGGGGGTCGGGATTGGGGAGGGTGGGGAGCAGGGGGGAAGAAGGGTGACCGAAAGCACAGTCAAAGAGGAGGGTCTTGAGATGAATTTTGAAGGAGGCAAGAGAGGGGGTGAGGTGGAGGGACTGCGGGATGGAGTTCCAGAGGGTGGGAGCAGAGTGGCTGAAGGCCCGCCCGCCAATGGTGGGGCGGGTGAGGCGGGGGACGTGAGGCAGACCAGAACCCACTGAGCGGACAGAGCAGGCAGGTTAATAAGGGTTAGGAGGTCGCAGAGGTACGGGGGAGCAAGGCCATGGAAAGCTTTGAAAGTGAGATCCAGGATTTTGCGGGGTATGAAGGACAATTGAGGGCCGAACAGGACACCGAGGTTCCTTAATGGTTCCGTGCTATGTAGAGCGCTTCCACGGAGGGAGGTGCTGTCAGCGCCTGAGGTATGGAGGCGTTGATGGGAGCTACGCAGGAGGGCCTCAGTCTTGTTAACATTCAACTGCAGGAAGTTAACTCTCAAACAGGCATGAGGCACTTTAGTTTAACAACCAAAAGGCAGCATCTCCAACAAGGAAGTCTTCTGCCGTCTGCACTGGAGTGTCAGCCTGCATAATGAGTTTAAGTCCCAATATGGGGCTTGACCTCGTAACCTTCTGACCCAGAGGCAAAAGTGAGCTAAACTGACACAATTGAAGGCAAAGTGAGTCCAGAAAAAGCTTTTTTATGTAAGTTTTAAATGGGTGGGAAGCAGGTTACAACATTTGTTGGCGTTCTTTTTCAATGTGATAACATTGTAATTTTTGCAAGTCTGATAGTTTAACAGCACTTCTAGAAATATTACAGATAAACTGGAACAAGGGACACTGACTCAAGATTAGAAGAGAGAAGGTGAACGAACAGTTCATATTTAATTATTTTATATGAAGACTGGTGAATATGTGGACTAGACTGTCCATCCAGGGAGGTGTTGGAGACAGATTGTGTCAGCAAATTCAAGAGGGAATTTGATAGCTATCCAGTGAAGAATTTGATTGAGCAGTATGTGAGATAGAGTAGTTTAGGATTTTTTTTTAAAAAACAATACATTTTGACCAACCATAATTCTGTTTTCTAGCCCTGTGCATTCCGATGAAAAAGCATTCAAATGCGTTGAAATCTTTTCTTTGTGGGCTCTGGCCTGCTTCACGTCACATGGGTAATACAGCCATTTGTTTAAAAAAAGTAGTAGAAAATGTCTGAGAAGTAGTTTCTCAGTGGTACCTGACGAGATCAGAAAAAGTTAAGAAAAATTCTCAAATACGTTTAGCGCGTCAGCTTGGCCTCGTGGTAGCACTCTGGCCACTGAGTCAGAAAGTTGTGGTTCAGCGCTTTGGGACATCCTCCCTATGTGAAAGGCACTCTCTAAATGTAATTTTGTTGTTGTTATTCAGGCCCCATTCGGGATTCGGAATCACATTGTATAAGATGACACTCCAATGCAGTGCTGGGGGTTTGTTGCATTGCTGGTGCTGCCGTCCTACTATGTATATGACTATAATAAATAAAATGCCTTGGGATGACCTCCCGATCTGAAAGGCGCTGCATAAATGTAATTTTGTATTTTTGCACTGTATCGTGTATTGAACAATACTCTCCAGTCTATAGTTTGATGGAACTTATTCGCTATTAATGTTGCAGAATAAATTTAATTTAAATTTAATGTACATTAAACATTAAACAGATTTAAAAATATTTTTTCAAAAAACCTTTTGGGCTTCAGAATGAACCTTTGCTAAATTATTCCTGCCCAATCATAGGTATATTACTGCATTGAGTTAAGATAATAATAATCCTATTTGATGGCTTTAATGTCGGGAGCTCGTTTCAAAGCACTTCACAGAATATACACCGGTGAATGTATTTTGTAGGCAAGTGCAGCAGCCAATTGTCCCATAAACAGCTATTAAGTAAATTAACAATTTTATTTGGGGGATTGTTGACGGGGACAGCAGGATAAACTCCCTTCTCTTTATGAATAATGCCAATGGATCTTTAATCTTTTCTTTAATCTGAATAGGCAGATGGAATTTTGGTTTAAAGTCTCATTCTGAAGGAAGGAATATCCAACAAGACAGCACACTCTCCATCGCTTCATTGGATTGTCAGCCTGGACTATATGCGTTCAAAGTCCTGATGTGGAGCTTGAACCGAGAGCCTTCAGACTTAGCTACAAGAGTGCTAACAACTGATCCAGGCTGATATATTAAGTCGAGTATGCAATGCTTTTTTCCACCTCTAAACAATTCTACAATTTAAAAAAACAGGTTAATTCATTCCATTACTAGCGCAGATTCTGTATGATATACTGCATGTTTCTGATTATGATATCTGATTATTATTTTATCTCATAAACAGAAAAAATGCACCTATTCAATTCGGAGAAATAGACAAACCTTTAACGAAGGGAGAAGTCAGTGTATGTTGTAAAGCTTTGTTGCCTACATGGATCACAATTAATTTTCTTGGCTATTGTATTTTCAAAATGTGTTCCTAGCATATACAGATATGGAACAACAATAGCACTTGTTTAGCGCCCTCCACGCAGGGTAGCATCTCAAAGCGCTTAACAGTGGCGGAGCCTGACTCTGAGCCAGAGTGGGTGGGGGGGATTGTGGCCATAAGCACGGTTGAAGAGGAACTTTTCAGGCGGGACTTGAAAAATGGGAGAGAAGGGGAAAGGTAGAGAGATTAAGAGAGAATAGAGAATGTTCCAAAGTTTTGGGTCGTAGTGGCTGAAAGCGCCACCTCCTATGGTGGGGCGGAGGGTGCGAGTGATGAGCAGGAGGCCGGTGCCAGTTGAGCGGAGGCGCCGGGTGGTGGATTCGGTGTGTGGAGGTCGGAAAGGTAGAGAGGTGCCAGAGAGTGAAGGGATTTGAACACGAGTATGAGGATCTTGGAAGTTGATCCATTCGGTGATGGGGAGTCAGTGAAGCCTGGCCAGAACTGGTGAGATGTGGGTATGGAGTTTGGTCCTCCGGGTAAGTATGTGGGCGGCAGAGTTCTGAATCAGCTGGATTTTTTGAACAGTGGAAGTGGGCAGACAGGGGAAGAGTACATTTGAGTAATTCAGGCAGGAGCTGAGAAGGCTAATGCCATGTTGGCGTTCGTTGCAAAAGGGTTAGAGTACAAGAGTAGGGAAGTCTTGCTGCAGTTGTATAAGGCCTTGGTGAGACCGCACCTAGAATATTGTGTGCAGTTTTGGTCTCCTTATTTAAGAAAGGACATACTCGCCTTAGAGGGAGTGCAGCGTAGATTCACTCGTTTGGTTCCTGGGATGAGGGGGTTAACCTATGAGGATAGGTTGAGTAAACTAGGCCTATATTCTCTAGAATATAGAAGAATTAGAGGTGATTTTATAGAAACCTATAAGATTTTTAAGGGTCTTGACAGGGTAGATGCCGTGAGACTGTTTCTCCTGGTTGGAGAATCTAAAACTTGGGGTCATAGTCTCAAGATTAAGGGTCAGTCTTTTCGCACTGAGATGAGGAAACATTTCGTCACTCAGAGGGTAGTGAATTTGTGGAATTCTGTACCCTAGAAGGTTGTAGATGTTCAGTCCTTGTAGAACATATTCAAGACTGAGATTGATAGATTTCCAAAGGATAGAGGGATTAAGGGACATGGGGATAGGTCAGGTAAATGGAATTAGGTTAGAAGATCAGCCATGATCTTATTAAATGGTGGGGCAGACTCGAGGGGCCGAATGCCCTACTCTCGGAAGAGAGATCCAGGAGGATGAGAAGGCAGAGGGATCCCTGGTCACAGATAGAGATGACATAGTTTGTGACTTGACAAGCGCTGTCTCTGTGCTGTGGGCAGGGCGAAAACCAGACTGCAGGGGCTCAAGGAGGGAATGGAGGGAGAAGTGTGACTGAAGTTGACCTGCAACAATGCGTTCCAGGACTTTGGCAAGGAAGGGTTTTTTCAGGAGGGGTGTGATAACAGCGGTTTTCAGGGGGAGTGGAACAGAGCCTGAGGAGAGAGACTGGTTGACTGTGTCGGCCAGCAGGGTGGAGAGGAGGGGGAGTTGAGTGATCAGCAGCTGGGTGGGGAGGAGGTCGAGTCCGTAGGTGGTGAAGTTCATCCAGGTGATTGTGGTTGAGAGGGAGAAATGTGGGGCAAAGAAGTGTAAGGAGGGGGTAGTGGCAGGAGCCATGGCGGAGGGAGGAAGCGGGGTGGATAGTCTGGGTGTCGTGGAAGGGGACATTGGGGTGGAAGGGTGGGAGTACGATGCAGCCAAGCAGATGTTTTCAATCTTTGAGGCGAAGAAGTCTAGGACCTCTTCGCACTTGGCGTTTGATGTGAGGATAGAAGGGGCTTGAGGGGGTGCACAGAGGAGGTGATGGAGAACAGTGTCTTTGGTTTGTTGTTTGCCTCCAGGATGACTTTGGAGTAAAAGTCAGTTTTGGCCTGTGAAAGAGAGAGGGGGTAGGTGTGGAGGCGCTCGAGCCACAGCTGGCGGTGAATCGTGAGGCTAGATTTCTGGCATCTGCGCTCGAGCGTCCGGGTTTGTGTTTGAGTGAGCGGAGATGACTGTTATACCAGGGGAGCAGTTGGGTTTGGATACAACCCTGGATTTCAGGTGAGCCAGGGAATTGAAGGTTGTGGAGAGACGGTCGTTCAGCAGCTTGACAACTGCATTACTGGCTGCTGTGGGTGGAGGACCAGAGGGAGAGGAGGTCTGAGGAAGAAATGTCATTTGTAAGAGACTCAGGCGAGAAGCTTTTTCCAGGGGCGGAAAAAAATGGTGGAGGGCTTAGAAGATGGGAGGGGGATGCAGGAGGAGAGGGAGATGAGGAAGTGGTCCAAGATGGCCTTGTCCGTGATAGACTGGTTGGAAATGTCAAGGCCATATGTGATGACGAGGTCGAGGGAGTGGCCATGGTTGTGGATCTGCGAGTTGATGTGGAGGGTGAGGTTTAGGGAGGAGAGGAGGGCAGTGAAATCCGAGGAGGTGGTCCAAGGGGAGTTTAGATGGAGGTTGAAATCACCCATTGTGAGCAGGTGTTCGGTGCAGAGGAACAGGGATGAGAGGAGAGAGGAGATATCAGTGAGGGAGGAGCCAGGAGGTTTTACGGGGGGCAGTAAACTAGGAGGATTTTGAGGGATAGAGAGGAGGGATGGTAGAGGGTGAGGTGTTCAAAGCAGGAGAATCAGCCAGAGGAATAGGGGGATAGTCCAAGGGAAGCTTGGGAAATGAGGGCCACCCCGCTGCCACATTGGTTTGGGCGGGATGTGTGGTGAAACGTTGGTGCAGGGAGAGTGCGCGATGGGTCAGTTGGGGTGGCTGCTCTGGGACAACCAACGCCAGAAGCCACGATGGGCCTGGCTGTAGTAGAGGGAGGTAATGGTGAGGTCTAGGAGAGACAGAAGGTGAGGAGGGCAGTGGGAGAGAAGGACAGAGTGGGAGTAGTGGAGCATGTGGGATAGGAGCAGGAACATTTTCAGGGGTAGCATCTCGGGTCGGGGTGGCAGCCAAAATGCGGGCCCAGAGACCGGGAGCGAGCGATCAACGGGGCAGCATCAGTCTGCGGGCAACAGGAGACAACTCAGGAGGGGATACTTTTAAGAGTATCCCATTAAGTTTTTAGGCTTCACTTTTAAAATGTAACTAACTACTATCAATGTGAAATTTGTGAGGAACTGGATTTAATAATAGAATCTGTTGATTGCTTTAAGCATGTATTATATTATGATGCGACTTACACATCAGTGTGATTTATCCACAGTAGTACATGCAACATATTTATGTAGTAAATAATAATAATAATATTCCTTACATTTCATACAGCGCCTTATCATGTCTTCTAGACATCTCAAGGGGCTTCACGGAATACACTGTAAAGTGAATCGACTGTATGTTTTGTGGGCAAAACATAAAGGTGAAACTGCTATGTATTTGGAAATCAGGATTCCAAAAGAATATGTGTCGACTATTGGAAATTGTCTTTGTCCATTTGGAGAATAGCTATTTTGATGTGGCAAACTTTAAATCATTAAAACATTAAAGATTCATTAAATAAAGCAGCTTCATAACTATAAAACCAAGACGTTTTAGAAGTGGGTGTTTCTTTTGGTAAATTAACCAAGAATGAAAACATTTTCAGATTAAGATAAAGTTTTTTTTAAAAAGTCGTAAGATGGTTGAGGATACTGCTGAAAATATTTGAGATGCAAACAATATTATACTGTAGTACATGGATTCTAACATGCTGTCTCAGTGAACCAATGCAGTTATATTTTGAAGAAACATCATAAGCGACCTTTTAAAATTAGTCTGTTCCTTCACAAGTTCACGTTTGTAACAAACCATTTTTCCAGTCATGTTTTGGTCAGCCTGGTGGCTGACACTTTTGGTAATTCATCATGCTTAAGAATGTCTAAACTAGAGTTTCACATATGTATGCCGCCCACTCATGGAAACTTCCCAGTGTTTGCAGGGGAATGTGCACTCTCTCACAAGGGACTCACCTTGCTTACCTACTTCCAGAGAGTATTAGCTGCAAGTTGGCGAGAGCCAAGACTTGGGAACCCCAGAGTGTGCATTGGGGTACTGCTGGAGTTCAACCAACAAAAGAAAAGCTTCCGACTGCTTGTTCAGCTGGGACCACCCTACCCATCTTTGTAGGATTCACAGAAGCCAAATGAAAGTATCCTGCCCCAGTGAATGGTCTGCCCCTCCAAGCCATGACATGGGCCAGACTGGCTGGTCTCTTATCAGTAGAGCCTTGGAGTACTATGGACACGTCTAGCTCGATAACTGAACTCCCAAGACGGCCATAGAGGGATGACTAGATTCTGACATTTTGTTGCCAAGCACATCACCTTTGAGACAACTCAGCTCTGAGGAGACCCTGCTTATTCCCCCCTCCTCTCCGTGGAGGATAGCCACTAGCTAGTCATTCATGCACAATGATGCTTTACCTAACGCAGGCTATTTATTTATGAAATTTCACTAGATAGTAAGGTATTTTGATGGTTAGATTATTTTCCTGTTTTACATTTAAATTCATTGGATATTTTTGCATATTGTATTTGTAGTTTTGCAAGATTGTACTTGTCATGTTTCAATATCATTGGATAAGGAACATATCCTATTCTTGTTTTTTTTTATCATAGTTTGTATGACAAATTTGGTTCGTTCCATTCTCATTGTGCTTGGCCTCTTGATTTTTCTGAGGGAATAGAATCAGATAAATCACAACTAAATCTACCTGTCACAATAAACTAAAGGCTCCAAATCGTTGTGTCCTATTTTTACAATAACTGGCAAACCATTTGTCAAAATGCTAATATACCTTTTGAAAATGATGGAGGTTCCTTGATCTGTGGCAGTGTGTCATGCAATATTCATTGTGGGAGGATCCTAATTAAGTATTAGCAGGTGAAGGGTGGCAAATATGTTTTGTAAAAACTTAGTTGTAATGTTTTCGAGCAGTTATCTGCTGGCATTGATAAATCACAAGTGCCTTTTTCCACATATATTTCCATTGTGGAACTGCAACATTTCTCTCTATTGGAAGTTTCAAAGTATTAGCTGACTACATTGCATTAATAAATTATCAGCTCCCTACTCCAGTGGCATAAAAAATTTATGTTGTTTCTGCATTGATAATATTTTGATTATTTTGTACTTCAGTAGCAGAAATATTAAGTTTAAAATGTTGTTTTGATTTGTTGGCAAATGCTTTGATATCCCCCCACCTATTTTCCATCACATGAGGGACGCCATATAAATGCAAGTTGTTCTTGTTTTTATGATTTTTTTCAGGATTAGGAAGCAACCAGTCTCCCTCCCCAGAAGACAAAATTAGAAAATATTTGTGGAAATTGGAATTTCTTGTGATTAGATATAGAAAATATTGCACATAAATATTACAGAAAGTTGTGCAGCAGCTGAAAGAGAGATACATTAAAGTTGTGGGTGTTACCCTTCATCAGAACTCGTACCTTTTTTATCTTTGTAATACTGATCGACATGCTGTGCATATTATTGCTTTTCTGATTTCCAGCATTCATGTCTTTTCTTTTGATCTCTGTAATTTGGTGACTTGTGTTAATTTCAGTAAATGGCAAGGAATAGTTTGCTTTACTTTCCGAAATAATGCATGGAACAACTAATGAATCCAAAATGTAATCTTTTAACAATGATGTTAACACAGATTAGGTCAATGTAAACTCATTATTATTTTTAATTGAATCTGTTTGAGTTTTGCAAGTTTGATTTGGTGCAATACAGGTTACAGATAGCTGCAGAGCATATAAAAAAAATCTTATATGGTTTGATCACATTATGCATTGGGGGGGGTTAGAAACAGTAAGGTGCTTGTCGGGTGGAGAGAGGCTTAGCCAAGCAGGTTCAGTGAATTATACTAATAATAATCTTTACATTTGATATACTGCCTTCCACATTGAGATGACGTTCCAAAGCCCTTCAAGGATATACTGTAAGGTGCAGTGACTGCGTGTTTTGTGGGTGAACTTGGCAGCCAATTTTGCGCATTGCAACGTCCCGCAAACAGTCCTGAAGTGAATGACAAGTATTATTTGTGGAATTGTGGCCAAAACACCAGGAGAAACTCCCTTTTTTCGAGCAGTGCAATAGAATTTTTTTTGACATCCTGAGCAGGCAGATGGGACCTGGATTTAATAACTCATCTGAAGGATGCCACCTCCAACACTACAGCATGCTTTCAGCACTGCATTGGAGTGTCATCTTAGACTGTATGAGTTCCATGTGCCGATGTGGGGCTTGAACCCACAACCTTCTGACACAGAGGTGAAAGTGCTTCCAACTTTGCCAGCTGATACATGTGTGTGGATGTGTGTGTGTGAGAGACGGGGTTCTATGATTATCGGTCATTCATGTATTGTGTTGGGTGGCTGGGATGGAGTGGGGCAGCAATAAGGGAACCGTACTTGCAGCCCTTTCCCTTTCTCCAGGCGAATCCTATGAATCACCGATTTGATGGGTTTCATTATTTGTTGTAGAGATGTCTGTGCTACATCTTTGGATCGCACCATCTCCCAACTAGATGTGCCTGCCTCAGAAGTGGCTTGCCCTGTTTTGGTAGCAGAACCAATAATCATGGTGTGTGGTTTGGAGAGGATGGTGAAGTACATTGTAGCTTTTAGTAGCTTCCAGAAACTCCACCCAGAAGGCAGTAGCTAGGGACACAAATAATGTCGGATGACACCCAAAACCACCCTCCACCACTTTACCTCTTGATTCTAAGTCCATCTTATGTTATGTTTGCTTGTCTGTCAGACAGAGTCCTAAGTGCCTGTGGGACTCTCATTACAACCTAACCAATGTGTTGTAAAATTGTACTATCACTTCCTTTCAATGCTATATTCTGCATGTACAAAACCCAGATTCCCTTTTTCTTTTTTAAGGCCTTTCTTACCTGCTTTTCCGCCTTTAAAGATCAAGGTGCACTCCTATAGATGCACTTATGTTCCTCAACAACATTGTTGAATCATAGAAATTACAGCATAGGAGGTCATTTGGTCCATCGAGCCTAAACTGTTCCATTAGAGCTAGCTATTCTAATCTGAGAGTATACTTCCTTTCTTTGTTCTTTTTCCCAAAATATATGACTTCACATTTCCCAACATGAAGCTGCATCTGTCATCTATCTGCCCACTCATTGTGCACTTACTGGTGCCTTGAGGTCCTTGCTTATTCCTGTGTTTAATGCTTTTAAACGGATGTTCTGAATTAGACATGTTGCCCTCAGACCATTATTCCTGTTTGTAATGTTACTAGTTAGATTCTATAACCTACTAGAAAAACCTTCAAAAATACAGTCACTACAATTTACAGTGAATTCTGTGAAGCGTAGGTGTTCTCCCAACATGAAAGGGACCATATAAAATGTAAGAGTTATTACTATTTTAAATAAATACAATTTTTATTTGTGGGAATTTAATTAAAATTTGCTTAATACTTTTGTCACAAAATGAACCCCCTCCCAATCCTTCAACTGTACATCCACCCCTGCTATCCCTTTAGATATAAATGTTAGTTCACTTCTTAAAATATGCATATATACATAACACAGAGATTGTAAGTGCTCTGGGACGTCGGCCGACGTGGAGGGCGTTATACAAATGCAAGTTATTGTTGTTGTAGTTTAGATATTACGTTATCTTCAAATAATCAGTGCTGCTGAGGGTGAACTACATTAATTTTAACTGTTCCCTTACACAGTATAGTTGTCTAAAAATGGTGTGCAATGTGATCATTTATGCCTCATAATTGGGAGATAGAGTGGTCAGACAGATTAATCGTTTATGTACTGTCATCAGCAGGTTTTCCTATTTGAATGCTACAATTTTAATGCTGACTTAGAGACTTTGCTTTGACTGGACACTGCGCAGAGATTCTGCGTTTCATGCCTTTCTTTAGTTTTATTTATAGTTACTGAAAGCTTTTCTCGTGCACAATTGATTCCCTTTGACTTTAATATCTTGTTTCATAAACACATCTGTGCTGTTTTCAAAAAGTGTCTTAACACTAGAATGGTGTTTGACAAACCTAAAAAAAGTCTCTCTCTGATGATTGTGGGCATCCTAAGTAAAATGGCTCACCTCTCTTTGATGATTGTGGATATCCTATTAAATATATTTGTCTCATTCCAATTTGATGTGACTTAAAGCTACTCATATTTTTGCCCCCGACACAGACAGCATTAAATTAAAGTTACACTTGGATATGTTGCAAACATGATGCTTGGGCACTTTCCGAAAGTTACGGTTAAGAGATGTAACAGATATATCCTGCATTTAAACTCCTGCTCTGACTCGAGTGTGCTATTTCAATAGAATATGCAATATCTGCCCACAAAAACGTCACCCCACTCATTCTACCCAGAGAAAAGCTCTTCATTGATATTCCTCGATTCAAGCAGAAAGTCTGGATTATTCATTCTGATCACACTGGCACAGGAGTATACCATTTGACTTGTCTGATCTGCATTTTATTTGCCTTTACAGCTCTTTATCTTTTTTAATGTACTTACACATGTCTACTACTCAAACCTGGTTTCCGTCACTCCATATATAACATTGTTTCTTGTTCATCTCATCTCAGTCTGCAATATCCCTATATACTCCAATACCAATCATGGTTTTCAGTTAGGAGTATTAGGAGTATTTAGAGTTGGAAAGGGTGAATCAGGACAGATACCCAAAGAGTAACTATCATCAAGTACAGGTTGTCAGGAAGGGTGCCTGGTCCCATTTTTTTAAAAAAGCTTGATGCTGTGATGGGAGGACAGGAGAGTGGGTATTTTGGAAGGATAAGATTGGACTGGCCAAAGGACATTTTTTAAATAAAAACTATTCTTGTGATCTTGTAATCTTATGAGCATTAACCCAATCTCTTTTGCCTCAATACAATATTTACTGACAGTGAAACCTAGTCTTTTCTCGGTAAGAGGAAGGAAGGGAATAATAATAATCCTTGCATTTGATATAGCACCTTATCATGTCGTTGAGATCTCAATGCCCTTCATAGGATATACTGTAAAGTGCAATGACTGTGTATTTTATTGATTGAACGCAGCAACCAGTTATACACAGCAATGCCTCACAAACAACCATGGAGTGAGGGACCAATTTTATTTTGGGGATTGTTGGCCAGGATAACGGGAGAAACTCCCTTCTCTTTTCAAATAGTGCCATGGGATCTTTAACATCCACCTGAACAGGGAGATGCGACTTTGGTTTAATGTCTCACAGGATTCACAATGTAAGACCCGTACAGACCTATTTGGAGTGTCCCCTTAGACTATGTGTGTTCAAGTCCCGATGTGGGATTTGAATCCACAACCTTCCAACTCAGAAGAGAGAGTGCTAACGCTAAGCCAGTTGACGTGAAGATGATTGTAACAGCTGTGGTTCTATATCTGGCACTGTGGTGTTCTGCCTTTTTAAAAGCCTTTTTATCGACCAAAAGTAACAAAACATTGGGTAGCATGTCTGAATCATTTCTTAATGTAGCATTGTAATCAACGTCATTGCATGATGCATCCTGGAGTATGCGATTCAGAGCCAATTATAGTGCATACTGACGTCTGCAAAACTGCATTATTTGTTCCAGTCTTGGATAGCTGAAAGGTTACAGTTCGTATTGAGGACTGGATTTGGGCAGAATTCAAGTAGAGAATTTGGCTCTGTACATAAGTACAACATTTAAAAAAAATTCTTGCCTGCAACTGATAATAAAGAAGAAAATCAACATTTCTAGAATTATGTTTTTTACCTTGAGATGAAATTGACGTATTAGTATAATTAGATTACATTGTCATTGCTATCTTAGTGTTTTGCTTTTTCAATTCATGTGTTATTTGCTTCCAACTTTTTCTCATAGTTTCTTGCTGCTACTCCTGGTTTGTTGTCTGCAGGAGAATCCCATCTGTTTTCCGAGGACATCTGCCACAATAACCTGTTCAGATAGAAAAAAACGTTCATTTTTTTAATACTCTGTATTGCTCAAAGAAAATATTACTTAATGCAATCACTCTGTATTTATTTAATTTTTTTTAAGATCAGAATTTAATAATATAATAATATAATAATAATCCTTGCATTTGATACAGCGCCTATCACTAGAAGACGTGAAAAATGCTATATCAAATGCAAGGATTTTTATTATCACGTCATTGAGACTTCTCAAAGAGCTTCACAGAATATACTGTAAAGTGAATTGACTGTATACTTTGTGGGCGAAACCAGGCAGCCAATTGCGTACAGCAGTGTCCCACAAACAGCTGTGGATTCAGTGACAAAATCATTTTTTTAAGGGATTATTACCCCCGGAATGCGATCTGCCAATCGACCAACAAGTAGATTCCCACTTACTGCTCGGCAAACTTAAAGTATAAAAAGCATTTTTATCATAACTGCCAGAAGTACTATTTAGCAGTTCAGTAGAGCTCCATTGGCGGTTGATAAAACCCAACCAGTGCTACAACTGTGCATGATTGCAGAGAGAGGTACACAGAAACACACAGACATCCTCACAGACAATGTTTCTGCATTCACTGCACGTGAAAATGTAGAAGGACAAAATGATGGCGGTGTGGGGAAGCCAAATTGCCGACATCCAGATTATCAACTGATGTGGAGTCCCGTAGCTCACTGGTTAGAGCACTTGCCTTGCAAGCGAGACACCTGGGTTCAATTCCAGGCAGGTCAGGGTGAAACCTTGGGCAAGTTTCCTTACTCCACACGCCTAATAATAATCCCTACAAAACCAAACAATAATAAATTGGTCATTTTCAATCCATGACTGTTTGTGGGACGCTGCTATGCGCAATTGGCTGCTGTATTTCGCCCACAAATATACAGTCAATTCATTTTACAGTCTATTCTGTGAAGCGCTTTGAGACGTCGAGAAGACGTGAAAAGCGCTATATCAAATGCAAGGATTATTATTATTATCTCACATCAGTGATGAAATGATGACCCAAAGTCAGTCATTTTAATTTTCCCAGCACTGGCTGTGTCTCGTCCTGCTGTGTCCATGGATTAGAACCACAATGCAGCAGGCCCACAAATTTTGAAGATTTCGGGTAAGTTAATGTCAGGGCTCAAACCCCAATCATGTAATAAGACAACGCACGTTCTAATGAAGCACTTTATAACAAGGTTCTACTGTATTTTGTGTCTAAATGCCATATGTTTATAATAAGAAAAACTCAGGACCCCCAATTATTTTGCAGACCAGCTTAAGGATTTAGAATGGTATAGGTGGTGCACATTACAGATGTGTTCACCATTGCTAAAGGCCTATTGGATACTGCTGTGTGCTCTGTATTTGTTTGGAACAGGATTCTTAAAGTGGCACATTTGGACTACTATTTCTCAGATAGATTTGGAGGTGATAGTGTGTGTGCATCTTTACTGAGATGCATGCAAAATGAGACAACTGCTCTCTTGGGTTGTCAGAATTTTGACTTTTTTAAAAATCGTTTTCCTCATGTTCTCTCCAGAATGAGCCTAGTCATTGCTGGGATACCACACTGTTCCTTAGATGCTGGATAAAATAGGATATTTTAGATGTATGCAGTGAGAGGATTTGATAAATTCTAAAGATGATTTAATTGTTCGCAAATCTTGATCTGCTTAGAAATATATATTGTATGTGAATTATATATTGTATTCAGTTTGTCCGCTTTGTAAAGAGAATGGAATGGTAAAACCTTTGTATATCTCAGTTGTTCCAGTAGAAAACGTGTATGAGCAATGCTGAGAAGAACCTTCAGATTTCAAGTTTACTGTCCCCCCCTCCACAGGAACTATTCTGATATTTTATGTGTGCAGCTTTATATTTCACTGCGGGTAATCTATACAATTAATTTGATTGATCATTAATGGGGGGGTCATTCTGAATTGTGCAATTACACTGGCTGCCTCTGTTTCTATTCTGGAAATTTGTAGGAAGAAGTACCCAACACTTGTTCTCCATTCACATGAACTGCAGTATCTCACTATGAGTTTTGCATCACAGTGGTTGACACTATAGGAGGTCTCAACCATAATGCTCACAAAACCAAGACAGTGGAATACGATGGGAAAGGCTGAGGAACCAAACAAATAGACCAGGGAAGGTCACAGGGCCAATCACTTCACTGTGCTCATCTCAGCCCAGATACCAGTAGAGCAACTAGAACTAGTTCAGAGTTACGGAGAGAAAATTCACTATCCAGCGACTCCTGCTCAGTGTGGATGTCGGGTGAAGACAGAAAAAGGGTCAACTGTCATGCTTCATGGTTAAGAAACTTGTCAACTTTTTAAAAAATAAGTTCTCATTGTCAAGACTCACAGATGAACAATGAACAATTGTTGTATATATTACCATTGTGTCCCTTTGTAGTAAACATGTGTCACATAACTGGCACTTACACATTAAAAATGAGTGGAGCTCTGCCCACATGCTTGTTTGCCCATGTGCTGGGCTCTACTCAGCCCCCAGTGAGAGTAATTTGCAACAGGAAATATAAACCAGATTTACTATTTCAAATCTTTGTATTGCGGGAACCAATACGTCTGAAGTAATGAAACATCTCACAGGATACGTTGGCTCAACTACAGAACATTTCTAGAAATACACTGCCATGCAAAACCTTTCTTGAATATAAAATTAATATTGGAAGTGTGCATTTTCCAAAGTAGGCATCATTGATAATTGGGATTTGAGTTCAGTCAATGTGAGCTTGCTTTTTCCCATTCATGTGGAGTTCTCCACCTCAAAGTTCAATGACAGTGGCTTACAAATGATTCTTTAGGCCACATCAGAAAAATAGATATAGAATTATCTCATTGTAGGTCCTGTAATAGTGCAGTGCCAGTGCATCTGCATTGTTGGAGATGCGATTCTTCAGATGAGCCATGAAACTGAGGTCCCATCTGCCTGTTCAGGTAGAGGTTAAAGATCCCTTTGCATTATTTAAAAAGAGAAGGGAGTTTCTCCTGGTGTCCTGGCCAACAATCCCCCATATAAAATTTCTCATTCACTTCATGGATGCTTGTGGGACATTGTTGTACACAAATTGGCCGCTACATTTCCGTAGAGGATTACTTAATGTGCTTGCTTTCATGTATGTTACAGGTAATCTGTACCGTTCAAGCGCACAATGTAATCTGTATTAATGGTTTACCCTAGTCTGTTGTAAAGACAAGGATGAAATTTGGAAGATTCACAGAAAAATGTGTGAATAGCTAATCCTGCCAATTTGCAGATGTCTCAGGCCAGGCCTCTGCTCAGATACGTACCTCAGATTTGAATCCTGTAAAGCTGGATTACATTTGAAGGAGACTTCTGTGCCTGGAAGCAAATTTAGGGCTCAGGTGGAGTTCCATAGGGTTACATATACATATAAATATATCACATCAGGGTTGAAATTTAACCCATTTGGAAGCAAATGCATTTCTCAACAATCCTATGGAACTCCACCCGAGCCCTAAATTTGCTTCCAGGCATACAAGTCTCCTTCAGATGTAATATATATAATATATATATTATATAGTTGTGCTAACATGTACCTTGATTTCATGCAGTGGATAATTTACCTTTGAAATTGATAGGGAGTTACTGTGAACTGATGGTTTCTCTGCAGACCTTTGACTGCAGTGGTTCAGTACAATCCATCCCAAACTGGGAGAGCACACTTTAATTTTTTAAAACTTTACAGTTATCTTTGCTTGTGTGTACTCAGTTATCTTTTATGAATGAAAATATGTATCCCAATAGTTTTCCTAATCTTTGGTCCAACATTTTTGACAAGTTTCTTAAAATAATAGATGCTTCATTAGTCAGTGAGAGAGAGCATTCTTCAAAGCATTAGAATGATTTAGACCTAACTGCTGGGGTATGCTGGGTGACTCCCTGTAAAGAAAATTATGTGAATTACATGCTCAGCATGGTGAATGTTAATGCTGGGAAAAATGCCCAATTATGGGCTACTCATGTCAGCTTAGCTCAGCAAATGAATACTGAAACTTCTTTATTTTACCCCAATTTCAGAAGAGCATCCCCAACTTCATCAGATTTTTCTTTACCTCTGGATAAGATTATTCATTCAGTGCCAAATTAAGAACAATTTATACTTTATGACCACTGAGAACTGGGCTGAAGTTGTATCAAATTTTCACGTAAGACAATGGATTTTCCCTTCTGTCAGTCTGGTCTCGGTTTAATTCTAAATCTTACAGTGAAAGCATTCTGTTCTGTCTTTTGCTTTTGAATATCGGAGCTATATACTGTGTGGTATAATTTTATAATGAAGATTTCTGAGGAAAATGGTAAAGTTCTTTCATGAATGCAATTGTTCAGTGAATCCTAGAATAAATGTGACATTCTTAGGAACTGTCTTCTTCACAGAAAAGTGTTTTTAATACAAAGCACAATTCCATTATTCATATTTTAACTTGGAGTTATAAATTAATACTTATCTGCATTATTTTTGCACTGGAAGATTAAATTTGAAGTATATGATTGAAGTATCGACTTACAGAATGCAGTATAGTAGTATGTACATTTATAACTTTGGAATTCCATTTTCCTAAATTAACAAAACAATGTTTAAAAAAATGTTCTTGTGTTTATATTGCAGGTTAGCACTGTATGTATATGAATATCTACTCCATGTAGGAGCACAGAAATCAGCACAAACATTTTTATCAGAGGTGAGCGGTTTTCTGGTGTAATTTTGGTTATATGAGCTATGAACTTTCAGGTTCTACATTACATGCAAATGTTTTGGTATTGGGATGCAACAAAGTTTATATTACACATTCTCTCCGAGTTATTACAGAGGCCTGGCTATATTCTATTATGCGCACTGTGTTGTATAGTGAGGTTGCATGAAATTGGGTTGTTTATAGAAGCTAATTTGCATGCATTTACCTCAAAGCCAATTTAAAACTGCCATCAGGAAATGGGTGTATTTTGCTCCAAAGTAAAGCTGAAGTAAACAAATCTGCACTGAATATATGGTATTTTTAATAGAGACAGCTGTAAATTCACAACCAATCTGGATTTACATCTGTTGTGTAAATGTGGTATAAGCCACATGCTCTTTAATTGCTTAGTGTATCAGCCTGGCTCAGTGGTAGCATTCTCGTCTCTTGAGTCAGAAGGCTGTGGGTTCAAGCCCCATGTCAGGACTTGGAATCACATAGTCTAAGATGACATTCCAATGCAGTGCTAAGGTATGTTGCATTGTCGGAGGTGCTGTCCTTTAGATTAGATATTAAACTGAGATCCCACCTCTCTGATCAGGTGGATGCAAAATATCTGATGGCGTTATTTGAAAAGAGGAGGGAGTTTCTCCTGGTATCTTGGCCACAAATCCCCCAAATAAAATTAATCATTCACTCCATGGCTGTTTGTGGGGAATTGCTGTGCGAAACTGGCTGCTGTGTTTCTCCCACAAAATGCAGTCAATCCACTTTACAGTACATCAAGTATTATTAGTGCTTAGTTGGGTGGTTGGATATATAAAAGGCTTCAATTTATTAGACCTTATATACACAAAATAATGAAATGTTGTAACCTTTGTTTATCTTTTAGATACGATGGGAGAAAAACATAACATTAGGAGAACCACCAGGATTCTTACATTCATGGTGGTGGTAAGTTTACTTTAATAATCCAGGGGCTCTAATGCTTTGTGTCCTAAGAAATAACCTTTAGAATATAAAGTTGTTAATGTTAGAAAAAGTTTAAACTATATTTGAAAAATAAAATTAATATTGTTGAGTAATAAATGACAAATGTTTGGAAGCTGCACTTTTGTTTCATAAGAATTGTATACATCATACAAACAGTTTGAAAGTGGTGTTTCCTGATGACTACATTACAACAACAAGATTGCATTTATAGAGCGCCTTTCACGTCGGGAGGACGTCCTAAGGCGCTGGACAGTTGGGTTGGGACCTGAGCAGGGGGGAAATAGTCAGGGTGAGGGGAGAGAAGGGAAGGAGCGAGGAGGGGGTAGAGAGTCGAGAGGGGAGGTGAAGGCACGGTTGAAGAGAAAGTTATATTGTAAAATTGTAAAATACATTGTATTGCATACTTTCCCATTGAGTTGTTTGCACATATTGTTGGCAATATATCTATTTGTATTTTTGAATTGTGGAAATTTTAGTTATACTATTAACTAAAATGAACTACATCTAGTCTTGCATTGCCTTATGAGATGGTAATGGTAGCAATGTTGAAATACAACTTTTGTATTTGCTACCCAAATCTCAGTATTGTCCTATAGTTACAAGCCTGTTTCAATTGGCATCTGCTGGCACAGTGCTAGTAGCACAGACTATAAAATAATTATTAGTATTGCAGTACAGGCATCAATTACGTATGAAGAAAGATTTTAACATGAAAAATATAACCATCAGTTCCTCATATGTAGCTGACATTTGTCTTTGACGATAGGAGTTTGCCTCTGTGAAATCCTTGTTCATCTGATGCCCCTGTATTGTCATCATCCTGCTTGCCTTATCCTGATCATGGGAATTAAACTAACCATGTAAGAGGAGGAGTGACTTCAGAAGGTTTGAGGAGGAGAGACTTCAGGGAGAATACTGCTTTTTCAGAAGATCTAGTACGAGACTGTAGCCAGCTCACGGGATGTACGATAATATAGACTTGTACCTTGACATGTCAGGAGAGCAGTGACTCTGAAGATTGAGGCTTCTAAGAGAAGCATTGACAGATCTGTGCCACTTTTTATGATACTTTCTACAGGAAGCCCTCCTTGCACATTCCAACAGTTCAACAGTCTACTTGTGATTATGATAGTCACAACATCTATCAATTTCTAGGCACCCAGCAGCTTCTCTATTTCTACAGGAAAGAATACATGTGTGTACCAGGTTTCTGTGTCAAACTGATTAACTAGAATGACTGACTCCCACATTTATAAGGCATCACTATATACATTGCTCAACTGTGGAACACAACAACAACAACAAAATTACATTTATAGAGCGCCTTTCACGTCGGGAGGACGTCCCAAGGCGCTGGCAGTAAGGCAGGAGCTGCTCAGACAGAAACATTTTGCACAAAAATCAGGTTTTCAAAAATGGAGGGTGTAACCGACTGCATATTACTGCTGTATTAGAATCTCCACCCGTATCCCTTTATACCCCATTTTACAATTTTAAAGGCTATCACGCTATCAATTTACAAATTTGCAACCAAAACAGAAAAATCCAGCCTGCAGAGATCTAGAAATTAAAGTTCCACTTATGTTTTGTTTTTAACAAGGGCATTCGAATTTTCCCTCTCCCAACAAGTGAAATGTAGCCTTCAGTGGCCTCTTGGCTCATGGCCAGTGCCAATAGAAAATCGCAGTAATACTTGCCAAAAAATGTGGAGAAATTTGCCAAATCTTGTGGAAAATTGCAGGGAGATGATTGGTGCTTTTGAGAGGTATATTTTACTGCCGACCTACATTTTTTCACCTAATTGATAAAGACTAACCGCAAAGAAATAACGCACATTAGATTGTTGCAAAAATAATATTATTAATGCTTTCTTTGGCAAAATGTGGGTAGCCCACTCCGGTGGGGGGCGGAGGGGCACTAGCACAGGCTCGAAGGGCTGAATGGTCCGTTTCCACCCACACTATATTTGAAGGCCTGGCGATCTGCCAAACACCAGCATTTTTTGCCAAGCTCACCAGTATCCTCACTGTGGGCTCCAGGAGGTCACCACTTCCTCTTGCCTCTTGGTGCCCTCTACCGCGTACAGACACGGAGAGAGACACACACAACCACAGACACAGAGAGAGGTACACAGAAACACACACATCCTCACAGACACAGAGACACACACATTCACAGACAGAGAGAAACACACACATTCACAGACACAGAGTGAGTGAGAGAGAGAGAAAGACATACATACATACACACACAGACACACTCACAAACACAGAGACACACGCATACACTCATAGACAAAGAGACACACATTCACAGACAGAGAGAAACACA
The DNA here is from genome assembly GCF_018977255.1 of Callorhinchus milii. Taxonomy (NCBI): domain Eukaryota; kingdom Metazoa; phylum Chordata; class Chondrichthyes; order Chimaeriformes; family Callorhinchidae; genus Callorhinchus; species Callorhinchus milii. The sequence goes on along the minus strand of NW_024704742.1, from coordinate 114,413,693 downwards.
CACATTCACAGACACAGAGCGAGTGAGAGAGAGAGAGAAAGACATACACACACAGACACACTCACAGACACAGAGACACACACATACACTCATAGACAAAGAGACACACATTCACAGACAGAGGGAAACACACACATTCACAGACACAGGAGAGAGAGAGAGCCACTCACACACACACTCACAGACACAGAGGGACACACACGCACAGACAGTTTCACCAGTGGAGCCTCGAGATGATTACAGCCCATTTCCCGCTCGCACTGCACCACGCATGCATGTCTGGAGCCATTCCGTCCACAGTAACGATGTCGAGTGAACAGCCGGCAGGAGCGCACAAAGGCCCGGGGCCGAGCACACTGTGTTATTACAGGTGTAGGGGAGGATATTATTTATAGTGGAGGGAGTGTTTATAGCTGACAAAATTGTTTGTAGTGGATTCTGTGGAAAAATTGCAACCACACTTCTATTGGCCCAGTTCGTGACTCCGCTACATATTCTGTAAGTATGTCCTGAAATTAGACAACCAGGTTATTTCAGGAAATCGTTTTTTGTATCATGTTGTGATTGTTTTGGATGGTAACTTGCAGTTCATGCCAGAAAAAAGCAGCAAAATAATATTGGCTTGTATTCAGAGATACCACACCTCTGTAAGTTGATGAGGAACTGAGCTGACTTCTAGAAGAATATGAGAATAGGGCATAGAACCCATCTATAAATTAAAATGACCAGCAGTCAGGGAGAACAGGTCAACAAGAATTAAGATTCCTTTTTTGAATGCAGGAATATGGAGTTTTAAGGCAATTCTAAACTTTGGAAAGCAGAGCAAGTCCCGTGCTATGATATCAAATGGAGAGTAAAGGGTTTCTATAGCCTGTTTAAGCCTGTTTACTTATGCCAAAACATGGCTTGCACCAGAAACATTCCTGTCGCAAACAGTAGTTTCCAAAGGAAACGTTATACAGATGGAAGAGGGGAATGCCAATGTTGCCCTTAATGAATCCCATCAGAGCTTCAGGATCAAAGATGTTCACTATCAGTCTTTCTAGTGGCGTGAACTATCTGGTGGCATCCTTCCTGTTTCTATGTGCACATTAATATTATGCAGCATCTTAAGTCTATTAAGATAAGAACAACAAGGAGTTACTCAGCTTGCCTACTTCTAAGGGTGTATAGTAAGTCCTATAAATGTAAAAGCGCTGGGTTCGATCCACGGGTACGGTGAAACATTAGGCAAATTTCCTTACTCCACACGCCTCTGTTTACCAAGCAGTAACTAGGAACCCGGTTGTTAGTCGATTGGCAGATTGTTTTTCTGGTGGTAATAATCCCTTCAATTGGCTGCTACATTTCGCCAATATTTTCACCCACAAAATATACAGTCAATTCACTTTACAATATCTTCTGTGAAGTGCCTTGAGATGTCTCGAAGATGTGATAAGGTGTTATATCAAATGCAAGGATTATTATAAAGTAGAGAATGATGTGCTTGTCAGAGACAGAGAAGGAAAATCAGTGAATAGTGAAATAGTACTAGTCTCACACATATCCGGTAGCTGGTTCAGGAACAGTATGGGTGGAATTCTAGGTGCCAGTAATCTAGGTGCTTCCTTGACCAGTGAATGCTACTCAGCTTTGATAGAAAATAAAAATCTTGAGAGGAATAAAAGACCAAGACATTAAGTTCACCAGTGGGTACAGCTGCCAAGGAATTCCTTGGAATCCTTTGTTTCTCCCATGTAGCTCATTCTTCATAAAAATAAAAACCACTATTAAGAAATTGTTCAAAGGATTTATTACATCTCCTTCCAAAACAAAAGTTGCCATATCATTTCGCCCGCAAAATATAGTCAATTTACTTTACAATATATTCCTTGAAGCGCTTTGAGACGTCTCAGAGATACCACACCTCTGTAAGTTGATGAGGAGTGATAAGGTGCTATATTAAATGCAAATATCATTATTGGCAATAATATATTGTTTTTCACCCTTTGCTCTAAAGCCATTAGTTTCTGTCAACTTTTGGTGCTTTCCATCTTGCATCCAGTTCTACTATAAAACCTAAAGGATATCCTGTGCTAGGACTTGAGTGGAGCACACCAGTGATCTGATGCTCAAAATGATTCTCCATGTGTGATAATTGGTTGAAATATTACCCATGGTATGTGGAAGAAAATCCAATTTAAATGTTGAGGATTGCTACGCCAATGGTAATAATACAGTTGCAATGCAATGGCCTTTACCTGACGCTGCAAGCATTTAGAATTAATTTACTATTTAAGCAATTGATTTCTGGATTAATTTATATATATCTAAATCATTTAATTTGGCCCTGAAAATGCTGGCAATGCCGAGAGAAGCTTTTAAGTAAACATTGGTTTTGTTTGCATTATGTTGAAACATTTAATTTCAAAACCCAGTGCCAAGATATCCACAATCTGCTGATTAAAACTCAAATTCCCACTTTTATGAATATGTGTGCCATTTGAGCATTTCAGCGGATTGTGTGACAAGAAAAACTTAAAATAGAAACCTATTTTCATCAGGTTTTTATTTATTCTCTGATTGGCATAGTTTGAAGTGTTTTGTTTATCATTTGTTTTTAATGCTTAGACTGTGCTTTTTTTAAAAAAAATCCTTACACAGTAACCGCTTTCTTGAAATGTTCCCAGTATTTTCATTGAAAGATTCAAAGATCAGTGTCAATTCTAGGTATAACTTGCATAGACGTAGTGTAACCCAGTGGAACTATGTTTCACTAAAACTCCCTTTCTGACTAGGTTTCAGTTATCAGTGAATGAGATCCAGCTGATTGTGTTACAATGTTATGAGATAACAATAACTACTCTCATTTATATAGCATCCTTCGTGCAGGATAGCGTCCCTGAGTGCTTCACAGTGGTGGAGTCTGACAACTCATCAAAACAAACAAAACAAAACTTGAAGTAGCTATGGTAGTGGAAAAAAGAGGATGGAAGTGCTCAAGGAAGACACAAATGTTTATACCTAAATAAAAATTGGAAAGCTCACAAATGGATTGGTGGAGGGGGATAAGAGAGAATGCTGCAACTTGGTGACAAGACTAAATGTTTCAGATGAGATAGACTGTGATTGCTGTTATAGCCTTCTAACTTCTATCCATCTCTTCTCTAAAGAACTCATTCCAGAAAATTGAAGAAAATATAGAATATTTTGCAAAAAGTTCACTGCTTTAGGAGAAGGATAAACTAAGAAGATGAATCTGTATGGATATTGCATTTTTACCCTCTGTTTTTATAAGTGGTGTTCATTGTTATGGTTTGCCAGTGAAGAATTTAGGTAAATGCACCAGTTTTAATGATTATTAACATAAATATTTCAAATGTTAAAATGCAGGTTTTAATAATATCTATAAAGATCTTACTACTTCTCATCAGCTAAAAGGATTAAATTGCTCTAATGTTCAAATATAATTTTTCAACAACTTGTATGCAATATATTTTTATTTCATTTATTTCTAATTCAATTTAGAGAACTTTATAAAAGTGTAGTTTTTTTTAATAAATAGGGAGCAATGTGGAATGTTTAAACTAATTACAGTTTATTTCTTACAGTGTGTTTTGGGATCTCTATTGTGCGGCACCTGAACGAAGGGAAACTTGTGAACATTCAAGTGAAGCAAAAGCCTTTCATGATTATGTAAGTAATAGATCAAAACTTCAGTTGCGACTTTATTTCATTCTATAAAGGATCTTGAGATGTTCAGTCTGTTACTTATAACTGTGACCCTCTTCAAATCTCTGTTCAGTAAAGTTGTTGGATATAAGTTTCTGACTAGAATGTACAGTGCAAAATGGATTTGTCAGTTTATTGGAATTCTCTAGTGGAATATAAGGAAGTTCAGCATTGCAACTATAATGTCAGACATGTTGTGGAAGAAAAAAATGATTGTAAAGAATTAGTACATTTTAAGATTTTTACTTCCAAATCTTCTTTTTCCTTCTGCAAAGTGCTGTTTGAACCCAATGTAACCGCACTCCATCTCTCATCTATATTGGTTGTAAAAGTAGTATGATTAAGTTTGCAAATAGATCCATGGCTCCTGTTTGTGCTGTTCTGAGGTAAAACAAATTGGAGGTGTCTAATTTTTTCATTGAAATTTATTCTCTCATACCTCACCTCCCTCCCCCACCCCTAATGTTTCCAAAGTGTTTGAACCACCAGAATCACTGAGAATTATACATTATCGAAAAATGTTTGTGTGAAAGGGCTGAAGCTTTGAATCTTTGACAACTTGTCTCAGAATTGGTTACTTAGCTGCCTCAGCTGTGTTATGATAAATAAGTATATCTTTTTTTAATTCAAACATATTGATGAATAAATTAAGTATCTTTCAGTGAGGTCCTTTTAACAATTCCTTTTGAAATATCAAACCTGGATGAGGTGACTTGTTCTTGGGTAAATTTAAACTCCATTGTGTATGTTGTTGGTGCAGAAACTTGATTGATTTTTTTTGAGAGTTAAAAAATAGAGACAATGTAAAATTTTGTATTATGGGGGATTTTGCATGGTGTAAAACTGCTGCATGCTCTGAAGGAATGAATGTAATGTAATGCAGTAAATGAGTTTAGTGTGGAAGTGGTCTGAAATGTGCATAGTAGGGAGCAGTGAAAAAATAGGAAGTAAAGCAATTTTATATTTCAATTACTGTAATACTGAAGAAACAACAGTAGGGTAAGTTATTGTATCTTGAAGAAAATATCTGATGACTAATAATTTCAAAATAATTTACATTTCAAAAGAAAGGTACAACACTAGATTTTTTTTTCAAATTTTGAGGTTTAATTTGCTGCTAAGGAATCATTAATAAAGTTGCCTTTCCCTCCATCCTTTACTTAAAGTTTGTGGTTGAACATCAATTAAAGTTTTACATTTATAATATCTGCTGTAACATGAATTGCAGAAGAAAACTGTGGCTGATGTTCATTTCCCTTCCCCGTTTTAGTTTATTTCTACAAAGAGGTTATGTTGCCAATTTTATGAGATACGCTTTGTACTTTAGTCTTCTTGATATGTTTGTGTCAAGATCACAAAATCACAAGATTAGCTGAATTGAAGTTCATTAGAACATAGGAACATAAGAATTTGCTATGCGAAAGAAGACCAAGGTCCACCCACTTCACTTTCCACCATCCTGGCAGTCACATGCACATGTTGTGTCAGCCTATCTGATCTCATTCTTTCAGAATACCCATCCTACCATCCTTCCATCACAGCATCAAGGTGCTTTTAAAATAAGTCCAACATCCTCAATCACCCTTCCTGACAACCTGTTCCAATCGTGAATTATCCCCTGGATAAAGAAACACTTCCTGGTATCTGTCCTCAAATTGCCCTTTGCAAATCTAAATTTATTTCCTCTTGTTCTACTGCATTGCCTTCTTTAATAGTTGAGTTACATGAATTTATTTAGTTTGATTGCCAGTTAATATTTCATCTGAATTTCAGAGTAAAATATGTTATCTGGGTAGCGTATGCAATACTCAGCACTATTTTAGTATGTTTTGAAATGTAATTTAGTCCACTGCTCAGCCTAGNTTTTTTTTCCATTTTGTCCAGATATGTTGGGTCTAGGATTTTTTGTTTTATCTAATGCTGAATTATTTTAAATTTGGTATGGCTTTTTGCCATTTTGTGTGCAATATTTTAGTCTTGTTTGCAATTCAGGAATATATTTCAAAATTTGCTTTTCAGTATTTTCTTGGTTTTAGTTTGGTATCTTTATCTTTTAATGATATGCTGTTTTGAGGAGGCACTCAGGCAGAAGTATGGCACAGTAATGAGCCACCATAAGTTATTAATGTTTTGGGGTGTTAGGCCACCTTTTTACATTCACTATAATTTTTTACATCTTCCATCAATTTTTTAATGATTTGTCAATCTTTTTATATTGATTTCTGGTTCAGAAAAGTGTGAACAAACTGATTAATCTTGCTGAGGTGATGCGATCAGTAGGAGAGAATTCTACTTTATGCACTTCATGAGCATTTATAGGACCATTTCTTTTAGATTTTGGATGGGGAAGGAGGGAGTATATTTTACATTGCAATGTGTCCAAGAACGTTGGTAATTACCTCAGAGTGAGGAGATTGCTCAGTATTCAGTATTATTTTGATATTTCTCACATGCTGTTGTAAGTGGCATTCAATCATTGAAAAACCAAATCCTATCCTAATTAGACAGCAACCGGTATCTTTGAAGTCATGGGAAGGAAAAATGAACTGCATGTGTTGAAAGCCGTTTTGAACTGAACAACGTCTTATTTTGAGAGCTTAATCAATGGGGCCTTTTTGAGTTTTTAATTCTACTGTTGCATGACCGAACTTCGGGATTCCGGTGGTGCGAGATCATCAAAATGTAGCTCTACTCTCTTCATTCAAAAGGAAGAAAAGGGAACTGTGGATTTCCTTTTGGTCAGCTGGGTTTGAAGTATCCAAACCAAACTGAGAATTCCATGTATCCCACCTAGACATGGAAATTCCAGAAAGATGAAGAAACCTACAAAAGCACTTGTATTTAAAGAGCCTGTAATAGTTAACTAATGGACCACGTATCTTTCCGAGTTGTGATTAAATTGTCTGTGTAAAATTACTATTTGTTTTAATAACCCAATTCAATGGTCAATGTTGGAATATCTGCTTTATGAGAAACTTTGTAGTGGGTCAAGACTAGACTTCTGGAAGTGGAAAGGCTTATTTTTCGTCTGGATTGTTTTTGAGATCAAAGATGCAGGGACACATCAGTGGTTCAAATTGTAGGGGACAGGAATATGGCTACTCACAATGAAGTGGCTTGTAGGAGCAACTTCTCTTAAAAAAAACATAACATATGATTTTGCAAATTTGAAGACTTTTGTACTTGATACAATTTGATTAACTTTGCAGTAAGGATGCTAATTGGTGGTATTGAGAACCTTTCTATGATTTGTTATGTGCTTTTTGAATTGTAGTTGCTGTTACAGCATTGCTTCCTGTGGAATTTGCAATTCATCTGTTGCTTGAAATTATTGGTGGATGTTTTTTCAAATTTTCAGATCTATTTTGTTTTGGATTGTCAAGGTATTTTATTTAGGAACATTTGAATATTAAACACTAATGTAATACAAGTTATAAGGTGCCTTGCTTGAGCTCAGGTTTTCTAAAAATTCAGATCTTCAATGGATATGTAGTTACTGGGAAGTGTGATATGCATCCAGTACAAATTGGGTGACTTCCTGCACTTGGGAACAGGAAGCTGGCTGGTCAACTGCGACCACTCTCTCGAATGTTTCTAGCACCAAAAACGCTTGCGAGAGTAGTTGTGCTGACTAGCTGGCTTCCGAGACGCTGCACACATGGGCCACGAGCCGGCTAATCCGCAATACAAATGCTGGAAGTAACATCAGCGGCAACCCGATGACCTGAAAGGGGGAATCCGGCTGCCATTTTTCTAGTTTATAACAGTGTCTAATTTTACAGACCCAAACCACCATGATATAACTATGTCACCTTCTATCTACTTTAATAATTTTGTTTTGCTATTGTATAAATTTATACTGCATAAATTTAAATTTTCTGTGACTTGTGACAATTTAAAGATCCTCAATCTCACTTTCAACCATGCGTTTGGTCATCTCCCCTCCCTTTCCAGCTTGACGTCAAACTACACCACTGTTGTGCGCTACGAGCCGTTACCCGCATGAAGGTGCTATATAACTGCGTGGTGGTGGTGGTGCTGGTGGTTAGTTTTGTGTCAGTTTACATTTATTGAGAGAAGATTTGAGGTCTGTATAGTATATGATATTTCCAGTTTGATGCATTGTGCTGAAAAAGTTTGAGTGTACCTCGGTCAGTTGTTTATAACTGACAAGTAGAAGGGCAGCTTTTAAAGACATGCTAACATGTGGGTCCTTCAGAAGGGATCCATCATTTATATTCATTCCATGTGTGAAGTATGGTACATTTTAATATCCTAAAATGAAGAGGTGAAAATATTTCTGTTGTTTCCTTAGATAATGTAACATTTTCATAATTTTTTAAAGTTTTGACTCTTGTCTTTTTACTTTGTCTTCTATCATCTAATTTTTACTTCAATTTAACATTATAGTTTGATCTGCAAACTTTTTTTCATACGTGTTATTAATAGTAACCTGTGGTCTTGCAGTCCATTTAGTTTTATATAGAATATCACACATTAGAATATTGCACAATGTAATGGATTTGTCCTGTCCATTTATCCTTTAAGTACGAAGAAAATAAAGTTCTTTCAATAGCGAGTGATAATACAGGTAATTTTAAGTTTAAGTAAATATCTGCCTAGAGCTGGCCTGATGACCTGGAAGGTGGCCATCTTTTAGCAAGTGGGAAGCTGGCTGGTATTTTGAAGTCAACAACACTATTTTGAAGCAAGTTGGCTTGATTTCCATGCATATTGTGAATTTTGCTGCTAAATAAACATTAGGGTCCACTCATGCTATAAGCAAGCTCGCATTATAATACATTGTCTCCTAAACTACTAGTAGCAGCCAATGCCCATTGTTTCATTAAAGCAGCTTACTGTAGTTGAAGCTGCTGATTGTGTTGCACCTATACTGTGGAACATGAATAATTACTACTAAAGTGTTAATTTTACAAGTTTCAGGTTTCATGTACAAGCATGCTTGATGTATTCCAACCCTCTAGTGGGGAAAAATACTTTTTATTTGGTTTTTGCATCTAGTTAATCCTCTCCCAAGTTTTTGTTCAAATAGTATTTAGAAGTTATACCCAGACTGCCATAATTAGTCCACCGGGATATTCACTTAAGTAAAAATCTGTTTAAAAGCACATCCAACAATTTGTTGCATGTCTTGAGAACAACGTGCTTTGAAAAGAAAATGTACTTGTCTCAACACTTGAGAAAGCCTTCTTTAGCTAGCTTAACATTTCACGGTGAAATGGACTAGACTATACTGCTTGTTTATTCCTTTACAAAGCTTTAAATGTCTTTTGGTTCATTTTCTTTTTATTGAATAATAGACATTGCATCTAAATGACATTCTATATACAGAAATTACAATATTTCACTTCTGTATCAATGTTTTACAGAATGCAATTTTAATATTGTGTGGTGATTAGATTAGCACATCGACTCAAATTTAAGGTGACGCCAAACCAAAGGGGAAGCAGATTTTATAGGGTCTGGTGAAAAAAGGAACTTGTAATTCTAAGATGTAGCTTTTTTATCCACAGAAAACAAGCATTTACCTTAATATATTTTACAGTGAAGTAAAAAAGATATAGATTTAGACTTATGTGTCTGGCTTCCTTTTCCTAATTGTCAATATCTCTTTCTCTGTATCTCTAGTTCTGTGTGTGACTCTGTATGTCTTTCTCTCTCTTGATCTGATTCTGTCTGTTCTTCTGACTTTGATGGTCTATCTCTGTGTTTCCGTCTAAGTCTCTTTTTTTGTCTAATACAGCACACTATTTGTAAAAACAAATTTATTTTATTGTTGGTTCGCAGTTATGCTAAAGTTGCATACAAACCTCACTCATACGTGTGTAACTTTGTTTCTCATAGGAGCCCACTCTTTTATGTTCATTTCTTCAATGCAGATATAAAATAAAGATATGCCTGCAAACCTAAAGTGTCGTACCATAGTGTAATGTGGGGCTTGAACCTAAAACCCTCTGCCTCAGAGGCGAGAGTGCTATCAACTATGCCAGACTGACACCTGTTACAGATTAACTAATAGTTACAGTGCAACACGGCCAAAATGGGTTTTGGTAAAAGGTGGTTTTGCGTAAAGTATGATTGGAGCGTGGACTCTGTTGTTTACTTACCAAATAATCCACAATGTATGCAGAAAGCTGGCCAGCTTGCTTCGAAATGCAGCACGCAGGAGATGAGCTTGTGGTAATCTTGATGACCTTTTGATGCTAGAAGCTGGCATGCTGCATGTATGCACAGTGAATGTGGAATTGTTGACCCACGATCACATCCCATCAGAACTCGTATTGGTAATTTATGTACCTGAAATGTGCCATGTTATAATAGAGTTCCACTATGCCATGTTATAACAGAGCTCCACTGTACATGTGTTTTAACTGTATATTTCCTGCAACTACCACTCTGTACTTACACTTTATTTAAAATATAACATGGGCAGCCCTGATGGTGTAAGGGCTGAAGCTGCAGTTAATGCTCTGGAAGCTTGCAGATTTGAATGCTCGTCTGTATGGAGTTTGCTGTTTTAGCTGGGGCTGCATTGGGGTGATTATTTGGCACTGGTTTCCCAGGTTTAGGAAGGGGAAAATCAGACAGGTTCTGCTCCTTTTTTATGGTCAGCTGGGAAAATGTCGAAATCCATGCTTAAGAGTATCCAAACCAAACAGAGAGTTCCGTGCATCCCACTTATACATGGAAATTCTGAGATTTTTTTTAATGGAATGCGCACTCTCTCCCTGGAGGGATGCATCCTACTTACCTAATTCCAGAGAGTATGAGGTGTAGGTTGGCAGGAGCCAAAGCATGGGGACCCCAGAATGTGTTTTGTGGTACTTCTGGAGTCTCCCCAGCTAAAACCACATAGCTCGCACTGACGAGCTTCCTTGTTGCTTGTCCAGCTAAGGTCACCCTACCTGTTAGGGCTTTGGCTTGCAGCATTAACAGGAGCTGAGTGGGAAGAATCCCTGCCCCAGTGACTGGTTTGCCCTTCCAAGACTTGCCAATGAACCAGCCTGGGAGCGCTGCCAGTGCCCTGAAGTCCTACGGACCCGCCTGTCCGTTACTGAGATTGCCAGAGGGTGGGCTCGATTCTGATATTCTGTCACCAAAAATATATATCTCTTTGGAACCAGTTCACCTCCAAGGAGACCCCACTTACATCCCCTCCTCCCTCCCGCAAAGATAGTGATCTGGTCCTGGTCATTCTAAATACCCTCTACTTTGTGTGGAGCAGTGAGAAGAGATGAACCTCAACTGTGATGCCCTTTATAGTTGAGTGGCATGTCGACACTTGCATTGAAGGCTTACATGTGAGCAATGGCAATTTGGGCAGGGTCCTTGAGGGCAACCAGTTCATGAGGAACCCATCCAGCATGAGGAGATTAGGGACCATGAGCAGAGGTACATGCCAAAGCTGGGAATATTAGAAAATAACTGGGTACACAAGTTTTTTTAAAAAAAGTGACACGAGTATATCTCACTATAATCTCCTCTTCAATCTATACCTGCTCCCGTTGGTGATGTCATCCGCAGGCATGGGGTCAATTTCCACATGTATGCGGATGACACCCAGGTCTATCTCACCGCCTCCACCTTCGACTCCAGGACCGTTGATGTCCTGGCAGATTGTCTGTCTGACATCAAGTCCTGAACTGCAGTATTGGCAAGAGAGCGGCCCTCCTGCTTGGCTTCTGGCAGTGTCTCTGCATCTCAACCACTGACATGATCACTATTCATGGCTGTACTCTTCACCTCACCGAGCCAATACAAAACCTCGGTGCCTTTTTTGACCCTCAGCTAGCCTTCAAACCCCACATTCGTGCTGTGACCTGTTCCGCCTTTCCCCACCTCCTCAACATTGTCCGCCTCTGCGTCTCACCACAGACCGCTGAGACACTGATCCACACTTTCATCACGTCCCGGCTTGACTATGTCAACTGCCTGCTCACTGGACTTCCCAACTCTTAGTTAAAATTATTCAAAACTCTACAGCTCGTGTTCTCTCCCGCACCAGGCTCCGTGAACCAATCCCACCCTTCTTGCCCGGCTTCACTGTCTCCCCATCCCTCAGAGAATTAGGGACAAAATGCTTGTTCCCACCTTCAAAGCCCTCCACGGTGTTGCTCCCCCTACCTCTCTGACCTCCTAACCCCATATCAGCCTGTCCGCTTCCTCCTCTCGGCAGACACCGACCTACTTGAGGTCCCCCGCACTTGGTGGTCCGGCATTCAGCATCTCTGCTCCCACACTCTGGACCTCTATCCCGCAATCCCTCCGCCTCACCCCCTCTCTTTACTTCCTCAATTCCTGTCTAAAGACTTACCTCTTCGACTGTGCCTTCTGCAACCCTCCCACCCCAACCCCCCAGCCCACCACTCCTCCTGACCCCAACTCCCAGCTTCAGGTCCAAAAAATCCTGACTGTCCAGAGCCCTGGGACGTCTTTCTGACGTGAAGGGTGCTATACAAGTATAATTCATTGTTGTTGTATAAATGGCGATATTCTAAATTCACATGACTAAGCTTTTTTTTAAAGCTTCTGTGCCTTATTTAACAACCAATTAAATGTTTATATGTACTCTATTCAATGCAGTTACACAGTAGTACATTCTATTGAATGCAGTAATAGTGTTTGTATCATTAGTCCTATGTACACTGTACAGGGCAGTAATACTATTTTGTATCATATGTTTTGTGATTCTTTCAATGCTGCTATTGCTGTGTAGAACCAATGAGAAGGCTGGTCATTTGGAAGCTTATTGACTGAGAATCCAGGTTTGCTTGACTGACTTTTTGTATGAAGAGTTAAGGTTTGAGTCAGGTCTCCATAGTTCTGGGACTATTACTAATGATCCTAAATTCCAAAGGATGCCTGAGTTGCTGGAGGGGTGACCTATTGTTGCTTCTGTGAGCTGTTTGTTGTTCATAAATTCAGTGGCTGAATTCAAAATTTTTCCTCTGCATTTTATTTTGTGACTTCAACATTTATTGGAAAATTATAAGATGAAATACTAGATGAGACCTAAAACAAATAATGTATTTGTTTATTCATTTCTATCTACTGTTAATTTGCTATATTTATGGTTTAGTGAGTGAAATGGTTTACTGTGTTTCAGGTTGATGACTTAAAAAAAGATTTGAGAACTCTTTCATGTGGAATGAACATCTTTAGTTATGAAATCCTCTCCAGCAGTGTAATCCTCTCTAACAGTGTAACAGTGAGGCATAATTGGGTCATTTTTTATGTAGACTAGTATAGTAGTTGTAGGAAATGTATGATTGAATTGTGCACTTTTTAAATATAAAACATGACATCTAGAATAGTTTTTCACGTCTTTTCTAACTTTGGATAAGTTGGACTATACCTTCTTTTTCTCTCCTCTACGCCTCCCCCCCCATCCAATAGAACATAAAATATTTAACAAACTTATGAAACTTGTTCAAATAAATTGATCTAAGTGATGGGTATCCAGGAGATGCAAAAATCTAACCACCTAGTTGAGCGGCAAATGTTTTCTCTGCCATTTCCAGATTTTTTTTACTCCTGACCTAATTTAATGTTTATCTTACTGAGCTTTGTATGATCTGTCCGGTTCATAAGAGTCTCCAGTAGATTGTGGAATCCTGAATTTAAATTGAATTTCTGTGTTGTGGATGTACATTGTATAAAAATCCAGAAATTTATTTTTCACGGCCAAAAGATTGCAACTGTGAGTTATTGTTTCATGGTTTAAATGGACCAGTGCAGTAAGGAATTCTATTTTACTTAACCAGGAAGCATTTTTGTATATTATCTTCAGATGATTTGTGTAATCTCACTGATGGAATTGTATTTTATATTAGTTAATAATAATAATAGTTCAATACACCAGCAGGTTCTGCAGGCACAGTGTAGGTAGGTATAGCTGCAGTCCTATAAAATTGCATTGTGCAGTGATTGGAAAAAGGTGAAAACATCCAAAAAAAATTGGCTGTATGATTAGTATCATTATGCATTCCTATCAGTTATCCATTATTTACAGGCTGTCAGGGTTATGTTTTAACATTCAAGGAATTTTTCCCTCGCCTCCCTCCCAGAAGATCTCATTATTAAGTACCTCGCTAGAACACAAGATGCTTATAGCTTGAGTCTCCTGTGAACTCATGGTTACTGGAAGTGCCTCACATTTCAAGCTTCCTGTACATTCCCACAGAGTGGTCCGTGCCAGAAGTTAGAAGTGATATCAGTGGCATGGTTATACCTGGAAGCTGGACAGGCTGCCATTTTTTTTTTTGCCAATCTCTTCTAAAACAGTGAGAAATTTTATGGATTCCAATAGGGAATGTTGGAACCTGTACTCTCAATTTAATTATTTTGATTATACAAAATGTGGTTTTATTACAAAGCTCATAGGCACATTGTAAATTGCTTTGCAATTTGGACCTCCACCAATTTGAAGGGGCTGGCTGTTCATCAAAAGAGTGGCAAATAAACTGAGGTATGGGATGATGGTTACTGAATGACATAACCTGACATATGGGTTTTTGAGCACATGTTGTTCTATCAAAGATACGTTGGCTGCTATGTAGGGAGCTAAACAACCACTGCTGAGGTTTTACACCTTTAACTGGTGGAGTCACCCTAATGTTAGGTTACAGTGTGTTCCCTGGCTTCTGGCATAGGAGAACCTCAGAATAATGTGCTTTGTTATAATGAGGCCCAATTATAATGTGATTTGGTTATATTCCAACATTTTTTACCTAAAAATCCCAAATCTCAACATCGTACCAGGCAAATCTGTTGTTGTTCAAATTATGTCTCAAATCCTGTTGTCACATCCCAAACCATATCATTATGCTTGAAATAGTTAGCACAGGATCTCTCTGGTTCCGTAGTAAAATGCATGGCATAGATACATCTCTTTTTGGTGGACTTAGTGATATAGTCCCTAACCAGGAGGTCTGAAATATTCCAGGTGGTTGATAATTGAGCAGCCGATTTGGCTCCTCAGTAACAAGAGGTAGACTTGTTACTTGGGCATGTGATTCTTCCCATTTGGCTTCTCTTATCCTGCTGGCCAATTCTCCAACTGGTGTCTTCGTTCTAGATGTATAAGAAGGTGAACATTTATGAGTATCTTGTACTGTTAAGGTGTGCAGTTTACTAGGTTCAATTCCAGCAGCACTCCAATGTTCACTTTAGAGTCCCCAACACTATGGATTGTGGCATCATTCATCAATGTTCTCAGTACATCGGCAAGGATGATGTGTCTCCCTCCATGGGAGAGATTGGGCATTCAATAAATGACCAGCAAAAAAACTGCTTCATACAGGAGTCTTAAGAATGGCAAGGTGTTTCTATGAGTGTTAGACTCCTAGTTGACCAAAACAACTGAAACCTTGGAGAAGTAACATCTTAGTTACCATTTTTATTGAACTGTTTGAAAATTCAACTTGAGAAAAACAGTTTTCTTTAAACACATTATGTGTATTTGTACTGAAATTACTTCCTCCAGGCCTTCCTTTTCAAATAGAAGAGCTCTAATTCAAATTTCCAGAGCTTTAGAATACAGCTTCCACTTTTATACACCTGAAAGACTACATTTCCAAATATAACAAATCATTATTTTGTGTGTATTTTTCATATCACTACTAAGGACATATTTTGTACCCACCACAACAGTTTTTTACATAAAATAGGACTAAGTAAATTGAGAAGGCCTGGGTGTGATCAAACTTTATCATCTTATCCTATAAAAATAAGGATGTTATTGTTCAGTAACTTAAGTGATATTGCATTACCAATCTGAGAATGATGATTCACAATCCCAACTATCAGAATTAATCGACTGTCATTGAGTGCATTTGCCAATTCAGAGCTATGACATTGGGTTGAATTGTAAGTAGGAATGAATCACTACATCTTCGACAGAAAACTGCAGGACTATCCCTGCTGTGTAACATCTCTTTACCGTTGGCTGATCAGAGTACCATTGATGGCAGTCATGAGAGGTATATGGCCTAGACTGCCCATACCTCCTGCCTAGCAGTTGGAACATGATGGTGAGATGTAGCAATGGTAGATTGGTTGGGATGGGATTAAGAACAGGGAAAGAGGAAAAAATAAAAATCTTACAGTATGTAAGATAGTGTCTGTATATTCTACTTGTTTATGTGCAATAGACGCCCATCTGAATCTTTTAGTCTGGAGGAAATGTGTGGGTATTATGATTATCAATGCACTAACTGTTAATCTCAATAATTATATTTCACAACCTAAAAAAAATTACACAATCACATCATAATAATTATATAAGTGAAATTTCATATTTTATATGAAATCATTTTTTCATTTTTTTAAAAAATCCCATTTTTAAAAAAAATCCCATGTTTTCTTTTTTGTTTTTAATACTAGTAAACCAAAATATAATGCATGATTTGCAATATATATTTTGCAATGGCATCTACTTTTTTCTTTACATTCCCTACAAACTTCTGTTTTTTGTTAATTTTTTTGAATACAAATTCTAATCTTTTTAAAAAACTTCCTAGCTTAAGGCGAAATTGTTCCAGACACAATGCACAATCTGTGTTTGTTATAACACAGTGTTTGGGAGCTGTCTGGTTTGACTGTCTTGGAAGAGACCAGCTGGTTTTCCCAGCACTAAAAAAAAATGAACAACATCTGGGTCATTGAATTACCGCCAATGTCACTTTGTGTTTCTGCATGTGATAACAGTGACCAGGAAGTATGCTACTTGTTTTATTGTTCTCTACCTTCAAAACCCACCTTAAAACCTTTCTTCTCAACTGTGCCTGTGGCCACCAAGAAAACGGTGTTGCTAACTGAATTAGCCCATAATCTCAAAATATACAGTCAATTCACTTTACAGTATATTCTATGAAGCACTTTGAGACCTCTCAAAAAATTGATCAGGCGATATATCAAATGCAAGGATTATTATTATATTGTAGTCCTCTCGGTAGTTCGGGTTGGAGAATCTTAATTATGGAGAGGTGGATTTCAGATGCCCCCTGACCAAAAGACAACACATGTAAGAAAATATTATGTAAATCCAGAAAGAAATTTGTATGTAATGAATATTTTGGTATCCTGGGTATCAAAGCATTTTTCTGAAAAATTACTGTTGGTGTATAAAATATTCAGCTGGCTCTGCTTAGTTGCAGCTCCACTGGTATATTTTTGCGGTGAATTGAAATTTGTGGAGCCTGAAAAAGGAGCAAATTTAAATTGACCACAAAATAAACCTGTGATATAGTATTGAATACTTACCGTGTTGGGTATTCTGTTTCCTTCTTCAATGGTACTTTGAAGGCAGTCCATGAGCAGACATTTTGTGTAACATGGCCCCTAACTAAATTTCATGGAGTTCAACTCCATTGACATCAGGAATAACTGTAATTCATGTCCCCAATCATGGAGTGGAACTTCATGATGTTAGAGACAATTCTGCCTTTTGAGCTGCTTTTAACTAGCAAATTTAAAGGTAGGTTGGGTGACCTAGACAGAAATCAACCTGTATGAAGCTGGCTGCAGTGGGCTGTTGCTTGATTCACGTTTGAAACATGATTGAGGATGGCAGAGAATAAGTGATCTACAAAAATCACTGTCACGTTGAGAAACACAAGAACACCTTCATGGGTGTGGTACACAGGAGTTTGTGAATGGTCTGCAAGGTTCATTCTCTTTTCCTCCCCTTAAAAATACATCCAATTGTATGCTTGGAGAGTCATGAAGTCACCCTAGGTGCCAAACAGGAAAATACTGGGTGGCAACAATGAATTAAGCCTGAACTAGAAATGATGTGAAGCAAAATATATGACTGCTACCCACCCCCTCCCCCACACAATACACGCAAGACGTCCTATGCAGAGAGCAGACGAAAGGCTTCTTTGCTCTGTTGCTTCTACTCTAGGTCAGCTGATCAGACAGTGAATAGGCGTATTGGACAAATGGACTTTGTGCATAGGGCTGTATAATATGGGGATTGTGTAATATTACTAAGGTGGTAATATTGTTGGCGGTTGTTCAGATTTATATAGTCGTGCTCTGAGGCATGGGGAAGTTAAAGTGCTTGATGTGGCACAGAAGCCCAAATGTTAATATTTCTTTCGACTCCTGTTATGTTTAATAGAGTAACTCCCCCAACTGTAATTTATTGTTTGATAACATTTGGGAGAATGTTACCTGGTAGAATGCCACATATCTGCGCAACAACAGTCTACCTATTGTTTTATCCACCTCAGGCTCTGATGCAGAAGTGCAAAAGTGGCAAAAAAAATTAGTCATGTGCATGTCCCTGAGGTTCCCAGGTCAGAGATTTACACATCCAGTGCAACTGTGATCCAGTAATTCGAGATAAGTGTGTTTATTAAGGAAATATTTTTGCAAGTGCTTGGTAGGGTAGAGACGGGGAGGGCGAATGAGAGGGAGAGTAAGAGAGAGGATTTAAAGTGTCAGAGGTAGAGAAAGACTGAGAATGAAAAGTAGAGAGAGAGAGAGAGCAAGAGAGCGAAAGAACTGGCCCACTGTCATACTATGGTTGTACAGTAAAACTCGCATAAGTCTTATCTTTATAAATCATATAGTCACCTAAGTCGTGCATGTACTTGAGTCCATTCAGTTGCCTATCAAAACAACTTAGATTTCTTTGCATGATTTGTATTTTACAAGCAAATCATTACTTAACTAATACCACTGCTATCATATTTTTGATTACTCCCGCACTTACCTGCTGCATTAAATCATGGGAAATGATGCCCTGACCGGTTGAAGCATGCGCCGGCTGCATTGAATGACGGGCAACGTAGTCTTGTTCTGTTGCCGCGTGATTCAATGCGATTCCAATGCTTGTTGGTAACTGAGCATGTGGCGATGTGTCAAGATGTAATGAATCGCAGGATGTAATGTAGTCTTGGTCCGTCACTACACATGCTGCAGTGACGAGGTACCGCATGCGCACTTACTGGCTGCGTTGAATTACGCATGCAACGTAGATTATTGATTAAATCGAATTTTATATGTTGTTTGCCTATAACTCGGATTCCACATAAGGCATATTTGAATGTTATGGTCCCAATTGATATAAGAAAAATGACCAAATTCCAGGTTATCAGTCACTGCTGAGTACTTTTAAATTTGCCATGCATGGGCAAAGCAAGAAGTGCCATTGACTAGGAAGTCGGTGTTTTTTTTAGAGTGGGAAAAGTTAAAACGGTTAACTTCGGGGCCTTCAGATTACTACTGATGTCACTTGCTGCTTTGTTCATCTGCAGCAAGCAGAAAATGATTTCATTGGTCAGTGACCGAGAAGTTGCCCATTTTACCGCGAGTGACCGGCTGCACACATGCACAATCAATGGGGTCCACAGTGGAACCACTATACTTATATAATAGCGTTAGATCAAATTCACACTACATAGAAGTGTGTTTTAATGATACTGCATTCTATTGTGTAAAATATGTTAGTTAACACACTGTATTTGAAAATTAAACAGTTCCTTTCACTGTTCTTGCTTTCCATGATGCGTATGGATAAGTTGCAATTATAAAGATGTATATCTAATATATGTAGTATTTTTTGACTGCTTCATGCAACGTAAGATCTGTAGTACTCTGTAGCTTCTGCTGACTTCAGCAAAATTGAAGTTACTTCTGTTATATAATATCTTTGTAACAATTTAAATGTCGACTCTATTTATAAATGTGGTAGTGATTATAGGTTTTCTTTGTAAACCACCAATATCAAGTCACTTGTGGTTTTGAGATTTAAATCGCTAAGTGCGTATATAACAAAAATGGCTGCCATTCGGGACATTTTTCACTTGCTGAAGTGAGCAGATGTACAGAGGCCTAATATGGGGTATGGCATTTTTGCAGTGTTACATGATGTCTGTCCTTGGTTTGTACTGGCAGACTAGCTGTACCAACATGACAGAGTAACTTTAGAAATGAAGGGCATAAAATTGAGAACACCAACAGGTAAGAAAAGTATGGAAGATATGGATGGGTGAGCGGAGGGGATGAGGGAAAAATGAAGGTATAAGGAATGGAAAGAAATGGAGCACAGAAAAATGAGGAGAGATATAGAGAAAGTGGAAAAAGGACAAAAAATGTGAAGTGAGATGTCTGAGATGGAACATAGAGAAAAGAGATGAATTAGTGTGAAAACAGATGGTTGGTAGAGGAATAGGTGAATAGAAAAAAATAGAATTTGAGGTAAATTGCATACACAAAGTATGAAAACTGGTTTAACTGGATTAAAACGCTCTTTGAGCAACAAGTATATAATTTTGGTGACATCTTCAAATCACATGCATTATTTGCATCATTGTATCATTCACATACCAAATACACATTGCATACAATTGATTGTTTTAATCCTGCTGCTCATTAAGAAACACAGAATCATCATCCTTCACAGCTAGGTGAAGCTAGTCCCTGAGAAACAAATGGCTTTACCTGGAGGTAGACTGTGGCTTAATCTCTTGTGTGTGTTTGTGTGTGCTTGTTTTATTAAGTAGCAAAGCCAGTATTCCCATTTGAATAGCAATGTTTCCCCCTAAACTGTGAGTATTTTGGAATTGGTTCTCCGAATTCCATTTCTACATGTTAACACTTTTCTAAGTGTAGCATTAATCGT
The DNA here is from genome assembly GCF_018977255.1 of Callorhinchus milii. Taxonomy (NCBI): domain Eukaryota; kingdom Metazoa; phylum Chordata; class Chondrichthyes; order Chimaeriformes; family Callorhinchidae; genus Callorhinchus; species Callorhinchus milii. Next base: position 114,393,328 of record NW_024704742.1, on the reverse strand, counting down.
TAAACTGTGGCAGGCCCAGGGTAATTCCTGCTCTCTTGATTGCCTTATATATATATCCACAGAGCGAGTCATGTTACAACATGGTTTTGCTTACAATTCAGGCGACCGAGCACCTATATTGTAAGTAAAATCACATTGTAACACGACTGTGGGCACCTTCCTATGTGCCAAAAATGACAGACTTGTTGATCAACAGGTCATCCCCACGATCCCCACTTCAGTAAACTAGGCCTATATTCTCTAGAATATAGAAGAATTAGGGGTGATCTTATAGAAACATGTAAGATTCTTATGGGCTTGACAGAGTAGACAGTGTGAGACTGTTTCCCCTGGTAGGAGAATTTATAACTGGGGGTCACAGTCTTAAGATTAAGGGTCAGCCTTTCGAACAGAGTTGAGGAATCACTTCTTCACTCAGAGGGCAGTGAATTTATGGAATTCTCTACCCCAGAAGTCTGTAGATGCTCAGTCCTTGAACATATTCAAGACTGAGATTGATAGATTTCTAAAGGATAGAGGGATTAAAGGATCTGGGGATAAGGCGGGCAGATGGAGTTAGGTTAGAAGATCAGCCATGATCCTGTTGAATGGAGGGGCAGGCTCGAGGGGCTGAATGGCCTACTCCTGCTCCTAATTCCTATGTTTCTATGATCACTTCCAGTATGCTTTGCATGTACAAAGCAGGATGTGATGGCAGTTGGCAACCTAATGACACAGAGCCTAATGACTCGAAGGTTGTCACATCCGAGATGCAAAAAACCCGGCCGGACATTAAACCAAGGATCTTTAATGTGCAGTTTGAATAGATACAAATTGTACACAATTTGTGCTTTCCGCACGTTTGAATGAAAGTGTGAATCGTGACATTAATAGGTGATTTGCTCAGAAAACCGGCACATTAAATTTTTTACCGGCAACCGGCAAGGCAGTAATAAAAAAGTGGCCAGGCTAGTTAAAAGTCAGCCAGGCAGCAACCGTACTCAGAAGTCAGCCATTTTAAAGCCTCTTTTCAAAGAGCCGGCACAGAGATGATGGACCGAATGGCCTCCTTCGTGCTGCATAATTCTATTATTTAGCTTTTCAAACTAAAAAATAATAGCCAACTTCCTTGTCTATGTCACTTGCTGCTTTGCACACACAGAGTAAACAGGAAGTGATGTTGGTGGTGAACTGATAAAAAAAAATCTTGTATTTGGTGTATTGCCACTTCACGAGCACATCGAAAAGCTCTTGAAGGGATAAACCGCAAAATCGAACGATTGTGTGTTTCGTGGGCAAACGCAGTGGCCATTTTCCACACAGTAATGTCCCACTAGTAACAATGAATTGAACGATTAAATTTCATTTGGGGGATTGTTAACCAGGATACCGGGAGAAACTCCCTTCTCTTTTCGAATAGTACCATTGGATCTTTTAACATCTACCTGAACAGTCAGATGGGATCCTCGGTTTAATGTCTCATCCAAAGGATGGCATCTCCGATAATGCACACACCTTCAGCACTGCGTTGGAGTGTCATCTTAGAGTATATGACTTTCAACCCCAATGAGGATTGCCTGATGACCCAGAAGTTGCCAATTTTTCTTTTAGTGCAGGAAGTTGGCTTTCTGCATGTGATAAATCATGACCTGTTATCAGACCTACCTGGTGTGTGTATCATCTTCCTCAAGGCTCCATTCCATCCATTTTGGAAGTGAAAATAAGGGTTTAGTGCGTCAGATGCCAAAAAGGTAGAATTGCAGATCTTACCAGATCACTACAGAGTTTTACATATACCAGTGCGCAATCTAGGCGTCTGGTTCGACCCCCAGCTGACCTTCCTCCCCCACATCAGTCCCTGACCAGGATCATCTTTTTCCACCTCCGCCACATTGCCTGCCTTTGACCGTATCTTACCCCAAATGCATTGTGCATGCGTTTGTCACCTCCCACCTGGATTTCTCAAACGCACTCCTCGCCGGTCTCCCCAGCTCCAATATTCAAAAGATCCAGCTCATTCAGAACTCTGCCGCCCACATACAGACCCCGACCAAACTCCGTACCCACATCTCACCAATTCTGGCCAGGCTCCACTGGCTCCCCATTACCAAAAGGATAATCTTCAAGATCTTCACACTCATCTTCAAATTCCTTGACTCTCTGGCACCTAAGCCTACATCTCCAACTTCCTCACAACCTAATCCACCACCCGGCGCTTCTGCTCGTCTCTCAGATCGTCCTCCATACCATCGGAAGTCGCGCTTTCAGCCACCATGCCCTGAAACTCTGGAACACTTTCTCTCAATCCCTTTGCCTTGCTTCCTCCCTCCCCCTTTTCAAGTCCCCCCTGAAAACCTTCCTCTTCGACCCTGCTTACAGCCACCTTCCCTCCCCTCCCCCCCCACCCACCCTGTGGGCTCAGAATCAGGTTCTGCCACTGTTAAGCGCTGTGAGATGCTACCCTGTATGGAGGGCACTATATAAGTACACGTTGTTGTTTCATCAATCAATCATCCCAGTTTGAAGAGTGCTACAAGTATGTTTGTTAATGCCCCACAGAGAATTTGTGCACTCAGATGATTAAATTTTTCCCAACTTTACTAAACTGTGTTCTCAAACTTCTGTGTTGCCAACTACATCTCCTATTGTTTCTGTTTATATAAACTGCTCATCACATGCAACACCACAGTTAATAATTGTTAAAGGCTACTCATGATTCATGATTTTCAAGGCTTGTCTTCTATTGTACTCTCTTAACAGTTTGATGTGTAGGCCTTTTTGCTTCTCACATTTATGTGTGAAGTAACTCTCTAAAGAGTCACTTAGAGACATTAAGAAATCAATATAGCTCCTCACAAGGTCTGTGTTTTACCCACTGCCCGACAATAGGGCTCACACTTTGAAATGGTTTACAGATAAACTCAGGGGAAAAGATCTATCAGCTTGTCAGTATCGGCCTACTAATAAATAACCTTTATCACATTGATCTCTTGTAGCATGTGTTAATTGAATTGTGCAGTCTAACTGGTAATGTTTTTGTTAAGTATTTTTAAAATGTATTTTTTATTATTGAACAATATTGTTGTAATTGTCTTTTGATAGTTTTAGTTCTTATCATATTAAACATCTTCAAGTTGTTGAGATTTGCAGTGGGCTCTTTATGAAAGTATTTGCAACAGAAACTGAAAAAAATAGATTGAAGAATCGTTCTATAACTTCCAATCAGAACAATAAATCATAACCAAAGGTTAAACATATTTACAGTATTTTGTTTGTACAAGGCCTTGAATAAATGATTTAAAATGGTAATAATAGATGTTGATAGAAATGTTAAGCAAACTATGTGGAAGCTGTGCAGTGAAGCTGCAGCGAAATCGTTATTAGGTTTTCATGCAGATCTTGTTAGAATGGAAAACATGTTCAGGTTTTCATCCTGACAACATTATCCCATGATTTTTGAAATATATGCATGCAGGGAATATCTAAAACAAATGCTTTTTAGATTTTCTTTCTTTCCATTTCTGTCCTAGCATTCTCTCAGATGTGCCTCCAACAAAGAGGGAAAGACCTGTGGCTGTGTTATTGTCATATGTACAAGGGCCACTGTAAGATCAGCATGAAGGTCCAGATCATTCCAGTAGGGTCATTTTTTTTCTTGCTTCTCCACCCTAGCAAAGGTGTAGGTTTTAAAGTATTGAGTAATCTAGCATACAGGTGACAATACTCTGAAGGAAAATGATCTTGAGTGGCAACCAACCTTGGGATTTGAACTTGTGACTTCTATTCAAGAGATAGATGCTCAACAGCTTGAACTACCAGGCATATAACACACCTTTGAAGTCGTCTGCTTTTCTTTGTTTCAAAGTCTGTTACTATTAAAAAATAAGTTAGGTGGAATACTTTATTTTAGTCAAATATTTATTTTATTAATATTTTATTATATTTTTTCAGTAATGTGGGAGTTAAATATCCATTGGTCGAAATCAATTTGAATGTTAATCTAAGTTGGCAAAAATTTGGTATATGCCTCATCTCAATGTCAAGTTTTCAAAATGCTTCACAAGATTTTACTGAAAAGTGTAGTGAATGTGTATTTTCAGGGACACAAAGCAGCCAATTTTTGCAGCAATGTTCCACAAACGACTATAAAGTTAATAATCAATTTTTATCTGGGGTATTGTTGGCCAGGACTCTGGAACAAATTTACTTTTTTTTGATAGTCCCACGGGATCTTTGATATCCACCTGAACAGGTAGACAGGGCCTTGGTTAATGTCTCATCTGAAGGAAGGCACCTCCAATAATGCAGTACACCCCCAGCATAGTATTACAACAAGAACAAGATTACATTTGTATAGTGTCTTTCATGTCGGGAGGACGTCCCAAGCCGCTGGACAGCGTACAGTGTTTCAGACCCTAGCTGGGGTCGGGGGGGGAGGGGAGGGGAGGAGGGGTGGCCGATGGCATGGTCGAAGAGGAGGGTCTCGAGGCAGGACTTGAAGGAGGCTAAGGAGGGGGCGAGGTGGAGTGACTGGGGGATGAAATTCCAGAGGTTGGGGGCAGAGTGGCTGAAGGCTCTCCCGGTAATGGGGGGGCGGGTGGGTCGGGGGACGTGGAACAGGCCAGAGTGAGCGGAGGGAACGGGCGGTTGGTAGGGGGTTAGGAGGTTGCAGAGGTAGGGTGGGGCGAGGCCATGGGGGGCTTTATATGTGAGGACCACGATCTTGAACTGGATCCTCTGAAGGATAGGGAGCCAATGGAGTCGGGCGAGAGTGGGGGAGATGGGATCACGGAGTTTGGTGCGGGAGAGGACACCGGCTGCAGAGTTCTGGATTATCTGCAGCCTGTGGAGGGAGGAGTTGGGAAGGCCGACAAGCAAGAGTGTCAGTCCAGATGATGAGTTTAAAGTTCTGGAGTATAGGTAGGGTCCGAACCCATAATCTTCTGATTCGGGAGTGAGTGTGCTAGGTATCTGATATCTGATACAATAACAACAATTTGCATTTATATACCATCTTTCACGTACAATAACATCTCGGAGTGCTTTATAGTGGTGCAGTTGGTCACCGAGCAGGTAGGAGAGAGAGAGGAGGGAACTGTAGAACCTGAAAAATTTGCAGCACAGAAGAAGGCCATTCTGCCCATGTACTGTCTCTTTTAAAGAGCAACCCTTTCATTCCCATTTACTTGTAATGTATTCTTTCTTAATTATCTAATCTATGGAACAGATAGAATGACTATAGATGCAGTCAAATAGGTAGGTTTTAAGGCGGTAACTTGAAGAACTTGAAGACAGAGGGGCAAGATATAGGAGGGTTTGAGGGAGGATGTACCATAGGTTACGGGGCAGAGTTGGACTGACTGATACTGACTGTATGAAATGGGTGACGCTGAAACTCTTTGTAATTCATCATCCAGAAGCACGTCATCCTTTGAGAGATCCTGCATCTAATGATGGCCAACCAACCTTGTATTATGTGTAGTCATGTGTTAATTTGCATTATCATCCAATGGCATGGGCAGACTAAGTGCTGACACCGAGTAATATAATAGTGAGAAGGAAGGCAGGTGGGCAAAACGGAAAAACGTTGATGGGATACAAGGTTTTATATATCAGGACATGGAATATAAAGCCAAAGAGATAATGTTTAATGTCTATAAATTGTTAGTTGACTGTAGTTAGAATATTGTGTTCAGATTTGGTCACCCTTCCTTTGAGAGACTCCTGAAGAGATTTACTGGTATGATACCAGGGATGAGTTATTTAACCTATGAGCAACTCAAGTGTCCATCCAGCACTGTGAATGCACTTTTGCTCCTGACGTGAAAGGCGTTGTATAAAGGTAAATTGTATTGTATTTTCGTTGGCACAGAGAAGTTTGAGGCGAGACCTTAAAGACGTCTTTAAAGAGGTTTTGATAGAGCAGACAGGAAGAAATGATTTTCACTGTTTGGTGAGTCAGTGAGTAGAGGGTATTGATTTAAAACAGTTAGCAAGGGGGGAGATTAAGAGGAATTTATTTACAGACTTGGTAGGATGTAGAATGCCCTGCAAGTGCAGTGGTCGAAGCAGGATCCATATCAGCTTTCAAGAGGGAACTAGATATATATCTAGAAAGGAATAATTTGTAGGAGGAGGAAAAGGCAGGCAAATGGGACTGACGGATTGCTCTTTTCAAATGCCATCGTAGACATGATGGTCTTCTTTTGAGTTGTAAATTTCTGTGGTTCTTAAAAAAAGTAATGGATAGATGGAAAAGGAGTAGAAGCAGTAATTCAATCTCCAAATGGAGATGATAAATATGACATAATTGTAATGCCTCAATGAAACTTCTGCCTTGTAATCCATTCCTAACTGGCCAGTATACATTTCATTTCAGAATGAAAACATTCTAACACATTTCAGGTCCTGTGCAACTCACAGACCAATTTGCAAACCCAACATGTTCAGCACACTTATACAAAAGTAAATTATATCATAATAAACCTGGACAGACCTAAACATTGCCTCTCTTACTAAAAATCTGCCCTGAAATTCAGATAATTATTTTTGTGGTTGCAAAACTCCTAAATGTTGAGTAGATGGGCAAATGTGCCACTACGATGAATTGTTGTTCTTTTAAATTAGTGGAGTACTGTCATTATTAGCATTGTTCTTGCACCTTAAATATACTTGTGTAGCTTGGGGATGTTTTTGTATCCAATAAAATCCTTGATGTAAGTTAACAATGGTGTCTAAGGAGATTGTGTTCATTTAGAGCTGACTTTTCCCATATTATCTGGTGGAAAGTCATTACTTATATAGCCCCAGGAAATGTATTCTTGGTTTATCCTGTAGAATGTGTCCATAGAGAATCACAGCAGGGAGCTTTATATCCCAGTGACACTTCTGAAGAAAAAATATCTCACTGGGGCTTATTTACATTAAATATAACCACTCAATGCTTGGGAAAAACTTGATTAGAACAAAATAAATAGAAGCTTAAAAAACACATAGGGCAATGAAATTATATGAATAGTTATCAAACTATTTGAGGATATATAATTAAAAATTCTTAAAAGGATACATCTGATAATCCTCCTAAAACTGTTTTCATACATTTGTTCCATATTCAATATATTCTACATTACCATCTTCTTATGATAGCACAGTTGGCTGAGTGCTGATCTTTTCACGTCCAAAATCAAGGTGTGTGTGTGTGGGGGGGGGGGGGGGGGGAGTTGGTGGCATAGAGAGAGGAAAGCCTATGAATTATGGGAAAAGAATAATCTCTCTTAGAAAGAACTACATCAACTACTTTTTCAGAATTTAGCATCATGTACCTTGGTTAAAAAATTTGCATTGAGGTTAACAACAAACCAAAGACCAGCTTCCTACACAGCAGTCATGAAGCATATTGTTTCTACTTCACTTTGTGGACACCTCTATCTTGGCTACAGAGGCCAGCATCTGTTGATGCTGCCTTACCAGTGCCAATTTAGTTAGTTTTGTTTTAAATAATTGGGTGATAAACTGCTGAGTCAGATTCATTGCTCACGGAGTCTCCAGAGATTAGGTGAATGGAGCTAGGATTGTGTGTCATTCCCTTCCACTTAGCGACAGTTATTGGCTTTTCAGGAGAATCTCTCTGACTGACATTGTGTTCTTTGGAAGATTTATTGGACTTTGAAAACTTTGCTTGATTTAGGTGTTACTTTGCTTGATCTAGACTCCCTTGCTGCTCTCAAGACCCTCCTCTTCGACCGTGCCTTCGATCACCCTCCTTCCCCCTCCTGCCCTCGACCCTCCCCGATCCTGACAACCAGCTCGGGTCCGAAACACTGATTGCCCAGTGCCTTGGGACGTCCATCTGACGTGAAAGACGCTATAAAAAAAGTAATGTTGTCGTTGTTACCTTGGAGGTATTTAAAACTAAAATTTCCTAAGAGGAGTCTGTGATGAAATTGACCATTTTCTCCTCTCAAGTTCATCTCATCAGCGGAAAGGAAATTCTAATTCAATAAATTCGGGAGACGGATGAGCAATGACAGTGAACAGAATATTGTTTTTTTTGCTCCAGTATCCTAAATTGACTCGATTTCACAGCTCAAAGTTATATAATTGCATATAAAAATCAACTGATTTTTCATCATCACTGATCTTAGTAAAAATGCTAAGGAAAATAAAACACTATGTAATTGTTGAAGCTATATGTTGGTACATTTCAGAATAATAACTGAAAAGTGTCACATAGCCTCAGCTAAAAAAAACTATACAGTAGCTTTGAATTATCGGGACTAATTTTGTATGAATAGTAAAAAATGCAATCAATGTTTGAATATTGCAAGTTTGTTCCATTGCTTTATGATTCTAAACATTTCTCAGATTCTGCAATAATAATGACCTTGCATAATTCGCAGAAAATGTTTTATGGAATATGAAGAATAATACTAAAAATTTTTGAAAGACTTTGTAGGTTTAAAGGGCTTTTTAATGAATGAGTACAAACTTTCAGTAATTTGTAAAATAAAGAATACTTTAACTTTAGTCGATGGATTGAATGGGCTTAGCATTCTTTCAGTATTGAATTTGAAGATGCTCTTTTTCTGACTTGCTCTAAAAGGAGGAGAATTGTGGAAGGGTTGATGGGTGTTGGTATCTATTACATTTTGGAAAGGTATAATGTACAGAGAAAAATTAGAACTGAGGTTCTGTTTGGTACATCATAACACTTTCTCTTGGATAATCCAATTCCTTGTTCTGAAATAACCATTCAAGAGCCTAGGTGATTCTTTCAATAAAAGATAGGCTTACACAGTTTGTGATGCCAATTCAAGCTGAAACTCAGAGATATTGCATATATTCCAAGGAATATATCAGTGAGTGAATGAAGGAACGAGGAAGTGAAAGGATTTATTGGAGTGAATGTGTTCAATTTGATACACCACTACGCCAACTCCCTGGTTGCCAGTCTTTCCAACTCTTCCATCCACAAGTTGCAAATCATCCAGAACTCTGCAGCTTGGGTTCTTTCCTGCACCAGGCTCCGTGACCCTATCACCGCTACACTTGCCCGGCTCCACTGGCTCCCCATCCTTCAGAAAATTGAGTTAAATCCTCGCTTTCAAGACCCTCCATGGCCTTGTTTCTTCCTATTTCTGTGACCTTCTAGCCCCATATCAACCCGTCCGCGCCCTCACTCAGCATCTTCCGGCTTGCTAAACATATGTACGTACAAAATGCAGTTACACCTGGTGGCCGTGCCGGCTGACCGTGGTGGCATCCTGCGTCACAGAGCATCCACGTAGCCAAGTGGCAGCGGGAACAAATTAAAGAATACAGACAAAGCTAAGCAACAACAATAAAATCAAAATTTTAAAGCACCGAGTCCTCACACTGAGTCCTCCCAAAAGGTGTCCTCCTACAGGAGTCCTCCCAGATGAGTATAGATAAAGATGAAATGTCTTTCTGTGTGTCTGTCTGTGTGTCAATCAACATTCCATATTGGATCCATCGGTTACAAGCATAGCTGCAACGGGTACAGCTAGTTCAATTATAATAAAGTAGCTAGCTATTTCTTGATTAATATTTTAAGTTGTACAATATGTACGTTTGAACAACAACAGCATATTGCATTTATATAATACCTTTCACATTGGGAGGGCATCCCCATGCACTGTAAAGTCAAGTGTTTGCACTCGAATCAAGAGGGGTGGAGGGCAGAGAGGAAGGATGACTGAAGGCATGGTCAAAGAGGAAGGTCTTCAGACAGGTCTTGAAGGAGGAAAGGGAGGGGGCGAGGTGAGGTGCAGCGGGTTGTGGTAGGAAGGCTGAAGACCCAATCACCGATGGTGGGAAGGTAGGGAAAGGGACATGGAGTAGGCCAGTGCATGCCGAGTTGAGGGAGCGGGCAGGATCGTAAGGTTTTAGTAGGTCGTAGAGGTAGGGAAGAGCAAGACCATGGAGGGCTTTAAAAGTGAAGACGAGGATCTTAAACTGTGGGGGATGGGGAGCCAGTGAAGCTTGGCGAGGATGGGGTGATCGGCTCACGGAGCTTGGGGCGGGAGAGGACATGAGCTGCAGAATTCTAAATAATCTTGTAGCTTGTGGAGGGAATAATTGGGAAGTCCGGCGAGCAGAAAGTTAACATCGTCAAACCTGGATATGATGAAAGCAACAACAATTCTTTTGTTTGCTGATGTCTGTTGTTTTAAAAGGATCATTTGGTCACAGAGACAACTTGGGGCACTAATTTGAATAACACCGAACGATGGATGTATTTTCTCCATTTAGGTTCCCTAATTCTGTTGGTATAAATGGAGAGGCACCAAGTGGAAACAAATTGGTTGCTAGATGACAGCTGTTGCTTATTGTTGTGTTGTACACTTCCTCGTCTCTTCAGTGCTGATGGAGAAGTGCCTGGGAGTGGCTGGTTTCTCCGCTCAGGCTTGGTTGGTAGAAGCTAGGGAAAGGCATATCAAAGATAAATTGATGTCCATATTTTGTAAAAGAAATGCTTACAAGTTTGTGACAATACACATCAACCTTTTGAAGATAGCATGTTAGATTTGGTGTAAGATTTCAGGCAGTTTCTTATTGCAGCAAAAGTAAGCGTCCTTTTAAAGTTGGCATTCTCATTTGAGATGAGCGAACCAGCCACATCTGAAAGTCTGGACCACATCTGTTCTGTTACAAAGTATCAAACCTGTGGCTGGATCAAGCATTTTTAATCTTCATCTCTATGACTACTGCTGTGATATGAAAAAACATTAACCCTTGAAATATTGTACTAAAAATGTTAAACCCTAACGTTTGAAACCTGTTGAAGAATCTAATCCTGTGCTGGAAGCTGTAATAGAAAATTAAAATTTTGCCCTGAAGATTGGCTTTACATCTTGCTGCACTTTCTCAGGTGGCTGCTTCGTGGACTAAATTAAGTGCTCCGGGAAGCTACCCTGCGCGAAAGGCGCTATAAAATGCAAATTGTTGTTGTAATACTGAAAATGCATCACTTTCAGTTACCTCCAGATTGTCAGAACCTGATGGATTGAAACTATTTGTTTCAGTCTTCTTTCGTTTTATCATTGCCCCTTGTCCCAATCAGATACTCAAAGCTCCTTAAAAGAATAGCAGTCAAGTTCTCAGGATTAGTTTTTTAAAACATGTCTGTTGAATTCGCAGTGATTGTCAGATTAACATGAAGGAGATCTTGATCAAAAATAAGGAAAAATGTGAATTTATGCAGAACTTTATCCTGACAAAACATCTCACAGATCTTCTTAAGCAATTCTGGTCAATTTTGGTCAAGTGATAGTTTTTGTAGATAAACATGGCAGCCATTTGCACCAGAAAGATTCCATAAACATAATAATAATAATCATCCATGCATTTGAAATCTCGCCTTATCAACAACAGCAACAACAATAACTTGCATTTATACAGCATTCTCCATGCTGGACGGCATCTCAGAGCGCTTAACAATGGCAGAACCCAAGGCCGAGCCAGGGGGAGGGGAAGATGATAATAAGCGCGGTCGAAGAGGAAGGTCTTCAGGCGCGACCTGAAGATGGGGCAGGAGAGATTTGAGGGAGGGAGTTCCAAAGTTTCGGGGCGTAGTGGTTGAAGGTATGGCCACCGATGGGGGATTCGGGGGACACAGAGGAGGCCGGACCCAGTAGAGCGGAGGCAGCGAGTACTGCTGTGGGGAGAAAGGAGGTTCGAGAGATGAGGGGGTGCCAAGGAAGGGAGGGATTTAAGTGAGGATCTTTAAGTCGATCCGTTCTGTGACAGGGAGCCAGTGGAGTTTGGCAAGGACTGGAGTAACTGTGGGACAGAAGACCTCGGCTGGAGCCAAGGAGTATGGATTCTGTCGTGTTGACGTTTAACTGCAGGAAATTTGTGCTCATCCAGCTCTTGTCGTCTGACAGACAACCCAGATGAGGGTTGCAGCTGGAGGTGGAAAAGTAGAGTTAGGTGTCATCCGCATACGTGTGGAAGTTAATCCTGTGTCTGCGGATTACATCACAGAGAGGGAGCATATAAATGAGAAAGAGAAAGGGGCCAAGGATGGATCCCTGGGGTACCCCGCAGGTGAGTGTGTGGAAGCGCGAAGAAAAGCCATTGAGGAAATGTAGTCCTGTCAGTTTGTAAGGTGGGACTCGAACCAAGTGAGTGTGGTCCCACTGAGGTAGATGATGGAGAACGGGCGAGGAGGATGGCATGATCGACTGTGTGAAACGTGGTGGAGAGGTCCAGGAGGTCGAGGAGGCAGAGGGAGCCCTGGTCACACATAGAGAGGATCGCGGCGTTGAGATGTCTCAAAGCATTAGGTGAATAATCCATTAATCTGAACAATTGTTGTCTGGAAAAGCAGACAAAACTTCCTTTGGTACCTTTTGCACCTCTGACATTGCAGCACTTTTTGTATGCATTGTAGTGTTGAGACTGGCTATAAAGTCAAGTTCCAATGTGGGGCTTGAACTCACAACCTCTGACCTAGAGGGCACCATTGAACCTAACTGACACAATGTTTATAAGTTGTTTTCCATCCTCTGGACTGTTACTTACCAATATACTTATTAACATTTTATTTATTTCAACATTTTTTGTGTCAATTTACTGATGTAGCATTGTGAGATCAGGCAAATAATATTGTAGTTAAAGAAGATTAGATAGGTCAGAATTTAACTTTCAAGCATTCTGAACTGACTCATCTGAATTAAACATCCTAGTCCAGTTTTGTGCCTGATTGGTAACCCTTCGTGTTTTCTGGTGGTTTAAAGACCGTCTTAATTAATGTTAAGATGAAAAAAAGAAAAGGTCTCAGACCAAATAGATTTAGAAAAATACAAAAATAAGTGACTGGCAGTCAAATATGAGAGATTGATTCAATTACGTTATCTGCACACCAGGATTGAATTCTATCCGTGCCATGACCCGCTCTGCCTACCCCCATCTCTGTAACATCGCCCGGCTCCACCACTGTCTTACACCACAGGCCATCGAAACCCTCATACACGCATTCATTACATCGAGGCTTGACTATGCAAACTCCTTGCTTGTCGACCTCCCCAACTCCTCCCTCCATAGACTGCAGATCACCCAGAACTCTGCAGCCCGTGTCCTCTCCCGCACCAGATTCCATGACCCTATCACCTCCACTGGCTTCCCATCACACAGAGGATACAGTTCAAGATCCTGGTCCTCACCTTCAAAGCCCTCTATGGTCTTGCTCCCTCCCTACCACTGCGACCTCCTAATCCCCTACCATCCTGCCTGCCCCCTCCGCTCAGCGGGCTCCGGCCTGCTTCATGTCCCCCATCTCGCCCACCCCACCATTGGCGGGCGGGCCTTCTGTCACTCTGCCCCCACCCTCTGGAATTCCATCCTGCAGTCCCTCTGCCTCGCCCCCTCCCTTGCCTTCTTCAAGACCCATCTCAAGACCCTCCTCTTCAACCATGCTTTCGATCACCGTGCTTCCCCCCTGCCCTCCATCCTCCTCAATCCCAACCCCTAGCTTGGTTCCGAAACTCTGATTGTCCAGCGCCTTGGGATGTCCTCCCGACGTGAAAGATGCTATACAAATGTAAGGTTGTTGTATTATTTTACATCTCTCTCCAGTTTTGTTTGATTTTAAACAGTTTATAAGAATTACAGTTCATATTTTATTACTGACGCCCGTTTAACTAATTTTGGATTATTTTATGGTTATTTTATTCTACAGCTATTGGAAAGTGAAGTTCAGTAATAAGTGTTATGGTAATACAGATCAGTGTGAAACCTGAAGGTTTCTAATTTGAAATGACTTGTACTAAAGTCAGTATAGATTTATTTTACCATAAGAAGGGTGGTGTATGATGTTCCCATTCACAACTGACATCCCAATGATCTGTCAGAAGAGACTTTGTAAGGTGTAGATGTTAAGTATTTGGGAGGTACAGATGCACTGATTTTTACAGCTTTACATTAGCCTGAAATTCCCTATGGCACTGTTAGGAAAGCTGAGTTTGTTTGATTTAAGAGAATCAGAACATTTTTCATTTGTCAGTGTGCTGATGCTTTCTATAGTGGACTTAAAAGTTATTAAATTTCCATCTAAAACAAAGTTAGGCATTGAATATTCACCAGTAGTATATGAAGAGCAATTTAAAAATTCAACAATAACTTTACAGTTCTTGTGTATTGAGGAAAATATTGCTTCTAATGTTTCGCCTAAATGAACTTTGAGTTTTAACTATTTATATTTTTCTCCTATTGTTTAGATAGGACCAATAATGTTCAGGAATTAAACTTAATTAACCTCTTTTCTATCTGAATTAAGAAGTGTGACATACATATTTGTGGTAAACCAAGACATTGATAGTTGAACTTCGGAATAAGTTGAGATATATTTTCTTTTTCTTTTTAATGAACAAATGTTGTCCTTCTGAAGTCTAATGATTGAAAACAACGTCCATTGTACCACTGGGCCATACACATCACAAACTTGAATCCTAGTTTATGCTGCATTAGCTGATTTCAGATGGGGCAGTAAAGGGGATGCCACAATTGGCTTCAGTGTCTTCTGGGCTTGCATAGGCAAATTGGTAACTCTTTGTGGAAAGTGTCTGTGTGAAGATAGATCAGGCTTAGTTGTGAAGAACCCTGAAGTCAAATGATCCCTCTGAATATGAAGAACGATAATTTGGGTGAGGTATTGCATTATGACCGGTTGGTTCCCATGAAAAGTGCACTTCACCATGAACATTGTCTTTAGGAGGGGTGAAAAGGGGGAGAAAAAGTAAATGTATGAATTTGTTAACATGCAGCCCTTATTTTTACATTCTTAGAGATAACGGTACCATTTTACTATACTGTTCTATTGGCTTTGTTCAATTATTTATTCAAATTAGTTTGGGTGGATAATTATATTTAAAAAAATTAAGTATTTTTTAAAAATTGGAAGAACATGATAACACTGAAAATATTCCACAGGAGTAAGTAACAGAGATGTTTAGAATAGAAAGTAACAAGGTCTTTTTTAATTGTATTCCACTGCAGTGTAATAGTGAAACAGCTTTAAAATGCTGTTCATGTATTTGCTTAGTCAGGTCTCTGTGATAGCAGTAATTTACTTGCATTTAATGGTAATGTTTGGCTCTGGCTTGCAAAAATTATTCAATTATAGTTGTCGACCTAAGCAGAATTTAGGATGGTGACGGTTATTGTTGACTCAGAAAAGATTGAAAGAGTTTGGCATGTCAGGTTGGGCTTGGCTGACCACCAGCAGTTTAGCAGTAAGCAATTCAGGTTAAAGCACTGTCACATTTCTGGAACCTGTAATAAAATTAGAAGACTGGAATATCTTGTCAATTTTTACTGTTTACTCCATTTATTCTTTCTGCTTTTCTATTTAATAAAAAAGGTGGCACCATTTGTTGGCAACCTTATATTTGAATCTTTTTAAGCAATACTTTCAGATCTTAAGATTCTAAAGGGCTTGGGAAATTTGGATGCAGATAGTTTTTTTTGCTGTGCACAAAATTCAGAAACATTGGGTCATAACTTAAAAATAAGAACTAAGCAAAAAGGAAGCGCAGAGCAATTTTATTCATAAAATGGTGAAGGTCATTAAAGAGTTTCAAAAAGGAACTAGATTACTTAATTTCCTGGAAATTAAAAGATTCAAGGTTTTAGGCGATGAGATAGATGTGTTGAAGGAATCACTTGGGAAGTTGGATGGGTAGGCTAAATAGACCAATGGTTGACTCGCGCCTGAAACTGTTACTATTACTCGCTTGCCTTATTGCTTGCCTGCAATAAGAGCAAAATTGCTGTGGTTTCATGGGAACTGCTAATTGTGGCATGTTTACTGCAGTAGCGGAACATACACAAGCTGAGGCAGCTGTTACAGGAGAACCAGCCAAAGAATACTGGTGGCTTGGGATAACTTGTTTGTATGCATTTGCCATTTTAAATCCGTCTATATAGGAGGCATTTTTATCATCTTTAAATTCTTACAGAAATGTTGGAATTGGTTCAGTAGTGGTACTTAATATTTGGCTTGCTCTTTGAAAGCAAAAGTTTCATGGTTAGGTATAATGTAACTGACATTTAAACTATGTTTTAAAAGGGGAAAAAAAAAGCCAAAGCTATGTATCAATCCTTTTTTTTTAAATGCTTAGCGAATGTTTGATTGGAAATGAACATTTAATTTTTTTTGGAGTATTGATAATATAAAATTATCTTTTTCAAATGAGTGAGTTTTACTGTTATCATTTTTTTGTGTGCTTTCACGTTATACAACTTATTTTTTGCCGTTTGTGCGAATTCTGTAGTTTTGTTCATGATTTCAGTTGTTTTTTTGTTTAAAGAAAAAAAATACTGAACAAGCTAAAAGACACAAAAAGCAATAGTGTTTCTTGATCGAGGTGAACAAATAGCTCTCATCTTTCATCTCCTTGATGATAAAACATGACCATTTAAGAGCAAAATGGTCTTGGGTTTTGGAACAACTTGGCTCTTCCTACAGGGACTTGGAGCTTCCCAGAGCGGCAGTGGATCTTATCATTGTGAGCTCCAGTGAGCAAAAGTGGCAGATACGCAATTAAAGTTACTGTGCAGATAACCTTTCTGTCACAAGTTTACTGGATTGATTGTGCAGGTGGGAAATGTATATATTTTTAAATACAGACAAATACCTCCTTTCCCCTAGTATTTCTGTGGGTTTTTTGTGGTGTTATATCAATGTTACAAAAATAGACTCCCAAGTACAGAAAATTCAGATTGTTCATGTTTTAGCAGTTGTAGTTGAAAATTAATATCCTAGAAATTATCATAAGTAACACAAGTAAATCTTACTTTTCCTATCAGGTTATATAGACCAATGCAGCCAAAACTCTTGTCCATGCCTTTGTCACTTCCTGGCTGGACTGTTCTAATGCCCTCCTCATTGGTCTCCCAGCTCCACCATACACAAAACAAATTAATTCAAAACTCTGCCGCCTGGATACGCACCCGTGCAAACCTCCATACCCCTATCACACCAATCCTTGCCAGCTTCCACTGGCTCCCAATAACAGAACGGATTGATTTCAAGATCCTCTCACTCATTTTCAAATCTCTTTATGCTCTCACACCTCTCTACCTATCCAACCTGCTTACTCCCCACTCCACGACTCGCTGCCTCCGCTCAGCTGGCTCCAACCTCCTGTTTGTCCCTCGACCACTCCATGGCTTCAGCCACTATACCCCGAAACTCTAGAACTCTCTACCTCAATCAATCCACCTTGCCCCCTCCCCACCCACCTTCAAATACCACCTAAAGACCTTACTTTTTGATCGTGCTTAGTGGTCACCTACTTCCCCCCGCCCCCACCCCGGCTCGGTGTCAGACTCCGCCACTGTGAAGCGCTCTGGGACTCTATCCCGGGACAGCAGTAGGGACACCACAATTGCCTTACCAACCCTAGGCTAGAAAGGCGCTATGTAAATGCAAGTTGTTATTATGAAAGATCATTTTTTCTTAAAATTTAAGATAATTCAGAATTTTACTAAATTCTTGAATTCAGACTTGTTTTATAAGCCAGTTTTTCACAATTCTTAAAAAGAACAGAATAAAAGTAGTGAGTAGCTGTTATCCTTCAGTGTCAAGTTTGAGACTCAATTGTTAAGTCCGCGGGCTAATATTTGAGATTTGCCCTGTAAAGTTTTTTTTAAAAGTTAGGTTTTTTGATACCCTAATGTTTTTTGTTTTTCCTCTTTCTAGCCTAGGATTAATAAGGCAATTGTGGTGTCCCTACTGCTGTCCCTGGTTGACTGCATCCAACCGAGCACAGACTGGAGATCAGCTATGAGGTGGATTTGGCTGGGTGGCCAGCCAAGTGAGAGACCTGAGTTCAATTCCAGGCAGGGCGAAACCTTGGGCAAGTTTCCTTACTCCACACGCCTAATAATAATCCCTCCAAAACCAAAAAAAACAATAATAAATTGGTCATTTTCAATCCATGACTGTTTGTGGGACACTGCTGTGCGCAATTGGCTGCTGCGTTCGCCCACAAATATACAGTCAATTCACTTTACAGTGTGTTCTGTGAAGCGCTTTGGGACGTCCTCCCGACGTGAAAAGCGCTATATCAAATACAAGGATTATTATTATTATTATTCTGTGAAGCACTTTGGGACGTCTAGAAGACGTGAAAAGCGCTATATCAAATGCAAGGATTATTATTATTACTATTATAGCTAGGTTTTCCTCTAGTTCAGGGGCTTTACTGAACTTGGAACTTACCTGATTTTTTATATGGAGAAGTACAGTAGTCTACGAGCAGGTTTTTCAATGCACTTTGCTAATCTAATGGGTGTTCCATTTCTGTTGGGCAAAATGTCCAGGAAACCTTTATCTTTTAAAGATGAATTCATTGTGAATTGCTGTGAAAAGTACATTAAATTGCTACAAACGGCTCAGTATAAACCAGTATTAAATTGTTTCACAGAGTAGAATGATTACCACGTGTTACTTGATGTTCACCTGCTGCTATTTGCTTTTTGAGATTTACATCAGGGTTATCGATTTGTCTTGTTCTAGAGTGGCTAAAGTTAAAATAAACCCACTTTTGCACATTTTTGAGGTTTGCAACTGCATTTTTTTTGATAAAAGAAGTTAGTGACAAAATAATCAAAAGTCAAGAGAGATTCAGCTGCTTTAACTAATACACGGAGAGAAGATGAGGTGTTGAAATTAAATATTTAGTGATTAGAAATTAAACAGATTTGACAAATAACAAGAGAACATGCAGGAGAGGAAAATAATTGCTGAAAGCAAGATTATTAGATAAGATAGCAGGAATGCTGAAAAAAACAAGGCAAAATACAAGATTAAAACTAGAAAATAAAAGTAATTTTTCATATACTATTTAAAGTGAATTGGAGCTGATGTTTAATTCTAAATTTTATCAAGTGTATATGAATTAACAATACAAATTTAAATTTAAATCAAAAGTATTCTTTCTTGATATGTATTTAATATGCTTTAATTAGGTAGTTAATTTAATTATAAAGTTACGTATTTAAGAGCTGACTGTTGTGAGGGTTAGTTTAATATTGGTAGAGTGAAAATGTAATGTGTTTAACCTGAATGGTTATTTAATTTAGTTCAAGGAAAAAGTACTCTAAATATCTTTTCCACTATAGTGCCATTTTAACTGGTTCATACCAGTTTATGTTGAGCATTACTGAACCAAATGGTCATATACCATCTGTGCCTGCAGAATGAAACTCATAAGCAAAGTAATAAAACATTGTAGATTGTAATAAATAATATATACAACAGATTGCATGCCTAATGCAACACATTAGACTATTGCAGCAGTTTTATAGGATGGTTACAATCAAAAAGTTCTGAATATATTGGGGTATGAACCCTGACATTTACTTATCAAAAAAATTAAAATGTGTTCAGAAAGGGTTGCTTCAAATTGCATTGTCTTTGTTTAAGACAACAACGGACTTCTCATTCACTAAAAAGTGGCACATGTGCTGTGTGCAGGAAATGGAGTGGTGGTAATAATAATCCTTGCATTTGATAAAGCGCTTTTCACGTCGGGAGGACGTCCCAAAGCGCTTCACAGAACACACTGTAAAGTGAATTGACTGTATATTTGTGGGCGAACGCGGCAGCCAATTGCGCACAGCAATGTCCCACAAACAGTCATGGATTGAAAATGACCAATTTATTATTGTTTTGTTTTTTGGAGGGATTATTGGTAATCTGATGGCCTCAAAGTCGGCCATTTTCTAGCGTGGGAAGCCGGCTGGGGTCTGGGTGTATTCATGCATAGTGAATGTAGAAATGTTGACCAGCAATATATGAAGCAGATCGTAATTTTATGAATCTCAACCACTGATTTATAACTGGGTTTGATTGCAGTTGCTGATTCTGATTACAGTATAGTTACAATATCACAGTGTATAGAAATAACAGTAAATATCAGGGAATGACGACTGATTGAGAATTTGGGTGATGTCACTGACACAGAGATTAGATTACAATCTTTAAATCACTCTGTGAAACCTTGTTATTTGTGATTTATGCTTTTCCAGTTTTATTTTTGGGTTTCTTTTGGGTTTGGTTGGTATTTGTGCACACAGTGACCTGGATTCCAAATGCCTATGCAATCCATGTGTAACTGATTTGTGAGCATCCTCACACAAGCAGATTAATGAACATTACTGCTGGTTCATCAAGAAATTATTTGCAGTTTATTCTTAGCTGATTCTATATCAATATCATACTCCTGTAAACTCTTGCCAAAAACAAATGTGTTTTTTACAATGCGTATTGTCGCATTAAATTGTGGTTCATATGCTAAAATACCATTAAAAAAAATTAATAATCCTTGCATTTTATGTAGCGCATTATCACGTCTTCGAGACGTCTCAAAGTGCTTCACAGAATATACTGTAAAGTGAATTGACTGTATATTTTGTGTGCGAAATACGGCAGCCAATTGCGCACAGCAGTGTCCCACAAATAGTTGTGGATTGAAAATGACCAATTTATTATTGTTTTGTTTTGGAGGGATTATTATTAGGCATATGGAGTAAGGAAACTTGCCTAGGTTTCGCCCTGCCTGGAACTGAACCCAGGTGTCTCGCTTGCAAGGCGAGTGCTCTTAACCACTGAGCTACAAGACTCCACAGCAAATACTGGCAGTAGATGCTAAAGACTGAAAAAAGTTCCATTCTCTTCATAAACCTCCTTCATCTTAAAAAGCATTCAATTCATTATTTCTGTAGGAGGGGAAAAAGAAGACATGATGAATTCTGTTTCTATATGGGCATATTTAAACTACCAAACTAATCTGAGTGTTCAAATAATCACAAATTGCTCAAAATTACTCTGTTATTTTAACTTCCTCATTTAAATTATAGCTTCATAACTTGCAAATATCTATTCTGTATATTATCTATATACTTGTAATAGCTCTATAAAACGTTTTCCCTCCACAGATCATGCACAATTTCCCCCATCATGAACTGTACCCAATCCTTATGATCTCCTGAGGCTAGTAACCAAGCAGAAGTAAAACCTCCAAGAAGATTAAACTCCCGAGACCCAAGGGTAATCAAATAGAATGCCAGAATATTAAACGTTACAGTCATCATACTTAAAATGCTGACCATTGCATTCCAATGGTGCCTCCTCCATGATCCCAGCAGGACATGAACCATCTTGTTTCCTGTAATACTTCATCATTCTTACAACCTTCAACCCTGTTACTCAACAATATATTTCTTGAGCTTCTTAAGGAGACAGTTGACATAATATTGAATGTTTTTGCTGGGATAGAAGTTCATTCCTTCTATCCAGTGCACAGAGGGGGTGGGGGGGGGGTGCTATAACGGGAACAACTTGCACTTATGTTGCACCTTTCATGTAGGGAAGCATCTCAAAGCGCTTTTAAAGAGTTTTGGGAGGTTGTGGGGTGGGGGTGGAATAGGTGACCGAAGGTGCAGGTAAAGATGTAGGATATTAGAATGGTTTTGAAAGTGGAAAAGGAGGGTGCAAGGCGTTGGATATTGCTTAAGCGGCCTGCAAAACTTTCTTAAATTCGGCGGTCGGCCCTCAGCGGCCAAAAGGTTGGAACACCCTGCTCTAAGGCACAGTGATAGGTTTCCACATCTATCAGACACCCAGTTGACTAAAACAAATTGGTATATTAAATGTTACATTAACTCTACTGTTCATCTCTCACATGAATAATAATAATCCTTGCATTTGATATAGCGCTTTTTACGTCTTCTAGACGTCCCAAAGCGCTTCACTGAATTGACTGTATACTTGCAGGCGAACGCGGCAGCCAATTGCGCACAGCAATGTCCCACAAACAGTCGTAGATTGAAATTTGTTTTTTGGAGGGATTATTATTAGGCGTGTGGAGTAAGGAAACTTGCCCAAGGTTTCGCCCTGACCTGTCTGGAATTGAACTCAGGTCTCTCGCTTGCAAAGCGAGTGCTTTAACCACTGAGCTACAGGACTCCACGACCAAACATGGTTGGCAAAGTCATGAAGACATTTGTAAAATATAGTATTATTGAACAATTGGTAGGGAGTATTTTGTTACAAAGTTACCAGATAATTTTCAGTTTCTGGTGATTGATTGCATAAAATGAGTGAGATTACTCTAGTAATATGTGATTCTCAGTGTTGCAACACATCTCAAGCCATATGTTCTCAATTTTATGAGAATAAAGTTCTCATTCTCCTTTCATTATTTTTCTTTGTAGTTGCATAACTACAAAGTGGAGTCCTGTAGCTCAGTGGTTAGAGCACTCGCTTTGCAACCGAGAGACCTGAGTTCAATTCCAGGCAGGGCGAAATCTTGGGCAAGTTTCCTTACTCGACACGCCTAATAATAATCCCTCCAAAACCAAAAACAATAATAAATTGGTCATTTTCAATCAATATGACTGTTTGTGGGACATTGCTGTGCGCAATTGGCTGCCGCGTTCGCCCACAAATATACAGTCAATTCACTTTACAGTGTGTTCTGTGAAGCGCTTTGGGACGTCCTCCTGACGTGAAAAGCGCTATATCAAATGCAAGGATTATTATTATTATTATTATAACTATCAGTGGTGTTATTTAGAGCAATGCTTTCACCTTTGGCACCTAGATTTGAACTACACCCAAACTAATGGGGTGAAAGATTCCTATGACAGTGGTACAAGTTCACTTTAAGCTATTTGAGACAGACTCAACCTATTGCTTAATGAACATTTATTTAAAGTTCAGAAATATCTGTAATTTGGCACTAATTGGAGTTAAATTGTCAATCTAAGAGAGGCCACAAGGATCCCTGGAATAGAAATTAGAACTTTTGCTGTATTGCAGTAGGAGTGCTTTTTCATCAGCTGGAACCACAGCACACTGCTAGCAGTCTGTAGAGAAATTTACTTTGCACATGTTATATGCCATACGGCTACGCAACTCCCTGTTTGTTGGCTTCCCCAACTCCTTCCTCCATAGGATGCAGATTATTCAGAATTCTGCAGCCCGTGTCCTCTCCCACACCAGGCTCCGCGACCTCATCACGTCATCCTGTCCGACTCCACTCGCTTTCCATCACACAGAAAATACAGTTCAAAATCCTGGTCCTCGCCTTCAAAGCCCTGCATGAACTTTCTCCCCCCTATCTCTGCGACCTTCTAACACCCTACCAACTTACCCATTCCCGCCGCTCAGCAGGCTCCAGCCTGCTTCACGTCTCCCGCCTCACCCGGCCCACCATTGGCAAGTGGGCCTTCTGCCACTCTGCCCCAACACTCTGGAACTCCATCCCGCAGTCCCT
Source organism: Callorhinchus milii (assembly GCF_018977255.1). NCBI lineage: Eukaryota > Metazoa > Chordata > Chondrichthyes > Chimaeriformes > Callorhinchidae > Callorhinchus > Callorhinchus milii. Next base: position 114,370,040 of record NW_024704742.1, on the reverse strand, counting down.
CTGCCTTGCACCCTCGCCTCCTTCAAGACCTGTCTCAATACTCTCCTCTTCGACTGTGCCTTCGGTCACCCTGCTTCCCTCCCTGCTCTCCAAACTCCCAGATCCTGGCCCCCAGCTCGGGTCCGAAACAGTGATTGTCCAGTGTGTTGGGACGTCCTCCTGACGTGAAAGGCGCTATATAAATGTAATTTTGTTGATGTTGTACCTGATGCTGACTCAGTACCAGCAGTAGAAAGTGTTCCTTTCCCTAGCACTGACATCCTTCTGCTTGATGATTATGAAAAAGTGAAATTTGTAGTTATGAATTTCATCAAGGCTCTGCTTTGCAGTTGAATTTATATTCTTGCAGTACAGATATGATTATATGAAATTCAAATTCTCTTTCCAAAACAAGTATGTATTATCCACACTAATCCAATGTGTAGGACATTTAGCCTGGATATTTTGATTTTATTGATGTTAATAAACTGCTTTAGCTGTGAAAAATAATCAAAATCTTAAATTATAATAATAACATTTGATATTGCACCTTATCTCTTCATTGAAACTTCTCAAAACTCTTCACAGGATATACTGTAAAGTAGATTGACTGTGTATTTTGTGGGCGAAACATGGCTGCCAATTGCACACGGCAATGTCCCACAAACAGCCATGGAGTGAGCGACCAATATTATTTGGAGGATTGTTGCCCAGGATACCAGGGGAAACACCCTTCTCTTTTTCAATAGTGCCATGGGATCTTTAACTTCCACCTGAACAGGGAGATGGGACCTCGGTTTAACGTCTCATCTGAAGGACGGCACCTCCGACAATGCAACACCCTCCCAGCACTACATTTTAGTGTCATGTTACATTATGTAAGTTCAAATCCCACTGTGGAATTTGCAAAACCCACTGCCAAGATGACACAAATTAAATTTCATTTTGATAAATCATCCCTATGTCCATTTTTGGGGATGTTAGACACTGTTATAGAGGTATGTTTAGTACAGGGTAGTAACATTCGATGCAGTGGAGGTATCCGGGTGATATTCCAGAGAACAGAGCAGAATGGCTGAAAACTCACTCAACTATGGTGATTGCATACTGGGCAGAAGACGTGGAGTGGGTTGTTGTCTTTCATTCACCGACTGAAGTCTGTTATCGGTTATGGCTGGAGAGGCCCTTCCTGGCTTGGACAAGTCCTGTGTTCTACATCATTCACAATATATCCTATGAAATGCTTTGAGAAGTCTTGGCGACATAATGTGCTGTATCAAATGCAAGGAGTATTATCATAGAATCATACAACATAGAAAGAGACCATTCAGCCCATTGTGTCTGCGCTGGCTCTAAAAAGAACAATCCCAGCTCAATCCCACTGGCCCGTTTTCTTTCCATAGCCCTGCAATTCTATCCTCCCCAACTACCCATCTACTTCTCTCTTAAAAGTTGTTATTGAATCAGCTTCCACTACCCTTTCAGGTAATATATTCCAGATCCGAACAACTCACTGAGTGAAAACATTTTTCCTAACCTCCCCTCTGTTTCTTTTAACAACTATCTTAAATCGGTGTCCTCGGGTTACTGACCCACATGCCAATGGAAACAGATTTTCCCGGTTCAACCTATGAAATCCTCTCATGATCTTGAAAAGCTTTATTAAATCCCCTCTTAATCTTCTCTGCTCTAGGGAGAATAATCCTAGTTTTGCTAACCTCTCCTCATAATTAAGGTCCTTCATTCCTGGTACCATCCCGGTAAACCTCCTTTGCACCCTCTCCAATGCCATAACATCTTTCCTAAAGTGCGGTGCCCAGAACTGAACCAGTACTCCAACTGAGGCCTAACCAGCATTTTATAATTATTCAACATAACCTCCTGACTTTTTAATTCTATGCCCCTATTTATAAAACCTAGTATCCCATATGCTTTTTTAACAGCTTTATCTACCTGTCCTGCCACTTCAGAGACTTGCTTATGTGGACCCCCAGGTCTCTATGTTCATTTGCCCCCTTTAAGATTGTACCATCTCGCTTATACTGCCTCTCCTCATTCTTCCTACCAAAATACAACACTTCACATTTCTCCACATTAAACCTCATCTGCCACGTTTCTGCCCATATTACCAATCTGTCTAAGTCCTCTTGGAGTCTGGTGCTATCCTCCTCACCCCTAACTACTTTTCCTAGCTTAGTATCGTCTGTAAATTTGGAAATTGTGCTCCCTACATTCAGATCCAGATCATTAATATTGATCAGAAAGAGCAGTGGTCCCAATACCGACCCCTGAGAGACACCACTGCACACCTCCCTCCAGTCAGAAAAGCAACCATTTACTACCACTCTCTGCTTTCTGACTCCTAGCCAGTTCTGGATCCATGTTGCCATAGACCCTTTAACACCGTGGGCTTCTATTTTGTTTATAGGTCTCGTATGTGGCATTTTGTCAAATGCCTTTTGAAAATCTAGATAAACTATGTCTACTGCATTACCTTCATCCACCCTCTCAGTCACTTCATCAAAAAATTCTATTAGGTTTGTCAGACATGATCTGCCTTTAACAAATCTGTGTTGACTGTCCTTTATTAAACCATATTTTTCTAAGTGAGAATTTATATTGTCCCGGATTATAGTCTCCAGAAGTTTCCCTACTACTGTTGTTAGGCTGATTGGCCTGTAGTTCTCAGGTTTATCCTTCTGCCCCTTTTAGTACAGGGGAGTAACATTTGCAACCTTCCAGTCCTCTGGCACCACTCCAGTGTCCAAAGAGGATTGAAGGATTGTGGCCAGAGCCTCCGCTATTTCCACCCTTGCTTCCCTCAGTAATTTAGGATGCATCCGGTCTGGATCAGGTGACTTATCTATGTTGAGCACCGACAGCCTTTTTATGACCTCCTCTCTGTTGATTTTTATCATATCCAATTTCTGTTCACACACCTGCGATATTGTGACATTGGTTGCATTGTCTTCTTTTGTGAAGACAGTTGCAAAGTACTTATTTAGTACATCAGCCTCAACAAGAAGATTTCCACTTGGGTCCCTAATTGGACCCACCCTACCTTTGACTAACCTTTTACCTTTGACTAATCTTTTACTCTATTATGTATTTACTTTTCTGTTCCTCAGCCAATCCTGTATCTGTTGCTACTTTGTCTTTAGTACCCCAGATCTTAATCTTTGTGGCATGTTTTCAAATACATTTTGAAAGTCCATGTATATGACATCCAGAGTTTCCTTTTTCTATTTGCTTGGTTACAAAGAAGAGAACCTGCATTATCTCTAGGAATTTATCAATGGGATGTATTCTTGAATAATCTATGATCTGGTAACATCAGTAATATTCACAAATTACCTCACTGATTAATGTTTGTTAGCTACACATTTTGTTTTGTAAATGTTTAATACTGTTCAATCCATTTAGGACATTGGATGTTGAAATAAAAATCAGAGTGACTGGATCATCAGCTGTGACAAAAATAATTCCATTAACTGAGATGATTCACTTTTCTCTGTGGGAAAAAGTCATAGCTCAATGTTTTCTTAAAATACCATCAGTTAGCTGGTGCAGAATTGTTCTTGCATATTTTAGCATACAGTATGATCAAACCTGTAGTCTTCAGTTTATTATTACCGGCTTACAAGGCAATACTTACAGAAGTATTTTGAAGCAGTTATTATAGCTGACCAATCCAGGTAAACAAATTTGTTTATTTAAATAAGGTTGCAGCTCTCTTTAGATCAGAACTGAACATTGAAATGACTTTGAACTTTAATTGAATAATAATTAATAATAATAATCCTTGCATTTAATATAGTGCCTTATCATGTCTACGTGACGTCTCAAAGCACTTCACAGAATATACTGTAAAATGAATTGACTATATTTTGTGGGCGATTATTACCCCCAGAAAAGCGATCCACCAATCAATAACAACCAGGATCCTACTTACTATTAGGTAAACAGAGGTATGTGGAGTAAGGAAACTTGCATTTGTCCTGCCTGGGAATCAAACCAAAATTGTCTCACTTGCAAGAGAAGTGCTCTCACCAGGATTCCTCAAAGTCCTGTAGCCTATTGATCAAGATGCCTATTTAATGCGGGGAAATCTCAAATAAAAGCTTTATAGTTCAATATAAGGTATTGGAAGTTTGTCTTTTATTCAAGTAATTTTTCACAGCCTAATCAAAATTATTGTTTTATATACCTCAGATAGCAAGTTCACGATGCTTTAACTACCCTGTTAGAATGCCTCCAGTTGAGTGCTGTTAAAACACACAAAGATTTGCAAAGTATATATTTAACTTTATATAATATAAATAACTGTTGAGTTAGCTTTTTCAATGCATGAAAAAAAGATCACTTTTGTTTGAGTGACTGACGTTTAATTATGGCAGGGAAGAATTTCATATATTTTATTTTATTTTTAACACAAGAATATCATCATATTTTGGCGGTAATGATCTGAAACACAGGTGGAAATGCCTCCAGTTCGTTGTGATTCTGTCACTGTTCACGTGGTTTCATTATGCATCTCATCTGTTGTGAAAAATAATGCATTGAACATTCCTTATGACCTTTTCCTTTTTTGCTAGACTGAGAATTGAATATAAGTAAAAGAAGGTCTTATATTCAACCAGTTAAGCACCAAGTTTATTTTTGTGTTTAAAGATTTTATGAGAAATTGAGTTGCATCAGGTGGGTTAGACATGGTGTTATAGTGAAGCCTCATTAGTATGTATTTAGTAACATAGAATATGTTAATACAACTCCATTTTAATAATAGGAAAAGACCAATTTGTCTAACAAGCCCACCTTTCTGTCTTCTCACCACATTTCACAATCTCTTATTTGTCAAGAAACGTATTTATTTATGTTGGTATATTCATATTGTTTGCTTCAGTAATGTTACTTATTCCAAAAGTCCATTACTTCTAGTGTGAAACATTCTGTCTATATTCATTATTTACTTCTAATTTTCTGGTTTTAATCAAAAATGTTTTGGAGCCATTGAAGTTAGGACACATTTGAGTCAATTTTTACAGATCCCCTTAAAATTCTGAAATTTATATTCAGTTGGCTTGAAACATTTTTCTAATAAAACCAAGCCTAATTTGTTAAATCTTAGCCCTGTATATTCCTGAAATCTATACCATCCTGCTTGCCTTTACTGTAACCTTTCAGATGCAACAATGTGGTTATCAATATAACACACATGATTCTGTATAGAAACAATAAATAGTAAGGCCTATAATTTATCATTGATAACTCTTACCATCTTTAGTTATAATGAATTTTCCATTAAAAATAAAATGATGAACGATCATTCATGTTAGTATCTGGCAATATGATAGACTCCATCATTTGTTATTTGGATGATTGTTTTTGAGTGTAACTCTGTAGTCATGTGATATTATTTTTTAAAAAAGAATGTGCACAGATTGACAAAATGTATTGAATTGGTATAACCAGTTTTCCAGCCTGAGACAGATGCAACATTTAAAGTCTGTTCTGAATTGTAACTTTCCTTGGATAATTTGGCATTTTAAAGTAGCATGTCATGAGTGTGTTTTCTCTGCATGATATGAACAGTGACATTTGTGAGTGAAAGAACTACATAAAATGTGTTGTTACATATGTAGCTGGCTCTAGAGGGTATAATCAGTCAGCAGCAAGAAAATCCCTGGTTGACTTTTAGAAATGTGTTAAGTAGACAACCTTCCTTTATGAATGTTTGTCTGGAACCATTCAAACTCAAGCTTTCTTTATTCCTAGGGACATTGCATTTCGATTTGTAATTGAAATATAAAAATTCAGTTGTAATTTCAGTGGAACCTTAGTTATCTACCATAATTATGCCCCCTACTCCTTGTGAATAACTTAAATTTGCAGATAATCGAGGCTCTATTATGTGTGTCTAGGTGAGCAGGAGCTGTTCGGTGGAGGTGGGTGCAGTATAATCTGAAGACTATCTACGCAAAATTACATAGAATTTGAGCATGGAAACAGGCCATTTGGTCCAACTAGACTGTGCCAGTGTTTGTACTCCACGAGTGTCCACCCATCCTGATTCCTCTCCATACCCCTCTATTCCCCATATTCCTTTATTCCCTTCTGTCTTGTTGTATGCATTAAGTTTCCTTTAAAATGTGTTGATGCGTCAGGGTCAATCATAACTTCTGCCATTATGTTACACATTCTCTCCATCCTCTGTGTAAAGAAGTTCCTTGTAACTCTCTTTTAGATCTGTTAGTGATAATCTTATATTTATGCCCTGTGTCTGTATTATGGAAACAGTCTATTCATAGTTTACCTTATCAAATCCCTTAATAATTTTAAACACCTCTATCAGGCCCCCCCCTCAATTGTCTTGTCTCCAGGGTAAGAAGCCCTAACCTGTGCAGTCTTCACTGATAGCTGTATCCTTCACTTTCCAATTTACTTCCAAGATTGAGGCATGGACAATTAAAGTTTATAGTTTAAAAGTGGTGTAAATTAACAAATGTTCCCTTGCTTTTGTTTATGGTTATCACTCCAGTTTATTCTAAATTATCTTGAAAATGTAGCATAAAATAAGATAATATTCCCAAACTTAAATTTACAGTTAGAAACTGTACCTTTGGATGCAGGACAATGCAGCCATAGGATCAAGGGTTTCTTTCGCTGATTTGGTTCAATTTTCTTTGGGCAACAAAATTTGTAGACATATTCCAGTTGTTTAATTCTACATGACACTGAATTAAGAAATTCTGCACTGTTAATTCAGCTACGATGATGTTGAATTAAGGTTTAATTTGATGTCACTATAAATTTAAGTCTTGTTTAAAAATGTTTCACTGAATCATTGAGCCTTTGAATTCTCAGCAGCTGTTGTATGACCTGTTCTAACAATGTAAGTTGTCAGCAATAAGGGTTTATATGTTTGTAATATTTTGTTTTTGTTTAAAGTTGTAAAGTGCAATCTAGTGAATACTGTAGATAAGATTTAATTTCCAGAGAGGTAAGAAGTTGTAGCAGTTTACTGCATTGTGCATTTTTGAGAACTCCCAAGGAATTGCACAGTGAGTTATTGTTCTCTCTGTTGAATTGAGTTGTAAGAAGCACCATCATAGTTTACCTCAACAAAATGTAAATACAGTTATCAGTAAAGCTGTGATAATTAAGCAGAATGTAATCATTTTTAAAAAAAATTAATTGATTAAAATTGAGCTCAATAATTGATTTATCATTGCTAGAGAGGTACAGTATTGTAAGACGATTGGGTATAGTTTTGTATATTTTCTGTGACATTGCCAATGCAGTTTTTAAGGAATACTGACAACTGAAATATCTTTAAATTGTTTATTAGCACTTGGTATTGGCTGAAGATGACGAATGATCAGATTTCCCCATGTTGCCAGACTGCACATTCATAGGAAATAACCCCTTGTAATGATAGTTCAATGGATTTGATTATTCAGTTGACTTGTTCAGTAATCGAGACCTTTACAAATATAATTGCTCAGTGCAGCTGTAATTATGAACCGATAAATAAATAAACAAATTCAAATCAAAATGTTTTATTTAACATCAACAGGTTTCAATGTAAACAGAGTAAATTATATAATAATCTTTTTAGACCATTTTAAGGAGTGCTTTTGTATTTGTTTAAAAAAAAATTAAAAGTCAGTTGCTAAGTAGCCCCATTTTTTAAATGTAAATTTGCTTTTCACTTGGCAAACAAACCATTTTATTGAAACTTCAACATTTATTTGTTAGTTAAAAAGTAATAGAAATCCTCTGAGCACTCAGTAGCTCAGTAAGTGTGCCATATGGTGCAGTACTGAGACCTATAGATCACAGGTTCAATCAACAACAATAATAACGACTTTCATTTTTGTAGTACTCTTCATGCATAACAGTATCTGATCTGGTCTGTGACCTACAAGTTTTAAGTATGATTTAACGCAAACCAATGTGGGCATCAATACATTTGGTCCAGTTATTCTCAGTGTCTTTGTCAATGAAGGAAAAAAATCAGCCATGTTTTCTACTTCTGGTAATGTGCATTTGTTTATGGAGATCATGCGAAGGGGCTAAAGCTCAGCTGTGGCAACCCCGTTTTAATGTTTATAAACTGTTTTGCTAAGTTAAGAATTTTTGTTTCAAAGGCATTCTGATTTTGAATAATAACAACTAATTTTGTGCAGGGATATTTTTTGCATTTTGGTACTTTAGCAAATTAAATGTAAAATATCACTTCAACTGAAACTGTAATGACAAAATAGGTAAAGGGTGACCTCATTAGAATGTAGTCTTTTGAGTCCTTAAAATTCGACTTCATGTTCTAAAGGATCCATTTAAAAAAAGGCTGCTGGTCCCATTTCACTTTTCAGTGTGTTCTGGAAGCGCTTTGGGACGTCCTCCCGATGTGAAAATCGCTATATCAAATGCTAGGATTATTATTATTAGTATTATTATTATTTCCAAGTTGTCGTTGGGGAGGGTGAAGGGCAAGGGCGGAAGCAGACCTGAGCGGAGGGAGCAGGCAGGTTGGTAGGGGGTTAAGAAATCGCAGAGGTAGGGGGTGCAAGGCCATGGAGAGCTTTGAAGGTAAACACACTCTAGATATATCCATTTGTGCAAAATCCTGTTCTACTAAATGTATAAAAGTAGTTTTGCATTAAATCTATAGTTTACATTTCCTAAACAAACCCCTTGTCTTTTGATAATGTTAATAAATAATTCTTATATTTATCACTCCACAAAAAAAGTTACTGCTGGTGACAAATAACAGCTTTACTTAATCTTTTAATTGTACTAACTATAGGGCAGCCCTGTTACAGTAGGACAACAACAACAATTTACATTTAGATTGTGGTTTTCACATTGGGAGGACATCTCAAACCACTTTACACAACTGAATGGGAGCCTAAGTGGGTGGAGGAAAATGCTGTTTATCCACATGCAAGTTGTCCACGTATCTGCACCATAGTCTGAAGTGGAAGTGATTGCTGGGCTGGGAAATTGGCATAAAGTTCTATAGAGTTCTTTAATGTTCTCCTGAATAGACAGATAAAACCTCGGTTTAAATTATTATCGAAGGATGACACCTCCAGCAGTGCAGCACATCCAAACGCTGCATCGGAGTGTCACCTTAGACTAAGTGAGCTCAAAACCCCAACATTGGGCTTGAAGGGTGGAATTGTATTAGCAAATACAAACATCACTGTTCCCTTTAGCCAAACTGAAAGTCATTGCTATTCTCAAAGTAACTAGTTCAAACCAAATGATAAATTTGCCACCTCATTAGCATTTGCTAATTCTGAGTTATTCTCTTGCATGCAACATTAATGCCATTTTTATATTGTATTCCAAGTCAAAAATATGAGTCAGTCATATTTTCCAAAATACAATACTGAGAAAACTGACCATTTTATATTATAATTTACCTCCAGAGATGGGTAGCCTCTGGAGGCAAACCTATAATGTAAAGCAGTAATAATCACAGCCCACACTGCCTGAAAAGCGCGTGTATGGAGGGGAGAAAGGAAAAGAACCTGCAGATCTGAAGTGAAATTTCATTGGGTTACTTGATTTTCAAGAAAGTGGTTCCCAGTCCCAAATACAGGTCAAAATTGCAAGCCTTGCAATTTACAAGACTGTAAGTGAGACAGAAAGCAAGTTTAGATGCAAAGGAACTAACTATTAAATGATCTGATGCAATTATTTTCTGACAAATAAAATCATAGAAATTTACAGTACAGGAGGAGGCCTTTTGACTCAAAATCTGCACCTATTCTCAGGGTAAACTGTACTTTCAATAATACCAACAACTTACATTTATATAGTGCCCTTCATGCGGGGTAGCATCCTGGAGCGCTTTAAATCCACTGTCCTACCCTCTCTCCATATCCTTTTAAATCTCTATTCCGGTTGATGTCCACAATGTTCTGGCAAGACGTGCAACTCTATCCAATATCATGTGTAAAAAAGAAAGAACTTGGGATTCAATAGCGCCTCATCACATTGAACCATCTCACAGCGCTTCACCCATAATTATTGTCAAGCATACGATAGAAGTAGCTTCTGTCTGTTAAATATATTGTAAATGCATTACTTCCAACATTCAGAATGTGGAATACTGCTTTAAAACACATAAAATATGGTTTCTTTATATAACAACAACAACTTGGATTTATATAGCGCCCTCCACGCCGGGCGGCGTCTCAGAGCGCTTCACAGTAACGGATCCCGGAACTAAGCCAGAGGGAGGGGGGAGGAAGGTGACCAAATACGTGGTCGAAAAGAAAGGTCTTCAGCAGAGACCTGAAAATAGGAAGAGAGGGAGTGAGGCATAGGGTATGAGGAAGCGAGTTCCAGAGCCTCGGGGCATAGTGGCTCGGGGCATAGGGGCATATATCCTCAATATAAGACTACTGTTGTTAATGAAAATGTGTCAGCACAAGACTTGTGTGCTAACCAGAATCTAACAATTGCAAAGTATAAAAAGACCTATTTTCTACATTTTGTTTTGATGACGTTCTTGATAAATAACTTTCTTCAGTTTGTATCTAAGTATTTGCACAAAACATTTTAAAATTAGCCTTACAGTTGACAACCTATTTCTATCTGCCTTTGCTGTCTTCTAATCTTTTTCTTGCTCACTCTCATCTTGTTCATTAACTGGATGACAGCCATTACTGCTTCCCCACAGGGACCAGCTCTTGACTTGCGACCTGTGTATGTCAAAGTGGCAGTTGTGTCACTGAGTGACTTCCTGTAAAAACTATCTATTCCTCCCTTTTTTTCAGTTTTTTTTTAAAAAGAAGCTTTATCCTCAGTTGCAGTCAGTTTTGGGTAAGAAACAGTTTGAAAGTAAGGAATGACTGTTGCATACAGATAAGACTTGCTTCATGGTTCTTATCTGCAAGACTTTTTTTAAAATTCAGTTTGCATTCACTGTGAAGGGTAAAACTGCATTCTGGTATGCATGAAATGACCGCCTGTCTTGGTTTTAGATTACCCTCCCCTGCTAACATGGGTTGGGGGAGGGAAACAAAGAGGTAATAGCAAAAGGGGCATAAATCTTGTTTTACATTTGCACCCACATAGCAAGGGGAAAATTGGACCCTTAGTGCATTCTAAGTGAATGGTCTCGGAAAGGCTCCAATTTCATAAAATGTAAAGTGACTGCTGGAGAGCTGCATGTTTAAAATGTGATACCCTGGCTTGTACAGCGATTGCATAAGCTGTATGTTGGCTTTTATCCAGATTGAGATGGGTGGAGATTGTTTTAGATGGGTGTGGGGGGGAGCAAATGAAAGTGGGGGAAGGGGACATTCCACTCCTGTAATGAGAAAGCCGAATATTTAAAAAATGTTAACCCCATAAATTATTAGCAATATTTCAATCAGTACTAAATGTTGCAATACACATGAGATAGATACACCATCTAATCGCAGCTTGCATTTTTATATTTTAACTGGTAACCTCACACAACACACTTTGTATTTTAAAAAAACTGATTTTTAAAAACAGAAACTGAAATTTTGTATTGGTAATTATACTTTGTCCATTGAAAATGCGTCTTTTTATTTTAAAAAATGCCAGAAAATGTATTTATCATTTGCCAAAAATATGGATTTTTTTGGCCTTGATGGATGCTATCTGTCTAAGGAAACTTATTTACTTAGGGGCTTCCAAAATAACCCAAAATGTTGTAAAAGCTTTAAGTACAGTATAATGCTTTCAGGTTTTCCCTAATCAGAAAATAGAATAGCATCTGTTATGAATATATTAATGAAAACCAACACACTCAAGAACTCCAATTCTCCATTCATGCCGTATTTGCCTTGCAGCACTGCCATCCGTGCCAAAGCTGAGTTCAGCAGCAATGTTGTACAGCAGAAGTGGCACTGCTTCCTCAGTAGAGACGATCCAAGCCCTCTCCTGCAGTGCTGTGGGCTGCCATTTATTCTGGTTGTGGTTGGAAACTCAGCACGCTGCACAGACCAGTGATGTGTTTTCCCAATTGTTGGTCTGGTGTGGCAATCCCCACCTGCTGGGAATTTTGACTTTTAAACAACCGTACAGGCACAAGTTTATAGATATACCGTTTGTGTTGCTACCAGCCCTATAGCGCGTGTCCCTTATCTATGGCAGCCTATACCATTTCCAGAATCTCTTCTCATTTAAGCTGTTAGTCCAGCATGGGATTTCCGATATATCATCCCAATACAGAGCAAACATAAATATGCATTTATGTTAAAGATGTCTTTATGTCTGTCTATTGGTTTCATTGTTCTGTATTACTGCTGGAGTAAATGTGATGATAATAATAATAATCCTTACATTTGATATAGCACTTTTCACGTCTTCTAAACGTCTCAAAACGCTTCACAGAATATGCTGTAAAGTGAATTGACTGTATATTTGTGGGTGAAACACAGCCGCCAATTGAACACAATAGTGTCCCACAAACAGTCGTGGATTGAAGTGACCAAATTATTATTGGTTTGTTTTATTTTCTTGAGGAATTATTATGCCTAGGAAAATGATAAGCCAGTCGACTAACAACTGGGTTCCTACTTACTGCTGGGTAAGAAGAGGCGTGGGGAGTAAGGAAACTTGCCCAACGATTTGCGCTGCTGGGAATAGAACCCATGTAGGCTTTAGATTACAAGAATGATCTTTTCATCTCTCAAGCATATCTCTGGGCAATAAGGAATAAAAATGGCATCTCTGTACTTACGTCCGTTTTGCATGTCTATTGGTTTTAAGGGTCTAAGGTCTGAGGCAGTTTTAATGCTGAGGTTGCCAGATCTGTACCAAATATTCTGCATATTGGAGTTGGCTGAGTGATTAACAACCAATGCAGTTAGTTGTTCGTATGTAAAGTTATTAATATTAAGATATACTGTGCTATAATTGCCTCAAATCATAATCTCCATACCCACATGGATTGGGATTCAAATCGGAAACAGGATGTCAGCTGAGAGAACAGCCTGAAATTGGTTCTATGATATGATCTTTCTAAATATTATGTGGTGCAAGGACAGTCATTGCAGGCAGTCTTCATTATGCTGTCGCATGAAATTTGATCTTTACTAAATGAAAGATGAGATTACCAGGAAATGATCAACTCTTTCCATATGTTTTGACGTCTTTAAGTTATTTTTGAGTTGAGTGAAATTCTACCAAAGTAAATTTGACATAGTCATCAATGTAGCGACGAAGATGCTTTGTCATTAAGCAACACCTCTTAATAAAGATGTAGTGACATTAGTTACAGTAGATTATCTTCCTGTACCACTTTTAAGAGCTTTGATATTCTACAAAGCTTATGTGTGTTCAGTGATGGAATGTCATGGCCTCATTTTACCCTTCCACATTTCTCCTCTATTCTCCTCTCTCCTGAAGGTGTTTAATTCTTCTTTTAGCTGGCTCCAAAGATGCCAAATGTCAGCCAAATGTTGCCTTATTTGATATTAATATGTAAACCTTGACTGTTGAAGTTGACAGCCATTCGGGGCTGGTAGGTGGTGAAATTTCAGCCAAGTTTGATCCTATCTTCAACCGACTTTGCAATATGTACCTTCCAGATATTGGATAGGGATCAAAAGTGAAGATCCCTTGCTTTTTCTTTCCTGATCAAGGATGGGAATCTCAATGGTAACCTGTCAATTGTTCCAGTTGATACCCATTATCTCTGCAAGGACTGTGCTTAAAACCTGTGACTTTCTGGTCTATGGTTTAGTACTATATACCTACTGTGCCTTCACTAACTAGGCCATCAGGGAGTTCTTTGTTGCCCTTTTGGTTAGACTATTTAGAAACAGATTTCTTGCCCTTCTACTTATTGCAGCGCAAAAAAGATTACACAGATCAATGCACTAGAGCTTGCATACCAGCATCCATTTTTACATTTGAGGGATGTGGCTAAGCTGTCAGTTCTCAGGAAGAATAGCTGCATAAATGTTGCATGGTAAACCCAAGCCACTCTTCTGATAAAAAAACGTGACTGCACCTTGGAAATCTGTATCAGTGGAGCAAATATATCGCTGTCAGTGATGCTTTACATCCTACTTCCCTTGACTCTGTCTTTCAGTATTGTTATTTGTAAATTCATCCTTTATATTCAGCCTTTTAAGTACAGTTAATCACCATTTGTTCAGCTAGGATTGTTTAAGAAATATCTGGGCTGCCTCTTGGCCATCCAGTACAATTTCTCAAATTCTTTCCTTGTTCTCACCAACCATCAACAACAACAAGATTCCATTTATAGAGCGCCTTTCACGTTGGTGCAAACATGTATGGATTTTATCCAGGTTAGGGTTACTTTGGCTGCATCCTGTTGTTAAATCACCACATATTAAAAATGCACTGTATCTACTTTTGTGCATAAAGGAAGGTTTATTGAAGACTTTCTAGTGTAAATTTGTTTAAAAAATGCATATTTAACAATTAGGATTAATAGTTGCTATTTCATGTAACACCAGGACTAACATCGTTTCATACAAATATAATAACTTACTTTAGGTTTTTCTGGAGCACATAATTCACATATTTTGTGCATGTGTATTTACTTGAAGGCAGTAGCTTGGAAGGGCAGACCAGTTACTGGGGGCAGGGAATCATCCCACTCAGCTCCTGTTAACCTTGTAAGCCAAAGCCCTAAGGGGTAGGGTGGTCCTAGCTGGACAATCAATGGGGATAGCTTGAAAAGACTTAAATTCTACACAATGTATATATTAATAAAGAATCTTAGCATTTAATATCACATAGCCAAAATGTCTCAAAACGATTCACAGAATAATACTGTAAAGTGCATTGACTGTCTCTTTGTCGACAAATCGCAGCAGACAATTTGCATACAGTAATGTATTGCTGAATGCAAATGAGCTGCCGTGATCACCTACAAGTGAAGTGAATGACCAATTTTAGCTGGAGGATAGTTTGCCAGGAGAAATTCCCTCTCTTATTAGATGGTAACAAGTTCTTAACATATTGTAATGTTTTTTAATATAGTTCAAATATTGGACGAAATATGTCTACATTATGGGGATACATTCTATGGTTTGACATTTTGGATTCAACTGTACATTTCTACAAATAGCAGAAAAAGTTTACATTTATTTTGGTTTCAATCATTTCAATATTTAAAAATGCATGAGCTTCTCATTTATATTGGGTTTATGTGCAGATTTTTTTAATATAGAACAAGTAAGATAATGTAGAGCACCCTCTAAAGGGAGAAGGAAAGTATGCAGTCGAATAGAAGGAAATATTTTAGCATGAGGAAATCCACAATACTACAAAGCTTTCTATTTAAAAAATGTATAGAAAATGTTACAACATAAACAAAAGTCTATTTTACACTTTTGTTTACTGGTTCTGTTAAGTTGGCAATCAATATGAATTGCCAGCAGTGATATTGAAAACCTGCATTATTTCCACTATAAAACTATCCAGTTTGCTTACATAATACCATAAAGGAGCAATCTTAACTAAGTTCTGTCTATTTAATAAGAATGATGGTAATTGGGAGCTACATAATTTTTCTTTTGTATGAGAACTGCAATTTTCTGGTAACCGTTGTTGGAGTATAACTTACAGCCAGATATGTTAACATCTTGATAATGTTTAAGGAATCCATTCCAATTCCTTGGACATCGAATTGTGTGTTTGCCCATATGGGACTGATTCACCAACCTACCAACAAATTTCATTTTGGTGGCATTGTGCAAGGTGGGGGACAGGGAGTTCACAGCCAGATTGCTTCCTGGAGATCGGTGAGTTTGTTAACTGACATTTTAGCTTGTAATGCTTCACCTACCTTCAAATAACTGTAATGTGCTACTCAAGTGCAGATGCCACCTAATGCTGTCCTGCTTTTCCTTATATCAATGGTAGCAAGATCTTATAAAATGGTACAACTGGAGTGTTCCAGTGCAGTTGGTACAATGCCCAATCACTTATCCTTTTTCTAAAGTCAGGGCATATTATTTACTCCTATTGTTTTCTTCTGATTGTCCATTTAACTCTTTAATCTGAAGGAGTAGCAGTAGCCATCCAGCTGTCTGTTCCTACTTTGAAGCAGCTGCTTTCCCTAATTGCTCTCAAAAATTCTTTACATATTTAGCCATATTTACACCTTATTTCACCCCTCCAACCCCCTCCGCCCCCACCAGTACAGAATCTGAGGAAATTACTTAGCTTTATTCAGCTCCAAGTCTCAGCCATTACCATGCAACCAAAACCTGACACAACTTCACCACAAAGTCCAACTTCCTACTGTTTGGAGCTGGATAATGAGTAGTGTGCACATGTGCCAACATCTTAACAAATCAGTTACTGTTGATTTCAATGGGAAGGAGCAGTTCAGAGTATAATGGAAGTTGTCACAAACTTTAATTTATATTATTTTCAAGTGGTGGCAATAATGGTTCTACAGGACTGTGAATCCAGTTAGAGTTGCAGCAAACAAAGTGGTGTGGTGGGAGTGTGCACACCAGAGCCTCGGTTCATTTAGTTTTAAATTGTGAATGCCGTCAACCACTTTCATTTAATTGGTGTGGTTATAAAAATAAGATTACCTTTGTTTAGGTTGACTTTCTTATTGGTGTTGGGGATTTAAAATTACTTCTGCAGATTTGTAGGATTGAATAATTAAAGGTCAAAAATAGCTGCAACTGTTTTGTTTCTGTAGGCAACAGGAGGATGCAAAAGAATAGTGATCTCAGCTATGAAGAAAGGCATTTGGAGCCACCCTGGCCAGGCTTTCTTTATGGATGCTAAATTTAGCTCACCGATTCCTCAGCTGGCAGCTATTGGCAGGAGTGCAGAAGGGAAACTCACATTCCCTGCATGTACTGTTTTCATGAGATAGAGAGGTTCCATCTATCCATTTATTTTATTTTTCTTTCTTTATTATTTGTTATTCGTGGGAATTGCAGTATTTAATTTTTTGTATTTGCTTCCCAATTATTTTCTGTTTTGTTTCATTTAGTATTTTTGACTCTGCCTTTAATTCTTTTCCTTTTCATGCATGTTTTTCTTTAATTGAGAAATTGATTTAACCCTACAGTTAACATTAACTGATATGTTGATATTTGGAAAGAAGCTAAATCAACATTGTAAAAATTTTAAAATGTAAAATATCTAATTTTAGAATATATCACACAAGTTCATTCTACTTGCCTTATAGTGTTCCTAATTCTCATTGTTGCTGTAATTTTCCCTTCTTTTGCTCAAATTATTGATGTACATAATTCTGATGTACATAATCCTACGTCCCTCAAATACTGACCTATAAAATGCTGATACGCTACTGACCTGTGCAGGCATTTGCACTAATGCTAATTCTGTATTGTGTTACAAAGTGAGATCTTATTTATAGACATGATAGTTATCATTATTCTTCTACCAACTTGATCACTTTAATGTGTTTGTTTAAATAGTGCACACAAAATTTGTTCAGGTTTATATGTTGGAGAAAACCCAATTATATCACTTCAAATTTATTGTCCTTCTTGAACAGGTAAGCTACAATCTCTTGTAGTCAAACGACTGTCAAGTAAAAACAAACTTTGCACTCTTAAATGCCGCAAGTTTGATGGTTCCTACTTTGGTAAAATCCTCTGTACCAAAGGAAACCTTGATGCAAAATGACAGAAATAAAATGAATTTAGGATTTTTATTTGCACCGATCAAATGACTATTTAGTAAGTGATTTGTTTTTAAAGTGATGGGAGGGGAAATACGTTTCATAGGGAGGATTGTAAACTTTTTATTTTAAAAATATGCATAAATTAAGTTTCTTGAACAGAATTGTTACAATGTTACAGTATAATATTCATCAAATGTGGTTTGGCATATTGACTAACACATCAATAGCTTCTAAGTGACATATTTTCCTACAACATACTTTTTTAACATGGAATCTCTGACAACCTTTGGTTGTGCAGACAAGTGAGTTACCATCAACAAAGGTATAATGGTAATTTGTTTTCAGGGTAATGCAATTACAGTGCACATAGTTGATGCTTTTTTACTACCAGTATACTATGATACTATGAACCAATCTACAGATGTTGCAGTACTTGTGTTTGAGATGAAATGCGATGTCAGGAGTTGTGTGTGGTACTTAAGTACAAATAGAAGATCTGGAGATCACAAAACTGTTCTGACATTTACCACCCAGGTTTCATCTGTTTCAATAATTGCAGGAAGTACATTTTTCAGCTGCAGGCTGCTTGAGTCCTTACTATCTGAAACCCTTTTCTCTCATTTCCCTGTTGATTATTTAAATGTGAGTTTTTCCATACAAACTGACTGAAGNAAAAAAATAGAGACTTTTGCACAGTTGTGAAAGATTGAAATGCTCTTTAATTCCATGATCACAGCAATGGAATAAATAAGCCTTCATCAAAGCATTGTGATATAACAATAAAAGCAAGTTGCACAATAAAAGCTACAAACTAACCTACTTTGAAATAGGTGTAGATAACACAGAACAACTATTGTTACCTATTATTATTTCTACACCTTTTGTGATGTTGTAAATACAGAAGTGTTGAGACGAATGAATACCCGATGCAATTCGAGAATTCCAAATTGTTATTTTTCATTTGGTGACATGTCAATCCTTGTTGTTGAATAATCCTATTATGGATTGTGCAGAAAATGCAGGAAATTGTGCTTAAGTATTTAAAGTTGGTAACCTCTACATTTTAGCTTTGAAATGGGTGTTCCAGACACATAAGAGTATTTTATTGCTTTATGTTTAAATTGATGAAGGTGGCTTAAATTAACATTGTTTAGCACAGTTATTGCACCTTAATTTGTTTTTATATAATTTATAAACAACAAATGAATATTCATAGTTAATGTGCAAAAATAGTTTGGCGATCTGAATATCTGACTAGATAGCACAACAGTAGTATAGATATTAGTAACAAAAGCCACTTGCTGAGATTTCTGCTCTTTGAGTGAACCGTGTACTTCAGTAGCAACGAAATATGTGTTTTGCTGTTCACTTAAAACCTTTCGCTTGGATTAAACAAATGTGGGGGAGGGGTAGCAAGAGGAGAAGAGAATTAATTCCAGTTTGGAGATGCACAGTGGGGGAGGGGAGGAGGTTACGGAACTCATTTTATATAGAAAAACAAACTAATTTTTGCTGAGGTGCTTGAGATAGACGGGAAGAGATTTCCCTAGTACATTAATGCAATCTGTGGAGAACTATTTCTCCATAAATTCTATTAGGATTACAGTTTAGTTTTTTTTAAATATCCGCTATGTGAAGAAAACCTGAAAGAAACATTTTAAATGAATAAAATTTGTAATTCACAAAAGGCTTGTCTAATTGTATATTTTCATGAAAATATGGTTTCTTGTAATAATTCCTTCTATTGCATCACAGTTGTCAAAACACGAGCGCATGTTGAGAAGCAGTAAAAATTCATTTCCAGTTACTAGGATTTTAAGATTTCTGTTCTTTTACGCATAGCTGGTCACTGGCTGCCTCTTTTCAGCTGCCATCTCCAGACCAAGGGAGTGAGGGGATGAGTTACGTCATTTGTAGTCCCAAAGCACCCTAGTTTTACATATGCAAGATGGGGTTGCCATAGCGATACGGCCCAGATCTGCCAGGTGACCAGAGAATCAGACTGTTTGTTATATGCGCATTTTCTCCTGCGTATTATTAGTCTAGGGAGGGAAAAAAATTGCTGAACATGAGTCACAGCAGGATTCACTCAAGCGATGGCTGATTCAGAGTATGAAACAAGTAAACAGACTCCTCTTTCTATCCTTTTATACATCAATTTTCAGCTGAAGTGTTTCCATTTTGAAATATATTTTAAAATATGAATTGTTTTAATTCTTTACTATAGTTCTTTTGTGCTAAGAATGTACTATGTACTTGTAATTAAAACAATGATGTTTGCGTGTAAGTGATGCTTTTTTCTTTCAAAAAAAAGAATGGATTTTATCACTTTTAAAAAGTATCACTTTCATACATCCCATTTACCGAAGTTCCTGAACGGGAAGTTATTTGAAGTATCTAACTGCCTTCATTGTCATTATACATATGTGAGATTTTCTAAAGTTGTACCTGTTAGAGTGGCTTATACGCAAATTGGAGATGCACTGATTTAATATTGGTTAATATCCCTTTTTATGACAGTTTATAAAATAAAAAACTGGCTGAAGGAATACATCTGTTCAAGGTTATTGATTACTATCCAGTGACTGTGCTTATGTAGATTTTGGGTGCGAACAGGTTAGGGTTTTCTGCGATTATTTTGGTGTGAAATAGTGTGCTGGTCTTATAGGTCACTTAAATGATATCCTTAAAGGTTGTTGGTACACATGGAGCAGTATCCCAGTATGAATATTCACCTTCAGGTGAGAAGAGAAGATCATTGGCAGGAAGAAGTCTTCCAATTAAACAGATTTTTTTCCCAATGTCTACATATGTAATCTAAAAGAAAATGCCCAATTAAAAAGTAGGCAAGTATTAGCAGATAAAATTCCATTTGTAAGTGTTCTAATGTTGGCATTTGAGGCAACATATCTGTTGTGAGGGGTTAGCTTGAGCTCGTAATGGGGTAGGAGGGTGAATTCATTCTTGCATCATGTTATGCAAGACTGAAATCACTATGAATTCACCCTCCTCTCTTGTTACTGGCTTCCATCTGGCCACTACAAATCTGCACTATTTACATACGAAGAAAGCCAAGCTAGAATTAGTGCATATTGACTACCAGAGGAAAGGAAAGGAGAGTGAAATGGGAAAGAATTATTGATTAATATTAGCAGGACGCATCTTGTCTTTTAGAGGTACAGAAAAAATACATGTGGGGATGAATAATAAAGTATAGTGACTATTTGTGAAGTAAATAACCAATTTTAGTAGGAGGATTGTTGGTCAAGCCACTGGGAGAAACTCCCTTCTCTTTTTGAATCGTCTCCTTGGGGGCTTTGACATTAACATGAACAGGCAGATGGAATCTCATTTTAACATTACATCTGAAGTACACCGTCTCTGACAGGGCAACTTACCCCAATACTGCATTGGTATGTCAGTCTATATCCCGAGGTGCGGCTTGAACCTTCTGATGTAGAGGTGAGAGTGCTGCCAGCCGAGCCAAACTGACACCTGTTCTCACCAGCACTAATGTCTTAACCACAAATGCTTATTGATCTCCATATGGCAACAAGGAAAGAATTATACTCCCACAGGCTTTGTCTTTTTATAAACCAGAATGTCTATTTCTATGTTTTAGCCACGTTTGTCAAAGATTTATTTATAAAAGCTTCAGAAATCTCACATGTATATCTCAAATCCATTCTGTCATCTTAAGTACCATTACAGTACGTACGGTATGTTTATGATCAGCACAGAATCTGATCCTGCCCCTTTTATTCTCCTCAAGGCACCATTAGAAGGGAGATTTATGATCTGATACTGGCTGTCCATCTGTGACCATTCATTTGTCAAGTTGGTAACTTGAAAAATGTTTAATTTTTTCCCCTTCATGTTCTGGCTATCTGTAGATGCCTTGACTAAATCTACTTTCAGTCTTTTCCATATAAGGTGTTTAACTGATGTCTTGAAAACCCA
This sequence comes from Callorhinchus milii, assembly GCF_018977255.1. Lineage (NCBI taxonomy): Eukaryota > Metazoa > Chordata > Chondrichthyes > Chimaeriformes > Callorhinchidae > Callorhinchus > Callorhinchus milii. Next base: position 114,348,451 of record NW_024704742.1, on the reverse strand, counting down.
CTCAGTAAAATTTTAATTCTTATAAAGCAAGTTTTCATTTAATTTGTTTATGCTGTATGTGGTTGTGGAACAAATGAAGACTTGACTTTGATAAAATGAAACTTAAGCAGTCACAAAGGTCTTTAAGTCAGTGGCATGCAGAATTTATAAATGTTAGTATTGATAGTAATACTTCTATCCTCCACATTATCCTACAGAATGTCAATAATAATTAGAGTGTTGATTTAATAGAAAAATCAAGAATTTTGTCAATTCTTTCTAAGTACTGCAGCATAGAGTAAAATATTCTCATCATTAACTTTGCACTGCAAACTGTTTTATCTTTGGGTTTGCATTAGTATATATTAGAACAAGAGTGGTCCATTTCACCTGTTGAGGTTGATCTGCCATTAACTTTATGGCAACTGTCTATTTCCCCCACTTTCACTCTCTATCCCCTGCTATACTAAGTTGCCTAATATCCATGTCTCTTTTGAACACATCAAATAATTCAGTATCTGTGGCAGTTTATTCAATATTTGTGATTTTATGACTCCTTTTCAGCATCTTGGCTCTAATTTTAGTTATACAGTTTTGTCATGGATTCCCCAATTAGATCGAACCAGTCATTCCTCATTTTCTTTGTCAATTCCCTTCATCAATCATATAACCCTTTAATCTCCTGAATGATAACAAATGTATCCAGTTCACTTAGCCTCTCAACCTAATATTTACCCATGTTGTTTAACTACAGCAACAACTTGCAGTTATACAGAGCCCTCAATGCAGGGTAGTGCCTCAAAGCACTTAAACTAAATATCCATTTAGGATTCTTAGCCTATTTGGAGATGGATACAACATCAACAAAATTACATTTGTATAGTGCCTTTCACATCGGGAGGATGTCCCACTGGACAGTCAGTGTTTCGGACCTGAGCTGGGGTCGGGATTGGGGAAGGTGGAGGGCAGCGGGGGAAGCAGGGTACGGGCAAAAAGAAGGGTCTTGAGATGGGTCTTGTAGGAGGCAAGGGAGGGGACGAGGCAGAGGGACTGCGGGATGGAGTGCCAGAGGGCGGGAGCAGAGTGGCAGAAGGCCCGCCCGCCAATGGTGGGGTGGGGCGGGGGACATGAAGCAGGCCAGAACCCGCTGAGTGGACAGAGCAGTCAGGTTAGTAGGGGGTTAGTAGGTCGAAGAGGTAAGGGGGAGCAAGGCCATGGAGGGCTTTGAAGGTGAGGAGCAGGATCTTGAACTGTATCCTCTTGAACTTGAGTGATGGGAGTACCAGGGGAGTTGGGTGAAGATGGGGATGATAGGGTCATGGAGCTTGGTTGCAGAGATCTGGATGATCTGTAGCCTAAGGAGGGAGGAGTTGGGGAGGACGACAAGCAAGGAATTTGCATAGACAAGCCTGGATGTTATGAAAGCTTGTATGAGGGTTTTGGCAGCCTGAGTGTGAGATAGTGGCAGACCCGGGCAATCTTGCGGGGATGGGGTAAGGCAGAACAGGTCATGGCATGGATGTGGGGTAGAAAGGATAGTTGAGGGTCAAACAAGGCGCCACGGGTTCCAGAATGACTTAGCAAGGTGGATTGTGCATCCATGGTGATGCTGTCAGTGCCTGAGGTGAGGAGGCGCTGGGGAGCCAATCAGGAGGGCTTGTTGACGTTCAAACTGAAGAAAGTTAGCTCTCATCCAGGACTTGATGTCCGACAGACATTCTGTCAGGACAGCAGTGGTCCTGGAGTCAAGGGTGGAGGCAGAGAGGTAGAGTTGGGTGCCATCCACAACATAAGGAAGTTGACCCCATGCCTGTGGATGATGTCACCAAGAGGGAGCATATAGATGTTGAAAAGGAGGGGACCAAGGATAGAACCCTGAGAAACGCCGCACGAGACGGTGCAGGGGCTAGAGGAGAAACCGTTTGTGGAGATAAAGTGGAGGTGGTGTGAGAGGAACCATCTGAACCACTCAAGGACAGAACCATGAAGCTTGAGGTGAGAGGAGAGGCAGTGGATGAGGATGGAATGGTCAATGCTGTCGAAGGCAGCACAGAGGTCAAGGAAACGAGGAGACTGGTTGCAGATGGACAGAATGTGATTTGTCACTTTGACCAGGAAACCCCATTGGAGGGGTTCATGAAGGGAGTGGTAGGAGAGGAAGGAACGAAGCTGGGAATCAACAACACGTTCCAGGACCTTGGAGAGGAAAGGGAGATTGGCGATGGGGCAGTAGTTTGAGAGCAGGAATGGGTCCAGAGAGGGTTTTTTAAAGATAGGAGTGATGACAGTCATTTTTAAAGGGGTGGGAACGGTACTAGTGGACAGGGAGAGGTTTATGATGTCTGTGAGTAGAGGGGCAAGGAGTGGAACTGGGAGGGAAGGAGAGGGGTAGGGATGGGGTCGAGGGAGTAGGAGGTCGGTTTCATGCATGTTATAGTGTTGATGAGAGAGGAGTGGGAGACAGGTTCGAAGTTGTGGAGGGAGCGATGGGTAGGGGCCGGGGTGAGAGGGGGAAATGGGGTAGTAGGATAGAAGCTACATCTAATGAGAAGCGGTAAAGTGTTTAATGCCCTCCCTACCTAATATTACAGGTATTTAATGGTCTATTTATCCTGTCCTTTTCACATGGATTCAATGAAAAAATTGCACCGAATTGACCCTAAAAATCCGGTACAAATCCTGTTTGCGGTCTGCGATCTTGAAGCAAATTACACTGGAGATGGCCTGGTGAAACAACCTTGAAGAGGTGATTTTGCCAGGAAATCGTATTTCATTGCTCTATTGGACTACCCAAGAACTTTTAAGGGATGATTTTTAATGTTTATTAAAAGCTGGTCACACTCCTGACTCTTCAATAACATTCAAAATCTATCTGTTTTCTTCACATCTTAATTATTATAACTACTTTTAAAAGAGACTTTTTGAACGAGTTCTATTTCCTTTCAAAATATTTTTTGGGGTATTGCTGTCTTTCCTATTTTATTTCTGTTACTTGTAACAATTTGAGGTTAATTTATCTGGTTCAGTGTTTACAGATTTCAATAGACTAGTTTATTAGTCTTTTAAAATCCCATGGCACTACAGTAAAACTCACATAAATTGTATCAGTTGGGACCATAACATTACGTGAAGTCCAACTTGCAAACTGTAAGTCACATAAAACCTGATTTAATCAATAATTTACACAGCGCATGCGTAATTTAATGCAGCTGATAATTGCGCATGCAATATTTCGTCACTGCTGCCAGTAAGTGCACATGTGGTGATCGGTCAACACTACATTTCCCATGATTCAATGAGTCTTGACCTGTCGCTGTATGCAAACGTTATCAGCAAGTTTTGGAATCTCATTGAATTGCAGGAAATGAAGTTCTTCTGTGTGTGTGTTGACGGATCAAGACTAAGTTTCCCGCGATTCAATACAGTGGGCTGGTAAGTACACATGCGTAAACGGGTGAGGATGCAATAATAATATTAATAATAATCCTTACAGTTGATATAGCGCTTTTTACATCTTCTAGACATCTCAAAGTGCTTCACAGAATATACTGTAAAATGAATTGACTGTATATTTGTGGGCGAAATGCGGCAGCCAATTGCGCACAGCAATGTCCAACAAGCAGTCGTGGATTGAAAATGACCAATTTATTATTGTTTTGATTTGGAGGGATTATTATCAGGTGTGTGGAGTAAGGAAACTTGCACAAGGTTTCGCCCTGCCTGGAATTGAACCAGGTGTCCCGCTTGCAAAGCGAGTGCTCTAACCACTGAGCTACAGGACGATTCAAGGTAGCCAATAAATGTAGGAGTAATGGAGGGTAGGGGAGCTGCATTACGAGTTAGGACGTGATTAATACAAGTAATGGTTTTAATAGGAAGCTGAATGGTTCTCGGGTGAGTATAGGACTTAGGCGATTATATGATTCATAAAGATAAGATTCATGCGAGTTGTACTCTTATTTGAAAAGTGAAGGGAGTTTCTCTCCCTTCAACAGCCTCCTAGATAAAAATTGGTCATTCACTTAATGGTTGTTTGTGGGACATCGTGTACAAATTGCCTAAAACGTTTGCCTAAAAATATGCAGTCACTATACTTAACAGTATATCCTGTGAAGTGCTTTGAGATGTTTTGACAAAGTGATAAGGTACTTTATCAAATGCGAGGATTATTATTAACATTATAATTAATAATAAAATATTTTATCTTGTAAAATGTACAATAAAGATTGTCATCTGTTCTGATATTACCTCATTCATCTTCCAGCTTTTGGGTTCTAATTATTGTGTGTGTCTTCACAATGGGACAACATTATTTAAAAGAAGGTGATTTAAATGATGTGTAAAGTTGTTCAAATTAGTACATCTGTGCAAGATTCTTAAAAGCATAGTGCAATGAGTAGCACTGGGTCTGCTGGAGATTAAAGTTTTAAGTTCCAAGTGGTGTCTGATGATCAGACTAGTCCGGTACTATATTAAATGTGATAGACAGAGAGGATTAGTACTTGGTGTACTGAACTGCTGTCAAAGTTGTCCTGTGAAAATAATAGCTCCCACTGTGACCAAGTGATCTATTCCAATTTAGGCATTAAAATGGACTGTTCAAGTAGTATGTGTTAGTGTGAGAAATATTTCTATATGATTGAAATGTTTATTCTCAGACCTGTCCGTGTTTTAATATTGCAGAATCTGATTTACATATCTCAAGCATTAAATCTGTTATCAAGAGAGATTTCTTGTTCTTTTCCCATATCTGTCACGGAGAGGTTTTAAAACCTCTAACAAAAACAATGCGTTTCTCATATGAGATGCTTGTTATTTCATTATGCTAGCTTTTCAATGGTGTGGTGTCTTAGTTGTACTTTCACTGTGAAAGTGGAATCTCATGTGAACTTGAAGTGTTATACCATTTAACCGAGTCCAGCGAACTAAAATGTTTCAATACTCACCAAATTTAAGAATACTAAATGTTGCATTTGATAAAGCGCCTATAACATACAAACATCACAAAACCTTTCATAGTCAATCACTATCAATTGCAATAACTGTAATCGTGTAACACTACAGTCAAATTGTACACAGCAATGCCTCACAATTAACCGTGAAGTAAATGATGATGATGATAATATTCATTACAGTTGATATAGCGCCTTTCATGTTGGAAGTATGGCTCAAAATGCTTTATAGTAAATACTGTAAAGTGTAATAATGATTGTGTATTTTGTGGGCAAATTTTAATTTTGATCAAATATCTGGAGGATTGTTACCCAGAACATTGGGAGATACTCCCTTCTCTTTTTGAGTAGGGTCATGAGATCAATGACCCACCTGATCAAGCAGAGAGAAACCTCAGTTTAGCATTCTAAAGAATGAAACATCTGACAATATAGTTCCCCCAACACTGCACTGGAGTATTAACTTCAAAGTCCCACAGCTTAAACCCAGAACCTCCTGACCCAGAAGCAAGAGTGCTACTAACTGTGCATATGCCTACTTATTTTTTAATATGCTGTCAATCACTGTAATCTCTCATGAGAATACTGATGGATCATAGTTTTGTTGAATATTCAAATGATTACTGAGAAGTTAAATAATTGTGTTTCAATCTCTAGTTTGGAAGTAACCAATTCTCATTCATTGTTGTAAGATCCTAAAATGCCACACTGATACTACGAAATATTTGACAGTGGGACATGTACAACAAAATCTGAACGAAAAAACAGCTCCTGCAAAGCTAAGCTATGCAACATATTTGTATAACTTCAGAATTCTCACACGTGTTTAGAATTCATATCCCTGATGCATGCTGCACTACTTAACAGAATCTAGCCTCAGGAATATCAGTGCACATTGCAAGCTCAAACATTTTGCTTCTTTAATGCAATAATTTGTGTATTAAAGTTTCTTCTCCGCAGCATTACAATCCTTGACAAAAAGTGAAGTTTAAATATATCTGATAAATGCCAAGTTACATTTTTTTTCTTATTTGGGTTTAGCTTCCTGCTTTGTCTGGAGCATTAGTGGTGCATTCAGCTGGTTTCTCCTCCTCCCCAGCTCAGGCATCTCCAGATGGATGCCTTTTTTGTTTCCTTATGGAGGTAAACCCTGGTGCATATGTAACTAAAGTTAGCAAGAAAAATTTGAAGCAGTGTGTCAATGGCCAAAAAATGATCTTTCTGTAAAGTTGTAGCTTTTTGTAGTTTTCCTATTATTTACTATTATCAAGTTGTCAGCCACAATCAGAAGATTGTGTGTTCAAGTCCCACATTAGAATATGGGCTTTGGTACTGGGAGCACTGCATTCTTGGAAATGGAAATATGTCAGCCTGGAACACTTGGTAGCACTTTTGCCTCAGAGTCAGAAGATTGCAGAGTCCAAAACCCGCATCGGGATTTAGAACCCATAGTCTTAGCTAACTACCTAATGCAATGCTGGGTGTGCCATGTTGTTCGAGGTGCTGTCCTTCAAATGAGAGGGTAAACCGAGGCCTGTTCAGGTGGAAATTAAAGATCCCATTCGAAAAGAGAAGGGAGTTTTCACTGGTGTAAAGGCTAACAATTCCCCATATTAAAAATTGGTCATTCACTTCATTACTGTTTGTGAGACAATGTGGTGTGCAAATTGGCTGCCCCATTCGCCCACAAAACACACAGTCGCTACACTTTTCAGTATATTCTGTGAAACGCTTTGAGGCGTCCTCCTGCCAAGAAAGGCGCTATACCAAATATAAGGATTATTATTATTTATTATGAAAATTTAAACTAAGATCCTGCCTGCCTGTTGAAGTAGAAGTTAGATCCCATAATACTATTCACAAAGAGAAGGGAATTTCTTCCTGTGTCCTTCCTAACAATCTTCAGTATAAATTGGCAATTTACCTCAACAACAACAACTTGCATTTATTTAGCCCCCTTCACACCGGAGCACTTTGGTTACCACATGATCTCAAAGTGGATGATAGAAGATCAGCTAAAATAAGATTACAGTAAAGTCCTGATAACTTGTTGCTCTAAGGGAAAAGGGCTCAGTGACAAGTTACCAAGAGTAGTGAGTTAGGCGAATGTAAAATACATCAATATATTTATGTCGGCATGATGATTTAAGTGGTAGTGACAAGTTAAGTTGGGCCGAGATATCAGGAGTTTACTTAGTTAAATTGGGCAGATCACTGTTGAGTAGAATTTCAAATCCCTCCATGGGCCAACTCCACCTTACCTCTGTGACATCCTGCAACCTTACCAGCCTACTTACTCCCCCCGTCCAGGAAACAGCAGCCTGCGTCATATCCCCCTCCTGATCAACCTCATCATCAGCCATTTCCCCCACTCTCTGGAACTGCATCCCAGAGTCCCCTGCCTTGCCCCCTCCCTTCCTACTTTTAAAGCCTATCTCTTATGACTAATTTCTTCACCTGTGCTTCTGATGATACCACCCCCAACTTCCTCTCCCCAGTTCGATTGCCCAGTCAGCTGCATGTAACACCTTGAGCCTTCCTTCTGACATGAAAGGTGCTGTAGAAGTGTAAATCGGTTTTGATGTTCAGTCACAAGTGCAATTAATAAAGTATTGTTTTATTGTGAAATACCCCCTCCTCCCAAATATATCTGTGTGTATGCAATCGCACATAATTGTGGCATATCTCCTAGGAGTGAAATTGAGAGCGATGTTCGCATAGATATCAGTTGTCTGTTTGCCCAGTTTTCCTGGAAATTGGTGTTTACAGTAATGTCGTAAAAGAGCAGGAGAACAAAAATAATGGGAGGTAGATGAGCAACAATGCATCAGAGCTGGACTTTTCAACTACCACTGAGTTTCAGTTGTAAGAAAACTATTGTAATTACTAATACAAATTTATAATGCTGTTTTCTTAAGAGGTTTACACTTGAAATCTGTAAAGCTTTGGCCACATTAGCGTTTTCACCTTGTGCACGTATTATTTGCTGTTTTTTTAATAAATTAGGAGTTGAACTGAATTAGTTGTGACCATCTAATTCCAGTAAGTTTGCCTGCTGCAGATTTTGTTGTGGAGCAAATCTCTCACCTCTAGAGTGTGGATTTAATTTTGTTCCACAGCAAAGTAATTTGATGTTTGGCCATGTAAAAAGCCCAGCATTGCTGAATCAGATTTCCTGTATCCGAATGTGCTGTGGTAGGTCAGGCTGTAAATTGTTTTCTTGTCAGGTGGTGCCAGCTGTGCGAATGGGGGCTTCAGTATATGTTAAATGATTCTTTTAAAAACTAATTTTTATTTTACAATAAAACCCTGCAGCTGCTTTAAAAGTTTTCTAAGACAAACGTAATAGTCTAAAATTGTACTTTTGTTTTCCCCACATAACATTGCTTCATTGCTCAAAACTAAAGACGAGGGGATCTGTTCAGGTGCCTCTACCCTTCCGACCACTACCCCCACCCATCCCATCTCCCAGCTTCGCTCCTTCCTCTCCCGCCACTCCCTTCTTGAGCTCCTCCAATTGGGCTTGTGTGCCGCCCACAGCACAGAAACAGCTTTGGTCAAAGTGACAAACGACATTTTGTCCATCTGCAACCAGGGGTCTGACTGCCTCCTCGTCTTCCTTGACCTCTCTGCTGCCTTCGATACTATTGACCACTATCCTCTTCCACCGCATCTCCTTTCACCTCAACCTTTATGGTTCTGTCCTTGAATGGTTCAGATCCTATCGCAGATCACACTATCTCCATTTCATCTCCACAATTGGTTTCTCCTCTATGCCCCTGCACCGTCTCGTGTGGAGTTCCTCAGGGCTCTGTCCTTGGTCCCCTCCACTTCAATATCTATATATTCCCTCATGGTGGCATCATCCGCATGCATGGGGTCAATTTCCACGTGTATGGGGATGACACACAACTCTGTCAGACATTATCTCTTGGATGAGAGCTAATTTTCTACAGTTGAACGTCAACAAGACCAAGGTCCTCCTGATTGGCTCTCGTCAGCACCTTCGCACCTCAGGCGCTAACAGCATCACCATCCATGGTTGCACACCTTGCTAAACCAGTCGGAACCTTGGGGTCTTGTTTGACCCTCAACTATCCTTTCTACTCCACATCTGTGCCATGATCTGCTCTGCCTTCCCCCATCTCCGCAACATTGCCTGGCTCCGCCACTGTCTTACACCACAGACCGCCGAGATCCTCATATACACATTCATAACATCAAGGCATGCCTATGCAAACTCCCTGCTTGTCGGCCTCGCAAATTCCTCCCTCCATAGGCTGCAGATCATCAATTTCCCCAAATCATCAGAAGCAGTTCATGGAGTCCTGTGTTTGGTTTCTTGTAGTCCAGTTGTTTGTTTCTATGAGCTCTGGTTGCACTTCCACCAATAGGCCATATTCATGTTTGAACTTGACCATAAGTATTGGTAGGGTCTGTAACTGCAGTGGCTGAATCATAGCCTATTTGCACACTCGCTTCCAGCAGACATTGGCTAGATATCAATCTGAATCTGAATCATATCTTCTTTCCCCATCCCTAACCCAGAGTGATGAGAGAAATGATAACATTCAGAATGAGAAAAGCTAACAGCACAGATGAAGGGGTTTGTCCAGTTTGCATGACTGGGCAACTCACTGGGTGAAATTGTTGTGCTGAGTGTGGAGGAGGTGTGAGGCAGTTTCAGAATTCAGAAATTGTACATGAATTTTTCATGTTAATTGGGGTAGATACACTGGTTAAGGGGTAGTCTGTTTTAGATTTTTTTTGCTGCAAACTATGTGATCTCCTCTTTCTTTTGGGCAAAACATGAAACGAAGAGTGGTCATTAACTGTAGTAAAATTAAATTCATGAGTCAAATGAGTCAAAGATCTCTTAATGCTTAATGCTTAAGAGATCTCTTAATAAATTGGTCATTTTCATCCACCACTGTTTGTGGGACACTGCTGTGCGCAATTGGCTGCAGCGTTTCACCCACAACTATACGGTCAATTCACTTTACAGCATATTCTGTGAAGCTCTTTGAGACGTCAAGAAGACGTGAAAAGCGCGATATCAAATGCAAGTATTATATTACAGTAGAAAATATTTTCAATGCAATATTGATCAATATTGATTGACTCCAAATTACGGTCTTAATTTTGTTGTTGGTGTTGTTTGCAGCTTGATCTTAGGGACATTTTCTTGTTTTGCATGTTCTCTCTCCTCATTCTTTCCCTCTTTCTTCGTCACTTGCTTTCTCTCTCCCTCTGGTCACTTCTTTGTTTTGAGGAAAAGTAGATTTGACTCATGAATTTAATTTTATTACAGTTAATGACCACTCTTAGTTTCATGTTTTGCCCAATCCAGTTGTGGCGTTATTCCAGTAGGTCATTGAAAGTTTTTTTGTTGCCTTCCATTCTAAGAGTTTGACTGAATCATTCCAGAAGAGCACATCAAGAACACTACATTTGGAAACTGATCCTTAGACAGTTTGATTTTCTTTGACCTCACATTGTATAGTACGACTGGGATTGGGGACATTGGGGCCGTTGGAGGAGTAGGAAATGACGATGTGAATGCTTGTTTGAAGACATTTAACCATTTTATCCCACATAAATTGGTCTTACCTAAATTGAGAGGCGAGACAGAGTATGTTGGAAAAAAAAGTAGTTTGTTGCAGCATGTTCTCTTAAGACACTAACATTTCTATCTCTGGGATTTCCATGTATAGGTACGATGCATGGACATCTCACAGCTTGCTTTGGACACTCTAAAGCATGGTGATGGGTTTCCGCATGTATCGGACACCTGGCTGACCAAAAAAAACATTAAAATTGCTAGTACTGTGTAATCCTTTTTGTAAGTTAGACTGGCAGGTGAGGTCTATATTTTAATATTGTATCTGTAATATAGTGCATCCCAATGTATGGTGACCCCTCTAAAGTTGTATTGGGCTTTCAGGATTAAGTTTAGGATCAGGCTACCATTTGAGGCCTGAATCCACAATCTCTGAGACACTACTGACAAAGCCAATTGAAAATTAATCAACTCTCCTGTGAACTGTTTCCACAACTTGAAAGATCAGAAGTGTATACTTGCAAAAATAATCCTAATTAGCTATAGATAGTGTTGCAATAGAGAAATGTGTGTGAACAGTCATTGTTGAGAAAGTGTGGGGCTTCATATGATGGGACAATACTATCCTGAGATTGAGTTTGTGGAAAACGATGTATCTTCTCTGCACTGAGGTGTGCACAAATTTTCTAAATCTTTTTTCCCCAACAAGTTAAATACAATAATTATATCAAGGCTGAAAGACTGCTTTGTTTCTAATGTGTGCTTGTACGCAATGGAGTTATTTTATATTTTATTCAACTTAAAGCCTGAAAAATCCTAGTTAAATTTGAAATCTGCACAGTAGTCCTTGATTCCTTCTGAAAACTGTAAGATTAGAATGTACCTGTTTCCTTTTTTTTTCAGCGATTAATGAAAATCGAAATGTCTTGTGTCAATTCATTTGTCACGATTTGTATTCTAAATTGTATTCGCATTGTATGCTTTCAGTAGAGAAATGCAAACTATTCTTTTGTTTCTAGGCAGTAAAACAATTTTTGAATCTTTGAAGGGTTACAAATTGTAAAAATTTGGAAATATGTTCTTGATTACTTATTTTCCTTTTAAGAAAAATCCTAATTGTACAGATGTTCAATGCCTCTATTGAATCCATTGAAAATTTAGTTATGGTATTCCAAATTTGTCTGCATCTTGTTTATATTTATATTCAGCATAAGCTGATTTTCTTTAAATAATTTTAGTCCTGACTAAAATGTTGTACAAAATTTAGTTAGATTGAGAAATAGGAGTCTGAATATAATGTGACAACAGTAGCGATAAACTAATCATTTGTTTAACATTGTGTAGTATAACATCATATCATAGTATACTGTTACGTCCTTCTTTGTGTAAAAATACCCTGCTACAACTTCCAATTCTTAGCTATTGTGGCCGTCCAGTTAACAAGTTACTAAATTCTGCTATAGGTTTGCTTTAAGGATGTGTAAATTCAAGAGAAATTTGGCACCAACTTAGAAAGTGTTGTTGAAGTAAAATATGGATACAAGCATAATTTGATTCTTGTGTAAAGCAGTATACCTCAGGGATTGCGAACTACTTGACCAGTTACCATAGCAACGGTTTCTTTCGCATTGCTGTGAAATGAGGCTAGACATGATTGGCAGGAACTGGCTTGTTCACTGTTGATTATGCAGGTCTTTCAGTGAATAAGCGAGTAAAGCATGGGGCAGCCTGACATGAAAAAAAGTAACCCTTTCGGGGAATTGCATTCAGATTTCATGCAGTTTGATTGAAGTAAAAATGTTCTCTCGAGTATTCTTGAAAGCTTACACTATAGATACAAACCTGACAAATTTATCATTTATTTTAATAAAATGAGGAAAGCTTTTCCCCTAGTTTGGATTTTTTTCCTGTTAGTGTCCGAAAAGCGAAATTTACAAAATAAGCAGTTATCCAGAAGCAGTATATCCTCAGTTGGAGATGGAGCTGAGATAGTGTTATCGCTGGTGAACTCGTGAATTAAAAGGTGTAAGGCACTAAGTACAGCAGTCAGGTTAGAGCTGACAGTATGAACCCTTCCATTCCTGGTAAGACAATAGCCCTGTAAACACTTGACTAAATTCAGTAGCAGTACATTCTTGCTATTCACCATAGGGTTTGCTCTTTGTGTACACTTCTCACTTTCACCATGTCTGACTTTTCTTTTGGCAAAAATTAGCATTGAAATTTGTACTGCTGTTTATTTTTGTTTCTCAGCCCTGTTTCTGACATGCATAGAAGACCCAATAATGGTTAATTACTGGTTAACTAATGGTTAAGTCTTCAATTCCTGCCACTGAGAAGTTCATAAAAATATTTATTTGCTGTTTGTGGAGACACACGCTACTTATCTATGCCAACAGAACACGGGTGCTTGTGTCGGAATACAAGGTACTAAGTACCAAAGAAGGCCATATGAATTACTCTAAAATGATCCAGCTAAACCATGCTGATGACCTACACGAAGCATTGTTAAGCTTCCCTCTGCTTTCCCAACTGGGATCAACTTGCCCATTGAGGTCTTGGCTTGTTGGGTTGTCAGAGGCCATGTGGAAAGAATCATTGCCCCTCAGTGACGTGTCTACTGCTCCCAAGTCCCATTGCTGAAGTCGGTCAGGCTGGCCAATCATCTGCAGCAGATTGGAGTACTGCAGACTTGTCTGGCTTAGGAATCTGCTCACTGTTTCTGGCTCAGAGAGTTGGCTCCATTTTTCCTTCACCAGGTATGTCACCTTGGATCGAGATAGATCCAGTTACTCCCTAGAGGATCGTAATGCTACTGCATTGAGCTACATGTGTATCATTTTTGTCCTTTAAAATATAGTATTTTCAGAAAATGCAGAAAGCTTTGCTGTAACTGATCCTTTACAGCAGTAAGAAACAATTTAATGAAGGTGGTGTTATAGAGGGGTGTTTCACAATATTCCTATTAATGAATGACCTATAAACAGAAATCATGGTATGTTGAACAGCATTACAATTGGATTACTGCATTTTATGGAACAGGGAAGAACCTGAAAACTACAAATCAAAACAGTTTTACAAATAGAGATAAGAATTTTTTTCCCAATATCTTTGCAGAATTTATTGAGATATGAGTGACCTTCTTATAATGAAGTATCAATTGAATCATTCATAAAATCTGACCTCTGGTTCATGATTGAAATTGTGGAATTTGCTAATGGAATCACTGAAATATTATGATCCTGAATGCGAACAAATTGCAGCCAGGTTTACTTTCTGATTTTTGTTGTACATTTGGCATGTGCAAACGCAAGGCCAGCTACAAGGCAAAACAGAAGTCATAGGTATTTCCAGTGTCCTGCTTTAAGACGTTTTCTTGGCTGAGACAAAACTCAAAAAGTTTGACAAAAGCTCATTAGCAAAATGCCAGCTGCAAAATCTATTCGCTGCTCTCTGGACAATGATTATTTTTAACAGATTTGTTAACGAATACCATAATAAACTGGAAGTCTGAATTAGCACAGTGACTTACTGTTTGGGATTGCCACATTTAGTCCCTGTTGTAATAAGGATTTGGGTATTTTGTGAAATTAAAAAGAGTTAGGAAATCTTTTGGATGGAAAAGGTGTTTCTCACCAATGCAATTGCCTTCAGAATGATCACTGATTTTGGCTGGAAAGACAATTGTTAAAAGAAGTGAATCAAAAGAAGAAATGGGTTGTTTCATCTGAGATTTGCAATCACTGTAAAGGAGAGGTAATGCTGGCCCACTGACTTGGAGACAAATGAGCCTTAAAACACAAAGCAAATATTTCTGTCGCTCATGCATCATACTATGCACTTGAATCTATTGTGGAAACAAATGAATATCCCCTTGACAGTATTTCTTTTAATACAACAGGTTTAATCATCTTAAGAAATATGGTTTTCAGTTGTGATTATTTTTTGAAACATCATGTACTCTGTAATAACATTGAAAATCTTAAATTCAGAGATTTTTCATTGTTGGAATATAAAATGTGTTTTAATAAAAACAGAGAGGTCATAATTAATCTACTTGTATGGTATGAACTGTACATATGATTTATCCTTTATTGCATACCAATTTTAAAAAATGGTGAATTTCACAACTAGCAATAAGCTTTAGGAGTGTGCTGAATAGATTGTACTCTCTTTATGCAACTGTGTTTTCATTTTAAATATCAAAAACTGAAAGGGGTGCAAGTGATTTTAGTTTCTCTTTCCCCTACTATTAAACCAACACATCTCTGGTTACCGTACCAGAAATGCAGTAAAATAATGAGGACTAGTCATTAACTGTTTGGTGTTTCCCCCACAAAATATGTAGTTAATTCACTTTACAGTGTATTCTGTGAAGCGTTTTGGGACGCCTTGAAGACGATAAGCGCTAAATCAAATGCAAGGATTATTATTATTAATTCTTTGGTGAAAATGATTGACTATGCAGATCCAGTAATACATTTGTGTACATGGTTTAAATTAGTCATGTCTGCCTTTTAGTTTTCCCTTTCTTACCAGTGGAAAAATATGGCTGCTGAACTTCAGCGTGTATCATTTGGGGTGTTTGTCCCTGTGTTTCCACATGGTCGTCATAAACAAAATGTGGTCTGAGAGGACTGGTAGTGTTGGCATTGATCCAAACATGCCTCAGACCGCTGTTAAATGCACTGGAAGGTTTCCCTCTCAATAATTTAAAATCAATCATTGTTCATAATGTTTACTGGAGTTTACAAGATCTTGTAGCCCAAGGCTGTTGGTTTTGGCTATGTCTGGTGGCTTAAATAAATGTAAATGAGTTGTAACAAACTAGGAGTCTGACTCTGTCTTTTGTACTGTTTGATCTTCAGCAGTGATTAGGATCTGCCGAGCAAAGGAAATGACTACAATCTTTGCCCAACCCCATCTTCCTCCCCTCCCCACCACAAACAAGAAGAAAAATTGTTCACTCCAGAAACTAGAGGTTGCCTCAAATCCTCAGGGAGAAAAGTGGCTGAATGCAGAACCTTAACCCATTCAGTTAATTTGTGTTGTACATATCCTGTGACGTTTTGTTCACCATTATACCATTATACTCATTATTTCTGCACCCTTTGCATATTTAACACAGAAGAAAAATGATTTATATTAAAATTGCACAAGCTGAATCTTTATAGCTAATCTATTGAGATGGAACAGAATTACTCACAGAGGTAGTGTGTTACAGCATTATACAGTTGCTTTGCCATCTTTAGGTCTATGGCAAGATTGAGATTCAGAGTAAACAATAAATTCCTAACCTAGGAGTGTTTTTGCTGTATTGTTATTCTTTGCCATCTGTTCTTTTTGAAACCGACATAGAAGGTGATAGGCAGATAATAATATACAAAATTCCTGACTATAGCACACCACACTCTTATTGTAAGAAAAGGCTCTTCCTCAGTAAATAGAAATCTGGTTTTAAAGTTATAGGGCATTGACCAGCCACATTTTCATGTTACATATTTGGCATTGTAGGATATTTACTGCCTTCCTATGTTTAGCTCCTACAATCCATATGCATCAGAATAAATAAAAAAATTCATTGGCAAAAAAACTCATTGGTACAGAAGGATGGTGGCTTCTGGGGTTCTCCCAAATTGGCATTGAGGGTCTGGGACAACAAACTGGGGTCTCACAAGACCAATAGTTTCTTCATCTGTGAAGCCAGAAGATGTATGCCTCAACGGACCCTGTTACTGGAACCTGCATCCATTATTTTGCTTCAAGTAGTTGTATTACTTCCATTTCCTTGGAATTTTTAATGGTATTTTGGAGGAAGGGGAACATTTACAATACAAAATGATATTTGTATAGCGCCTTCTGCGTCTGGAGAACGTCCCAAGAAGCTGGATGGTCAGGGATTTGAACCTGAGCAGGGGGAGGGGCTTGGGATAAGGGAGGGTGGAGGGCAGGGAGGGTAGCCAAAGGCACGGTTGAAGAGGATAGTAAGGTTATAAGCAGGGTTGTTGGCTTTCGATTTCAATTTTTTTTGATTTTGAACAGACAATATTAACTAAATATTTTTTATGTTTTAGCAATCTTTTGGACTATAAAAATGGCCGACTTTCAGGTCATAAGGTCGCCACTGGCATCATTTCCTGTGTTATGGGTACTATGCACAGGTTGCGCTGCACACATGCAATGTTACAACCCAGACATTGGCCTTTTCTGCAATTCAAAATTTTAAATTATAGGAACTCATTTTTCTTGAAGAAAATTATAAAATCCTATGAATATCGATTTTTACCGATGTTTAAAATGGGAAATCAAGCCTACTAATATGGTATCATTTTGGCTCAGTCTCACCTCCGAGTTCGAAGGTAGTGAGTAAAACTCTGTGTCACGACTCAAACTAGAAATGCATTTCCTCCCAATGCATGATAGGGGGGTGAGTGGGGAGCACTACGTTTTTGTGGGTGCCGGCTTTAGGATTACATCAAGTAACCTACTGACCAGTTTTTTTTTAGTGTAGGAATCCAGGCACCGTATTTCTGACATAGCATAGGTCCAAAGTACATTTGCGCTATAAGCAGACTTGTGCTAAGTCAGGATTGTATTCTAATAGGGTCGCCGTGTACTTGAGTTGGGATTCGCATTGTTTGTGGCATATTTCTTCCCTATGTTTAAATACAGTAAATTTCTGATAACCTGACCCTGGTTTAACATCATGCTGTCAATATTCTGGCCACATTTATTTATGGATTTATACATTACGTAACTCGCCACTCAGTAATAAGAGGTATACTATTCATCACTGAGCCCCTTTTCCCTTGGAGTGATAAGTTACCAGGAGATTACTGTAGTTCTGAAAAGATATATGGCAAATATCCATAGATACTCGAGGCAAATAGGATGAACATTTTAATAAGCTCTTTAAAATAAAATAAAATAAAAAAAACTAAAAAAAATCTTACCGTTAAGAGTTTTAGTAGCCAGTAACTGAATGCCTGGTATATTTCGAGGAAATGTACTATGTAAAACAATGATAAAATATTGAAACTCATGAAACTAATGTTCTGCAGAGTGTATAATATTGTTGAATAATAACAGCACCATTGGTTCTGTGTAGACTGTGGTTAACGCCACATATTTCATTTTCTCTTGAATTGATGGAATCCTGAGCTATTCAGGAAGTGCTCTAATGACAATGGTGGAGGGAATGCATCAACTTCCTTCCTAAGTAATGTAATTTTTTTTTAACTTCCTGCCTAGATGTAGACTTGACCTTGCATGCAGCTGTAAAAACGAATCTACTTTTACAGTTGAAGCTCGGACAGGGAAAGCATTTTAACATCAAATATATACAGGCAGATATCTAATTTATAATGCTTAATTGACAATTGTAATAGTGTTGGGTTAAAAATATACACAACTCATATTGCTAATTTTATTTTAGTGAGCTAGAATTGCTGGAGTTGATCCTGAAAATAACACATGTTCAACACCCCCATAAAATGGCAGGGAAGTAAAGAGCAGATAGACAAAAATAAAAGAACACAGCAAAAACTGAATGAATCAGTAAAATAAAAAAGGATTGTTTAAATAAGATAAGCACCTTCCCGATATAAGATGCTGAAACTTTTTTTCACTAGATTTTTCACAAAAACCTTCAGTATTGCTTTTTGTATGCACAAAGCAGACAGCTACAAAGTTTGATTATTCCAAATTTAAATTGGTCCTATTAAGACTGATTTAAAAGCTATCCATAACCACGTTAATAAACTTTCATTCTCTGTTGGTATCCTCCACTTGGAAGTTTTTTTTACAGTTCAAGCTTGTAAAATATTTGATACGGAAATGCCAGATCACTGTTTTTTCTCTCCTTGGGATTCAGCAAACAAAATGCACTATTTTAGTTGTGCACAGAGAGTGACGAAGGTACATGTAATTGCTATTTAAATGAGGTGGTTCCGGGTTTCAATATCGAGAGAATAGTATTCCTCTTATTACTTTACATTTATTTAAAACTTCAGAGTATAATTTTCTAAAAGTTGTTGTAATGCAATAGTTATTTATAGTCACCTTCATTAAAATAAATTATTCTCAATATTGTATTTAGTTGAATTTATTTCTTAACATTGTTAAAACTCTGTACTCAGAATACATCTGTCCAATGTTTACTCAAAAAGAAGTTTCCCAAAAGTTAAGTGATTCTATATGATTGAATGATTTTACAAATTAATATCTAAACTCGGAACTTTTGAGCTGGACTGCCCGGATTATGTAATGTTGTGCTAAAACAATTGTTGACTTCCTGATTCATCCTTATGGCTGACAATGCACCTTTGTTATGTGTAGCTAAACAGTTAATTTAGTACGTCTGCTTTTTTTTTTGAGGGGTTCATTTTGTCCTGTTTGAAAAATGCAAAATAACGGTTGGTTTCATTTAGTACTATTAGTCCGAAGCAATATTTATCATATGCCATGTTGCTTTCTGTGTATTCATATTATTTCCTTTTCACAGAGTAAATAATGGTGGGTCCAATTGAGAATTTTCAAGCTGTAATCTGTTTTAAAAATCTCAGCCGTCATAGCTAACTGATATCACTAATTGAATGAAATTAGTTCCTTATTTGTGATAAAGCAAATGGTATGGACCAACAAAGGGCAGAAACCTATATGTTCAACACTGTTTTGTAAATTGTTGAGTCCCCAACTGACTCAATAGAATTGTGTAGGTAAAACTATATTAGATTTGAAGCAATATGCAACAACAATAACTTGTACTTTTATTTAAAATAAATGTCTCAAAGTCGTTTACAAAATATTATTGATAAGAAATGAAGTGAATGATGTTATATAGGCAAATCTGGCAGCTAAACAGAAATGAACTGAGCTGCCAATTCACTTGAATTTGGTATAAATTTGGGCTGAGGAGGGGAATGTAAGCTATTTATTTGAAATAGCAATAGCAGCCCCTTTTATATCCACCTAAATCACAAAGCAGATGGGACGTAAAATTAATAACACAATGAAAGAATGGGGTGATAATCTGGAAATAAACAATAGAATTGTTTCTACAAAAAATGTTGGTAAGTAGGCAAATACGGAGCAGTAGTGGAGGGGCTGCATTTTGAAAACAGAACGATAGTGCAAGGTCAACAAATTCTTGCTTGAAGCAGAATTTCACATTACGGAACATTAAAGCTGTAATGCCCCATAAATTTCTGGACAACCATACAGGTTTAAAGAAATGGTTTGCTAGTAGTTGGATTTGTACTACGACATATGCACTATTTTAGGTTTTGGGAGGTGAGAACTGTGATGTGTTGCTGTGTTTACAAATTGTACTGAATTGTGCAGTGCAAATATAACCCAATCAAGGAGTGAGGAGCTAACACCACAGAATTGATGTTAATGCAGTTTAGTGGGATTACACATACAGAATGTTCGATCTTACCTAGAAAATGTTTCAATTATCTGTTTTTAAAAACGTGATTTTTTTAATTTTGGGTAAGTCTGTTATTTCAATCCTTAGTTTTAATAATATGAGAGTGTATGTAACATTACTTGATCACATTTAGAGCTGTTAACTGGCTTGAGACCGTTTTACGATCTGGAGCTGAATCCCATGTCCACCTATTTTTCACGAAAGTGAATAATTGTAGGGGGAGATAGGGGACGAGCTGATGGATTGAAGTAATATGTCAATAGCCATTGAAAAGGTTTTGTTCTTAGAACAGTGTTCCAGTTTATATTTGTACACTGTATTTCAATTACATTAGCTTGAAACCATGACCAGATATGTCATTTTTATGCAAGCTGTGAAAAAATGCCCTGGTCCTGGAACAGTGAAGCTGGATGTCTTCAAAACCATAAATTACTGATTAGGTTTTCCCAGGAGCTCAGTTGCTAAAACAGTTATACACCAAGAAGATTTCTACAGGTAGTTAAATTCCAGATTATGCTGAGCTAGTTGGTTTCAGGCAAGTGGGAAATTGGGGTACCATGCTTGCCTCAAACTCTAATGAGGGACAAAAACTCAGCTAATGTTCCTGCTTCTGGTGTTATACTGCATTTTCCTGCCAGAAAATGCACAGATAAAGTCAGGAATGAGCTGCGCTTTTATCACCAACATTGTAATATAGACTGCCAGCACTTCTACCTAGACTGACGTGTGAAGAATGATCACTTGGGCGAGGTATCTGAGAGTGGCTGGAAAGTGTATAATTGTACTCTTGAGTGCCTCCAATACAACAACAATAACAAGGTTACATTTGTATAGCGCCTTTCACGTCGGGAGGATGCCTCAAGGCGCTGGACAGAGTACAGCATTTCAGACCCGAGCTGGGGTTGGGGGGAGGGGAGGGGAAGGGGGGTGGCCGATGGCATGGTCGAAGAGGAGGGACTTGAAGGAGGCTAAGGAGGGAGCGAGGCGGAGTGACTGGGGGATGGAATTCCAGAGGTTGGGGCCAGAGTGGCTGAAGGCTCTCGCGCCAATGGTGCGGCGGGTGGGTCGGGGGATGTGGACACAGGCCACGTGGAGCGGGCCAGAGCCAGCTGAGTGGAGGGAACGGGCGGGTTGGTAGAGGATTGGGAGGTCGCAGAGGTAGGGTGGGGCGAGGCCATGGAGGGCTTTGTATGTGAGGACCAGAATCTTGAGAAAGAATACCGTAATCAGTAAAATGCCTTGTTTTAAAATATTGTTGGTTTTGTTTAACTTTGTAAACTTATCCTAAAGAAATCTCTAAATTGTGGAACAGACAGAAAGAAATCCTTTTCAGTCAATAAGAGGAAATCCCCAGCCTCAAAAATGAACTATATTCTTTTCAGTTGCTGGAGATTGACTCTTACTACGTAAAACTCATCCCTTTTCCAATATTGAAATTACAGTTGAATAATGGATGCAAATTAAATTTACAGCACAAGCAAAAATTAGCTGATTTTAATGTTTGTTTAGTAATCTCTACATTACAGCATTAGAGCTCTGTAGTAATTTAAGACTCCTGTCTATAAATTTTAGAAATTATATTTTAATAGATGGGAATGTATTAATGCCATTGGTCTCTATGTGATGGAACATTAAAACTATTGTACAGTACTTACGTTTGCGGCATTTCAGTTCCTTGAGTTAATTAAGTGTTCGATCCTGTTGGTGTCCTGTAGCTTAGTTGTTAGAGCACTTGCCTCGGAAGCGAGAGGACTTGGGTTCGATTCCTGGGCAGGGTGAAACGTTGGGCAAGTTTCCTTACTCGTCATACACACCTCTGTTTATCTAGCAGTAAGTAGGAACCCGGTTGTTAGTCGATTCGGCGGATTACCTTTTTGGGGTTAATAATCCCTCAAAAAAATAATGATATTTTGGTCACTTAATCCATGACTGTTTGTGGGTCACTGCTGTGCATAATTGGCTGCCTTGTTTTGCTCACAAAATCTATAGTTAGTTCACTTTACAGTGTATTCCGTGAAGTGCTTTGAGATGTCTCGAAGACGTAATGAGGCGCTATATCAAATGCAAGGATTATTATTAAATTATCAGATTAAGCAGTGCCGCAACTTCTATCTGTAATTTTCTGCTGCCATATTCTGACCTGTCAATCAGCCTCAGTTTGTTACGCTGTTCCCTGTGGCCATCGTTATTGAAGCAGAATTTTTCTTTTAGCCGTTTTACTGATTTGTCTTGTTGAAATTAAATTTTTAGGCATAGAATATAGAATTTAAATTCAGGGGGTTGGACCCGAGCAGGCGGTTGGGATCAGGAAGGGTGGAGGGCAGGTAGGAGTAGGCGGGTGGCGAAGGCGTGGTCTAAGAGCAGGATTTTAAGATGTGCCTTGAAGGAAGCAAGGGAGGGAGCAAAGCGAAGGGACTGTGGGATGGTGGGGACAGAGGCTGAAGGCCTGACCGCAGATGGTGGGTCAGGGTGGTCAGGGGATATGGAACAGGCCGGAGCCTGCTGAGCGGAGGGGTTGATATGGCGTTAGCAGGTCGTAGAGCAAGGCCATGGAGGGACAGAATACTTAATCAATTCAAGGGGCAAGGCCATGGAGGGCTTTGAAGGCGTTGGATGAGGAATTTGAACTCTATCCTTTGGGGGTGGGAAGCCAGTGGAGCTGGGCAAGGTTGGGGTGATAGGGTCATGGAGCCTGGTGCGGTAGAGGACATGGGCTGCAGAGTTCTGGATGATTTGCAGTTTGTGGAGGGAAGAGTTGGGAAGGCCGACAAGCAGGGAGTTGGTGTAGTCGAACTTAGATGTAATAAATGCGTGGATGAGGGTTTCGGTGGCCTGAGGGGAGAGGCCGTGGCGGAGCCGGCGATATTATAGAGGTGGGAGAAGGCTGAACGGGTCATGGCATGGAGATGGGGTAGAAAGAAAAATTGAGGGTCAAACAAGACGCCAAGGTTCCAGACTGGCTTAGTCAAGTGGAGTGTGGATCCATGGATGGTGATGCTGCCGGTGCCCGGATGTGCAGGCGCTGACAGGAGCCAATCAGGAGAGCCTCTGTCTTGTTGACGTTCAATTGGAGAAAGTTAGCTCTCATCCAGGAGTTGACGTCTGACAGACATTCTGTCAGGACAGCAGTGGTCCTGGAGTGAGGGAGGAGGCAGAGAGTTAGAATTGGGGGCCATTCGTATACATGTGGAAGTTGACCCCATGTCTTCGGATGATGTCACCAAGAGGGAGCATGTGCATGTTGAAGAGGAGAGGACCAAGCACAGAGCCCTGAGGAACACCACATGACACAGTGTGGGGGCTGGAGGCTCTAGGCCAGCCAGGGTCTCCACCTTTCTCAGCCCAGCCCCAGCACACCAGAGTAACATGGGGGCACCAGCACCTCCTTAAGAAGCCCAGGCTCCACCTCTTGAGCCTCCTGCGCTGGGGTCTAGTACCTGTTATAGTACTATAATATAGGAAAATAACCCCTTTGAGGTCATGAGGTTAAACCAGTATAAGATTACTATGTATTCTTAGGAAGCTTTCTGTGGCAGGGAAATGAATGCAATCTTTAGTAGCAATAATACGCACTACCACAGGATGCAGGTTTGATTTCCTTCATTCCGATAGACCAGTTACAGTGCACTTTGCATTGATTCAATGCTAGATTTATACTACAGATTGCAGATCGATACGATTTAACAGAATGAAGCAGTGGGAAACCACTTCAAGGAGTTTCAAAATGTTTCAACTTCACACCAGCTGCAGTATATAACCTCTTAAACACCAACTTCAAAGTTCAAAAAGCTTCCAGGTGGTTACACCGCCCTTAAGCTTTTTGTCATAAGTGGAGAATAAATGGGGCTGAATTTAATCAGAATTTCGATAACTGCATATGTACTTACAACAGGGGAGGATTTTGTTGTAAGTGCATATGCAGAGCTGCTCTTTACCCGAGTACTGCTAATCTAGCACATCAGTTCGATGCTGCAGTCAGCCATATATATATAATATACTGGAGCAGAATTTACCAATATCTTGTTTTAGAGATGATGATGAAAGGAGAGAGCTTTTACCAGATGATATTCATGCATATCCTTGGGCCAGCTTGTGTCATTGTGTTGGTGGTGTGGGAGCAGATCACCATCCACTCTCCTAGTGGTAGGTGGTGCATGTCCCAATGAGATCAGGAGTCGGAGAAAAAGGGAACAGAATAGAGGGTACCATAACTGCAGTCTGCTTAAATTGTACAATAAGGCATAGAATATTTACTGGAAAAACCTAGCATTTAGAAAATGAGAATAAAAGTCAGTTTTGCATAATCGGATTGAAAGATTCATTTTGCAGCCAATAAAAAAGCTAGTTCTCAAACAAGCTGGCAGGAAAGGATTGTTGCAGCCATCTGAGTAAGCCTGCTATTCGGGCAGACCCAGGATTTCAGATTACTGTGGATGATGACTTGGCTTAATTGGAATCAAAATGGACTAAGACAGCCCAGGCTATATCTCAGCATTTACTTCAAAAGTGAAAAAGCAAATTGTTCAAACATTGTAATTTAGCAGAGCAAAGCCTGATTTAACATTGTTTACAACAGAAACCTTTATATTGTTGCTCCCAGAATTTTTACAAAGGAGTGAGAAGTAGCAATCTTAAAATAAAAGTTAAAGATTCACTCGTTTTTAATTTTGGAGTAGTACGGTGGTGGTGGTGATGAGTGGATTCTGTCAGAATATGCCCTATCTGAGCCTAGGCTTATTCATTAGTGTGTGTCTATTGTGAATCCTTACTATAGTGGATATGCTAAACACCCAGCTCCGATGCTGACTACACAGCTTTCCACTTTAAAAAAATGGCTGCCTTTTGGGATGTCACTGACTTAATTTTTGCACATGTACACGCATGCTATAATAATATTCCCTGCATTTGATATAGCGCCTTATCGTGGGAAGTCCTGCTGACAGGTCGCTATGATGGAACTTGCTCTGTTGACCAGATATCTAGATACAGGACCAGTAGTCTTTCTTCTACGGACCTGTTATAATGCAATGTTTAATATTTTGCGTTGACCAGATATCTAGATACAGGACCAGTAGTCTTTCTTCTACGGACCTGTTATAATGCAATGTTTAATATTTTGCATCAAATTACAACAGGATTACGTGGTGAAACAACTCTGGAAGAAATTCAACATAAGTATATTATTCGAAGATGTATGTAAAATGAATTCCATTTAGTGTTATGAGATCACAACACTTTCCTGATTCGCTTATTTTCCACTACATCAGGTTAGTTCATTGTTCACCAAGCAAAATAATCAGAACCATGTCCTTTTGGGTTTTCTACCTTAGGAACTTGTATGATCATCTCCTTTGTATAAGGATAGAAACCCTGACTGCAGGCCAGTCTTTCACTTCTCCTGTTCTGTAGCAGCAGGGTATCGCTTGCTTTGGAATCAGTTGATTTGAGATTATCCCGGTCTTGACACAGTTGAAGTGGTTTCAGTGTCAAGATTTTTTTCTTCCTCGAGGAAGCATTTCAGTGCTTTTTATTGAAAAAATGGGACTCTTCCTCCTCCAGTGGCAGCTAAATATACGCAGCACAACAGAAAAGAAAGCAATAGAGCAGACTTCCTATGACAGTGTAAAAGGAAAGATTCTGTCTAAAAATACAATGAGATAATTCAGTGATATAATTTTGTAATCACTCCAACTGAGCAAAATCAAGGTTGATCTCAAATGATGCAAACTAATTTTAAAGCAAGAAAAGAATTGGAAGACATTCCTGCAGCAGCACAGGATGAAAGAATGACTGAAAACTGGTATGAGTTAAGGCGGCTATAGACAATTGAAATGGAAATAGTGACATGAATGCAGAGTCTATAAGAATCTTATCCAGCAGTAGCTGACCAAAAATGCAGAACTATTTCTTTTTCCATGTTTCTCATCATAACAGGTACAAAAAGCTGTCTGCTAACAACTGCTCTGGCATTTGAAGTTTATGAGAGCCGTGAATGAGGAAAATCAATCGTATTAACAGTGGACATTTTTAACAAGTATAATACTGTAGTGATTGAGCAAATGCTTCATAATAAATTCCTACGATGGTCTTATGCTTTTTTTCCTGTGTGTATCCACTGCTGGATGTAACATAAAGTAAGCTTACAGTGAGATATTTAGCCTACTGATTTGGTACCCATCATTCTTATTATGCTTCCTTGGCTTCTACATGGGACTATGACAGTCCATTGACACATCTGGACTTCACCATTTGTAGGTATTATTGGAGTTAATATAATAACTTTACAATTGAAGTTAGTACCTTCTATAATTGTTTTAGCCGCAGTCATGGTTTGGTATATTGGAGAATGTTTCACAGCGTGGGTTTCAAGCTCATTCAACCTTCAGTGCTGGATGAGCAGATAAGCATGAACCACAGGGCTGGGTGGGCTGGTTTCTTGTAAACAAAAAAAGACACTACTGAAGTTGCTTCCTGTGAAAATGGCAGGCACTAATGTCACTTCCTGCATGTTGGGTGTGCATAGTATGAAGGAAAGCTGGCTACCGCTCTTGTTGATCCACAGGACACCTTGTTAGAATCGGAATCTTGCAATAGTGAGGTGCATTATAATGGGGTTATCTTGTATTTAGAAGTTGAAGCACCGGAGAACTGACATCTCTTTGATCCCGTGAGAGCATCAATGTCAGGTTTGATCGCCTGCACTGAATTCATCTTATTTTTCAGTTAACCGGGTGACACATCGGAAACCTAGTTGTGTACGTGCATAGCAAATAGCAAATGTGTCCAAAGTTACCAGGGATGAGATTAGTCATCCATAGTCAGGATGCAAGGAATTTAGTTTTCATATGCATGCATACAACTGGATTATTTTC
The DNA here is from genome assembly GCF_018977255.1 of Callorhinchus milii. Classification (NCBI taxonomy): domain Eukaryota; kingdom Metazoa; phylum Chordata; class Chondrichthyes; order Chimaeriformes; family Callorhinchidae; genus Callorhinchus; species Callorhinchus milii. The sequence goes on along the minus strand of NW_024704742.1, from coordinate 114,321,658 downwards.
TCTCGAGAAGCTCAAATGTATTCAGAAAGAAAAAGAAAGCGTCAAAGAGAGAGAGGAAGAATGTTATCGAGAGACAAAGTTAGAGAGCCTCTGTGTGAGAGAGAAAAAGAGAAAGAATCCAGGACAGAGAAGGGCTGACCCAGTGTGATATGACAGTTGTAGACAACAGACTGTTAGATTGGAAATGATGTTGACAGTGACTAAAAAGAAGTTTCTGGTGAGGTTGATGAACAGGAATACTGATAACTAACTGTTGGCTAAGCTGTGATGAACACATCATGAAAAACTACTCTGCAAAAATTGTAATGCTGAAGTGTCGATGTTTTAAAATTTGGAAAGCATGTTATTGCTTAGGATAAAAAATAAACCTTGCATTTGACATAGCGCCTTATCACATCTTGTGGACGTCTCAAAGCGCTTCACAGAATATACTGTAAAGTGATCATTTTTAATGTAATGAAGTATTGTTCTAAAATTTGTAAAATGTCTCTTTTGACTGCTCTATAATTACTATATCACCTTTTTATACAAATATAACTAATTGGGAGGAGAAGCATTTATTTGTCAGTCACCAAGATTGTCTTATATTTGGAGCAATATGTTAAGGATTTGGGACATCCTTCCTATATATTTAAAAAATTGTATTGCGTTATAATTGAGAATACTTCCACATTCCGCAATTTGTAGTTAAAAAAAAGTTGAAAGACTCATAAAATACTGTTAGAAGCATGAATTGTAAATAGTGACAACTGTTAGAGTAAAACCAAGACAATGAGAAGCTGTTAGTATGGACAATGAGGTGCAGTGGGGCTGTTGTATACTGCCACTTTTCGTCTTTGTTTTTTCTCACATGGAGACTCTACTTTGAATTTGACTTTGTAAAGAAGGAAATCATTGAATGATTTTAGAATGATTTCCAGGCAGGTCAGGGCGAAACCTTGGGCAAGTTTCCTTACTCCACACGCCTAATAATAATCCATCCAAAAACCAAAAACAATAATAAATTGGTCATTTTCAATCTACGACTGTTTGTGGGACATTGCTGTGCGCAATTGGCTGCCGCGTTCGCCCATAAATATACAGTCAATTCACTTTACAGTTTGTTCTGTGAAGCGCTTTGGGACGTCCTCCCGACGTGAAAAGCGCTATATCAAATGCAAGGATTATTATTATTATTATTGTAATCTTTTATTAAGGAACTGGAGTTCCACCAACTCTTTCCAAAATTGCCCCAGTGACATAGGTCATCCACTTAGAAATACAATATGGTAGAGACGATCACTGTGATTGTAGTCAGTTTAAGCATGCTAATAGGCAGCACAATTTACATGAAGACCTTAAATTACTCCATATAATAATACCACTGATGGATGTTAAGCTGAAGCGATTTGAGTTCCTATATTTTAAATTTAGTTCACACAATATTCAAGTATTTTGAAGCAATTGGTCAGACCAGATTTAATCCTAATATCAAGATTGGAATGTATTTCTGCCAATGCCAGAATCCCAGATCATTTAAATAGTTGTGACCTTAATCTTGTAAGGAAAGACTGAAACTACATTCTACTTGTAGTGGGAAAATCTATAGTGGAATCCTGGGAACCACCTTCTTAGCTGTTACTTTGCTCCAGTGATGTATATTACAGGAAAGGCCAGATATCTCTGAGTTGCATCAGATACTTTAATAGTCATGGACATTTTTTACAGGCCAGGGAATAAATCTGCAGCCACCCAAACCCTGGGAAAGTGCAATATTAGCTGGTTATTGTTGCATACGACCTGAACCAGGTTGGCTCCAGATTAGTTCAAGCCTGATCCAAAGTGCCTTCCTCTCATTAATCATATGACAACTCTTGGAAGATTTCTGCAATGTGTGTGCACGGTGTAGTGGGGCAGCTAAATTCAAAGATTCCTAAAGTGGTAAAATACATTCATAATTACTATTTTATCTTTTCTTACAATTGACCAGAAAAAAAACTTCCCTTAGACTTCCTTTCCCTTTAAAAATAGTTTGACCTACTTCTATTTCAATTTAGCTTACATTTCAGATTGAATATATCATGGTTGAATAACTGAACACTGATCTTTGAGTCATTCTTCACAGTTTCTGCTTGGTAACCATATTTTCCTTTTGTTCTGTGCATATACACTAAAGACCTCAATTAAAACAATAACAACTTGCATTTATATAGCGCTCTTCAAGAAGGATAATGTATCGCAGCGCTTAATAGTGGTGGAGTCTGACGTCAAGCTGGGCGGAGGGAGGAGGTGACCGTAAGCACAGTCAAAGAGAAAGGTCTTCAGGTGTGATCTGAAAAAGGGGACGAAGGGGGCAAGGCGGAGCGATTGAGGGAGAGAGTTCCAAAGTTTTGGGGCGTAGTGGCTGAAAGCACAGCTGCCGAGGGACAAGAAGGAGGCAGAGACCAGCTGAGTGGAAGAGGCGAGTGTTGGAGTGGGGAGTAAGCAGGTGGGAAAGGTAGGGAGGTGCCAGAGTGTAAAGGGATTTGTAGACAAGTGTGAGGATTTTGAAGCCAATCTTTTTTGTAATAGGGAGCCAGAGGAGTCGGACTAGGACTGGTGTGATGAGGGTATGGAGTTTAGAGCAGGTGAGTATATGGGCGGTGAATTTCTGAATTAGTAGGATAAATTACATTATTTGAAGTTGCTTCTGGCCTGCAATTGATGAGTGCAAATGCTCAGGCAAGTACAAGAACGCTGTGCTTCATATCTAAACGTTCTTTGAGAAGCAAACTGGTGATGAATAAAGTGTTAGCTGTGACATATAGAACGATCTGGTGATAGATAGGAAGCCACAAGAAAACCAACCAAACTTATTCACATAAGTCTTGTGAATTAAATTACAGAGTAACTTACGTTTTTTTTTGAAGAGGGTAGAATTGCCAATTCCAAGTGCCTGGATGAATGCTTGTTTTATTTCAAATTCTACACAAATGTCAACATTTTTTAAAAACGATATTATTATTTTGTACACCAAGTGGTAATGTCTACCGATTCCAGAGACTGTTGGATATTTGAAATAAAATTCATATTTGGAATATAATTCAATTATATGTATAACACTAAAATATATGTTGCATGGTCAATTATTGGTCACTTTTAAAGCAGTGTATCAATGTCTATTATTGTAACTGAATATATTCTTTGTCTTAATTTTGGGCACCATGAAAACGTTTTTGTGTTTTTGCTAGCAACTCACCTGTTCTATGAACTTCAAAATGTATTGTGGATTCCAAACTAGCTTGTTGGATACCTGACCTTTATATAACCAAGTCAAAACACATTCAAAGATAGTGTTGTCATGGTAGTGTTTACATGATCATGGTTATTTTAGCTTGCTTACTTGGAAAGAAGATCAAATCTACATAAGCAAAGAGAAGATTGTATTCTCTTTCCGGTGAATGATTCACAATTAATGTATTTGTTGCATGTTGACGTAAACTGGAGTGTGTTTGTTGCTGTGGTGACATGTGATACATACAGGCTTTTTTTTTTACCCTTCCAAGAGTGGTTTATATAGGATTATAGTTCACAGCATATATAGGTGTGTAGATGTTGCGCTTCTTAGGAAGGTTTGATTGACAGAGGCTGTGCTTGACATTACTTCCAGAATAAGCTTTTTGAGGATATTGGCTTATTTTTCTGCAATGCTGCACATAAGGATTTTTTCCAAGTTGGCATGGCCTTTGTACACTTGGTGCAAGAATATAATTACACATAAAATAATATAGGGGGACTCCATTATAGTATCTTTCATTATGGTGCTGCTTTGCTTAAAATGTGGGTCTACTGTGAATGAAGTTGTGTTCTACAGTTTCCCTATAATTAGCCCACCCCACTTTGATCCTGTCTGTGACAAGTTTTCTGTTGATTGGTTTATTGTACAATTCTCTTCTTTTCATGCCTAGTTCACTGAATAATACAATGTGAGGATGGTTTATTCATTGTTTAGTGATCAGTGCTGCTGAATTTTGACATTTGTTAAGTTTGGAAAACTAGATTATTCTGAATGACTAGCGATTGACAACAGACAATGGTTTCTTGTGGTTTACATGGTGCTGACAATTGATGCTAACTCCTTACTAAAGCAGTCATTTGTATCATGGCAAATTAGTTGTTGGGTTTTCTGGCTTCGAGTATACACCACATGTTGTAAACCCAAACTAGCCATTTCTGGACTTGTCTGAAAAACTGTTATATCACAAAACCAGCAAACAACTTGCACAAGGCATTTTAGGATCACCAATAATTTGAACTTTTAGGGCAGCCTGGAACAGTTTAAAAAATGCCATTATTACAACTTAATTTAAGTGGGATTGTTAAAATGTAAATTGTTTGAACAATTTACAGGGTAGACATAGGGAAGATGTTTCCACTTGTGGGGGAGACCAAAACCAGGGGCGATCAATATAAAATAGTCACAAATAGATCAAATAGGGAAGTTAGAAGAAATTTCTTCACACAAAGAGTAGTGGGAATGTGGAACATGCTACCACAAGGATTTGTTGAGGCAAGTAGCATAGATGTATTCAAGGGAAAGCTAGTACATGAGGGAGAAAGAAATAGAAGGTTATGCTTGAAGGTTTAGTTGAGGAAGGGCAGGAGGAGGCTCATATGGAACATAAACACTGGCATATACCAGTTGGGCTGAATGCCTGTTTCTGTGCTGTATATTCTAATGTATTCTAACAAAATATGGTATTTTTCTCATTATTGTTCTCACTAAAGAACCATTAATATCAAGAAATAGTGTTTTAAGATGAAATACTGGACAAGCAAATAATCATAATCAGCCAGTGTTTGAATTTTAACTTGCATGCTCACTGACTGGCTTTAACTGTAGGAAAGGAGGCAGATTTGCATGATTTAGTATGGAGATGTTTGCTGATGGATTTTCTGAATTTGAAAATTGTTAATATTGGAAGAACAAAATAACTTTGAATATCAGATAATGTAAAATTTTTACTGTTACCAAGATCAGAGAACAACAACAAGATTCCATTTATAAAGCGCCTTTCACGTCAGGAGGACGTCCCAAGGCGCTGCACAGTTGGGTCAGGACCCGAGCAGGGGGGAAATGGTCAGGGTGAGGGGAGGGAAGGGAGGGAGCGAGGAGGGGGGAAATGGTCAGGGTGAGGGGAGGGAAGGGAGGGAGCGAGTCGGGGGAAGAGAGTCGAGAGGGGAGCTGAAGGCTCGGTCAAAGGGAAAGGTTTTGAGACCGGCCTTGAAGGAGGAGAGGGAGGAAGCAAGGCGAAGGCACTGGGGGATGGAGTTCCAGTGCCTGGGGGCTGAGAGACTGAAGGTCCGACCACCGATGGTAGGGCGATTGGGGCGGGGGACGTGGAGCAGACTGGAGCCGGAGGAACGGAGGGTACGGGCAGGTGGGTAGGGTGATAGTAGGTCAGAGAGGTAGGAGGGAGCAAGGCCGTGGATGGCCTTATAGGTGAGGATGAGGATCTTGAAATCAATCCTCTGGGGGATGGGGAGCCAGTGGAGGCGAGCGAGGGTGGGAGTGATGTGGTCCGAAGCCTGGTGCGGGACAGTACACGAGCTGCAGAGTTCTGAATGACCTGCAGCTTGTGGAGGGAGGTGGCGGGAAGGCCGGCGAGGAGAGAGTTCCCATAGTCCAGCCTTGAGGTGACAAAGGCGTGGACCAGGGTTTCAGCAGCGTGAGGGGTGAGGTAGTGCCGTAGTCTGGCGATGTTCCGGAGGTGATGGAAGGCGGTGCCAGTTGTGGTGCGGATGTGAGGGAGAAAGGACAGCTCAGGGTCGAACAAAACGCCGAGGTTCCTGACTGGCTTTGAGAGGTGGAGAGTGCAGCCTTGGATGCTGATGGTGTCAGCGCCTGAGGTGCGGAGGCGCTGACGTGAGCCAATCAGGAGGGCCTCGGTTTTTCGCACGTTGAGCTGAAGAAAGTTGTCTCTCGTCCAGGACTCGATGTCGGACAGGCAGCTGTCAGGACATCGGTGGTCGTGGAGTTGAGAGTAGAGGAGGAAAGGTAGAGTTGGGTGTCATCCGCATACATGTGGAAGTTAACTCCATGTCTGCGGATGATGTCACCGAGGGGGAGCATATAGAGGGTGAAGAGGAGGGGACCGAGGACAGAGCCCTGAGGGACACCACATGAGACAGTGCGGGGGGTGGAGGAGAAGCCATTTGTTGAGACAAAGTGAAGACGGTGAGAAAGGTACGACCTAAACCACTCAAGGACAGTGCCTTGAAGGTTGAGGTGGGAGGACAAGCGGTGGAGTAGGATAGCGTGGTCGACCGTATCGAATGCTGCCGATAGGTCGAGGAGGACGAGGAGGCAGAGGGAGCCCTGGTCACAGATGGTCAGGATATCGAGAAGGGGTTACTTTGTTGAAAAATCCTCATCCTAATCTTAAAATCCCTCCATCGTCTTGCCCTGCATTATCTCTGCGATCTCCTCAAACCTGGTCACTCCCTCTGCTCAGCAAATGCAGACTACTTTGTGTCCCCTGCCCCACCATCAACGTTCAGGCTTTCAGAGTATCTGCCTCCACTCTCTGAAACTCCATCCCAAAATACCTTTATCTCGCTCCTTTCCTCCTCCTACAAGGTCCAACTCAAGTCCTTCCTCTTCGACTACCATCTTTTCCCTCTCACCCTACTGCCCCCCTCACCCCATACTCCTTCAGTCCTGACCCACAGCTTGGGTGTAAACTTTGGATTGTCGAGCTTTGGGATGTCCTCCCAAGATGCTGGACTTTCTCAATTATTCTTCTGCTTTAAAAAATGGGTAGTTTCAAATCTGTTTGAAAATGCATCTTTCCATATATAGTAAATCTTGCATAAGTCTGATCTGTTAAACTTGTATAATCGCCTAAGTCATACAACTTCCCAAGTCCCATTCAATTTCCTATTAAACCCACTTAAATTTAAATGCACGAGTTGTGTTAACAACTGCATAACTTGTAACAACGCTACCGCAATTGCCGCTAGCAAATTTACCAGTTGCCGAGTTAAAATATTGTTTCCCACTCCTACCTCCAACAGAAAATCGCTTAGGTGCACCCCAAAGCTCTCCATGCCCTCCCTCCCGGGGGCGTAACATCAACTTCATTGCGCACGGCAACAGTGTGTGTGTGTGTGTTAGAGAATGCTGTAAATTCCTGTAATAGAAATTTATAGCACTGAAGAAACCTATCTGGCCCATCTTGTCTGTGTTGACTCTTTTACCGGCAATCTTTGCAGTCCCATTTACCTACCCATTCTCCATACCCCTGAGTTGTATTTTCTGAGGCAATCTGTTGCATCTTCTTAGGACCTGTCATATTGAAAATGTTCACATTTGTCTATCCCAGCCTTCTCCAAACAATCTTATTGAATTACAAGAGTTGCATATATGGTTACTATACTTTATAGGAGTTTGTAGCTAGCTAGGATTATCATGGGGTTGCATTTGTTTTGTGACATGCTGAGCTCATTGATGATTAATGTTTAACCTAAGCTTTACCACAAGATGAGCTTTATAGGAAACCTTTTGTCTTAACAGGAAACACTTTCTAGCCCATTTTGTGACATTTTTAAAAAGGGTGATAGTAAATCGGAAACCTACCTACTATCTTTTTTGTTGCGGGATGAGGAAGGATAGTAAGGGAAATTAAAATGTTGCATTTCATTTTGTATGGTTTGGATAAAATACTTTATGAATCCAATTGTTAGTAACCAATTGTTTTACTAAATAGTACTTGCATAACATGTTTTGATGATTATTATGCCATTGACTAAATATCTCTGAATAAACTTTCTTTTGTCTTGGTGACAATAGTTTTCTTGCCAAATTCACAGTGAATCATTTTAAAACAGGCTCACTGTTTTGTTTTCACACCCAATTCTAGTTTTCGTTTATTAAAATCTCAGTATTACATTAAAATTTAGACAAACTTGCTACTGTATTTATAAAGATACATGAGATGCACTGTAAACTGTGTGAAATGTTACGCAAAAAAATGCCCAGGTTCCAATGGATAATATGCACAGTGCATTTCTGTTAGTTGTTACAGCCACAAAAGAGAGCTTTGCTTTAGCTATGGAGTGGTTCAAGGTAGTAAAACATTAAAACTGTCAATTCTGTAAATTATTTAACAGATTCTAATGGCTTTCATAGTTTGCTTCTCCCCTCCTCACTCGCTACTACACACCACATACCTATGCCCCTAGCAAAAGATGTTTTAAGAGCAAATAGAAAAGATTTGAAGATGGACATGGCACAATCATACTGCTGTATGAACAGTGAAGTGAGAGCCACAAAATAGCATTATTAAACGCAAAGAGAGGTAATACCTGTCCCAGTGAACTCTTCTGCAGGCGTGTTCAAGGTTAAAACTCCCTTCAAATTTGCAATAGGCCAGACAAAAATAAATTTCTTGTAGTATGTTGTTCTTAACATTTGGAAGCACACTTGGTAAAAAATGAATGCTCCATGGTAAACTGTTGAATGCGAAATTTATTTCAGTGACAAATGGAACTAACAAAACCCATTCATCCTGACAGGACTCTCCAAGCTTATAGAATAAATTTAGTAATTGTTGGGTACCTATCATAACAGAACTCAAACCTATCATGCATCTTTTTTTACTCAACAATCTGTCACAATTCCATTGACTGCAATCTGCAAAGGAGATTGAATCAATTGTTCCTCTCTAATTTGTTTATGTTTGTCGGCTTCTAATGTTAAAAATAATTTGTAGGGATACACACTCCAGCAGGCTAATGTTATAGGAAAAAGTGGCTTAGAAATCGTTCAATCAGTTTACAATAGGTTCTGTACACCTACAAATCTCTTCAGGTCTGACAAATTGTCATACTTGTAATTCACAGGCAATATCTGCTTATCAAGTTTCTCTGACCTCACAGTAAAACTTTTGTTTGCTCTTTCTGCCAATCTAAAGTAACAGACCACAGATTTATAGGATGTTGTTTTGTTCTTCAAAACCCAGTGGAGCAGCTATATCGCAAGTTACTTATGTAAAACCTCATTTTGTAGAATGCAAAAGATTTTCTATCCTTATGTATTGTACTAAATTAAAAAGCCGACTTGAATTAAAAGAATATTAAATAAAGCATACATTTTGATTTTATAATGACTACTATGCGAATGGGAAAATACTCAACTAACTTACAAGACTTTTAAAAGAATACAGGCTGCTCTGTGCGTATACCCACAGTAACTGGAAACACAGTACACCTGTCTTCTGACTAGCTGGCTTCTTAAAATGGCTTTACTTCTAGGTTGTCGGTCACTATTGCAGTCACTTCCTGCGCATGAACAACCCACAGATAGTACCATCAACAGCTACCTGATGACTTTGAAGTCGGACATTTTGTTGTGCCTCCCTTATGTTGCAGCTGCTGAAACATTGGACCCAGCCAAGTATGGAAAAAGAACTTTGAATATTTTAGCTGGAACAAAAATGAGTAATGTTACTTCACATCAAATTGAGAGGACAGCAATCGCTCAGAGATAACGACATGTTAAAAATTTGTCCAGCTGGAGTAATGCATTTTATTTACTGCAAATGTTTCTTAATGACCAGTGTAAATACAGTCAATGCTGTGAAAGCAATCACCTCTATTTAGCATCCATCTATTTCAAGATCCTCACTCTTGTATTTAAATCACTTCAAACCATGGCAACCCCCTATCTCTCCAACCTTGACTCTCCCTATACTACTACCTGCTGCCTCTGTTTGACTGGCTCCAGCCTCCTCGTCCCCCGGACCCTCCATCCCACCATCGGTGTCTGTGCTTTCAGCCATAATGCCCCAAAGCTGTGAAACTCTCTCCATCAATTCCTTCGTCTTGCCCCCTCTCTCCCGATTTTCATGTCACACTTGAAGACCTTCCTCTTCAACCGTGCCTACGGTCACCTCCCCCCTTCTACCTCAGCATTGGGCTCCGCCACTATTAAGCGCACTGAAACGCTGTCTAATGTGAAAGGGCATCAGTGTAAGTGATGGGTCAAGTAGGATTGTAACATCCAATAAATGCAAGTTGTTACTTTTTTCTCTAAATTTGTTATTACAGGCTGAGTGGTTGTTCTGAGAGTATTATCTGCCCCTACCCTGCACACTTTTCCCCCATTTCTCCTTCGTCCCATTTCACCCTTATCACCCACATGGTCCCATAACGCCTCCCACCCAGCTGCTGACCACCCACTTGATTCTATTTTGCTACCTGCTGGCAAACGTAGTCAACGTTTCCTTCCCACTGAATAATAATCCCTCCAAAAACCAAAAACAATAATAAATTTTTAATCTACGACTGTTTGTGGGACATTGCTGTGCGCAATTGGCTGCCGCGTTCGCCCACAACTATACAGTCAATTCACTTTACAGTGTGTTCTGTGAAGCGCTTTGGGACGTCCTCCCAACGTGAAAGGCGCTATATCAAATGTAAGGATTATTATTATTACTGTCCTTCCTGAAGTCAATTTATTCTCATCCAGGATGTAATGTGTGATAGCCAGAATGTCAGTAGACATGGAATGAAGCATTGAAGCAGAGGTAGATTAGGGGGTCATCCTCATACATATATGAAAACAACGTGGCTAGGGCAAGAGGAGAATTATTCGAGGAAACAAAGTGTAAGTGATAGGTCAAGTAGGATTGTAACCAGGAAGGACAGTCCCACAGAGGTGGGTGATAGGTGATCAAGAAGGATGAAGTGGTCAACCGTGTTGCAGAGAGGTCGAGCTGGCACAGGGAGCCCTGCAGAGTGAGAGTACATAATTTATGACTTTGATAAGGTTATTGGATGTTGTGTGGGGAATTATGGATAAAATCCCATATCCTACCTCTTAATAATGTTTTGGTCATTGAGACCTTTTACCTGATATTAATGCTTGATTAGATCTATTCTATCAAATAATGGTTAAAAATCATGCGTTATAGGAAAAAAATTATTCCTCCTCCCATCATTACTCAACAATACTGCAGATCAGAGTAGGATTTTTGATGGTGGAGGAGTCCACAATATGGATCACCTTGTTCTACTTGAGGCCTTGGAGTCTGATGTCCAGACACTGGATGCTTGAGATGGGGAGGAAAAGAAGAAGGAGCCTACTGATGACCAGATGACAAGAAAGACCAGCATTATAACAGAAATAACCATCTTCACATGAACAAAGGTTGAAAAACATTTATATTTTATACCTTCAGGATAATGAGACAAAACAAAATTATGTGTTGCTTTATTTTACCACTAAGACTTTGACAAAATGAAGTAGTTAATCAAAAATTATTCAAAGCAATATTCAGCATGAAGGGAAGCAGTCACGGTCCTTTGTATCAGCCTCGGTATAACTGGTGCCAGTGACTCATTAATATTTTGCTCAATATTTTGCAAAAATTAGAAGAAATTGAGCATGAGAACTGAGTGCAATTGTGTTTAACAGAAACCAATTCGAAAAGAGACTCCGAGGTGAACAAGAAATGTATTACTCCTCCCAAATTATTTTGATTTTTTTCCAGTGGGAATGATTTTATAATTGGATTACAATATTGAGTAATTAGACAAGCACATGGAAGTGAATGTAAAATACTGCTTTTCTGTATTCCTGCAGCTTGTTTTTCTGCTTCATTCTGATGTTGAATAGCACAACTTGAAGGGTTAAATTAATGGACTGAGATCTCAGCTCTGCTGCGATTTGATATGGAGGTGGAGGGCTGAAAAATGTCATTGTAGTGAATATTTGATGTTGTTGAAGCAGTAGACCAGTGCAGTTCTGCTCTCCTGAGGAATGGGAGGAGGGGTGCAGTATCGTTTGGCAAGAAGATGCACTAAAATACCAGTGCTGCTTTCAGCTCTGGCAACAATAGAAAGAAACCTTTCTGCTTTTTAGAAGAATCCTCACACAACTCCCTCCTGCAAATTCACAAATCAAATCTACTTAGCTGTGGCCATTCATATTTTATTTCCCATAGAATTTCTACAGAATTGCATTTTGTTATACCTTTTGCTATACTAAAAATGAAACACGATGGCATGTATTTTTCTCAGATTTTGCCAAACTGTATAAATCCTGCTTGTTTAAAATGCTAAAGAAAAGCAATATTGAGGATGAAACAATTCATTGCAGTACCTTTAAGTCTATCTCTATTTATGTTTACCTAATTTAGTCTGCAAAATACATGGAGAATTTATGCACTAGTTTAATTGGAAGGTACATGAAAATTGGATTGTGATGTACACACCATATTTCATACTAGAAAGAATTGTATAATAACTTATAATTCCTGAATCACTTATTTGAACCCTCTCTAGTACTGTATGACTTAATATACTGTATTCAAGATTGTATCACTCAAGTACCTTACAGAAATAAATCCTCTCAAAAGATTATTGTTCTAGACGATGAGATCACTAATCATTGGGAATGGGTTGAATCTTATAAGCTTTAAGAAAAATAGCCCTTGGAAGCAATTTGCATCACTCAAATTCCCCAGCCTTGCAGACTGAACCTTGACTGGACTAACCTTTGACTCAGTGACCTCATTTGCAGAGACCTTTGAAGGTGACATGAACTGTTCATCCTAGTTTTAATGAACATATGTAGAAGCCTGTTACAGGGTTATATTGTAACTAGATCAATGGAAGTTGAATGAGATGAGTGCCTGTTTTAAAAAAAGAAGATATTCATCATCTGCACAACGCATATGACATTAACCTTGTAACTGATTTGCAGTGTTGATAGAATGGTACACCTTTGGCTTTACTAGTTTCTGAGTGGCAAGGTTTTCAAGTGGTTGGCCTTTAATGTTCATGAGCTGAGTTGCTGTTTGGTCACGTTGCTTTTGTAGTTAGAACTCTGATAACATTTAAGTTTGAAGTAGTACAGTACTTGGCATTAAAAGTAACTGTTAAAAGTCATAAATGATGTACTCTCGATCTGCAGGATTCCCTGTGCCACCTCGACCTCTCTGCTATCTTCATATCTGTTCTGAAACTAGAAGTACATTTATTGAGAGAAATTAGTTCAGGTCATAAAAGAATTATATATTTTCTTCTTGAAAGCAGGAATCCAGGAGTAAAAAAAAAGTGCTTTTTTTAAAAATAATCCAAGTATTCTTCTTGTACTTGTGTGGACATTAATGTATGATACAGATTTCCAAATTGTAGAAATATACGTCAGATAAAACCTTTTGAAAATAAATCCCATTGTTCAAATGACTTGCTATCATAATGTAATGGATCTTGGGAAGAATCAATTAAACATTTTCATTTTTTAAAATCAGTCCATTGTTGGCATGAGGTCTTTACTGCATTATTGGTACAATTTACCTGAAATGCAAACAGCAAAATGTTCAATATTTTATCTAACATAATAATACATTAGCATAATTCTTCTGACTTAAGTCTGAAAATAAATCCATTAAGTGAGACCAGCATGGGTTAATTTTTGAGCCCTTCCTTTGACTGCAGTATAGACCTGCTGAATCTTTTAATTGTTATGTTACGTCATGCTGGATTCATTTGATTAGTAACCAGAAAAAAAATGGTTTATGAATTTTTGTTCATAACAATTAGATTTAAATTTAGGGTGTATTTTTTGTAAAATATCCAATTGTAGAAATTAAATAAGACTAAATGAGTTAGTCAGAGCCTATTTGCAAAACCCTTTTCTTAAGTCTCATATATATTGTCTTTTGTCCATCTGTATGGTAATCTGATCCAACATGCTGCAATCAGCGTTTACATGGAACAAAGCATTGTAGCTTGATTTATTTTGTAGATTACATATGTGAAATAGTTATAAGTATAGAAAGGGGTTTACTTTGCTTTAAACTTTAGATCTATATCCTGCATATTTATTTACAACAGCAACTTGCAGTTATCTAGCGCCGGTCATTCAGGATAGCGTCTTGGAGCGCCGGTGAGATGGGGGAGGAGACTGTAGGCATGGTCGAAGAGGAAGGCCTTTAGATGTGATCTGAAGACGTGGAAGGAGGAGGCAAGGCAGAGGGATTGAGGCAGAGAGTTCCCGTTTCAGAGAAATATTTATATTGCTTTTGTTTGGTAGGCAGCAGATGCAGCACTCTTGCTTCAATTATTTTATTTCCTATCTTTTGATTTAAATGGAGAGGATGAGGAGGAATGCCTTAAGTAAATGGGTGATGTTTGAGTTTACCAGCTTCTCTTTCTCTCCCCTTCCTCTCTTTTTACGTGGCTTCATGCCTCTGTTTCTAGGTAGTAAAACAAAAGCAGATTCAATGTGTGACTTCTGGTGTACAAAGGAATGAAACTATTGCATCTCCGTTTGTGTCATTGCTTCTATTTATACTGTGTAATGTGCAGTAGACTTTTTTGTGAACAATGTATCATCTAGGTTGAATCCTAGTTCATTCTTTCAAAACAGGGTGATAGACTTTGCAGTAGGCCTGAAAGAATCGAATGTTTGCTGTCTGTTGTATATTCCTCCCAGTTGTTGGCTACTAAGTGGCTAACTGGAAAAATGTTTCAGTCGTAGTAAACAATAACCGTTTCAGAATACTATGGGTGAAAATTGTGACTAGTGTGTGATGTTAAGTCTGTTAATTAACACTGGTGATAACTAACAAAAATATCACTTATCGCAAGGTTAATTATGACATTATTGAAAAATGCTGCCAATGTGATCAGTTGATGGCTAAACAACAACAACAAAATTACATTTGTACAGTGCTTTCACGTCGGGAGGACGTCCCAAGACTCTGGACAGACAGAGTTATGGACCTGAGCTGAGGGTCAGGGTGGAGGGCAGGGGGAAAAGCAGGGAGATGAAAAGCACGGTCGAAGAGGAGGGTCTTGAGGTAGGTCTTGAAGGTGGCGAGGGAGGGGGCAGGACGGAGGGACTGCGAGATGGAGTTCCAGATGGTGGGTGCAAAGTGGCAGAAGGCCCGCCCGCCGATAGTGGGGCGAGCAAGGCGGGGGACGTGAAGCAGGCTGGAGACATTAATTAATTGGTGTCTGGGTGTTAGTTCCTCCTCTCTCCAAACTCTGACTGTTGCAATACATGGATCACAACAGTACATAGAATTACTTGGATTGTTATAGCATGGAAACAGACCATTCGGCCCAACTAGTCTGTGCTGGTGTTTATACTCCACAAGAATCCCCACTCCTCCTAATCTCTTCACCCATACCCCTCTTATTTGTGTCTTCCTTAAATAGGGTTGGAGTTTTGGTCAACATGATACTGGTTAAATCAACAAAGAAACCTAGTTAACATAGTATTTTGCTAACAGGCACTCCAATACCATCATCAGCAAATCCCAATAAATATCAGAGCCAACTTGGCCTAACCACTGTGATTAACTCAGGAGTTGCGTGTCCTTAATTGATAGCTGCATTTTTCATTGAAATGACAATAATTCACAAGGCACAATTTTGAGACTAGCATTTTTAAAGGTAATTGTGCATGGTTGTTTACTATGTAACTGGGAAATGAGAACCATAGGAAGATTGGTTGAGCTCTTCTCTGACCTGACATTCTCAGTTCAAGAATTCTCAATTCAAGAATCCCATCTACTTAAATCAATATGTGCTCATGTTTTACCTAATGCCTTGTTTTCTGGTTAATTCCAGCTCAGAATTACTGGTATTCAAACAGTACTGTAGATTTTACCATTGTATTGCAATCACTGGAGTGCTAAAGCTAATACCTGATTGGCACCCTGCTATGTGTTTAGGATACTTTCACAAGATGCTTGTTTTTGGCCAGTCTCTAATAAATTGAATTTCCTATCCTTTGATTTAAATGGAGGAGGTGAGAAGGAATGCCATAAGTAAATGGGTGATGTTTGAGTTTACCAGGTTCTCTTTCTCTCCCCTTCCTCCCTCTTTACGTGGCTTCATGACAGTTGGCTCCTGACCCAACTGTACAGCGCCTTGGGACGTCCTCCCGACGTGAAAGGCGCTCAATAAATGGAATCTTGTTGTTGTTGTTGTTCATGCCTCTGTTTCTAGGTAGTAAAACAAAAGCAGATTCAATGTCTGACTTGAATGTGCACTGTTCATTGAAAAGATTAATATCAATTCATTTAAAATGAACCATGTCATACCAAAATCAAACAATATTGGCCTTTAATAATAGTAGTTTCCCCATCCCTCAGCGGATCGAGTTCAAGATCCTTGTTCTCACACTTAAATCCCTCCACAGTCTTGTCCCAACCTTTCCCTGTACACCCTTCTTCACCCTTACCAACCTGGCCATTTCCTTCACTCGCCCAACGCTGGGCTCCTTACTCCGTGTCCCCCGCTTTATCTGCCCCACCATCTGCAGGCGGGCTTTCAGACACTTGGTACCTGCTCTCTGGAGTTCTATTCCCAGGTCTCTCCAACTTGCTTCCTCCCTCCCCTTTTTCAACGTACCTCTTTGACCGTGCTTGCAGTCATCTTTCCACTCCTCATTCCCTCTGCACTAATCCGCAGTTCCGGCATCCAGCCACAATTGTCAAACACATTGGGATGTTCTCCCAATGGGAAAGGCACCATATCAGTATGTATTGTATCTTGGATCACATTTATCTTAACCCTATTGTCATATTCTCGATTTTAGTTGTTGCACTTTTGTGCCTAGTTCTAAGCATTGTTGGATATCTCAATGATTTACTATTGATTCAGCATTGTAACAGTAATCTTACAAATGCAGTAATATGCTGTTGTATCTTAGTAAAAAAAATCTAATTAGTTGCAGAAAATACAAAATTGAATTGTCAAAATGTCAATTTGTTTTGCAACTTCTAAGTACATGTTCTGCATTGATTATGTGAGTTGCATAGATTGTGAAATATTTCTGAAAAAGAATGTTTAATACTCTGACAGCAGTAACAAAGGTAGTAATTAGTTTGGCAGGTGCTGTTGTTTATCATGAGTTTTCTTTATCTGTTTCGTATCCTCATCAGTCAACCTACACAGGCTGCATGACTTGATGCTTTCAAAAAAGTCGAAAATATTTCAAAATGGTTTGAAATCTGAGATGCTTGTACTCATTCTGAGGTCATGAGCAATGCATAGTGGAGAGCAGTTTGCGTGTATTTCAAGCAGTAATGTGTTGCCGGCTGTGTGTGGGTTGAGCAGACAGGGCACATGACTTGATGAATCCCTCATTGTTTAAAACAATATAATAAAGCAAGAATTTAATCTCAAATAACTATTTCCATTGCTATCAGTTTTTTCTAATGTATGAATTAAAATAATTTACTTATTTAAAGGCATTTTAATTTTTTTTTCTGTCTCCACTATTGTATTTCTCGGCTTTTTAGACATTTTTGTTCTAGATTATTTTTCCTTTTACCAAATTGCATTGGGTATTTCTTCACTAGCACCATCAACAGTGTTCTAGATTTTGTGAGTGTATTATAGGTGGAATAGATCTTGTTGCTTTACCTTTTTTCTCCGTGATGGAGCACTCCACCTAGTGGTCCAGTTTAGTTCCAGTGAAACTTGCCCACAGGACAGCTGAGTTCAAGCATTAGCCTCGTATAGGATAAACTTTAAATATTGCCAATTGTCGTACTATATTTCCAATAAAATCCCTTTTCACAACCAATTGAATTATAATAGGAAGGGTTGGATCAGTGAGCACCATGAGGAAAGAAGTCCTCGTGGAATCCTGTAGCTCAGTAGTTAGAGCACTCGCCTCTCAAACGAGAGACCTGGGTTCGATTCCTGGCAGGGCAAAACCTTGGACAAGTTTCCTTACTCCACACGCTTGATAATAATCAATAATAAATTGGTCACTTCAATCCATGACTGCTGTATGCAATTGGCTGCTGGGTTTCGCCCACAAATATACAGTCAATTCACTTTACAGTATTTTCTGTGAAGCGCTTTGAGACATCTAGAAGGTGTGAAAAGCACTATATCAAATGCAAGGATTATTATTATTAACAAGAAAGTAAAAGAAATATTTACTTTACCTTGTTTCAATAGTACAGTAGTGGATTATTATATGTTAGCAATAACATTAATTGTACAGGTGTTCAGAGAGAACAAATTTCAATATACAGACATTAGTTACTTTATACGTAGATTTGCTTGAATTTGTTCCTTTTTTTAAATTTAGATGGAAAATATCAATGCTTATTTTATTATGCTTTTTTTCTGGCTTGATTTGATTTTTATTCAAGTGACGTTACCACTGCAGGAAATGGCCTACAAGTCGGCCATTTTGTTGGTCAAAACATGGTTAAGTAAAAGTAAAACAAAGTTTAACAATGAGAATTACTTTTCCTCAATTTGGTGAAAATTAGAACAAATGCTGTTTATCACCGATTAGGATCGGAAACAGGCAAGCCTATTTGTTCAGAACCCTTTTACCTTTTTTACCTAAATCCTTTACTGTGTATCAGAACCCTAATATATAGAAAGATTGAAGTGCTGACAGACAAATAAGATAACTGAAAACAAAATGTTAATTCAGAGTCCAACAACACAGTTTCCTCTTTGTTGATGAAAGTGGGAATAGATTAAAACCACTTAAAAGATTTGTTCTGATTTCTTCAGGATCGAAATGCAATTGAATATTCTATCAAATGGCAAACCACCTGTAACACCATCCCACACAACAACTACTTTGGTCAGATGCCTTTTCCTATTTTGGTTCTATCAAAGAGTTTAATTCCGAACTACACCTCTAATTTTTTTCAGTTGTTGGTAGAAGTTTCTAGTCCCTAGACACTGGAGGAAAAGTTTATTTATGATTACTCCATTGCATTTGATTTAAGATTCTAATGCTGCTTTTTTGGATAATTTTTGTTGTACAAGATTCAGAGTTCGGTATAGTTTTGCCGAGTCTTAAGTTTTTATTAGGTAGGATTGATTCATTGGTGAATCAGTGCTAGTAATCTGATCTGTCAGTATTGATTAACACAGACTTTCTCTGTCCGATTGATTCAGACACCCACCTTCAAGATTGAGCGATCTTTCCCAGTGGTCATCATCCAGGATATTTTGCTGAAGGATTTCTAGCATTGAGAAGCTTGTTCCAAGCTTCAAATCTGTGTCTGTGGCTGAGGTTGTGCTATTTAATTTGCTCAAAAAATATTTAGAGCAGATTATTGAATTTACATGGACTGTCGTGAAACACCTAAACAGGTTGGACACAGTCTTCTTACCTTTGAGATTTAGCATTTGTGTTAAATCTTACAAATCTTTTTGCTCAACATCTTGCACAGATACATAATATCACAGCGAACACCCTCAGTAGGAACAAAGCCAAGCCAAACATGGACTGTTTGATAGGCTAACTGATCCTTAATGATATATGGCTTTACTAAAAATAGATCTTCTTGAGATTTGATTGCAGCTGGTAAGATAGGCAAACTGTAGAGCTTCTGGAAAGATGGAAAGAAGACTTCCTTTGTGCATTTTCATACTTTCTTCACATAATATGAATTTATTATTATTTTATTTTGTTATTCACAGGATCTGAGGGAGGAAGGGAATATCATCTCAATTATTGAAATTTTTTTGAGTCCTGAATACCTTACTGTGCCATTGATCAAACCTTTTAGTTTCTTTACATATTGGTTGGTGCAGATGGAATGCTGGATATGTCATGATTCACTTCAGAAACTCTATTTGACCACTTAGCCATTGAGAGGGACATAGTGTTCTTCTCATAGATGAAGAAATTGTCTATATTCTTCCTTTTTAAAAGTCTATAATTTCATATATGGAGATTATTGTATGAACCTTATTGGAGTATGGCATTCCAGTTAATCTCATTTATTGTATTGATGTTGTTTTGGATGACGTTGAGTTTCTTGAAAGATAGGCACAAGTTTAGTTAGCGATTATTAAAATGTTGCCAAAACCTGAAGCCCATAACTGTAGTAGGTATTGTTATTTTTTATGGTTAGCTGGGTATCTGACGATATGAAAATCTATTATTATGCTCATGTCTCCAACCCAGAGTCTGAGAGTTCAATATATTCCTTCTAGGCTTCCATTTGTCTGGTATGGAGTCTGCACCCTCTCCCCAGAATAAACTGCTTACTCAATCCCAGAGAGTTTAAGCACATGTTGCCAAGAACCAAGGCTTGAGGACCCCAGAGGATACAGTGCTGGAGTTTAATCATCTAATTCTGTGTAGTTATTTAAATTCTGGCACTGATAATCGATTCTTGTCCAGATTAATTTTCATAGATTCATAAAATGTTACGGCACAGAAGGAGGCCATTCGGCCCATCAAGTCTGTGCCGGCTCTTTGACAGAGCAAGTCACTTTCACTAACCCCAATCACCAGCTTTCTCCCCATAACCCTGCAAACCCGTCTTCCCCAGATACCTATCCAGTTCTCTCTTAAAAGCTGTTATCGAATCGGACTTCACTACCCTTTCAGGCAGATCATTCCAAATTCGAACAACTCGCTGAGTGAAAAAAATTCTTCTAACCTCCCCTCTGCTTCTTTTGTTAGATATCTTAAGACTGTAACCACAGGTCACAGACACACCTACCAGCGGAAACAGCTTTTCCTTATCTAGCCTGTCGAAACCTTTCATGATCCTGAAGACCTCTATCAGGTCCCCGCGTAACCTTCTTTGCTCTAATGGGAAAAGTCCTAACTTCTCCAGCCTGTCCTCATAGCAAAGGTTCCCCATTCCTGGTATCATTCTCGTGAATCTCCTCTGCACCCTTTGCCTTAATGTCCTTCCTGAAGTAAGGTGCCCAGAACTGGACGCAGTACTCCAGCTGAGGCCTAACCAGTGTTTTGTATAGATTAACCATAACCTCCCTGCTCTTATACTCTATGCCCCTACTAATAAAGCTCAGTACACCAAATGCCTTTTTTACTGCCTTATCTACCTGCCCCGCTACCTTTAATAGTTTGCTTACTTGAACACCCAGATCTCTCTGTACGTTCACCCCCCTTAAGATTGAGCTACCAAGTCTATATTGCCTCCTATCATTTTTCCTACCTAAGTGTATCACCTCACACTTATCCACATTGAAATCCATCTGCCACATGTCAGGCCATTCCACCATTCTGTGTATGTCTGCTTGCAGTTGGTTACAGTCCTCCTCGCTATTTACTACCCTATCCAACTTTGTATCATCTGCAAACTTGGAAACGGTGCTCTCTATGCCCAAGTCCAGATCATTAATATATATGATAGGACCACCCTACTCATTAGGGCTTTCACTTGAAGAGTTAACAGGAGCTGAGAAGAGAAGAATCCCAGCTGCCATTTGAGGGTCTGCTTCTCCAAGTCCTGTTCATGAGCTGGCTATTTGGTCCATCAACAGTACCTGGGAGTATTGCTTGCTTGACTTGTATTACTGAGACTGCCACAAAAGATACTCATTCTGATGTTCGATTGTTTTGTATGTACCTTAAAGCCAACTTAGTCCCAAAGAAACCTTATTGACTTTCTGCACCCTACACCTCCTCCTCTGCCCCCCCTCCTCCTCTACTTCCCCTCCTCCTCTGCTCCCCCTTCCCCCCCCCCCTCCTACCACTCCCTCCACACACCCCATAGGAAGATAGTCAATAGGTGGTCAGTAGTTATCTGATAAGCGCAGATTTGAGATCTTAAATGGATGCCGGGTACCAGGAACTCCTTGTGAGCTGTATGGTTAGCAGTGCAACTCAGCATACGATGAGTGTTAGCTTTCCCATCATCCTCTTGTCCAAGCCTACACACAGATTAAGTGATGAGTCCAACAGTTAGAGGTAACTTCTTGTACTAGAAGGAAGTTGCCACATAATTGTTGGTGAATTGACTATTTCATTTAGGTTTAAAGCCTTCAGGATCCTCTTAACTAAAATAAGTAAGTTGTAGATGAATATCTGTACTTTGGAGGGAAGCATCTGAAAGTTCACCCTCACTCCAAACACAGCTGAGGGTTTTCAAAAAGAGTACTGAACGTAATATTTTGCCAACATTTGTGTTTGTTTTGTTTAGTTTCTTGGATCCTATATCAGTTTCTTGCGCATAGTATAATATGCTATAATTATGTCTTTAGAAACTGTTTTATTCTAAATGTAATGAGGGGTGGGTGTATGAGGGAGTGTAGATCACAAGTGCATTCTAACTCTCTCAACATTTAATTACCAGATACCACATATTTTCTATTGTCATACCTTTACAAATGAATTGACTCAGAAGTGACTGAAGGGCAAATTCACTTTGTAGAGACCTTTAATTCCTGTAATTAGGAGCACACGAGAGAAAATAATAATCTAGTGTTTATTTTGGTGTATATAAACATGTTCATCAATGTAATTGATAAAAAGTTCTGAAGTCCAACGTTCCTCATCATTGTGACCAGTGACATTACACACACCAGATTTCCAATTTTGAAGGAGCACATCCTGGTTGTGTAACAGTTTGATCCCTACACCTATTGATAAACTTAACAACAGTTTGTACACTATGAGTATACATGAAAACAAATATAAATCATGTGTTCAAAAAATAGCGTTGTTGAACACAAGTTGAAGTACAAGATTTATTTCAGTTAGGAAGACTTTTGTAGCTTTGTCACTTTCAAAAACAGCATCTCCTCTGCATCCTCCAGCGACATTGTCCATTCAAATTAAGACTACCTGGTTAACATCTGATTACTTTTAAAGTACTGTGGACTTGTATGCATTGGAAGTTGGTATGTCTAGTTCAAGCAATGTTTATCTCTTGTGGTGGGCCAGAATTCAAAATATAGTTTCAAGAATGATTTAACGTTCTGTGCCATCCAGGCTCTCTGATATTAATTTCTCGCCCAATTCGTTAAACAAAGTAGTTTTCTATATAAAATATGGAACATTTCAAAAAACAATTGTAAAAGTAAAGTAATAATTCAATGTACACAAAGCTTCATGTGAACATCTTGATTCTACTGTGCTATCTGACAAAAAATTCACAAATGAACAATTTTCAGGAAAGTGATTTAAGGTATTGATTGTTGTTCAAACAGTTTTTCATCATGAAGAAGTGTGGCATATTTTCAAATAAATAATTTTACTTGCTGTGTGATTTGGGGGATTTTTTTTAAAAAAAGGGAATATAGTTTTATTATCATAAGTTGATAAGAAATTCAGAGATGCGATGCAAAGGAAAAATTCTGAATGCTGGCAAATTGGATCTTCTTTTGACAGAGAAAGATTGGTTAACATTTCAATAGAATTTAAACACCGAGTATGCAGAGTATGTGTTTTCTCCAATACATTTAGGAGCTCTATTGATTCTTTGTTGCAGGATGCAATAACAAAGGAATTGTTCTTTCTTTACAGAGTGCTGCAGCAGCTCCTAGTCCAGTGCTAGGAAACATTCCCCCAGGAGAAGGAATGCCAGTAGGTCCAGTGCCACCGGGTTTCTTCCAGGTAACAGATTTGAACAATAGGAACATGTTAATGATTGATAATATACAAACAAGAATATCACACCTGTATGAAATTATTCTATGATGTAAAGTATTCCTGAGAAACATAACAGTTTACGTTACTTAAATGGTGAAATCAGAAACTCCTAAGATATTTATACATATGAAATTTGATGAAAGTTTTAAACCAAATTAAATATAAGGTGTTGTACTGTTCAACTTGGTGGTAGTGCCTCCGGTTATATTTAAAGGTTGTTGCTTTTAAAACAGCTGGATGCCTTCATAGGCGATCATTGGTAGAATTACTAATATTGTGATTCCACTGCCAGCAACCTAGTTAATATTTTTCTCAAGCAGAGAAATACTTATCAACCCCTTTAGGACTACCATTTTTTTCAAGGGCTGACTACAGATGGACCATCCTGCTTCACCTGCAGCTGAACCTGATTTCATAGGCAACACGTGGTTTAGTGACAGATGTGATAGCGGTACTATTGCATCAATGCCTCAATTGGGAGATTAAGGTCTTCTGACAATACAGAAACCCATCATTAGGTTTAAGAGTATTCAAATCATAGTACTAAAAGCTGTACAAATGTTTGGTTGGTTCCCTGGAACTCCATATCAGACACCGACTCCATCCCTCCTCCCCTCTTCAAGAGACGTCTCAAAATATACCTCTTTCACTGTGCTTTCAGTCATCTTTCTTCTCCCATGCCCTTGATTCCCACCCCTATCTTAGGTGCTCTCCAGCACTATGAATGGCTTTGCGACATCTTCCCCAATTGAAAGACACTAAATAAAAATGACCTGTGTTGCATTGTCTAGAACGGAGTACTGTACTATGGTGAGCAACACAGTTCAGCATAAAGTATGTGAGTACAGTGTCATCGTTCTCGAGCTCACAGCCCAGACATTCCACTCCTAACCATTTGAGAGATGGTTCAACCAGTTGGAAGTGTTGAGTTTCAGCAGCAATTGATTATTTCTTTGATTAGCTATCAAGGCAGATACCAATTCCTGAATATATGAGCTTGTATTCATGAACCCAGCCTCCAGATGATGCCTTCCAGCAGCTGTCACTCTAAGCCTTATGGCTTTCCCATCAGATATTTGACAGATGTCTGATGTTAGAGCGGTGAAAAGACCTATATACGTGAGTTGCAACTCCCTGTCTCAATCTCTCCACCTTGCCTCCACCTTGCCCATCTTTATATCGTACCTAAATTCCTTCCTCTTTGACCGTAACTATGGTCACTTCCCTTCTCTCCCGGCTCAGTGTCAAGCTCTGCCATTGTTAAACTCTCCTAAAATTCTACCCCGTATGAAGGACGAGATATAAATACAAGTTGTTGTTGTTGTTGCTGGCCACCTTGCATAGAGGTCCAAGTCCAACCGGAAAAAGGTTAGAAAATGAGCCTCCCCAAATAAGCCTCATTTTAATTTGATATTGAAGAATAATGTATTTTTATAACTTATTACATTTAGTATCAAGATGGATAAACGTGAGAGGAGTACTCATTCATTTTCCTCCCCACGCCAAAGTAAAACCACCTATGCAAACCTTCTTGGAGTTTGCTTCACAATGAAAAATGTCTCAACTCAGCACATCTGTAGTTAGTCTGAAACAAGGTAATTTTTTTTTAATGAGGCACTCAGGCAGATAATATCATTGCCTGTTTATACCTGAATCACCTGGGAGACTGTGCTTGATGTTCTGTACAAAAGACTTTAACCCACTAAATACTGATTTTATATAATTGTAATAATGGAAATAGTCGCTCTCTAAAGGAAAATTATAAAAAGCACGGGCTAGATTTCAAATGTCTAATTCTGAATTAATGCTTGCAGTGTCACATACTCCTAGATCACAACTCAATCTGAATGATTTTGGCTCACTCACTATCATGTCAAAGAACCACACTAAACTCACCAAAACACACACATAAATTACAGTAAAAATACCATTAAAGTTTTTTTTTTACTGGCTTTCCCTGCCCTTATGCTGGGAAAATTTATGCTAATTTAGCTTCCACATGCAATCCTGACAGCCCAGAAAACTCAGCACAGACTCGAACAAGCAAATTCAAGCAGATTCAAACAAGCAAATTCCCAGTCAGCAAGGTGCGGTTCTAACCACTGCAGTACACCGTTGTGGCTGGTTCTAGGAGCAGCAACAACAACAGCAATTTGCATTTATATAGCGCCCTTCAAGTGGGGCAGAGTCTCGGAGCACTAAAAGCAACCTTTCTAAGTAATTTTCTAATTCCGTAAGAATTATTCCAAATGGTTCAAAGCCATTTTTTCTAAATGGTTCAGAATTTGGTAAAGATTCCAGCATTCTGGAGAAGATTGAACCTTGAAGTAAACTTATGTTGCAGTTTTTCTAAAGGTTAATAAAAATGAAACCTTTGGGATATCATATTTGTCAACTCTGCAGAAATGCTGNTTTTTTAAGGAAACAGAAATTAGGGATTGCCTTTTTCCTCAGAATTTCCTAATGTTGTTTGGGTTTCAGCAATTATTTTTATTTGTTCAACACCTTACCTGATAACATTGGGCTAAATTAGGGAGAAAAGCATTCATTCGTTTTTATTTGTTCTCCAGCAAATACTATCAGCATCTATGCTGATTCATATGTTATTTAAGGTGACTATTAACCTGTTCACATTTCTGTCTGCTGGAAGTTTTTGTCCTCCTGCTATTATAAGCACAAATGAGGAAAGAAAGGCACAGAAAACCTGTATAAATGTCCAAGCTAGAAACCCATGAGGGAGGGCAGAGGGAGTAAGAGGGTGGCTGAAGGTACTGTCAGAAAGGAGGGTCTTGAGTCATGCCTTGAAGGAGGCAAGAGAGGGAGCAAAGCCAGAAACAGCCTATTCTCTTAACCTGGTTTAACCTTCCAACTCTACCATGACAGTTTTTGCATGAGGCACGTGAGGTTAGCAGAGCACCATTGTCTCCTAATGGAAGGTGCACCTCTCTAGATGATGTGTATGCCGAAAGTGTTAAGGATGTCAGCATGCTACAGCACCCTGCTGCTGTGGGACTGAATCTTCCAATGTGTGAAAATAGCAAAATGATTACACATGTGATTGGCATTTAATGTTCAGTGACAGTACATTGCATGAGGCAGTTTGGTTTAATGAGTGGAGTGGTTTTGAAATATTATTATTCATGCTTGTTCCCTTTGAGAAATATTTTTTCTTCTTCCTTCAATGGATTCCCGAGTTAAGTACGCTTTCAGATTCATGACCATACGGGAGTGGAGTTGTGAGCTCAGCTCTCCTTTAATTCTTTTTCATCCTTACTTAGTTATCGATTCACGATAGCTGACCAACGTAACTGCTACTTCCAGTTTCCTTTCTTTATAGGAAAGCATCCCACTTTGACTTATCTCTCCAACCTGCTTACTACCTGCTGCCTCTGCTGGACTGGCTCTGGCCTTCTGCATGTCCTTCGTTCCACCATTGGTCGCAGCGCTTTCAGCCACTATGCTCTGGAGCACTCTTCCTCTATTCCTCCGTCTTGACCCTTCCTTCCCCGTCTTCAGATCGCGCCTGAAGACCTTCCTCGTTGACCGTGCTTACGGTCACCTCCCCACTCCCCCAGCTCGGCATTGTGCTCCGCCGCTGTCAAGCGCTGTGAGACGCTACCTTGCATGAGGGGTGCTATATAAATGCAAGTTGCTGTTGTATCTTTTTCCCCAATGACTAGGTTGGAGCTATGTAGTGAACCACAGCAATAAACACCTATCATCTCAAATAATAGTGTCACAATATTTATTTAGCATATTTACTTTGTTTGTTTATTAAGTTTATAGTAGTAAATTTTCACTTCTTACTGATTCTTTGGTGATCTGAGGTCATTTAAATTGATGAATTGAGTTATTCAATGAATGGAGGAGAGTAACTAGTATCCATGACCCTTAGGTTAGGTTAAAAACATAGTCTTAAAGTTCCCTCAAAATGAAAGTTGGAATGCCGTAAAAATGTTTCATGTGAATTTTCAGTATAATGATCACAGATTAATGGCTAAATATAGCTTTGCAAAGTCATCTACATTGGAGGAAATGTCACTTATGGAATAAACCATCTCCTGATTCTGCAAATAGTCTGAACGTTCTTTTATAAGCATTCACTAGTTTTAAATCTAATAGTCATGAAAGGAGTAATATAATTTACTGCATATTCTGAATATTTTCTTTTTAGTTTTTTTGTGAATTTTATGCTCAAACTAAGGTATGTTAGGGTTGAAGAAAAGGAACATTTCTAATTTTTGAATTAAGTACTGCCATGTGGTCAGTTATAGCACAGTTGCATATGGAGTGGTCCTATAGCTCTGCCCAAAAATGTGCCTTAGCTCAATCCTCAGATTGACACCTTTATTAGAACAATGTAATATTTTTCCATTTCTCACACCAAGATTACTAATTTTTTTATTAAACCAAGGGCAGTTTTGTAATGTGACCCCATGAGGAACTAGGTAGAGACTTGTCAGATTAATTTCACATAGTACCTTTAAACCCAGCTATCAGAGGAGACTTTCATCCCATTTGCTAATCCATCTGGTGCCATCTGTTACTCTCTAAATTTGCTTTTTAAATAATCTTTTTATTGCATGACAATTTTTTTTAAATGGAAACTTTCTTCACAAATTGGGGATTAAGAAATGTATTGAAAGTCTCTCCAGAGAGAAACACAGACAAGTCACATCCAGTAAAAATGTGCTAAATATCACTTAAATTGTGATTTGTAAACATTTGTTAGTACCCATGGCTTTCTGTTTACAACATTTGTAGAATAAATCTATAATACTTGCCAGTTTAGAGTGTGTCTGTATCCTTATTGATACTTTTGTTACCTCCTGCTTTGACTTCTGAATGTACTCCTTGTTGGTCTCCCTGGTTCCACCATCCACAAAATTCAGCTAATCCCAAATTTCCTATATTCCTTACCTACACCAAACTCTGCATATCAAATCCTTGTCCGGTTCTACTGGCTCCCAACCAATCGATATCAAACTCCTCACCCTTACTTATAAATTCCTCCATGCCCTACTGATCTCCCTGATCTTCTCCTGCCCTAGTCCTCTGTTTGTCTCTCTAATCGACTAACTCAGGACTGCTGTACATCCCTTTCCTGTACCAAGCCACCCTCAGCCAAGCCTTCACTCCCTAACCTCCTGAACTCACTCACTCTACACACTGCCTTATCCCCTCTCTTTTAAATCCTGATTAAAACATACCTCTTCAACTGGCCTATGGTCACTTCTTTCCCCCCCCCCCCATCTCCCATTCCTTTGCTCGACATCCAACCCTGCCACTGTGAAGCACTCTGAGATGAATATGAAGGGTGCTATATAAATGCAAATTATTATTATGTACTGTGGACCTGTATTATACTGGAAGTGTGGTACACTTGGCTTCTGGGGTGACTGACTGGCTTCTCGTGCTAAAAAAGCCAGGTAGCCACTGACGTTACTTTCTGAATGTTGCACATGTTCACTACCTGCAGAAACACAACTGAAACATGGTACTTTTCAGGCCTTCAACTAATTTCTGAATATAATCAAAGGAAGCTGCTGCTGGTACTATGGGATGATGCTAGTGAAAATAGTTTGTTTTAATGTTATATTTCCACCAATGTTTATAAAAATAGGTTCACATGTTGGGAGAATAATTGGCAGTTTACAATAATACCACTTAACCATTTAGGAGTACAAAGATTTTAAAAAGGTGTAATCTAATCTCAATTTGAGATATACTTGGCAGAGCTGGTCAGTAATTATGCTAACTGTGCTGCTGGCTAATTTTTGTTTGTAATTGTCTCCAGGGACCACCAGGTTCACAGCCCTCGCCACATGCACAACCTCCACCACACAACCCCAGCAATCCCATGATGGGACCTCACAGCCAGGTAGGAGGGTACAAGTAGCTATTCAACAAAAGCTGTTTAAACATCAAATCTGATAATATCTACTGTGTTTTATGGTTTGTTATTCAATAGTTCCTATGCTTTTCTGATTTGGCTCTGCAAGAGTAATTTGTGCTTGCACTTGTAGCTTCCTTGCATTGATCATCTTGAGCATGGCTCTTACTGGTGGAGTACTTTGTGAGGAATCTTAATTTTCTCACTGGCACAAACCCATGTATTGATGGTATAACTAACTGCAATATTTAGGTTACTAGCTTTATATTCTTGACTTGTCTACTGAGTAGAACGTTGCATCTTGCTTAGTGTGGATTTTATTACTAAGTGGAGGCAGCTCAGTAAAGACACTTCGAAAATAAATTCTGGATTTGGTCAAGTAAATTAAAATGTCACATTGCTTAAAAGCACCTAAAATATAGCACTCACAATTGCAATAAACCTTTCTAAAGGGTAAGTGAGGGTTTGGCTGGGTGAGTAATATTTTTACTAAAATCACAGGATACCACAATAGTAATTTTTGCTTTATTTTGCAAACATAAACTGATCTTCAGTTCGTACACATTTCTTTGATTGTAAATTCTATGATAAGGCCTCTTAAGTATTTATGAAATAAATATTCTGTCACATTATTTTTTTTACAATTATATTTTTAAACTTACCACTTTGTGGCTGGTCTATTGATCAGAGCTGCTGTAGTTATGTTTTTCCAAAGCTGCCCATGAAAATCGTGTCTGCTTAGATTTGGGTCCAAGCACCCCCTACTGCCCATTCCTTTCAGTATCTTGGACCATCTTTTAACTCCTTATTCTGGCTTCATTATTTTTGAAACTAAGATCATTTTTATTTACCAGAATATGCATTCCCTTATAGTTATGAAATGTACTCTGGGTCAGTTTAACACCTGCATGGCTAAAATATATCCATTCTCTACATTATTAGCCGATACATCAATTTTGTTGACTTATTATTTAAAATAATGTCTTAAGTAAAGTTAAACTAAACTAAAACTAAAAAGGATCTTGCAGCTACCAAATTGTTTTGATTATTAAAATGACCATAAAGAATGAATCTGCAAAGAGTATTAATGCCATCTCTTAATACCTTTTAACATTTGAAAATGAAATTAAAATCTAACTTGTGTTACATTTTACAGTCAGCAATGGACAAACATGACCAAAAAGCACACTTCCTTACAACTAAACTTGTATTACTTCTGCAATCTTTTTATCTACCACACAACACCAATTTTTTTCTTGTTTTGTCATATTGTAGCCTAAATGCAACTAGGCNTTTTTTTCATTATCTTTGTTCTTTCTTAAGTATCCTTATGTTTGAAATCTAAATTTAGTGTAGGTTATCTAAAAATGCTATAAATAAGCATTCTGTTTCCCTTGCCACTCCCATTGTTGATGGTTCAGCAATTAATGGGTTTAGTGTTTGTTTGATCATGTTTGATTCTTAAAACTAATCTTGAATGACCTCAGACTCTCGTTGGGAACAGTAAAGAAAATGAAAATTCATTTATTGGAGAGTCCACATTACTAACTTTTATCTTCTATATAAATTACACTCAAAACAAGTCTCTGAAAACAGGATACCTGTTTAAATATGTGAAACATCAAAAATGCTGTACACCAAAATGTCTTTGAAGCTGGCATTTGAAAGCTGAAAGGAGGTTCTTTGTGTAGCTAATTGCTTTAATTTTAAAATATTACTTAAATTACATGTTACCTTTACAGAAGTACATAGATAATACAAGCATTGAATACAATCTATTTTCTAATTATCCATTAGACTTTGGTACAGTTGAGTCCACAGCAGTACTGGCAATTACAGTGCAATGTCTATTTTAAAAAAAGCCTATTACTGTAAACTACTTCACAAGATTTCCAAATAAAAAGTAAAACTTATAGAAAGTGTCTTTATTTGATGTAAATGGTCAGCTACTGAATTTAGGAGCAATCTAAATGTGGCTTTTCTACAAGTCCAAAACTTTCTTTAGAAAAAAGATTTCAGGACTGCCAGGTACCACTTAGAATGATGTTTCGTATAAAAGTTATAACAGAAAACTACAAAAATATTTGGAGGTTTCTGTGGTGCTATATGACTTCACATTTAAATATGTGATTAAGCAGATAGAGTGGGCACAAGAAAATTATTGTAAAAGTAAATGCAAAGGTATTGATATTACATTTTATTTGGAGCCTCTGCTCACTGTTTATCTGGTGATCTTGGTGAGATAAGGAATGGAGGCATGAACCTAACATCCTGAGATGAAGTGCCTTTCGCATTCACCGTTAGTTTATATTAAAGTTGATATCGGTAACTACATTCTGAACATCTGCGACGAGGGCTCTCTCTGCCTCCTTATCCTCCTCAACCTTTCTGCTGCCTTCGGCAGTCGACCATTCTATCTTCCTACACAGCCTTTCCTCTCAGCTCAATATTCGTGGACCTGCCCTTGCGTGGTTCAAATTCTACCTCTCCCACCATCTCCATTTTGTCGCCACTAACGGCTTCTCCTCCAGCCCCCACACCGTTATATGTGGCGTTCTTCAGGACTCTGTCCTTGGCCCTCTTCTTTTCAATATCTATATGCTCCCCCTTGGTGACATCATTCACAGACATGGGGTCAACTTCCACATGTATGCGGATAACACCCAACTCTATCTCTCTGCCTTCACCCTCTATTCCAGGACCACTGCTGTCCACACAGACTGCCTGTCGGACATCAAGTCCTAGATGAGAGCTAACTTCCTGCAGTTGAATATCAACAAGATCGAGGCTCTCCTGCTTGGCTCCCGTCAGCACCTCCATACCTCGTGTGCTGACAGCATCTCTCTCCATGGATGCACTCTACATCTCATGGAGCCAATACAAAACCTCAGTGTCCTGTTTGACCCTCAACTGTCCTTCATACCCCACATCTGTGCCATGACCTGCTACACCTTTCCCCACCTCCACAACATCGCTCGCTCCGCCACTGTCTCATACTGCAGGCCGCCGAGACCCTCATACACGCAATCAGAACATCCAGCAACAACAACAAATTACAAATGACACTTGTATAGCCCATTTCACATCGGAAAGATGTCCCAGGGCTCTGGACAATCGGGTTTTTAACTCGAGCTGTTTGTTGTGGTCAGAAGGGGAAGAGGGCAGGGGTGGTGGGAGGATAGCTGAAGGCACGATCGAAGAGAAAAGTCTTCAGACGGAACTTGAAGGAGGCAAGAGAGGGCTGAAGCAGACGGATTGCGGGATAGAGTTCCAGAGTGTGGGGGTAGAGATGCTGAATGCCCGACTGGCAATGGTGGGGCGGGATGTGGGGGGAACCTGAAGCAGTGTCCGCCGAGCGGAGGAGCCAACAGGCTGATATGGGCTTCTGAGGTCGGAGAGGTGGGGCAAGCAAAATCGTGGAGGGGCTTTAAAGATAAGAGCGAGGGTTTTGTACTCAAAGGCTCGACTACGCAAACTCCCTGCATGTCGGCCTCCCCAACTCCTACCTTCATAGGCTGCATATCATCCAGAACTCTGCAGCCCGTGTCCTCTCCTGCACCAGACTCCACGACCCTATCACCCCTATCCTCGCCCCACTTCACTGGCTTCCCATCACACAGAGGATACAGTTCAAGATCCTGGTCCTCACTTTCAAAGCCCTCCATGGTCTTGCTCCCCACTACCTCTGCAACCTCTTACACCCTACCAACCTACCCGCTCCCTCTGTTCAGCGGGCTCCGGCCTCCTTCAAGTCCCCTGCCTCGCCCGCCCCGCCATTGGTGGGCCTTCAGCCACTCTGACCCCACCCTCTGGAACTCCATACTACAGTCCCTCCACCTCGCCCCCCTCAAGACCCGTCTATTGCCTCCTTCAAGACTTGTCTCAAGACCCTCTCTTCGACCATACCTTCAATCACCCTCCTTTCCCCCCCCTACTCTCCAAACTCCCCGATCCTGACCCCCAGCTCGAGCCAAAAACACTGATTGTCCAGCGCCTTGTAATGTCCTCCCGATGTGAAAGGTCCTATACAAATGTAATTTTGTTGTTGCTGTGGACTGGAAAACATTTTAAATTAGTCGTTGAAAAGCTACATCCTTTAAAATTGCAGAAATATATGTATAGGTAATTAATTGGTTTCATTGTTGCCATGTACTACAGATATTTCAATAAAAAAAATTAAAATGGCTAACTATGCACAGTGAAATCTCATCAGGAATTACCAACATGAATTGATCACCCATTACTTGGTTTGGAGACTTTGTGGTAAACGTTTAGAAAATAGGTCGATCAGTCTTCGAGAGATGTTTTTATAAGAAATTTGCTGTACCAAGTATAGTTGCTAAAGTCTATAGCTCACTGGATTTTATACCAGTTTTATTTTTGTGCAAACTAATCATTTAATTTCATCTGTGCTGACAAATTTTAATATGTTTCAACATTGTCAATTGTCAGGTTTGGTTTATTAATTTAGAAACTTAAGTTTTGGTTTACTTTCAGCTCTACCAGCTGCATATGTAGTGAGTTTTGTTGGTTGTTGCCCGAACATTTGTTTATTGGAGAGAGAAAAAAATGACCAGGTCAAAACCTTGCAGTCTAGGCATGCAGATCAACAGCATTTTGAACGTCCATAGTTTCTCTTTTCACTGAGAGAGACTGCTTGGAGTTAAGAATATTACAATAAAAATGTAAACTTAAAAAGAAATGCTACATAACAAATTATTTTTGTTAAACAATTGTTTTTTCCATCTATTTGCCTGTTGCAGCCTTTCATGTCACCTCGTTATCCAGGAGGCCCCAGGCCACCACTCAGAATACCCAACCAGGTAAAACCTTAGTAATTGTATGATATTACTAAACACTGCATATTTTAGTTTCCAGCTGTTTCGTTTACTGCTGATTGCAGTGGTACATGTATTTTTCTATGTCTAAACATCTGCAACAATGATATGCTTTAAATTCTACAGTCTACTTGTAAGGAGCCATGGAATTTGTATTGGATTGGATCCAACCCAAGTTGCAGGGATGATATTGACAATGTGCAGTAAAGTCCCCCAAAACAGACTTTTAAGATAGTAAAAGAAGGAAACAAGCTTTCAGTAATTCATGCAAAAGTCAAACTTGGTTGTGTTCTAACTGCTGTTTCGTAGAATAGATAACATCAATCTGTATGGTTATACAGTTTCACCCATCTGTTTCTAAGTCATTGCAACCAGTATAGAAAATAGTGCACTTTAACTTTCCACAATGAAGTCTTTAAGAATTTACAATGCTGTTGAGATAAAACATAATGAAGTTAGTTATTATAATTCCAGTAGTTCATTTTGGGTACAAGTTCTTTCCTGGTTTACAGAGTAACATACTTGGACAGAAAATACCAGTTCCTAAAATGGCACAACAAAGATATCCATGTAATGTTGTTTGTTACCAAGTGTCTGCAAGTCAAAAAGAAGTACACAAACTAATTTGCAACTTTCTCAGTAAAGGGAATATTACTATAAAGGAAAGATGTATTCTCCTTGTCTTACATCTTTGTAAATGATCAAGCAAGTCTTTAGGGAAACTTTACCAAATCATGAAACTGCAGATTTAATGTTGTCTTAGTATTTTGAACTGGGTTGAAATGGTGGTGCAGTCAGTGAGATTTTGCTGAGAGCGCATTAGCATGAGATGGAAGATGTAGCCGTGAAGAAATTAATAATAAGAATTCAAATGTAGTTGTGTATAGACAAGAGTGCTATGCAGGTTCTGATTATTAAATTTAATTGAACAAACCCTTTGGCTATACATGACAGTGTTACTCTGCGAATGAACTAGATTTTGATGCACTGCTGAAAGAAGGAATGACTAACACCTGTGAGACCAATTCTGATACGAGTCATAGAAATTGGCAGTACATAGTGCAAGGAGATTACTGAGCAAAGAAAATAACTTGAATATTAATTAGTATTATAAAATAGTCAAAACTTATACAATGTGTTGATGTGAACTTGTTTATATAAGGATGAAAGTGATTCTTCATTAGTGTTTTTTACATTTGATTTCACTAGTATTAATCAGGACACTGGGATAAATTCCCTTCTCTTTTGAATATTGTCATTGGAATATTTAATATATATCTGCAGAACAAACCGATTAGAACATGGTTTAATATTTCATTTGAAAGACGATAACTCCCAACAATGCAGCACTCCCCAGTAATGCATTAGGGCTTGAAACCACAACTTTCAAATTCAGTGGCAAGCAAAATATCAATTAAACCAAGCTGACACCAATACTAGCAGGGAATAGCGTTCCATCTCAATACTTTCGGCTGAATTTTAAGACAGATCTTGGTTCTTTATGGGACATTGCTCAGTGCAAATTGGCTGTTGTATTTATCATTAAATAGTAACTACGCTTTACTGTAAATCCTGTGAAGTGCTTTGAGATATTTTGACGATATAAGATTATGATCCTTGAGGTCCTGCTTTTTAATTTAACTCTTAAATCCAGAAAAATCCCTTTTCGGAACCTGAAAGCTTCTCTGTCATTAGTTCTATGTCAGATTCCCAATTTCTGGCTGATCTCCAGCTACCCTCCAGCCTTTCATGTAGTGTATTGGTTAGAACACTCGCCTCACAAGTGAGAGGACATGGGTTCGATTTCTGGGCAGGGCGAAAACTTAGGCAAGTTTCCTTACTTCACGTGCTTCTGTTTACCGAGCAGTAAGTAGGAACCCGGTTATTAGTTGATTGGCGGATCGCTTTCTAGCAGTAATAATCCCTTCAGAAACAAATAATAATTTGGTTACTCAATGGGACTGTTTATGGGACCCTGCTGTGCGCAATTGGCTGCCGCGTTTGGCTCACAAAATATATGGTCAATTTACTTTACAGTATATTCTGTGAAGCGCTTTGAGACAATGCCATAAGGGGCTATATCAAATGCGAGGATTATTATTATGTAACACAGCATCTCCAGCTGCTCCTCAAGCTCACAAACTTTGACAAGAGCATGAGCAGTCAGAGACACTTTCTACACCTTGCAGTGATTGGGATCCATAATAATTGGTTTCATTGTGTATGCCTACAGCCAGCTGACTCACTCCCTGTGCACTGGCCGATTCCCATAGTAATAAAAAAAAGCCAACTTCCAGCCAACATCAGCCCAGCCAGCACCAACATCAATTCCTGTGCACTAAACCTGCGGGAAGCAATAATGGCCAATTTCTGAGTCATTGTATCACTGCCAATGTCACTTGCTGTGTGTTGCATATGTACTGTAAGCAGAAAGTAATGTGAGTGGTGACTTAATGACCTGGAAATTTGACATTTTAGTGCAAGAGCTGGTCGGCACATGAGAAGCCAGGAGACTGCTGTGCACATGAACGCAAACGGTATTCACATTGCAACCATGGTATAACTGAATCATGTTTTAAAGAACATTTTTATAAGTGTTCTGTAGTGTAGTGGTTAGCCACTTGCCTCTCAAATGAGAGAACCCATATTCGATTCCTGGGTGGAGTGAAAGTTTAGGCAAGTCTCTTTAATCCACACACCTCTGTTTACCTAGCAATAGGTAAGATCCTGGTTGTTAGTTGATTGGAGGATTGCTTTCCAGGGGTAATAATCCCTCCCCCCCCCACCCCCCAAAAAAACCTCAAATGACTCAATCCACAACTGTTTGTGGGAGACTGCTGTGTGCAATTGGCTGCCACGTTTCACCCACAAAATACAGTCAATTCACTTTGCAATATATTCTGTGATGCGTCTCAACGATGCAAAAGGCGCTATATCAAATGCAAGTATTATTATTATCTATTATTATAATGGAGTTAACTAAGGTTCAAGAAACAAAAACTCAACAGATAAATGACCTTCCAGAGAGTTGGTCTAAAATGTCACATATATCCAAATCCACTTTTAACAATCGAAAGCAGTGCTGGGATTATAATGCATTGTTAGATTTTTGGGTGAGATGTTAAACTGAGGATTCGCCTACCTGTTCAGGTGAATGTTAATAATCTCATGGTATCATTCGAAAAGAGAAGGGAATTTTTCCCAGTGTCCTTGCCAACAATTCTCTAAATAAAATTGGTCATTTCTCTTCATGGCTGGTTGCTGATCTTTTTTCAGAATAAGTTTGCAGTTACTAGTAACCCTGGGAACCACTGCATATGACTGCCCCACTACATTCCAGTGCACAAAATCTTATCATGAGCAATAATGCAAGATGTAAAATTGCTGAATAGTGAAAAATGACATGAAACAGCATTTACATTAGCACAGTTTTACACGGTTGCAATAAGCATAAACCAGATCTAATGTCCATTATTATGATATCTCTTTGGTTGGAGAATATAGATATAAAGTATGTCATTGAGAATGTAATAGACTTCAGTTATAAGAAACTGCTGTATTTGATGTGAGCATACTGTATCAGCATAAGAGTCTTAACTTGTTTGTAACAAAGTTGAAGGTTGCAGTCACAACAAATATTAAACTGTAAAAGTATACCTTTAGCTCAGCTAGTTTCTTTTTCCTCTCCCCTTCCCTACCAGCCACTTGGAGGAGTCCCAGGAACACAACCTTTGCTTCCCAGTGGAATAGATCCAACACGACAACAAGGTAACTATTTCCTGTGTTGTATAATACTCACGAGAAGAAGTATAAGTTTCAGAGACACAGTATATTTGTTCTTCAATTAAATAGAATCTACAGCATCAAAGCTGGCCATTCAGCCCAGGTAGTCTGTGTTGGTATCGATCCTCCAAATGAATCTCTATTCATTCTAATTCTCCCTTTCCTCGCTTCCCCCCCCCAGCCCCATCTATCGCTCTATTCCCATCTAATTTATGTATGCATCAAGTTTCCTCTTAAATATTTTTATGTTTTTTGTTTTGACCACAACAGTGAGGTTCACATTCTTAACACACTCTGTGCATAAAGAAGGCCCTCCCAAACTCTCTTATACATCTGTGAGTGGATATCATATATTATCCCATTTTGTTATGAACTCCCAACAAATGGACACAGTATACAAATGTAAATTGTTGTTGTTTATTGATGTTTGCTTACCTTATCAAAACCTTTCATAATTTTAAAAATCTTTATCAGGTCCCCTCTCTTTGGCTCATCCCCTGGGAAAACGCGTTCCAACCTGTCCAGTCTATCCTGATAATTGCATCCACTCATCCCTGATAACATGAAATTGCAAAGAAGTAAATTTAAAACTTAGCTTAACCTGTTTGTTGTTGTTGTTGTTGTAGTTGCTGGAGCTAGGAGAAGGAGAGGGGTAGAAATTAAAAACCAAAAAGAGCCATAGATTTGGGATGATCTGACAGCCTTTACAGGATATTTAATATATATTCAATTTTTTTATACTGAAGATTTATCATAACATGAATTGAATGTAATATGAACTTCAGTTTTGGTGCTGATATCTCGAAGAAACCTTTGTAATCTTCATAGGATTTATTTACATTTGTAACATCGTGTCAATACAGGGCATCCAAACATGGGTGGGCCGATGCAGAGAATGACTCCTCCACGAGGGATGGTTCCTCCTTTAGGACCACAGGTAATTAGTAACTGTTTTTACATTGCTAGTTATGTACCTCTCTACAACTAAAGGTCATAAATTCATTGTTTGGAATGCATTACATTCATTCTTAATTTGCCAAGTTATTCTTGGATATAGAACTAAAAATGGTTTTGCATGCAATTCATTTTAATATAGGTATGAAGGTTAAGTTTCTTCTGAACTTTCAGTAGTGTTCTTGTTGAAAACATAGGCCTCTGTCCTTCTAGCATTTTACTCGGGAAATCATTAACCTACTTTCCTTTTTTCCCCCCCTCCCCCTCCCCCTCCTCTTTGGTTTTTCTTTTTTTTATGGTAGTCTGACCCTTGGTTATCATTGCAGAGTTACGGAGGAGGAATGAGGCCCCCGCTGAATGCTTTAGGTGGCCCAGGCATGCCTGGCATGAACATGTAAGTACATAGAGTACTGTTGCATCTAGCGTTTGAGGGAGAGAAACAAAACATTAACTAAGAAATGGAGCATAGAAAGAAATGAGCCAGAAAAAAGTCTTTGATTTATGTCCGTTTTTGTGCAAAGCTATATCAGTTCATTTAGCTGCTTATTCCAAAATGCAATCGCTATATGACTGTTATTGTTCATAAATACAGCAACAATAGATAGGTTCAAGATGATATCTTTTCTGACTTAGATTTTCTATCAGTGCAGTAATTTATACATTTTAATATGCAAATGCTTGTTTCAGATTGATTGAGAGTGCTAATCTGACCAGACGCTGATTGCAGTTTGTCCCAAGTTGATTATAAACAATGGAGTGTGTTGCAATCTTTTTGTTCAGTCGAACATTTCAAGATTTATTATCCGACTCATATAGGTTTTTAAGTTTACTTTTGTAGATAAAGTGTAGACCTACAGTTGTTCTAAATTGTGTGCAATTGATTAATGTCAAGTTTGATGTTGCAGCTTTCGGTTTTATAATTACTTGTACATTAAGAATTAAATGTACCTCTTGAATCTGGTATCCTTTATATTGCATCGCCTGCCATCATGAACTAAGGCAGTTGACCTCTTTGCAAGTCTCAGAGAATTATTTTCGGGGAGGGAGAGAAACAGTAAAAGGTGCTCATTCACCTATGTCTAGATAAGAGTCAAGGAGGCACCCAGCAGCTTTTATTCGGGTGTGATACTGCACCAATAGCGAGCTAAGAACCTACAAATCTCTCAGATGTATGGAATGCAAGTGTAC
The DNA here is from genome assembly GCF_018977255.1 of Callorhinchus milii. Taxonomy (NCBI): domain Eukaryota; kingdom Metazoa; phylum Chordata; class Chondrichthyes; order Chimaeriformes; family Callorhinchidae; genus Callorhinchus; species Callorhinchus milii. The sequence goes on along the minus strand of NW_024704742.1, from coordinate 114,281,619 downwards.
ACCTCTGATTTCGACCACATTAGAACCTGCAACTACAGAAGATTGAAGCATGTCCTACCACTGCATTACCAAGGAGCTGTGTCACCGCAGTTTAAAACATTTTTATGTAATAGCTCTGATCAAAGAAACTCCATGAAATTGACAAAAAGGTAAACTGAAAAACTGGTAAACAGATCTCACATTTCAAGAAGACAGTGGAGAAAGCAACTTGTTAAAAATGTTGCTGATGTTCTATCAGAAATAACTAAACTAAATACATTGGTTAGTTTACTGCTAATTTGTTGTTTGATTGTCATTCCCTTTTGCTGTATTGTGAAGTTAGTCACACATGAATCAAACTTAAACTTCTGTTGATCATGTTCTTTAATGCATAGTTCAATTTCAAATACAAGAAATGACGTGACCACATTCTTGATATGAGCAACCACAGCCGAGCTTGGGGTTGAATTGAATTCAATAAAATTAAATGCTGTTTTGCAAACGATACTGGAGATACAGGTCCACACATCTCTGCACCTGATTGGCCAAAATCTGTTTGTACTATTCAAACTTACCTGCAGACAGTATGACAATTTTTTGTGAACATACTCAATTGTAAATTTGTCCTTAAAGCAATGCATTGATGTGGTGATAATGTTTGAGAACTGCTTGCTTGTTCAACACCTGAGAAGATGAGAATAATACATGCAAAATAGCATGAATTTGCACTAGGGAAAGGATTAAGGCTGTCGTACCCACTGAGACAGTAGCGTTTTGTTTCTCAGTGGCATAGATTGCTTGTTGGTGGAGTGCCAAGACTTGTTTGGTTGTTTGAATTAAAATCCCATCTGTCACTGTTTGTTGCAGAGGTCCTGGAGGCGGTCGACCATGGCCAAATCCACCAAATGCCAACTCGGTAAGCTTACCTCAATTTGCTAATAACTATTGTTGGTCTTGATAAATTGAACTCTTCTGGAAGGGATATTCAATGGAAATGTGATCCTCACATGGCAAGAAAGAAACCTGTAGCCCTTAAAAAAAATTAAATGGTCTACACTGAAACGAGCATTCAAATATGATTCCCCATGTTGTATAAACCTTTCAATAATAATTACAGTAATTGTTCATCAGAGCTTTGCATGAACATGCTCTTGCTACGTTCACCCATATTAGCAAGAAAGTGCATTGTAATCTGAACTGTACCTTTTAATGGGATTTTTCCTTTTAATTTTTCAGCAACAATATTTTTAGGAGCTGACCACCTGACTAAAAGCGCAATAACTTGCTAACTTTTCAATTTGCAAATAACTATTGTTGGTCTTGAAAAATTAAACTCTTCTGGAAGGGATATTCAGAGTTTAGAGAATAAAGAATTCAGAGAATATTTTCACATTCAGTTATTTGGGTAAATAAAACCCTTCAATATTGCTTCTTTACCTTTCCACTATTTAGCGCTTCTTGACATTATTCCTATAATGACACTGAACAAGATGATGAGATTAAGGATGACGGCAGATTATTTTGCAAACATAATTAGATGCAAAAATGCTGTTTTCACATTGTATTATTGCATGTGAATTCCTTCATAAAGTAATTGGTGAAATTTCCATTTTTAATCATATGGTCAGCCCTAAGAAACTGATGTTTTACATTTCCAAGCACATATTTAATAGAGGAGCTACATGAGTGTGCACATCAACAGAGATTACTAACTGGTTGTCAACTGAGGTTTGCTCTTGCATCCTATTAGTGATCATTTGTTATTTGTTTATACTACACTTTTTTTCTACAGTCACTTCCCAATCTGTGCATAAGATTTATGAATTATTATTTGATTTAAGTAATACTCCAAATAGAGTTGGGGCCTCCAAGACCAAATGCTAAACCTAACATCAATCTATAAAACTCCAGGTTAATTGCCTGAATGGCAAGAAATTACTTCTTTTACCAAAACATCAATAAATAATACATATTATTTTATTTCCGGCTAAATTTAAGCGACCTTGAATAAATGCTAAGATGTGTTCTATGATTGTGAATTACTTGTTCACAATTTCTTAAGGATTTAGGTTTAATCTGTCAAAACTGAAAGAGAAAAAAGGGACTCTAGACAGTTATTTTTTGTTACAGATACCATACTCTTCAGCATCTCCTGGAAACTATGTGGTGAGTGGCATTTTATTCTCTGTTAGGAATGATTCTGTTCTCTTCAACTGTGGAATAGTCGGCCAGATGTTGACTACAGTGTCAAGTGTATTGGCTGAGAAATGAACATCTGATTTTGTGTTTGGTTGTTTTGTCTGGCAACTGTAGTGCATATGTTGATGTTCATTAGTAGATCGGTAATCAGTCTGGTCAAAATTGCCCTGAGTACAGTTTGCAACAGCATATGGTGCTGCAGCAAATTGTCTTCCACAATAAACGAGAAAAAACAACATATTGCTGGCAACAGGCTTTTCCGTGTTTAAAATCAAGTCAAGTCAGAAAGGCTCAAATGAAGAAAATTAATTTGCCAAGCTCCCAGAAAGCTATTAGCACAATAGTTAGTATTCTGTTTGTGGGTGAATTGGCAGCCACTGCTGCTGCATTCAGGCTGGTCATTAAAAGTTTTACCCAGACGTGATAGATCTGTCAACTTCATCAGGTGCAAGGTACAACTGCAGTAAGCAATCTAGTGGAAAATCCTCTAGTAAATGCCAGCTAACATTGGAGTTCCTGGAGTTTGGGGGAAAAGGGGGTGTAATTGCAGTTTGTGTTAACCATGTGTAAATGCACATGAACAGATGGAATTACAGGTGGCTGAAACTATGTAATTAAAGTGATGGTTTTATTGATTGTCAATGACTTAATTAAGGGCAGCTGTGTAAATGTGTTCTTTACACAAGGTTAACACAACCATGCAAATTAGACTCCATTACAGGGTAAGAAACAGTCGGTGCCCAGGGAGGGGTGAGGAAGAGAGGGTCCTAAATAGAAAATTGGATCAAAATAAAAAAAAGTGAGAAAACTCCTTAATGGCAACCTACTGTGTACTGTAGCTTCTGGGTCAGTCTCAACAAAGGTGAACTGCATGCTTCCACCAGCCATTGACCTAGTGATCAAATTAATTCTATGGATGATTTTTTTTATTGGGACCTGAGTCGGGGTTAGTAATTTAATGTACAGACTTTGAAGGAAGCTGTCAGGTTTATGCGATTTCAGTGCATGTCAAATTCTCTTAATTGGGACCTTATTTTAGATTTATTGAAGCCAGCACAGTTTTTTGTAGACTTCAATGTATTTACAATTCATTGTGTTATACTGTATCCAGAGAATACCAAAAGATAATTAACTAGAATTTAAAAACTGCATTGTATATAAATTGGTGGAAACAAAAAAAACTAAAATATATTCTCATGTGAATTTTATGTGACAAGTTTGTGTTGTATATCCTTTCGCTCAAATGGATTTAAATGATACATCATGAGCCAAATAAGCTATTACTTTGAAAACCATGTGTAATTGGAGTGAATAACCTGGCCTCAGTTTAATAATGTTTTAGGCTAATATGTTATGAACTGACCCTGGTCCATCAAATGTTGACTCAGTTCTGAAATTCTAAATTTAATGAGTCACAGAGTCTAAAGCTCAGCTGAATATTAGACTGTGGTTTATGACGTACGGTGCTATAGTAACTGAGCTTGCCTGAAAACATTCACGAGTTAAATGTTCCCCTTTTTAAAAAAATCTGATCTAATTAATTATTCAAACTGGACACAGTTGGATAAATCTTTCAAAGTCTCCCATTTTTTGGTTGTGCTCAAACTTACTGCTTTTATATTATGGTTCCAGAAACACATGATATTATTGTTCATCCAAACTGTTAAATTGCTTGTGCACTTCCAGAGAGCACTTGTGACAACATTTTCTTTTGTTTTCTCTGAAACCCAACTATTGGAAGTGGCCATGGAAGGGACCTGGATAACGGGCAATCTTGAGTCGGATCTCCTTTTTGCAGACATAGTGAGAATTCAGACTTGAAGCAAAATTGTCTCTAATGGTACTTCTGGAAAACAATCCATTTTACATTACAAATTGCCTCTAGAGGCAGGCTTGCAGTGGCCATTAACCCTTTAAAAAGATCATAAAACAGACTGCTCTATTAACATAAGAAAACCTTGAATGAGAAAAGACCATCAAAAGTATTCTCCGGAAACTTCAGAATATCAATCTAACCTTACACCCTACATTATTCAACCTTGACTGGTTGGTTTGTAAGTGACATTTCCATGACCCCAGCAGCACAGGAACGGTTGTATTTCAATGAAGTATTAAATCATCTGTCTACTGTCCCCCATAACTTTTAATTCCCCTCCTCAAAAGATTTGTTTTTGTTTTGAAAAGGATTTAATCAACACCACCACTTTTGCCAAACTGATATCAAATTTAAATTTTGATTTCTCTCCGAGCTATAGTGTGGACAAAGCCATAACAATAGCATGATTTGCTTCCTTAAGAAAACAGGTTAGGAAATACGAGCAATATCTGGTGCAAAGCAACGCTGCTCAATTCACCTCAAATGTGTATTTAACCTTTATAACTTTCCATGGTTGTTCAAGGTACAGCATTGAAATGATTGTTTCAGTGAATTATAAGGCTATTTTTATGTATTCTGTCAATATCAGTGGTGCTTAAGATGGCCTATGTTGTGATTTTTAGGTTGGTTTGTTATGGGGTGACTCTAGCCCCATGAAACATGAACTTAGATCTGACCAGCCTAAATTTAATGACCCAGACTCAAGATCACAGATGAAAATCTGGCTCAATGCCATATTTTTAACAGCTGGTGATTTGTGTTTACAAATGTATCATTTTAATCATTTTAAAAGCAATGTTCCGAAAAGCTTTTTTTAAAAATGTTTGTGGCACAAGCTTTGTACTTCATTAGCTTGATATTTTGAAGTAGATAAGTGCAAAGATGTTTTTATTTGGGATGCAAAGTGCTTCTTCAAACCACAAAGTAAATATTAATGGGGCCATTTGCATGCATTACCTACATCCAACATGCTTTGATACTTGGTCACTGAGGAGTAAAGGGTTTCAAATGGGATAATAAAGAGAAGGTAATTTATTCCCTGGTTTTCCTGGGACCAGCACCAAAACTATTGTAATAGTTTATTGTTAAATATTACTGAGTTTGAGACTAAGGACCTGCTTTATCTGAACCTATAGTATGCACATCTAACTGTACTTCACCTGAGAGTGCTTGATTTTGGCATGGAGTGAGCAAACTTGGAAGAGTTTTCTTTCTTAACACTAATATAATTTACTACACAAAAATAAGTACAAAAATCACAGAAATTAAAATGCACAAGCAACTCCAAAGGATTTGGAGAACAACACAAATTTGAATTTCTACACCATTGAACAGTAAAGAGAAACTAACCAACCGTACTCTCATTCAAGCAAGATGATGCACAGTTTTTTTAAATAATGAAGGAATTAATGCGGAAATGTTTTTTTTCAGGATAGGAGAAATGTTTGGCTAAGGGAATAAGCTTAAAGAACAATAATTTTGTTTTAACAAATAACTTAAAGTCATTAATTTAGAGATCAGACTGCTACCAAATGTTGTAAATACTGACTCAATTGCAGTATTGAAAGAGGAATGGGATCAATTTCTTGATTCCCTAGGGAATAAGGAAATATGGATTTCAAATAGGATTTTTTCTTTTAGAAAGGTCAGGCAAATGAGATGGAATGAATGACCTTTTCACCTTTTTGATTTTCTTACATTGGCACACTTATAATTACAAGAGAGCCTTGTAAATCCATAAATATATGGTACAAAAATGGTGAGTATAGCACTGGTAGGGACCCAGGTTTTTCGCTGGGTCCCTCACGTTGACTATTCACAATCTCAGCAATGCTACAGTAAACAGTGGGCAAACAGTGCAGCCTTAAGATTCTATGATAAAGGACTGGACAAGTTTCTGGAAATGAAAAGGATTCAGGCTTATTTAATGATGAGATCACTATGTCATAGGAGTCACTTGGTAATTAGATGAGTAGACTAGATAGACAAGTGATCTACATCTACCTGAAACTGTTACAGTGAGGTAAAAAATATGCCACAGTAATCATCACATTGACATAAATTGTCAGTCAAGAATTCTATAAAACTAAGGATTCCAATTTCCTTAATTTATGGCTTTATTTCCCTGCACTGCCATCTTTAATGTCACATATCTGTACAATAAGGTCCCTCTGCTCCATTTAAAGTCTTATCTTTTAAGGTATATTTCCTTCCCTATTGTCACCAAAATAAGAACCTTACGTTTTCCCCTATTTAACTATATCAGCCACCAACCACCACTTTGCTAAGTTATCTTACTTGCTAAGTGCTCCACTGGACTTTCACAATTCTTGTGAGAATTTGCCTCTGTTTGGTCTCGTTAGCAAGTTTCAATATTGTACCTTAAATTCCGAACGGTCATGTTAAAGTTGATCTTTAAGTTACATTTTTGAGAAACATATTTTGAGGTAAAGCAAACTATTAAAACAGGGATTTTTTAAAAAAAGAGAAAAAGCAACTTTTAATTCTTACTATATTCCATTCCAAGAAGCAGAAAATGAAAGGTGAATTCACAAACGACAACAACCTCTCTGCTGATCATATTGGTTAGCCTTTTTCCATCAACCTCAGTAACTGCTATTGGCACTGCTTTGGTGGAAGAATGGGCAGAATCAAAGTAGAACACATTTTGAATCTATTCACAACTTGACTGCACGTCTTAATTTACCCAGGAAAAATACACCCAGTCACACCACTTACACTATGTCCTGTATAATGCTTTGAGATGTCTCTGTGGATAAGTGAAGATGGACCCGACCATCACTTTTTTCCCCTTGCAGTCCAGTTGGGAATGTAGCTGGACTACCAAGGCCGCCACGGAGGGCTGTCTCAATTCTGACTATCTGTTGCCAAACATGTCACTTTGGAGCCAGTTCAGCTCCAAGGAGGACCCACTTACTCCTCCCACTCCTCCCCCAAGGAGGATTGTCATTAGTTGGTCGTTTGATATCCGATAAGTGCGGGATTGAGCTCTCACTAGGTGGATGGTAGGTACCAGGAACTCCCTGCGAGTTTCCCGATGGGCAACATCGGTTAGCATGAAATGTGAGAGCGTTGCCATGATCTTCCTGTCCGCAGCTCAAAAGATGGTCAGGAGGATGTCTCAAAAATGTTTTAAATGCTTTACAGAGTATACTTTGTAGTTTAGTGACTGCATAATGTGTAGATGAACTTGGCTATCAATTTTGTGCACAGTAATATCCTATAAACAGTCATGAAGTGATTGACCAATTTTATTTGGGTTTGTTGGCCAGGACATCAGAAACTCCCTTCTCTTTTCAAATAGTTCCATGGAATTTTAACATCCATCTGAACAGACAGATGGTAATTGAGGGGTATGGGGGAAGAGAGAGAGAGAGAGAGCACTGTTTGATATTGTTTTACTTCAAAACCAGTCAGGTGGACCACATTGTATTTTTCCTGAATCTGTACATTCCAATTTAAGAATAACTAAATTGTGAAACTTGCAAATCCCACGATTGAAATGCTATTGTACCTTGTGATTCATACTGCAGTAGTAATAGGTTTTATTCCACAACATTTTACAGAAGAATATCATGCCCAGAATATGACTGTCATTCTATCATTGATAATGTATCAAGCCATGAGAATGAAGCTTAAGAGATTTATAAGTATCAGCAGAACCTCAAGATTGAATAAGTCCTTTGCTGGTTCCCTAGTATGTATTTTACATGCTGACATTTAAAGTAGACATAGAATGAAAAACTATATTTTTCTACTCGCTGTATAATTATGCAGCGATGTTATAAACACAGCTTAGCCCATTTTTTTCACCTCTCTCCCTCCCTCCCTACCTCTCTTTCTCTGCCTGTTACTAATATTACTTTATGGACCCCATAGAATTTCATTTGTAATAATAATAATCCTTGCATTTGATATAGTTCCTTATCATGTCTTCGATTTGTACATCATAATGAGGATTCCTGCAAGGTTATGTTTAAAATATTGCTCCAATATAGATATATATGGATATATAGTATATTAGATAAGTAGGATTTGGGTTTACATTTTAATAAAATATATTATTTTGATTAACCTTTATAAATGTTGGATCAGTTGAAAGGTATTTGTGATCATCGCCAGAACTTGATCAGTTAACATGGACATGAACTCAAAGATGATTATAGTTATTTTGTTGAGCAGGTTATCTCCTGTGGAATGTACTAATTTATAATGAATATTGTTTTATAGGGACCCCCTGGAGGTGGAGGACCCCCAGGAACCCCCATCATGCCTAGCCCAGGAGGTAAAGAAAATGTTTGTTCTTTAGTGCATTCTTGTCTCATTTGACGTTCCTGTTCTGAGATATTGCAAGATTCACTGCATGATAAATAATGTATGTATTATCTACTGCCTGCAGTGTCATATACCAGAACACTTGGAAATTTCTGCCTGTATTGCAAGGGCTCAGCGGACAGTTCATGATAAAATTGAGTTGCTTTAGTTTGAGTATGTAACAAATTATAACATCACTGGAAGTTTGAGGACTATGTACTTTTTCATTTTGTGTGTGTTATTTATTTGGACATGCAGGAATCTTGTCAGGAAGGTATAAATCTCTTGTTTTGTTTGAGATGTGCCTCTACTTTCTGTACAGTGTATTTTAGAATATGGCATTAGAAGCTCACAACTTGCAGCACATGATTCAGGACTGCAATAATAATTTATTTATGAGACTTTTCAAGCTATTCCAAACCTCATGCTGGGTGGAGAAACACCTGGACTTGACATAACGTTTGAGAAAATGCTAGACTAATCTGCTTGGAAATGTTCCCAATGAACCTTGTTTGCCTTCTTATTACAGGCAAGCACTGGGCAGTTTCTTAGAATTGTCTGAAATAATGGATCCACATGTGGTCTCCCTTTTCTGGAATCTATGATTCTGTCGTTTATTTAATTCTGCTTTGCAAATGTTAAACCCCTATATATCCACTTGATGGACTGAACTGCCTTTTCTGATTTCATGCATTCTTAAGTTCTTGAGAGCAGCCTGAGAGATATGAGAAAGTGTCAGTCTCAGTACTTCCCTGGAGCAGCACAGCTGAGATCAGATCAGCATGGATTACAGTACCCTCACAGTCGCATTCTCATCTTGTCCTTTTGTCAAACTCTTGTTTTCTCCTCTGAGGCTATACCCATGTCCCCCAAACCACCATTGTGACTCTCTGACTCCATCACAGCCTTCTTCCCTGAGGCCACTGTCTTTTCCATTTGGAATTCTAGTTATACTACTGAGGCCATCTCCTCAGTATATTAGTACCTCTGCCATACAAATAATACTGATATGAAAAGACAATTGAGACTGCTTTAAATTTGATGGCCTTGACAAATTAAATATTTATCATCCAGTGTTCTTGAACTGAACAATAATAACAATCCTTGCCTTCGATATATCACTTTGACTTAACGTTAAAATCTCTCAAAGAACTTCACAAGATTTCTTTTTTATTGTAAAGTGTAGTGACTGTGTTTGTAGGCGAAACCCACCAATGGAAAATGACCTCTGCTTAAATGACTCCTCTTTATTGAACCAGATGATGCTCAGTGGTGCAGCTGATACAAATGAAAACCATGTTCATTACCAGGGAGATGCATTTTCATTGAGGCTTGTGGCCAATCTTGCAGAAAGAAATGTTTACACCTTTGTACTTTAACTTAATTTGTCAATGTTATAATGTTGATGTGATATGCATCCACAGATCTGCCATTGAATGCTAAGGTGGCACTTCTGTAACCTAATTAGCGCTTATTTTAATGGGCACTTATTGTGATAGACTTCCCTCATTCGACAAAAGCTTCTATTGAAAAGCAGTATGCTTAGAATTATCTATAATATTAAAATCTTTAATAAGAAATGTGTACCCAATTTCTAAAACATAGAATGTGCTGAAGCAAATGTTCTTCAATGTTTTAGAAATGTACTGATTTAACATTTTTTATTAAGAAATCTGTTGGATGGCACTCACTAGATCCCATCTGCCTTCTTGAAAGCTTTGCCTCCTTTTTTGCTTTTTTTTAAACCAGCTTGATCAATCAGATCGATGTATTTTCAAGACCAAGTATCTTACAGAGACTAAGCTACTAAGGTTGGAATTAAGGTTACGAGACAACTTTTATTGATCTAAAAACACCAATACTAGGAAGCAAATATACTTCCAAGAGGTCCAGTTAGCTGACCTCCTAGTGAATGCTAGCGTCCTTGTTTCACTTAGCAAATGAATTACTTACGTGGCTCCATAGCAAAATTATTGCCAAAAATTATCTTAAAATAATTTTGATTTGATTTTAAAATGCATAGTACATTAAGGTAAGCGTTGTTAATGTCATTGGTTGTTTGAGTTTACTTCTTTAAATACATGAAATCTAACAATCTTTAGAGCAATGTGTTTTCTGACATTAAATACACTTGAAAATAACCCCCCAAAAGTATACTGTACGAAAAGAGAATAGGTTGATTTTGGAGACATCTACTGAGGAGGTTAAAGCTGTCTATTCTATTTGTGCTTGTGAAGTTCAGTCATGGTAATCTAGGAAGGTTTTCTGTATCCAAAATCAATTTTCCTGAAACATTTAGTTAAATCTCTAGAGAAGCCAAAGATATTTAATCCTGTAGATAGATTAAAAATATAGGCCATCTCCACAAACCCAAGTTGATTTTGGTCTATTTGATCAGTTAATATAGATGGTCTGTGTGTGATGGAACAATAGACTTTTCTCACTGGTTTCAAGACAGAGTTGTTGTACTTTTGAGTGGGTTCAGTGGTTGAGTGGGAGGCAGGGTTCATTTTGGTCAGTTAATTTTTGCAGTCAGAAATTCCACCAAACCTGTGCTACAGACTCCCTGGAATTATTCAACTATAGATTTTCTATTTTAGACAAATTTCATATTTGTGACCCATAGCAGAAGTATCACTTTGCTTTAACGGAACTCCAGCATTAGGAAAAGAAGCAGTGAAAATGTGAGATAAGGCTCTTCAAAGGGCTTTTAAAGAAGGATAATCTATTGTTGAGTTTAGACAAGCAAATTCAAATATTTCCAAAGGCCAGACTAGCTGAGGATTCTGTTGGATCTTCTTCACTCTCCCTGTTTTTCATGAGCCATGCACATCCTGTCCCCAAGAGAATGGGTACCTTCTCCTGGACCTTAAACAACTCCACTATGAGCTATCTGCTTGAAGCTGTGTAAAAAGTGACAACTCTCATTTTTGCTTTGCATTCCATACCTCCCAGCAGATTCCTAGTGTCTGGTTAGTTGAGATTAAGAACCAGAGTTTGCTCTTCTTGATTCTCAAAATAGTTTCGTTATAAGAGTCAAGTCAGAAGACAGTTAGTATTTTCTAATAATAGCAATAATTTTTGCATTTGATAGAGCACCTTTTATGTTGGAAGGACATTTAAAAACACTAAATATAGTGACTGTATTTTGTAGGCTACCAGCTACAAAATGACTAATAGTGGAGACACAATCTACAAAATCCTAGTTATGTGAAAAGTCACTATAGCTTTTAGAATTGATACCCTTGGAAAAAATAATCATAACATTTTGTTTCCTTCTGTGATCTATCTTCATATTTCATTTTATTTTTGAATATAGCTTTGAATTCAGTGTTAGAATTCTGATACAGAAGTGAACCTTTTTTAATGCATGTCTTGTGTTTTCAAGAAATCCTTAAATTGTTTATAACAAGCATGAGAATTTTCATAGCTTACCTGCTCAATAAATTGTCTTTAAATGTGTCATGTTTGGGAAGATAAAACTTCTCTTTCGAGTTATTTTATTTTCTCTTTCACTCCTCTCATTCTTCTGTGATCCATCTATACCGGATGACCCTGTTAGTATAGTAGAACATGGTTCACATAGAGCTCAGGTCAACTGTAAATCCCATTACACTTGACTGGCTGTCTCCCTTCGTTGCATGTTGCGTGCTTGCGCAGGAAACAACTGAAGTTGTTGTTGAAGTCGCTTCCTGTACACCATGTACGTGATGAGCTGCGGGTGTCACTTCATGCAGGAAGTAACGTCATTACAGCTACATGCACACAGTTCACGTGGGTGCAGAAGTGACATCAGACAACGTGATAACCCAGAAGTCAGACTTTTTTGATCTTGGTCACAATGTAGCCTTTGAGATATTGGATCCAGATGATCATGTTATTAAAGAGTTGCACAGGTTTCCACAAATGCTGAATCTCATGCCAAGGGCTGTGAAAGTGTATTCCATGATATGATTCCCACCAATTTGTAGTTTTTCCTCCCCTTCTTTCCCCATTACACACACAAAGGGAAGCACCTGGCATCAACTTACTCCCTTGGTACATTGAAAACTCGTTGCAGGTGTATGCACACATTCCACCACTCTGTGGTACTGTGTCTTGGTTTTCCTTGATTCCTGAACCATGATTATTATTGATGAGTATTGAATATAGCAGATTTAGAAATGTTGACTACAAATTAATAAACTTAACCCTAAAGCTTATACACATTTAATTGAACATTGAGTAAATACAGCTGTAATGTTTGGCTCTCAAACAATAGAGTGAGCATTCATGTTTGCACAAGCTTAAAACCAACCCAGTGATGCTGGGAGATATCTGTTACATATTTAATCATGATGTATTTAAATTAAGTCATAATAATTTGACTAGTTGTGAAGTGACAATGCTCAGGAGTGCAATATTTTTCAAGAAGTGTACTAATTTAATTGAGCACCCTCAATTTGAACCATATGTTATTGATTTTAGTTTATTCCACATGTTTAAAAAACAGCATTGAACATATGAGAAGGATTTAGTGGAAAGGAAGATCGCTTTAATGAGTAAACTATTCCTGCTGTGTTCAGTGATGCCATCTGCATTTTATTTCAATAGATGAATTACATAGTAGAATAACAGAATTTTAATCAATGTGATAAGTAGAAGATGTAGGGTATAACATATACATCGATATCCTTATTGACATTTGCATTTCTTAATACAATCATTTGCCAATGCCTAATATTGTTCACTTTAGATATAATTTATTGGCTTGTTTTGTAAGAGAATAAGTACTGGAATAGTTTGATGAAAATTTAAAGTAGCAAGTGTAACTGATGTGTGTACCATCCTTGTGTAATGTGTTACACTATCTAACTCACATATATACACTGCCTTTATAATAATAATAATAATAATCCTTGCATTTGATATAGCGCTTTTCACGTCGGGAGGACGTCCCAAAGCGCTTCACAGAATATACTGTAAAGTGAGTTGACTGTATATTTGTGGGCGAACGCGGCAGCCAATTGCGCACAGCAATGTCCCACAAACAGTCATAGATTGAAAATGACCAATTTAATTATTGTTTTTGTTTTTTGGAGGGATTATTATTAGGCGTGTGGAGTAAGGAAACTTGCCCAAGGTTTCGCCCTGACCTGCCTGGAAATGAACTCAGGTCTCTTGCTTGCAAAGCGAGTGCTCTAACCACTGAGCTACAGGACTCCACAATGGGACTTTCACATTGGGAGGATGTCTCAAAGTGCTTAACACATTAAGCTCCCAAAATCTTCCTTTTGTTATAACACCTAGAAATTTGATTTTTAGAAATATTGGTTAATTGTTAGTGAAGAAAAACAGCCAGGAAAAAATGTGTTGGAAGTGTCAAGATGAACTTTTACCTAAATAAATAAATAAATGGGAATGCCAAACAGTAATTGTAGCAAATATTGTGGTGCTTCAAGGGTTAATTGAATTATTTAAAGTAGCTCCTATCTAACTGTTCTACTTAATAGGTTTAATTTTGTCTAAAGGTTATGCTTATGCAGACATATCAGTGAAGTTTTATGGAAATCATCCCATGTGTCCATATTTATTGCCCAAACACCAGTTCCTTGGCTTAGCATCAATTAACTAGGAATCCCTGAGGAATAGACTTACAAAAAAAGGAAAAAGAGTGTCCTTATCCATTAGTTTTTGACCAATCTCGGGGAAGGAAGTGCTTTTAATTTCTCTGTTCTACCTTCAGGGGTGGATATGGAATAACCCCTTGCCTCAAAATGACTACAGTTTTAATGAGAATATAGGAAATTTGAAAGGCAAGAAAAGCCATTTGGTCCAAAAAAAACACCCTCCTTTATTTGCTCTCAAGTACCAACTTCCTACTTATCAAACATATCCATTATTTCTTCTATTTTCCAAAAACACATCCATTATTCCCCTCTTTTTCCAAAAACATCTCTTGACCTAGTTGTACTATTTCCTTAGAGGCCTTCTCTAGTAACGTATTCCATATGTCAGTTACCCTTTGTGTAAAATTATTCCGGTTGCATTTCCTAATTTCACCTAATTTCCTGTTTTTTTTTTAATATCTCCTTTTTTCTAGCACTTCACCAGTCAGTTTCAGCAGTTTAGCCATGTTTTCCTATTCTCTTCATTTTTTGGAAACTTCTTTAAGGCCACCGCAAAGTTCCCCACTTTCCAAAAAGAATAGTTCCAACATTCTTAATATTTCTGTTAAAATTGTTATAATGAAGTACAAAGTGAGGACAGTGATGCTTCCAACACTACCTGTAGCTCAGTGGTTAGAGCACTGGCCTTGCAAGCGAGAGACCTGGGTTCGATTCCCGGCAGGGTGAAACCTTGGGCAAGTTTTCTTACTCCACACACCTAATAATAACCCCTCAAGAAAAAAAAACAATAATAAATTGGTCACTTCAATCCATGACTGTTTGCGGGACACTGCTGTGCGCAATTGGCTGCTGTGTTTTGCCCATAAATATACAGTCAATTCACTTTACAGTATATTCTGTGAAGCGCTTTGAGATGTCTAGAAGACCTGAAAAGCACTATATCAAAATGCAATGATTATTAATATTACACTTGGAGGCCTGTAGTTCAGTGGTTAGAGTACTTGCCTCGCAAGCGAGAGACCTGGGTTTGATTCCCGGGCGAAATGTGGGGCAAGTTTCCTTACTCCACACTCTGTTTACTTAGTAGTAAGTAGGAACCAGTTGTTAGTCGATTGGCAGATTGCTTTTCCGGGGGTAATAATTCATTAAAAAAAATTGATCACTTCAGTCAATGACTGTTTGTGGGACACTTCTGTGCACAATTGGCTGCCAAGTTTCGCCCACAACATATACAGTCAATTCACTTTACAGTATATTCTGTGAAGCGCTTTGAGACATCTCAAAGACATGATAAGGTTATTGTTATTATTATAAGGTGCTGTATCAAATGCAGCGATATTATACCATGCTGGGAGTGAATTTAGAGGTGTTTCCTGTGCATGGTGTTCATGCCATAGTGCAGAAAGTGACGTCAAAGGCAACCGACTACCCAGAAGTTTAGTCAGCTAAACCGCCTGCATTTATTGCATTTCCAGTATAGACCAAGCCCACAATAGACCCGTGCTGTAGCTGCTCTTAGCCATCCAATGTTCAATGAGGCAATTTCCACAGGGCCACCCCTTTGTTGTGCTGCATATTCTTCTATTGCCTTCCAGCCTCAATCAGATGAAGATAGTATTATTTTCCTGACACAAGTTTTATCCAATTGTATCAAACATATTTGTTAGAGGATTAAATGTTATTGATACAAACAAGAACTATGGAACAAAAAGATGACGTAAAGAGTCTTTGAAAGAATCTTACAGACAATCCAAAAATTGTTGAAGCCAATTACACGACTAACTGTGTTTAAAACCAGGAGCAGACTGGTCTCTCCACATTCTGGTTTAAGTAAATAATGGCATGAAGTCTTGAAATATATCTTCAGTATTCCATTGATCTCTGGTTCCTTCAAGACTACAGCAAAATTTTAAAATATTGTATTTTGGTTACTACAGATTCAACAAACTCCAGCGATAATATGTACACCATAATGAATGCAGTACCTCCTGGAGCAAACAGGTCTAATGTAAGTAGAAATATTAATCTTTAATATCAATCTACGTTACCTATTGATAATTGTTTTTCTGATGCGCTGAACCACAAAATGGTAAATTGTTGATCTATCTTGAGATCCACTTCAATCTCTATGTCACTGAGCACTGCCATTTTCTCCATGTAGAATCATCCCTGACTATCTCTCATGTATCTCCTGTGATAGATTCAGCCATAGTTAATGTAGAAGCTGGGAAATCATGAGAAAGCAAAAGGAAAAACAAATGTCTAGAAGTCTTCCTCTCAGGAACAGAAGCCAATACCTCATAAAGCCCAGATTTCAGTGAAACATTTATGGTTTCATACTTAAATCTTTCACATGCATTGGGGGAGTAATATTTCCTTCAAAGAACCAACTGAAGTTAGGTAAAATTGAAACATTAGGGACAGTACCTGAATATGTCCAGTTTGAAATTTATCGAACCTCATTAACAAAAATACAAAAAGATCTGTCCCTTCTTTATTGCAGTTCCCAATGGGACCTGGCTCAGATGGTCCAATAGGTGCAATGGGCGGAATGGAACCACACCACATGAATGGATCATTAGGTAACATAACATATGATAATAATTCTTATCTTATGTTGCAAGCTTTATGTAATTCTTGTGATTTTATGATATTTTTGAAAACTGGTTGATAGGATTGACGCGTAAAGCTCATGATAATTCTAAGTATGTTTTGGAAACTTCTTGATATGAACATTGTAATTCCACGTGAGCCTAATTCCAATCCACACACAACAGCCTTAAGTTGTCAAATCTCATTCAGTTTTAATGGGATATGCCAAGTTAAGGCAGCTGCTCACTGATTAGAATCAGCCCTCAGGTGGGTAGCAGTTCCTTTTGCTAATGTTATTATACCCCTTGGTGGGTTCTTAGTTACTGTGTGTCTGTGTACAAGAGAAAGAATTAACCTTAACAAGCTACTCAATTTGAAAATTTATGGTTATCCTCTTAATTATTGTACTTCTTAATTATGACACTTGAGCAAAAATATTTTTTCTTGGTTTCATCCCTTCTATCATCCTATTTGCTTCGCTAAACAACAGTTTGTTTATTCTTGAAAATAAAACAACGGAGGTTGAAGGACTAGAGATGCTATTTTCTGTAAGATCCTGAGTAACAGTGTGCACAGTCCTTCTTATTGTTCTTTCTGTTCTTTCTTATTGAAGTTTAGCATACTTGCCTCATTGTCAATAACATCGGGGTAGTTATATGAAATTTTATTTTGTGCAAGAAAACAAATGGATTTCAGTTTTATTTATCTTTGAAATTAATAGGATTTTGACATGCGTATACACAAAAAAAAGTGGTCCTGGTCAGGGAATGGATGTCAGGTAGAAAGGAAATCTGGGGATCGAACCTGATGCCTAAGTTGCGCGCAGGTTCGGTGAGTCTGAGGGAGAGCCCGGGGAGTTTGAGGAGTTCAGACCCACAGGAGAGAAGACGTTAACGGGAGCCAAACAGTATGACTTCCGTCTTGCCAACATTCAGCTGCAGGAAATTTGTGCACATCCAGGCTAGGATGTCTGTCAAACAAGCTGACAGAACATCAGTGGACTGGGAGTCGCAGCTGGAGGAGGAGATGTAGATTTGGGTCTCATCTGCATACATGTGGAAGTTGACCCCATGTCTGCGGATGACATAGCTGAGAGGGAACACATAGATAACGAAAAGAAGGGGTCAAAGTATGGAGCCTTGGAGTACCCCGCAGGTTACCATGTGGGTGTAGGAGGAAAAAATATTTGCTGAGATGTTGGCGGTTTGTTAAGGTGGATGAGGCAGGAGAGGCGGTGGAGGAGAATGACATAATCGACTGTGTCGAACACGGCAGAGAGGTCCAGAGCAGACAGAGGGAGCCCTCGTCAGAGAGAGAGAGAACGTCATTTGTTACATTGAGGAGTGCTGTCTCTGTGCTGTGGGTGTGGCAGAGAGAAGAAGTCAGAGGAGATGGAGCAGGGGGAATTTAGATGAAGGTTGAAATCGCCTATTATGATCAAGCATTTTGTGCAGAGGGGCAGGGCTGAGGGGAGATGTCCGCGAGGAAGGAGACAGGAGGTTGGGTGGGGGGGCGGTAAACTAGGAGAATTTTGAAGAAGAGAGGAGGAGGGATAGTAGAGGGTGAGGTGCTCAAAAGAGGGGATATCGCCAGAGAAATAGGGGGATAGACTAAGGGAGGTTTGGGAGATGAGTCTTTACAGCATACACTGTGAAGTGCTTTGAGTAGTCTCAAAGGCGCTATATTGAATGAGAGTATTATTGTTATTATTTATTATGCATTATCCTAAACCTGGTCAGGTCACCGTGGTTCTCTAAAACACCCTGCATGATGATCTACAATCAAAAATCATAAAATTACAGCACAGAAAGAAGTTCAGTTCATATTGTCTGCCTCCTTGCAAACCTGTCACATTACCCTCTCTGACTTCGTCACAACCAATGCAGCCGAAACCTTCATCTGCGCTTTTCTTACCTCCTGCCTCGATTATTCCAATGCCCTCCTCACCAGTCTCCCCAGCTCCATTGCCCAAAAAATCCAACTACTTCACCCCATGCATACTCACCTGCTTTAAACTCCATACCTGTTCTTGCCAGACTCCACTGACTCCCTATCACCTGGATCAACTTCAACATCGTCTACAAATCCCTTCCTGCCCTGTTACCCCCTACCTTTCCAATCTGCTTAACCCCCACTTCACCACCTGCCACCTCCGCTCACCTGGCTCCAACCTCCTGTTTGTCCCTCTGTCCTTTCACTCTACCATCACCGACCATGCTTTCAGCCACTATGCCCCGAAGCTGGAACGCTCTCCCTCAATCCATCCACTTGCCCATGTTCTTCCTTCCCTTTTTCAGACCTGGACCTTCCTCTTTGACTGTGCTTACATTCACCTCCTTCCTCCCATCAGGCTCCACCACTGTTAAGCACTCCAAGATGCTACCCCACATGAAAGGCGATATATAAATGCAAGTTGTTGTTGGTGCTGCTAGTTCCCCTGTTGAGGCCACCTAATCCTATTTCCTTGTTTTTTTCTCCATTTACTTTAATATTATCTTCTTGAAATAGTTATCCAATTCCCTTTTACATTCTATGGAATTGTCTTCTTTTTCTTCCTGTGATAGTTTTGGCTCACTTCTTACTCACTCATGAATCAGTGAAAATAGTCTTCCTATTTGTCCTTTCAAAACCATTCATCATTTTAAAAATGAAATCTCCTAGTATACCTTCTCAAAAACAGTCCCAGTTGTTTGTCTCTCCACATAGCGATAAAGCTCTCATCCCTAATAATGTTCTAGTGAACCTGTGTACCCTCTCAAGGCTCTGATTCCTTTCTATAATGTGGTATGGAATACTCCCACTGGAGTCTAACAAATGTCTTATACAAATTCAGTATCATCTTCTCGCTTTTGTATTCAGTTCTTTTTATGTAAAACCTAGAATTTTATTTTTTTATTTGTTGCTGATCAACCAGAAGTTATAAATCAGTACTTTCTAGATTGCCTTAAGGTACAAGACATATAGCAACTCTTCATATAGTACCACTGCATGGTAACCATGTATTATGTGTTTTTTCTAGGTAGAACTCCCCTTGTGAAAATTGTGGCTTGTTGCTTGAGGACATGTGTATGCCTCAAAGAGAGTAATTCACGATTCACTGGTCAACCTTGATTCACTTCAGACCTGCCCACCTGGGTGTGATTATTCAGAGCCACTTCGACTCTAGAAAGATCCTATTACCTCCTCCCCCCCCCTCCTAAATGTTTCCCAAACTCAATTTAACAACTTTTAACGGATGAAGAGCTGAGTGGACCCTTGTAAATTTGAATCTAGAGCCTCCTGGACAAGTCCAACACAGACATGATGAGCCAAATGGCCTTCTGTGCTGTAAATTTCTTTGCTTCTAATTTCAGCATTTATTAACTGTGCTACCCATAAAAAATACATTAAAAAGGAGGGTCACGAGTACTAAATAAATAAATCTGTGCAATTATTATCGCATAGCTCTTGAAACCAAGCATTGTATATTATAAGAATTGTAGTGCCGGAATTGCGTTGACATGTTTTAAAGAAATAGACTGTCTTGCTCCCTGGCTGAAGGACAATGTGTAGTAGTAGTTGGTACTTTTAGCAACAAAAATGGAGCTAAAAATAGAACAAGTAAAATTAAAAGAATGAGCAATGAATAGGTTGAATTGCAAATGTGTACGCAGTCCTGAGGTTTTACCACTCAAGGGACCCACAGTACTGATTATTTTTGTATAAAATTCTAGTCTGTCTTATAACAAATACCTGATAGAACAACTGGTAGAACACTGTCAGACAGACATCAGCAATTTGAAAGACAATTGAAGGGGAAGATTAGCAACTTTGATAAAAAGGACAATATACATGTTTGAGGTAAAAC
Source organism: Callorhinchus milii (assembly GCF_018977255.1). Taxonomy (NCBI): domain Eukaryota; kingdom Metazoa; phylum Chordata; class Chondrichthyes; order Chimaeriformes; family Callorhinchidae; genus Callorhinchus; species Callorhinchus milii. The sequence goes on along the minus strand of NW_024704742.1, from coordinate 114,261,182 downwards.
AAATTGACAACCAAACAATGTGCAAAAACTGCAGCCCAAAATATATCTAATTTAGCCTTATCATTAAAACCACTTTGTCTTAAAATTTAAAATCAGGCAGAATAATGCACCATTCTTAAATTCAATCTTAATTTGCAAGATTTTTTTTTAGAACTCCACAAAGTAAAAAATGTTTTTGGCAATTATGCATGATTTAAAATGTTATGATAAAATGGTCTTTCAGGCTAAGACCAGGTAACATTTTGATGCTTTGGTGTATGAATGGACAGTTGACAATGGTATGACTTTCATTAAATATAAAGTGAGCATACCTTCCATATATTATTAAGGTTAGAAGAAAAATACAAATCCTGTACAAAAAGCTGTTTTTGTATTGATCTATGTTGCAGGTGTAATGAAAACATAAAAATTCACTCCGTTACTTTTCCCAAATTACTGCTCATTGTTAAGACCTGTAATCATAGCAGTGTTTCTGAAAATGGTAAAGTAGTAATGTCACAAAAATTGTATTGCTTGATTAATTTACTTCAGATATTTTTGGGCAGATTATGGTTTCTACCTGAGTGAAAATCTGTAAGGCCCCTATCAAAATGCTGCAGGGAAGGAATAGAGCTCAGATGGATGAAACAAAAACTAATTAGGATGTCTGCCTTTTAATTTCAGGCTCCGGAGACATGGACGGTATTTCCAAGGTAAGGGTTATGGCTAATAAGTAAACTATTTTTAGCCTTGGATATGTTAACGACTCACAAAAACACCTTTTCTTTCCTAATCTCATCAGATTCTTAGGATGTGAAGTTTTAAGGTTCAGCGCCCCAAATGCTATATCTACCCAAAATGAGATTAAGATTTACCCAAGTCAACCCAATGAAATACAAATCAGGTGGAATATCATAATGAGAAATATTTATATTTTTGTTTAACTTGATTAATTTGGGTTTGGGATTCCATATTCCAGAGACCTTCTTCATTTTCCTTTCCTAACTGTCAAAACAACATATATGTGTAGTTGTGAAACTCATGTCTAATTTAATGCTAGGAGCAATATTTCAGTGGTGCGTACAAAGAAATTTCTGTAGTTTTAATTTTCTTCAGATTGACTGGAGAAAGCAACCATAATATAAATGTCCAGATATTTCAATTTATCATTTTTCTTTTGCGTCTTTATATATATAATAATTCCGAGTTTAAATTTCTGTTTTATTTATCCTTTAAATAGTCTGAGAATGTCATGCCCTAATAATTTCTGAAGTTCTTGTTCATCTATTTGGAAGTGGTTTGAGATCGCCTGAGTTCAATTCACTCGAGGCTGTTAACAGCTGCTATAGACAGGAGATCTGCATCCTCTATTTCTGAGCTGTTTCTAAACCAGACCCTGGAGTAAAACTTTTTAATGTTGGTTCAAAAATATTTCGTTTCCTGCGGGTGTGCTTTATAGGAACCGTCGACTACTGAACTGGGTGCAGTGCCCGAAAGCATAGTTCTGATGTCCTTCAAAGGATTCAAGAAGTCTAGATTCTATCTGAGTAATTAATGTAAAGTAATTTCATCCACAAAATATACAGTCAATTTACTTTACAGTATATTCTTGAAGCACTTTGAGACATTTCAAAGATGTGCTAAAGCGCTATATCAAATGTAAGTCTTAATATTAAAATACAGTAGATTATTGAAATCTTGATGATCTGATCTTTCTCTTGTTAGTATTTAATTGATACAAACAGACAAGTCCATTGTTACATAAATGCTGTCATCATTTAAGAAAATAACAGGCTTTGTATTTGATATAGTGACTCTCACATTGAGTGGATGTCTCAAGCACTTCACAGTATTTTTCTGTAAAGTGTAGTGACTGTATATTTTGTAGGTGAAGAAGCCAAATAGCATATTCCCATTGCAAAGGATGAGGCAGATGTTTGCATTTATATTACCTCTGTATAATACAATTATTATGCAGCTACCTAATAAAATGCCAGTAGGAGTGTTCAATTGTGTATATGTGTGTGACATAAACAGAAGTAAAACATGGAGATTTTGTTTTGGCGTCTTCCTTTGTATTCTAAATTGTAAAATCTTACCAATCCCAACTGTTTTTTTTATTGGTTAAAAGAAATTGGAATGTTTGATTGCCATGGGTTTATTGGCCATAGTTGGATGATTAAAGGCTGGACCTTTTGGGATTACTTTTTTGAAATGTGACAGTCACCATTTTAGCCCTGTAGAATATTATGTAAAAAGGCAACTGAGATTAGCATTTTTTTAAAAAAATTGTAGTGTGCCTATTTTTAATACATAAAGGTTGTGTTCCATAGTTATCTTAAGTAAGGCAGAAAGTTTTTGTAATTTTAATGTTTGGGCAGATCTGATAGACACTGTAGCAGATGATTTTTAAAACCTGTGAAATGATTTAGAAAGAAAATTTCTTGTAACACATCATCCAGTCCCCAGATTGTTTGGGACTTTGGAACTGCCAACCTTATTTCCAGCTGGAGGAAAGAGCAATAAGGTTATTATAATATTAAATAGTAACCAAGATTGATTTCTATCTTGTTTGAGACATACTGTTCACACGGCTGGATATATACTCGGGCAGTCCTGTGTGCCACATGTGCACTGCAGACAAGCTGAAAAAAATAAATGACTAAAGTGGCTATGTTAATGTTTAAATACACTACTGAAAATAAAGAATTCCACAGAGCGTTGTTCCCAGAGATGGTGTAATCCCTAAAGAAGAAAAAGGAAGCTTCTGTAAATAAATTGTACCCATCAAAACAATTAAAATAATGTAGATTTCAGTAGAATGTTTATCTGAATCCTGGCAGCCAGGCATTAAGATCTAAGATTGTGGAGGTGGTTCAGGTGGTTAGTTAAAATGTTGTGAATGTCCACTGTATTTAGAATTCTTCCAGCCCAAAGAGGAATGCATTAAAATGGGCGATTTTATGAACTGCTTGTTACAATGCAATTGTTTTCCCTTGTAGTATTGTTGCCATTGCCAAATGTTTGTTCTCTTGGAGATTGCCAGTCCATCATATTGCATAGCAAAAATATTTCACTGAAACAATTTCCTGCTCCTAAACCGTTCTATAAAAAAACGTATGAATATTTCAGAGATTCCTTCTTCCATATTCTTAATCTCCGGGTAGCCATGGGCAGAGCGTAATGAGTAAATTACATAATATGAGCGGAATACAGATTAAAATTGGAGAACTACAGTGAAAGATCATGTGACTCATTTTGTTAAAATGGTGACTAGAGGTACTTTTTGTAATTTCTAATAATCCTTACATTTGCATTTGCTGCTGTTGTTATTTTTAGCCCAGCAAATCAGAATGTCTCATGGTGGACAGCATTTGTAAACTAAGTGCCATTAAACTGTTTGCTAAAATAAAATCATTATTGCAGAAAATTATATTTAAATATTTATAATTGCCTTTTGTCATCTTTATTCCTTTATACAAAAATTGAATATCCAATCGAACAGTGTTGAGAATTTTATTCCACAATTAATTTGATCATGTTTAAACCATAGAATGTTAACTAAGCACAGTAAATTTCATTTCATTTCTGTGAAGGTAGTCTCACTGATGGAGAATTTTTCATTTCTCAAATTGAAAGTGATTTTTACCTTAGCTGCTCATTTGTTTTTCCCAGACCAAGATCTCTTAATCCAATTTATCATGCAAACACTGTTTGTTTAGTGGCTAGTGAACAATTGCCCGAGGGAAAGTGATAGAAGCTTGTGATGTTTGTAACTTGCTAGTTCAACCTTAAAAGATATGTATAGCTAAAAATAAGCTTTTTTGGGGTATTAACCCTTGCCTCAATTTGAAGGATTGATTATTTTGAATCTAGAGAAAGTAACCAGGACATTGAAGTTTAATGTTGTTAAGAGGGAGATTTGGTTTGGTTGATGAACTGTATTGTAACCTCCATATCAGCTTGTTGTGCTCAGCATTTCTCTTATGCCACCCAAGTCATTAGAATTCTACATAAAATTTGAGGCTTTTGTATTTGCAATATTTGTGAAAATTTGTGAAAATGCACAGCGCCAGATACCTTACCATTGCTTTTATCATTAAAGCAAATTAAGCAGTCATATACAATATGAAAAATATTAGTATAGATATAGAATGCCTTTAATAAGAAACAAGTCTACCAATGTGTGTTTGGTTGTTGCATTTTGAATTAAGCAAATATATTTTCCTGTTAAATTTCTGTTAAAGGTTTGGATGAAGAAATGGAGAGTAATTGAATGCCTAAAAAAAACAAGCATTTTAGAAAAAGAGCAAACCTTTTATTGCTAAATCTTGTGCATTAGAATGTGATCGTGTGCTACTGCATCCTTTGATTAGTGGAGGCGGCCTCTTCAAAGGTTGCAGTGATATGCAATTCTGAGGAATGTAGCAGCCGTTGTATTACTGTCGCCCTAATCGGATCAAGTCCATATTTCAAGTTAATATACTTTTTAGAAGAAATGTAAGTTTCAACAGATTTAGATGCGCAATTAAAATTCAAGGAAATATTTTGTATGTCACAGTAAAAGGTTATACTGTATACAAAGTCAGATGCAGTGGGCCACATTATTGTATTTGGTGTCTGGGCAGGAAAGAGTTAATTACTATAACTGATTCCTAATATGCAATGACAGTTAACTGGAGGAGAGAAAATATATGCATCCGATTTCCTGATGTTGCGGAGGAAAGGAAGATTATGGGGGAGGGTGTTGATCCTTTTTATTTTCGACTTCCTAATGTCAATATGTAATGTATTTGAATGCATAGCAGCCCAGTGAGAGATCTTCTGCTCACAAATCATTGAAATGTGAGCTCTAAATATATTACTGTTTTGGTCATGTGCTCATATTTGATTTGTAATGCTTGGTTCTTCTCTGGAAAACTTGTTGTTGGCCTAGAGTGTGAGATTCTGTAAAATTAAGATAAAGTTAACTGTTAAAATGATTCAATTGGTTTGAAGTGACCTATGGATTTATTATTTTAATAACGCTATGATGAAGAAGTAAACAGCAGCTTGAAGTTTACTGAAGCAAAAATACAGAAGAGCGATTCCACAAATCATTGAAAATAAAATAAATTGAGCTCCTACCATAAATTAAATTTGTGTCAATGTTGTATTTGCAATTGAGCAGCAAGTTAAAATCTACAGCTGAGTACAGTTGTACAGTACCGAGTACAGTTTTGATGGTTATGAAAACATAAGCACAAATCCGTTCATTGCAAGAGTGTGCAGTTAAATTTACAATAGAGTTGGTTTGTAAGCTAATGATCTAATGTGATTAAAGTTTACATTCAGAATAATTTACACTCATTTATATTCATTTGCTCATAGAATTCTCCCAGTAACATAAGTATGAGTAACCCGCCTGGTACTCCACGTGATGATGGAGAGATGGGTGGAAACTTCTTGAACCCCTTTCAGAGTGACAGCGTGAGTATTGTTGTGCATTTTTCTTTTAATAGCCTCTTTATTGTTTATCACCAGCTTTTTATAACTCCCAATAAAATAAGAAGTTAAACAGCGATAGTTCACTTTCAAGTGTTTCTTTTAAAACCCACTAAATCTAACTGAATTACTTTGTAAACTTGGACTATTTTCTCTGTTTAATTTGCAGTAACCTATGCAGTGACCCATGATCAGGAAATATAATTTTCCACTAAAGTTACCTCTACCTTTGCAAATGACCACCTCACAAGCCATTTTTACCTTCTTTTTCCAATTTAACTGGTCTATGATGAGATTTGTTTCTGAGCTCTGACTGTTTAATTTTTTGCTGAATATTTATGCTTGTATGTGCTTTCTCAACTAAACTGTTGCAATTTTTTTAAAATCTAATGCTTTTGTTAAATGCTTTTTTCTTATTGGCAGGGCTAATGAGTTGTAGTTTGCAGTAGGATTCTGTGCTGATTAATGTTCTGTTCCAAATTTTTTTTTAAAAATTAAGATTTTATCAATTCACCATTACTGGAAGCTGTGGTTGAATCAGAAAGCATTAACGCATTTAAGAGGAAACGTAATGGAGAAGGGAATAGAGGGTGATGGAAGAAGGAATTAGGAAGGGTGGAGACTCGTGTGCAGTCTAAAGATTGGTACAAACTAGTTGGGCCAAATGACGTGTTTCCATGCTGTATGGTATATGTAATTTCGTAGACCGTACTACCATATTCCCTAATTTGTCACTATAATTACAAGTGCCTGGAGACATCTTGGAATTTTGTCTCAAATGAGTAGGAATTGGCATATTTCATGCTTGCCAGTGCCTTTTCTGCATTCAAAACCTCAGTATTAACTGGTACTTGGGTCTGTTTAGTCCAGGTGACACAAAATGTCAGACCACTATGAGGCTGTAATTGTATAAGGCTGTGATGGTGTATTGATGAGTGTCTTATTACAGGGTATTCTTATTATGGAAGGAAATGTAGATTAGTTTAACTTAAAATAACTTCCCCCATGAATGTTATCCTCTTCAATCATGAAACCTGTTTCACTAAGCATTTTTGTAACATTGTTTGTGCAATGTGTATTTTAATTTTGTGAATAAAAAGCACATTTTTTTAGATATGCAATCAGTTTAAAATGTTCATTTGTAGGATTTGAGGGATTTCAGCTAAACAAAATGATGTACAATACATCCTAATGTTAAACCTTTGTTGTTTAACTGTATCTAAAAGGAATGGGGATAATAAATTGATTAAGGAGAGGAACCATTGTGAATATGTTTCTCTGAATGCGAATGCATTTCTGCAGAACTATGGGTGGTTTATGTTGTTGGTCAGTATCATGACTTGATATTGCTGAGACCCATATCACATATGAGCCTTCCTATAAAATAGATTACAATCTCATTAATTCAGACTGGATTTCAAATGGAGTCTGAAAGGTCAAAGTACAGTATGCCTCCTCACTGCACCTCCCAGTTCTCTGCACCAAGCAATTGTTGATGAATGCCTTCCCTGAAATTCATGGCAAATGTCTCTTGCGATTTTTAGTTGCACCTCAGTAACATGATAAATGTCTGCAAATGTGTCAAACATTCTGTTTGTAAATGTACCTAAGTGCTTTATTAATTATTAATAATTTGTTTCAACAGCATGATAATGCTCAACCAATCAAAGACAGTTCCCTCTGTTATATTGATTTCTAGTTTCCCCTCAATAACTTGAGAAGTCTGACAGATTTGTATTACATTCAGTAGGTAGACAGGAAATATTGACATCACCAAAGGCTACTATTATAACTGCTGCTCAGGGAATAGCATTATTTTCTTAGCTCCATGGTTATTTTTTCAATTTGACTTAATTTCTAGACAGAAAAAAATTCAAAAAGAAAATTCAAAACTGATCTACATCTTGGGTCGTCAGTTTATTGTCTTCATTCTGTCCTTCACCCACTGATACCTTACACGTACACTATCAGGGCTATGTACTATATTTTCAGTTGGCATTATATACAATAAGAGTTGGAATGAATTATTGACTGGTGAGAAAGGGAAGGAGTGGATTTCCTGGATTTGGACAGTCCCTTCCACGTCCCATTGAAATCCAACATATGAAAAGTATAATTTGAGAAATGGCATTTGTGGTTTAATTTATAAAGCTTACAAATCGATTCCAAAATGTACCATAGAAAATTTCCTGTTAGTCTTGCGGACAAATTGTAATGTTTCTATTGCACAACATGTAATAAGTAAAAGTGTTAGGCTGGCTCAGTTAGTAGAGCTCTTGCTTCTGATCTGGAAGCTTGTGGGTTCAAGCCCCTTGTCGGGACTGGAACCCGTAGTCCACGCTGCAGTTCTGGGGTGCGCTGTATTGTTGGAGGTGCTATTCTTTAGATGAGAAGTTAAAAACGAAATCCTCCAATTCAGATGGATGCTAAAGATCCCAAGGAACAATTTGAAAAGAGAAAGAAGTTTCTCCTGGTGTCCTGGTCAACAATGACCCTCATAAATTGATCATGCATTCCATGGCTCTTTGAGACATTGCTGTACCTATTTGGCTACTGTATTCGCCCACAAAGTATTTAGTCACTCCACTTTACAATATATATCCAGTGAAGCGCTTTGGGATGTTATCCTGACGTAAAAGGTGCTATACCAAATGCAAGGATTATTATTATTACTATTATATTAATAATCCTTATATTTGATTTAGTACTATCCACATTGGGAAGATGTATCAGAGGTTCAGCGTATATAACTGTAAAGTGTAGTGACTATTTGTAGATAAACAAACTTATATAGTTAGATCTTCTGCTGTAACTATTCTCTGTAGTTATCCACATACAGTAATTTGTACACAATAATGCAATTCCATTATTAATCGGAAGATTTCAGTTTTTATAACTTTGTGTTTTCAATAATCAAACGGTGCCCTCTGCTGTCTTTGCATTCTCATCACTGTTTTGGTAGAGTTTTCATAGCTAAAAAATTATTTCCAGAGTTAAACATGATTTGAATAAGCATTAAATAGACCAAGTACATGAAGTATATTTTAAAAGGTGACTTGAGGTGTTTTTATATACATTGACAGAAAATATGATTTGGAAATTTGGCTATCTTAGAATATTATAATATTAATAATACAACTTGCACTTATATAGTGCCCTTCATGCAGGTTAGCGTCTCAGAGCGCTTAACAGCGGCGGAGCCTGATTCCTAATAATCCTTACGTTTGATATAGCGCCTTTCATGTCAACAGGACATCCCAAAGCACTTCATAGGATACACTGTAAAGTGGAGTGTCTTTGTTTTGTGGATGAATATCTTAATGAATTTAGTGATTTAAAGCTGACAAGATAAGTATAGTTGAGAAAATAAATGAGAAGAATTGATGTGATGTTGCTGATGCGCATCTAAAGACAGCACAGGCTGAAGTTGTAGCCAACATAAATTTATAAACAATAGATCATGCTTCACAAATCCATTGAAATTATTACAGGATGTAAGTGAACTACTGGATCAGTGGTAGGTTTGCTTGGATTTTCAAAAGACATTTAATAAAGTTCCACATATGAGGCTTTTAAAAAGAAGGTAAAAGCTCAGAATAAATGGAAAATTAACTGGTTGCGTTGAAAATTAGTTTAGCATGTGGAAGCAGAAGAAGGTATTAAATGATAGAAGCTCTGTCTGAAGGGGCAGGTTTTAGTGGAGTTCCACAAGGGGTCTGTTCTGAGACCCTGTTGCATGCATTATTCATACATGACTTCAAGTAGAACACAACTTGTAATGCAATATTTGCTGATGGTACCAAGCTATATAGTCAGATGAATTAGGATAAATGATACTCAAGATGATCTGAACCAATTAAACAGATGGGCCAAGGAGTGGCAGATGTATTTTGATAAAGATACAGTTGACTTCACTTATACAAGTGCCATGGGATTTTCACGTCCACCTGAATCGGCAGAACACCAGAACAGACTCAGTTTTCGTATCCAAATGATAACACCTCTAACAATGTAGTGTTTGCTCGTACTAAACACAGTGATGTTTGAGAATGTAGTTTCACCCAGCAAACTGAATTTTTTAAAAATATATCAACAAAAATAACAACTTCACTTGCATCCTTCATGTAAAAATATTTAAAAGAACTTCACAGAGATGGAGGGTTATGGGTGACTAAAGGTGCAGTCAGAAGTAAGCTTTTAGAACAGTTTTGAAAATGGAGAGAAAAGGTGCGAGGCAGCAGGATTCAGGGAGAGTTCCAGAGAACAGGGGTGAAGTGGCTGATATGGGCAAGGGAAGTGCAGGAAACCTGAGTTAGCAAAGTAGAAGGAAGCAGTGGAGGAATAGGATCACAGGATACCACAGAGGTAAGATAGTACAAGGATGTGGAGGTGCTTGAAAATTAAAACAAGGGCCCTACAGTCAACTTTGCTGGGGAATAGGGAGCCAGTAAAATCAGTTAGGGCTCAGGCATTTTTTGGGGGGAAAGCATATGGGCTGCAGAGTTCTGGATGATCTGGAGCTTGTGGAGGCTTGAGCTGAGAAGGCCAGCGAGAAGGACATTGAAGAAATCAAGTCTGACAGTGATAAAAGCATGGATGATAGTTTCAGCTACAATGGGGGTGCAGCAGTCTTCATAGTGGATGTTGTAGTGGAGATGGACCTCATCAAGGACTAAATATTATAATTGCCTAAAAATCCATGCAGTACTGCTAAATCCAAGAAGTGTCTCCTAGTATCTTAGCCAAGAGTCCTCCAGTTTAAATTGGTAAATTACTTGGTCATTCACTGTTTGTAGGACATTGCTGTGCGCAAATTGGCTGCTGCGTTCGCCTGAAAATATACATTCATTACACCTCTTAGAGTGAATCCTGTGAAGCGCTTTGAGACATTTCGATGACAAGACCCTAAACCAAATGCAAAGGTTATTATTATAAATGGTGGCAGCAATGTAATAAAACTAATATGGATTTCAAGTGAAGGCACTGAATTGAATTATTACCTTTTCTTTAGTATAAGTGAATTGAGTGTACAATAATGGTTCCAGTCTTTAAGCCCTGTGAATACTCAAAGTATTTGTGGAGTCCTGTAGCTCAGTGGTTAGAGCACTCGCTTTGCAAGTCAGAGACCTGAGTTCAATTCCAGGCAGGGCGAAACCTTGGGCAAGTTTCCTTACTCCACACAGAGCCTAATAATAATCCCTCCAAAACCAAAAACAATAATAAATTGGTCATTTTCAATCTACGACTGTTTGTGGGACATTGCTGTGCGCAATTGGCTGCCGCGTTCGCCCACAAATATACAGTCAATTCACTTTACAGTGTTCTGTGAAGCGCTTTGGGACGTCCTCCCGACGTGAAAAGCGCTATATCAAATGCAAGGATTATTATTATTATTAAAGTCATTTCTGTACCAAGAGGTTTGATAGTTTACTCTTATGGTCCTCAATTGTGGTCAATATTTTCATAATATTCTAATGTTACCTTGGGTATTTACTCAAATATTTTTCCACTTCCCTGGCTGGTTATCTAGGAACAACATGTTCTCCTTCATCCAGAAGGCATGGTCAAGGAATCTGGACTTCAGATATCTCTATGAGTGTCCTGGAGTAGATGACATATATCATTAGAATATTTGTGGAACCAGAAGAAGAAATAGGCGAGGTGCTGGTTTAATATGTTTAGCAGCCACACAAATGGATGGTTGTCACTGAGGATAATGAATATTATCCTGATATTCAAAGAAGGAGTGAGAGATGACCTCAGGGATGATGACCAACTTGGGCAACATTCATTGTGGGGAAAACTTGAGAGCACTCTTATTATTGCTCATTTCAAGAGCACAGGAGCTATAGACAATAGTAGTCTCGTATTGGAAGCAACGTCAACTCGTGAGTGAAAGCTATCCAGTGGGTTTGATAGGAAAAGCAAGATTTATGGAATTAAGGCTAAATTAGTTAACTGGATTGACAATAGAAAATGAAAGTGATAAATGGAAAAGGAGGTGTGGGGGGTGGGGGTAGAGGAGTTGTGAAGAACTCTGTTCTGGATCAAATGTTTCACTAGTCGTAAACAATATTGAGGATCATGGTTTAATTTAAATAGTCAAATAAGACTATTAGTTTACTCATAGTAATTCTAATGTTACGTTGTGTATTTACTCAAATGTTTTCCCGCTTCCCTGGTTATCTAGCAATTGTATGGACTTTGGAATGGTATTAGGGAGATTGATAGTGTTAAAAGGAATCTGGACAACACAAAAAGAAATCCGTTAAGGAATTACAAATGGCTTTTAAAGTGTTCATTGGTTACTGGAACATGACAGACAAAAGATGCTTATAGAATGAAGGAGTTTCCACTGGCAAGGCTGGAAAAGAAAGGGGGCAGGTGAGGTATTGAAAATTAGAAAGATAAGACGAGACAAAAGGGATCTGACATTACACTACACAGCATCACTACTTCTCCCCGATGATGTAGCGGGTTGTAATTGTAATCATAACTCAAAAAATTGGATTAATAACCCAAAGTTTTGTTTGGTTAGCCGAGGGTTTGGAAATTTCAGTTTTAACGTCTTGGAGGTTTACTCATAGTCTCCTTCCTACCTCTGTGAACTGCTAACCCCATATCAACCTGTCCGTCCCTCCGCTTAGTCGGCTTCGGCCTACTCCATTGTGGAGTCATGTAGCTCAATGGTTAGAGCGCTCACCTTGCAAGCGAGAGACCTAGGTTCAATTCCCAGCAGGGCGAAATGTTGAGCAGGTTTACTTACTCCACACGCCTCTGTTTATATTATGGAACAAATGGCTTTTAAAATGTTCATTGTATAGTGGAACATGACAGACAAAAGATGCTTATAGAATGAAGGCTTTTAAAGTGTTCATTGTACAGTGGAACATGGCTCTGCATTTCGCCAACAAAATATACGGTCAATTCACTTTACAATATATTCTGTGAAGCGCTTTGCAACGTCTTGAAGACGTGATAAGGCATTATATCAAATGCAAGAAATTATTATTATATCCTCCGCCCGGCCTGCTCCATTATTGGCTGTCAGGCCTTCCACTTCTCTGCTCCCCCTTGCCTTCTATGTTTCAAGACCCTTCTCTTTGACCACACCCTCCTACCCTACTCTCCCTGCGCTCCACCCTCCTCTCGATCCAAACCCCGTGCTCGGGTCCAAATCCCTGACTGTCCAGAGCCTTAGGACGTCCCCCGATGTGAAAGGCGCTATACGAATGTAAATTGTTGTTGGTTGCTTATAATAATAATAATCCTTGCATTTGATATAGCGCTTTATTACATCTTCTAGACGTCTCAAAGCGCTTCACACAATATACTGTAAAGTGATTTGACTACATTTTGTGGGACAAACACGGCAGCCATTTGCGCACAGCCATGTCCCACAAACAGTCATGGAATGTGTTACTAAATTATTATTAATTTTGAAGCCATTATTACACCCAGAAAAGCGATCCGCCAATCGACTAACAACAGGATTCCTCCTTAATGCTAGGTAAACAGAGGAGTGTGGAGTAAGAAAACTTGCCCAATGTTTTTGCCCTGACTGGGAATCAAACCTAGAAATTGACTGGGAATCCTCGCCTGACTCCACTGGCTTCCCATTACACAGAGGATACAGTTCAAGATCCTGGTCCTCACCTTCAAAGCCCTCCATGGCTTTGCTCGCTCTGCATCTGCGATCTCCTAACCCAGTACTATCCTGCCTGCTCCCTTCGCTCAGCAGGCTCCGGGCTGCTTCCCATCCCCCACTTTGTCCACCGCACCATTTGGCGGGCGGGCCTTCTGCCACTCTGCCCCCATCCTCTGGAACTCCATCCCGCACTCCCTCCACCTCACCCCCTCCCTTGCTTCCTTCAAGATCCATCTCAAGACCCTCCTCTTCGATTGTGCTTTCGATCACCCTGCTTTCCTGCTCCCTGCTCCCCACCCACTCCGACCCCAACCCCCAGCTCGGGTCCGAAACACTGACTGTCCAGTGCCTTGAGTCGTCCTTCCGACGTGAAAGGCGCTATACAAATATAATTTTGTTGTTGTACTCGCTTGCGAAATGAGTGCTCTAACCACTAAGGTGCAGGAACCCACATGTAGCTTAGTGGTTAGAGCACTATCTAACCAATATTATTTAACTACTGCTTATCAACACTCTTGATGGTGAAATTCCTTTTCCTGATTCTTAACTTTGAAAATCTGTTATCATAAAAATGAAATAACACACCAGTAAGGTAGAACTGTCACCTTGTCAGTAATTAAATAATTCCAAAAGGTCTAATATACTGAAGCCTGGAGATTATCCTTGATTAAACATTTGAATGAATAGAATGAACTTAACATCTTATTGATTAAAAACATATTCTTCATGCACTCGTGAGCTTCTAAAACCATCTTATTACTCAGAGCTTGGACCTTGTATATGCTTCTATCAACTTTGCACATAGCTATAAGGTTTTACCATTTTAGCAGGTATTGGCTGTTTGACATCAGTACAACCAACCCCCCATCTCTTAAAATAAGTTATTTGTATTGAGGAGCACAGACTGCACCCATTTATCACTACAGTGGCCATTATTGTAATAGCACTTTGTTGAAGTCATTCGAATATTTGTGTTACGGCAGAAATTAAACGAAACACCAAATGTGGGTGTCAACTAATGATCCTTTGTTCAATACCATTTTATAAAATGATTTAAAATTGTAGAATATTTTGGTTAACCAAATCACAAAGTGGCTTCTCTTTTTTGCTGGTGATTACTTTCATGATCTATGAACTGTCAGGATTCTTGAATGATCTTCACATTCTGATTTGTTTTATTCTCCACAGTATTCTCCAAGCATGACGATGAGTGTGTGATCTTGTATCCATCTTCTTGATCAAGACCAGAATGGGTTGCCCTCTTAAACAATGAAATAAGTGCATCCAAGAGAAGAATGAAATATTTTACAAAGGTCTACAGAAAACAGATGTTTCGATTCTAGGAAAGACCTGTTGTTGTTCTGAAATGACAGCAGTGTCTCATTGTGTACTGAAAGCGGGTCCAAAACATTCTTTTAAGTTTACAAAACCTCAGAGACTGAACAGTTCAACCATTTAAATGTAGGAGATGCCTGAATTAGGCAACACACAGTAACTTACATGACCTCCCACAGTATAACAAGACATGGTATGCTTAATTCAGCTGTTTGAAAGAATACAATCACAAACGCAGCTTAACTTGATACTGTTTTCTTTTGTTTTTCCCTTCTAAATTAATTTTGTAATCTACTTATCAGAATACGCTCATTGTAGTTTTGTAATGCATAAACAAGCACTGATGATTCCTCTCTTATGCTTTATAAGACATTGTTGATATAAAAAAGTCCTAGTTAGCAGAATAATATAGACGATTTCTCAAATTGGAATTAGCCAAATACAAGATAAATGTGGAAGGGAAAAATGAAACAAAATAAATATCTTAAAAGTTAGTGTTGTGTTCAGTAAGTGTCATTCTTTGAATTAGAACTACGTTAATTGTCCTGTGAAATAGGAGTGAGCCTGTCTTTTTAATTGTAGAGTGCAGTGGTGGGTTTAGGTCCTTAACTACAGTCCCAGCATATCACTGTTTGAACACTAGACTGAATGTGCTTATGGTTACTGACAAAAACTAGTAAGTGCTATAGTTGTAGCAGCTCGGTAATTGCAGACATCTGCTTTTAATCCCACCCCCTCAATAGCAGTAAAATATGCTGAGATGTAGTGGTCTGTCAATGCAATCAGGACCATTTGATGGTAAATTGTGTGACCTCAGTCCACCACTATTAGACAATGGCCATTCTTCCTAATTTAATGTTGCCCCATAAAGATCTGCATTTTAGCCATTACCTCTTTTTAAAAAAAATTGAAAATGAAACTATCTTTTGTAAATTTTCATGTATTCCTTATTCTTCTTCCTTCTGTGCAAAATGATATATTGTAAATGTACATTATGTGTAGATTGTAACAAACTGAAGTTTTTTGTTTGTTTTTGTTTTGTATGTGTGTGAGTGAGGGTTCTCAAAGTTACTGCAGTTAGGGCCTTTTTCTATGGGAAAATGTTCTGGTCTGAGAATGGAATTGGTGTAAAAGTAAATTTTGTACAAATTGCAGGCCAACTTTTTCTGTTCTCGGACCACATAAAAGGAAGATAATATGTTTCAAGGGGATTTACTGAGATTTTCCCAAAAGGAATTGTGATTATAAAATACATTTTATCATGCATGTTAAAGAATTATACTAATGCTGGTAACAGTTAGAGGGTAACTCCAGACTCTAATTATGCAGTTGATACTTTGGTGTTGCTAGTAAATTTTATATTGTAGACCATGAATTCAAGTATAGAACCTATTTTTTTTAATTGCCCGGGGACTCAGGCATGTGAACTAGTGATATTGACTGCAGAACACCAGGCAGAAAATGGCAATTGGTATAACTGTCAAAAGTATTAGTAATCTAGATATTGCTTATAATTGTGTCAATAGATCCCTAGTAACAAGTATTGAATTGTGAGCAATTGTACACTTGGATGTGTTCTTTTCCCAATCAGTGAACACTAAGCGGAATAACAAAGAAGAAGATTTGTAAATGTAATCCATTCCCTGTGTTTTCTCATTTGGAAAGGCCCTAACAAACCGAAGCGGAGTTTCTCTAAAACAAACCAATCATTTTATTTTTTTATCTTTTTGCTCGCATGAGGAAATGATACATATAAGCAAAATAAAAAATAAGCACCACCACACCCTAAAACAAAGGGTAACATGGTCAGTCAGACCTTTTTATCTTGTATTATCTTTTGAAAATGGTTTATATATTAACCAGAAATGTAATACCAATACCAAGTTAAACACGTAGTTATCGTACCTGATTTTGAGGTATTCAGTCTGAATACAATGCTAATTGCTGAGGTGGTTATAGTTCGCTTCCATTAGTAGCAATTTGCTGAAATATGACGACTTTTATTTTGTGAATTTTGTGATGTCGTGCCATATTTATTGGCATATTTAATGTTGTGATTCAGAGTATTGTGATTGGGTTCTGGGAAGAACTGGCTTGTTCTCAAGAAATATTTTGAGTGTGCTAGCAATTGTTGTACGAGACGTGGTTTGTACAAAATCAGCCACGACTTTCAAACTGGGAAGCTTTTTCACTGAACCAGGTCAAAATACTATTATCTCTTTAAGCTTCATTGGAACCCTGAGTGCATCAGGGCTCTTTTATATTTTATCTGTTTTTAGAGTATAGATGAGTTGTTCTTCAGAACTGGGATGAACAGTTTTATTCATCCAAGTTGTTTGTCTCGTCTTATAACATGCAACCACTTAAGTGAAAGAGATATCACAACATTAGCTCATTGAGTACTTGGATTGCATATTAGCAGCAGATAACTTGTTCCGTTTTTCAAAAACCACTGCCCAGCACCACCAGAACCTGATAGAAATTGTGCATTCTTGCTATGTGTCTGCTTATTGTTTTCTTTTTTATAAACTATTTATAGCTTATTAAAATTCACTTGGTTTTCTTGCTGAGAAGTTCATCCTTAAAACATTGTGCTTTGTTCGACGAAATGTTTTTTTAAAACAATAGGGAGATTTTTTTTGAGGGGGGAGGGAATGGGACACTATAAGGAAATTGTTTTGTGGGGGAAGTTTACCAAGAAAATGTATTAACTATTAAGTACATGTTGGACTGCCCTTCTTGCTTATATAAGCACTTTGACAATTACAATGTAACATTGTTCGTTATTCTACATTGAACCTAGATTCCAATATGTCACTGCAGCATATTTGATCAATACATTAATTCCAATGTTCCAACTTACCATTATTCCATACTGGAACTGCAGTATGTCAACCAAGCAATTGAACTATTTTAGTGACCAAGGTTCTGGTGATCCAGCGAAATTCTTTGTACGTAGAGAAGTTTGATTGATTGGAAGTAATCTGATGTCTTTCTTTTCAGAAACATGTATCATAAATTGCATTATAAATGTGACCAGGATCTTTGCTGGTTGTATACTAAAAATGTTCAATAATGCAGTGAAAAATCATTACATCATTGAATGCCTAAATTACAAAAAAGAATCCTCCAGGTTAACTGGATTAGTTGAAAAATCTATGAAACCTACATAAAATGAAAACCTCCAAATAATAACCATGTGTATGTTAGTTAGGCACATTTTCTGATAAACTTTCCCTGGTATTTATTTTTGCCATGAGTTCTATAATATTGCCTTTACTTTGTGCCTCACCTTGAGATATAGTCATTTGAGAGGAACTCTTCCTTCAAACAGGAAACTCATGTAAGCAGTACTCTAGGGATCCAATAAGCCACACACTTTTGGAATCAAGAAAATCATTGAAAATCCGGTGATCTTTGATCTATTATCTTTACCACTATTTTTCCAACATTTGCACAAGAGATACGAAAGTAAATACAAATTTACTTCTGGAACGGATAGTTAGCTGCAATAACAGAGTGGTAATTGTTCCAAAAGTCATTCTGATGTGTTATGTAAAATAATGTAGTTTGTGTAAGAAACTGTCTTGACTATGGTTTATACTGTAAAATACTGTTGTAAAGCGCAAATTGACTCCATGTAGCAAGTGTCTTTCTGTAGTTATTGTTAGTATGTCACTAAATTAGCCTTTTTTTTGTATTTGATTTATGCCTTGTCAAGCATGCTTAACCATCTCTGGAATCTCTGATGTGGATGTATTAAAGATTCAGCCAACAGAACAGAAACTACCTGGAAACACTAAATTAATTCCTAATTGAGATATTTCACCCGATTACAGTTTTAAAATTTACAAAGTTGCAAAATACATAAACTCAATAAAATTTAAAATATATGCCCACAAAATCTAGTCTATGTGTTGCACCCTTGTTTGTATACACTTGAAATAAATTACCCTTCTGTAAAAGCTGCACTGATGTATAAGTTGTTACCTATAATGTTAGAGGACAGAATGGGCATCAAATAACTACTTATAAATCTGTTTTTGTTGTATCCCATTTACTGGTCTATGTTTACCTATGTATCAAAATATATTTCTATTTTTTTGCAATAACCTAACCTTTTCATGAAGTTTCACCAGAGAAATTTAATTCTCAACTTATTTTGAATAATCCATATTTTTTAAACTATTGATATGAACTTCTTGAAAGAGAAATACATGAAATATACTAAGCCAAATTTATACCTAAGTTTTTGCAGCAATTCACTCTGAAATTTGCTGGGTGAGGGTACAAATAATTGGGTTTAAGTCCAGCTACTAAGAATACCTTGAGGTGGTTTCACCAAGCGATTGGTTTATAGTGCTGCATTATAAATGTAGTCAGTACGAATAAATTTGGCTTCTGCTCATAAATAGTCCTTTAAAAGTTCATATGGTGTCTTGCTGCATGTAATTATAATTCTGGAAAGGCTGTAACTGGGCTTTTATAACAATGACAATGTGATAGCAAGCAAAAAAAACTTCAATCCAGGTAGCCAGGTAAACTTTACTCTGTTGGTAAAAAGGAAGATTACAATATTGGAATCAGGTTTGTATTCTGTGTCTTCTGGTTATGGGTGATGAGCAAAATAACTTGATGAATGGCATCATTCCTGTTAAGAATGGGGCCTCAGTGAAACTCCAGGTAGCAATGCATGGCTCTTGGTCATTGAACTAGAAATTGTCACATGTCTATTTAAAGGTGACATTGCTAAATCCATATTCTACTCGTGGGAAAGGATGTGCTTCGTGCACTTTGTTCTTCAATCAATTTGGTATGATATGCAGTGGCCAACCTTCCAATTTCATTTTCTTTATGATCTTAAAGTAAGAATCAGATATTTCACTTTCAGTGACTTTAAAAATACATTCTGAGTAATTGTGTTAAAAATCCCAACCTTTTATAACTATATATTATATATAGTTTGTGAGTATACAAAAGTAACAAGTCAGTAACCATTTAAACCAGAAACATATATATAACCTTAGGTTTTAGGGCAAACTTAATTTATGCAGATGGCTTATGGAAGTTGCTGTATAAACTTTGAAGCATACCTTGATGGCTGCCCAGCACTGCACATCATTGCATGGACTCAGTGTGTAAAATGAAATTCCTTATCCCAATGTTTTACTTTTTGTATTTGTTCCTGCAGGCACAACAGTATTGTATTTAATAGTTTTACCTTCACTTTTGCTTTGTGTTCCTGAGTACTATTTAGAGATGTGTCCTGGTTTATTGTTCAGAACATTATGTATTACACCATTTGTATGTTCTTTAAATTGTAAAGTTTCTTAGATTGAAAAAAACCTGCTCATTAAACTGTTACAACAAATGTACTCACTAGACTGTATTCCTGGTATCAAAATTTACATAGGAAACTAATAACGGAGATGTAAGGAAGTTTAAACATATCGGGTTAATCATGAGTCTCGAGTTACTTGCTTCGTCTCTTGAAGTCTCTATGCACAATCTCATTATATTTTAAATATTCATCAAAGGATTCGTCATACCATCTGTTGCTAATGAGTTCCTTTTTTTTCCTTTAGAAAACAGGTTGGTAAGTTAGATCGGTGTCTGACTATGTCTAAAATATCAGCAAAAATGTTTATTTAATGTTACAGCATCTTTCCTCCTTTACTTAGGTACCTCAGATCTAATCTAAGCAGAGCTTCTGTTGGATCAGAACCCTGGATCTGTCTGGATAATAATAATAATAATCCTTGCATTTGATGTAGTGCCTTATCACACTGTTGAGACATCTCAAGCTGCTTTACAGAATATACTGAAAAGTAAATTGTATATTTTCTGGGTGGAACACGGCAGCCAATTGTGCACAGCAGTGTCTCACAAATAGTCGTGGACTGAGTGACCAATTTTGCTTTTTTGGGAGGAGGAAGTTATTACTCCTGGAAAGCAATCAGCCAATTGATCATGTGAAGTCAGGAAACTTGCCTAACATTTCACCCTGTCAAGGTCCTCCCGCTTGCAAGGCAATACACCGATACACTACAGGATAGGAAAGGGCTGAGCCGCTGGGCTTCCAAACACAATTGGAGGAATCTCCAGCCAGTAACTAGTTTACAGCCTGGCTCCATGTGGTGCAGGATGATTGTTCTATTCTTAATGGAGAATTGTGAGAAAGGAGTTCATATTGCCTTAATAGTGACTCTGATTCAACATGATCACAAGAGAAGTTCAAATGGAGAAGTCCCCTTGGGCCATTTGACCTAATTTTTCCAAAATATCCATCCTCTCATCACTGAATCAAACTTTTTTTAAGATGACTCCAGTTATCTGCTCTTAACCACATTCAAAGTTAAGACAGAATTCAATAATTTGCCAAATTCTGGACACTGAAATGCTTTCTTCTGGTGTCCTGACCAACAATCCCCCAAATATAAGTTGGTCATCACTTCATGACTGGGATTCTGGGTGGAAATTGGCTGGCGCATTTGCCTACAAATAAATGGACACTATACATCACAGTAAATGGGTGAAATCCTGTGAAATGCTTCGGCTGCCTCAATGAACTAGAACGCCATTCTAGCAAACGCAAGGTTTATTATAAATTTAAATCCAGGTGGAATTTTACCCCACTGATCTGCTTGACCTTCCAGCATGTGCTAAGAAACAATCATCTGAACAGGAATTCTAGAAATGATTTAAAGTGCCAGTTTGTATTCATGTTTTGCAAAAGTTGTTGGAATATTTCAGTCCTTTTATATCTTGATCATATTGTAGTTGGTTTATTTTATGCATTATCAAAATGAACTGTAGAATTGTTTCTATTCATTCATTTACGGATGTGAATATGTGCTACACCAAAATGGTTCTTCCTTAGAAAGCCTGGCTGGACTAAATTTAAGTGCTTTGAAGAGCTCAGAACCTGATGTCTGGAATATAGAATTACACAGCAAAGAAGGAAGCCATTCAGCCCATCGTGTCTGTGCCAGTTCTTTGAAAAGTGCTATTCAAATCAATTCCGTTCCCCTACTCTCTCCCCATAGTCGTGCAAATTTGTCCTCCCCAAATAATTATCTAATAGCCTATTTTAGATAATGTTTAACATGTTACAGAAATTATTTGTTTTCAGTGATTACTCAGGCATTACATTACTTTTCATAATGTGATTGCCCAGTTGGGCAAGTTAGTTTTTGCAGATGCTGTTTTAAAAACTTGCCAAAAGCAGAAAGGGTCAATGTATTTAAGAGGAAACTTGAATCACACAGGATAGTATGTGGAGTATAAACAACAACATAGACTATTTGCGCCAAATGGGCTATTTTCTTACAGTAATGCTATATAATCATTACACTACATGTAATTATTGTAATCCATAATACAACAAAAAAAGCAATTTGTGGACCATACCATCATAATGAAACAAAAATAATCTATTTTTAAATTTAGGATACAAATCACTAACTTTTTAATGCAGGCTATATTAATGTAGAAAGGGAGTACTGTTCACCTACCCCACAAAAAACAACTGTTCCTACTATAGACTGTCAATGTCCAAGGGATCTGTTATCACTGGCGTAGACCAGGTTTCAGCCGCGTGAGGGGTGAGGTAGTGCCTTAGTCTGGCGGTGTTCCGGAGGTGGTGGAAGGCGGTGCCAGTTGTGGTAAATTGACTGACCTTACAGGCTCATTTATTAATGGTCCACTATATTTTAAGAAGAAATTGAGCTGATTCCTGGAATCAAAAAGATTGAGAAATCCTGCCCTACAATATCTATTTCCCAAAGCAGTTCAGCCCTGAGAAGACATCAACCCTCTGAAGCAAATTAAGTAGAACCGTTAAATAAGGTTTTGTTATAACTCAGGTTCACTTATAGAATGGACTGTGACATCCACTTACCTCAAAAATTTCAAGATGTAAATTCCGACTCCACTGGGGCTTCAAATCGCCAGCCAGGTATATGGGAAACCAGTTATCAGTGAAGCCAAAATGCCCATATCACCAGATGACACCATTTCTTCCAAACTGCACATATGCAATGCACAGGAAGCTTTGCCTATAAAATACACAGTCAATCCACTTTGTAATATATTCTGTGAAGCACTTTGAGACACTTCAACGACTTGATAAGGTGCTATATCAAATGCAAGGATTATTATTATTAGTGGCGATCTGATGATCCAGAAGTCTGTCATTTTAGCTTCCTGCATGCAGGCTGTCTTTCTGCATGTATGTACAGTGAATGTGGAAGCACCCACCAGTGATCACACCAAATTATAGTGCTGGTTAAGATTTTATGGACCGACCATGTTATAATGGGTTCCCTATTTTAGAAAGTTAACAAAAACTATATTACATCATGCATTTTTAACTATTCAATTATGAAAACTCTTGTCCTTTGAGATATCTACTGAACTATGTTAGTCATTAGTTGACCTGGTTATAACACTCCCTTTGGAACTCACAGAACTGTTTTATATGGATTATTTGTTAATGAGGAGCAGCAAACCATGCATATTAGAGTGTGTGGTGCATCAGAGTATTTACAGTGTGCTAGCAATGGAACAAATAAAGTAACTGATAGCAATAATTGTTTCTCATTTCCATCCTCTACTTACTGCAGGAGTACGTTCAAGTTGTCAGTGAAGAGAATCATAACAATAAGATATTGTGACATCCAAATGACAACCCTGTGACAATTTCATCATTGTGCTGGCACCTCTCTGAGTTGATGTTCTTTATTCCTGTTGTCAGACAGTGTACTCTCTTTCTGTTGATCTTATAGTTAAAGAATACTATTATCTGGCCTATTTTCAAGCTAAAGTTGGTGACATTCATCAGATTTGGCAGGATTTGAAAGCAGTCATAAACCTCCATGATGGGTTACTACCCTTCCAACTCTTAAGATAAATATAACTGGAGATTACCCAGAATATCAGTTTTCCCTGCTGGGGCTGGCTCCAGTAGTGGGAGGATATCATCCACCATCGTAACTAACATTGCAGCTGGCAGCTAGGGACCTATTAGTACTGGTCACCCAACACACGACTGACAAAGTTGCACCTGGGAAATTCATCAAAGTCAGGGACTTTGCCCCTGTTATATCTATAATGTTGGCACTGGGTAACCAAGGCTGCTCATCCATCCATCAAGCTGATGTAATTGAAGGTAACCCAGTTAGCTGTGATTAAAAGTAGCTAAACAAGGGATAATAAAAGCCGACTATTACAAGATTATTTGTAAAGATTTTAAGGAACTTTATTTGAAGGAATATCTAGCCACAATTTAAATATGTCCACTGTGACTTATATGAACTTGACTGGCACTCTTTTGGGTAGCACAAGGTTTCAATGGAAAGAGGATGTAACAATGTAATCCCCAGTATCTAACACATTATAATGTAGACTTTCGCTAAAACTAATCTCAATATAAATAATAGGAGTATTATTCCATAGGCACAAGCCTTAATCAATGAAACCAAACATTTATTTAACACAAACAGAATAAATAATATACATCTAGAAATAAATAACACAAGAGCACTTGGAATTGGGATAATCTTACAGCCCAAATCTTGCAGCTGAAACTAAGTTTTGAAGCAATGTTATAAATGGGCTTGTTGGGACCCAGACTGTTAGCCTGTGCTGAATACTCTGGAATTAGCTAAGCAGAATGCACCCCTCCAGGCAAAGTGTATTCCATTCGAAACACAGTAATTTCCACATATGGGCACATGCATATGTGGAACTCTAGTTTGGATACTCTTAAGCATGGTGATAGGTTTCCAGCTGACCAAAAGAAAAGACTGCCAACTAATTATTGGTTCACTGAGGTAAAGGTAGAACGTCATGGAATATATCCTCAAAGTTTCTCTTGAATCCTGTTCTGGATAACCAGAGCTTTAATTAGGTATTGTCTCTCGATCAAGTCTTCGATCCAATCCTTGAAGTATGATCAATGAAACAGTCACAGGCTGAGTATACTGTGATTAAAATCCAAGCTTTTAATGCTTTATTAGCGCTGATGTGTTCTTACTCAAAACTCTGACAGTGATTATAAATAAAGTTCTGTCTGGGCAGTAACTAATAGATTCTACAGGCTCCGTTTGATGTTTTCCATCCTAACCCATTCCTCCCACAGTGGCTATATGGAATTGGATTTCCAGCAAAAAGTATCAGCTTGACTTGACACTTTGGCATCTGCATCAGTAGGTTATTGGCTGGGCCAATAGAAAAGTAAGGAAATATTTGCACAAAATTGCAGAGCACTTTGCAAATTTTGCAGGAAATTGGGGAGGGCTGATTGGTGCTATTGGGAGACACATTTTGCTGCTAATCTACATTTTTTCTTTTCTCATTTTTAAAAACTAAACATGAAGGAGTAACACATCATAGATTATTGGAAAAACAGAACACCTTTCAAATGGGGTAAAAGTGCAACACAGTTTACAGCAAAATTAAAATTTTCTACATTTTCACAGAAACACAAAAAAAGTCTCAGCCAAAAGTTGAGTGTTGGTTAAATTTTAACATGTGAAGAATTTTTATATTTTCCTCTGCTAGGCTTTGTCTATTATCTTTGAGGAGGTCTGAATAAACAGAAAATGACCTTTCAACATCAGCTGTGCTCACTGGTAGTCAAATGTACCTTTTTGCAAGTTTCACAAGTGGCTCAGGCTGAGCTTCTCACCATGCTGCTAGTTTCTGGTTAGCTGGGATATTCGAAGATTAAAATAGTTGAAAGGGTAGGAATCACACAACTATAAAAATGTTGGAATAGTTCCTCCCTGTTTCATGTATTTGCATAGAAACTCTTGGAAGGCAGGAGCTTTTTCAAGCGGTATGTCTGCTCTAGTCAAACACCGCACAAAGTCCAGTACGAATTATTTCCTCTCCATAGATGATGCAGTGGCTCTAGAGAAGCTGGTTGTCAGAGCGAGTTGTCTTTGAGATCCAGATCCACCTTGAAAGGAAAAGGTAAAAATTGATCTTCATGATGCATTTGTTGTTAGAAATGTTCTATTTGTTTTTGTTTGCTGTGCTTGTTTTATCTGCTTTTACAATTCAATCAAAAAGAAGGGAGATTAACTTTTGTAATCGTACAAATTAAGATTTTCTTTTAAAATTAAAGTGAAAGAAAATAATGATACCTTTTCATTTAATATTATATGTATTATAAATATATGTAAAAGTATTTTACCTTTTTTTTTCTTTATTGCCCCTGCCTTGCATTCACAATGTTTCCGAGATTTCATGTGCTCATCACTGGTGAACTTGTGAACATGGTCAATTGTGTGACAGCAAACGCGACGAAACAACTGCTCCCCTTCTTCATAAAGGTCATTTGCATAGATTACAATTCTATCTGAGGGACAGACGGAAAATGGGACGTGCTGCCCCTTGGCTTCTTCACAGGACATTTTGCATTGCACAACCTAAAAGTGCAAGAGCCCTGATTAACACTAGGTGTATATTTCCTGAAAATGTAGTTATGTTTAAAATACTAAATATTTTAATTTGAATGGTACAGCACTTACCAAGAATGTGTTGCAGTAGTGTGTGACTCAGCTGCTTTTCCTATCAAGGTTTACTCACCAGTGAAGTCGATATCCCACACACACCACTTCTGCGATCCCAAAATCCATTGCACATTCACCATCAGAGCCGCTCCGGCCATAGTAGCGGAGTTGAGCAGACAGTACAGGAGGCCCGGGGCCTAACACGCTGAGTGTAAAGGTTAGTACCTGGTGGGCCATTTGTAGCGGGTTTGTAACAAACGAGGGCCATTGTAGCGGAAAATGGGGTCAGGGGTGAAAGTGCACCCGCACTTTTCTTTTGGCTCAGGTCATTGGTTCAAGGAGTTCATAGTCCATGTGTTGTCTTGTCAGATGTGTCCTCCTTCAAATGAAATATTGAACAGAGTTCCCCTCTACCTGTACAGGTAGATGTTAACGATCTACAACATTATTTGTAAAGGAAGGGAGATTTCCTGGTATCCAACATGAATTCAACAACTGTCCAGTTACACAGGACATTCATTATATGGCTGTTTCTGGAACAATTCTGTGATTTATGTTCCACATAATTCCTATGTTTGCCTACAAATGTACACTATACTTGACAGCCATTACCTATGAAGCCTTTTGAGACATTTTGATTACTCAGAATCCTGCTTTCTCATGTCCCTCTACCAGAGGCCTGTCACCATTGTAGCAGTTTTATGATTGTGTTCACACAGTCCTCAGCTCATTGCAAGCTAAAACCTCTTTTCCTTTGAAGATTGTATAGGCTTTACAATAACGAAAGTTGTAAAATGCAAGGATCATAATATAAAATATGCTAATTGATTAACTCCTTCAGAGGAACAGTTTCGGATAGGTGCAGACTGAAATGAACAATGAGACGCAAATGGTTTCCATGTCAATCTGGCTCAGTTGGTAGCGCTTTAGTCTCTGCGCCAAAAGGCTGTGGATTCAAGACCCACATGAAATGTCTAAAAATGAGACATTAGGCCCCCTATCTGCCTGTTCAGATGGATGTTAAAGATCAAAAGACCTTGCTTTTAACTTTTTTAATTTTGTTTTTGCTTTTAACTATCCAGCACTTTTAGGATGTTCTTCTGACGTGAACGGCATTGTATAAATATCATTCTCTTGTTGTTGTTTTAACGTGTAACTCAAAGGATTGCACCTCCATCAATGCAGCAGATCCTCAGCACTACAATGGAGTGTCAGCCTGGACCAGTGGTGGCTGACCTGTGACCGATGGCTGGAAGTGGTCCACATGTCCATTAAGAAGCACCCCCCTGTACAAGGCTAGGTAAGTCCGTGTTGGATCGGTGGTGTACTTCCAGCATTTTCTTGATTGATGTATGGCATAAATCACAAAATATTCAATCAAGAAAATGTATTTTGTCGGCCATCCATAAAGTTTGATCACCACTGGCCTGGGTAATGTGAGTCCAAAATCCCAATGATTTTGTACCTCTAGACTGCATGACTTTCTGTACAATTTATCTATTCCAGTTACTTTTATAATTTTGTTATGATACTTTTGTCTGCTTCCACTGGCCTGGGTAATGTGAGTCCAAAATCCCAATGATTTTGTACCTCTAGACTGCATGACTTTCTGTACAATTTATCTATTCCAGTTACTTTTATAATTTTGTTATCATACTTTTGTCTGCTTCCACTATCCCTCAGTAAGACAGGGGACAAAGAAAAACAGACTCTGGCATCTTGGAAACATTATTAAGAGTAAATTAGCTGACATCCGCCTTAGGGAGCAAGAAAAAGGCAAGTAATGAAGATGAAGAACCCACAACCTCCACGAATAAAGGATATTCATTCTTCCATGGAGACAAAGCTGTGAGAAAAGCTCTTAAGAAGGTTTAACAGCAGACTCTCATTCTACCCAATCATCTAGGAAGTCAACTACTGACACAAGGACTATTAGATCTGATACACCAGTGCTTAATGTTTCAGGCCTGAATATGGGCATCACAAGCTGTGATGAAGAGGGCTCTTTGACCCATTTGATCTCCCAGCATACTATACCACCAATCTCCCATCCCAGCATTCAGTTGTTTTTATGTGAATCTAGTGTCTTGGCCTCACTACCCATCCTGGTCACCTGTTCAAGTTGTTAAATCCCTTTTGAGTAAAGAAATACTTCCTGATTCCTGTTCTGAAATTGTCTTTTACAAACCTGAACCGATGCCCTTTTGTCCTGATGCCCTAGTGTATTTGTAAGTATTGTCCTGGGTTTACTGATGCCATTTAAAATCTTATGTACCTCTAAAAAGTCCCCTCCGAAACATCTTTTTTTAAGACTCAAAATAATTGTCTTGGATAGGCAACCTCCGCAACTCGAAAATAGACATATCAGAGGGATCTTATAGAGATATATGAGGTACTCAATGGGATAGAGACGGTAAACCTAGAATAATACTTCCAGAGAGGCCGAGGCAGGGAAAGAAGTGGTCACAGGTTCAGGATTGTGAAGGGCAGTTATAGAACAGACACCAGGGAGTACTTTGTTCACACAGAGAGTAATCAGCACCTGGAAAGGATTACCAGGAAGGGTGGTAGAGATCAGGATACTGGACTGATTTAAGAAACAGCTTGGCGTTGTAATGAGAAGACGGTAGTATTGTACTTTCCGTTTACCAGGAGTTCCTATTTGCGACTTTGAGGTGTTATTAAGAAATTCCATTAGAAATCACTATGGGTTAAACTCCATTTTCAGGGACTGCAGCACAGGCTTGTCAATCATACGTGAAATCTGATTTAGATAACATTATAAACATCACAACATTCAAGCTAGAGGGAGCTGCTAACTTTGTTTTCTAAATCCTAATTATATAATAATATTAATAAATAATAATAATGCTTTGCATTTCATGTCTTCCAGAAGTCTCAAAGCGCTTCACAGAATATTCTGGAAAGTGAATTGACTGTATATTTGTGGGCGAAACGTGGAAGCCAATTGCACATAGCAGTGTCCCACAAACAGTCGTGGATTGAAGTGACCAATTTTATTATTGTTGGTTATTTTCTTGAGAGATTATTATCAGGTGTGTGGAGCAAGGAAACTTGCCTAAGGTTTCACCCTGCCGGGAATCGAATCCCAGGTATAATATATAATAATAATTCTTGAATTTGATAGTGCGCTTTTCACGTCTTCTCGACATCTCAAAGCGCTTCACAGAATAGACTGTAAAGTGAATTGACTGTATATTTGTGGGCGAATGCGGCAGCCAATTGCACACAGCAGTGTCCCACAAACAGTCGTGGATTGAAAATGACCAATTTATTATTGTTTTGTTTTGGAGGGATTATTATTAGGCTCTGTGTGGAGTAAGGAAACTTGCCCAAGTTTTCGCCCTCTGCCTGGAATTGAACCCAGGTGACTCGCTTGGAAGGCAAGTGCTCTAACCACTGAGTGGTGTATATAAAACAGAAAAGTAAATTAAAAACAACAAATTACATTTGTAAAGCGCTTTTCACGTGGGGAGGATGTCCCAAGGTCCTGGACAGTCAAGCAGAGGAGAGTCTTGAAATTAATCACAATTTGTTTGTTTGAATAACTAACCATGGGAGGAGGAGGCGGAAATGTAACTAGTGATGTGAAACCAAGTCACATTCCTCCCTCTCCCATGCATTTTACAATGTACAACGTGGACTAGAGATATTAAACTATCTCATTATGCAAGGTTTGCAAATTTGTGAAATCTTGCCCTTTCTGGTATTTCTGGTTCACTGTAATAACTATATCTGGTGCATTTGTCCTTTACCATATTACAAAGCAGTATTTTCCCACCCCTTGGAAATCTGAAATTGATCTGTACTTGGATTGAAAGCCTTAAATAAATCAATGTTGGCTGATTGGGTGACAGTCTATTCAATAATAATAAAAAATCCTTGCCTTTGATATATTATGTCTAAACACACATCACTGGTAATTACTGTAAAGACTTTGTATCAAACGTAGTGGCCAATTTGTTCTACAAACCGCTATGAGTTGAATGACCAACTTATCTTGAGTTTTGTTTGCCAGGAGAAATTCTTCTCCTTTCAGATTGTGTTATGGGAACTTTAAGTTCCACCTGAACAGGCAGACAGAACCTTGGTTTAATGTTTAATGCCTACAATACAACACTATCAGGATAGTGCACTCGAGGCTACACTGTGACAATAAAAGTCCTGACTTAGAGCCTGAACCCACACCTGTTTACCCAGAGGTGAGAATGCTATTAATGGATGCAGTAAAACAATGGCGAAGGTGAATCTTTCAGCCAAATTTTGCTTTTTCTTATTTTTTTCCAATTAAAATAATCTCTTCTAATTCTTATTTTGTGTATGAAATAATAATATTTATATTATTATAAAATGCACCTCTGCAATTAGTTCAGTGATTCACTTTGTATTTTTAAAAACAGATCACGTTCCTGCTTAATCTTTTTTCCAATGACATTAGATTTATCTTCTTCGGCTTCTCTTCACACCTCAGTGCCCTAAGACCTGGAATCATCTTTGCTGTCTTTCACTGAATCCTTTCACTGTTTTCATACTGTTTCCTTTGCATGGTGACAATACCATGACATATACCTTAAAATATAGTGACCACAGTTTGACAACACTCACTTATGTTTTGTGAAGTGTTAGGTCTTTGAACCTGTAGTTTGTGGGTTTACTTCTAACCTTTAACATTTTGTGTTTGCATGTTTTTTATTATTAGGCCTCGATACAAAAAAATTAAATTGTTGATTTTACAATAAACACTGGAAAAACACCAGAAATGGTTACTCAAGAGCAAGGATTTCCCTCTTGCTCCCTCTCAGTGGCTCCCTGGTGTGCCAGCTGCCCTGGTTTTCTATAAGTTAGATCATACATTATGCAATTTGCAAGATCTGATTTTAAACTGTTCAATTTACGCTCAAGCTCTATGAAGCACTTAATCCAATGCCTTCTTAAAAGTCAAGCTTTCTCAATTCTATCATGTTATCATTATGCTCTAATTCTGCTACAGATAACTCCAATAGCTTTGTTAACAGGGCCCTCTTTACATTAGTCATGTTGCCTTGTCATTATCAAGTGTCAGCCAACTCATATGGGGGGATTCTGTCCTCTCAGCCAGGGGTTGTGGGTTCAAACCCCATATCTAGATTTCAACCTCACAGCATAAGTGGACATTCAAATGCAGTGCTGGGGGTGTTCTGAATTTTTGGAGGTACCCTGTTTTGGGTGAAATGTTAAACCCAGGTTTTGCCTGTATATTCAGGTGGGCATTAAAGATCCCACTGAGCTATTCAATAATAATAATAATCCTTGCATTTGATATAGCGCTTTTCAAGTCGGGAGGACGTCCCAAAGCGCTTCACAGAACACACTATAAAGTGAATTGATTGTATATTTGTGGGCGAACGCAGCAGTCAATTGCGCACAGCAATGTCCCACAAACAGTCGTAGATTGAAAATGACCAATTTATTATTGTTTTTTTTTTGGAGGGATTATTATTAGGTGTGTGGAGTAAGGAAACTTGCCCAAGGTTTCGCCCTGTGCCTGGAATTGAACTCAGGTCTCTCACTTGCAAAGCGAGTGCTCTAACCACTGAGCTACAGGACTCCACGGGAATGGGACACAAAGGGAGTTTCTCCTGATGTCCTGGCCAACCATCCCCCAAATAAAATTAGTGATTTACTTCATGGCTGCTTGTGGGACATGGGTGGGCACAAATTGGCACCTGCAGTTGCCTACAAAACACACAGTCATCACAGTTTACAATAAAAATCTTGTGTAGTTTTGATTTGTCTGCCTTATGTGAATGGTGTTTATACAAATCCAAAGATTATTATTATGATTATTATACACCTTTACTCTTAATAAATGGTTTTTGAACAGTTTATTTTATAATAGACTCCAATGCCCACAAATATACAGTCAATTCACTTTACAGCATATTCTGTGAAGCACTTTGAGACATCTAGAAGATGTGAAAAGCATGATATCAATTGCAAGGATTATTATTAATGCCTATCCAACTGGAGATGTCAAAGCACAATCCTATAATTCACAGGATCAATTTTCTGAAATCATTTCTTAACATTAGATATTTGCTAGGTCAGGGTATTAAGGGATATGGGGCAAGGGTGGGTAATTGGATTTGAGGCACAGATCAGCCATGATCTTATAAAGTAGTGGAATAGGCTTGAGGGGCTAAATGGTTTCCGTGTTTCTCTCCCTCTATGAAGCCTCTCTAATCTTGAAGGGACCCCACTGTTCTTTAATGTTTCCTATCATGTTGATATTTGGAAAATTGCTTTATTCTTTTTAATACGTTGAGCCAATTTTCTCTTTTTGCAGTTTATTCTTTTAATTATATATTTTCTAATCTACCAACTTCTTACTTTCTCTTAAATATACTTTTGTTTACCTTATTCTAATTAATTTCCCTACTTGAACCTTTAGATGGGAGCAAAAAACAAATATTGTTAAAAGTTAGTCGAGAAAAGACATCTCTCACCATGTCAAAACAGGGTAAGGTAGTAAACAAGGCAAACAGAATGCTGGGCTACATTTCCAAATCAGTTGAGTTCATATCCGCAGATATCATATCAAGCTTTACAGTGGTCAGACCACACTTATAATACTGTATACAATTCTGGTCATTGCAACATCATGGTGGTTGGGGGTGGAGGGGAATAACACCACAGGACAACACAGGCATCCCAGCTATTCACCATATGTATAAATGACTTGGATGAAGGACTAGAAAGTTTCACTTCAATGTTTGCAGGCGACACTAAGTTAGGAGACTCAGTAAGTCGTGTAGACGGGAGTAGGAAGTTAAAAAGCGCCTTAGACAGATTAAGTGAGTGGGCAAAGCTGTGGCAGATGGAGTTCAAGATGGAAGTGTGAGGTCATCCACTATGGACCGAAAAAAGATGAAGCAGAATATTTTCTTACTGGGGAGAAATTAGAACTGCGGAGGAGCAAAGAGATTTGGGTGTCCATATCCACAAATTACTAAAAACTAGTTTCCAGGTGCAAAAAGTAATGAAAAAGGTGAATGGAATGTTGGTCTTTATTTCAAGAGACCTGGAATACAGAGGGGAAGAAATGATGCTTCAGCTGTATAGAGCGTTAGTCAGACCCCATCTGGAGTACTGCGTTCAGTTTTGGGCACCACACCTCAGGAAAGATGTATTGTCCCTGGAGGGGGTACAGTGCAGGTTTACCAGAATGTTACCAGGCCTAAAAGGGTTAAGTTATGGGGAAAGGCTGCATAAACTTGGATTGCATTTCCTTGCGTTTAGAAGGTTGAAGAGTGATTTGATTGAGGTATTTAAAATGATAAAGGGATTCGATAGGGTGAATACAGAGAAGTTATTTCCTCTGGTGGGGAATCCAAAACAAGAGGGCATCGTCTTAAAATTAGAACCAGGCCATTTAAGAGTGAAATCAGGAAGCATTTTCTCACTCAAAGGATGGTAGAAATCTGAAATTCTCTCCCCCAAAAGGCCGTGGATGCTGGATCCAACCATACCTTCAAGAGTGAGGTTGATAGATTTTTGGTAGGTCAGGGTATTAAGGGATATGGGGAGAAAGCGGGAAATCGGAATTGAAAAGATTAGTTGAAGTACAGATCAGCCATGATCTAATTAAATGGCGGAACAGGCTCGAAGGGCTAACGGCCTACTCCTGTTCCTATATTCCTATCTGGAGACAGTACAGAGGAGAGCAACAAAGATGATCACCAGTATTTCAGGAATGAGCTCCGAGCAACGATTAGACAAGCTATGCCTCTTCAGTCTTGAGAGAAGACATCTCAGAATGAGATCTTCTAGAATTATGTAATATTTTAAATGTGACTGAAAACGTAAACCCAGAATAATACTTTCGGATGCACCAGGACAGTAGAATAAAAGGACATAGGTTGATTCCAAAGGGCAATTTCAGGACAGACAGCAGATTTTTCTTGACCCAGCAGGTCCTGTTAGATCTCTTGCAGTGTTGATCCCTTCATCAGGACTGTACACACAGCAGCCAGTCCAGAGCCCATGTATAATGCAGAAGCAGCTGCCTCCTGTCCTGAGTTGCAGAATTTGCATAGCATTGCCTGCCGTTTGTTTATCTTTGCTCTTTATGAAATATATTTATTGCTCTACCAGTTATGCAACCTGAAGAGAGAAAATAAAATGTCATTCAAATCTTTTAACAATTTCTTTACCCATTAAAACATGATATGCGATAGTGTGGTTTAACCACACCAGCTTCACTGGTGCAATTAAAAAATATTGTATTAATGCTTTAACCTGTAGCAACCTCTTCTTATTGTGAAAGTATAGCAGAATAATTGCATGGCATCTTAAAAAAAAGAGTCCTTAAAAGATCCTACTGAATAGGCTTCTGAGTGCTTGCATGAACAAACAGCCTTGGGCTCAGTCTGCATTAGACAAGTAGCTGATTAAAACCTAAAACCTCATCACACATCTAATGTTATTAATGTGTAGTATTGAGCTTCTGGGAGTTTTTGTGCTATATTGGAGCCCTGAGGAAACAACTTCATCACACTATTATTTCATTTGAACATTCAGGTGGTCTACACCTGAGGTGTTCTCTCAGCTGCCTGGTAGAGAAAGCAGCCAGAAGCTGAACTGAGCATCTACAGCATAGCTGTGAGCAAGCTTGTATCAGCAAAATGATTGTAATCTGTCAGACATTGTATCCCAGATGGAATATAGCTAAATGAAGTAGCAGCTAGTCAAAATCTTAATGAGCATAAAGACTAAAACTCCCACTGCACATGAAAGTAATCAGACTAAATTATCTATTGTTTCTGAATTTTCACCACTATTTAAAGTAGTCATAAAGAAATATAGTTGTTTTTAACACAACACGGATAATATGTTACATTATAAATAAATAAGCATTGACAATGCCTTGCAATGTAAGCAACAAGGAATGCAATGATGCTTATTTGACAACCATGGGGAGGAAGGCATTCAACAAAGAAAGCCAGTGGGAAGTGACTACTAGAACATAGTTTTATATGTTCAGTCACTGTGAGCTTGATGAAGTGCTTAACTGAGGTTCACGAGGAGCACACAGTGTGGGTGTGTGAAGGCAGCATGAAGAAGAAGTGATGAAAAACTAGGGTAAATGAACAATGACTAGCTAGCACGTAACATGAGAAAACAATTCAAATGCTTGTAAGATCATTTCTCAGTTAATGTATCACATATAATTGGAGACTGAGGTATCATTATTTCATGAGCATCTTTGCCACCAAATCTAATTTCTTTGAGCCAATAGTAAATAAAGGCAGCCAATAAGCTACAGTGTGCCTTTGTTACATGTTAGAATATCCTACAGGTTTGAACTACTGTGCAGTGTAGGATTGCACAAGTTCACAAGAACAAAACAGTTTACACGGGGATCCTAGAAGGAAATCCATTATGGGGTATTAAGGAGAGAATCAATCTGCGGTCACAACAGGTCAACACCACCTCTGCTGACAGGATGAACTGCTTATGTCTGCTGGGAGGACTGAAAAAAATGGCTGCTGCATCTGCTATGAGATTGGAAGACAAACTATTTCCTCTATTTGAATCCAAGAGGGAAGTGACTCTTGCCGTTTTTAAGAGCACTGTTAAAAACAAACAGTGCATTTGGTGGGGTCTGTAAGCAAACCGGTCGCCAGTATTTGCAGGGAACAGGTAGGAAGTTGCCACCATGATCTCCCAAGAGACAGGCTGCTAATATGAGGCTCTGACAAGAACCTAACTTTGAACTATGGAAGTGTGGACTTGTCAGTTTGAAAACATAGGGATTTAAGATTGTGAAAGGTTTTCAAAACATGTGGGTTCTGACAACTTTTCTGCTCTGTAGAAAATTCAAGAACAGGGATTCATATCTGGAAAATAGGAGCTCCAGGAGAATAAATAATTCACCCATTTCATTTGATACATTGCCTATATATCTAAAAGGTGTAATTATGTGTACAGTAATTATTGTGATATTGTAGATGAACGTAACACTCAATCTACCACAGCAATGTCCCAGAAACTCAAGTGAATGACCAATTACCTGGAGGCTGCTTGGCCACGATACCAGGAGAAAGCACTTTCTTTTTTCAGAGCATCTTATGGGTTCTTTAATGTGCATCTGAGTAAGTAGTTTGTCTCATCTGAAGAATGCCACCTCTGACATTGCAGTGATCTCCCAACATTGTACCAT
Organism: Callorhinchus milii; assembly: GCF_018977255.1. Taxonomy (NCBI): domain Eukaryota; kingdom Metazoa; phylum Chordata; class Chondrichthyes; order Chimaeriformes; family Callorhinchidae; genus Callorhinchus; species Callorhinchus milii. Next base: position 114,224,995 of record NW_024704742.1, on the reverse strand, counting down.
AGTGTTAGCCAAGACTGTGAGCTCATTATTGTCGGCTTGTGGAAGAAAATAACAGCACAAGTGGTGGATGAAGGAACTACAAAAGGGAACAAGAAAACTAAAATTATTGTGATTAGAGATAGATATGTTGAGAGAATGTTATGAGGAATAACTGAAATGGGTCAAAGTTCAGTTTGAAATGTTTCACTATATGGGGGGGCCGTGGACTCCTGGGGGAGGGGGGAGGCACCAGATCATTTTGGGGTGGGGGGGTGGGGGAAGTCAGAGCCAGGAGATGTATAGGAAGTGCAAAGGCTACAGGAGCCTGGTTGTACTATGGAAGTCTGCACAAGCACAATGAATGGATGAGAAAAGCATGTTCCCATGATTCTCATGCAAGGTATTTAAGAGCAGCCTTTTTGGAGGCTGTGATGGGGGTGGAGGCTTCGCTGCTCCATTGGAAGCCTATGCAACCTCAGTAGGGTATCCTCAGTCAGGATACCTAATGTCCTGGGGAAACTTGAGGCCTTGATACCTAACTCTGAGTAGTTTTGAGCCAAGAAAGTTTGGGAACCTCTGCACTGCATGTTGAGCTATCAATTTCCTGGAGCTATCAACTCTATTCCCAGCTTTTTGTTCTTTCCACAAATCCATACCTTTATTCTTCATGTGTTTGTTTTAAAGGTTTAAATGTATTCACTATTTTTTCAGCTTAATATTTTCCCTAGACAGCAGTAAGGTCCACAAAATAACCAATATTAAACTACAACTGTTAGTTAAAACAATTTGAAGTTAGCTTCACATTGCTACAAGTTACAAGATATTGTGTATTACTGAGCTGTAGTAATTGTCATAGAGATCATTATTTAACAATAATAATTATATTAAATCATTAGTTCATTGTAATTGTTAATGTTATGTTTTCCATTTTTGGTAAATACATTGGTGACTAAAGATAATTAGCAGAAGCCCATTTAAATGACTTTATATTGAGAGATTTTTTTCGTTGAAGCCTTGTTTATTACAATTTTCACGGAACTAAAGTAAATTCACTTTAATACAAATGATATCTTGTTTTAAATTGATTTTTGGCTTTTTGTGTCTGAAAGCTTCTGATAGTTTTAATCAGGGCTGCGTTCAAAGATGAAACATTACTCTATTTTTGAGGGTCTCGTCTGATCATTTTGATTTCAGAGATCAGAGCACCCACAGAGATGCTCCAATATTGGCTGGAGAGCCCTTTGCTGAAATCCTGACACCACCTTGCCACAGGCCAGCTTACCCATTAACATGACAGATTTTCATCAAATTGTAAAGGCTTTTAAATCTTGCAATGAAATAATTTAAAATTAGACATCAGAACGAATACCCACTAGGATTATTAACAAGATGCTCCCTGCATCNTTTTTTTAAGGCGGTAAGGGGAAATTAAATTGGAAATGTTTAATTTGTTTTAATATCTTGAGGTATTATAAAACCATGGTAGTTGATTCTTAACTCTAATTTAAATGATGTTATTGAACATACAGTTTACAATCTTTGAAATTTCAGTAATGCGACTTGTTACATAGAGTACTGACGTATATTTATGCTGGACTATATTGAAGGAAATGTTTTGGTTTTATCAATGTGGAGTTCATCTACTCTATATAAAAGGATCTCAATGGTGAGAAAGAAGAGAAACAAATGAAGTTTCATTTAAAATGTTGAACTGCAATTAAGTAAAAATTATTTAATGGATGTAGAATGATGTAGTCAATCCATATTAAATTAATAACGTCAATACATTTGGATACAGTAACTTGCATTTATTTAGCACTCTTCACACAGGTTAGTTCAGAGCACTTAATAGTGGTGGAGCTTGATGTTGAGTGATGAAGAGACCTTAGGCAAGGTTGAAGAGGAAGATATGATCAGAAGACAGAACGGAGGGGACAAGGTGGAGAGTTCCAGAGTCTAGGGATTGGCGGTTGAAAGCACAGCCACCAATGGTGGTGCAGAGAGGATGAGAAATGTGCAGGAGACTGGACAGCCAAGCGAAGGAGGTAGGTAGGCAGGGGAAGTAGGGGAATGGGCTTCAAGCAGGTTGGAGAGATAGGGAGGTGCCGGGGCATGAAGTCAGTTGTCTGTGACTGTGAGGATCTTGAAATCAATCCATTCTGCAATAGGCAGCTAGTGGAAGCTGGCAAGGACTGGGATGATGAGCCTGTGGAGTTTAATACAGACGAGGACACAGGTGGCGGAGTTTTGATTAATTGGATTTAATGAATGGTGGAGCTGGGGAGACTGGCGAGGAGGGCATTGGAAAAAACGAGGCAGGAGATGATGAAAGTGTGGATAAGGGTTTCAACTGCATTAAGTGTGAGGCATGGTCAGAGGCGAACAGTGTGGCAGAGGTGGAGGAAAGTGATCCTGGTCAGGGATCGGATGTGGGGTAGGCAGGACAGCTGGGATCAAACCTGACACCTAGTTTACGCACTTGTTGTTGTTTCTTTTTTTAAAAAATTCTCCCTTTCTCTCCAAAGGGCACTGACTTCATGGGCAACAGCAAACTCTCACTATCCAGTGAGTCCTGTTAAAAAGTGAATTTGTGTATGCTGGATGAGGAAAGGATTGGGCTTGGGTCGGATCAGGTAGCCTGCTGACACTCATTGATTAACTTTGCACATGAAGAGTGACAACTGGGATAATGTCCCAGAGAGCAGCCAGAATCCATGGAATAACTTGACTAAAGATAACCACAGTGCAACATGACTTGGGTTTGTGCCAACATGAAATTCCTCAATTGGGGCCCAAAGAAGCATGCGAAAGAGAGTGAGAAACATAGCTTAGGCGAGCTATAGCGTACGGCTGTCCGGAGACATAAGAAAACAGTTAGTCCTCCACTGGTAACCCCAGTGAGTATAGCAGGGAAATCACCCAATGCAGATTGGAAGTAACAAGGACTCCTGCAGTTGGGAGGCGAGTGGTACACTTGGAGCTAGGAGGTTGATGGGCGGGGGCAGGTAACTGTTTTCGGAAACAGTGGGAAGTCAAGCCAAGATGGGAAGCTCTGTTGGGGATGCTGCCAGTCTTGGGATTCTTTGTGTAAACAATAAAACCTTGCTGTTTAATCCATTATGTCTGGTCATAGTAACTCATTGAGTGCTCTATCCTCTTACAGTGTTCAGCAGTAATATTTTCTAAATGTATTTACAATCTGTGCAGGAAATACCCATCAGTCATAATCAATCTAACAGTCAGAAACGGAAATATATTTGTGTTTGAAAATGCAGCAGCCTGACCAACAACAAACACAGCAACAGTGTTTAGAACCATGTTTAGGTTTGCTGTGTGTAGTAATATTTATTAGGTATATCAATAAAAACTATTATTTCAGCATGGTTAATAATTTAAAGCCCATTATGGTCTGTTATTCAAACACATGTTCAAAATACATTCAGATCCTAAACCCTATTGTTACTGTTGAGTTTTCACTGAAAAAAACTGTTGTAACATCAAATGGTTTTGACTCCGTAATAATGAAATCATATGAAACACCATTTCACACTCACTAAATTGACTGTAATGTATTCTTTGTCTGATCCCTAAAGACATTGTTATTGAAGAAAATACTATTATAGCAATAAATTCTTGGTTATCGTATGCTTTTACCAAGTTATTTTTCTCATGTTACACCTATTCTAAAAATGTTTATAAATCTGTTAAAATGCAGATACCTACAATTTTACTGTATCATTTTGTATTTTTTATGGACATGCCTTATTTACAAACTGCAGTGATCTGAAAATGATCCCTGACTGTGTTCCTTTTACAGAATACCAGTCTTGACATGGGTACCAGCCACCACAAATGATTATGTACGTGTTACTCGCTAAACTTGGCTGACCTGCAAATTGTCACTTCACACGGATCAAATTACAGGAACCTGCAGGTTAATTCTCTATTATGAATTGCGCACGGCAGTGTACTGGCAGCCACACATAGTGTGAAGTCCAAAGCCATTTTCCCATTAGCACTAGTTTAAATACTATTCAGCATACATCACCGGTATTAATTCAACAACAAGGACCTAAAATACTGGATGCCAGCACTGAACTATTTATTCAGTGACCATGATGTTAATTCAGAATATTCCCTTTACTGCCTCTTTTTTCTATTCAGTTAATTATGTGACATTTTGCTTAAATATTTCAACATAATATGTTTACCACTTATCATAACATTATTTATTACTCATTACTACTGTTGCTATTGGTTTGTGGAGCAGTTTATTTTATAAAATAACCAGTTTGATTGGAGGTGCAGATTTTGGGGAGGGTAGTGGGAGGTGGTGGAGGAATACATCTTGAGGTATATCAATGCTGGTGAAATATTGTTCCATGATGTCAACAACCACTAATATCACATCGGACAGAACGGGTTAGATGCAAGGTGAAGGTCTTTCATTGTATCCAAATTTATCTAAACTTCAGTCATTTTGCATACCAATTATCCATGCAGTATCTCTGAGGAGGACTGACAATTTGGTGGCAATTGGTTTGTGACTTGTCAAACCAGGTTGCAAATTCCCAAGTTAAATGTACTTAGGATTCCGACCAACAGATAAAGAGAATTTCATCTCCTCAATCCAGACTGAAGCCAGGTCTGACATAAAAAATACTGATAACTGTATTTCAATTTGACTCTTTAACTTGTCCATCTGGATAAAAAGGCAACATCCCTGAAGATTCATTCAATAAGTCTACAACAAAATGCTACTCAATAACACACCAACCATTTCATTTATCTGTATTGGAGCTCTGGTGCCAAAGTGAAGACAGACTGCAATGTTGACGAACATTTCCAGGTATTCACAATGTAAGTGAGGTTATCACATTCACGATTTTACCAAAGTGTGAATGAGTAATTGTGTGTCATTGAGGTATTCATTACAGATATATTATAAGTCTTGAAGACATGGAGGGAGCATGTCGCAGACAGAAACTGTGAGAAAGACAGTAAAAAGAGTGAGAGAGAGAGAGAGAGTCAGATAAAGAAAGAATCGCAGAGTAAATCAAGGAGAAAAACAAAACATGTCAGAGAAAAAGAGTGAAAAAGAACAGAAAAAAGAAGAGAGAAAGGCAAAGAGAGATAGCCTGGGACAGTGTGGTATTATCAAGCCAATATAACCATAGATGGCAAACACTTTTGGTTAGTACCATAGCCAATTTATATTTTATTTGATGACTTGATATATGCACTGTTTTGATATTGGAATCCTGTAGCTTAGTGGTTAGAGCACTCGCCTCACAAGCAAAAGGACTTGGGTTTGATTCCTGGGCAGGGCAAGTTTCCTTACTCCACACGACTCTCTTTACTTAACAGTAAGTAGGAACCCAGTTGTTAGTCGATTTTCAGATCGCTTTTCAAAGGGTAATAATTCCTTCAAAATAAATTTTAAGAAGTAATTTGGTTACTCAATCCATGACTGTGGGACACTGCTGTGTGCAATTGGCTGCCGTGATTTACCCACAAAATATACAGTCAATTCACTTCACAGTTTATACAGTTTATGTCTGCACTAGAATTGGAGAGTATGGAACTACAAGAATTAAAGATTGGAGTGTGAACATAACGTCTAATATGTTGCTGCGTCTGGCTAGTCAAACCCGTTATTCCCCTGAAGCCTTCTAATAATAATAATCCTTGCATTTGATATAGCGCTTTTCACGTCGGGAGGACGTCCCAAAGCGCTTCACAGAACACACTGTAAAGTGAATTGACTGTATATTTGTGGGCGAACGCGGCAGCCAATTGCGCACAGCAATGTCCCACAAACAGTCGTAGATTGAAAATGACCAATTTATTATTGTTTTGGTTTTGGAGGGATTATTATTAGGTGTGTGGAGTAAGGAAACTTGCCCAAGGTTTCGCCCTGCCTGGAATTGAACTCAGGTCTCCCGCTTGCAAAGCGAGTGCTCTAACCACTGAGCTACAGGACTCCACTACTATGATTATTGAAAGTCATTAGGGAATCCAGAAGAGTCCCAAGGGATTTAATAGTGTGGACCACCTGGAGGTGTTCAGCCATTAAAGAAAATAACACATTTACAGTGTTATTGTGAGGATGCACAAAGCAAGTTTATACAGTCTTTATGTGAGCTCCAAATATGTGTACATTAAGCAGTGCTATCCAAATTATGCTCCTAACTGTTGATAAGAAAGCTCCTTGAAAGCAGATGTGTAAGATCATACATCTATACTGTCTCTGTGTGAGTGAGTATGTGTGCAGGTCAAAAGGATGCATATGTTTTTTCTAAATCATTCAGTGTACAGAACAGATTGACAGACTGCACAGAATGAGGAAGAATACAGCTGTAAATCCAACATGTAAATCCAGTTCGATTCTGCTTTTAATAATTTCAGAATGAATATTCCAGATGTGGATTTGGCTTTAACAGTATTTCTTTCATCTACAGTGGAAGTTGGAGTCTTTGTTTTAAGTAGATGTGGAGCAAAATCCATTCGCTTATTGCCGATAAATAAAGTTATAAACAAACTGAGCAAAGCCCAGAGATTTGGGAACCCCAAGATCTTATGCCTGTTTACCATTTTTAATTCTGATGTTTTGTTTACAACAAAAGTGACACTTCTGGTGACGTGATAGAGTGCTATATTAAATGCAAGGATTATTATTATAAAGGCAAGTTAACTTCATGCAAATAACATCAAATTTCTAGGTGCACAACGAGCTGCTATTTTGAGTTTCATACTCTCCTCAGCTCAGGTGATTTATACTGCACCTTATGCAACTCAGAGCGGTTCTATTCAATGTAATGAAGACTGGCATGTCATACTGACATGGGAGCCAATCTGATGTTAGCTAGTCCCAAGAATCTTGCTCAATAGGAGGCTATAACACAATTTTCACTGATTATATATGCAATGTTACAGTTAGTTAAATTATTAAGCTCATCATTAGTAATCCACACAAATGCTGCACAGATCTCAAAGCCATATGCTTGACAATCCACCTTTTATATTGCCATGGATACATTTTCTGCAATAGAGATCATTTCTGCCATGCAAATCATAACTGTCAGCCTGGCTCAGTTAATGGCACTCTCGCCGCTTAGTCAGAAGGTTGTGGGTTCAAGCCCCATGCAGCGCTGGGGGAGTGTTGTATTGTTGCAGGTGCCATCCTTTGGATGAAAGGTTAAAGCAAGGTCACGTCAGATTGTACAGGAGGATATTTAAGATCCCATGACACTATTCCAAAAGAAAAGGAAGTTTCTACCGGTGTCCTGGCCAACAATTCCCTAAATAAAATTGCTGCGTGTTTCATGGCTATTTGTGGGACCTTGCTGTGTGCAGTTGTGCTGCCACGTTTGCCTACAAATACATAGTCACTCCATTTCACTGTAATTCCTGTGAAGTGCTTTGAGACATCCTTCTGATGTGATGAGTGCTATATCGAATGCGAGAATTAATTTTATGTAGTCTGAAGATTCATCCTAGATGAATGTGAAAGTTCTTTGGAGGTCAGCTGGGTGTCTGGCACATGCAGTAGCCCGTCACCATGCTTAAGAGTATCCAAACCAAACTGAGAGTTCCATGCATCCTACCTACACAAAACTATGAAGTATCAAATAAGAAAAGCTCATCTGGCCTTTAAGCCTACATAGTCAGATCATAATTCTCTCGATCACAAATTTTTGGCATTTGTGACACACCAATCCCAAACACTTATGGGGAAACCTCCAAGAAGGTAAAGTTCTAAGAAACATTCTTCCTGAGGCTCTCCTAATAGTGTTGTGAGTAGCTAAATAGCAGAGCTATGCTGAGTCAGATCATCTTTAGGTTCCTCTCTATTGCATTTCTCATGGACCAGATGGTGTTGTTCAGGTGTTTAATGGAGATAGGAGAATGTCATCAAAACCAATATCTTGAGCTGGAACAAATTAAATTTGTTTGTGTCAGCCAAACATGCAAGTTTCCTTCAGCCTCAGTATAATGTCTGTTTGTGGGACACTGTGGTGCCTAAGTTGGTGGCTGTACTCACCTACAAATATGCAGTTACTACATCCTACAATAAATCCTGTCAAGTGCTTTGAGACGTTGTGACCAATACGTTATGATCAAGTGGTTAGTGTGTGAGCAAAGATTGGTTCTACAGTCCACAAGGCTGCTGTTGCTTCCTACAATGCTACAAAATCCGAGTGAGAGGTGGAGGGACCGTGAGATGGAGTTCCAGAGGGTGGGGGCAGAGTAGCTGAAGGCCCGCCCACCGATGGTGGGGTAGGCCAGGTGGAGAACGTGAAGCAGGCCAGAGTCCACCGAGCAGAGGGAGCGGGCAGATTGGTAGGTGGTTAGGAGGTTGAGGAGGTAGGGGAGAGCAAGGCCATGGAGGGCTTTGAAAGTGAGGACCAGGTCTTGAACTGTATCCTCTGTGTGATGGGAAGCCAGTGGAGTTGGGCGAGGATTGGGTGATAGGGTCACGGAGCCTGGTGCAGGAGAAGACATGGGCTGCAGAGTTTCGCATGATCTGCAGCCTACAGCGGGAGGAATTGTGGAGGCCCACAAGTAGGGAGTTTGCACAGTTGAGCCTGTTGAGGATGTTGTGAATGCGTGTATGAGGGTCTCAGTGGCCTGCCTTATGAGACAGTGGCGGGAGATGTCTAATCTATGAAATAATATTTCATGCATCATTCCCCCTATGAAACTGTGGATGCACTTCAACAACAATTTGGCATTTAAATAGTGACTTTCACGGCAGGAGGAAGTCTCAAAGAGCTTTACGGAGCCGACTGGGAGCCTGAGAAGTCTGTAAAGACGGAATGAATTCAAATGTTTAACAGTGATACTTGTGTATTAAGGGGTAAGGAGAAAGGCAGAGAATTAGGATCAAAACAACAACAACAAAATTACATTTGTATAGCGCATTTCACGTTGGAAGGACATTGCAAGGCGCTGGACATTCAGTGTTTCAGATTCACCATAGTCTAATAAATCCAGCTGGATAGGCCATTCCACCCCATTATATTATCAATATGGTTGTGATTTCTATGTAAGTCATTGATACTGTAATACACATTAGGAAATAAGAACATGTGCTTGCAACCGTTATAGTTGTTTGTAAGTGATGGCATTTAATTTTGTAGATTAACTCATTGTATAATATCACCCATTTCATACAATGGGTGGAAAATTCAGTGACACACAGTTTATTTATTAAACATACAGCAGGAAATCTTGAATAACCTTGATCACTTGTTTACAATGAATTGCTGCCTAAGGGCAGCTCACAGACACAACAGAGTATAGGCAGCAATATATGCGCCATCCAAATTAAGGTGACACATCTGTTGGGTTCCTCTAATTGATTAGTTGACTGTTGTTGTCATTTCACAATACTGCAATGTCTAATCTCATACTCCAAGCTTGCATGCTAATTTTATACAAATGGGAAACATGAGATAAGATTGTACAAGAATTAAAGCTTGCTTTCACTCTTAATATAATGATTTAGCCATGGAAAGAGCTAAATATGTTTGTGTTATATTGTAGCTCTTATGAATGTTCACTAGGTACTCCAAATGGGAATCTGTCCATTCAGCAGAACATTAAAGATCCCATGGGGCTATTTGAAAAGAGAAGGGGATGCTCTGGAACGCTATCCTGTGTGAGGGGTGCTACATAAATGCAAGATGTTCCTGCTTGGCTCCCATCAGTGCCTTCATACCTCAGGCGCTGACAGCATCTCCCTCCATGGATGTACTCTACATCTCATGAAGCCAATAAGGAACCTCGGCGTCCTGTTCGACCCTCAAGTGTCCTTCATGCCCCACATCTGTGCTATGACCCACTCTGCCTTTCCCCACTTCTGCAACATTGCTTGGATTCGCCTCACACCATAGACTGTCGAGACCCTCATACATGCATTCTTAACATCCAGGCTCGACTATGCAAACTTCCTGCTTGCCAGCCTCCCCAATTTCTCCCTCCATAGGTTGCAAATCTTCCAGAACTCTGTGTCTTCTCCTGCACCAGGCTCCGCGACCCTATCACTCCCATTCTCGCCCGACTCCACTGGTTTCCCATCATGCAGAGGATACAGTTCAAAATCCTGGTCTTCACTTTCAAAGCCCTCCGTGACTTTGTTCTTCCTTACTTCTGAAACCTCCTAACTCCATACCAACCTGCCCACTCCAACCGCTCAGTGAGCTCCAGCCTGCTTTGCATCCCCTACCTCGCCTGCCCCACCATTGGCAGGCAAGGCTTCAGCCACTTTGCCCCCATCCTCTGGAACTCCATCCCACAGTCCCTCTGCCTCGCCTCCTTACTTGCCTCCTTCAAGACTAGTCTCAAGACCTTCCTCTTTGACCATGACTTTGGTTACTCTGCTTCCACCCCCTGCCCCCCACCCTCCCTGATCCCGACTTCCAGTTCGGGTCCAAAACATTGTTTGTCCAGTACCTTGGGGGGCCCCCCCAATGTGAAAGGCGCTATACAAATGTAATTTTGTTGTTGTTGTTGTCAGGCGCTGACAGCATCATTCAGGCGCTGACAGCATCAGCATCCAAAGCTGCACTCTCCACCTCTCAAAGCCAGTCAGGAACCTCGGGGTTCTGTTCGACCCTGAGCTGTCCTTTCTCCCTCATATCCGCGCCACAACTGGCACCGCCTTCCATCACCTCCGCAATGTCGCCAGACTACGGCACTACCTCACCCCTCACGCTGCTGAAACTCTGGTCCACGCCTTTATCACCTCAAGGCTGGACTATGGGAACTCTCTCCTCGCTGGCCTTCCCGGCACCTCCCTCCACAAGCTGCAGGTCATTCAGAACTCTGCAGCTCGTGTACTGTCCCGCACCAGGCTTCGCGACCACATCACTCCCACCCTCGCTCGCCTCCACTGGCTCCCCATCCCCCAGAGGATCGAATTCAAGATCGTCACCCTCACCTACAAGGCCATTCACGGCCTCGCTCCCTCCTACCTCTCCGACCTACTATCCCCCTACCTACCCGCCCGTACCCTCCGCTCCTCTGGCTCCGGTCTGCTCCACATCCCCCGCCCCAACCGCCCTACTATCGGTGGCCGGGCCTTCAGCCTCTCAGCCCCTAGGCTCTGGAACTCTATCCCCAGTGCCTTCGCCGCCTCCTCCCTTTCCTCCTTCAAGGCCGGTCTCAAGACCTTTCTCTTTGACCGTGCCTTCAGCTCCCCTCTCGACTCTCTACCCCCTCCTCGCTCCCTCCCTTCCCTCCCCTCACCCTGACCATTTCCCCCCTGCTTGGGTCCTGACCCAACTGTACAGCGCCTTGGGACATCCTCCCGACGTGAAAGGCGCTCAATAAATGGAATCTTGTTGTTGTTGTTGTTGTTGTTGTTGTTGTGGTCATCATTGTCCTGGCCAAGGGACTCTCAGGTAAAATTGGTCGTTCACTTCATCCTGTTTGTGAATTGTTCAGAATTTCAGTGTACACACGTGAAAATATTAAACAACTAAAATTAAATGCCGTTCATGGGACATTGCTGTACACAAATTAGCTACTGCATTGGCCTACAAATACATTGTGAATACACTGTACAACAACAACAACAAGATTACATTTGTATAGTGCCTTTCACGTCGGGAGGAAGTGAGCTGTGACAAGCTTTGAGATGTTTCAGCAACATGGTAGAGTGCTGTGTAAAATGCAAGAATTATTATTAAGAATACTAAGGAACCAGATGAAACTTCAATAAATGTTTTCTTTATTTTCCAACATAATTTCATTTTAATTGTTTAATATTTTCACATGTGTATTCTCAAATTCTGATCAATAGCCATTTGTAATGAGCAGGAAAATTAAATAATAATAATAATAATCCTTGCATTTGATATAGCGCTTTTCACGTCGGGAGGACATCCCAAAGCGCTTCACAGAACATTCTGTAAAGTGAATTGACTGTATATTTATGGGCGAACGTGGCAGCCAATTGCGCACAGCAATGTCCCACAAACAGTCGTAGATTGAAAATGACCAATTTATTATTGTTTTTGGCTTTGGAGGGATTATTATTAGGCTCTGTGTGGAGTAAGGAAACTTGCCCAAGGTTTCGCCCTCTGCCTGGAATTGAACTCAGGTCTCTCACTTGCAAAGCGAGTGCTCTAACCACTGAGCTATAGGACTCCATAAAGTGCTAATTCTTTACAATAAATATAGTGTAGTTAAAGGGTGACAATGTAACATTATGTAAAGGTGAGCATACGAGCATCACAAAATACACACCATGTAGGAATGAGAATGACAAATGCACAATACAATGTACACTGTGTAAGATTGAGCCTGATACATGCATCACACCAAACACACTGTGTAATAGGTGAGACTGATATGTGCATCACACAATGCACACTGTGCAATAGGTGAGACTGATACGTTCATCACACAAAGCACACTGTGTAAGGGTGAGCCTGAAGTGTGTGCATCTCACAATACACACAGTATATCACATGCATAATCTGAACGTAATTTCAACAGAGACATGCAGCATCTGTGGGAGATACACTCACCAGTTACACAGCTGTTGTATCTATCTGAGATGATAGAAAAATGAGTACCAGCCTGTCCATCACCAATCCTGCCTGTCTCGCACTCAAACATCTTCTCTGCTATGAATATAATAAACTACTTCACAGCATTCAAGTACAGTGGTTGGCATGAAATGTATGAATCTCACAGCACCTGCTGTGATTTCACCAGGTATGCACTGTGTGCAGTCATCATGTCATTACTTATCTAAATACTGTATCTGACTGTTTAATCCTCCTCTGCTTGTGCTCCCAGCCTCTGCCAAGGTCTATTCAAGCTGCCAACTGTGCTGTATCTCTTAATAATGTACGCTGGTAAATGTAGATAGGAATTGACCAGCACGTAAAGCAAAGGTAAGTTAAAAAAAATTCATAACAAAAATCGATTGCATGTTTTATTATTTTATTACTTTACTCTCCTGTGGGGGATATTTTGACAATTATTGAAGAAATAGCCGCATTGAAGAGAAACAGCACAGCATGCAGTTACCTTAACAGCATAACTCCTATCAGTTATTTTTAGACAGAATGACTTTTGCTGCCCTCTGCACGATGAATACTAACCTGCCTGTGGTTCTTCTTTCCAGCAGTTTCACACACAGTAATATTAGTCATATAGCATCTCGTCAGATGGATTTCTACTTTATGTGGGAGGGGGCAGGGAGAATGCATTGAATGTGTTTTGTGAAGTGGTAATTATCACAGACGATACTTCTCTTTTAAAAATTACATTTTTTGAGATGATTTAAGCCTGTATGTTTTCAAATAAGTCTTAAAATACTGAGAAATGTGTGACCATCGTCTCAGTAACTGTGAAACACAGGCAAAGCTTTTTTTTGACAAAGTCAGGGATGGATTGTTCACCCTTTGGCAGTTAACACAAGGCCATTTCCAGGAGCAATGCACCTTCTAGTGATAATTATCACATATCGCATTTTTTCACCCACCGATTCTAATGGCGAACAATCTAAACTAGATTTGAAGAAAGATCACAGAACATTTCTTCATTTAAAGTTATTTTGGAAAAACAACCAAAAAAAACTCTTTCTCTATTTTGGTAGAGAATCATGACTCTAGTGTTGTCTGTGTGTCTAATTTGTGGTTTCTTAATGGAGTTCCCAATAGGAATTCTGTCAGATTTCCTGTCAACCCGACAGTACTCCAGAAGTAGATCAAATCAGAGCAGAGCTGGCATATTCCCAGAAAGGAGGTCCCATTTGTATGACTTGGATTCTTTATTAAGGAATCCTGTTACCAAATTCCACAAATTAGAGCCCATTGTAGGCTAAATCTGTAGTCATTTTCTATTATCACAAATACAGTTGTACTATTGTCAATTTGTGCTGACTTTTCGGCTGTTTATGGGCCATTGTTGCTCCATTCACTTACAAAATACAAAGTCACTACACTTTACAGTAAAATCTTGTGGGATGCTTTGAGACATCCTCCCAATGTGAAGGTCACTTTATCAAAAGTAAGGATTATTATTTGTACTAAGTCTCTCTCTACTGCAACCCAACAAGATGCCTCAACCCAACCTTTAGAAGAACAATTATTACAGTACAAATGTAATGTTTTTCTATTCTCACATCATTACAATAACATGCATTTTCATAGTGCCCTTCACGTGGGGTAGTGTCCCGGAATGCTTGATATTGGCGGAGTCTGACCCCAAACCAGGGGGAGAGGGAGGGGGCAGTCACCATAAGTACAATCAAAAAGGAAGGTCTTTAGGCAGGTTTTGAAAATGGTGAGGGAGAGGGCAAGATGGAGGGATTGAGGAAGGGAGTTCCACAGCTCCGGGGCATAGTGACTGAGAGCACAGCCGCCGATGGTGGAGCAAAGGGGACGAGAGCCAAACAGGAGGCCGGAGCCAGCCGAGTGGAGGCAGCGGGTGGTGGATTGAGGGTTAAGCAGGTTAGATAGGTAGGGAGGTGGGAGGGCATGAAGACGGGTGAGAGGAACTTGAAGTCGATCTGTTCGGTAATTGGGAGCCAGCGCAGCCTGGCAAGGACTGGTGTGATGGGGAATGAGTTAGTGTATTTGTGTTGAATTGTGTGATGTGGGGCCACTAAAAACTGGGTTGAGACCATTCAAACTAAGTTCACCTCGGACCTTTACAGTGATCATAGAAAGTAACTTTTCATTTATCATTTTGGGCCAGATTCAAACTCAGGGCTATGAATCAAAATATGAGTGCACTAACTCAATGCAATCTTCTCCAGCACTACATTCCAGCCGTAACACTGCTCTGTCTAAAAATGCAAGTTCTTCCTCTGACTCTTATCTAATGCTTGATCCCCACTCCCTTTGCTCCTCCATCTGTTGTGACAAAGTCTTCAGGCCCCATTTCCCTGTCCTTTGGAATTCTTCCAAAAGTGCTTTACCATACTACCTCTCTCCCTGCTTTTGAAACCCTCCTATAAACATATCTATCTGACTGCTTTGGTCATCTTTAAATCTCTCAATCCCAGCTCAGTATGCACCATAGCATTTGCTTAGCTCTTCGAGGCATTCCTTTACTTGAAAGGCACAACATAAATATAAGTTGTTATTAAAGATTTAATTCTTCAAATCATAAACTCTGGACCAGCAGTTTCATTACTGAAGATCAGAATCTTTATCACAAGAACACAAAAAAAATAGGATCAGGACAAAGATATTAAGCCTCCCAAAGCCCAACCTTTTTCATTGATTTCAGCAAAAATCGACAAAGTACAGGACAGCTGAGCAATGGAGGTGAGAATAGATGTGATGATGTCAGCAATCCAGCCTTTCCATCTCCTCTTTGACCTTTGTCTTTGACTCGACTTGCATAAGCACTCTCTGCAAGTGCAACAATCAGTCTGAAAGCAATTTCACAAAGTGAAAACCAAGCCAAAAGGATCACAGATCCTGGAAAATCTATCATTGCATCAGTTTAGGTTTGTTATCCTCTCATCATTGATGCATGAAATAGAAGTTAATTTTAGTGCATTATTATTCACAAATGTTAAGATATGCCAGGCAATTTAATATCATTTTTAAACATGCACATCCTTGTACCCTCGAGGACCCTGCAAAGGTACATTTTACATACTTTTATATTTTAACTACGCTAGTTTCCTTCTCCCTAAAAACAATGTGAAGGAGATGCAGCCCTATTCAAAGAAGAGGTGATGTGTTGCAAGGAGTTCAGTTACAGACAGCTTGTAGCAATGGTAGTGAATAAGCAGACATGTCATTTTATTTATGTGTCATGGTCAAGCAATTTATTACATAAATTAACATATTTTTCTGTAGTGCAGTGCCTCCTTTACTCCACAGCAAGCAAACAAACAGTTTGCTGTGAGTCTCTCCTCAGAATGCAGAGCTCTAAGCACTGGATGTTTAATTTGTGAAACCTATCCGGTATTGAGTATGCCAAAACTGCAGTCATGGGCTTACCATTTTCCTGGATCCATCACTTGACCCCCTTTTTTGGAGAGCAGGAAGTGATTCCATGACTTCAAGGCAAGCTGTTTTTCAAAGAAAAACTTTCCGATAATAGTCAGACACTTTCAGGGCAAGTGAATGTTATAGTTATAGACTGCTAGAGGAGAACGTGCATATCAGTAACGTACGCAACCCTTTGCTTCTGCGCTGGTACATATTTTCCCTTCTGTTTTTCACGCAGACTATCCTCCTTGCGGGGGAGGTAATTGGGGTCTTCTTGGAGGTGAGCTGGCATCAAGGTAACATGTTTGACAATGGAATGTCAGAATCGAGCCATCCATCTATCGTGGTCTTGGTAGTCCGGTTCCTGAGCCAGGTGGATCTGCAGTATTCCAGGGCACTGAAGATGACAGCACATTGACAGGTTTTGGAAGGGTAGACCAGTCACTGGGGACAGGGAGTCATCCCACTCAGCTCCTGTTCACTCTGCAAATCAAAGCCCTAATGGGTAAGGTGGTCCTAGCTGGACAAGCAGTGGGAAAGCTTACCAGGCAGTAATATCCATGGTAAGGATTGCAGTTTTAGCTTGTTAGACTCCAGCAGTACCCCAACGCACAGGCTGGGGTCCGCAAGCACTGACTGCTGTCAACCTGCGCCTAATACTTTCGGGAATTAGGTCAGCAGGATGTGTCCCTCCAGGGAGAGAGTGCGCATTCCATTCCAACAATCCATCTCTGGAATCTCTGGAAGTATGGGTGGGATGCATGAAATTCACAGTTTGGTTTGGATACTCTTAAGCATGGTGATGGGTTTCCACACTTGTCGGACACAAAATCAAAAAAAATCCAAAAAAAATTCATGTAAATGGACATTCAGAGAGAGAGTAATTATAATAGTTCAATCAGAAAATGCATTTTCGTTTTCATTTGGTAGATGTGGTCACGTTAAGAACTGATATTCAACTGGTGAAGTCTTATTGAGCTGAGCCAGCACTTTTCCTGTATTCACCATCCTGTTGTTATTTGCAGTTTTGTGCATGATGTAAAAGCAAAGTTATGTGTTTCCCCTTCGCCATCTCTCCGCTCCTCCTACTTTCTAGATCCATTGTTCAAATGTTGCAGTTGCATAACTAAAACCATGTGTTAGCCTGGACATAATTAACCACCTTGAAGTCATTTACATTTCTGTATAATGCATAAAACCTGGTGGAAGAGGTTTTGTTAGTGCAAGGAAACTGCTGAGACTGAGTGGGGAAGTTCTCGACTCTGTGCTGCATTAGGTACAATTACAATTGAATTTCTCACTCAAATCTTTCCTTTCTCTGCTCTGATTTACTAGGTGTCTTACTATAACCAGGTGATGTCTGGAGTGGTGCCACATGTGGCTGGAAATCTCGTTGCCTGGTCTGAATCAATAGAACAAACGGCCTCTTCATGCACCAGTTTTCTGGAACATGTCGAATGTCGCAATGCTGCTTTTTGATAAAAGATCAAGAATGCTACTTTAGAGGTTCCTACAGGCTTTATATGGTCAATACTGTAAAATATTGGCTGGCAGATGTATTGCAGGTACTGGTAACCGACAAATAACAGGATTTCAACAAAATTTATGTACTGTGAAAGATTTTCAAGTTATGGAAATATATGCTTTTATACATTTCTGCCAAGGATGCTAATGCATTAAATAGGAGTTCCAGTGAAATAAATAATGAGAAGACTTAGATTTCACAGAGCAGTTTAGGTGCACATGTGCTTCAGCAAATTCTTGTAAGGAACCCTACATTTGTTATTAATCAGTGGAAGTTGGTGATAATTCTACAGCCCGGAAAGGTGATAATTAACTCCATTAAAAAAGCAAAAATGACAACTGCAATTAATTATTGCTTAAAGGTCTGCGATGTGCCACATATTTCAGAATGAATTTAAAAACTGGGATAAACAGACATCCCAACACCAATGGTGTCTTCTAGGCTATTCATATTTATAAGTGACCTGAGGAGATCTTCTGTAAGCCAGTACGCTTCACTTGCTTTCTGTATTGAAACCCATTTACACTTCAGTGTTACTGTGAGGTAGGCGGTTTGCCAAACCTGTGCCATTATTACAGTGATGCAATGATGGTGCTGTTGTAATTAAATGGGACATTTTGGCTGATTCCTCCTAAGGTTGTATTATGACAAACTGCCCTGCAACTAACTTAAAATAAATAAAAACAAAAGTTTTTAAAATCTAATCAGGAAGTGACTGGTTCCAAATCAGGACCACCTTCTACTTGGCACTCAACTTGGATTTGGAAACAACAACAACAACAACAAGATTCCATTTATTGAGCGCCTTTCACGTCGGGAGGACGTCCCAAGGCGCTGTACAGTTGGGTCAGGACCCGAGCAGGGGGGAAATGGTCAGGGTGAGGGGAGGGAAGGGAGGGAGCGAGGAGGGGGTAGAGAGTCGAGAGGGGAGCTGAAGGGCACGGTCAAAGAGAAAGGTCTTGAGACCGGCCTTGAAGGAGGAAAGGGAGGAGGCGGCGAAGGCACTGGGGGATAGAGTTCCAGAGCCTAGGAGCTGAGAGGCTGAAGGCCCGGCTACCGATGGTAGGGCGGTTGGGGCGGGGGATGTGGAGCAGACCGGAGCCAGAGGAACGGAGGGTACGGGCAGGTAAGTAGGGGGATAGTAGGTCGGAGAGGTAGGAGGGAGCAAGGCCGTGAATGGCCTTGTAGGTGAGGGTGAGGATCTTGAATTCGATCCTCTGGGGGATGGGGAGCCAGTGGAGGCGAGCGAGGGTGGGAGTGATGTGTTCCCGAAGCCTGGTGCGGGACAGTGACCTCTCTCATTCTGTGTCTTCCCACAATACTGCGGTTCACTCTGTGCTACCTTCAGTGCAAAGAGGTAACACTCAGACCTGAACCTCCATAATAATAATAATAATAATAATCCTTGCATTTGATATAGCGCTTTTCACGTCGGGAGGACGTCCCAAAGCGCTTCACAGAATAGACTGTAAAGTGAATTGACTGTATATTTGTGGGCGAACGCGGCAGCCAATTGCGCACAGCAATGTCCCACAAACAGTCGTAGATTGAAAATGACCAATTTATTATTGTTTTTGGATTTTGGAGGGATTATTATTAGGCGTGTGGAGTAAGGAAACTTGCCCAAGGTTTCGCCCTGTCTGGAATTGAACTCAGGTCTCTCACTTGCAAAGCGAGTGCTCTAACCACTGAGCTACAGGACTCCACAACAAGACTCCACAACACTCCATGACAAGATATTGGCTTATCACACCTAAATCAGATATATACAGGTTAACAAAATGACAAGATTGCAAATAATCCTCTTTGGCCATTTGATCTAATCTTTCCAGAATACCCACACTACTGTCTTCTCATTAAAATATCAAAAAAAATGTTAATGAGTCTAGTATTCGACCTCTTCTGCCCTTCCTGGTAACCCCTACCAGTTGTTAATTTTAATGTGTGTTAAAGAAGAACTTCATGGCATCTGCCTCAAAACTGACCATCAAATCCCTGAACCTCCAATTTCCCTCCTGTCTTCCTGCCTTGGTGTATCTAATAGTATTGTTATGGACTTGCTTTTTTGATAACATCTTCTATCGCTCTTTTAAAAACACAGCACATTGTGGTACTGGTCCAGCCACACCTGAAAGGCCCCACATTTGATATCTGGTCCATGGTCACTTGAAGAAGGTGCTGGACAGTTACTGGTACCTGTGCAACTGGATCTCTGTACAAATCACGATGTTTCAGAGAGAGAAGATGCCTGGAAAAAAAAATATTTATCGCTGACAAGAATCTGGGAGTTTCTTACATTTGGCTCACTAATCTCTGAAACTCCCTCTTTCACCCCTCTGCCAAATGCCTTGTGTGGGATTTACTGTAAATCCTCAGCTATGCAGAAACGTCTTGCTGAAGAAAGAGGGATTCTCCAGTCACTCGTAATTTGACTAGAAATTACCAACCTTGGTGAGTGATCACATTTTATGTGCTGGTGGGTAAATATTTTCAACCCAGACAGCGAGAGTTTAAAAGAGGACAATCTCTTTATCATTTACATCACTGAGGGTGGTGACTTCCTAGAGTCCTACATGGTTGCTTGCTCTTGTCCTGCCTTGTTGAGGACTAGACTAGATATTTTCACAGAAAGGCATTTAAATGTTAAATGAACAATTGCAATGTTTGGAGTAGTCAGCGTTTGGTTCTAAGTGGTTGCAACCTGCTTTGGAACTAAATGAAGACAATCAGGAGCAGGAGGCACTTATCACTCCCATCTTAAAATACACACACACCGGTATTGAACCTAGTGGGTCTGAGTAGAAACTACTGTACAGATGGCACTATTTTACTCCCTGGGGCTGATGGGTCAGTAATCTCACCGGCACCCTGTAAATAGTCCTCATGTGGTTTTCAATGTGACCCCATTTCTGAAAAAGAATATGGTTCAGTGTAAGAGGATTACATGCCATTGCAGATGTTCATACATTCATCTTGTTTAATCCTCTCTGCTTTGCTCCTAACTCAAACTCTTTTTATTTCGTGTCTTCAAGCCAATCGAAATTTACAGTCTAGTTATACGACAAGACTGCATGTTTTGTTCGGATACACAATGGACAATTGAGTTCTACTTTTTATTGTCTTCTCCAGAGGCTGGGGTGTTGGATTGTGGCCTGGAAAAAATAATAATTATTACTCTTACATTTGCATTGGGAGGACATTGATGTCCCAAAGTGCTTCACAGGATATACTGTAAAGTGCAGTGTATTTTGTGGGCAAATGTATGTGGGCACAGTCAAGGATTTTATCATAGAATCATAGAATTATACAGCTTAGAAGGAGGCCATTCGGCCCATCGTGTCTGTGCTGGCTCTTTGAAAAGAGCTATCCAAATCAATCCCACTTCCCCACTCTCTCCCCATAACCCTGCAAACTTGTCCTCCCCAAATAATGATCTATTCTCTCTTAAAAGTTGTTATCGAATCGCTTTCCACCAACCTTTCAGGCAATGCATTCCAGATGCGAACAACTTGCTGTGTGAAAACATTTCTCCTCACCTCCCCTCTGTTTCTTTTAACAACTATTTTAAATTGGTGTCTTTGGGTTACCGACCCACCCGCCAGTGGAAATAGTTTCTCCTTGTTCACCTTATCGAATCCCCTCATAATTTTGAAAACTTCCTTGAAGTCTCCTCTTAACCTTCTCTGCTCCATTGGCCTGCTGCATGTCCCACCATTGGTGGTCGGGCCTTCAGCCTCTCTGCCTCCACCCTCTGGAATTCCATCCCACATTCTCTTCACCTCGCTCCTTCTCTTGTGGAGTCCTGTAGCTCAGTGGTTAGAGCACTCGCTTTGCAAGCGAGAGACCTGAGTTCAATTCCAGGCAGGGCGAAACCTTGGGCAAGTTTCCTTACTCCACATGCCTAATAATAATCCCTCCAAAACAAAAAACAATAATAAATTGGTCATTTTCAATCTACGACTGTTTGTGGGACATTGCTGTACGCAATTGGCTGCCGCGTTCGCCCACAAATATACAGTCATTTCACTTTACAGTTTGTTCTGTGATGCACTTTGGGACGTCCTCCCGACGTGAAAAGCGCTATATCAAATGCAAGGATTATCATTATTATTATTAATGAGAATAATCCTAGCTTCTCTAGCCTCTCCTGATAACTGAAGTATCAGGTCTGGCCTGCTGCATGTCCCACCATTGGTGGTCGGGCCTTCAGCCTCTCTGCCTCCACCCTCTGGAACTCCATCCCACATTCTCCTGTCTCCTTCAAGGCATGCCTGAAGACCCTCCTCTTCAACCATGCCTGTGGCTACCCTCCTGCCCTCTCTGCCCTCCACCCTTCCAGATCCCAACACCCCTACCCCGCCCCATCTCGCGTCCTAATCCCTGACTGTTCCGCGCCTTGAGACATCCTCCCAACGTGAAAGGCGCTTTGGAAATGTTATTTTGTATTGTATTTTTTTCCACCTGTAACTGTGAATGAACAATAGGTTGAACACTCTGAAAGTGTTCTTCTCATTCCCCTGGATTCATTGGTAAGGTTGATCTACTCCATATCAGAATTCCTCTTCTGGGAGAAGAACATTGTGCTGTCAGTCCCTGGCAAGGTTATAATTGGAAGAACACCAACAGTGAATAGGTCCCAACTCCACTTTTAGAGACGCAAAACTCACTTGTGTTAGTGAAGGATGTCTGATAAAACACTGCGTTATTTTTTGGATGGCTGGTCGTCTGACACATGTGGAAACCCATCACCACGTTTAAGATTTCCAAACCGCACTGAATTCCAAATACATGTGCCACTTACACATGTAAATGCCCCTGTGTGTGCAGTGTCTCCCCAGAGGGACACATCTGATTATCTAATTCCAGAAAATTATCAGGGGCAAGTTGCCAAAATCTAAGGCTTTAGGACTGCATAATGTACATTGGGGTTCTGCTGGAGTTTAACCAGTTTAACACTTTGTATTTAATCCCAATATGAAAGCACATGACCAAACTGGTTTAATTTAACGACAAGCAGAGAGTATACCCCAATAAAGTGTTCAGCACTATGATGGGATTTGACAAAATAAACATGGAGTGGCATTTTCCCTTAATGCGCTGATCAGTTATTAAAGTACAAGACCCTAAATTAAGGCAAAATGGTTCATTAATACAGCAAAGACGAATTGCTTCATAGATTGAATGCACTGCCCAGAAACTCATAGTTGAGAAAATAATTGAAAAATTCAAGAAAGAGTATGGATAGATATTTGGAAAGTAGAAATTAAATGAAGTAAAGAAAAGGCAGGCAATTGGGATTATAATTGGTAGCAGTGCATAATACCATGGAAGGGTCTGTGGTGGAGAGGGCTCAATAATAATAATAATTATAATAATCTGTGCATTTGATATAGCTCCTTATCACGTTGTTCTGACCCCTGAAAGTGCTTCATAAAAATACTGTAAAGTGAATTTACTGTGTATTTTGTGGGTGAAATCCGGCAGCCAATTGCCCACTACAGTGTTCCACAAACAGTCGTGGATTGAATGACTACATTTTTAAAAAAAATGAATTATTACCCGAAAAACGCCTTGGGACGTCCTCCCGACGTGAAAGGAACTATGCAAATGTAATCTTGTTGTTGATTTTAGTCTTGTTGAAAAGCGATCCACCAATCAACTAACAACTGGGTTCCTCTTTACTGATAGGTAAACAGAGGCCTGTGGAGTAAAGAAACTTGCCTAAGGGTTCGCCCTGCCCGGAAATCAAACCCATGTGAGGTGAGTGCTCTACCCAATATGGTACAGGACTGCACATTTGCTACAGGACTCCACAATGGGCTTCTCCTGTTCCTAAATGCCATTGTATTCCTGTGTAATCAGCTTGTTGGGATTGGGCACTAGATCAAACCACTTACGTGTGACAGAAAATCAAAACAGGGCTCTAGGGATGAAATATCTGACAAACTAGTTGCAACATTGATGGTAACATGTTTTCTCTCTAGAGAAGGGACAGATCTCCCTTTGCTTTGCATCAGATCTCTTCTGTTTTAATTTCCTCTCTTTGGCTTGGTACAGCTCGAGGTGTTGTGAGACAGCTCTTCTTTGAACAAACACAATTCAATAGCTTGCAACAGGATTGTTAGGGGCTTGATTTGATTGACTCGAATTTGGGATGCTGCTTTAACAGCAGGTAAAGTGGGACTTGAACCGTAAAGCTATTTTGCGACCAGATCGCTTTTACTGTGCTGTTATGTCTGGGGCATAACTTTGGCCAATACAAAAGTGCAGCCGCACTTTTACCTCGGAATCCGCTACAAACGCCCTCCTCCGCTACAAA
The DNA here is from genome assembly GCF_018977255.1 of Callorhinchus milii. Lineage (NCBI taxonomy): Eukaryota > Metazoa > Chordata > Chondrichthyes > Chimaeriformes > Callorhinchidae > Callorhinchus > Callorhinchus milii. The sequence continues at coordinate 114,201,198 of NW_024704742.1, read as the reverse complement.
TGCACTACAAAACCCCCTCTGCCACACACCTATACACACAGTGAGCTGAGCCCCAGGCCTCGCTCGCTGTTTACTCGACTCTGCTCCTGTGGGAGTTCTCTACCAAATGTACCAAATTTTCTGTAAAATTTGCCGAATGCCTGGCAATTTTTGGCAAATAATTCCACACTTTTCTATTGGCCCAGGCATAACTGAGGCCTCTTATAGAACACATGCCAAGTTATGTGAATCCTGCTTGCATCCTTTCATAATTCAGGAGTATTTGTCCTTACCTTTTCTTCTCTGTGGTAGAAATCATAAGATCATAAGAGAATTTCAGCCCATTTCATCTCAACTCACCAGAATTCCTATCATGAACAACACACAAGTACTGTCCAAAACTAAACTAAAATAAAACCTGTCTCTGCTTTATTTTTCCATTTTCCTTACTTTCTGTAAAAATTGTGACATTTGTTCTACTTCTGATTTCAGCTACTCTTATCCCGTCATCTTGTCCTCCAAACCCAAGTTTCATTCTTTCCAGTTTCCATCTCACTTTTTCTACCTACTAAAACTTTCATTTCACAAACTGTAGTACTTACTTTCACTCGAGATACCTTATGTTCACCTTAGCTCTCTGAATCACCTGCTGACCTCTGGTAAATATAGATGTTTCCTTAATTATCAATAATTATCATAATCTTTTCATTTGATAAGTTGCCTTATATTAAAAATAGTAATAGTAATAATCCTTGCATTTGATATAGCGCTTTTCACGTCTTAGAGACGTTTCAAAGCGCTTCACAGAATATACTGTAAAGTGGATTAGTGTATTCTGTGGATGAAATATAGCAGCCAGGTTTGCACACAGCTAAACTCTTTCTCACCTTCAATCTCTTCTTCTATACGTATCCATTTCCCACCTATGTAAATTTAAGGTCATTACCAAAAAACAAAGGGAGAGATTAGAAGAATTTTTGCTCCTTACTCTCAGGTAGATTTTTGCAAAATATTCTTCAATCAACAACACCCAATTGGGGAGTTCGCTGCTGCCTTCTCTGATCTGGATGCTGCTTCCACTCATCTTATCTATCCTTCTTGGGGGTTGCTGAGAGGTAAGCAGGGTCTCCTTGGAGCTGAACTGGCTTCAGATAACATGCTTAGCAACAGAATGTTGGAATCAAACCAACCCTCTGTGGTGGTCTTGGTGGTCCGGTTCCTGAGCCAGGCGGGTCCGCAGTATTCCAGGGCCCTGGTGATGAGATCACAGGACCTGGAAGGGCAAACCAGTCATTGGGGGCAGGGAGACATCCCACTCAGCTCTTGTTCCTGCAAGCCAAAGCCCTAATGGGTAGGGTGATCCCTCGCTTGACAAGAGGCTGGAAAGAAAAAAATATCTTATCATTCTATTAGTTACAGTAATGTAACTAATATTTTCCTAACTAGCAAGAACCGTTCTACAACTTAATTTTCCCCAAATGTCATCTTAAGCACTGCATCACAGTTCAATGCTGCCTGCTGTTCTGCTGCTTGTTGGAAACTTTCTGCAATCACTTATGAATCTTACTCAGTCTTTATTATCTTTATTTCTGCTAGTAACTTCTAAAACCCCACAAGTTCACTGAAAGCTTCTAAATATTATTTTAGTGAAAACAAATTCTAAGTGTTTTTTTCGTTTGCATCAGGCAGTCATTTCTTTTGGTTTGTTGCCAAAGCTGTTTGTCAAACTATTGTGAATTCTCCTTTCCATCACCTTTCCATCCTGATGGCTCAATTGCTAGCTTTCTCCTCTAACTATTCTTATTGACCTTGCCAAAAATGTTCCCTTCATTGCTTCATACTGTCTACCAACATGACTGACATCAGGTTTTATCCTCAACATGTCTATTTGATTTTGCATTCTCTGGAATCAAATAACATTGCCTGACCTGATAGTATCACTCATATTATCTTCAAGAAATCTGCCTCCAAACTTGCTCCTGTCCTTTGGCGGAGTCCCGAAGTGTAGTGTTTAGAGAACTTGCCTCAGGGTTTAATTCCCGGCAGACCTCAGGCAAGTTCCTTACTCCACACGCCACTGTTTACCTAGCAGTAAGTAGGAACCTATTTTTTAGTCAATTGCGGATCGCTAATCCGGGGGTAATAATCGCTACAGAAAAATAATAATAATTTGATCACGCAATCCATGACTCTTTGTGGGACACTGCTGTGCTGTGCACAATTGGTTGCTGCGTTTTGCCCACAAAATATGTGGTAAATTCACTTTGCAGTGTATTCTGCGAAGCAGTTTGAGACGTCTCAACAACTTGATAAGGCACTATATCAAATGCAAGGATTATTATAGGCTTATTATTACCAACTCTCCAGACTCTCCTCATCCCAAGCCCCATCTTCTCTCCTTAGAAGTTTGTTCTAGTTTATCTTTCAAAAATGAATATATCAAGCTATTTTTCTTACAACTGTAGTTTCTGTATTCCTTGGCAATCTATCAATGATGCTATTATAATTTGTTTCGCTATTAATGATTTTCCTTCCAATCTTATACACTTCTGGAAACCTTCTTTTGAGTACTTTTTAGTGCCAATACCTTGGACATTTCCAAAGCTTTTGACAGGGTCTGACAATATGCAAACAGGATGCTGTGCTATATCGCCAAATCAGTTGAGGTTAGATCCCCAGACACCACACTTAAATTGTACTGTGCTTTAGACAAGTCACACCTGGAGTAATGCGTATAGTTCTGATCTCTATGACACAAGGGGGCTGCCCTGGCGAGGATATAAGCGACAATTAAACAGGTTAGGTTTTTTCTTTCCTGAAAAAGATTTCAAAGGGGAAAGTATAGAGGTATGCAAGATTTTAGATGGGATTAAGAAATTAAACCCAGAACAATGCAATTGAGACACCAAAACAAGAGGGCATAGGTGTAGTTGCAAATTTGCAAATGGTAGTTTCAGGAGACATCTGGGAAATATTTCGTTACTTAGAGAGTAATTCACAATGAGTAATCACCCAGGGTGATTTTGAGGCCAGGTTGCTGGACTCATTTACAAAACAGCTTGATACTGTAAGCGGAGGACACAAGGGTTGGGTATTCTCGAAAGATGTGATCAAATGGAGCGAAGGGCTTTATTCATCTGAACCTCTCTTGTGATCTTTTTGATACTTCCTCTTAATAGTGGTCGTGTTCTGGTATCCTGTGAATAAGCAGGTCAGTCATAAAACAGAACTAGTTACTTTCTTTCAGATTAAGTAATTCTGTACATGGCAACACTAAATTTACAAAGTTTACAAAGATTATAAAGAATGTACAGCACGGGCACAAGGGCCCAACCAGTCCGTGTCAGTATTTATACTCCACATACTCTTCACCCATTCCTTATTCCCTCCTGTACCCTTCTATTCCCCTCTCCCTCATGTGAAAGTCTAGCTTCCACTTGAATGCAGATTGGGAAGAGAAAGATCAAACAGTCTTTTTGAAAAAAAATTGCATTTATATAACGACTTCCCAAGGTGTTGGGCAATGAAGGGGTTGCACACAAACTGTGGCATGGGATCACAGAGGGGTGGAGGGCAAGGGAGGAGGTAAGATGACCGAAGACTTGGTTGAAAAGGAAGATCTTGAGATGGGCATTGAAGGAGAGGGGGGAAGGGGGCGAGGGGCTCCAGGATTGAGTTACCAGAGGGTGGTGGCAGAAAGGCTGAAGACCCAACTGCCAATAGTGGAGAAGGCAGGACAGGGATGTGGAGTAGACCAAAACCTGTAGAGTGGAGAGAGTGAATAGGTTGATGAAGTTTTAATAGGTCGCAGAAATAGGAATGGTACAAAACCTTGGAGGTCTTCAAAGCTGACGACAAGGATCTTGAATTCAATCCTCTGGGGGATGGGGAACCAGTAAAGCCGGGCGAGGGTGGGGGTGATCAGTTCACAAAGCATAGCCCAGGAGAGGACACAAGCTGGGGAGTTCTGAATATGCAGCTTGTGGAAGCATGAGTTGGGAAGTCCAGCGAGCAGGGAGTTTGTGTGGTCAAGCCTGGCCGGAATGAAAACATGGAGGGGGAGATAATTGATAATATTTGCAACAGTCTTTAGTTTTAAGTCCAGCACCAGGTCGAATTTAACACCTCAGTTGAACTTTGGACAAAATAAGACAAGGCACACTTTATTTCGTACAAGGAACATTTGACAAAATAACATCCATTGGATCTGGTCAACACAGGAATAGGAACATCACAAACCTGAAATCTATCAGACTTATCAAATTATCACATTAGCAGAAAGGTGTCTCACATCCATCACAAACTATCACCGACTAGATAGAGAGAAAAAGGTTGATGAAAGTGGAACACTCATTGCACTGATTAATTCCCAGTGCCAGCACTGTCTACCTATGAGGTAAATTGTTTTCATAAATTAATTGATTTATCTTCAGGATAATCTGGCAGTGATACTAATTCCAGGAAATCAGCTTCGTAAATAATTTACTCTCATAGGTTTTTGTTTCATAGCTGAGAGGTTGGCACCGCATTTGCACTGCAATTAGCTGCAGTTAACATCTGGGGCTGTTCAATTTCTTCACACTGAAGATAGTCATGCTAGATTTAGGCTTTTGTACAGTAGCTTTTGAGATTCCGACCAGAATGAGAAATGAGCAGTTATGAAGCAGTAGGAGTCTTAGCTATGCAGTATTTTACTGAGGGTTGCATTTCATCACAATCATAGTGAACCATTAACATCTTTTTCCCAGAGAACTTACTACCTTGGCTCTTTTTACATGTGAAATACATGTGAAAGGCCATTTAACTAACTTATACCTTTGAAAAACTGCATCCATGTTACCTGTGGCTATCTTGGCATGGGGTTGAGTGGTTATTGGTTACCCTAATAATCTCTCAGGTGTCTCAAGACAATATACTCGATAAGAAAAAAATGGCTTGTTCACTGCCTTGCATTATAATACATAATTATAGTGTAATTGCTTAAATAGCTATCAATGATACTAACGGTATCATCATATAAATAAATTAGGCTTCAGTATTGGCATTACTCCATCTGGTCCTTTACAACACCATGTATCTAGGGCTTTCCTGTCCCTCCTGTCGGCAAGTTTGAAACACATTGGAAATATATTGCTGGGACATAACGCCCATTTAGATATCAAGCAAGACTTAAATTATTAAAAATATTTATGTCCAATATATTTACTTCCCTTGTTTCTGGTTCCTCCAAGCAGGATAGTGGTCATGTTTGGAGCATAGCCTTTATCAGAACTTTGGTTCATTCCAGTCTGACCAGATTTAGTTCTGGATTTGTTTATTGTCCATTTCAAGCACTATATTTAGTGGCTAGGTTGGGGGAGTGAGAAGAATATTCTATTACATAGGCCTTTGGTGTAGAGAACAGTCCTTTGGTGCATTGTAGTCTTATAAAAACTCTTTCTGCTTGACACTGCACACCTGGTGCATGCCTTTTTTTTAAAGGAGGGTATTGAAAGAACTCGGTGTCAAAAGCTACCACAATTCGCACTGAATTCTAATTGTTTGTCATTTCCTTGAATCTATGAAAGCAACTGCAGCATCAATTCTGGCTTGTGAACAAAGACCTCAGAAAAATAATTCCTCAATGGTAGTTTGTTGCAGCAATGACTTGGGGTAATGGTTGAGGATGCATATTATATGAGGGTGTTTGTTCAGGGCAAAATTCAAATGCTTTCAGTCCATTGGGTTGTGGACAAACCATGCAGTTCCGTAGAATGTAACTTTCCATATCAGACACCATAAAGAATTCAGTACTATTTGGCAAAGAAATCGATTGAGGGATACAAGAAAAATACCTAGTTTTTTTTACATATTGACCAGATGGACCAGTAGTCTTTTCCAGGCCTGTACATTCCTATGCTCCTATAAGGAAATATAAACAGTGTGTAACCTGCTATAAATGTCAATCTTGAAAGAAACTTAATTAAACCTATTCCATTAGATGCAGTTGAAAACATCTGGAAGCTGTACATTTGTGCATTAAGGTGCATTTCAATAACTTTCATTTATTCAGTAATTTGCAGTGTTTTGCAGAATAAAATACAGTATAGATTGGTAATATATGTATAAAGGTTATACAATGTTCATAATTTTAACAATATTCTTCAGGCATTTAAGATCATATAAATTCAGATGCTGTAAATTTGCAATAGTTTTGAATACAATTGTTCAATAGCTATGAAACTGATGGGTGACATGCTCAGATCAGAATAAGCCTTGCCCCACACTTCCTATATACCATGAGAAGATGTCAGTGCTGGATTTGTTCTGATTCAAGCACCTTTAGCTTTCAGTGTAGACAGCAGGGAAATCAAATTATAACCTTATGATCTATTTTCCAGAGCAAATTGAGTATATAATGAGACTGTGACTATATTAACAAGCAACTTGAGTGCTTTGAATATATGTAAGCCTTGAAACTCTGGGTGTTTGTGTTTTCACAGCAATGCTTAACTAACTCTATTCAGCGTTTGAACAGGACCGAGTACACTCAATTTGCATCATATGAGCATCAAAATAACCTTAAGAAAGACTTTGTTACAGGTCGCTAACACATGTGAGACACATCACCCAGGTGACTCAGTTGGTTGAATACCAAACTGGAGATCAGAAAATTCTGTGTTTCCCCTCCGGAGACTGATGTAAAACCAGTCCCTCAAGAAAACAATAATAAATTGGTCACTTCAATCCACGATTGTTTGTGGGACACTGCTAAGCGCAATTGACAGCTATGTTTCACCCACAGATATACGGTCAATTCACTTTACAGTATATTCTGTGAAGCGTTTTGAGACGTCTAGAAGATGTGAAAGGTGCTATATCAAATGCAAGGATTATTATTTATTATTATAAAATGAGTACCATGTTTAAATAATATCTTTTCTTGGAGGAGGAAGCAAAGTCTCCCTGGACTTGAACCGGCTCCAAGGTGAAATACCTGGCAAAGACATACAACTCTGAATTAATCCAAAGCCCTGTTGATGGGTGTCCAGCCTAGATCATTGAGATTTGGAGGTGCAGACAGATCCTGTAAACTACCAGCCAAAACACTTGCATGTAGGAGGTTCCTGATTTGTCAAATACCATGAAACAAACCAGTGATTTTCAATGGTGAACTGTGAGATCATAATTTTGTGTAAAACCCAGAGTACAACACCATGTTTTCTATTGTCTGCTGCTGCAGTTTAGGAATAACTTGCGTGGAATGAATATCATCCCAAGGCAGACACACACGCCCATTTATTATTTGAAATACATTTACAAATTCAGTCTAAAATGAGATTGTCCAGGATTTGGTACATAATGGCTCCACCTGCTGGTACAAAAGAGCTTTTTAGGATACAGAAACTGAACAGAATATTCTGATTCGTAAATCAAGGGGACAAATGTTCTTTTAGGTGACTTAAAGGCAATCTTGAAGGTCGATCCTCAAAGGTTATTTCTAAAACACAACAATCTTTGGCGCTTTACGTTTTGCTTTTTGAGCTTTCGAAGACACTGGGATTTCTTGGTAATCAGCACTCATTCCTTTCCTCCATCGGCCAACGGTTAAAACACTGTCACCTGAAGAATGAGAAATTACAGAATTGAGACAATTTTCAAAACACAATTTTTGGGGGAGAAATAAAACCACCACACTGTGGTGGTGATGTCAAGAGATGTCAAACTTTGTTGTATTGAGGAGTGAGAACGGCAGTGAATTGATGTAATTTATTTTTAATGTAGCTGTTTCAAAAAGGGTAAAACTCTACTCTAGGGTTTTGTGATTAACTCTTTACATTCTATAATAGCATTCCCTACAAGCTCAGACAGGGCTATTTTATACAACAGCAGCAATCATCTGAGATAACTAAATGGTGTGCTGCACTCTGGAGTGCCAAAATGCAGTCCTACAATGTAGTATGTCACAGGATTCCAGAGCTATGCTGCTTCTAGGAGGCCATTGAAGGAAGTCCCAGGAGCTCGAAATTCATCTTAGCCTTAGCCTGCAATACTAGTTTGTCTTAAAACTTAAAATTGTAGAAAAACGTAAATTCAGTCTTAATCTGGTTCTTTTTAAAACCCTGTAGAGGGGACTTCCAACTTAATGAATTTAAGAATCTTTCACAGTTCTAAGCAACTTAAACTGTAAGGCCAAATAGTATATCAGGGACTCAAGTTTAGCCTAAGTGTGGAGCAAGAGTCATCATGGCCAAGCTGCTCTCAAGCACCTTCTAGACACCAGACTAAACCACCAACAGTGGAGAGCTGGACAAAGTGGCATATTGGCCACTCAAATTAGTCTGCACATTTGAACAGGAGGAGGTCATTTGGTTTGTTGTGCTTATTTAGCCATTTTATTAAATCATAGTAGACCTTGGGATTAATCTCCTGGCCTTTTCTGCACATATCTTAATATCCTTAATTCCCAAGTATCTATCTCCTTCTAAACATCCAACCCATTCTGTAACATGTAATTTGTGAACATCATATAGGACAAAGCAACTGCGACATCTTCCTCATGGTTGAAGGTTTCCCCCCGTACTTCCCTTTATTGTTTGGGCAAGTATTTTAAGTTTTGCTCTCTTGTTATTGAACTACACTTGACTCTGTTTAACACATGTGCAATAGGGTTTTTATTTGCACTTGAGAGAAATATAGGCCTGACAGAGAAAGGGTAATTTCTACATGCCTAATAGTACATAGTACGTAGGTCCCTGCAGTGTGAGACACACTATAGTACACGTTCCATGATGCTACACAACTTCAGGTTGTCTGCTCGTATCATCTTTACTGGTCTTTCATTTAGATCGCACCATTTGTCACACAAGAGTAAGTCACTGAAACAAACAGGATCATAAAAAACATATTGATCGAATTATTACCCTTGAAACTCAGTCCCAGCATTTAATGTCTGTTTACACTTTTATGATAGTTTGCTCAATCTGTCTGAAAATAATTAGATTACAAAGAGGTCCCCTAAGAAATATCAGGATGGACATGATAAAACAATAACTTAAAAGTATCTTAAACCTAAAATTCCTCTAAAGGCAGGCAATTATATTGTACTGAGCCAGCAAAATAAGAGTGGTTTGTGAACTACAAAGAGCAGTTGGTTAACAACTGGCCTTTTGTGTAGGGACCTGGGCTTGAACCCACAATGCCAGATAAACTGGATATAAAGCTCTTCTCTCTGCCAACTACATTAAATTATTTTTAGTAACTCCATCACATCTAGAGAGGCCCAATGCAGAGCTGCTCACCATTGACAGTGATTCCAAATCTGGCAACATCCCTCATAGAAATTGTAAGGATGGAAAAAAACTACTATTTTGTTTCTGTATGGTATGCTCTTCTGATCCAGATGTTAAAGGTATAGCACTGGCCAGAGAAGTTCCTGGTCTTCCCCGGTAATGTATTCTACAAAATTTTAGCCACAGGAACATTCAAATAGATTTCTTATTTCCTAGGTTTTAACATGAACTTGAACCCTTCACTGTAGTGAATAATGGATCTGGATCATCTCTGTAAATTCCCTTTATAATTTTGAAAACTTGGGTCACTCTGACATCTCTTTTCCAAACAAGCCCAACCTTCGTACCCTTTCCTCATAACTTAAAGTCCTGATACTTGAATTATGTTTGTTGCTGATCTCTATACCCTCTCAAGGGCAATAACTTCCTATATTAAGTCGCCAGTACTACACAAAGAGCAATTGAGGTGGAGACTAACTGGTACCTTATATGCAATACAACTTCTTTTTAATTTGTATTATTTAATTTGTATTCTCTCTATGTTAATACAACAGAGGAACTTATTTTCCAATTGTTAAACACTGGCAAAGCAATGGGGTTGACAAGTTTCATAGACATATCCACAATAAACCATCAATGCATTTCTTGATAAGAAGACTATAAATGTGTTCTGTTTAACACATACACTCCCCTTTTTTGGTTCGTTACTCTCATACTGATTTGTATAATATATAAACGTCATAATCTAGACCGACACTCCAGTGCAGTACTGGGGAAACACTCTGCTGCAATGTTGGAGGTGCCATCCTTTGGATAAAATTAAACCAATCTGCCTTTTCTGTTTGGTTTAGGCAGATATCAAAGTTGCTATGGCATTATTGCGAAGAGCAAGGAGTTCCCCTGGTTTCTTGGCCAATATTCTTCTCTCACCTACACCAAAATATCCCGTTTAAACATTCCTGTTTGTGTGACTTTGCTTGTACAGATTAACTGCCATATTTGTATCCATAATAGTCAACAAATTTCAAAGCATTTCATTGTGTGAATCAATTTGACATATTTCTCTATGCTTTATCAAATGCAAGTATTATTACAATAACTGTGCTCCCTGCCTACGCACTATGGAAAATTGCAACTCTATACAAATATCCTCTGAACAACCAGATACCACTAACAACAACAACAAGATTACATTTATATAGCGCCTTTCATGTTGGGAGGACGTCCCAAGGTGCTGGATAGTGTACAGCATTCAGATCCGAGCAGGGGTCGGGGGGGAGGGAAAGTGGGGTGGTTGATGGCATGGTCGAAGAGGAGGGCCTTGAGGCGGGACTTGAAGGAGGCTAAGGAATACATGATAATACATGAAAGAGAGGGAAGCATACGTGAGAGAAGGTGTAGAGGAGTATAGGGGGGAGCCTAGGCTAGTGAGAGGGGTTAAGGATGGGTGGAGACTTATGTGGATTATAAACAACATGGAGTAGATGGGTTGAATGGCTTGGTTTGATGTTGTAAATTCTCTGTAGTTGTGAACAGGAGACCTAAACTAACCAATTAAATTGGTAAAATTTGATCCCTGCAGTCAGTCCCAACCACAATTACAAAATTAACCTATAATAATAATCATAATCCTTGCATTTTGATATGGCGCTTTTCACGTCTATCTAGACGTCCCAAAGCGCTTCACAGAATATACTGTAAAGTGAATTGACTGTATATTTGTGGGCGAACGCGGCAGCCAATTGCGCACAGCAATGTCCCACAAACAGTCGTGGATTGAAAATGACCAATTTTATTATTGTTTTGTTTTTTCGGAGGGATTATTATTAGGCGTGTAGAGTAAGAAAACTTCCCAAGGTTTCGCCCTGCCTGGAATTGAACTCAGGTCTCTCACTTGCAAAGCGAGTGCTCTAACCACTGAGCTGCAGGATTTCACTATACCTTCATAACGTACCAGACCATTGCTATCTCATCCACGTGGCTATTCTTTGTGTGTGAGCCAAGAAAGTAACCTTTGGCAGACAATTCAACAGTGACTAAATCACCGACAAAACCAACCTATCCCCCCTCCATCCCCCCACCCCCTCCCCCCTGCCGACTGCCATACTTGTCCATTTTCAAGCTGAGAAATCTGAAAGGGAAATTTTTTTCCTTTATTAGTCCATAAGCCCTGAAGACAACTCTAAACATCAAAACTGATACCCTAGTTGAGATATACTAACACAGTTTGGACCATGATCCAAACTTGCTACCTTCTGCTCTTGGCTAACAACCAAATATACAGCACAGAAGGAGGCCATTTGGCCTATCATACCTGTGCTGGTTTCTGGAAAAGTTATTCATTTTATCCCATACTGTTTTATATTTCTGCTTTGCCAGATATTTATCTAATCCCTTTCTAAAAGCTAATATGTATTCTGCATTAACCACTATTCTAGGTAGGTCATTCGATGTGCTAATGACCTTCTGTGTAAAGAAAAATCTAACTTATCTTTGTTCTTTTAGTATTTACCTTAAATCTATAATATTAAGTATTAGTACTATGGTATAGTGCTAATATTGTGTGAAGCATTTGGAGACTTTCATACCCACTATGCCACTGGGTGAGCTAGATTATTCTGTGGGGGTTCAAGGCAGAAAATTCCATCTCTCACTCTGTTTTCCTCCTTCTGGTTCTGGTTCTGATCCTCTGGTTCCTCGGGTGACTGGTGCTTCAAAGATTTACAAAGAATGTACAGCTGGAAAAAGGCCATCGGACTAACCAGCCCATGCAGTGTTTATACTCCACACAAGTCTCCACCCACTCCTTACTCCCTTCATATTCTTCTATTCCCCTGTCCCTCGTGTGAAAGGACAGGGGACAAGCCTCCTCTTGAATACTATCTGATTCAACCACCACTTCAGGCAGTGAGTTCCACAAACTTGTTATCCTCTGCATGAAGTACTTCCTCTTAAATTCTCTTTTAGATCCCCTAGTCACTACGTTATACTTGTATTTCCCTCTTAAACGTCTCTTTAGCAAAAAAAGCCTAACCTATCCAGTTTACCCTGACAGCTGTAACAAGGCAGTTTCAACCAATTGACAATCTTATAGCAACAAAGCTCTGAAGATACAAATCTGGCTTTATTACACCTGTAATTTACACATACTCAATCTTTTCATCAATGTATTTACATTTTGAAGGTACACAAGAAGCATCGGACTGCTTGTACCACTGCCAATGACAGAAATGATGACATTAATGGTGTGTTTTGGTGCCATTAGTTAGCAATTATAGCATTGAATAGTCAATTAGTTCTCCAGGATCAATATGTAGTCTCCTCTGAAATCCCAGTGTAATTCATGTTTTGTCTTACTTACTTGTGTTCTGATGCTCTGGGCAGTCTTTCTGAAAATGCTCCACTGAGCCACATAGCTTGCAACACCGTCCTGTAAAATAGCATCGAACAAACAATTTAGCAGGTGGCCTCAAAGTATTGAATATCTTTCAGCATTTGCAAAACTGCAATAAAAAAAAATATTTGGATGAGATTTTCTACCATAAGTTAAGTTACATCTCATTCCTGAAGAACTTGACTACTAACTGATGGTAATGCCATCACTTTTCATGTCTCACTGACAGTTTTAGTATAACCCTGTTTGCTGCAGTACTTGTTGCAATCATACATTACTTAAAAAAGCTAAACAATTGTGTAGGGTATACATTACAACATTGCATTATGAAAGAAAACACATTTCTTTCACGATTTGGCTCATCGTCCCAGTTCTAGCTATGAGTAGAAAAATTAATATTTTACTATAAAGGAGAGCTGATTAAGGAGATTAAGTGTTTTCTTTGTGAGGGTCAATTTCTGACAGCTCAAAATGTATGACTTCCTCAATCAGCTCCTTTACCCATGTCCTCAGCGCCTAGTCAAGCCTGGTTTGGGATAGCCATTGCAAGCTCCATTGAACCATACATCAAACAGAATTGTTTTTGTGGTTACTCTAAAATGTTCTGCATTGAAACCCAGTTACAGTGAAAGACCACATAGTGAAAAGTGCCAATCTCCCAATTCATGGGTTTGGGAATTCCAAAATTACTTCCTGTTTATTGTGAAAACAAAGCACTAATCTTCCATTGTTGAACCAATAAGGATCAATGGCTTGGAACGTATAGATCAATGCAAATTGATGTCCAAAGATGAAGCACCTAATCTATTTATGTACACTGACTGACTCTCTTAATTATGCCCCTTTAAAAGTGTTAATTCCAATCCGCCTACTGCAAACAACCAATTTCAAGATCACAGTCGTCCTTACGAAGTACACAGTTGTCTCAGATAAGGCTCACAACCTAAAAGGCACAGCAGTTCCTTTGAAATAGTCTCTCTGAATCAATGTCAAGAATTCAGCAATTGTGAAGGAACCAAACTGTTCAATTGAACTGGCTGCTTTCTCCATTTCATCAAACCCGAGCATTGCTGACTGTCAGTTGATAGAGTGACACTCATTGTGAGACAAATGTTGTACTACCAAAAAGATTCCACTGCATTTAGAAAACTACAATTTTAGCTATTTTGTTTCTGGAGATCATTAGTACAATTATAAAGCAGATGGAATTATGGGGTTATACAGTTTTTAAGTGGAAACAATCACTAGTGATGAATGGACTTTTTGGATTTTGTGCCTTTGAAACAAGAAATTCTCTCTTTTTTTACTGGTGGGTCAGAAAGTTCTGAGCTTGCTGAAACCCCAAATACCAAATTTTCTGAACGTATGAGGAGTCATAGTTGCCTGAAACACTTCTTGTAGAAGGTATGATGAGTTTGACACTATTTCAAAAGAGAAGGAAGTTTTTCCCAGTGTCCTAGCCAACAAGCATAAGAACATAAGAAAGACATTCAGTTTGCTTTCCACTGTCCTTGCAATTGCATGACACGTTGTGTCCCAAACTACATATTGTATGCCAAGATATTATTCCTGAGACTAATAAGCAGTCACTAACCTAACAATTGCTTGGTGGTATTGCTGGTGCTGATACTTTTGATGAAAAAGTCACAATACTTGAGAGTGCTTTTTGGCCTTTCAACGGAACAAAGTGCAATAAAAATGCAAGTTGTTTTGTTGCTGGGGGCACACATGACAAAACTTTATTCCAAGTATTGTACTCACACAAACATCTGAGTTATCCAAATACTCACTCATTTCGAAGGAGAAAATAGAAATGTCTAATTTGATCTTGGGAACAGGATACTGGAGACTGACTTTGCAAATTACATGAGCACAGGTTAGCTAATTATCACTGATCTAAGACTTATAAGCACATCCATCACAGAAGTTGGTAAGACTGAAAATCAGAGTTGTTGAAGCTCATGAAATTCAAAGTAGAAACTATTACACGGATTTTTATGTTTAAGGGAACTATCTGGACATAACAGCTGTTATATTAAATGCTCAAATCCTCAATTCTCATTGATATTTATCAAGTGTTGAAGATAAGACCAGACTCACAAAAGTAAAGAAATTAACATGAAGCTGCCTCTAGCATTTGACTGGTCTGCGTTTTACAGGGAGACCAGGTCTGTTTTAATTGGCGTCTTACCAACTTCTCTGCACCTAAAGGTGGGATATTCTAAGCACATAAAAATTGTATTAAAATTTATCAGTCAAGACTGAAGCATAAAATGGTTATGCTCTAAGACTGAAAATACTACAGATTAAGACTGATCTCTCCTTCTTCCATGCTTACGAAACTTTTTTTTTTAAATGTGTAAGAAATCGATACTTTACACTTTTCTATTTATTGCTGCTCATGGCCTAAAAGCCACAGCGGTGTTTTGAAATAGTTTCATTCTCAGCAAAAGTGTTCTCCAGCACCTAACTGTTGAGTTCACAAAATAAGTTAAAATATATTATCTTTCATTATTATTGTTTCTATTTAATTTAGATTAAATACTGAATATTGTGTGAAATACATAACTCCTTCCCTCCCCCAGATATTCCTACCTTCTGCATAAAGTCCCTTTGGGTTGTCCGGGCAGGATCTCGAGAGATGTCCTACTTCTCCACAGACAAAACATTTAGCAAATGGAAATTCTCCTGTAAAAATCAAAGCAGCATTAGTTATTGACATCCTTTGAGGTAAAAATACCAGTTCTGTGTGTGTGTTTATGGGGAGGCTGTCAGCACATTATGTGGATATGGCGATTTGGCAAATAGTAACAACTGATACCTCCCTGGATCAGATTAGTTAACTCAGCACACACCAGAGATTGAAAGTGGGACTATCGTGATCCGTATTGTTCAATTCCACACTGGACAGTAACTTCATCAGTGGAGCCATTGGGAGCTTTCAAAGTAATTTTGAACAGAACTCCAATTCACACACACACATATCTATACACACCACATTTATCCCCTTGTGGTAAGAACTTCCCCAACTCAATTAGTTATCCTGTCTTCCAAACTCATGACGTTAAAATAATAAAATGGTATTCTCAGTAAATAGTGCTAATATTCTTCATATGAGCTAAATTGTGCCTTTACTTTTTTATGCCGACATAGCATAGTTAATGCATATATGGGGTTATATGGAAGGACTTACCTAGAGCAGGATCAATTTTTGCTCTGCACTTCAGAATCTCATGTTCTGTGGAGCCACATCGATAACATATACCACTAGCCACCTCTTGTTCTCCCATGTCCATTTCTGGGCAATCTCCCATCCCATGCCCAGGTTTTCTGCAGTGGAAACATATCTAGAAAAAGGATGAAAACACATCTATATATAACTGGCTACTTAGACTACAGAGTAATCATTTCAGAATGGAGTAAATCATCAGATCAACTAGCCTAGCCTTCCAAATTTCCTTAAGATACTCTTGTATATAAGCAGATGATCAATTAATAGTTTGTAAGTGGTCACTAATATCTCAATAATGACGTTTCTGCACAACAGTCCTGCCTCCTTCCACCTCAAACCTAATATGATATTTTATAAAAATATAACCCTAAGCAGCATACTCAATAACATCTACACATCATTTTTTAGGATTGTCCATAGTTGGGCTCATATACCATTGGCAGTCAGCAATATTTAAAGTGGTTCAATCCAACAGGTTGTTAAAACCATGTTGGCATCACTTAACTACTACTTCTTGATTTATCTTGCCTTCTCTCTGTTCTTTTCAACATGATCTTACACTAAATAATAATAATCCTTGCATTTGATATAGTGCCTTATCACGTCTTCAAGACATCTTAAAGCACTTCACAAAATATACTGTAAAGTGAATTGAGTGTATATTTTGTGGGCAAAATGCGGCAGCCAATTGCGCATAGCAGTGTCCCACAAGCAGTCAATGAGTGACCAATTTTATTATTTTTTTTTGAAGGAATTATTACCCCCGGAAAAGCAATCTGCCAATTGACTAACAATCGGGTTCCAACTCGCAAACAAAGGCGTGTGGAGTAAGGAAACTTGGCCAACGTTTCGCCCTGCCTGGGAATTGAAACCAGGTCCTCTTGCTTGTGAGGGGAGTGCTCTAACCACTGAGCTACAGGACTCCACCTGTAATGCTGTGTCAGTTTAGAATACAGTAAATTCCCGATAATTCAACTCTGTATTAACTTGTCACTACCACTTAAATGATCACACTCTATATATCCCAGCCGCATTAATGTATGTATTTTTACATATGTAATTCGCCAGTCCTGATAACTCATCACTAAGACCTTTTCCCTTGGAGTGATGAGTTATCAGGAGTTTACTGTATAATTCGACTCCAAGTGGAATCACTGCATTTTACTGTAAATCTAATTAAACACTTTGAGTCATTTTGACAACGTGGTAAGGCGCTACATCTAACGCAAGAATTATTAGCATAAAGATGAAATATATGTTTATAAATATCAAAGCAACTCAAAGCATTTAGTGTAATTGTCTTATCCAGTATAGTGACAGTCGCTGCTTTTGTACGCAAACATGGCAGCCATTTTGAGCACTGCAACGTCCCTCAATCAAAGAAGTAAAATGACCAAATTATCTGATAGGTTGTTTGACCAGACATCCAGGTGAAGCTCCTTTTTTTTTGTGTCATGATGTTCACCTGAGGTCAAGCAGTCATGACATTGGTTTAACATTTTATCCGACAACCCCTTTGATAACCAGCTCTCCCCCAGTACTGCACTGGAGTGTCAGCCCAGATTATCAGCTGTCCATAAGTGGAATTTGAACTCACAACCTGCTGACCTAGAGGCGAGTATGCTACCAACTGAGTCAAACATTTAAAAAAAAAGCGACAGAACAAAAAGACACGGATTAATTCCTGACTTCTCGATAACATAACTTTTAATCAGCTTACACTTAGACAGATGTCAGGTGGAGGCTACATTTCCGCTGAGGAATTATGAAGGAAATAAATAAGATGGTGAAACATCTTGGGAATCAAGAGCAGCGTTAGTACAGATAAGGGAGGACACTTCACTGACTTTTCTCTGCCAGGGCAAGAACAAAAAGAAGACAAGAAAAACAGCAGGAAAGCACTGAAGGTAATGGATAAGATTAAAAATGGCAATACAAGCACTTGGCAGCGGCCTGTGGGTTGCCAGAGTGCTCATTTCTGAATGCAAATTCCTTCAGCTATAAAATTAAAACCAAGACCAGCACTGCTGCTGTGATGATACACTTCATTAAAATTATTACACTTCAGGTCAGAGACTGAATGAATACCAGATTTGTATTTCTAGTATTAAAGTGCATCTCATGCCCAGCACAAGATATTTTGACGTCTAAAAATTTTGTATGTCACATTTTTAAATCTGCCCCTGGAATTCACGATTTGCATATTAAAAAGCTCTAATTAATGATTTCAATATCCCGCTGATGACTAAATAATTCTAATTTTAAACATGAATTTCTTAAATTTATTATATTGATCCTGTATGGACGTCCAGTAATTTAATGCGCAAACAAATTGTAACTAGGGGCAGGAGGACATGGGTTGGTGCACAAGATTTCCATTAAACCATCTGAGTTGTCAAGGAATAGGTAGAGATTAAACAGACACTTTTCTGTGGATTTGTTTCAATATTATTTCAAACTCCATCCCAGACCCTTTGCCTCGCTCCTTCCCTTGCCTTCTTTAAGGCCCTCCTCTTCCGTCATGCCTTTGGCCACCCTCTTATCCTCCACCCTCCCTGATATCAACCCTGCTGCTCAGGTCCAAATCCCTGACTTTCGAGCGACTTGGGATGTCCTCCCGTCATGAAAGGTAATTTTGTATTGTATTATGGCAAGCTATTCCAGCTACGAGCTGCCAGAATGTTAAAATGATAAAAAAGAAAAAACACTCTGGGAAGGAACAAACTTGAACATTTTAGCACCTTTAACTTCAATATGCTCCAGTGTGCTTCACGCAATTATTGTCATGGGTAGTGACATTTTTTTTTGTTGGCGAATATGGTGATTTATGACTTTAAGTCAGCACAGGATTCCACAAGATTGGTTACCCAATTGTACTGAACTGTATTACATTACATCTACACTATAGGAACTGTGTTTTATAATTTCCAGCAATGTGTGTCTTTAAGTGAATGGTGCAATGGAAGCAAAGTCAGTTCAATGGGACAAGCTTTTTTTGAATGTTGCTGATTTCTGCAAAAAACCTAAATTAAGTGGAAGAATTTGTCATGAATAATAGTTCTTTAATGATGTTATCATATAGATATATATACATATATATATAGAGAGAGAGACCGATAGACAGCAAGATATTCTGTAAGCTTTCTGGTGTTCAATCTGAATTTGAGTCTGATCCAAGGAAGTAAAAGTAAGCCAAAATTGACAGCTCCGCCCAATCATTATTCAACTGTTGAAAAGTTAGTTCCATAACTAGTAAGCACATATTTAAAAGAATATGCCCAAGACTGGCCATTCAGTGGTCTCATCTATAACATGTTCATAAATTCATATTCTTATTTTTTGGAACATTTGATAAACTTTTTATGAATAATAATGCAATATGTGTCTCTCCCTTCCATCCCCCATTAATGAAATACTTATCCTAATCAAAATATGGTTGCTGAGACACATTTCACGATGCCTAGCTTCAGTGCTCTTCACTGAGCTCAATGGTGCACCTCTGTCATTGTAAGTTGCTTAGTGTAGTACAACTTGAACTTGTCTAATTCCTAAGGTAACTCGCAATAATTCCACACTCCATGCCCTATTGGTTAAAAGGTGATCGAACACAGCATGCAGATATACTGGAATCAAAAGTCCACTTTGACAGTTTTTTAAGTGTATAAGAAGTGGAATACAACCTGCATTTCTCTGACTATTTCTCAATTGCTCAGATACTCCTATGTTTTCAATGGGAATTCAGTGGGAATTGAGCGTGGGGGGGTGGGGGTGCGAGAGGGGTAAACCAGAGGCAAAAAGTGATTGTGGAGCATTTAGTTTATGTTAATAAACCTACGAGAAGCATCTACAAACAGCTATAGTTTATTTGTTGCTGACCAGCCACCACTTAGCAGCCTGCAGGTTATGAAACCTGCTAATGATGTTCATCTACTATAATGCCCACTGGTTTGTGAACCATCAGATAATGAATATGTTCCTGTATGCTTAACATATAAAAATACTCAGTTAACTTCTCTACAGTAAATCCTATAAAGTGCTTTGAGACAGTGATGATGCGATAAGGCGCTATATCAAATACAAGGATCATTATTAAAATCCAAGGATTATTATAACAAGCAGCAGTGTATGATCAGAATCTCATAACTGTGAGCCTTCTAGATTGCCCTCCTAAGTATGATGATTTTCCACGCATGCTTTTCAGCCAACTTTACCCATTTTCCTCACTACCTGAATGACTCTTTTTAAACAGTGCTGCACTTATACATTCAGCTTGGGAGCCGCTTTCGATCACTGTTACTTGATGATTCATGTGTGGGTTTGTCTGAAGAATGTCAGGATTGTTTGGACAATGTAATTTGAAAGATTGAATTATTACTTATGCCTTAACATCACTAATCAGGATGTTATTACAGACAATCAGATGGTTCCAAACTCTACTGACATTAATAAGAGGCAATATTAACTAAATTATTGATGTATAAAGTCACAAGCAATCAAACATTTTTAAAATGCCACATAATGAGGATAAGTATATTCAGTATTTGAGAGCTATTTTCTGACTCTACATAATATCCTGGCTGTGATTTGTCAGTTTTCATCAAGTTAAAGTGTCAGATGAAAAGATGGGATTTTCTTTATGTTTGCTTAATATTCTTCTGCACCCTGGAGGAGTAAAATGTAGGTCTTGCTTGTAATTCGCTAAGCTCCTGATCTCATCTTGTTTCTCTAGGGAGTTATTAAATGAAGCCAACACTGTAGTACACTTATGACAGCATTATTCTCTGTGATTATTCAGTTTGTTTCCCCCTCCCACCCCATTAGAATAGCTGGTGTTAGTGATATTTTTCAGTGAAGCATTCTCAGTAATCTCATTTAATAATAATAATCCTTGTATTTGATATAGTGTCTTATCACGTCATTGAGCTGTCTCAAAGCGCTTCACAGAATATACTGTCAATTGACTGTATATGTTTTGGGCAAAATGCACAGGGGTGTCCCACAAACAGTCGTGGATTGAGTGACCAATTTATTATTATTATTTCTTTTAAGGCATTATTTATATGATTTACGACACATAAACAACAAGAATTTTAATTAAAAAACGTAACTCATTGTCCAACAGAAATCCATAGCAGATATAGAGTTACAACACTTAATCATCTCATATATGGGGATGATTTAATTACTTATCAGACCCTGAATTATACTATTCTCACAAGATTAAATTGGTGCCTTACACATTTTTGTATGAAATTCTCTCTGGGACAAAGCTCAGTCTAAAAGGTCAAGTAGCACTTCAACTGGATTTCTGAATAGGGACAATGTTAATTGGATAAAGGCTGAGAAACAGTACACCTGCTTTTTTTTTTAACTGTCTCAATTTCACTTTAAGGCTATATACAAGGTCCTCTGGTTTCTCATTCTTCATCTCCATTTCACTGCAGCCTTGCTAAGAATAAGACAACTACTCTATTACATTTTACAATTTACATTTATATAATAATAATTATTATTATTATTTACCTCTCCGACCTATTATCCCCCTACTTACCTGCCCGTACCCTCCGTTCCTCTGGCTCTGGTCTGCTCCACATCCCCCACCCCAACTGCCCTACCATCGGTGGTCGGGCCTTCAGCCTCTCAGCCCCGAGGCTCTGGAACTCCATCCCCCCGTGCCTTCGCCTGCTTCCTCCCTTTCCTCCTTCAAGGCCGGTCTCAAGACCTTTCTCTTCAACCGTGCCTTCAGCTCCCCTCTCGACTCTCTACCTCCTACTCGCTCCCTCCCTTCCCTCCCCTCACCCTGACCATTTCCCCCTTGCTCGGGGCCCGACCCAACTGTCCAGCGCCTTGGGACGTCCTCCCGACGTGAAAGGCGCTCTATAAATGAAATCTTGTTGTTATAATTAATCCTTGCATTTGATATAGCGCTTTTCACATCTTCTAGATGTCCCAAAGCGCTTCACAGAATATACTGTAAAGTGAATTGACTGTATATTTGTGGGCGAACGGGGCAGCCAATTGCGCACAGCAGTGTCCCACAAGCAGTCGTAGATTGAAAATGACCAATTTTATTATTGTTTTTGGTTTTTTGGATGGATTATTATTTGGAGGGATAATGCCTTTCATGTGGGGAGCATGTCTCAAAGCACTTGTCAACATCAAGAACTTGCATTTATATACCTCCCTTCACCGGATGGAGAACTTAATTGCTACCTGGACAAATGAGCTGGAGGTGGGTGGCAAGGGGTGGGGAGGCGAACGATGACCAAAAGCTCAGTCAAAAACGTAAGTTCTGAGCTGGGCCACGAAAAAGGGTAGGGAACAAGTCGGAGGGAGCAAGTCGGAGGGAGCAAGTGAGTCAGAGCAACTCTGGGAGATCCAGAGTGACAACACAATAGCTTAAAGCCTGCTTGTCAATGGTAACGCAGATAGGGAGGGGAACATTAATCAGGCCATCATTTGTGGAGTCCTGTAGCTCACTTTGGAGTCCTGTAGCTCAGTGGTTAGAGCACTCGCTTTGCAAGCGAGAGACCTGAGTTCAATTCCAGGCACAGGGCGAAACCTTGGGCAAGTTTCCTTACTCCACACAGAGCCTAATAATAATCCCTCCGAAACAAAACAATAATAAATTGGTCATTTTCAATCCACCACTGTTTGTGGGACATTGCTGTGCGCAATTGGCTGCCGCGTCCACCCACAAATATACAGTCAATTCACTTTACAGTGTGTTCTGTGAAGCGCTTTGGGACGTCCTCCCGACGGGAAAAGCGCTATATCAAATGCAAGGATTATTATTATTTGCTGATTGAAGGTAGTGGCTGGGTTGGTATGGTTGAAGATTGCAGAGGTTGGGGGGAGTGAGATAGTGGAGCGATATGAATGTGAATCGAATTCAAGATCCTCATCTTCACTTTCAAGGCCACCTGTGGCCTTGCCCCCTTATACCTCTCTGACTTGCTGACTCCCTAACAACCTACCCGCTCCCTCTGTTCAGCGGGCTCCGGCCTGCTCCATGTTTCCCACCCGACCTGCCCTACCATCGGTGGCCGGGCTTTCAGGCTCTCTGCCCCCACACTCTGGAACTCCATTCCCACGGCCCCTTCACCTCGCTTCCTCCCTTGCCTCCTTCAAGGCTGGTCTCAAGACCCTTCTCTTCGATCGTGCCCTTATTCACCCTCCCACCTCTCTGCCTTCCCTCATCCCTACACCACCCCTCCCCCATCCTCGGGTCCTGACACCTGACTGTCCAGCGCCTCGAAGAGTCTGGTGCAGGAGAGTATACATGCTGCAGAGCACTGGATGTACTGATTAAGGTAATTACAGTAATGAATAAATGCTGAGCTTTCTTACTGTGACCTCTGAATTTACTTTAAATTGAAAATTTACCATGGCATTTTTCTTCTGAACCTGCCTCTTCAGCCTTCTGTCCTCTCGTCTCTGGTCCTTTTTCAGAGCAAGTGCCGGGTCAATCGCTACTGTTTCACTGACGGCAGGTATCACTGTTCCCCTGTGGAGAACCTGACCAGTCTCCTTCAGATAATCCATGAACCCATTGACATCCTCACTCTGATACTCTTCTTTCTTGTGATACCAGTCACTTTCTTTGGGTTTAAAGGTTTCTGCCTTGTTACCACCTCTTTTGTTTGGCGGCCACTCTTGATCTGGTCTCTTTTTTGACTTTGCAGCATGTGGACCATTACCACAACCGTGTTTCATCTGGGCCCATGGTGTAGCTTCGAGGGGCTTCTTTCTGTGAACATTATTGGCACGAGCCCAGCGAGTCATTGCTTTTTTCCCCTGTCACCCTGCAAAATAAAAGAATGTTAACTGACCACGAGCAGTATAAATTTTACTGTAATAATTGTATAAATGAAGGGTATTGCCTGGAATTTGAAATAGGTTTACATTTTGATCATACAGCTATTGTGATCATCCAGTCCAAAGGACACATCTGCTATAGGTCTCCCTCGGGCCAGCATTTATGTAGATCTAGCTTTGCAGCCAAATGCTGTACTGAGAAAAGAGATACAACTTGGCAGTGGCTTGTGAAAATCGAGACAGCTGATTAAATGTTAAGTATTGCAATCGAACGATCCTATCAAACAGAATCAAGCATCTGACTGGTTATGTTATGTCAGTGTTTGAAGAGTACTGGCCTCTCTACACAATGGGACAAAATGTTAAGACAGCTATACATGCAAGACACACAACCCAGAATCGGATTCATCTTTGATGAAGTGTCACATCTAAACTTTGAGCCTAAAGTATCCTCTTGCTTGTTCTTAAAAAAACGTTGCACTCCATCACTGTTTATGGAACTTGCAATGCGCAATTTAGCTGCAGAGTTGGCTCACAAAACACACATTCGTTGCACTTGTCAGTATTGTATATCCTGTGAAATAATGGCTTTATGCCTATACTTTACAGTGAAAAGCAACTAGCTTAAAAGAGACCCAAGGTGTAGTTTGGCAAATCCATCGTGTTCAAATCCATTCACTCCCTGGCACCTCCCTACATCTCCGACCTCCTCACTCCCCAATCCAACAACCGGCGCCTCTGCTAAACTGGCACCGGCCTCTTGCTTGTCCCTCGCACCCACCTCCCCATCGTCAGAGGTCGCGCTTTCAGCCACTATGCCCCAAAACTCTGGAACACTCTCCCTCAATCCCTCCGCCTTGCCCCTCTTTCAAGTCCCGCCTGAATATTTTCCTGTTCGACCGTGTTCATGGCCACCTCCCACTGGCTCGGAGTCAGGCTCTGCCACTCTTAAGCGCTCTGAGACTCTATCCTGCGAGGAGGGCACTATATAAGTGCAAGTTGTTGTTGTTTTTCAGGTGCTGATCCACCTCTTAATCATTTCCAGCATTTTGTATTTTATTTCAGATTTTGCAGATCCCAGTTATTCTTTACCATTTAATAATAATAATCCTTGCATTTGATATTTAGTTGAGAGACAGGTAATAATATCTGTAGTAATCATCTATTTAGAAATGAATGATACACAACATGAGCTGCAGTTACAATAATATTTATCCTTGCAATTGATCTAGCGCCTTATCACTTCATTAAGACATCTAAAGCACTTCACAGAATTCACTGTAAAGTGAATTGACTGTATATTTTGTGGACAACATGCACACAATAGTGTCCCACAAACAGTCATGGATTGAGTGACCAAATTATTATTATCATTTATTTATTGAAGGGATTATTACCCCCCAGAAAAGCGACCCGTCAATCAACTAACAACTGGGTTCCTACTTACTGCTAGGTAAACAGAAGTTTGTGGAGTACAGAAACTTGCCTAAGGTACCTTCTCAAGAGCATAGTATTTTTAAATGTATAGTATATAATAAGAACATAAGAAATAGGAGCTGGTGTAGGCCTTTCGGCCCCTCGAGCCTGCTCCGCCATTAAATAAGTTAATGGCTGATCTGCTAACCTAATTCCATTTAGCTGCCCTATCTCCATATCCCTTAACCCCTTTAGTTTTTAATAATAATAATCCTTCCATTTGGTATAGCATCTTTTCACATCGGGAGGACATCTCATAGTACTTCACAGGACATATTGTAAAGTGGAGTATTTTGTGGGCAAGCGCAGCAGCTAATTTACAAACAGGAATGTCTCACAAACAGATGTAAAGTGAATGACCAATGGGGATTGTTGGCCAGATACTGGGAGAAACACCTTTCCCTTTTTGAATAGTGCCATGGATAGTTAACATCCACCTGAACAGGCAGGTGGGGTCTCAGTTTTCCTTATATGAAGGATGTGAGTTTCTCCCAGTGACTTGGCCAACAATCCCTCAAATTAAAAAAAATTGTTGCTCTCCATAAACTGTTTATGGGTCTTGCAATGCGCAATTTAGCTGCATCGTTCGCCCACAAAACACACATTTGTTGTAGTTTTCAGTACTCTATATCCTGTGAAATATAAGTTTTATGCCTATACTTTACAGTGAAAAGCAACTAGCTTAAGAGACAAGGTGTAGTTTGGCAACAACTTTATCTTGAACAAACTAACCAGATTATATGCGCTACATTTATACAATCTGATGTGTTTAAAGTTATTAGTTATTTATCCAGACCTATGCAGAAGCTATGGGGAGTGAAAAAAAAGTAAGGAGAACAGTAAGGCGAATATTGTCTGGGAAAGGACAAATTAGCTGAGAGTGTGATAGAGGTGGGGTTATTTTTATAATAATAATAATAATCCTTGCATTTGATATAGCGCTTTTCACGTCGGGAGGATGTCCCAAAGCGCTTCACAGAGCACACTGTAAAGTGAATTGACGATATATTTGTGGGCGAATTGCGCACAGCAATGTCCCACAAACAGTCATATGGATTGAAAATGACCAATTTATTATTGTTTTGTTTTTTTGGAGGGATTATTATTAGGCTCTGTGTGGAGTAAGGAAACTTGCCCAAGGTTTCGCCCTCTGCCTGGAATTGAACTCAGGTCTCTCACTTGCGAAGCGAGTGCTCTAACCACTGTACTTTTTGTACAGGACTTGAATGTGGACCTTGCCTGCTAGAAGTTTGGGAGATCAGAATCACAAATTCACAGACACATCAGAAATAGTGAATTGAGGAATACGAAGAAAACAACAACAAGATTGCATTGATAGAACGCCTTTCACGTCGGAAGGACGTCCCAAAGTGCTGGAAAAGTCTGGGAAATGGGACTGGAAAGATTTTTTTGGTCAGCCAGGTGTCTAACACATGCAGAAACCCATCACCATGCTTAAGAGTATTCAAACCAAACTGAGAATTCCATGCATCCCACCTACACATGGAAATTCCAGAGATAATTTGTTGGAATGGAATGCGCCCTCTCCCCCTGGAGGGACGCCTCCTGCTTACCTAATTTCGGAAAGTATTAGGCACAGGTTGGCAAGAGCCACAGCTTGGAACCCCAGAGTGTACGTTAGGGTATTGCTGGAGTCTAAACAGCTAAAATTACATAACTTGCCATTGATAGCGCTGTCCGGCAAGCTTTCCCGCTGCTTGTTCAGTTAGGACCACCCTACCCGTTAGGTACTAAAACAGAAGTTGCTGGGAACACTCAGCAGGTCGGGCAGCATCTATAGACAAAGGAAAGTGAGTCAATGTTTCGGGCCACGACCCTTCGTCAGAACTGGGGCATGTTGGGAGGGAGAGGCTTTTAAGAGCTAACAGAGAGAGGGGAGGCAGGGCAAGGAAGACAAAGAAGAAAGTGGGGTAGAGGACAGGGAATGATGGGTTAAAGAGGTGTTAATAATGCAAATCAAAGGGGGTGGGGGGGGGGGGGTGAGACAGAAAATTGCAATAAAATAGGCAGATTAGAGAGAAAAGGTGTGTCTGGGACCCAGATGATTGGTAATGGTCACAGAAGAGGGGGAGGGGGAAGGTGAGCTGTTATGGTCTGAATTTATTGCAATCAATATGGAGGCCAGAGGACTGTAAGGTCCTTAGCAGATAAATGAAGTGCTGTTCCTCGAGCTTGCACTGTGGCTCATTGGAACAGGGTAGGAGACGATGGATGGAGAGGTCAGAGTGCGAGTGGGAGGGAGAGTTGGTGGCAAAAAAACGGAAGCTAGGGGTTGTGCTTGCAGACAGAACGGAGGTATTGGGCAAATCGATCACCCAATGCCTGTTAGGGCTTTGGCTTGCAGGGTTAACAGGCTTGGGATGATTACTTGCCCCAGTGACTAGTCTGCCCTTCCAAATCCTGCTGATGAACAGGCTGGCTGTGCTGTCAGCAGAAGTGCCCTGGAAACTCTATATTTGCCTTCACTCACAATTCAAGAACCACTGACTGATTCTGCTCTGACTGATTCTGTTCTG
Organism: Callorhinchus milii; assembly: GCF_018977255.1. Classification (NCBI taxonomy): domain Eukaryota; kingdom Metazoa; phylum Chordata; class Chondrichthyes; order Chimaeriformes; family Callorhinchidae; genus Callorhinchus; species Callorhinchus milii. Next base: position 114,173,490 of record NW_024704742.1, on the reverse strand, counting down.
ACTGATTGCCTGTCAGACATCCAGTTCTGGATAAGAGCTTCCTTTAGTTGAACGTCGACAAGACTGAGTCGCTCCTGTCAGCACCTTCTCGCCTCAAATATCGATCTACATGGATGCCTGCTTCCCACCCTGCCCTCCTCCCTCCCCGATCCTGACCCGCAGCTCGGTTTCGAAGCTCTGTCTGTCCAGCGCCTTGGAACATTCTCCTGATGTGAAAGGCGCTATACAAACAAAATTTTGTTGTTGTTGCAACTCTACCTCAGAGCCGGTGTGGAACCTCGGGAGTCTTGTTTGACTCTCAACTGTCTTTTAAACTCCACATCTGTGCCTTGACTCCCACCTCTGCAACATTACCCACCTCCGCCACTACCTCTACCCTTGGGCCACCAAGACTCTAATCCATGCATTCATTACGTCCAGTCTAGATTACGCCAACTCTCTGCTTGCCATACTCTCACCTCCTCCCTTCATAAGTGCAGACTATCCCGAGCTCTGGAATTCGTGTTCTCTCCCGCACTAGGATCCATGAGCCTATCACACCTTTTTTTTAAAAAATCACCTTCATAATAATATTCCTTGCGTTTGATATAGCGCTTTTCACGTCTTCTAGACGTCTCAAAAGCACTTCACCGAATATACTGCAAAGTGAATTGACTATATTTATGGGCGAAACTCAGCAGCCAATTGCCCACAGCAGTGTCCCACAAACAGTTGTTGATTGAAGTGAACAATTTATTATTGTTTTTTTTCTTGAGGGATTATTATCAGGCGTGTGGAAACTTGCCCAAGATTTTACCCTGCCAGGAATCAAACCCAGGTCTCTTGTATCCGAGGAGAGTGCTCGGATACACCACTGAGCTGCAGGAATCCACAACTCGACACCACTGGCTCCCCATCCCTCAAAGAATTGTGTTGAAGGTCCCTGCCCTCAGCTTCAAATCCCTCCAGTCTTTCCGTGTCCTATCTCTGCAAACTTCTAAAACCTTACCGACCCGCCCGCTCATCGGGCACTGGCCTGCTTCATGATCCCCAACCGCCACATTATCACAGTCTATCTGCTCCTATCATGACGACAGCTCCCTCTAACATCCAAAACATTCCCAGGTTCATTGCACTGGATTGAAGATAATCGTTTTGAATGTATTTTATGAGCTGGGAAATGTTTAAGATCCACCTGAGCCGCTAAGTTTGGAGACGGGTTTCAATGTAAATGTGTCACCCATTTGTTATAAACTTGCAGTGAGTGACTCAGAGAGAAAGCCAGGGCCGAAATCACACAAAACTGATCAAACAAGAGGATGAATTAATTACAAATGAATTGTAAATTCACAGAAAATCTTCTCTGTGGTTTTGATTGAATTTCAGTCACAGCAAAACTTTCTTGAAATGTTTGCAATTGTCTCCCCCCCCCCCCACCCCACACACACACACACCCCACACACACATAACTCCCCCACACACACAACTACCCCCACATCCACAACTACTCCCACCCCCCCCCCACACACACCCCACACACACACAACTCCCCCACACACACCCACCCCCCCCACACTCACACTCCCCCCTACACACACACACACACACAACCACCCCACATACACAACTACTCCCACCCCACACACACCCACCCCACACACAACTACCCCCACATCCACAACTACTCCCACCCCCCCCCACACTCACACTCCCCCCCTACACACACACACACACACACAACCACCCCCACATACACAACTACTCCCACCCCCCCCCACACACACACCCCCCACACACACAACTCCCCCCCACACTCCCCCCACACCCACCCCACACACAACTACCCTCACATCCACAACTACTCCCACCCCCCACACACACACCCCCCACACACACACACCCCCCCACACACCCCCCACACCCACCCCACACACACAACTCCCCCCCACACTCCCCCCACACCCACACCCCCCCCACACACACAACTCCCCCACACACACTCCCCCCCTACACACACACAACCACCCCCACATCCCCCCCACATACACAACTACTCCCACACACACCCCCCCCCCACACACACCCCCCACACACACATCCCCCCCCCACATACCCCACCAAACACACACACACACACTTCAATATTCATCGTTAACACTACAACAGGATGAGAGATAAATCAATAAAACCACAAGACAATTAAATACATCAGACAATGATACATTACTATAAACTACCGACAATGATACATTAATATAAACTGTCATATCGGCTGAGGCTCAGCCTCGTGCCCCTTTTTTTTTACCAGAGAAGAACCCGCTTCCGGAGTCCCAGTGTAAAGGCTCCGTCCGCTCCTGCACCGGGATATTGGTTCCTACCCCGCACTGCCCTCCCCCCACAGGAGGAGACAGAGGCAGCAGCACAGTCTGACCGGGTTGGGCGGCTTCACGCCCAATTGGGCGGGTTTTGTTCTGTGCATTATAAAAAAAAGTCTCTCATCGTGTGCCTAATTTTTAACATTTTTAATTTAAACTTGCAAAACTTTTTTGTGCCTGTCATCTCCTCCCCCCCACTTTGATGATGACCTTTTCTTTGTTGACTTATTTTTTTCAACATTAGGACATTGTTAAGAGTAACCCTTCTGATGTCTGGACAATAAGAGAGATGGAATGAGAACAGACTATTCTGCCATACAATGCACTTCTACAGACCATTGGCAATCCACCATATTGCAGTCTCTATTACACCAATTTAATCTTCTGGAGGAACGTTTCTGCAGTTTCTCTCTCCCTAAATGTGAATCAAATAAACCTCTAGAATAGTTCTTCTATAAATCCCTGACCAGCTGCCATTCTCAAATTAACAATATCCTAATTTCAGCAGCTCAGGAAACATCATGTTCCGCACCGTATTGAATCATCTCATGTCATGTAAAGATGCAAAGGCAACCGAGAAGCACTAAGACAGTGTACCTTGGGAGGTAGGAGAGAAACAGATGGTTAGGAAAACGGTAACTGGATGGCCAGAGAGTCAGTAGATCAGATAGGTAGATCCAACAATTTGGCCTTTGGAAAAGTGATCTGTAGACTTTTAGAATATTACAGTGGAAATCTAATCATTGATAGACACGGCCTCTCCTGAAAGCAAGTTAAACATTCTCAAATGTAGATTTTTTTCTGGCACAGCCTGTACTTTTAGTTGTCTTTGGAGGCTGTTCCTTATACCCCAAAAACACCAGTGGGAGGGAACATAGATAATGCAGATGGAAACAGTGTATTTGACTTTGAATTTGAGCAGTGATCTATAGGAAACGTGAAATGTGAATAAATCTGAGGTGAGAGACATAGAAGTAACTGCCGGTATAAAACAATTAATGCAGTGTCATTTATCTCCCCTGAAAGGGTCTGGATAATATCTGGTTAGGAAAGGGATTGAAGGTTAGGGAACAAGTGTAGACAGATATGCTCAAATAGCCAAATGAAGATGATGGGTCCTATGTCACTGAGATCAGGTTACCTGTGGAAGGCAATCGTCTGGAATTGAATAATGGTATCTTTAAAATTGTGCAGGTATCCTACTGATTAATTTGATTGCCTTTGGGATTTGGGAGGAAATGTTATGTAATTCTTCCCTTGAGACTAAATGTGTTATGCAAAGTCCATATGGCAGATTGTACATTGTCTGTGGAGGAAATGGCCTGTCAGTCAAAATAAGCTTTTCTTATTTTACTTTTTCCTATTCATCTGCTTCATAATCTAAAAGATAATCTTTTTAATCTTTGTTTTGTTATGTTCATTTAATATAACAGGAACTGGAGAATTACTCACACAAAGCCTCTAGCCAAACATCAAGTTATCTTTGACCTGAACTTGTAATTTTATACCAGGGTCTGTTGGCCAGCCGCCAGTGATTTTTTTAGGTTTTAACATGGTACCAGCTTCACATCATCCAGTCAAAGATAAATATTAATAATCCTTGCATTTGATAAGCGCTTTTCACATGGGGAGGACATTTCAAATGCTTCACAGGATTTACTGTAAAGTGTAGTGACTGTGTATTCTTGGGCGAATGTGGCAGCCAATTTACGCACATCAGTTACCTACAAACCTCCATGAAGTGAATGACCAATTTTATCTGGGGAATCGTTGGCTAGAATATCGGGAGAAGCTCCCCTTTTTGAATAGAGCCATGGTATCTTTATGGTCTACCTGAACAGGCAGACAGGACCTCATTGTACCATCTCAACCTAAATATGGCATCTCCAACAATGCAGCGCTTGCAGGCCGACGCTATTAGACTGTCAGCTGACAGTCAGGCACCAGGAGAAACTCTCTCTTATTTTGAATAAAGCCATGGAATCTTTGACTTTCATTTGAACAGGCAGAATGGACCTTAGTTTTTAAAGTCTCATCTGAAGGGCATAACCTCCGACAATGCAGCAACAACGCACCACATCATAGAATCATAGAATTACACAGCACAGAAGGAGGCCATTCGTCCCATCCATTGTGTCTGTGCTGGCTCGTTGAAAAGAACTATCCAATTCAATCCCACTCCCCCGTTCTCTCTCCATAGCCCTGCAAATTTGTCCTCCCCAAATAATTATCTAGCAGCCCCAGCATCTCAGTGAAGTGTAGTACTGAACTATGAGATGGAAAGTAAGAGTTGAAATTTGGCGTAATGTTGCAGATAGTTTTGGTTTGGCCATTTCTTCAGTAAAAAAAGAAAACTGTTTTCCTCAATGAAAGCCTTCCCTCTCCTCTCTTCCCCATCTCCAGCTGGTCACCATTTCCCTGGTTTGCAAACATTGCCAGATCGTAGAGTCTTGAGCATGCTAATGTTACTCCAGCAATTCAGAAATGCTGGCAGTCAATAGGAACTCACAGTGTGGGGATTAACACTTTTCCCACTTGCGCCATCACCCACCCATCAAGCCTGTCTGTCCCTCTCACCATGACTCTAATCCGCTTTGCCCCAGCATTCACCCCCACCGAATAGGAACTCCATTCACTTGAGCTATGAATGTTACCAAGCTACTTGACCATGGAAGGCATTATAACAAAGTACTCACCCCACAACTTTAGACGTTGCATTTTTAACAACAACTTACATTTATATAGCACCCTTCGGGACGCTTTTCACCAAGGGGTCATTGAAGAGCAATCAGGAGCATTAACCACTGGTGATTTCCTCTCCATAACTCAGAAATGCTGATGATAGTTACAGCATCTACTACGGCTATGATCAGGTAACTCAGCATCAACTGCTTGTCGCATTTGGGACTTGCCTGCTCTGTATAGCTCCTTACTGTATGTCTGCTGAGTTACAGGAGAGCAGCATCTGAGTTTCTTAAAGAGAAAATGTAAGCAATACAATACAAATTTATATTTTTATATACTCCATATAACACCTTTCAATCAGGAGGACATCCTAAACCCAAAGCAATGATTCCTGTCAGCTCCAATATAAATTTTGTGGAATTGAGATACCCTGAGTTTATGTATTTAAGTGAGGTAAGTGTACTAGCTCATTTTCCCCTCTGAATAACCTGCAAACACTCACTATTAAAGCTCATAGAGTATTGCCACAAGATATCGGAGGGCTCCATTGAAATCATACTTTATAGGGGGAGGAAAAATAAGAACACCTTTGGAAATGGAGGAAAGAAAATTAATGTGAGAAAAAATAAGGAAACAAAAGGTGACAGTCGGTAGTGTATGGGGAGTAAATAGCTATGAGCAGCACATACTTTATCTTGTCTGTTACTATTGTACCTATTAATCTTAAAATTAGAGTTAGGCAGGTTAGAAACGGGATCAGAAAACATTTCACTTCTTCACAAATTGCAAGGTTTTGGAAAACATTGCCTCAGAAGGTGATAGAGCTGAATTAATTTGGATGTTTGAAAGGAAGATAGATAGATTCCTGGGAAGTAAGGTTTTAAGAAGCAGAAGAAATGGTGAGGAAACGGGATTATAGATCTGTAGCGATCCACACTAGGAATACAAGATGAAGATTCCTTTCCTGTTTTACTCTAATTATCTGATTTCAGAAAATATGGAGAAGGCCATAGCTTGGCCCAATTCACTGTTTTGGCAGAAGGAGATTTTATAGAGAGAAGAAATAATTAGGAAATAACATGAACAATAGCAATAGCTGTGCGCAATTGACTGCCATGTTTTGCCCACAAAATATACAGTCAATTCACTTTACAATATATTCTGTGATGCGTTTTGAAACATCTCAAAGATGTGATAAGACACTATATCAAATTATCAAATGCGAGGATTATTATTATTAACTAAAGTTAGACTTATCTGAATTATCCTGTTTTTTTCATCAACATGATAGAGATGTCACTTTTATCCATCAGTAGTGATATGTGCAGCATAGTGTTATATAAGTAATGGTTGAATTTCTTTAGGTAGTAACTGCCTCATGCTTCTAACCTAGTCGGCAACAATGAACCAATGCAGAATTGCAATAGATCGCTTTAAAGGACCATTTTCCCATTTTAGACATTTCCATAGCACCATCTACTGGCAATTCTTTGTCAATATATGAATCTTAAAGGAATACTTTGTTTTCAGAGCATGCCTTTCATGTGACAGTGAATTCAAATAATTCACTTAACTATTTTGTCAAGAAATGTCATGTTGAGATCAGCAATTGCTTTCTTTGTACTATTTTAAGTTTAACCAATTCTCTGCTGTGTTCAAACTATATTACCCAAGTCTCTGTATTAGGGAGGAAAAGCCAACCAGGTTTCATGCTGCTGATTTCTGTACAGTGATCTCTGCTGGAAATACTTGTGTGTTGATGTTGGGAACAGGATCTGGCTTGACTGCGATGCACTCCTTGGTCCAATAGCCTGTCAAAACTTATTTACTAAGTTTGCAAATGAAGAATGAATGCTTGTGCCATGGCTTCCAGTGACTGTGAACCATACCAGCAAGAGTTTGTCACTGCTGATGACAGCCCAGCCAGCCTGGCTCATTGGCAGGACCTGGAAAGGCAGACTAGTCACTGAGGGCAGGTAATTCTCCCACTCAGCTCCTGTTAACCCTGCAAGACAAAGCCCTAATGGGAAGGATGGTCCCAGCCAAACAAGCAGTGGGAAAACTACTAGACAGAAGAGTTGTTGAATTCACCAGCAGAGATGAGGAACAAATTGACAAGTGCTAACAGAGCAAATAGACCAGCTTGTGCATTGTTTTTAGCATTGAGTTAGAAATAAACAGATAAGATTGTAACAGACAGATCATCATCTAAATCTAGCATTGGGTAAGGAGGAAGGAAAAAAGGTTAATGTTTATATTTAAAGCCTAGGTCCTCAGATACTAGGAGAGGAATTGAGACAGATCCTTGGAATGATCATGTGCCAATTTAGGATTATTTACTGAAGTCCATGCAAACTCCACAAATTCACCCATCCCTAGTTGGTAACTGTTGCAGGAACTTGATGCTGTAAAGTCACGACTGAACAAAGACCACGACTGGTCACTGAATCTACCTAAAGTAGAATGATCTTCTTTGCCCCATTGATTCTCACCATTAGCCTATCGGGAAAGGACATGGATACACAGACTAATTGGAAGGCTTCATCTGTAAACTCTTCCAGACAAATACTCCGCAAATCAAAGGAAGGGGGGAATACAATCTAACACCAGTCCCTAGCGCAAAGTTCCGCCAAAGATTATAACCCAATCCTGCACACTCTAACCAATGAAGGTGGGATTTTTCATTTTATCCGCTCTACCCCCCCAGCATGGCTGAACATAAATTGTCTTGTTGCCTAATTAATGATTTATCCCCAGAGCTTGCACAACTGAGCTGGAATCTGAATGTATCAGCTTACTCTCCTCCGAGTACCATGTTATCAAACGTGCAACGACTTTGCGATATATATGAATATAATTTCCTGAATACAAATTACAAATCAGCCGATGGAAAAAGTATGGTGGAACATTCACTACCACTGTGTAGGAGGAGAAAATAAGATGAAATTCCAGGACGTGGAGCCCTCTTCAACGTGTTGTGCTTACCAACTGTGAGGAGAAGGTTGTGGGATAAGTGAGGTCAGTCAACCCACTTTTGATGATCTATCTCCGTTATATTCCCCTTCAGCATCAGTGCATGAGGCAGATAATTCAACAGCAGCTGAGAGGTATGAAAATGATGCAGCTGCAAATATGAGTTTTTTTTAAATATAATTGACTCCAACCATAACAGGAGACCGGGACAACCTTTCAGTTTCTTCATTAATTGCTTTCTTTTTAAAGGAGAAAAATACAAATTTGTACAAATGGAAAATTCTGCCCTTGGTCAAATAGCTTGTGTGTAGATGTTGGGAACAGGATCTGGCTTGACTGCGATGCCCTCACCAGCAGCTGACAGTCTAACAGTGAAAGAAGAGGGCACATGACTGTGGCTTAGAAAATGTACCACCGTGGATCATCATGCTGCATTGCTACAGTCCTTTTTGTTTTGAGGATGCTCAGATTCCTACCAAACAATTATTGAAAAATATCCGGTAGTGATATAATTAATTTTTGTGATATAATTAACATTTGGTCACTCAATCCATGACTGTTTGTGGGATACCCCTGTGCGCAAATTGGTTTCTGCGTTTTGCCCACAAGTTATACAGTCAATTCACTTCACAGTATATTCTGTGAAGCACTTTGAGACATCTCAACGATATGATAAGGCGCTATATCAAATGCAAGGATTATCATTATTATTATAATTGTTTTAAATGATCATTTTTTACACAGAGAAAGTGCATCCCAAATCCCTCTTTTTGTTAAAAACATTTTTTAAGTTATTCTCATAGCATTGAAGTAGTATTTGATTTATTTCTGTTTAATTACTAATGAGAATTGACTAACATATTGGCAACAGAAAATAAATCAAAGTAATGGCGTAATGAACTCTTGCTGTGAGCGACAGCTGCTGTGCGGGTGTTTGCTATGTGCTTTATGGTGTAAGTGAACAAATACACCTTCATTCCTAAGTAGGCAATAAATATGCTCCAGAGAACAGTGAAATATGATTTTTTTTTCCTTCCACGAGTGAGGTAGCTTTGATAACTCACAAGTACAAAAGTCATGAGTGAGTTATGTTCTGTCTCGTGGCTGCAAATAAAAATCATATTTCAATGCCATCAATGGCACGTTGCATTCAGAGCTCTTACATTTCAGACATTTCATTTTTACTTCTATTTTGTTTTTGTTTAATTTTAATAAAGATTGTTAAAAGCATGCGTAGCAGGTTTACACTTCACTTTATATGATGTCAGCTCCTCTCACCTCTGTCAAGACCCCATCTGTCTCTCATCTCTCAATTTCCCAAGTGAGGGTTAAGTGCTAAATTTATGGGTCTGTTTTGGCTCCAGATACTGTAATTCTTTCTCTAGTGAGTGGTGGGGTTCAGAAGATTCTGTAGATACAAAGAATTAAAATAAATTTTCACACTTGTCAAAGAATAGAAAGCCACTTTTATCACTTTGTGAAGCAGGCCACAAGTGCAATATCACTGCTTTGAGGCACCTCAGATGTTACTGCACATGAGGAAAGAGTATTAATCTACAGTATTAGCTGATGACATAATTAGAAAATGTAACAGCGTGGATTATCACGCCTCATTGCAATAGTCCCTTTTATTTTGAGGAGGCAGAGGGCATGGCTGATGTACTGAACGAGTACTTTGCATCTGTCTTCACAACGGAAATGGATGCCGCAGTATTGGATGAGAGGGTAGAGGAAATAGATCAGATTACTATAGACAGAGAGGAAGTTCTGAAAAGATTGACTGGGCTCAAAATTGATAAGTCACCAGGACCAGATGGGTTTCACCCAAGGTTGCTGTGGGAGATACGGGTTCAAATAGCGGAAGCTTCGGCCATTATATTTCAATCTTCATTGGGCACAGGAGTGGTGTTAAGAGACTGGAGAGTGGCTAATGTTACCCCCCTCTACAAAAAGGGGCAGAAAGATAAACCCAGAAATTACAGGCCAGTCAGCCTAACTTCGGTAATAGGAAAACTACTGGAGACCATAATCCGGGACAGAATAAATCTCTATTTAGAGGAACATGAGGTAATTAGAGACAGCCAACATGGATTTGTTAAAGGCAAATCTTGCCTAAGAAATCTAATAGAATTTTTTGAAGAGGTGACTGCGAGGGTTGATGAGTGAAATGTGGTGGACGTTATTTACATGGATTTCAAAAAGGCTTTTGACACAGTACCGCATAAGAGATTAATACAAAAATTAGAGGCCCACGGTATTAAGGGGACAGTGGCAGTTTGGATTAAGAACTGGCTGAGTGACAGAAAGCAGAGGGTGGTGGTTAATGGGTGTTTCTCGAAATGGAAGGAGGTGTGCAGCGGTGTCCCCCAGGGATCGGTATTGGGACCACTGCTCTTTCTAATATATATTAATGATCTGGACTTGGGCATAGAGAGCACTATTTCCAAGTTTGCAGATGATACAAAGTTAGGTAGGGTAGTAAATAGCGAGGAGGACTGTAACCAACTGCAAGCAGACATACACAGAATGGTGGAATGGGCTGACATGTGGCAGATGGATTTCAATGTGGATAAGTGTGAGGTGATACACTTAGGTAGGAAAAATGATAGGACGCAATATAGACTTGATAACTCAATCTCAAGGGGGGTGAACGTACAGAGAGATCTGGGTGTTCAAGTAAGTGAATCATTAAAGGTAGTGGAGCAGGTAGATAAGGCAGTAAAAAAGGCATTTGGTGTACTGAACTTTATTAGTAGGGGCATAGAGTATAAGAGTAGGGATGTTATGGTTAATCTATACAAAACACTGGTTAGGCCTCAGCTGGAGTACTGCGTCCAGTTCTGGGCACCTTACTTCAGGAAGGACATTAAGGCACAGGAAAGGGTGCAGAGAAGATTCATGAGAATGATACCAGGAATGGGGAACCTTAGCTATAACTGGAGAAGTTAGGACTTTTCCCATTAGAGCAGAGAAGGTTACGCGGGGACCTGATAGAGGTCTTCAAGATCATGAAAGGTTTCGACAGGCTAGATAAGGAAAAGCTGTTTCCGCTGGTAGGTGTGTCTGTGACCCGTGATCACAGTCTTAAGATATCTACCAAAAGAAGCAGAGGGAAGGTTAGAAGAAATTTTTTCACTCAGCGAGTTGTTCGAATTTGGAATGATCTGCCTGAAAGGGTAGTGAAGTCCGATTTGATAACAGCTTTTAAGAGAGAACTGGATAGGTATCTGGGGAAGACGGGTTTGCAGGGTTATGGGGAGAAAGCTGGTGATTGGGGTTAGTGAAAGTGACTTGCTCTGTCAAAGAGCCGGCACAGACTCGATGGGCCGAATGGCCTCCTTCTGTGCTGTAATATTCTCTGAATCTATGAATCTATGAATAATAACTATGGGAATACTGTATAAATTCACACAGAGGTTGTGGGTATTACAATGGAGCCTAACTTTTAAAGCCCTGAGGTAGCAGTGAGTTGATACTGTTATAGCTGATTCCTATTCTAATTCTCTATTGTGGAGGTTGGGTTTCAATTTTATTGATGTTAAACACGCACTGGTTACTGCAATATGTTTAAGCAGTATTACCTCAGCATCCTGGCCTCTTCATTTTAGCTTCCTTAGTCATTTATAGTGCACTGTGATGAGTACCAAGACCTACATAGAAGCAAGCAGTGTTATTGGGTTCAATAACATACAGAGAGAGGCTGGGGGTAAAATTCCTCTAGTCAGTGAAGATACCAACCTCAATGGTCTTGGCTTATAATAGTATATTATAATTGTATACTCTCTGAATATCTGTATCAAAACCATCAGTCTTTACACAAATGTCTAATTTGTGATACTTCACAAAAGAGAAAGGAAGGCCTTTTTTTGGTCAACCGGATATTGTGTGGTGTCACTATGCTTAAGATTAGACAGAGTTACACATCCTACGGCTTTGGCTTGCAAGGTTAACAACAAAAACTTGCATTTATATAGTGCCCTTCATGTGGTGTAGCGTCCTGGAATCCCTGCCTCAGTGATTGATCTGCCCCTCCAAGTTGTGCCAATGAGCCAGGCTGGCTGGACTGTCATCAACAGTGCCCTGGAGTATTACAAATCCAACTTTCTCAGGAAAACCAGATTACTGAGACCGCTGCAGAGGATTGACTCAATTCCATCACTCCACTGCCAGGCATGCCACCTTGGAACCAACTCAGCTCCACTGATGTGCCTTTTATCTCTCTCCCAGAGGAATAGCCTATTAGAGCTTTTGTGTTTAGTTTGTGAGATCAAATTGCGATATCTGGAGATGAGCAGGATCAATGAAACGTTGGCGAGTAGAATGAATATAGCCAGGGACTCTCTTTTCAAATAGTACCATAGAATCTTTAGGTTCTACCTGAACAGGTGGAGGATGCTGTGTCTAACAATGCTCTCTTCCAGCACTTCATTGAACAACAACAACAACAAGATTGCATTTATAGAACGCCGTCCCAAGGCGCTGGACAGTTGGGTCGGGACCCGAGCAGGGGGGAAGTAGTCAGGGTGAGGGGAGGGAAGGGAGGGAATGAGGATGTTGATAGAGAGTCGAGAGGGGAGCTGAAGGCACGGTTGAAGAGAAAAGTCTTGAGACTGGCCTTGAAGGAGGAAAGGGAGGAGGCAAGGCGAAGGCACTGGGGCATGGAGTTCCAGAGCCTAGGGGCTGAGAGGCTGAAAGCCCGGCGGTTAGCGCGGGGGATGTGGAGCAGACCGGAGCCAGAGGAACGGAGGGTACGGGCAGGTAAGTAGGGGGATAGTAGGTCAGAGAGGTAGGAGGGAGCAAGGCCGTGAATGGCCTTGTAGGTGAGGATGAGGATCTTGAATTCGATCCTCTGGGGGATGGGGAGCCAGTGGAGGCGAGCGAGGATGGGAGTGATGTGGTCCCGAAGCCTGGTGCGGGACAGTACACGAGCTGCAGAGTTCTGAATGACCTGCAGCTTGTGGAGGGAGGTGCCGGGAAGGCCGGCGAGGAGAGAGTTCCCGTAGTCCAGCCTTGAGGTGATAAAGGCGTGGACCAGAGTTTCAGCAGCGTGAGGGTTGAGGTAGTGCCGTAGTCTGGCGATGTTCTGGAGATGGTGGAAGGTAGTGCCAGTTGTGGTACGGATGTGGGGAAGAAAGGACAACTCAGGGTCAAACAGAACACCGAGGTTCCTGACTGGCTTTGAGAGGTGGAGAGTGCAGCCTTGGATGCTGATGCTGTCAGTGCCTGAGGTGCGGAGGTTTTGCACACGTTAGCTGAAGAAAGTTGTCTCTCATCCAGGACTCGATGTCGGACAGGCAGGCTGTCAGGACATCGGTGGTCATGGAGTTGAGGGTAGAAGAGGACAGGTAGAGTTGGGTGTCATCCGCATACATGTGGAAGTTAACCCCATGTCTGTGGATGATGTCACCAAGGAGGAGCATAAAGAGGGTGAAGAGGAGGGGACTGAGGACAGAGCCCTGAGGGACGCCACACGAGACAGTGCGGGGGCTGGAGGAAACGCTGTTTGCATAGACAAAATGAAGACGGTGGGAGAGGTAGGACCTAAACCACTCAAGGACAGGACTTTGAAGGTTGAGGTGGGAAGACAAGCAGTGGAGGAGGATAGAGTGATCGACCGTATCGAATTAGGTCGAGGAGGACGAGGAGGCAGAGGGAGCCCTGGTCGTAGATGGTCAAGATGTCATTGGTGACCTTGATCAGGGCGGTTTCCGTGCATGGGCAGCACGGAAACCCGACTGGAGGGGTTCGAAAACTGAGTGGGTGCAGAGGAAAGAGCGCAGCTGGGAGGCGACGACCCTTTCGAAAACCTTGGACGGGAAGGGGAGGTTGGAGATGGGCCGATAGCTTGATAGCTGCGACGCGTCAAGGGAGGGTTTTTTCAATGTGGGAGTGATGGTGGCAGTTTTGAGGGGAATGGGAACAGAGCCAGTGGAGAGGGACAGGTTGATGGTGTCTGTGAGAAGTGGGGCAAGGAGGTGGAGCTGGGAGATAAGGAGTGGAGTGGGGATGGGGTCCAGGGAGCAGGTGATGGGTTTCAAGGACAGGATGAGTTTGGTGACAGAGGGTGGGGAAACGGGTTCGAAGGTGTGTAGAGGAGGATGGGTAGGGGTCGGAGTGTGGGAGGGAAGAGGTGGGGGGGTGGGTGGAAGTTGGAGGGGCAGTGACCGCGGAGTGGATTCCCTTGATTTTGGATTCAAGGAAATCCAGCATCTCCTCGCAGTGAAGGTTGGAGGAGATGACCTGCGCGGGGTGGCGGAGGGACGGAGGAGTCGGGATGTGGTAGAGAACAGAAGTCTGGGGTTGTTCTTCGCCTCCAGGATTATCCTGGAGTAGAAGGACGACTTGGCCGAGGCTAGAGTGGAGCGGTAAGTTTTGAGGAGGTCCAGCCAGATTTGCCGGTGGACCGTTTGGCCAGATTTGAGGCAAGTGCGTTCAGCGGCCCGCACCTGGCTCTTCAATGAACGGAGGTGGGTGGTGAACCAGGGGGAGGAGCGAGAATAAGAGACAGTACGGGAGGTGATGGAGGCAAGAGTGTCGAGTGTGGAGGAGAGGGTGTTGTGGAGGAGGGTGAGAACAGAGGAGGAGTCGGTGAGGGATGAAGGCCAGAGGGAGAGGAGTTCAGAGGGCTCCAAGGCAGCGGTTAGGGATTGTGGTGGTAACTTCTTCCAGGGGTGGTAGAAGATGGTGGAGGTGGGGAGGGGGGTGGACGTGGTGAAGGAGATGAAGTGTCCAGGGTCCAAATCCTGACATGGAGCTTGAAACCACCACCTTCTGACTTAGAGGGTACAGTGCTACCAACTGAGCCTGGCTGATACCTGTATATCAAATACAATGATTAATTGTTTTATGAAAGAAGGATCGACTTCCAGCAATGCCTGGTTGATTACATTGGAAGCCAATGCAGATACTGCAGCCAAAGCTTTGTCATGCAGACAGAGGCATAAGTATAGAAAAAATACTTATTTTGGACCGTTACCTTATAATTTTCTGTTTCTCAATGTATGATTTCAACTAAAATACAATTGATGTATTATTCTCATAATGCTTTGTGATGTGTTGCAATTATACTTAATGGCAAAATATTTATAAAAGATTTAAAATGTTGAATACACTTTCCAAGTCTTAGTTTGCTAATGGTTCCAAGACTATGTAAAACAAAATCTTAGTTCATTTAGTTAGGTTTTGGATTGATCCCAATCTGTGAACAAAAAGTACATATGCAATCATTTTGCAAAGTCCTTAATGGATTTTGATTTGTACTTTTGGATATTGTACTTGGTTAGTATCAATTGTCAGGTATTACAAACTGCAGTGAAAAAAATGGAAAAGGGTTTTTGTTGCTAATGTAGTTACTTTTTTGGTCTGAAGATGGAGATAAAGTAGCATCTAATATAAGCTTTTATTGTACCACCTTAAAATATATTTTAAGATTATATTCTGATACTTATTTATTTTTTATCATTGGTGGTAGGTGCCATTAGCAGGCTTGTATGCATTGAAAAAAGTGGGAAGACTGCAACAATATTTTAGAGCTGTCATAAAGAGTATTAAAGTTATGTTGGGTATGCCTCTTAATAGTACGTCTCTGCTTTTCTACATTGTTCTATACAATTAAAATATTTCTGATTCAACTTTCTGAATAAACTACAGTAGATTGCACCACAAGCATAAGTGTATTTGAAATAAGTGTATGTGTAGTGAAGGGACAGCTCACAAATATCTGGAATATAAGATTTAGAGATGAATTATCAAATAGATAAAGAATTCCTACATTCCGGAATATTACTCTATAATTGCAATGCCAAATAACACACTGGGTGTCAATAACAAGTGTTGAAACATATTATAAAGGTACAGCACCAAGTTGAGCTTCTGTGTGCATAATCACAGTGTTCATTAGTAATCTGCGAGCGTACCTTTTGTATTTCAGTGAGGAGGGCTATGCTGTGCACATGCTAGAAGCTGAAAATAGTTGAAAATACAGTTGCAGAATTCAAGTTTTCCCTGAGAAAATCATTTAGCGTCAATCATCGTTCACTTTAAGAAAGCGGGAGGACGGGGTTAGTTTGGTCAGAGCCCAAGGATTTCTCCACTCCAATGCTGCTCCCGATCATAGAGATTAGTTTTTGAATGCAGCTAAAAACAGGATACTGACTTAAGTCAGTCATACTATCATTGTAACTGAGGTGGGGAACATTGTGAATGAATATCCTCCTGGAGAGGAAGGTAAGCAGTCTCCTTGAAGCTGAGCTGACTCCAAGGTGATGTGCTTGGCAACAGAATGTCAGAATCATGTCAATGCTCTATGGCGGTCTCGGTATTCCAGTTTCTGAGCCATGCAGTTGCACAGTAGTCCAAGGCACTACTGATAAGAGACCAGCCAGTCTGTCTCATCCCCAGGAGTTGGGTGGAAGACCAGTCACTGAGATAGGGATTCTTCCTGAGCTCCTGTCAACCTTGCAGGCCAATCCTTCCAGAACACCCACTCTGCTGTCTTCTCATCACTCTTCCCATCAGCCTGTTCCAATCATTAATTAACCTCTGTGTGAGGAAAAACTTCCAGCCTGCTCCAAATCACCCGTCCGACCCACCCCATCATTGGCGGTCAGGCCTTCGGCCTCTCTGTCTCAACCCTTTGAAATTCCAGCGCACATTCCCTTCGCCTTGCTCCCTCCCTTGCCTCCTTCAAGACATGTCTCAAGACCCTCCTCAAATGCACTTTCGGCCACTCTCCTACCCCTACCCTCACCTTCCCTCCACCCTCCCTAATCCCAACCTCCTGCTCGGGTCCAAATCTCTGACTGTCCAGTACTTTGGGACGTCCTCCTGACTTGAAAGGCACTTTACAAATGTAATTTGTTGTTGCTGTTGTCTATGCTGAAATTGACCATTTCAACTCTAAACCTATGACCCACTGTTCTACGATCTTGGTGCATCCGAAAATATTGTTTTAGGTTTACTTTTTCAATCCCTTATAGAGGTGTGTAACATTTAAAAATGTTATACACTTCAATAAGGTCCTCTCTGAGACACTTTCGTTCAAGACTGAAAATCAGATCCTATGAATGAGACTGAAGTATAATTTTATTTCATTGTATTCATCATGTAATTCACCAGTAAGTCTTGAATGTTGATTTTCAAAACTTCTGCGAGCAGTTTTAAAGCAAAATAGAACAGAAACGTAATGAAATAGAAGGATATTCTTTGAAAGCAGCTTTAGCTATTGCTTGGTAAATAGATTTGCATTGTACATGCTATAATGTGTTATTTGCTTCTGTCCTCTTTATAACATGAACAGTGGTCTTGTATATACTGTGGTTGTGAAGTATAATGCTGTAGTAAGCTTGGAAATGTCTTTGTTGGTTTTCAAAGGGTTCAGCAATACAAATCAATGTGAAAACTAGGCCCACTGCACACAAAGAAAATTGCACTTCATTATGCATTGATAAAATTGCTTTCAGGAAGTATCCAAATGTCTATTGCAGTGATCAAGTAAAAGACAGATCCAGTCTGTTTTGGCAGCTGACTGCTGAGGTTGTGGCTACAATGTAAATTAATGCAAGCCCTTTGAGGATTACTGGTGGCTTTTGCATTCTAGTTTGCAATGTTTAGCCCGAGAAATTTGCAGAATCAGCAATCTTGGATTTTATTCAACCCAGTCATAAATTTTGAAACCCTTGAATAATCTTTGAATTTGCCTGAGAACATGTTGCAAGTTTTTAATCAGGATCCTGGATAGAGCACAGTGTGATGATCATGTTAGCCTTTTCTTTAGAGAGAAAAAGCTGGCAGTGCAGGGCAGGGCCACCTCACCCCGTTGAAGCAGACTTCCTGCCTACAGAGGATAGAGTAAAATTGATGGCAGCTGTAGAGAAGTCCGTAATTCAGACCGTCCGGCCATTGCAGCTGAAGGAGAAAGCATTACAGTAGAAAGAAGCATTGGGGGAAGGGACGAGGTTTCTGTATGGGAAGTATACAATTACTGAATACAATTCTTTATGTATTTCCCATGGTATAGGGAAAATGTGTTCCCTTAAAAAAAGGATAGATTTTACTGTATTAATGCATTTTGTGTATTAATTAATACAAGAAAAGGGTTATCGAAAACTGCTCAATTTAACCTTGAAAACACAGGGGTTAAAATTCCATGCATTACATTAATTATGTAAGCCGTGCATATTCTGTGACTCAGATAGAGGAGGTCAGAGAGGTAGGGGGTTGCGGAGGAGTGGAGGGATTTGAAGACAAGGATGAGGATCTTGAAATCGATCCTCTCTGGGACAGGCAGCCAGTGCAGTCTGGCAAGGACTGGGGTAATCGGGGAGCGAAGTTTGGTGCGGGTGCGAATGTGGGCGGCAGAGTTTTGAATAATCTGGATTTTATGGATGGTAGTGGCTGGGAGACCGGCGAGGAGGGCGTTTGAATAGTCCAGCCAAGAGGTGACAAAGGCATGGACCAGCGTTTCAGCGGCTTTTAGGGAGAGCTATTGGCGGAGATGGGCGATGCGTCGGAGGTGGAAGAAAGCAGTGCTGGTGCGGGACCGGATAGAGGGGAGGAAGGATAATTGGGGGTCGAACCTGACGCCTAGGTTGCGTACGGGTTCGGAGAGTTTTAGGGGGAAGTCGGGTAGGTGGAGGAGGTGAGAACCGTGAGATTTTAGACGTTGACGAGAGCCAAATGTTACAGCTTCCATCTTGTCAACTTTCAGCTGAGGAAATTTGCGCTCATCTAGCCCCTGAGGTCTGAGAAGCAGGCTGACAGAACATCAGGGGACTGGGGGTCGCAAAGAGAGGTGGGAAAATAGAGTTGGGTGTTGTCTGCATACATGTGGAAATGTACCCCATGTCTGCGGATGACATCCCCAAGAGGGAGCATGTAGATCAGAAAGAGGAGGGGGCCAAGAATGGATCCTTGGGGGTCCCCACAGGTAACCGGGTGAGAGCGGGAGGAGAAGCCATTTGTGCAGATGTACTGCTGGCGGTTTGTGAGGAAGGACTCGAACCAGGTGAGTTCAGTCCCACTGAGGTGGATGACGGAGGAAAGGTGGTGGAGGAGGATGGCGTGATCGACTGTGTCGAATGCAGCGGAGAGGTCCAGGAGGACAAGGAGGCAGAGGGAGCCCTGGTCACAGATAGAGAGGATGTTGTTTGTGACTTTCACAAGCGCAGTCTCTGTACTGTGGGGGCAGAAACCGGACTGGAGGGGTTCGAAGAGGGAGTGGGAGGAGAGGTGTGCGTGAAGTTGATTGGCAACAGCGTTCTAGGAGTTTTGCGAGGAAGGGCAGGTTAGAAACGGGGCGGTAGTGGCTGGGGTTTGAGGGATCTAGGGAAGGTTTTTTGAGGAGTGGGGTGATGACAGCAGTTTTGAGGAGGCAGGGACTGATCTGGAGGTGAGGGACTGGTTGATGACGTCAACCAGTAGTGGGCAGAGGAGGGGGAGCTGGGTGACCAGCAAGTTGGAGGAGGAGGTCGAGGCAGCAGGTGGTGGGTTTCATCGAGGTGATGGTGGGTGAGAGGGAGGAGGGAGAGATGGGGAGGAAGGAATGTAGGATGGGAGTGGTGGTAGGAGCAGATGATGGGAAGGGTGAGGGGGACAGAGAGGGCGTGGTGGTGGATGACAAGAGGCAGGTGGATGAGGCTGCCTGGCGGATGTTGGGAATTTTAGATGAAAAGAAGTCCATGATCTCCTTGCACTTGGCATTTGACATGAAGATTGAGAGGCCTGAGGGGGGACACGGAGGAGGTAGTGGGTGATGGAAAAAAGGATTTTAGGGTTGTGTTTAGTCTCCAAGATGATGTTGGAGTAGAAGGCTATTTTTGCGCGTGTCAAAGAATGGCGGTAGCTGTGGAGATGCACGTGAACTGTCAGGCCAGTTTTCCGCTATCTGCGCTCGAGCAGCTGGGTTTGGGTTTTTAGGTGGCGGAGATGGTTGTTGTACCAGGGGGATCGGATGGGTTTGGAGATGGTCCTGGATTTCAGGGGGACGAGGGAGTTTAAGGTGGAGGAGAGGTGATCATGGAGCAGCTGGACGGCTGCTTCAGGATCTCCACGGGTGGAAGGCCAGAGGGATAGGATGTTTGATGATGTTAGGGCCTTTGTGAGGGTTTCAGGGGGTAGCCTTTTCCAAGGGCAGTAGAGGATGTTTGAGGGCTTGGTGGAGGAGAGAGGGATGTCAGAGGAGAAGGAGATGAGGAAGTGGTCCAAGATGGTCTTGTCCACTCTGATAAGGTCGGAAATATCAAGGACGTGGGTGATAACGAGGTCAAGGGCATGACCACAGTTGTGGGTGGGTGAATATATGTGAAGGGTGAGGTTTAGGGAGGAGAGGAGGGCAGTGAAGTAGGCGGAAGTAGTGCAGAGGGAGTTTAGGTGGAGGTTGAAATTGCCCATTATGAGCAGGCATTCGGAGCAGAGGGACAGGGAAGAGAGGAGAGTAGAGATGTCTGTGTGGAAGGAGCTGGGGTTTTAAGGGGGGGAGTAGACAAGGAGGATTTTCAATGGGAGAGAGGGGTGGAAGAGGGTGAGGTGCTCGAAGGAGGGGAAGCAACCAGAGGAGTAGGGAGTAAGACCAAAGGAAGCTTTGGAAATGAAGGCCACCCCGCCGCCATGTTGGTTTGGATGGGGCTGTGACCTCAAAACAGTGCCCGTTGCCTTCGTTCCTCCGGATCTGGCCTCCTCCTTGTCCCCCGAGTCCTCTGCTCCACCATCAGCGACCGTGCCTTCAGCCACTATGCGCCGAGGCTCTGGAATTCCCTTCCTCACTCCCTTCGCTTTGTCCCTTCTCTTCCTACTTTCAGGTCTCTGCTGAAAACCTTTCCTTTCGACCGTGTCTTTGGTCACCTTCCTCCCCCTCCCCCTGGCTCGGTCCCAGGATCCGTTACTGTGAAGCGCTCTGAGATGCCGTCCGGAGTGGAGGGCACTATATAAATCCAAGTTGTTGTTGCAGTAGATGTGCACCCTTATGTAGCGTATGATTAACTTTGTTAAATACCTTATTACAGCATTGTTAATTTTAGTTTCTACTAACTTGTAGCTTGGAAATACAGATTTCTGGTGTAATTTGGGGTGATGAGGGGATAGAAGTATTTATTCTACACCCTAATTTCCTGCCTGTTCACTGGACATATGGTGGTTCTTTTCACATATGGTGGTTCGTTTGTGGTTTTAGCTGGTTGAACTCCATCTGTACCCCAACGCACACTCTCATCACTCACCAACCTGCACTAATTCTCCATGGAATTAAGTCCTCAGGGTCTGTTGCTTCAAGGATGCTGGGGGGGGGGAGTGCGAGGAGTGGGGGGATGAAATTCCAGATATGGAAATGTTCATGTGCAGGTGGCATGCATATGTGGAGCTCTCATTCTGGTTTGGATGTTCTTATGATTGGTGATGAACAAATGTAATTTTGTTGTTGTTCCACGAGTGTCAGACACCCGCTGACCAAAATAAATGTGCTCAATGTGCCAATCCCCATTTTTGATGGCAAATACAAGATGCTGTAAATACAACAGCAACAATAACAAGATTTCATTTATAGAGCACCTTTCACGTCGGGAGGACGTCCTATTCATCTATAGGACATCCTTGATCATCCTCTTCTGATCATCTTACCTCCGTACCTCCGTACTCGTCCTCAGCTCATTGAATGGCCCCAATTCAGGTCCAGGACCTTTTTGAGCCACCAACCCCAAAAAGATTTCCTCTGAAACACAGGTTTTTCTTTACTCGGAAGGTAATTCATGGTTGCCAGGAAGGGTGGTGGAGGCCAAGACACTGGACTCATTTAAATAACAGCTTGATACTGTGATGGGATGGCAGTAGAGTGGGTGTTCTGGAAGGATGAGATCAGATGGGCTGAAGGGCCTTCTTCATCCAAACCAATTGTGATCTTGTGCATAATGCAGTGCTATCTGCCCTCCAGTGCTCAGCCTCCTCCTCTGCCTCTCCATTGACGCTTTCATCTTTGCGCTGGCATTTTCCATTGAAACCAGCATAGATAAACTGCAAACATGACCAAGAGGCAATTACCACCTCATTGTGCTTGTTTAAGTGGGGGTCACAGAGCCTTTCTGAAATCACTTTCTGATTGCCTATGGTCCCATTGTTATCTCTGCCAAGGCCCACAATAACTTTTCATGTGTTAACATTTTGGTGCAAAAATTCACATGAGACAACTTTTACTCAAGTACCATATGGCGACCAGAATTTCGACCGCACAGTTTTTTAAGTCATCTACCCTAAGGACCAAGCGCTGACATTACCATCAATTAAGATTTATGCCTGCAAGATGTTTTGTTGTTGAACTCATCCTCTTCTTGATTTTCATTTGTCTGCTGTTAGTTCTGCCTCCAGACTCTGGACAATTTCATGCAGCTGGTGCAATGTATATGCCAGGAGATATCCCATGTGAAATTTTGACTTGGAGAAATCTCCAACCAGCCATATGTTGTGAGCTGACCTCAAGCATAGAATTGCTATCCTGCCCCTTACTATCCCTGAACTTGTATTTATTTCTTGTGACTAGACTGTGAAAATGTGGCGCATGACATTATTTATAGTGATAGTCATCACATTGACCTAAAACTGCACTTAGTTATCTGCACTAGTTATCACTTGCTGGATGGGGGGAGGAGCCCAGCTCTAACTATAGAGCTTTTCAATGCAGTTTTAGTTGATGTGATATCAATTCCAACATTTTTCACACCGCAATGTCCCACAAACAGCCAAAAACAACAAACTACAGATTACAGTTGTATAGCGCTTTTCATGTCAGGTGGATATCCCAAGGTGCTGGACAGTCAGGGATCTGCATCCAAGCTGGCTGGTGGTTGGGATCAGGAGGGGTGGATGGTGGGGAAGGTAGGGGTAGGAGGGTGACCGAAGGCACGGTCGAAGAGGAGTTTTGAGACGGCTCTTGAAAGAGACAAGGGAGGGGGTGAGGTGGAGGAACTGTGGGATGGAGTTCCAGAGGATGGGGGCAGAGGCTAAAGTTCCACCCGCCAATGTTGGGGCGGGCAAGGCAAGGATCATGAAGAAGGCTGGAGCCCCCTGAGCAGAAGGAGTGGACAGGTTGGTAGGGGGTTAGGAGGTCACAGAGGTAGGGAAGAACAAGGCTGTGGAGGGCTTTGAAGGTGAAGACAAGTATCTTGAACTGTATCTTCTGAGTGATGGGAAGCCAGTGGTGTTGGGCGAGGTTGGGTGGTGATGGGGTCATGGAGCCTGGTGCGGTAGAAGACACTGGCCTCAGAGTTCTGGATGATCTGCAGCCTGTGGAGGGAGGAGTTGGAGAGGCCGACAAGCAAGGCCGGCAAACCTAACCCTAAGTTTGATATTTGACCCTGAATGTGATGAACGTGTGGATGAAGACATGAAAAGCACTATTACAAATGCAAGGATTATTATTATTATTATGAGGGGTTTGGCGGCCTTCCATGCCCAAGGTATGGAGGCACTGACAAAAGCCAAGCAGAGGAGCCTCAGTCTTGTTGACATGGTTTTCAAACTTTTTCGTGCTGCACCCCCACTTTCAGACATTAATGTCCCACACACATCATCACACTACACTATTCGCACATTCGTCGCGAGATACTTGCTCATTTCCCCCTTTGGCTCTTGGCCATGAGCTGATTAGTAACCAATACTTCAGGCAGCAGAACAGGACAAACCGATATTTTGCTTTTTGCTCTCTCTCTCTCTCTCTCTCTGTCCGAGACCCAGCCTCTCCTCATGCTCGGCTTCTCTCTCCCCCCAATCCACTCCCCACCCCAAACCCAACCACCCAACAAGGGTAAAATGACAGTAATACAAGAAAAAAATCTTACCCAGTAACCTGTTTGCACCCCTCCAGAGAGGGTTGCGCCCATCAGTTCCACTGTGTAGTTCAAAGTCCCAACATGTTGCTTGAACCCACAACCTTCTGACTCAGAAGCGTTTGCTACCAACTGAGCCAGACTGACACAATTGATGATACCTTATTAGACGTTTCTCTTCAAATATTTATCAAATTCCTTTTTAAATCATAGGAAAGTCTTTAATCAGCCTGCAGGGAATAAGGATTTTTGTTTTTGTGCCAGATAATAATTTTGAAACCACAGACCTAAAGTTGAAAAGCTGTTCTACTGTCTGCAAATCAAAAAAAAAGTCTAGGTAAAATATAAGACAACAGTGGCCAAATTGAATGAGAGAAGCCTGAGGGATATACAATTCTCCCAAAGTTACAGTATTCAGTCCTAAACCTAAAGACAGATTTTTAGTTCACCTACAA
This sequence comes from Callorhinchus milii, assembly GCF_018977255.1. NCBI lineage: Eukaryota > Metazoa > Chordata > Chondrichthyes > Chimaeriformes > Callorhinchidae > Callorhinchus > Callorhinchus milii. The sequence goes on along the minus strand of NW_024704742.1, from coordinate 114,149,214 downwards.
AATACACAGGGATTACTTTTGATGGTAAATCTTGTGAAAAGCACGATATCAAATGCAAGAATTATTATTATTATTATTATTTTTAAGGGCACTTTTTTAAGCACAATTTATTTTACTGGTGATAATTAAGGAACAGAAGAATCTGTTCCTTAATTTTGACCAAGTATACAGGAAGACAGACATCTTGACTGGATTACCATTTAAGGTATGTTTCCATACTTTTTGCTGAATGATCACCATCAATGTCAGTCCATGATCAACTGAAAGGAAACGATGGGAACAAAGCAAATGAAGCCGTCCAAGTGCTGTGCAAATCTATTTGAATAGATATACAACCTTATATAACACATGTGATTAACCTCGTTGAGTACCTTATTGCATCAATGTAATTTTTATTTTCTGCTAAGCTGTGGCTGCCATTGTCACAAGCATGCTTCAGTGCTGTTACACTAGGTTCAAAGTCTTTTAAAGGTAAAACCAGAAACATATCACGTGCTAATCTACCTTAGCATACAAATGGGCTTTCATCTTATCAAATGATTGGAAGCACTTAACTGTAATCATTTCCATGCTTCAAGTGCTTTGCTAAACATTTCAAAGCTGGAATACACTGGCATCCCTTTAACAAATTGATGAGTGTGACTGTGTAGCATGAGACTGTTTCCTTTGCAGAACATTCATTAGCATAAAATGCAGGATTTATGCTGAGGAAACATTTCCTGTAATAATTAGAGATCCCACAGAGAGGTAAATCTGCTCCACTGATGGATATCTGCAAGCAGAATTCGCTCATTACATTATCTGTAAATTAAGATGAATAATACATGAACAGAGATGCGTTTAACGTGAGGAAGTCTGAAATGTACTGAAGTGCTTTCAACATCAGGCCCTATTTTCTAAAGAAATGTTTTTTAGTTTTTGTAGTATTAATGAAAATATGGGAATAAAAACTGGGCTTCTGAATAATTGTAATGCCCAAAGCCAATTGAAAAGGTCTCGGATTTGTACTTGCAAGATCGCTTTGTGGAAAGCAGGAATAGTCTTTATAGGACCGTTTAGTTCACAAGATTGCTTTGGATAAAGAAGGTCCTTCCATCACAGCATCAAGCTGCTTTTCAAATGAGTCCAGTGTCCTGGCCTGAACTACCCTTCCTGGCAACCTGTTCCAGTCAGTAATAAATATTTCCTGGTGTCTGTCCTTGTATCAATATCCTGTGAAACACTATGGAAAGTGTTAGACTGGTGATCTGTAAGGCAGCAAGGCCTAAGAAAAGCCGTGACTGCAGCAAGACTGGTCTACACAGACAATGGTGCAGTAGACCATAGGGATGATGCTGGCCAGATTCTTGAAGTCCTTTAGCACATAACTGTTGAAGTCCTGGAGCTTAAATTGTGCCTTGTCAATGATGCTTTACAGAGAACCCATATGGAGGTTCTAGTTTATGTTTTGCTTTTTACAGGATTGTGGCATCAGAATCATAGAATTGCAATGTAAGAGGAAGCTATTTGAACCGTTGAACCTAAGATGGAGTCCTTCAACATAATTATTATAATCTATTGGAAAACCTTGTGTATGACTTCTTACCAGTCCTTAATAAATTGCACATGCCTACAAATACAAGTCATTAAACTTCACAGAAAACATAAGTACTATATCAAATGCAAGGATTATTATTATTTTTAAGTAAAAATAGAAAACATCCTTGCGTTTCAAATAGTGCCTATAATGCTGAGAATGTCGCAAAGTACTTCACAGAGTTTTTCTGCAGTGTAATGATTGTGTACTTGTACTAGAACAAAGCAATCAATTTATGCACAGTAATGTCCCACAAACAGCCATGATGTGAACAGTCAATTTTATCTGGAGATTTGTTGGCCAGGACACTGGGGACACTCCCTTCTGTTTTTAAATAGTGTTATGAGTTCTTTAACGTCCACTTAAACAGGCAGACCAGACCTCGATTTCATGGCTTATCCAAAGGATGGCACTGCCAAAAATACAGCAGCCCCTCCCCCCAGCACAATATTGGAGGTTCAGTCTGGACGGTGAGCTTAAAGTCCCACACAGGGCTTGAACCCACAACCTTCTTAACAAGTACCTTATAATTCTCAATCTTTAACTGAACTACGCCACTACTCACTAAACAAATAATACAATTTCATTATATGATACATGGACAGCTGAGTAATCTGACAGGAGACAGAATGTTTTTTTTGTAAAAATAATTAAAAATCAAACTCCTTCAACTTTTGCCCAGTTAGATTCTGTTACAATAGTGTAATCAATTCTTAACAGCTCTTGATGATCTGGCATATTATCACTGTTAAATATTTTGGCAGAAGATTAGACATACCCACACAAAGGCAGCATCTTTAATTTGGTCCAGCCGTGGTTGCTATGTGGCCTTGGATGGAATTCAGAGCTATCTTCTATCGACGCAACATCCCGGGATACCTAAAACATCCTTGCATTCTGACAGGAGATCTGACGGAGCAAATAGTCTCGAACTGTAAACTCTGAATAAATCGGTGACATGTAGATTCAAACTGAGTATTTGAGTTACAGGTAGGATTATTTAATACTGTCTCAAGTGTCCTGAAGGACTTCAGTAATGTTACAAATGCTGTACTATACAATCAGTTTTGAGATACTTCTTAACTGATTTGCGTATGGATGTTAAGAACTACTGCAAAATTGATCCCTATATTTCTAGGTCTAAATCAAGAAGCGTTTTGTTATTTGTTTTCACTTTCCCTGCACTACTAGAATAAATAAAACCCAAAATGATCCGTTCCATCAACTTTAACAGCCACAGAAATACATACTGAAATTTGGCTGCAATATTTCATAAGCTGGTTAATTTATTACAATACAACACAAATTTACATTTATTTAACACCTTTCACGTCAGGAGAATGTCCCAGACTGCTGGACTGGTTTGCACCTGAGCTGAGGGTGGGGGCTGCGGTGGTGGGCGAGAGGGGGAAAGATATCTGGAAGCTCAATCAAAGAGAAAGGATTTTAGTTGGACCTTATTAATGTAATAATACAACTTACATGTTCCCAGAAAATAGCATCATTAAAACAGATAAGCAAACTCTATGGATTTTAATTTTCAATTCAATCAATAATGAATAAACTGGCCAATTTTGACCATGTCCTTGAAACTCATGCGTTCGTGAAATACCTGTAAACTTCAATATCGTCCTTGCGATGAGATGTTAAACGTAGGTCCCGTCAGCATGTTCAGATGGATGTTAAAGATCTCATGGCACTACTTGAAAAAAGGGAGTTTCTCCTGCTGTCCGGCCAAATTGATCATTCATTTCAGGTTGTGTGTGGAACATACCTGTATGCAAATGAGCTGCTGCGATCACCTACAAATGCCCAGTCATTCCACTTCACAGTAAATTCTGTGAGGCATTTTGAGATATCCTCCCGATGTGAAAGGCACTATAACCAAATCCAAAGGTCATGGTTATTATTATTATTATTATGAAGTCCCGTAGCATAGTGGTTAGAGCACTTGCCTCGCAAGCGAGAAACCTGGGTTTTCATTCCCGGCAGGGAAAAATATTAGGCAAGTTTCCTTCCTTCACACGCCTCTGTTTACCTAACAGTAAATAAGAACCTGGTTGTTAGTCGATTGGCAGGTTGCTTTTCAGGGGGTAATAATTCCTTTTTAAAAAAAATTGGTCACTCAATCCATGACTGTGTGGGACGCTGCTGTGCCAAATTGGCTGCTGCGTTTCGCCCACAAAACATACAGTCAATTCACTTCGCAATATATTCTGTGAAGCGCTTTGAGACGTCTCGAAGACGTGATAATGTGCTATATCAAATGCAAGGATTATTATTATTATTATTATAATTCTACACATTGATACCTTTCCCAAGCCTGGCAGCCAGCTGGGAGATGTCTCATCCAGTTGTGTACTGCTATGTATTTGCTGTTGACTACATTTTCTGGGCTCAATTGTTTCTGAATGATTATCCGGGGAAGAAAAAGCATTTCTAATGGACCTTGTCTTCGACATGCCTATGGATAATATAGTTCAGGAGTTCTATAGTGAGAGGAGAGGCCATAAAAAGCAAAATTTGAACCTATAATTTCCTCTATCCTTTTAGTGTATTTTTCACTATAATATGAAGGTCTGGCTCCCTGAAGAATGGCTAAAGTCTCAGTTATGATTATTTGCTTCATTTCTTTCATTTATTGAAGGAAACCCCACCCTCGCCCGGCTCCACTGACTCAGAGGATAGAATTCAAAATCCTCGTCCTCACTTTCAAGGCCCTCCACTGTATTGTCCCCTCCTATATCTCTGACCCGCTGAAACCCTATCAACCTGTCCACTCCCTCTGCTCAACAAGCTCCGGCCTGCTGCATGTCTTCCGCCTGACCCGCCCTACCATCAGCGGCCGAGCTTTCAGCCTTTCTGCCCCCACTGTTTGGAACTCCATCCCACAATTCCTTCGCCTTGCTCCCTCTCTTGCCTCCTTCAAAGCACGACTCAAGACCCTCCTTCTTGACCGTGCCTTCAGCCGCCCTCCAACTCCCTCTTCCCTCCCTCATCCCAACCCAGCTTCTCACTTTCGGATTCTGATCCCTGACTATTCAGCGCCTTGGTATGTCCTCCTGAAGTGAAAGGCACTTTACAAATTTTATTGTTGTTGTTGGTATTGCAGTCAAAATAAATCATAGCCATTGATGGAGGTTAAAAGTGTAATTTCTGATAATAATTCACAGGATTCCATATACTGTTCCATAGGATGGTTTACAATTAAGGATCTGTGATTAAATTCACTCACTTGGGAGGAATCTCTCCAAGGGGTTGCTTCAGATCTTACTTCTACAGGATTCCCACCTCCTGTAACTGGATGCATAAATCAAGTCAGAGATTGCCCTGACTGTTGGCTGGCAGTCTTATGGTGTCAAGCACTGCATTGTTGGAGATGCCATATTTTGAGTGAGATGTTACATTGATAGTACGTAGATAATTATTTGAGGCAGACAAGTTTGCAGGACTATGGGGAGAGCGCAGAGGAGTGAGATTGATTTGGATAGCTCTTTTCAAAGAGCCGGCACAGACATGATGGGCCGAATGGCTTCCTTCTGTGCAGTATAATTCTATGATTCTATGATTGAGGTCCTGTCTGTCTGTTCAGGTAGCTGCTAAAGAGCACATGGCTCTATTTGAAAAGAGAAGGGAATTTCTCCCAGTGTCCTGGCCCACAATCCCCAGATGAAATTGATCATTCACTTCATGGCTGTTTGTGGGACATTGCTGTGCACGAATTGGCTGCCTGATTCAACACAAAGTACACAGACACTACACTTTACAACAAATCCTGTGAAATGCTTTGAGAGGTCCTCCTGACATGAAACATGCTATATCAGTGCAAGGATTATTGTATAATGCAATCCTGTCAATCTTTACTGTTTCTGCTTTTCACTGGCAGCAAAACTGTCCTGTAAAGCAAAATCACAAGAGATAATAATACCAATCCTTGAATTTGATATAAAACCTTAATACATTGGCGAAATAGCAAAACAACTTGCATTTATATTATGCCCTTCACATTGGGGAGTGCCTCGGAACACTTAAACATCTCAAAGCGCTTCACAGGATTTTACTACACAGGTGTAGTGACTGTGCATACATAAATATGCCAAAGCTCAAGAAACATAGAGCTGCATGGCAAGAAATCTAACATCACCCAAGTTCTCTAATTGCATGAATTTACCATCCAAGTTCTTTCTTTAAAGACCTAAATCACCAACAAAAGAGAACCTCCCCCCCCACCCACCCCTAATATTCCCACAACAAGAACTTTCATTTATATAGTTTTTTTGTTAACATTAAAGAATATCTCAAAGCACTCAACAAATGTAGTGGTTAGTATGGAGTGGGGGAAGTGAAAGATTTAAAGACATTAACCAGGAGCTTTTTAAATGCAGGGAGAGAGAAGAAAAATAAAGTGTTTTAGGAAGAGAGTTCTTTGGGCATGGTGGCTGAAGGCTTGGCCACCCATGATGAAATGAAGAGAGTGAGGCAAGGATACAGGCTGGATTGTAGAGCTAAGGAAAATTACATAGGTAAGATGGATGAGATCAGGGAAGAAATTAAAGACCAGGAAACGTTTGATTCTCTGAGGTACTGGGGGCTTGAAAAAGATGGGGACTAAATCCTTTGCTAACCCCCTTAAATTGCTACCAATCTTCACTTTAATAGCAAAAGTAGCAAATTGTTTTATTTTAGAAGCTTTAAAGTAGCCGTCACTAAGGCAGTGGCTTTCCACAGTTAATTATACTTTCCGGATTGGGCTTCTATTATAGGGACCTTATTGTTCAACCATAAAATACATAATTACTACACTTTACAGTATATTCTGTGTGCGTGCTTTCAGATGTCTTTCCACTGTGAAAGGTACTATACTAAATGTAAGACTTATTAATTTTATTATTTTTATAGAAGCATATAAGATTCTAAATGGGATTGAGAACAGAACAATATCTTCAGATATGCTAAGATAGCAGAACAAGAGGGCACAGGATCAGGGTGGGAAATAGGAATTTCACAGACACCAGAAAGTATTTCTTTACATACAAGGTAACGTATAATAATAATAATCCTTGCATTTGATATAGCGCTTTTCACGTCTTCCAGACGTCTCAAAGCGCTTCACAGAATAGACTGTAAAGTGAATTGGCCGTATATTTTGTGGGCAAAACGGGGCAGCCAATTGCGCACAGCAGTGTCCCACAAACAGTCGTGGATTGAGAATGACCAATATTATTATTGTTTTTGTTTTTTTGGAGGGATTATTATTAGGCGTGTGGAGTAAGGAAACTTGCCCAAGGTTTTGCCCTGCCTGGAAATGAACCCAGGTCTCTCGCTTGCTTTAACCACTGAGCTACAGGAACCACGAGGTGGATTCAATTTTGAAAAAAACTTGATTCTATATTGGAGGATGGTAGAGGGGGCATTCAAATCCCTTCATGCCCTCTCACTTCCCTACCTATCCGATCTGCTTATCCCCCCCACTCCACCACCCACTGGCTCTACTCAGCTGGATCCAGCCTCCTGTGTATCCCTCGTACTCTCTGCTTCTCTATCAGTGGCCGTGCCTTCAGCCATTACCTGCCGAAACTCTGGTACTCTCTTCCTCAATCCCTCCTCCTTGACCCTTCCCTCCCCACTTTCAAATCCGGTCTGAAGACCCTCCTGTTTGATTGGTCACCTCCCTCTCCCCTGGCATGTTGTCAGACACCACCACTGTCAAGCACTTCGGGACGCTACCCTGCATGAAGGGCACTTTATAGATGCAAGTTGTTGTTGTTGTATTCTAGAAGAGATACAATATAATTCACATTTTTATATAATAATAATAATCCTTCCATTTGATATAGCGCTTTTCACGTCGGGAGGACGTCCCAAAGCGCTTCACAGACCACACTGTTAAGTGAATTGACTATATATTTGTGGGCGAATGCGGCAGCCAATTGCGCACAGCAATGTCCCACAAACAGTCGTGGATTGAAAATGACCAAATTTATAATTGTTTTTGGTTTTTTTTTGGAGGGATTATTATTAGGATCTGTGTGGAGTAAAGAAACTTGCCCAGGGTTTCGCCCTGACCTGCCTGGAATTGAACTCAGGTCTCTCGCTTGCAAAGCGAGTGCTCTAACCACTGAGCTACAGGACTCCATATAGTGCGTTTCACATCGGGATGACATCTTGAAGAGCTTCAAAGGATTTTAATGTATAGTTGAGTGACTGTGTATTTTGCAGATAATCACAGCAGCCAATTTGTGCGAAGCAATCTCCCACAAACAGCCATGAAGTGAATGATCAATTTATTCAGGGGATTGTTGTCCCGGACACCAGGAGAGAGAAACTCTCTTTTCTTTTGAAATTGTGCAAACTTTAACATTCACCTGAACAGGCAGACAGGTCCTGGGTTTAACGTCTCATCTGACGGATACGAAAAATGTGGCACATCCCCAGCACTGCAATGGAGTATCATTTTAGGCTATAGGAATTCCAAATCCTGACTTGGAGCTTGAACTCGCAACCTTTTGACTGAAAAGCGAGAGTACTACCAACTGAGCCAGGCTGACACCCGAATGAGCCAAAAAGCCTTCTTTACCTGAACCTCTCTTATGATCTCAGAAATCTATTCTATGCCAGGCTTTGAGAAGAAAACTACAGCTGGGCTGCTGAAACAAGCAGTTCTAAATTGTAACCATGATCTACTACTTGAGTTATGAAATAATTGTGTTGCATCTTAATTTAAAAGCAAATATAGTATTTCCCATGCATTCTTGCAACCATTATACTCTATGAATTTAAAAAGCTTTAATTGGCTCAGGATGTGCTTCCCTTGGCTGTGGTGCTCAACTGACCTCATTCAACTGTGGCTTGTGGCTGGCTTCGAGTCATCGCATTGAGATGAAAGTTTACTGGATGTTTTCGCACAGTTAATGAATTTTATTTGAATTTTCTTTCTTCCACAAAGAAGTTAACCTTCACAACTCCCTTGAAGTGGGCAATATAATTGAATAAAGGCACCAGCACTCTGCAAAATATGGCTTTTTTTAATATAGGAATTGTTCTTTCTGACATTTATGATAGCAACGAAAGCACAGTGGGCCCAGCTCTGTGATTCTGTTCTGACGAAGGGTCATGGACCCGAAACGTTGACTTACTTTCCTTTCTCCATAGATGTTGCCTGACCTGCTGAGTGTTCCCAGTGACTTCTGTTTTTGTTTTCAGATTTCCAGCTTCTGCAGTATTTTGCATTCTGTGATTCAGTGTGTTGGTCCAAAGATTCCCCACAAGCATAGTCCCCAGGAGAATTTTTGAGCAGCCTCTGAAATAAAGTCAAGTCAACAACAAGAACAACAACAACAATTTGCTAAGCCAAGTCAAACTTTACTATCTTCATGTAATGACTACAGCACCAGCACACACTGTAGTGCTATGCTATAGTTTATCCACTAGAGAGAGGTTTTAACGTCAATAAAGTTGATGTTGAGAATGACATCTTGAATAAGAGTGGAACATCATTATGCAGATTGTCTTCCATCTCAGTCAGGATGGTCAGTGTGGCAGGGGAGCTAAACAAAGGGAGAAATAACTGGCAGCAGAAAAGGTTAAAAAAGAAACATTATATTGGAAAAAAACATTGTTTTATATTTTCTATGGAATCCAGTGAACAGTTTCCACCCTTGAAGCTGGGGTTATGTTTGAATTCAAGCTTTCTCAGGAACCACTAATCTGGGTTTGATGCTCAAGCAATAAAAATCTACACTTTAAGAGTTTTAATTATTCTTCAGTTACTCCCTACAAGTTATTCCCCACCAATAGCACTCCACAAACATACAACATTTGTCTACAAATACATAGTCACTATACTTTACAGTATATCCTGTAAAGAGCTTTGAGATGGCCTCCTGACATGAAAGGTACTACACTAAATGTAAGGATTATTAGTTTTATTAATGATGTAGAGCCTTTGACACATTTTACCAATACCATTTTTATGAATATGAACTAAAACTAGCAAAGTGTCCCATGATATTTTCTGGTTTTATTCTGAGATATGTCCATTTCTCACTCCAAAGAGGTGTGAAATTGGCCCAAATGCTTCATGTTTGGTAAAAATTAGATTGAACTAATGGTCATAGGTAACATTCATTAATTATGTTATCTTCCCTCTCAATGGTTATGATATAATTTTAAAATAAATTTATTATCATAATTATTCCTTTTTTTATGGTAACTTCATGTCGGTTTAATGCCCGTCACTATCATTCTCACCAGGGCCTTGGGACATCCTTCCGACATGAAAGGTGCTATACAAATGTAATTTTATATTTTGTATTTGCATTCAGCACTTCGGTCTGAGTGCTGCTTTATTGCATGTTTGCAGGAATGCTCTCGTTCCTCTGACGGCCAAAGTAAATGTAAATCTTCCTGACTGGAATGCAACCAAGTAAATTTTCCCAACTAATGCAAATTCTGTACGCCTTGTCAGTTCAGTAATGTAATGATTATTAATGTTTTCCTAATCAAAATAAGGTTTTGTTCTACCCGGTCTGTAAATTTCAGACACAACTGTTTGCTGAGAGTTATATAGGAATGTTGACATGTAAAGTAACTCTCCTCATTGGGCATCTGTGTAGTGCATTGGTCAAACAGTTCTGTGTGAAAGTTAAACTTCTCATCAAATCATAGATTGTAAGTTTTGATGTCTCTGAGTTATTTATTGGATGATATCTACAATTGTAGTATATCTAGACATGAACAAGGGAGACACTGTATTTCCATGTCGGTGTCATCCAAGGTAATTATTGTGCCCCAAGTACCAAGGGTATGATACATCTCACATAAAAGATGTGTTGCAGTGAATTCCATTTGCTGTGACCACTTCTTAGTTTTACTGAAACGTTCATTGATTCCCACAATCTGGACAGTTGCACCTCTGCCCCAGCTCTACGTTACTACGTCAGCTTTACAGTACTACTGTACTATATTCACCTACACTATTACAACTAGCATCAGTTACTGAATACTATAATATCACATTTACTGGCCCCTACAACACTACTGTTTCTTTAATCTGTCCTGATGCAGACACCATCTTAGATTCTATTACCGACACTATTATCTGTCCTGTTACTGACACCTGTTCTATTATTGACACCTGTCCTGTTATTGATGCACAATCTACTTATATCATTACTGACTATAATAATCCTTGCATTTGATGTGGCACCTTACGTCATTGAAATGTACCAAAGTAGTTCACAGTAATTACTGTTTAAGCAAAGTGACTGTGACTTTGTATGTGAATGAGTCACTTATACAATTAGGATCTGCCGTGGATGAGCAGTTATTCTAGGTACAGTGGATAATGTTAGCCTCGGCTCTGGTCTGCTTTGACAGCCTACATTTAGTCTCAGCTTCTCATCTGCACTACTCTGTGTCATCGTTTCTATCTGCTCCTCTTTCACTTGTTTCCTTGAAGAAAATGCAGTTTATATTGCAGACACGTATTCTGGTGGTTTCATCGTTTAAGGTTTTTTTCAATCCCCCTACTCTTTTTTCTTTGTTTCCCTCTCCCCTCTCTAACCTGCGTACTGTCTGACTCATTCTACAAGCTTCAGCATTCTGCCAACTGACTCAATAACAGGTATTGTAACGTTGCCCGAGAGCTGACCTCTACATTTTGCTTAGCAACTAATATTGCTGCTAAATGTGCAGCATCACCAGCATTTTATCAGAGAGAAGAACTGTACTTGCTCCACTATGGCGTGTATGTGCATGTCATTGTGTGTGTGTGTGTGGCACAACTCTGTGCACCAATCTCCAGGGACATAAACAAAGCATTGCCTACTAGGCTCTGTGTTTTGCTGTTTTAGAGGAGCTGACATGATGGGCGGTTCTTTATAATTGGTGGCAGAGGAAGCCAGGTGTAATTTTAGAAAGATAGAACAAAACAAATACGTAAAAGATGGGTCTTTGTGATTGTAAGGAGGTTTCCACTGACAATAACACCAGCCAGCATGTCAGCATTAAACAGCGTGATGACTACACTCATTTGCAATCAAACCAGCTATTACACCTCACTACATTTTATGAATCCAAACAACAACAACAGCTTGCATTTATATAGTGCCCTTCACGCGGGGTAGCATTTCAGAGTACTTGAATCACAACAATGATGTTATGATGAGTTTCTACTGTCTATATTATATATACAATTTCAGCAGAATGGTCTAACTTGTATAGCCAAAGCTTATTTTGTGAGGACTAAAACCCACTGGAAAAAATTCTATTTCAGAAAGAGAAAGAGAAATTTCAAGAGAAGTCCCAAAAAAGAGACGTCAATCAAATATGCCTCAAGATATCCTCCTGCCCAATGCTGAGTCCCAAAAGGCAGCTATTACACCTTCCCCTTGTATCTGTTGATACAACTCTGAAAGCCACACAAATATCCACAAATTGAAGAATTATTTTGTGTCAAAGCCCCAGTTTTTATACCATTCAAATCCTAAAGATCTAGAAAACTAGAGCACGCATTAAACACAATCCTCTCTTTACCTCTGGGTAAAACAAACGTCCCGTCTCTATTTAAAAAAGAATCCACAACATCAATAGAAACAACAATTTGCATTTATATAGCGCCCTTCACACAGGATAGCGTCCCGGAGCACTTGACAGTGGCGGAGTCTGACAACAGGCCAGAGAAAAGGGAGGGGGGAAGGTGACTGTAAGCACGATCAAAAATATTTTTAAGCAGGATTTGATGGGAGGGAGGGTGGAAGGGAGGGGGCAAGGTAGAGGGATTGAGGGAGAGAGTTCCAGAGTTTCAGGGCGTAGTGGCTGAAGGCACGGCCACCCATAGTGGAGGGGAGGGTACGAGGGACAAATAAGAGCCTGGAGCCAGCTGAGTGGAGGCAGCGGGTGGTGGAGTGTGGGAGTAAACTGGTCGGATAGGTAGGGAGGTGCAAGGGCTTGAAAACGAGTGAAAGGATCTTGAAGTTGATCTGTTCGGTAATTGGGAGCCAGTGGAGGTTGGCAAGGACTGGGTAATGGGGGTACGGAGATTTGTGCGGGTGAGTATCCGGGTGACAGAATTTTGGATTAATTGAGTTTTGTGTATGGTGGAGCTGGGGAAACCAGCGAGGAGGATATTGGAATAGTCCAGCTGGTAAGTGATGAAGGTGTGATAACCTCTCTTACCCACACTCACTCGTCTGCATCATCACTCAATCTCTCGCATTGCCCACACCCCCACCCCCAAATCCTGTCCATAAGAGACCTTATGGCAAATCCATGGTGTCAGTCTTCCTGAATGGGAGCGGTGGGTACTGTGCCCATGAGCAGCAGCTGTGATTCCTGCTTGCTTTGCACATGTCTGTGGTGGCCATTTTGAAAGGAAATTATATCAGCCACTTGAGTGCAATGAGCAAGAAATGACATCGTCATCATTCTCACTCTGAGTCCTTCCATCTGTGTCTGGATTTACTCTATTTACATAACATTTCATTGTGTCCACTATTTGTCAAATGCTTACATTCAGTCTTCAATTTGGCAGTCGGTTTTCCGTAAGTTTCCCTTAAGAACTACAGAAAATGGGCTTCAATGTTACAACCAATTCAATAATTGGGCAATTTTGCACCCTCCGAAATATTATACAGTATTTATAGAGTCTAGACCCAATGAAATTTTACTCCATACGTGATTGAAAAGAAACAGAGAGAGAGGAATGGAATGCAAAGGAGAGAAAGAAAGAAGAGGGGGGGAGAAGGAAATGAGCATGAGTAAGTGTGATCATGGCAGGGCAGGTAAGAAACGTACAGAGTGTGAATGACTGAGTATGAAAGAGAGAAGAGGAGAATGTGAGGGAAGAGAAAAATGGGAAACAGCAAGTGAGTGTAAGTAAGACAGTGAATAAGAGAAAAAGAGAGAGAAATAGTAACAGGAACTGCAGAAAGAGAGATACAAAATCAGAGTGAGACATATGCACACAAAAGAAACTCACAGGGAGATGGAATACGAGTAGAGAGTTGGACAGAAAGCGAGGAAGAGACACACAGAGACAAAGAAGAGACAGATTTATTCACATATTATATTTAGGCTCGCTACAAAAACTTTTGCATACAGGTAAACCGCTACCCATTGCCCATCCTAGAAAGGACAACTATAGTAGTTTTGTAGTAGCTCTGACATTGAATAAGACACTGATGTTGCTGGGATTTACCCCTACCCCCAACACCCAAACCCCCCCACTCCCCCACAAGTTTTTAACCGTTTTCCAAAACATTGTCTAGTTGTTGGAACTGTTTGGGAAAGTTGTGCCTGTATTTATACAGCAGAGGGCATCCAAGTGCTATGCTTTTTTAAAACGCAGGTCAGATGAAGAAGACCGTTTGGCCCATTAATTCTCATTCTTCCAGAATGTCTACCCTGCTTACCCAACCCTGCCTTCATTACAGCATTAACTAATGTACTTTTCAAAATGAATCCATTGTCCTGCACTTAACCACTTTTCCTGATAACCCATTCCAGCTGTTATACAGTGCTCCAGTGAGAGGAGTTTGACGGTATAACTGGAGCGTGACTTCTGGGCAATTTGAATTCAAGTTTCTGAGCAACATGTTCCAACATCTGTACTTTGTTTACTGACACTTATACTGTTTGGATATGGTGAGTAACAAGTAAACTAATGTCTCATTGGCTTTATTTTTTTTCGGACGGCCGGGTGTCTGACACATGCAGAAATCATCATCATGCTTAAGAATATCCAAACCAAGCTGAGATTTCCATGCATCCCACCTACACATGGAAATCCCAGAGATAGATTGTTGGAATGGAATGCGCCCTCTCTCCCTGGAGGGACACACCCTGCTTACCTAATTCTGGAAAGTATTAGACGCAGGTTGGCAAGAGTCAAGGCTTGGGGACCCCAGATTATGTTGGGGTACTGCTGAAGACTAACCAGCTAAAACCATATAGCTTGCCATTGATATTTCTGCCCAGGAAGCTTTCCTGCTGCTTGTCCAGCTCGGGCCACCCTACCCATTAGGGCTTTGGCTTGAAAGGTTAACAGTAGCTGAGTGGGATGACTCCCTGCCTCAAGTGAGTGGTTTACCCTTGCATGTCCTGTCGATGAGCCAGGCTCTCTGTACTGTCATCAGCAGTGTCCTGGAATACTGCAGACCTATGTCTAGGAAACCGGACCACCAAGGCTGCCACAGAGGACTTGTTCAATTCTAACATTCCGTTGCCAGGCATGTCTCCTTGGAGCCAGTTCAACCACAAGGAGACCCTGCGCTCAGCCCCTGGAGACAGTGATAAGAGGCAATGAGGTTCATACCCAGCGTTAGAGGAATGAGCTATAATAATATAATATAATAATAATAATCCTTGCATTTGATATAGCGCTTTTCACATCGGGAGGACGTCCCAAAGCGCTTCACAGAACATACTGCAAAGTGAATTGACTGTATATTTGTGGGCGAACGCGGCAGCCAATTGCGCACAGCAATGTCCCACAAACAGTCGTAGATTGAAAATGACCAATTTATTATTGTTTTTTTTTGGTTTTTTTGGAGGGATTATTATTAGGCTCTGTGTGGAGTAAGGAAACTTGCCCAAGGTTTCGCCCTGCCTGGAATTGAACTCAGGTCTCTCGCTTGCAAAGCGAGTGCTCTAACCACTGAGCTACAGGACTCCACAATGAGAGGATGACTGGATAAACTATGATTCTTTATCGGAGAATTTTGAATTTAACAGCATAGAGATTTCTGGTCAAGATCAATTATGTAGACTAGGAGCAGAGTATTTCTAGCATGGGATTTTGAGGAACCCATTTCAAGCTAATCCCCTTTATGACAACTCTCTGCTTCCTTCCTTTGCGTTAGTTGCTAATCCATGTTTTCCCTCTGATAACCATTGACATTAAATCAAAGTTCAGACTAAGCTTCAAGATCCCATGACACAATTGAAAAAGAGAAGGGAGTTTCTTCTCCTGTCCTGGTCCACAATCCCCCAAATAAAATTGGTCATCACTTCATAGCTGTTTGTGCGACATTGCTCTGTGCACGTTCACCTACAAACACTTAATCACTTAATCGCTACATTTTTCAAGATACTTTGAGATGTTTAACATTATAGGCACTAAATCAAATGCAGGGATTTTTATTATACTTTCGCACTAAACCTGTTGTAATACAATGAATGGTCGCAAAGTGATCGTGTCCCCCTCAGTGAATGTTGGCTCGGGTTTTAAACCTGATCTGTTGCCATCTTGGGTTTACAGCCTTGAAACAACAGGCCAAAGTTTCTTGTTTCGGGGGCTTTTGTTTTAATGTTTTTTCTGAGCTGGATCTTTGGGTGAACGTTGAAATTTGTGTTCTCCCTGATTCAGAAATTTTTTATTTCATAATTGAACACCATGTAATCGCCGACAAAATACACTTTACATTATATCTTTTAAGCGCTTTAAAAAGTCCTTCCAACATGATACGTGGAAATGTAAGGATTATTATTTATTATTATAAGTCTGTTAAGAATAACATAGCACTTTACTTCCACACAGCCCAGGGCAAGAGTGGTATCAAGATGTCAGTGTAACTCAAGCCTGTATTCTCTCAACAAATACAACTTGCATTTATATAGCCCTTAACGCAGTGAGCATTTCGGCGGGCTAAAGCTCTCATCACTTTACTCTGAGCAATGAGTCACACCAGTGCTCAAACTATGAAATATGGCTTGTTTTCCATGCTAAAGATAAACGTATTTATGAATCTGAGTCATTTAGGTCAGTTGCTGATGTTGGATGCAATATTTAGATCAAAGTTAGAGAGTGCTAATTTGTCTCTTAATTCCAATTACAATATCTGACAGATTTTTCTACGTGCAAATGAGCTTTGAGAAGATTTCAGCACCATTATTTGCATCAACAAACAGTGAAACAGCTCAGAATACAAGTCATTAGTATTTATTGTCAGAAACTTTAGAGAGGGTTTTGTATTAACCTTAAATACTTCTTCCACTTGTGCTGTGTTTTTGTGATACATGAATTGTACATGAAGTGAAGAGCTGGCAATGGGTGTGGGGGTGGAATAGCAGAAAGTATAGAAAGAGCCGTCTCCGTATTGATTATCAAACACTTCGGGCCACTCTATTGGTTATCAATCTCTGCCACACCACTGAGTTAGTTATCACTCAGTCTCTGCCATGCCACCCTGTTAGTTATCGGTCTTTGCAATGCCCCCCTGTAATAGTTATCAATCTCTGCCATGCCACCCTGTTATAGATATTGTTTTTTGCTACACCACTCTGTTAGTTATTTGTCTCTAGTTATCAATATCTTTCATGCTATCCTGTAAGCCTAAACATACAATTAGGCATGTGGCTTGCAGGTTGTTATTGGCAGAATGTGTAGTTTCATGCCAATGATTAAAATCAGTGCTAAGTGGACTTAGAGATTTTCCAAGAAGCCTGCATACTAATTTATAGATTACCACTGGACACATGTTCAATAACCTGCAATGTGTGGACTGGTCTTGGAATGTTGTGGCATTCAACCTGTGTGGCACTGTGACAATATCCATCAGACACATAGTAAGATATGTGTTCCAGCTCCATTATGAATTAACTGACCTCAATCACAGGTCAGTAGTCTTGGCTCAGCTCACACAGCTCAGCACTCTTGGTTTGGTACAGAAACCAAGATTTGGAGATTGAGGGTGAACATTCTTCGTTGGGCATTTGGGCTGTCTTATCCCCCACACCGTTTTAGTTGGTTTATCTCTTTTCATCATTCAACTGTTTATTAAACAGCACAGACAAAGCAAGCGTTTTATGGTCAATTTTGTCTGATAATTCTATAAATATTGGGGAGAGGGCGTATTGTTTAATTCCGAGATGTGGGCTTTAAATTTAAGATAGTCTTTGCTAGCAGTCCTGCTTTATTTACCTTATCTCTTGAAAATGTTTTGTTTCATGCATCACCACCATGTCTATCCTTGTACAAATGGGGCCCAGCACAGTAAGCACAAATTTCAGATGTAAACAGAAGGCTGCCACCACTCCACTTTGATGGCATTACTATCAAATACAAAAAGCTTATTTTGTACATTGTGACTTTATGGATTGATATCAAGTGCTCTGGGATGCCGTAAAGGTCCTATATAAATGCAAGTTTTTGTTGTTGTTGTCGTTCTCATTATATCACTGCTATACTCATTACAGTTAACAGTGCTTACTGTGTATAAAATAGAATCTCACCTGTTTGTTGCATTTTTTAGTCAAAGGTTTGCACTTCTTGCTTTCAATTGAATTGTTTTACTGATGAACCGAGAAGACAGGACAGAAACCTAGCAAAACATGTCAGTAATGTGATGGATAGTATTGTAGACATTTTGCAGAACAGAAGGAAGCCATTTGACCTATTGTGTCTCTGCTGGTGTAAGCTTCCCTCACTGGAGCTATCTGGTCTAAACTTATTCTCTTTCCCAATTACCTGTAATTTTTTTTGCGCAAAGTACTTCTCCAATATCATTTTAAATGCAATTTATGGACCAGGCTTCAGCAGCTTTTTGTGGTAAATCATTCTATATTTTAACAGTTCTCTTGGCACAGAAAAGCGGTATTTTGTACTATGTTGGAAAAGAAACAAATAATGTTATTCCCTTCTCAATAATTTTATTCCTTGTCGTGATCTCTTATCTGATGTCTTCATTTCATAATGAGAAATATTACTTTAATATGTGGCATACAAAAGTTTACAGGTTAACATTCAAACTCACTAAGTCTATCTACGTCATTGCTCCAATACTTTTTAGGACAGTTTCTTAAAGCAATATAAATGAAAAGTTTCTACTTTCGGTGAATGCTCCGAGCTTGTTGCCAATTCATTCTGGTTAAATAATTTAGCATTTGCAGTGGGCTGAGTAACAGATTTGTAGATATATCATAGAAAATAGATGTTTTGTTAAACAAAAAGTTACTTTCAAAACACTGGCTACAATTGCAAACTTGAAATCATAATTCCAACTATCAGGTCATTTTGTGTCTTACAAAAAAATTATAAAGCTGAACATCAGCCGTAAAACAACTTTTGAACCCCCCCAATTTCAGTTGCAAATCAGAAGTTGTGATTAAGGCCCAACATTCTATCTGGTCTTAACCTACAAGATAACTTTGTCTTAAAATAATAATAAATAATAATTCTTGCATTTGATGTAGTGCTTTTCACGTCTTCTAGATGTCTCAAAGTGCTTCACAGAATATACTGTAAAGTATTTGTGGGCAAAACGCAGCAGACAATTGCACACAACAGTGTCCCACAAACAATCGTGGATTGACGTAACCAATTTTTTATTATTGTTTTTTTTTGAGGGATTATTATGAGGTGAGTGGGTAAGGAAAGTTGCCCAAGGTTTTGCTGTGCTGGGAATCAAACCCAGGTCTCTTGCTTGCGAGGCAAGTGCCCTAACCACTGAGCTATAGGTCTCAGTGGTTAGAACATAGAAGTCACACTCAAATGGAAAATCACACAAAATTGTGTGGAAACTTAAAATTTTGTCCTAATTTGGAAGCTGGTTTTCTGTCGATCTTAAAAAGCAACTAGCTTTCAAAGTATTACATAATGTAAGAGATAATCCACAATTATTGAATCTGCGATCTTCAATTTTAAGGCAAAATGGTCCTATAGGCTAAGACTAGTGGAATCTTACACCTTTAGTGCAGTGTCTGACTGTTGCATTTTCAACCTCAAAATGTGAAAGATGTTTTGAAATCTTATTTCCTATTTTTGAGAACTTAAGGTTTACCACAGTGTTTTGTATGGATAGAAAAAAAGTTGGTGATTTGAAATAAAAAGCTTTTAGTATTTTGTTTGTTTTAATGTACATCATCTAAAGTTATGTAGATAGTAAGAAACCTTCCATTGCACTCCAGCATACTGTGAATTCTGTAATATTTACATATTTTTCTGGCTTTAAATTACAAATTGATTTTTTTATCTTCATATAACTTTAAGGGCATGAATAATAAATAATAAATCTGGAACACCTGGCAATTTGGTTGGCAAAACAAACAAGATCATCCCACAATGAACTAACTGCAGCCAGAATTTCTGCTTTCAAAGTACGTCCCTGGTCTGGAATATAAATCGTGCTTTCTGTCCAATTGCCTGGTGGAAAAGATTTTAAAATAACATAACATTTTACAACGTGGTATAAGTTATGTTGATGCCACTCAATACTGTTGATTTAGCGTCACATGACACGGCTGCCCAGTCTATAGCTACTGTTCCGTGGAGAGGAGCAGTGGTGATAGAGAGGCATCTTCATTTATCAAATCAGAGTTTTGTTATTTTAGAAATCAAAGTCACTTCTCAGAAGCAGAGGGCAAAGCAGGCACGGTGGTTAATTTGACTCAAATTACCCCCATGTAAAGGCGGTCTAGGCTTTGTTCCAATTTCTCAGCCTTTAGAGAGCAATATATTAAAGTAAACTTGAGAGTCTGGGTGGAGGTTTTATGGAGGTTGAGTACTTTGGGTGCAACTGGAAACATTTTGCACTGACAAATGGAAAAAACAGGTTTGGTTTTTAAGACCTTTGCCAGACCTTGTGCTAAAATGAGTACATTTGTTTTCACACAGGAGAATTTTTTCACCAATGTTGTTGCTGTTTATAACAATCAACCAGCTGCATAAATTGCCTTTATGGCTAAAATATTTTTGCATGCTACTACGGTTTAAGGATTTGCTGTAGAAAAGCCCCCTTAATATCATTCCTTTTTCCTGCATAATAGAGCAGGATTTTATAGAATTTTATTGGATAGAACTCATTTGTTAACACAGACACTGCACTGTTCACTTAAAATGAATGTTATAATTAGAAAATTAGAATACAGTAAAATATCCTAATAATGGAAAGATTTGAGGCTTCTCATTTCTCACGGCCTTAGCCTGAAGACCACTGTCTAAAAACATAAGCTCTTGCAGGATTTTAGAAAATTCTTAACTTCAGTCTTAATTTGAAGCCAGTTTTCAAGATCACAGTTTACAAGATCCCCAAATGAGTCTGGATGAAGAAAGCTCATTGGCCCATCTGATCTCATCCCTCCAGAATAGCCGCCCTACTGTCCTCCCATGATAGCATTAAGCTGCTTTTTAAATGAGTCCAGTGTTCTAGCCTTAACCATCCTTCCTAGCAATCAATTCCAGTCATTAATTACCCTCTGGGTAAGGAAACACTTCCTGGTATCTGTCCTGAAATTGCTCATTGCTACTCTAAATTCTAAATTGTTAAGGCAAGTGATCTTAAGACCAGGACTATGTGACTTTTAAGGCATTAATTCCTTTAATTCTACTATTCCTCACAAGTGAACACTCACATGTACCAAAAATAAATTAATGCTTGAAAATAAGCTGAGATGAGTGGAACCATTAAGATTTTAATGGGGTATCTCATATGNAAAAAATCTCTGCAGGGTCCTTTGCTTGAATCTGCTTTTGTGTCTATAATTACTATTATGCATTCCTTGTTTCAGTTTGAGATAAAGAATATAATTTAAAAAATGTAACATTTCATAACATGTAAGATGATAAAATCTGTTATGAAATGTCACAAACTTCACCCATAAAGTGGGCGAAACAAGTGAGTAATTAATCTATTGTTGATTGTCCAGTGCAGTTACAACATGTGGTGACATTTTATTTGAGTCGAAAACTGATTTTTTTTAGATTTTCCAGGCACTGATTATTGAATTGGGCAAGATTTATATTTTTCCATCTGTTTAAATGAAACACAATGCTCACAATCTTCAAGTCTCATCTCTGAGACTCAAGGAGTCGCTTTTGAAATAACAAGGGTGATAAAAGGGCAAAAACAATGGTTTTTTAACTAATATATAGCTGCTACAGTGTTTCGCTCTTTAAGTTTAATTATTGAAAAATATGCTGTTCTGATAAATGTTCTCATTTTTGGAGCAACTTTGCAGTCAAGGAACTTTATTAACTCTTTGGATTTCAGATCCCTTGTAAAGGTGCCTCTAACACAGTGCAGCACAAGACCATATAAATAATACGTACGTCTGATATGACACCAAGACATCTGAAAGAGCTTCCCAGGGAATGGCAGTCAATTGTATTGGTCAACCCACACATTGGAACTTTGATCTAATATAGTCTGGAGTGCTGGGGGTATGCTATATTGTTTTAAGTGCTGTACTTCAGATGAGATATTAAACTGAGGGCCTGTCAGCCTGTTCAGATGGACGTTAAAGAGAAAAAGAAGGGAGTTTCTATGGTGTGCTGGCCAACAATCCTCCCAGATAAAATTGGTCATTCACTTCATGGCTGTTTGTGCAGGATTACTGTGTGCGAATTGGCTGCCATGTTCACCAAAAAAAAAGAAATCACTACACTTTACAATATGTATACTGAAGCGTTTTGAAATCTGAAAGGCTCTATATCAAATTCAAGCATTATATTTAGAAACGTTTTCCTTATCCCAATTCCCTGCCTTCTCACCATAATCTTTAATGTTTCTAATTCTCAGTTATCACATCTATCCATCCTAAAATATATGCTCACCTACAAATACAATCACTGCACTCTACTGTAAATCTTGTGAGGTGGTTTGAAGTGTCTTGATGGCACAGCAAGAAACTATAAAATGCAAGGGATATTATTATTAATAAGCTCTCTGAGATGTTACCCTACGTGACAGGAATTTTAGAATTGCCAGTTGTTATTACTAAAATTAATGCAAAACTGCTTAGTTCTGAGATGAGGATGATTTTGCTCTTGCAAAGAGTGCTAACAATTTGGAATGCATTGCACAAGAAAGGCGTAGTTGAAAAATCAATGGGGCATGAAAGACATTGATAGATACAGGTAGGGATGTGGGAAAATGGGAGGTAGCAGTGCACAATGCCATCAAATGGTCTGTAACAGTATGGGTTTGATGGGTCTGATGAGCTGAATATATTTATATATTTTTTGAAGACTAACAATTATGAGGAATATTTTGTTATTCCATGTAATTAATATTATTATTCTTAAATGGAATAGGAACAATCTTGGTTATGTAAGAAATTGATCTGATATTGATCACCTTTCAACTGTTACTATCTGACCTTTGAAATGGTATTCCTAAAGCACAAAAACCTATTGAATACAATACAATCAGCACATTGATAGCAACTGTAAACCTCATTAGCTAGCTAGCTAGCACTTGACTGCTTCCATAGTTTGGTTTCCTGCCCATTGCCATCTGCGTGGATATCTGAAGAGAAGATAGGAACATGAACAGGAGGAGACCTGTTCATCCTGTGGAGCCTGCTGATGGTTTACTTTCAAAAAGAATAATTTTTCTGATCAAACATTTAGCCCCATTTAAAGAGCAGATGTGCTTTCAAGTAGAGCTTACTCTTATCTAGACTATTAACATTTTCACCATGAGTGGAATTGACTGTTAGAAGTACAGAAGTCACTTTGGACAATTCATGCCATCTGATTTACGCTGCTCTCCATGACTGAATGTGGGTCATCATTTCTCCGAGCCCCACTGAGATTAAGTCACAAAAGTAGGATGAGGTCCTTAATTCGATCTGTTGGACAAATTTCGTTTTTAAAATGAGATTTTGACTTTTCAAGTGACACCATTATCATTTCAATTTACAGCATCTGAAACTCAGACCACATCAACATGGTCTAAATACTCTATATACTTTGTGGTCTATTACTTTATTGAGCAACTAGTGACTATTCTATTTGAGGAGGTTGTAAGGTGGTCTCCTTGGAGCTGGCTTCAAGGTAACGTGCTTGGCAAAAGAATGTCAAGACTGCCACATGAAAGACTTGTAAGAAAGATAGGAGCCCATGGTATAAAAGGGAGAGTGGCAGCATGGATCCAGAACTGGCTGGAAGACAGAAAGCAGAAAGTTGTGGTGAACGGCTGCTTTTCTGATTGGAGGGAAGTGTACAGTGGCGTCCCCCAGGGATCGGTATTAGGACCACTGCTCTTCTTAATATACATAAATGATCTGGACTTGAGTATAGCAAGCACCATTTCCAAGTTTGCGGACGACACAAAGTTAGGTAGGGTGGTAAACAGTGAGAAGGATAAGAGCCAACTGCAGGAAGACATAGACAGAATGGTAAAATGGGCAGACACATGGCAGATGAGTTTCAATGTAGAGGAATGCGAAGTAATGCATTTTGGTAGAAAGAATGAGGGGAGGCAATATAGGATAGGTAATACAATCTAAGGGGGGTAAAAGAACAGAGAAACCTAGGGGTGTAGGTAAATGAATCCTTGAAGGTGGCAGGACAGGTAGATAAGGCTGTAAAAAGGGCAAATGGGATTCTAGGCTTTATAAATAGGGGCATAGAGTACAAGAGTCAGGAGGTTATGATTAACCTATAAAAAACACTGGTTAGGCCTCAGTGAGAATACTGCGCCCAGTTCTGGGCACCACTCTATAGGAAGGATGTTAAGGCATTGGAAAGGGTGCAGAGGAGATTTACGAGAATGGTACCAGGAATGAGGGACCTTGATTATGAGGAAAGGCTGGAGATGTTAGGATTATTCTCATTGGAGCAGAGAAGGTTACGAGGAGACCTAATACAGGTTTTCAAAATCATGAGGGGATTTGATAGGTTAGAAAGAGAAAAACTGTTTCCACTGGTGGGTGTGTCGGTGACTCGAGGTCACAGATTCAAAATAGTATCTAAAAGGAGCAGCGGGGAGGTGAGAAGAATTTTTTTCACGCAGCGAGTTGTTCGAATCTGGAACACATTGCCTGAAAGGGTGGTCGAGGCCGATTCGATAACTACTTTTAAAAACACGGTGGATGGGTATTTGAGGAGGACGGGTTTGCAGGGTTATGGGGAAAGGGCTGGGGAGTGGGATTGACATTAATTGCTCTATTCAAAGAGCCGGCACAAACTCAATGGGCTGAATGGCCTCTTTTTGTGCTGTACAATTCTATGATTCTATGATTCTATGATTGAGTCAACCCTCTGTAGCGGGGGCAGTAGCCCAATTTCTGTGCCAGACAGGTCCATAGTATTCCAGGGCACTATTGACGACAAACCAACCAGCCTCCTCATCAGTAGGATTTAGAGGGACTGACCAATAACTGGGGCAGAGATTCATCCTATTCAGGCCCTGTTAATCCTGCAAGCCTAAGCTCTTACAGTCTGATCTGGACAAGCAATGGGAAGGTTGCCAGACGGTGCTCTCAATGGCTAACTGTGTGGTTTTAAGCTAGTTGAATTCCAGCAGTATCTCAACACACAGTCTGGGGTCTCCAAACCTTGGTTTTTGCCCATTTGTGTCTCACACTTTCCTGGAATTAGGTAAATAGGATTCATCACTCTGGGGTGAAAGTGTGCATTCTATTCCAAATATGGGAATTTTCATGTTGTAGGTGGGATGCATGGAACCTTTGTCTGGTTTGGATACACAAAAGCAGGGTGATGGATTTCTGCATGTGTCACCCAGCTGACCAAATAAAAAACACATCTAATATGTATCACATCACACACATCGTTTTTTTCTCCTTTTGTCAAATATTCATCATTAGAAATTAGAATTCTTCTTCTTGCTAGGTATAATAGAAAAAAATTAAAATAAATTTGTTTAAAACCCCAAAGGGAAATCAATGGTTAAAATGTAGCTGGTAACAATCTTCCAGATTAATTGGTCGTTCACGTCATGTCTGTTTGTGGAACCTTGTTGGCTTAAATAGCTGCTGCATCTGCCTACAAAAATAATCACTACATGTGACAGTAATTATCTGAGAAGCATTGTGAGACATTTTCATATGATAAGGCACTATAAGAAATGCAAGTTTGCAAGTTCTTGTTTTCTTCTAGGCCCCTGCTCCCCTCGGCCTAAATAAACTTGCATGTATAACTGCACCTGAATTTCAGTTTGTACCTAAGAACTTGAATCTTCATACAAAAGAATAGGAAAAACTTCTCACTTCTAATACACACTTGACAAAATGTAATTAAGATTAAAATTAAAATGCTAAATGGTATGGATAAAATAGGTCAAAGCTGGTTATGTATCTATGTCTGTGAGGACACAAGTATAACATTTAGAAGTTTCACTGAAATTAGAAAACACTTTCCCCCCCCCCTCTGTTTAGTGAGTAAGTGGAACAGAATGATTGTTAAAGTAGATCATGTAAAAGAATATTGGGAAAAGGCACTCTAGTGGGACTAGACAGATTGTTCTAATGAAGAGCTACCAATTAACTGTGTATTATAAAATTCTATAATTGGCTCTTCTATTGAGTTTTTAATTTTTTGGGGTTACTGTATTTATGAGCATGTATTGCAGTTTTTATACTCCACTCATTCATTTCCATTTATGAAGCTGAACTAAATTTACAGTTACCACTTGCTATCATACATATTATGATACTACAAATACGATGTGTTCATTTAGTTGAGAATTTCATCACAATTTCACTCACGCACATAGACACTGAGGAAACGTTATTTTTCCTGATCTCTTTGGGTGAGAGCATAAGGTCTAGATCACGTGTTTATTTAAGACTGTGTTTGCTATATTGTCCTTCCCCAGTTGAACTGGGGAAAGATAATACACAACTGATGAATCTCACTTTGTCGGCTGACATTCCAATAGTGCCGTGCTACATTGTTAAAAGTGCTGTCCGTTATACTAGACATTAAATTAAGATCACTTCTACCTATTAACAATGGATGTTAAATATTTATTTGCACTATTCAAAAAGAGAAGGGAGCTTTTCCTGGTGTCCTGGCCAACAATTCACTTCGTGGCTGACAATGCTGTGTACAAATTGGCTATGCATTTGCCTAAAAAATACAGTCACTACACTTTAAAGGAAATCCTGTGAAGCACTTTGAGATGTCTTCCTGATGTAAAAGGTGCTATCTCAAATTCACAGATTATTATTATTGTAACAGCATTTAAAATGGAATTGGATCAAAACTTAAAGATTCAGTTGTATGGGGAAAAGAGCAGGGGAATGGGATTAACTACTTAGATGCAGTGGGGGAGCTACAGAAATGGGCTCCTGTGCTATAAAAATTTGTGACTATGCATTCAATCTAAAATATCACATGGAACTACAGACTACAAAAACAGGAATGCAACTCCCTCCTTGGTAATTCCATTTAAGTGTTGTGAAGTAAACGTGATTCCCTCCGATAAATAGTTTGCTTAGCAATACTCTCACAGGAGTGTAAAAGTGCAGTCAACCTTGTCATTTCCCGATTGATGTAAAAAACATTTATGTTCCTCACTCAGTCACCATGGAAACTAGTGGCTTAAAGGTATATCAGTGTGACTTTGTTAATTGGTTACTTCAAACAGCATTTGGACCTTTAACAATCTTATGGGTTTATAGCTGAGCCCTTGAGGCTTGTAATGGACCTGTGAGATTTGACAGAGTGCGCACAAGGTTTGGATGGAGTCAAATCTTTTCCAAGATTATCTGTACATGCGTGTTTAAATAAAAGCAGCTTTACTGTTCATTCCAAGTTGCTGCTTAGAGTAACTCTACAAGCTTTTTGCAGCCTCACTGACAGATTTGATTATATTTTTCATCATCGTGCTATTTACAGTGCTGTCAAATGTGCAAGATTTGTATTTTCTTGAAAAAATGGAGCATATACAACAACAACCTGCACTTATATAGCACCCTCCACACAGGGTAGCATCTCAGAGCCTGATTTTGAGCGGGGGGAGGGGGCAGGTGGCAATAAGCATGGTCAAAGAGGAAGGTTTCAGGTGGGACTTGAAAAAGGGAGAGAGGGGTCAAGGTAGAAGAATTGAGGGAAAGTGTTCCAGAGTTTTGAGGTGTAGTGGCTGAATACGTGACCTCTGATGGTGGAGCAGAGGGTGCGAGGATGAGCAGGAGGCCGGTGCCAGTAGGACGGAGGCGCCGGGTGGTGGACTGGGGAGTGAGGAGGTTGGAGAGGTAGGGAGGTGCCAGGGAGTGAAGAGATTTGAATGCGAGTGTGAGGATCTTGAAGTCGATCCATTCGGTGATGGGGAACCAGTGGAGCCTGACCAGAAATTGAATACTATTTTCTGCAGGGTTGTCTTTATTTGCTGTTACAATATATCCTCTTAGAAAACCTGTTCAAGACATTTCAATTCAGAAAGAAATACTGGCTGCTTGCTGCTTTTTATACAAACAAGTCAAACATATGTTGGTAAGTGAAATTAAATCTGTTTGACTTGTTTTATAAAAAGCAGAAAGCAGACAATATTTCTTTCTGAACTGAAATGCCTTTGCAAAGCAAAAAAAAATTCAGCTGCGTAAATGTAATCCCTTAACTGCTGGAGTGATAATATGAATTTATGATTGTGAGATTGGCACACCTTTATGAGCTATATATTTGCTCTGAATTGCTTCCCGTTCCTAGTCTCCTCCTTACCATATTAATGCTATTTGAAAAGAAACAACACAGTCAGGTGGGGTATTGCTATTCTCAAAGATTGAGTGAAAATTTGTAAGTAGAAACTACAACAGACAATGTTCTTTGATCAAAGTTAGACAACAAAATAGACTGGTACCTTCATAGCTCAAGAGACTTGGGGATGAGTGAAATTTGACATTAGAATTAACAGCAGTTTCAAAATAGTGGATTTTTTGATATTGGAAATAATTAATTCTTAATCAACATACAGTAGAATATCAGTTATTTACATGTCAATCATGCCTCCCCATTCCTCTCCCATTTTATGAGTGCTAGGTTATAAGGGGAACAATTTGTGTCTATAGTAACTTTGCATGCATTCACATAGCCTCAAACTTCACACATGCACACAATTAATTTCATGGTGTTGTGTGAAATTAAGTTTTAATATTCAGTAGCATATTTGTTTATTTTTAGTATAGAGAAACAGATAGACCTACAGACAAGAGAAATTTGGAGACTCAGAAGGAGATGGGCAGAGTCAGAAAGTGAGAGCGAGAGAGAAAGAGCCAGAGTGATAGAGAGTGGCAAAGAGAGAGAACAGAACTGGTAGAGTGTGGTTCTACAGTCAATGTATAACTATTGATGTAATTGTTTTAGTTAGTGCTATAACTAAGTTGTAATTTGCATGATGTCCAATTATCCATGTTGTTTGTTTATCCACAATGGGACTGATCGCAATTTAGTGGGATAACTGGCTTTCTACAGTATTCTGCCCATTATTTCATACAACCATTAAAGCCTTGTGTATTAACATTTTATGCTTTAAATAGAAATTTGCTTTGTAACCAGACAATTTACAAGTGTTGAATCTTTCACCAATCCTGCTGCTCTACTTGGTTACTGCAATTATTATTGTCTAGTGCACTGGAGGTCATTCTTGTAAAACCATACAGGGACAATTTGTGGTGACTGAGCATAATTAAAAGTTTTTTTTGACAACACAGTTTGGAGCAGCTGGTTTTCAAGAGGTTGAAGTCAGTTCAGTTTGGGAGCCTGAATATCATTGTAAAATAACAGTTATTTGTCATGGCAAGAATCCAAAGACACAGGTAGACTACAGTGTGTGTGGACTGTTTGAGGAAATATACCAACCCACTATGATAACCCTCACCATCCAGCTCCCCAATATCACTTCCTTCCACTATTATTCCCTCTCTCTCATTCCTTCCTCCTCAGTATCCTTCCCCCTCTCTCTCTACCACTCCTCTCCCCCCTCTACCATATCATTCCCTCTTCCCCAACTATTGTCCCTCTTCCACTGCCTACAATTGCTCTCCTCATCAACCTTCCCCCCACGATCATTCCGCTTACTTCCACTCTTCCCCACAACCATTGCCAGTAGAAACAATGGACTTGTAAATGTTTCCATATTACATGCGTTTTCCCTTGACCATAATACAAACTGACAGGAAGGTACAGTTTAATGTTTTGGACATTTTTTAGATGGCTACCCTCCAGTGTTGAATGAAAGTCCTGGTAAGCAATATTCAAGATAAATTTAAACATGTATTACTTTGGATTTTGCTGAGCAATCGACAAAGAAAGCAAATGAAATTTAAAACAAGCTGCTTGAAAAAAAAGCTGATTACAAACACAATTAATGCAAACGCTTGACATACCATGTCTCAAAACCTTGCAGTTTCAGTTCCTCCAGGAAAAGAATCCCAGTGTAACGTTTATGGAAGGAGAAACAAGAATAGTGTCTATCCATCAAACTTAACAAGCTACGTGTTATGATTAGAGAGGTGCATTTTCAAGAGCATCTGTAGCTCATCCCTTTAATGTTATTCCCAAGGTCCAATATTGAAGAAGAGGAGCCTAAATGCAATAAAAGCCATAGCTTATTCCATCCAGATAAATTCATGACTCATCCAACTGACTCACCATCCACAACCCTATCATAGGCGAGCGCATCAATCTTGTTTTCGACCTCGCTCCGAGATGCTATAAAGTTGTTGTTGCTTTCTTTCAAAGGATACAAATTTGCATTCCTTCAAAGAACATCCTCAGTGCCAACATAAGACATAGATATACTGAAGTCTATGTCATAGGTTGGGCTAACAGCCCATGGGCTAATCATGTTTTAATTGGTGGCTAATTATATAATTAAGGGTCCAGAATGACGAAAACCTTGGTCACAAGTGGAGAGATATAAATATATACTTAATAGTTATAAATATAGATTCATGTAACAATGTATAGTAGAATAGAGTTTCTCATGGTATCTCCAGACATAATTGACTGCCGTACAAAATGTCGTCACTGCAATTTAGTGTAAATTCTGTGTAATTTCCCTCCTCCCCTCATTGTTTCTTTGTTAGATGTTCTCTCTCACAGTTGGAATTCTGTTCTGCCCATAATATATAACCATTGCTATTAAATTGAGATTTCACACTTCCTTTTCCATTTAAAGGTAACACCATAGCACACGTGAGAGAGAAAAAGGCAACCTCATGTAAACTCCAATTAAAGACGTATATACAAATGAAAGAGATACTCAAGCATTTTATTAGAAACATACTGAGAAGCAGAAAAAAACATTTTAAATAGGTATTGTTGCAAACTATAAGGCTATTCTTCTATATGATGCCTTATTCTTTGGCACTGTTTCAAAACCCCTAATCTGCCTATTTGTGTGTCAGCCTGCCTCATTTGGTAGCACCTTTGAAGATTGTGGGTTCAAGCCCCACATTGAGACTTTGAACACATTTAGTCTAGGCTGACATTCCAATGCAGTGCCAGGAGTATGCTGCATTGATGGAGGTGGCATCCTTCAGATAAAATATTAAGCTAAGGTCTGTCTGGCTGTTCTGGATGTTAAAGATTCATGGAGTTTATCCTGGTGTCCAGGCTAACCATTCCCCCTATAAGATCAATCATTTACATTGTGGTGTTTGTAGGATGTTGCTATTTGCAAATTGACTGCCGTCTTTGCTTAAAAACAAAGTCACGACACAATATTTCCTGTGAAATCCTTTGAGGCATCCTCCCAACATGAAAGGTGTTATATCAGATGTATGTATGTATGTATGTATGTATGTATGTATGTATGTATGTATGTATGTATGTATGTATGTATGTATGTATGTATGTATGTATGGATGGATGGATGGATGGATTATTATTATTATTATTATTATTATTATTATTATTATTATTATTATTTTTATTATTATTATTATTATTATTATTATTATTATTATTATACGTAACCATCATTCAAGACTTTAATCCATCCGTTGGTATACCATTCTGCCCTCTTCTTCTGAAGGGGATTTTCCATTCTCGGCTCTTAGAAAACAAACAATAGCGATAACATTGTTCGAGAAAAGCGAAGTTGTGTTGTGACCATCCCTCCCCCTCCCCCTCCCCACCCCCGTACCACCAAATAATAAGGAATTTCTGATGCCCATGTCACATTTCATACTGCACCCCAGCTGAGAATTGATGAAATTCACTCAATGGAGTTGAACGGTTTGAGTGACGGGCCCGAGGGCCTGATTTTAATAAGGACCCAGCTGCACAGTGTTACTGCTTAATTTGTGCCGATACACTTCAGTGGCACAAAGTTTAAAGTAAGTGCACACAATCCATGTAAAATATGATTATTCTAATATGTTCAGCTGAATGTATCAATGCACACTGATTACAATTGGGTCTCATTTTCTGAAACAAAGGATACTGCTTATTAAATAATCAGGGGTGAAGGATAAGATCCAAAACTTCCAACTAAACTGACAAGGTGATCTGACTTGCTAAATGACAAAAGCAAGGTCCAACAAATTAAACTGGGTTCAATATTTTGTGTCATTTCAATCACCAAAATGAAAATAAAATGAGGTCATTTGAAGTTCCGAATGGCAATGTCAATTTGATTGTTATTAGATAAATTAGATAAATTAAGATCAAATTGGGAGTTGAAATGAGAAATCAACGGCTCTCTGCATGATATTTTAAGATGTATGTGATTTCCTCACATAAGTGGTCATGCTATGAGGAAAATGCATAGAGTGGGGTCAAAGTAGATTTCCATAGGGAAGGAGATGGTTATAAAGCAAATTAACAGAACCTCCTTTCATATATCTTCCGCTGCTTTGTTTTTTAAATGAACATCTTTGATTTAACAGGAAATGCTGAAGGTTATTTTTCCAGTTTTTTTTGCTGTTTTGAACTATATTTGACATATGCAGACTGAACCTCACTCCGAGCTTCTCATACTTACCAACACCCAATCCATAAGGGAAGAATGAAATTAATGTATTTATTTATTTCAGTTTCAATCCAATTTAAAAATTCTGCCACACCTTTAATTTCACTTATAGTTTTAACAGTCAGCTGCCCAGCTTCTGATATTTCAAGAAGTGAAGGGAAATGTTTTCCTCTGAGCCCCTGAATAAATCTGAAACAGCAGCGATAATGACATAAGTAAGTGGAGCGGAAAAAATATATGAGATCTACTCATGGCTCAATTTTTAACATTTCAAATCCTTTTTGCATTAAGAACGAATGGTTTGAAAAAAGGCTGAGCAAAGGTAAAATTAATATAATATCCAAAAAAATGCAAACAATTGATACAGCATCTTAATGGGATGTAATTTGCGGTATTTCTTAAGGGGATTCTTTAATACGGAATCTGACTCATACAAAAGGGCACTGTATTTTCAGTAACCAGAAATTGGTCACGGCAGTCTGAGAGTGTGTTCAGATACAATCTACTTCTGGACTGGATTTCCCACAGATCCGCGAGAATTCCAATGGGATTTCATTTGAAGGACTCTGTGCCCAAAACATCCCACAAAAGAATGACCATTGAATCTGATCTTTTTATGATACCTGAATGGGCAGTCAGGACACCAGGAAAACTCCCTGCACTACTTTGAATCATAGGATAATTATCATCCATCCAAAATCACCAGAGGAACCAATTTTAACATCTTGTCTCAAGGGTGGCGTTTATTTTCCTTTGTTCCTTCTGTTCCACTCCACGTGCGAATGCCATAGATTATAAATGCAAATCCTGTGGTGAAACTCATTCCCCATCCTCCTCCTAACACACACACATATGCTCTGATGAGTGGCACTGAGCCAAATCAATACCTAACAGAGGAAGAACTCATGTAAAAGGAAGGTTAAAGTACAGGCTTTTAACATTTTTCTATGTAGATTGTACTGCACAAACCATTTATTTGGTTGCACGACCAATATTTACTATCATGGCAAATTGATGACAGGCTTTTCAGTTGGTAGACTTACCTATAGTTGTAAGCAAACAATAACCTCAAACTTTAATCCTTTTGTTGGATGTATTCAGCAACCTTCTGTCTACCAATACACTCAAATGGCATGAATCTTGAAAACATGTCACTGTCTCGGATTGAAGACACTTATGAGAGCACCAATTCATTCCCTGCTAGAAGCTTGTCTAATAAGTTAATGTGAGCTTCATGCATTATCAAAATGTATATTTCTGAATTCCTCAAAGAATTGTTTTGACAGTATAATTGATTTCCTTCTCTTTTAGTTTTTATGCATTTTTTATTGTATTTCAGGACATGCGTGTATTATATTTGCAGATTGATAAAGATTGATAGGCAAAAATATTTCTTCAGAGTGGACATAGAGCACAAAAGACTAGCAGCATGGGTATAATAGTAGGTAGCTTGTAATAATTAAACATTGCTTTTTATATTCTCATGGGAATTGAGCCCATTTTTTCTTGTACCTTTGTTGTACATAAGAACGTAACATTTGTTAGGCGAAAGAAGACCAAGATCCATTCAGTTCGCCTTCTACCATCCTGGCAGTCGCATTACATGTCATGTCCCAAACTATATATTGTATCTCAAGATATTATTTTCTAACAGAAATCTATCTAATTTGTTCTTAAAACAAATAACACTTTCTGCTTCCACCATCTCCATAGGGAGCTTGTACCTTCTGAGTCAAGTATGTAAAGTCTAGATGACTGATAGTTTAAATCGACTATGCATTGGTCAGACAATATTTAATTGTACTTATTCACTAAAGTGGGTAAGTATGCTTAATCCAAACAAAATATAGATGACTAGGTTATATTTGGAACTTTTCTGTCTTTTTGCTGATAAATAACACTTTTTCACCCTGCTAACCTCTGAAAGTAAACCAGAAAATCCCAGATAACTTTATTGTACTCTGACTGTATTTTGTTTAATGCAGGGTTATCAGAGTAGGTGATTGCTGGAAATGAAATTTAAAAATCCTTGCATTTGGTAAGGTAGGTTTCATGTTGGGAGTCATCTCCACCTGCTTCGCAGGATTTATTATGAAGTGTAGTGATGGCGCATTTTGTAAGCAAATGTGGCAGCTAATTTGCACACAGCAATGTCCCACAGACAGTCACGAAATGAATGATTAATTTTATCTGGGGGATCTCTTTTCAAATTGTGTCATGGGATCTTTAAGGTCTACCCAAGTAGGCAGCAGGCAGCTGAGAACTCATTTAAACTTCTTATCCCAAAAGGTGCCTTTATTTCTGACACATTTTGTTAACTGTTTAATAAAAAACATATCAATGCATTTAAGCAGAATCAATTTATGATACTAGCCAGATTTGTGACCCACATGTATTCATTGAAATAAAGTGTGGTTCTTTTGTTGGTTAAATTCATCTCAAGGGAGTTTCACGGGGAGGATATGGTAAACTGTACACATTAAATTGTGGTGTAGTGTCCTAGATTCCTCCCGACGTGCAAGGCACTATATAAATGAAATTTGGGGTTGTTATTGCTGCTATGGCTTTGGTTTTACTTTGGTTTAGTCCTTTTTGTAAAACGCAGTCAGGAAAATAAAAAGTAAAACATAATTTTTAGATTTGAAATAGGTGATATTGTAGTTCGGAAACAATTAATTAACTGTTAGACTTTTGAAATCATGTAAGGTGTTGGTCCTCTGCATTGAAAATAGGTAAGGGATGCTAAACACATGTATAGTAATCTAATGTAATTTGTGATTACATACTTGTAAATACATTCTCAGTGAAAATTGCTAATACTTTGGCAGGAACTCCAAGGAATTCCGTGGTCTTGGGAACAGGCCATTTTTTTGAATTGTCAAATGTCACATTGAACTAGACAGAATTTTGTTTTCTGCACAATTATGAATTATAATTTACATTTATATAAAACCTTTCAAGTTGGGAGGATGTCTCAAAGCATTTTACACTGCTGGCTAGTCACCACGCCGGGGGGGTGGGGGTGGGAACTGAAAAGGTGGGGAATGGAAAGTTGATCGAAAGTGCGGTCAAAGAGATAAGTCTTGAGGCGGCATTTGAAAGTGGTGAGGGAAAATTCAAATCAGAGGGACTTGAGGATGGAGTTCCAAAGAGCAGAGCAGAATAGCTGAAAGCTCACCTGCCGATGGCGAGGCAGAAAGGGTGGGGGACACAAAGGGGGGGAAAATCTGACAAATATAATGGCTCAACCCATCTCAGCCTGCACTGATCATCAACTATGCTTTCAATGTGTCCAGTGTGGCCTAAGTAAGCCTGAAATAAATTAATTTATTCTCATTGTGGAAGGAAATGCTGGCTTCTCTGATCCATCTTGTTGAGGAAGAGAGTTGTAGTCAACTGAGCAAGGGGTGAGATAGAAAGCGATGAAGACTGAGGAGAGATATATTTATGGTTCGAGGGGTGCTTAAATCAAGAATGAATTATATGAATGAAGAGATTGAGACTTCACAGAAGGTCATCATGGAGATCTGTTACTTGTTTGCTGTAGATTTCTATTCAATTTCCATCATCCTAACACCTCTACTTGCAGTTTCGGTTGTAGCTGCTTCGAATTCCTTCACTGGAGGTTCCTTCCAGACTTCTGGAAGCGATTATACTAGCACTGCACATAACAATGTATCCAGGAGGTGATTAAAGCACTAATAGAGCATTATTCACACTTGGTTCACTTCAATGAGAATTTTCTCAGATGCAGGGTGTCCTGTAAAACATACATATTGCTTGAAGCACCCTGCATAATGTTATAATCCACATTATCGTATATTGGACTGGCTAACAATTCCACAGATACAATTGATAATTCATTTCATGACTGTTTGTAAGATGTTGTGTGCAAACTGGCTTCCATGTTTATCCACAAAATGCAGTCACTGCGCTTTATAATAAATCCAGTGAAGCATTTTGAGATGTGAAAGGTGCTATATCAGATAAGTATTATTATTATTTTATTATTGTAATACCAGTCTGCAGTGGAACTCAAATTTAGAAAGCTGAAACATAGATAGAAATACTTCAATATAGGTGATACCTTTTGATAACCTTCTTTGATGATGACTGCAATTGTATCAAGCTCTTACTTCAGAACAAACCCTATAGTGATCATTCCTTAAGTCAGCATCTTCCTTGAAGTCTCCTAAATTATCTATAGCCACATACCTCTCTCCAGGTGTTTGCATTGTTTGCGACTTGCCATGTGTCTGATATATGTTTCTGAACCAATACTTGTTCAAATTCCTCAATGCTACTTTGGTATTCATGTGCAGACTGGTTGGTGATGATGGTACACTTATTGATGTGCTGGTAGATTACAATGTGATGTGTTTGTACTACATTGTTCAGTGGTGTGGAGAATGGAGAAGACCCTGATGTTGTTGGGGTTATCAGAGATGTAGGTAGCTTTTGTCCAAGGCTTAAGCTCGAATTCTAGGTTTATACGTTGTACATTGTATATGAGTGGAGTCCTGCAGCTCAGTGGTTAGAGAACTCACCTCGCAAGCGAAAGACCTAGGTTCGATTCCCGGCAGGGCAAAATGTTGGGCAAGTTTCCTTACTCCATATGCCTCTGTTTATCTAGCAGTAACCTATTTGTTAGTCATTTGGTGGATCGCATTTCCAGGGGCAATAATTCCTTCAAAAAAAACAAATAATAAATTATTATAATAATAAATATGGTATTAATAAATTGGTCACTTCAATACACAGTGAGACACTGCTGTGTGCAATTGGCTGCTGCGTTTTACCTACAAAATATACAATCAATTCCCTTTACAGTATATTCTGTGAAGCGCTTTGAGATATCTCGAAGACTTGATAAGGTGCTGTATCAAATTCAAGGATTATTATTACATTTGGAGAAGAAAGCAATGAAAGGAAAGAGAGATTACTGTACCTTCACTGTCTTATGCCTTCATACATACAAAAGTAATGTTTGCAATAAGTAATATTTTCAAACATTTCGTCATTTTGTTCGCCTTCACAATACAATCACTACACTTTACAGCAGTGGTGGCCAACCTGTGGCGCAAGGGCTGGAAGTGGCCATCAAGAAGTGGCCCCTCCAAAAAATTTGCATGAGTTGAGGTAAATCTGTGTTCCATCGTTATTGTGTTTATTCCGTTTTTTCTTGATTAATGCATAAAGTATGCCACTGTTGCTTTGCATTATACATGTCAAGTGCTATGTGATGTCTCGATGGTATGATAACATGCTGTATCGAATTCAGGGATTATTATTGTATAATCCTGTGAAATGCTTTGTGATGTCCACTGATGTAAAAGGCAAGGATTGTTATTACGGTATCTAATTGAATAAACAATGTTATGGCACAATCTCAGTAGTTGAGATTACTAAAGAAAACATATATTCCCAAAACTAGATAAATATTTCCCATCTCCATGTCCTCCATACCATATATTCCCAATGGGAAGAATTGTCGAGATTTCTGTTTCCAATTCTGTTCTTTTGGATACTGCTTTATTAAAAGCTTTATTTTTCCATTACAACCCTTTACGCCTTTAAAATACAACTTGCCATGTTTGCTTAATTGTCCATAGTGCTTCTAATTTGTAAGCCATAACCTGCCATTTATCCCTTATGGATTTGGGATTTTAATTTACAGGGGTCGAGCGGGTCATTTCCTGCTTGTTAACAATGGCTAATTGTGCCTTCCATCTGATTGGATGTCTTATTTCCTTACCAGAGATCAATTACTCTGCTGGCAGAAAGTTTTTCTAAGTGTCATCATGTTTCAACATACAGAGGGGAAAGGAAGGTGAATTCATTTTCTTAAAACTAGTTGAATCTGTATTCATAGCCTGGCCTCTATAATCACAACAATCCCTTCTTCCCAACCCCAAACTCTACCATGTCCCCTTTGTCTATCATTGTTAGGAATTATAATCTTACTTGAAGTCTGCCAGTGTTGAGATGTTGTTATGAAACAGAATTGGGACTATTGTGCTCTGTTAGCAAACTATTACATCTGAGTGAAGTGGTCGTGAACCAAAGAACAAATTGTTTTCTGAAACAAATTCATCATGGGAGCGACTTGCTATGCAAACCTTTGAAAACAGGAGTAAAAGAGGTTAACAAATGTATTCAAAGCAGGAAATTGTGCTTGTTATGAACTGGTAAATGGCCATGACTGATGAATTCTTCCCTTTCTGCTTATGTAGGAAACCATTTTGCATGGGTGGCTTAATTTCTTTGGGTTTGACGTTGTTTGGGCTCTGTCCTGCCTTTTACTTGCTGTTGTTGTGGGCCGGAAACATTTTCTGAATGTTGCACAATTTTTATTTTCTCAATGATAAGGCTGAATGGCTCAATTAGGGCAGGGATCCAAAACGAAGGAAGGATAATATACTCTCGATTTTTTGACAATGTGATAGGGTGCATTGATTGCTTTACATACATTTGTTGGACTAACATAAGAAAAACATTCATAATACTAAACTGCAAGGAATTAAGTGTTGTATATATTGCAGGCTTTCGCACAGAAAAAATGATAACCGCAAAGCAAATCATGCTTATCATTCTTCACTGGCCATATATAATAAGGGGATTTGAAGCTGCTGTAATGGTGGTGGATTGTCTCAGCGGACAGGCAGATAAATAACAGATGTCTTGCCTATCATCTGTTGGACACACAACGGAGGAGAGGCAATAGTAGTGAACTTGGTGTTATGACTGATAATCCATGTATACCTCAATTTAGAAGAGTATAAACAAAAGGTAGCAAGTGAAAGGAGAGGAGATGTAGGCACATCTACGTGAACTGGTACAGATCTAGAAAGTATGTCTATCAGAACTGAGTGTGCGGAATGACTCTCCCTGAATTCCTCCACCTTGAAATCCCCCTCTCCACTTTCAAACCTCTCCTTGGTCATCTCCCTCATTCCCCTCATAACCTCCCCCCCCCCAATCCCCCAAATCTCCAATCCCCATCTGTGAGAAGGGCTTTGAGATGATTAACTGCATGAAAAATGCTATTTAAATTCAAGTTGTTGAAATGGGGGAGATTGACCAGTGCACAAGATGATTCAGTGTTGTCTTGAAGGCACATGCAATATTCCTTTGAAAAAAGAGGAAATTGTATGCCCAAGTTTAATTGAATGCTAAATTTTACACCCAATTGTACTACACAAAAAAATTACCCAGGGTGAAACTTACTCTAGACTCACCCTTTCTCTTTGACTGCACATAGTACATATTCATGACCAATGCAGAGTTGCCTGGAATATATGAGTCATGGGAAGATTTGGGAAGTTAGCAAACAAAAAATAATAATTGGTTACTTGCATGCAGGCCACCTGTGTGATCATGGAGTGTAAATGTTCCTTATGTTTCAAGGCTCCATTGTGTGCAGGTGGTCCTGAACCCACATGGGTCCAATTGTTTTCTCCCAGGATATTTGAAAGACCTATTATTTGACCAGGTTCATGCTTGAAATAATGTTACTGCTGTGCAGCCTTTGGAAACTGTGTGATATTTGTACCAGATGTTGAAAAATAATAGCACCCGAAAAGCTCCTCTAATTTGATTCTCGGTAAACTGAAAATTTGCAGATTAGCAATAAGTGAGTGTGTGCATTCTTAACAGTGTTCAAATTAAATAGTTTACAAAAGTTTTGATTCATTGCCATCTTCTGTCAGCAGTAAGGCACTGTAAATGATAAGTAAAAGTCTTATAGGTCATGGGTGGAATGGTACATTTAGCAACTGTTTTTGTTTTGTCTACAAATCACTTCACGCTTTGGCATCTCCCTACCTTTCTGACCTCCTTTCTCCCCACTCCACAACCCACTGCCTCCACTTGGCTGGCTGTGGCCTCCTGCTTGTCTCTGGTCTACTCTGCTTCACCATCGACGGTGGCGCTTTCAGCCACTACATCCCGAAGGTTTGGAACTCTCTCCCTCAATCCCTCCACCTTACCATTTTCTTCTCCTCTTTTAGATCATGACTAAAGACCTTCCTCTTCAACAGTGCTTACCATCCATCCCCGTGTTTTTGTTGTTGTTGTGGGGGAAAAGAGTCCAACTGGAGAAATGATTCTAGGCACATAGTGTCTATTAATTATATGGAGAAAAGCATTGTCAAGCGGTTTGAGATGACCCTCCGATATGAAAGGCGCTACACTTATATGAATGTAAATTGTATTATATAAAGAACCAAAAGGATTCAAGTACGACTTGATATTCATGAAAGATAGCAAGGGATGCAGATATCTACAGAAAGCTAAAAGCGGACTATGCAGTATTTATGTTTTAAGGTGCCCCATTATAAGGTGGGTTTGTTTGTGAGGTCGATGCCCTGGGGACCCGTGTGCTTTCATGTTCAGCTCTGGTTAGCTTTCATTTTGTAAAACTAGCCAAGTTTCAGCTTGGTTAAATTGCGAGGGATGTCAAAGTTTAATACCTATGTGTCTTCAGAATTAATTCACAGTTACATAGAGCAGCTGT
This sequence comes from Callorhinchus milii, assembly GCF_018977255.1. Lineage (NCBI taxonomy): Eukaryota > Metazoa > Chordata > Chondrichthyes > Chimaeriformes > Callorhinchidae > Callorhinchus > Callorhinchus milii. The sequence continues at coordinate 114,108,464 of NW_024704742.1, read as the reverse complement.
CCCTTCTTAAGTTAGGATGAGAAGGATGAGAGCAGCTTGGATTTCCCCATCCAGTTGTAGGAGATCCTTCAGGCTTCCTTCAATACAAACAGATAACATCCCAGGTGGCGAGAGTTTCCTGTGAGAATTCTGCATGGCATTTGTCTCAGAATAGGCCTCTGTTTTTCTGAATGTTATGCATTTTATTGCGATAATGTGACCTCAGTTTTGTGCCAGAACTCTTCTCATTATACTAGTCTGCCTGAGAATTATGACTCCAAATTGTTAGCAAAACGTTGGCAATGTTCCATATTTATTTGATAACTAAACTGAACCACCTGGATCAGATGGGGTTTATTTGTGAGAGGCACACAACCAATATATCTGTTACTTGGATATTAAATGCTCGTGTGAGTACACGTATCCACGTCTCAACACCAGTGCTTTCTCTATATGCAGAACAGGGTTTTGATTTGAATGGCAATGCCAATAGGGTCTAATTTGTGTTATTTCAAGTCACGCAAATGGGAACACTTCCTCTTTCTGGATCAGAGTGTCACCAGTCAACAGACATTTTAATAAAAATAATCCTTGCATTTGGTATAATGCCTTTCTTATCGGGAAGATGTCTGACAGTGCTTCACATGATTTACTGGGAAGTTTACTGACTGTACCTTGCAGGCAAACACAGCAGCTAAGTTGCACACAGCAATTTTCCGCCAATAGCCATGAAGTGAGTGATCATTATTATTAAGGGGTTTGTTAGACAGAACACTGAGAGAAACTTTCTTCTCGTAATCCTAATGAATACTGAAAGTTAGGCAGACCCCCCAAAGATGGGTTCCAGTGAGATTTTACCTAAATAGTTTCTCCTAAGATTCTGTATTTAAACTTTGTGGGGAGTAAGTGTGTGCGTCTGTGTGTGTGTGTATGTGATGGGGGGGGGGGGGGGGGGGTGGAGGGGCTCCAATAGTGTCACAGTCGGAGAGGTGGATCGTTCAGCTATATCTCACCATCTGCTAGTTTTGGCAACACGTAAGCTGGTAGACAGCCAGGTTTATCTCCATGTTCACAGTGCAACAGATGTGTGAATTAAACAAACTCTTCAGGATTCTGGATGAGAAAATGGGCCAGGCCTTTCTTAAACTGTAATGCAGAGCTTTCCTCATACAGTAATTGGTGTATTATGTTTTACTGTTTATTTCAAAGCCCTTGTTCTGCGATCGAAACATTTTGACACAAAAGTAAAGCGATCTTCTTTTCATCCTTGACACAGTTTGTCATATATCTTCATGCTCGCAATGCTAAGCAGAACCCTATCCAGTCTGTCATTGATCAGGATTGGATTAGTTTCCTAGGCGGTGCGAAACCTTAGGTAAGTTTTCTTACTCCACACACCTCTGTTTACCTAGCTGTAAGTAGGAACCCGGTTGTTAGTTGATTGGCGGATCGCTTTCTGGGGGTAATAATCCCATCAAAAAAATAGTAATTATTATCAGAATTATTGTTAAGAAATTTATAGACAATGCCCACTTTTCTTCTAATATGTTTCGGTGTGAGATTGTTGTACTACTTTCTATCTCTTCTGACAAGACCACTTGCCTGATATTGATATCATATTGCTATTAGTCATGCTGGGTGTTCAGCTGCAGAGTAAATATATTTTTTACCATTTAAATTATAATAATAATTCTTGCATTTGATATAGTGCCTTATCATGTCATTGAGATGTTTCAAAGATCTTCACAAAATATTCTGTAAAGTGAATTGACTATATTTTGTAAGCGATACGCGGCAGCCAATTGCACACAGCAGTGTCCCACAAACAGTCGTGGATTGAAGTGACCAATTTATTATTATTTTTTTTTGAAGTTATTACCCCTGGAAATGCAATCCACTAAACGGCTAACAAGCAGGTTCCTACTTACTGCTAGATAAACAGAGCATATGGAGTAAGGAAACTTGCCCAACATTTCACCCTGCTGGGAATCGAAGAGGTGTCTCTCTTGCGAGGTGAGTGCTCTAACCACTGAGCTACAGGATACCATGAATGCTTGAAGAAATGAAGAAATTCTCTGCAGGATCCTTTGTTTTAATCTGCTTCGGTGTCTATAATTACTATTATACATTCCCTGTTTCAGTTTGAGGTAAAGAATAAGATTTGAATATTATGACATTTCAAAGCAGATGATAAAATCTGTTACGAAATGTCACAAATTTCACCCATAAAGTGTTGATTCTCCAGTGCAGTTACAACCGAACGTGGTGGCATTTTATTTGGATCAAAATAGTTTTATTTTAGATTTTCCAGCCGCTGATCATTATCATCTTCTCCAAGTGAAGGTACTTCTGTATTTCACCCACTTCTGTATAAACACCTATCGAGATTTTCCTAATTGGCTGGTCTACAGATTGGTTACACCATCTGTTCCTTTTTTGGAACGTTCAAAATTTCTGCTACTCAGCAACAAAATGTTGCAGTGCAAATGCTGAATATTTGTTAAAAAAAAGTATGATGCCACTAAAGCAGGGTGAATAGAATCTATTGTCCTTAGGCATCCCAAGACACTGGACAGTCAAGGGTTTGCAAGGATTTATTCATTTAGGAAAGTGCCTTTATATAACAAGAAAATGTACTGTACTTCCTTTGTGCGTTCCTGAATCACATCACAAACATGTATGAACATTGAAACAATTCCAGGTGCTGTACAGGTTTCCCAGTTTCCCTTAATGATCCAATACCTGTTTGAGATAGTCCAACAAAAGTTCTCCCACCGGCAAGAGATCAAATGTGTGAAAAGTGTTCATGTGCTGAAATTACTACTTTGAACTCAAAATAATTTTGAAATGAATGTGTAGAATGTGAATTATTGTGTCATTCCTGCAAGAGTGGAAGGCTCTTCTGAAGTTAGTGTTCTCCAGTGATCTTAACCGTATGACAGTTTTGTCATACACATCTGATGGGCACAGTTGTCAGATGAAAGGTAAAGAGGTGGTCTGCTTTTTTGTCCTGTCAAACCTCACTGTGAAGAGCGCTAAATGAAAATTGACACAAGGAACTTGGCAAAATAAAGGAACTGTAGCGGTGTCTATTTTTTTTCAAGCTCCAGTGTGACTAATCGCTTTGCATTGCACATGTAAACATAACTCATTGACCAGCATCATTACTTGTACTGTAGTGTAACCATCTAGTGGGAGAAGGAAACTAGGGCTGTGGATTTGTGGCTAATAAAATGTGCACTGTGAATCTTATTGAAAAATAATTTTCATGATACCAACAAACAAGAATTAGGTTACTTTGTATAACTGGCTTTCCCCATTCTCTGGAACTCCATCCCTTCCCTAGCTCATCGAGATGCCTCTCAAGATCTACCTTTTTGGCCACGCTTTCGGTTATCGTTCCCCTCCTGCCTCTCTTGATGATGATAATAATAATAATAATAATCCTTGCATTTGATATAGCGCTTTTCACGTCTTCTAGACGTCTCAAAGTGATTCACAGAATATCCTGTAAAGTGAATTAATTGACTGTATAATTGTGGTTGAAACGCGGCAGTCAATTGCGCACAGCAGTTGACCAATTTATTATTGTTTTGTTTTGGAGCGATTATTATCAGGCGTGTGGAGTAAGGAAACTTGCCCAGGGTTTCGCCCTGCCACGAATGGAACCCAGGTGTCTCGCTTGCAAGACGAATGCTCTAACCACTGAGCTACAGGACTCCACGATCCCTTTTCCCTTCCCCCCTACTCAGTTTCCAGCTCAGGTGCCCAGCAAGTACTGGGATGTCCACTCTACATTAAATATATTATAGAAAAATAAACTTTTAGTGTTATATGTTGTGTTCTTAACAGATTGGTTAATATGTGTAAGCTTGCCTTCGGCTCCCCTCTCGACTCTCTACCCCCTCCTCGCTCCCTCCCTTCCCTCCCCTCACCCTGACCATTTCCCCCCTGCTCGGGTCCCGACCCAACTGTCCAGCGCCTTGGGACGTCCTCCCGACGTGAAAGGCGCTCTATAAATGAAATCTTGTTGTTGTTGTTGTTGCTGATAAAACATATCCTGCATGATCCTGTGATTTTTGAAGATGCTGTAAAAGTTTGTGCTGCGAAAGTTATTGGAAAAAAAACATACTTCAAAGAATTTTCATGATGTCAATACACAAAGAAGACATATTTTCACAACAAGAAAACAGTTTTATTTTAATACTGTAATAATAATCCTTGCATTTGATATAGTGCCTTATCAGGATTTCTAAACACCTCAAAATATATTGTAAAGTGAATTGACTGTATGTTTTGTGGATGAAATTTTATATTCTAAGACAATGGAGTCCAACATGTGGTTTATGTTTAGACGTGTGTAACGTATCGATTACCATTGTTTCCTGACGTGCCAGATGCAGCACCCCCCCCTCCGAGAAAATACTTTTCTCAGTGTCAACACAGTGTGAAGTCGGGGTTGTGCATATAACTTCCGTTGCTTGGATTACGGCAAGTAATGACTTTGTAATTGGCTCATTGTGAACGGCACGATTTGGGCTTTTCTGCTTAACAACCTTGTCAACACTTAATTCTCTGATATTGTTACATAGGTGATTGGGGGAAAATAAATCCATTTCCAGAGATTAACGAGGGTAGTACTTGATATCTATTTTCAAAAGTCAAGTTTGAATTACTGTGGTAATTTTGAAAATCTTTCTTTCTTGGAAGCTTAGCATTTACTACATAGGACTGTGCAATCTCACGCAAATTCTTATTTTTTTAAAATTATCCAGGTCATTACATAGGGCAAATGTTTATTCCCTGTACACAAATTTCGTGTGTAACTGCAAATGGAAGCGAGTGACCAGATGTGCCTGGTTTGAGTTTGACGTGGTGGGATTGGGAAACAGAAAGAACAAAAAAGAAAATGGAAAGCGAAAAAGGAAAGCAAACCAAATCTGAAATACTTTAACTGAGTCATAATTTCAAATGTAATTGAAATTAATTTTCAAAATCAAGTTCATGTAAATAAGCCATGTTAACTTACTCTGACTGATATTGTAATTGTAAATTTGTATTTGCATGTGTGTGAAGGAAAACCATCAGTGAAATACAGGGGATATGCAGAAACTAATACTGCATGTGCAAAATACAGGAAACATCTGACAAAGATCTGGGAATAGTTAATGTTTCTTAACATTATTCAAATGTGACTTTAAACTTTAGACTGGGGATATGCAAACTGCTGTGATTCATGTGACCCAAGCTTCTAAAGGATTTCAAACAATCGAGCGATTTGGACAGCCAGGAGTAACGATATTAATTTTGAGAGTTTCAAATTTGTTCCCTGAAGGGATAAATGTGCTGGGAGATTTGCAACATGAAAATGGTTGTGCAATAGCCAGCACAATTCACAAAGCTTTCTGTAGAATCATCAAAATGTAGGAACATTTAGAACCTTCTAGTGAATCACAATTTTGTAAAATACTAAATAAATAATCCTACAAAGCTCATACCACTCAATTTGCCAAAATATCTGTCCAATTTCCTCTTGAATTTGCTAACGGTAAGGTTTTGTCGTTCTCCCGGATAATTGAGTCACATGTCCCCATTCGCTTTATCATGCTTCCAGACACTACCCCACGTGAAGGGCGCTATATAAATGCAAGTTGTTGTTATAATGGAAGTAAATCTGAACCTTCCGTTCATCTTCCCTCTTCTGTGTTTGAGTCACATAAGGCTAAAGAGGAAGCTGAATCTCCTACATCTGATTTATCACCTACATTACACTACAGAAAATCCAGCAAAGCAGTTTGACACAAACCCTCCTGAAGTGGAAGGTATTGTGGCAAATGCAAGAATTATTATTATTGTCACTGAAGTGATGTTAAACTTAAAACCTATTTGAATATGTTCAGTCCAGCCCTTATATTGACTCTGTATCCTAAACACAATTACAGTGTTCCTACTATAGGCAGTCCCAGTGTCGATTACATTGCTGGCTTCATTTTGGAAAAATTCCCAATTTATGTATCTATTCCAAAGTGAGGAACAGTACTTGCTGATCTATTTTGACTCGGCATTTTTTTTCTATGAAACTAGGTGCAGTATTTATAAACCTGTGAGAACTAAAGATAGGGAAGAGGAACTTAGAGGCATTCATCTACTGGTTGGTAATTGCTCCTTTGGTTGTGCCAATTATCCTTTGCTACTGACTAGTCAAACGCATGACAGACTGCTTGAGTAAGGTGGAAGGTTCGGTAGAACCGTGCCCTAGAATCATTCAGCATTTTAAGGAGAACTAGTGCAGAATGAAAAGAGATATGGAAAAAAAAAAGAAAACTTAAGGTTCTAAATTAGTGAACCTTAAGTTCCGGCCCCCTAAAACCTCTCCCACCTTCATCTCTGATATTTCTCAGTGTCTCGGATGTCACTATCACTGACAAGGCCGTCTCCGACCAACACTTCATCTCCTTCACCACCTCCACCCCCCTCCCCACCTCCACCAGACCCACCACCATCTTCTACCGTCCCTGGAAGAAGTTAACCCCACAATCCCTAACCGCTGCCTTGGAGTCCTCTGAACTCCTCTCCCTCTGGCCTTCAACCCTCACTGACCCCTCTTCTCCTCTCACCCTCCTCCACAACACCCTCTCCTCCACACTCGATACTCTTGCCCCCATCAACTCCCGTACTGTCTCCTACTCTCGCTCCTCCCCCTGGTTCACAACCCACCTCCGCTCACTGAAGAGCCAGGTGCGGGCCGCTGAACGCACCTGCGTCAAATCTGGCCTAACGGTCCACCGACAAATCTGGCTGGACCTCCTCAAAATCTACCGTTCCACTCTAGCCTCGGCCAAGTCGTCCTTCTACTCCAGGCTAATCCTGGAGGCGAAGAACAACCCCAGGCTACTGTTTTCTACTCCTCCATCTCCCCCGCCACACCGCGCAGGTCATCTCCTCCAACCTTCACTGCGAGGAGATGCTGGATTTCCTTGAATCCAAAATCAAGGGAATTCGCTCCGCGGTCACTTCCCCTCCAACATCCACCCCCACCCCCTCCCTCCCACACTTCGACTCCTACCCATCCTCCCCTACACACTTTCGTACCCGTTTCCCCACCCTCTGTCACCAAACTCATCCTATCCCTGAAACCACCACCTGCTCCCTTGACCCCATCCCCACTCCACTCCTTATCTCCCAGCTCCACCTCCTTGCCCCACATATCACAGACATCGTCAACCTGTCCCTCTCCTCTGGCTCTGTTCCCATTCCCTTAAAAACTGCCACCATCACTCCCACCTTGAAAAAACCCTCCCTTGATGCGTCGCAGCTATCAAGCTACCGGCCCATCTCCAACCTCCCCTTCCTGTCCAAGGTCCTTGAACGAGTTGTCGCCTCCCAGCTGCGCTCTTTCCTCTCCACCCATTCATTATTCGAACCCCTTCAGTCGGGTTTCCGTGCTGCCCATAGCACAGAAACTGCCCTGGTCAAGGTCACCAATGACATCCTGACCATCTGTGACCAGGGCTCCCTCTGCCTCCTCGTCCTCCTCGACCTATCGGCAGCATTCGATACGGTCGACCACGCTATCCTCCTCCACCGCTTGTCCTCCCACTTCAACCTTCAAGGCCCTGTCCTTGAGTGGTTTAGATCGTACCTCTCCCACTGTCTTCACTTTGTTTCCACTAACGGCTTTTCTTCCAGCCCCCGCACTGTCTCGTGCCGTGTCGCTCAGGGCTCTGTCCTCGGTCCCCTCCTCTTCACCCTCTATATGCTCCCCCTTGGTGACATCATCCGCAGACATGGGGTTAACTTCCACATGTATGCGGATGACACCCAACTCTACCTTTCCTCCTCTACCCTCAACTCCACGACCCCCGATGTCCTGACAGCCTGCCTGTCCGACATCGAGTCCTGGACGAGAGACAACTTTCTTCAGCTCAACGTGCGTAAAACTGAGGCCCTCCTGATTGGCTCACGTCAGCGCCTCCGCACCTCAGGCGCTGACAGCATCAGCATCCAAGGCTGCACTCTCCACCTCTCAAAGCCAGTCAGGAACCTCGGTGTTCTGTTCGACCCTGAGCTGTCCTTTCTCCCTAATATACGCGCTACAACTGGCACCGCCTTCCATCAACTCCGGAATATCGCCAGACTACGGCACTACCTCACCCCTCACGCTGCTGAAACTCTGGTCCACGCCTTTATCACCTCAAGGCTGGACTATGGGAACTCTCTCCTCGCCGGCCTTCCCGGCACCTCCCTCCACAAGCTGCAGGTCATTCAGAACTCTGCAGCTCGTGTACTGTCCCACACCAGGCTTCGCGACCACATCACTCCCACCCTCGCTCGCCTCCACTGGCTCCCCATCCCCCAGAGGATCGAATTCAAGATCCTCATCCTCACCCACAAGGCCATTCACGGCCTACTCCCTCCTACCTCTCTGACCTACCATCCCACTACCTACCTGCCCGTACCCTCCGTTCCTCTGGCTCCGGTCTGCTCCACATCCCCCGCCCCAACCGCCCTACCATCGGTGGCCGGGTCTTCAGCCTCTCAGCCCCGAGGCTCTGGAACTCTATCCCCCAGTGCCTTCGCCGCCTCCTCCCTTTCCTCCTTCAAGGCCGGTCTCAAGACCTTTCTTTTTGACCGTGCCTTCAGCTCCCCTCTCGACTCGCTACCCCCTCCTCGCTCCCTCCCTTCCATCCCCTCACCCTGACCATTTCCCTCCTGCTCGGGTCCTGACCCAACTGTACAGCGCCTTGGGACGTCCTCCCGACGTGAAAGGCGCTCTATAAATGAAATCTTGTTTTTGTTGTTGTTGTAGTGGCTGTGCACTCATCATTTTTACATTGCTTCAGTATTTTTGTGTGTAAGGGTTAAGTAATCCATTATTGATATGGAATTTGACACTTTTAATGAAATGTTATCATTCTGGGTAGCTTAGTCAATCAAGTGCTGGATTAGGAGCCTGAAGGTTTTGGGTTCCACTTAGTCTTTTATCCTTTACATGTCAACAAAATGAGGATGATGCCTATTCTCTTTAGGACTAAGTGGAATCTTGCTGGGGATCAACTGGCTCCAATGAGAAAGTCTGGAGTAATGTAAACCTTTGTTGATGGATATGGACATGTAGATGTTTTCTCAAGCCAATTCCTTAATGGGATTTCTAGCTGGATAAGTATTAGCAGTGCTTTGTAATGGAGAGGGTGTGATTACCAGAATATTTAACAATGTTTTTTTGGGCAAGCAACATCCAACAAGATGCAATCTGTTGCAAAGGGGAAAAGAATAGTAACGATGAGCAACCTGTTTTACATGAATCTCCATCATAAGATATTGATTAAGCTGCAGCTCGAATTTTTGTGCAGTATTGGGTATCACATGGAAGAAAAGGTATTAGTACTATGGCGAGCGAGGTTAGTACTCTTTCCATTGGAACAGAGAAAATTGATGCATGATATGACAGAAGTATTTAAGATAATGAAAGGGTTGGAGAGAAATGATTGTGACATTTGATTTGATGACAGAGTTGTTCTATAAAAAATATTTCCTTGTGTCTGTCTTAAACTTACCCGTTACAGCCTTGACCTCTTCTCCTGCTACCTTAGTACTGTGTATTTCAAAGTGTTGTTCTAGGTTCACTGGAATGCATTAAATATGGGTAATATGAATTACAATCTGTGTACTCAAAAACATACTGTACCAAACAAATGAATGGCAGCAGCTGTTATTGCTTTATAAAGTGCTATAGTGAAAAATATTGCATCAATATTTAGCTGGTAATAACCATTGGTAGGGGGTTTATGCTCCAAATTATTTAATTATGAAATTTTAGAGAACATAGATCTCATAACTCAATATGGGTATTTCAAAAGTTGAAACATTTTTGATAAGATCATAAAAAGATTGGTCTGATGAACAGAATATTTGTAAACATGTTTTCAGTCATAAGATTCCAATATTACTGGTCTCTTGAGTACCAGATTTTGGAATACAGCTCATTTATCTGGCAATGATCAGTGCAACATGAGGAAACTAGAATCCACTTTGGAAAATTGTTTGAAGATCTATCATTTAAAGTTGGATCTGAATTCATCCAATGAGCTCTATTTATTTGTATTTGGCTTAGGCACGCTTGACATAGGAAAAAGTCCTTTATGAATCATAGCTTTTCAGTTTTTTGTTCCCACACTCAGACAACAACTAATTTCTTCCCTATTCCCCTTTTTTTATTTGAATGATGGAAATGGTCGTGGGTTATATAATGTCACCCGCTGGGCCGCGGGTGACATTATACGACCTGATTGGTGAGGTTTATTTTGTTCTGTTCATTATGCCCAATGGAGGCATTGTTTGGGTTAAACGGGTGTGCAACATATGGTTGCAAACATGTTAATGTCAAACTTGATGCCTGAAATTCCACTTGGGCTTGCCTGTAAGACCATTTTGTCTTCAAATTTAAGGTAGTGCAAAATGTTGAAAAATTCTTAAATTTGGAAGTAAGTCTTTGTAAGACAATGGTAGGTACCAGCTTGGCTAAGCTAACAGTACTCCCAACCTCAGAAGGTTATTGGTTCAAGCTCAACATTGGGACTTTGAGCTCATGATCAGGGTGGTCCAACCTGTTGGCTGCTGCGGGCCTCATTCCCTATTTGAGAAAGGTCCGCGGACCGCATCCAGTCCCAGACCATTTCCAACATTCCAACCCGCTCGCTCCTCCCTGGTGAATGCCCTCCCAGGGCAGCGGCAGGAGCCAGAGGTTGGGAGGACTCAGTGTGGAGAGCCTTTACCACAGTCTGTCAGGAAGGCAAACAGATAATGAGCCGCGCTTGGGAGAGAGATTGGGATGGGGGTGGGTGGGAGTGAAAGGGAGGAAGAAAGAGGGTGGGGAAAGTGAGAGGGGGAGAGAAAGAGTGGGAAGAGAAAGAGTGGGGCGAGTAAGAGGGGGGCGAGAGGGAGGGAGGCAAGAGGGAGGTGCGAGACAGGGAGGAACATTCATCAGGGAGGGAGGGAGTGGAAATTTGAATGGTGGAAATGGTCGTGGGCCATATAATATCACCTGTGGGCCACTGGTGGGCCATGTGCCACCTGTTGGACCACCCTGGTCTAGGCTAACATTCCAGGGCAATGCTGGGTGACCGCCTCATTGTCAGAGGTGCTGCTATTCTGATGAGATGCTAAACCAAGGTCCTGTCTGCCTGTTCAGGTGGACGTTAAACATTCTATGGCACTATTTGAAAAGGGAAAAAAGGTATCCTGGCCAACAATCTTCCAGACAAAAAAAAGGTCATTCACTTCTTAGCTGCTTGTGCAATATTGCTGTGTGCTAATCGACTGCTGCACTTCCCTACCAATACAGTCATTACAATTTACAGAAAACTCTGTGGAGTGTTCTGACATGTTTCAATATGATGAGGAACTTTATCAAAAAGGAAGCATAAACTAACTTCGAATGAATGACTGAATTTAGGAATTTTTCCATAATTCTGCAAACCTTGAGATAAAATCATCTTACAGAAGTAGTGAAGATATCTGCTATGACATCTCATTAGCGAGAAGATTGATCCTCAAGCACTGATTTGGATAAGGTGGGTATAATAAACCTGAATTCCATTTTGGCAAAGGTGCTTCTCTGCATCACATGTCAAATGGGAATTGAAGGCAAGTAAGAGTTCAATAGCCAAGAGACAAGAGTGACACACAATACAGAATAATTGTGAAGACTTAAAACTCTGAAAAATCCCAGGCAATTGAAGGCTAGAACCATACTTTAGCTTGTGGTAGTGATTCTGATTTCTGAAAAAAACCCTTTTTATTGTTCTGAAATAAAAATAGATGTTGAGAATATAATTTACAAGGTTATTTTCAATATGATATGGATTAGCCTTACTGAAAATAGCAAAGTCAATTTCAGTGTTTCATTATCTGACAGGTATGAATATAAGGCATTCAGGGCAAGGAGTACATTTCTGGCATCAAATATGTCTTCTGTGAAAGCATTGTGCACGGTAGAGACAGTGGTGATTATGCATCACTCAGCCTTGATGGAAGGGAAAAATGTTGCTCTGAGAGCATTTGTGAATCTATCAAATTACAACAAAGAAAAATCATGTGGAAGTATGAACTGCGACATAATTTTTACTGAATGCTGTTTTTCCAATTAGCTCTCCTCTCTCTAAAATGTGAGTAGCAGTCTTGATATATTCATAAATCTTATGAAGCAAGATTGCCAGCCTGGCTTGGTAGCACTATTGACTCTGAGTCAGGAGGTTATGGGTTTATGTCCTATCTCGAGACTCAGAATTCCTATAGTTAATACAGTGCTGGGGTTGTGCTGCTTTGGAGGTATTGTCCTTCAGATGAGATGATAACCAAGATCCCTGACGTCTTTTCAGGTGGACGTTGAAAATCCCATGGCATTATTTAAAAAGGTGTCCTGGGTAACAATCCCCCAAATAAAATTGGTTATTCATTTCATGGCTGTTCGTGGGCCATTGCTATGTGTATATTGCCAACCATGTTTGCTGCTAAATACAAAGTCACTATACTTTACAGTGTCATGAGATGTCCTCATTGACAGGAAAGGAATTGTATCAAGTGTAAGTAGGTATTATTATTTTCTATTTGTAATTGAACACCATAATTTTCTAGGTGAACACTGCAGTTGTTTTTTCCTGGTGTTTGCATGTTATTTGATCTTGTTCTTCCAAAATAGAATCCATATTAGGCCCAGGAGACGTTCAGATGAAATAGTTTCACATCAAAATTATTAGAATTAGAATTTAATGCATACCGAACTGAACTCCGTATCCACATCTCACCAGTTCTGGCCAGGCTGAAGGCTCTCCCGCCAATGGTGGGGTGGGTGGGTCAGGGGACGTGGAGCAGACCAGAGCCGGCTGAGTGGAGGGAGCGAGCGGGTTGGTAGGGGGTTAGGAAGTCACAGAGGTAGGGTGGGTCGAGGCTGTGTAGGTGAGGACCAGGATCTTGAACTGGATCCTCTGAAGGATAGGGAGCCAATGGAGTTGGGCGAGAATGGGGGAGATGGGGTCACGGAGTTTGATGCAACAGATGATACGGACTGCAGAATTCTGGATTATCTGCAGTCTGTGGCGGGAGTAGTTGGGAAGGCCGACAAGCAGGGCATTTGCATAGTCGAGCCTGGAGGTGATGAAGGCATGAATAAGAGCTTCAGTGGCCTGAGGGGTGAGGTAGTGGTGGAATCGGGCGATGTTACGGAGGTGAGGGAAGGCAGAGCAGGTCATGGCTTGGATGTGGGAATAAAGGACAGTTGAGGGTCGAACAAGACACCTAGGTTCCTGACGGGCTTGGTGAGTTGAAGTGTGCAACCATGGAGGTTGATGTTGCCAGAGCCTGAGGTGCAGAGGCGCTGGTGCGAGCCAATCAGGAGGGCCTCAGTCTTCTTCACTTTCAACTGTAGGAAGTTTGCCCTCATCCAGGACTTGATGTCCGACAGACAGTCTGTCAGGACAGCAGTGATCCTGGAGTTGAGGGTGGAGGCAGAAAGATAGAGTTGGGTGTCATCCGCATACATGTGGAAGTTGATCCCATGTCTGTGGATGATGTCACCAAGGGGGAGCATGTAGATATTAAAGAGGAGAGGGCCCAGGACAGAGCCCTGGGGAACACCAGATGTGACAGTGCAGGGGCTGGAGGGGAAACCGTTGGAGGCAACAAAGTGGAGACGGTGAGAGAGATAGGAATTGAACCAGGCAAGGGCAGGTCCGTGAAGGTTGAGGATGGAGTGGTCAACAATGTCGAAGGCGGCAGAGAGGTCAAGGAGGACAAGAAGGCAGAGTGAGCTCCGATCACAGATGTTCAGAATGTCATTAGTGACTTTGACCAGGGCTGGTTCCGTGCTGTGGGCAGCGCGGAAGCCGGATTAGAAGGGTTTAAAGAGGGAATAGTGAGAAAGAAAGGAGCGGACCTGGGACGCGACGACTTATTTCAGGACCTTGGAGAGGAATAGGAGGTTAGAGATGGGGCGGTAGCTGGAGTAGCTGGAGAGGAGAGATAGGTCCAGGGAAGGTTTTTTCAGGATGGGAGTAATGATGGCTGTTTTTAGGGGGGTGGGAACTGAAATACACAGTCAACTCCATTTCACAGTATTTCTGGTGAAGTGCTTTGAGATGTCCTTCCAACATGATAAGACGCTATACCAAATGCAAGGCTTATTATCAGTAGTAGCTTATTATATCAGCCAGGAGACTCGTAAAGGAATCTGTAGTATATAATCATTCTGTCTTCCAAATCTTCTCTGTTTGAGATGTAGAAAAGGATAAAAATTCAGGGTCAGTACTTAACATTAATAAGGAGGATCCAAATAGTGATCAAAGGAGCCATAGGTCTTGTGTGAGTATAAATCATAACAAAGTTTGTGCTAGAGCGGGAACTATTGACTGATCACATGCAATTTATTGAAGTTGCCTTTGTCTAATTTCAGGCTTTCTTGTTATGAAATACTTTAAAGATGGAAGTATTGTTTGTTAATCTGCCTCATCTAAAGAATATGCATTACTACCTAAAATCCCCAAGAACCACTGGTCTATAGTAACAAGGCTTTATTTTATTCCAAGTAACTGTACAGTGTGGCTTCCTTTTCCTCAATATCTTTCTTTCAACTCTTACTGTTAGCCATTCCACTTTGACACAAAAGGACCGTGATCAAACATGACCGCACAGTTTTCCTTGGTCTGAAGAGTGATAGATGAGAAGCTCATACCTGGGTCCCCCCAAAAAAAAACAATAATTAAGTGGTCACTTCAATCCACGACTGTTTGTGGGACACTGCTGTGCGCAATTGGCTGCCGCGTTTCGCCTACAAATATACAGTCAATTCACTTTACAGTATATTCTGTAAGCGCTTTGAGACGTCTAGAAGACGTGAAAAGTGCTATATCAAATGAAAAGATTATTATTATATTATTATTTGACTGAATCAATTGTGAAAGAAATGGTCGCTTTAGCGAAATGATCCGCATTTAACTATTTCAAAAAACAAAACTTGAGCTGAGTTGATAAAGGATCATAGCCATAACATCATGAATTATGTCATGAGTTAAACAATCAGTTCATTGTACACAGTGCAGTCTTTAATATAATAATGAATATTTTATATAAGAGACTTTGAAGCACATTAATGTTCAATGATTCAATTAATTATTAAGCAAAATGAATTTAAAACAATGATTGATGAGAAAATCACCTTTGTTTTCAGTCAATTTTGTTTCATTGATCAAAATATTCTGCTGATATTAATACTCATCACAGTGAATACTATTCAATTAGGTCTCCGAACAGAGCTTCCAAAGTGCACAATGTCACATCTTGTTCAAAAACCACTGATAAGGAAAAAAAGCATTGTCCTGAAGCTCCATTTGAGAACTAATTTTCATTGTTTCTTAACAATGATTAATAGAAATCCACTTTCACAAATGGAAGGATTAAATTTGTCATTCACTTCATGACTGCTTTCGGATATTGCTGTGCAGAAATTGGCTGCTGCATTTGCCTACAAATATGCAGTCACTACACCTTACAGTAAATCTTTTGCACACTTTGAGACATTTCGACAATGTGATAAGGCTGTATATCAATTATCAGATGCAAGGATCATTAAACTCCTTCCAATAACCAGAAGACTGTCAAGACCTCCTGCGGGAGCAATAGTTGGAGCCAAGTGGAAATTCTAATAGGATAGGTTATTAAAAATTCCTGTTACGAAATATTGCAAAATTTTCCATTTAATTACTTAGAATATCTATCACAAAACTCTACTGTACATTTGGTTCTTATTTTGTAGTGAGATTTCTTCTTTAGTTTTTCTATTCTTGCACATTCACCTCTGTTTTTTCTGTGTTTTCTGTGCTTGGAAGCATAATCAGGAATATAATCAATCATATTTAGGTTGTGTCTCTGTTCAACATTTGCTGTGGAACTGGTTTGAAAAATGCATTGGAGGAAGCAGGCTTTAACCCTCTAGTTTCTTGGCAATGTCTGGGCTCTCTGGTGATTTAGTGGTTCTAAACATGGAAATTTATGATCCAAAACATTTTGATGAAAGGCTTCTGACGTAAAAGGTGATACCTGCTATAAATTTGCCCAACAAGACTTTAACAATTTACCGACTTTCACACTGGTGTCATACTTGGGAACTCGGTAGTTTGGTTTCAACGCTCTTAAAAGAATAATTAGTTATGTGAAAGCAGATAAAGTAACAGTGAGAGGGCCGTGTTTTACAGAGCTTGTGTGGCTGTTCCAACAGTCAGCTTTTATAATAGTGGTACTATTCTCCCATGAGTTGCTGCTGGAAACACCTCCTAATGATTTCACTAAAGATGTGGTGTAAGATGGATTAATGACTTCTGAGAACTGATTTATTCAAAAGTAAGCTGCCTTGTGACATTGTGCCAACGTAAAGCTCCTTCCCCTCCATTCAGCTCCCCCTGCTGTGAGTGTGCTGTTGACTATATTATTAGATGTCTCTTCCACATTTTTTGTTTCATTCTCAAATTCTCAATTTTTTCGTTTCTTCTCTTTTTAATACTTCATTCCCTCAGAAATGGTTTTAAGGTGACAAAGGGCGAAAATCAGTTCATTTCATCCTTCTTTTCAACTGTCTCCCTTCTCTTGAAGGTGACCATTGGTAGCTTAGTCTTCAGCAATTACTCCCCCACTTTTTAGGACTGCACTGTCTCCCTATCTCCCAGGGATCGAGTTCAAGATCCTTGTTCTCATCTTCCAATTCTTCCATGGTCTCACCCCACCCTTCTTCTGCACCTCATTTAACCCTACCTACCTGGCTGCTCCCTTTGTTCAGTGACCACTGGCCTGATTCATTTGCCCAACCTGCCCAGCATCGGTGGATTGGCTTTCCGTCATTCTGCTCCCCACTTTCTGGAACTCCTTCCCCTACTCTGACTCTCTCCCTTCCTCACCTCATTCAAGGCCCATCTTAATTGTACCTCATTGACCACACTTCCCCTCCTCACCCCCTTGGTGTCGATCCCCAGCTCAGGTACCCAACCCGCAGTGTCAAGCTGCTGGTTGAGACATTGTGAACATGAAACAACAAACAACAACAATAACAATATAACGCCCTTCACAGGGGGTATCGTCCCGGAGCACTTGGAAGGTGCTACACAGTATATATGTAAATTGTATTGTATTATTCTCTTGGCAACTCTTCATGAATTAGCTGGACAGGGAGTTCGGCAAACTATTTGGCTTTCAAAAGCTGTGCTGATGTCCACATATATACTTTCCACCATAACTCAAAATTGTTGAAATTTCTTAAATTGAGTTTTCATTTAAGGAAGCTGGTTCCATTTAAGTACCAATTCCGAATTAAAACCAAATTTAAGAATTTTCCACAAATCTGTGCAATCTTAACTTTTAGGACTAAATTGTTTTAAAGGTTAAGACTAGGTTAAGTTTCAGACCCCAGGGGTCACTGGTTTAACAACCAGGAACAGGACTCCTGACAGATGTTTCCCTTCTTTAGCCTGGGGCAGTAATTATAGCGTTCCCACCATTGTCCAAGTTAAAATCAACTAATGCTGCTTTTTCATTAAAGGACTGTTGACAGAAGCAAGCTTCTCTCTGCCAACAACCTGTAATAAAAAGTGTTCCAATTTCCCAACGCTGCATTTATTCAAATCCTTTGTCAGTGTCAGAACTCCTATATCCTCAGGAGTGAGCTTCTGCAATTGCATGACGGATAAGGAACCTTAACCAGATATTTCTCCAGGTATCCTGGCCAACAATCCCCCAGATAAAATTGGCCATTGACATAATTTAAGGATCCTTGCATTTGATATAGTGACTTAATACAAGATTTCACTGTAAAGTGGTGATGATTGTGTTTTTGTCTTAATAGCAGTCTGTGGGGCATTGCTGTGCACAAATTATCTGCTGCGTTTGGCTAGAAAATACACAATCACTACACTGTACTTTATAGTATATCCTTTGAAGTGCTTTGGAGACATTCTCCTCAAGTAAATTCAAAATGCAAGGATTGTTATCATTTAAAAAAAACTCCACCAAGTTCCCTATAACTCAGGTTGTAAAGCACCACAAATACTTCATGCTGGCCCATTGAACCTCAGCTCTGGGGTTGGACACAAGTCCTTACTAGTCATCCTGAAATGCATGGGTTTCCTGCACAACAATCACTTTATGTCCCGAGGTGTTTTTTCAGAGCTCATGTCAATTTTGCTCCCATTTCCCATTCAAATGCTTTTTCAACCCAAATGACGACAAACACGTGCCTATAAAACACTCAGTCACTACACTTTATGGTAAATTCTGAGACTTTTGAGTCTTCCTGCCTGATGTGAAAGGAGCATTATTATTATTTATTATGTTCCATGGAACAAAAAAATATAAACCTCAGGGAACCATGTACAAAAACAATAGCAGATCTGAAGTGCAAAGCTTAAATGTTGGCGCCACTGCTCTTTATCATTCCATTACTGAGATATCAGAACAGTGTAAATGTCACAGACTAGGGATAAATATGAAATTTTCCTGGATTGGATGGTGTGGGTACCACATCGTAGGATACGGTAACACAACAACATCAAGAAGATTACGTTTGTATAGCGCCTTTCACGTCGGGAGGACATCCCAAGGCGCTGGACAGAATACAGCATTTCAGACCCGAGCTGGGGTTGGGGGGGTAAGGGAGGGGAGGGGAAGGGGAGTGGCTGATGACATGGTCGAAGAGAAGGGGCTTTAGGTGGGACTTGAAGGAGGCTAAGGAGGGGGCGAGGCGGAGTGATTGGGGGATGGAGTTCCAGAGGTTGGGGGCAGAGTGGCTGAATGCTCTCCCGCCAATGGTGGGGCGGGTGGGTCGGGGGACGTGGAGCAGGCCAGAACCGGCTGAGCGGAGGGAACGGGCGGGTTGGTATGGGGTTAGGAGGCTGCAGAGGTAGGGTGGGGCGAGGCCATGGGGGGCTTTGTATGTGAGGACCAGGATCTTGAACTGGATCTTCTGAAGGATAGGGAGCCAATGGAGTCGGGCGAGAGTGGGGGAGATGGGGTCACAGAGTTTGGTGCGGGGGAGGACACGGACTGCAGAGTTCTGGATTATCTGCAGCCTGTGGAGGGAGGAGTTGGGAAGGCTGACAAGCAGGACATATGCATAGTCGAGCCTGAAGGTGATGAAGGCATGAACAAGAGTTTCAGCGGCCTGAGGGGTGAGGTAGTGGTGGAGTCGGGCAATGTTACGGAGGTGAGGGAAGGCAGAGAGGGTCATGACTTGGATGTGGGGGAGAAAAGACAGTTGAGGGTCAAACAAGACACCTAGGTTCCTGTCTGGCTTGGTGAGTTGTAGTGTGCAACCATGGAGGTTGATGTTGCCAGAGCCTGAGGTGCAGAGGCGCTGGCGCGAGCCAATCAGGAGGGCCTCAGTCTTGTTCACATTCAACTGTAGGAAATTTGCCCTCATCCAGGACTTGATGTCCGATAGGCAGTCTGTCAGGATAGCAGTGGTCCTGGAGTTGAAGGTGGAGGCAGAAAGATAGAGTTGGGTGTCATCCACATACATATGGAAGTTGACCCCATGTCTGCGGATGATGTCACCAAAGGGTAGCATGTAGATATTAAAAAGGAGAGGTTCAAGGACAGAGCCCTGGGGGATGCCAGATGTGACAGTGCGGGGGCTGGAGGAGAAACCGTTAGAGGCAATGAAATGGAGAGATAGGAATCGAACCAGGCAAGGGCAGATCCGTGAAGATTGAGTAAAGCGGAGAAGCGGTGTATGAGGATGGAGTGGTCGACAGTGTCAAAGGTGGCAGAGAGATCGAGGAGGACAGGGAGGCAGAGGGAGCCCTGATCACAGATGTTCAGAATGTCATTAGTGACTTTGACCAGGGATGTTTCCTGGTCAAATGACAATTTGACCAGGAATGACAACTAATGACAAGTACAAACTTGTACAAGTTAATACAATACAACTAATTTACATTTGCCCAAGTCCCTTTCACATGAGGAATATGTACCAAAGCTCTGATAAAGTAACACTAACTCACAAAAGAAGTGTTTGTAAAACATTCTCAATTTGTAGCAGGAAGGTGTAATATGAGATTAATGGACTATTTGCAAGGAAGACATAATTTGTAAATGATGCAATACTTGTTTCAACATGACTTGTTAACTTGTGTTTTTGTAAACAATGCAAAAGGAATTGGCAAAACCTTTCTGATGAAGACGACACTTCTCTAAACTTTGGCTTCCAAAGCTAACAACAATAAATTACATTTGTATCGTGCCTTTCACATCAGGGGATGTCCCAAGGCGCTGACAGGAGTTGAGTGGGAAGGATCCCTGCCACCAAAAAATCACTACAAGTTCTCCCAATAAGCTTGCCAGGTCTATCATCAGCAGTGTCTTGGGTAGATTTGAACCTGATATTCCATTGTCAAGGATGTCATCCTCGAGCCAGTCAGATCCATAGAGACCACACCTACTTCTCCCACCGATCCACAGATTAAGATGAGGTGTCTCTGGAACTCATCTTGGATACTGACCTCACATGAGGGTGGATTGAGGCTGGCAAAACATCAGCGACTGCATGGAGTTCCAGAGGGTCAGTGTAATAATAATAATATTAATCCTTACATTTGATATAACGCTTTTCACTTCTTCTAAACGTTTCAAAGCGCTTCACGGGATATACTGTAAAGTGAATTGACTGCATATTTTGTGGTGAAACGAGGCTGCCAATTGCGCACAGCAATGTCCCACAAACAGTCGTGGATTGAAAATGACCAATTTTATTATTGTTTTGCTTTTGGAGAGATTATTATTAGGCGGGTGGAGTAAGGAAACTTGGCCAAGGTTTTGCCCTGCCTGGAATGATATTAAACATTCCTGAAACATTCATGAATGTTATGAACCATTATGAAACATTTTTTAGCTTTATTTTTACACTCCCTTGTACAAAGTCATTATTGCCACATTATTTACAAAAGATGGAAAAATTGAATTAAAATGAATTTGATGGTGCCAATGTAAGAACAAAGCAGTTTTGCCACTAAGTATATGGTACTGACAGAATTTCCTTGAATTGTCAGGAAATGTGACTAAGATACAATAAGTTGCCACCAGCCATGCATGCTGAATTAGTAAAACAGGAGGCGAAAGTGTGTTTTTTATTATCTTATTGGTTTCACATTTATCAAAACCATTGTGCCTTTAACTAGAGAGAATGGATTCTTTCACTATAGAAAATGTTTTCATATTTTACTGTGTGCTAGCTGTATTGTTTTACATAGATGTCATTGGTTCATTTAAGCTGCATTTTCATGTGGTTTGGGAAAAGGTTGTGTTTAGAAGAACAGTAATTAATCACAGTCGTAAAAGAAGAGCTTTCAGGAAAAGTAATGAATAAAGTTTTTACTGTGTATAAAAAGTTAATAGTTTTACTTGATAAACTCAGCAGGTCTGGGGAAAGGATCAGGTGAACACAGAATTACAAGTAATTATAATAATTTTACGTAGTTCATCTTTAAAATGTGTTTATTAGCTTTTTGGTTTTCATAATTTTCCACCTTACTGCCTCATATCCATGTGGGGGTCTAAACCTTAGTGATTTCAAATGGGATTCTGAATTCATGAATCTGAGCAGGGACTCAACAACAAGTAGAATTTATATAGCTTTACGTAGTACTTCTTCTCTATAACACCTTAGAATTGGAAGACGAATGTCATGCTAACTCACAGAAATTCTGATCTGAAAGCAGATTGCATCAGGTGGAGTCACTGTGAATTGGAGAAATTGGAGGATATTGGAGAAATCGAGAAGATACAGAGGAAGGCAACCAAAATGACTGAGGGAATAGAAGGAATGGACTATGAAGAGCGACTAAGCATATTGGGCATGTTCACGCTGGAAAAGAGAAGATTTAGAGGTGGTATGATTGCTGTCCTTAAGAATCTAAAGGGCCTAGATATTGCAGATCATGATACGCTATTTGAAATTATCCAGAATAGTAAAACCAGAGGACACAGCCTGCGATTGAAGGGGGGAAATTCAGAATGAATCTACACAAAAACTATTTCACTGAGCGAATAGTGACACCTGTGGAATAGGCTCCTGAGGGAGATGGTTCAAGAAGCAAGTGTTGATTCTTTCCAACACAGATTAGATAGTTTTCTTTTAGGGAATAACATTATGGGATATAGTACATCGGTAGTTTGGGACATATGTGCATGCGATCGCCAGGAAGATGTAAGATTAACTAGATGGACCATGGTCTTTTTTCCTCTAGCATTTCTTATGTTCTTAAGTTCTTACATGAAGTACTTACGGATTTCTTAAGTAACAAATTGTGTTTAAACCGCATTATCTTCTTTGTCTATGAGTGTCTAGTTCTATAAAGGAGGTGTGAATATACGTTTCTACATGCCTGTTACATTATAGTTTACAGTGCAGGGTTTGGATATGCCCCTGGTGAGATTCCTCAATAGTGAAAATGTTTAAGAAAGCTGCATTTTTAAAGCTCCATATGAATCAAACATCTCATAGCATTTCATAGGTAATTGCTGTCAAGTACAACTGATTTATTTTGTGATAAAGCATGCTAGTTTGAGAGTCACATATTGCCCTGAAGTGAGTGGTCAATTAATGTGAATGATTATTGTCCAGGAAACTGGGAAAAACTCTATTTGTCTTTATGATATCTAGGTGGCACGCAGGGAACTCTTCATTTGGTTTGCCACATACACTTGGAAATTATTGGAATACAGTGTGCACTCTCTCCTTGGAAAGATGCATCTGCTTTACTTAATTCCAGAGAGAATTAGGCTAGAGTTTAACCAGCTAAAACTACATAACTTGCTATTGAAGCCACTGTCTGACAAGCTTCCTATTAATTGTCAGGCTAGGACCACCCTACCTGTTAAGGGTTTGCCTTGCAGGGTTAATAGGAGCCAAGTGCGAATAATCCCTTTCTTTGATGATTTAGCTGATCTCAGCCATTGGCAGCAGTTGGGGAACCTTGAGGAATCTTGATTGACATTCAGTGACCCTTGCTGAAAAGAGCTTGTGTGTGGACCTAGAATAAGGACAGGATTCGGCTGTGATACCTCCCCAGAGTCATAAAACTATTGATATTTAGTGTCCAGATTTATTCAAGAAGAACAACCATTTGACTGAGATAAAAGAAAGGTGAGAAAATTAATGATTTGTGCCTTCAGAATAGAAAGAAGGTAAAAACAAGATATTTCACAAATAACTACAAGCAAGTTCACCAGGCAATTAGATTGAAAATGACCAATTTATTATTGTTTTTGGTTTTGGAGGGATTATTATTAGGCATGTGGAGTAAGGAAAGGATATCTTCAGTATCAGTTAAAAGATGTTAGGAGTTTCATTCACTGTGACCCTACAAGAGCTGTGCAGATTCAGATGGATGGAGTGATTGATTGTTCAATAAGCGAGACTAGTTTTGGGTTTCTTCACTTGTGAAGGAAAGTAAATGGAGTGTGAAAAGGGAAAATGAGAAATGATTTGTCAGCGTTCCAATGGTGCATAATTCCTGCCCTGGGAGTTTCAACAAGGCACAATATGACACTTTTCTAATCCGTTTTTCACAATCTCTGAAACAAACATTCATTTTTTAAAAGAAAAATTGCTATTAGTTTCAATTTTTGCCACAGCAAACCATTAAGGTAGAATGTTGAAAAACTAGTTTGAAGTAAGGTGATACATTGGTACCATTCTCCTCCCGCTTCTCACCAAGTTACCTGCGGGGTCCCCCAAGGATCCATCCTTGGCCCCCTCCTCTTTCTGATCAACATGCTCCCTCTTGGGTTTGTCATCCACAGACATGAGGTACGTTTCCACATGTATGCAAATGACACCCAACTCTATTTTTCCACCTCTCTTTGCGACCCCCAGTCCCCTGATGTTCTGTCAGCCTGCCTGTCAGATCTCAGGGGCTGGATAAGTGCAAATTTCCTCAGCTGAACATTGACAAGATGGAAGCCATACTCTTTGGCTCTTGTCAATGTATAAAATCTCACGGTTCTCACCTTCCCCACCTACCCGACCTCCCCCTAAAACTCTCCGAACCCGTACGCACCCTAGGCGTACCAGTTCGACCCCCAATTATCCTTCCTCCCCCACATCCGGTCCCTCATCAGCACCGCTTTCTTTCACCTCTGACGCATCACCCGTCTCCACCAATACCTCTCTCCAAAAGCCGCAGAAACCCTGGTCCATGCCTTTGTCACCTCTCGGCTGGACTATTCAAACACCCTCCTCGCCGGCCTCCTCCCCTCCACTACCATCCATAAAATCCAATTATTCAAAAATCTGCCGCCCGCATTCTCACCCGCACAAAACTCCACTCCCCAATCACCCCAGTCCTTGCCAGACTGCACTGGCTGCCTGTCCCAGACTTCAAGATCCTCACCCTCGTATTCAAGTCCCTGCACTCCTCTGCACCCCCCTACCTCTCTGACCTCCTCTCTCCTCAAAACAGTACCTGTTGCCTTTGTTCCTCCGGGTCTGGCCTCCTCCTCGTCCCCCGAGTCCTCTGCTCCACCCTCGGCAGCCGTGCCTTCAGCCACTATGCCCTGAGGCCCTGGAACTCCCTTCCTCACTCCCTTCGCCTCCTCCCTTCTCTTCCTACTTTCAGGTCTCTGCTGAAGACTTTTCTTTTCGACCACGCTTTTGGTCACCTTCCTCCCCCTCCCCCTGGCTCGGCCCCGGGATCCGTCACTGTGAAGCGCTTTGAGACGCCGTCTGGCCTGGAGGGCGCTATATAAATCCAAGTTGTTGTAAGTTGTTGTTGTTACCATGGACATACCACAAACTGGTAGAAGACAATGTTGCTTCCTATAAAATCCTACTTTGTAAATTCCTGGTCTTACTGATTAGATGTGAGCTTAGTTCAGGCTCAGTTGGGAGCACTAGGCTGACACTTCGATCTAGGCTGACAATCCAGTGCTGGGGAGAACTACCTTAATGGAAGTGCAATCCTTCAGATGAAACGTTAACCCAAAGTACCATCTGCTTGTTTAGATGGACATGAAAGTGCATATGACACTATTCGAAAAGAGAAGGGAATTTCTCCCAGTGTTCTGGTTAACAGTTTAAATTGGTCGGTTCACTTCATGGCTATCTGTGGAACATTGTTGTATGCAAATTGGGTGCTGCATTTGTCTACAAATACAATCACTAGCTTGACAATGTGAAGTGTTTTAAAGGTATCCTCCCAATGTTTTGGGAGACTCAGTTGAGAAGAACTTTAAGAAGAAGCAAGGTAAAGACATTTTGAGCAGACTATTCAGGTGAACAGTAATGTTTTTGTGGCACTATTTAAAAAGAGAAAGAAGTTTATCCTCGTTTCCTGGCCAACAATCGTTCAAGTTAATTGAGCATATGGCTCATACCTTTGTAGAACTTTGTTGTTTGTAAATGGCTGACACATTTGCCAACAAAAAATGTCACTACACTTGATAATAAGTGGTGGTGAAGCATTTTGAAATGTTTCAATGTGATAAGGTATTATAAAAATCAAGATCGTCTTTCATATTCTCCAGCGTTGAATCAGTGATTGCCTTAGGAGTCCTGTAGCTCAGTGGTTAGAGCACTCGCTTTGCAAGTGAGAGACCTGAGTTCAATTCCAGGCAGAGGGTGAAACCTTGGGCAAGTTTCCTTACTCCACACAGAGCCTAATAATAATCCCTCCAAAACAAAAAACAATAATAAATTGGTCATTTTCAATCTACGACTGTTTGTGGGACATTGCTGTGCGCAATTGGCTGCCGCGTTCGCCCACAAATATACAGTCAATTCACTTTACAGTGTGTTCTGTGAAGCGCTTTGGGACGTCCACCCGACGTGAAAAGCGCTATATCAAATGCAAGGATTATTATTATTATTATTATTATTGACCTTAAAAACTGTTGTAAGTTGCAGTTCCCAGTGAGGTTGCAAACAAGCAAACATTCATTTGTGTACTTCCAGCTTTTTCCTATTAAGGATGTGTTGGCCTTCATTATGCTAGCCAACAATACTGCATAAGAATACTAATAACAATACCACTGTTCATGTCTTTTTACAAGATAGGAACATAAGGTCATAGAAAGTTCGGAAGAGGCCATTCAGGCCTGTAAACCTGTTCCACCAGTTTATCAGATCTTGGCAAATATTTTAAATCCCTTCTGTTATACCCGTTAATACTTCTACCATCTAAGCATCTATCCATCTCTCTTTAAACATCCCTATTTATTCGATCTATACAGCTTGCTGGCGCACAACAACAAGATTCCATTTATAAAGCGCCTTTCACGTCAGGAGGACGTCCCAAGGCGCTGCACAGTTGGGTCATGACCCGAGCAGGGGGGAAATGGTCAGGGTGAGGGGAGGGAAGGGAGGGAGCGAGGAGGGGGGAAATGGTCAGGGTGAGGGGAGGGGGAAGGGGGAAATGGTCAGGGTGAGGGGAGGGGGGGGAGCGAGGAGGGGGAAGAGAGTCGAGAGGGGAGCTGAAGGCACGGTCAAAGAGAAAGGTTTTGAGACCGGCCTTGAAGGAGGAAAGGGAGGAAGCAAGGCGAAGGCACTGGGGGATAGAGTTCCAGAGCCTGGGGGCTGAGAGGCTGAAGGCCCGGCCACCGATGGTAGGGCGGTTGGGGCGGGGGATGTGGAGCAGACCGGAGCCGGAGGAACGGAGGGTACGGGCAGGTAGGTAGGGGGATAGTAGGTTGGAGAGGTAGGAGGGAGCAAGGCCGTGAATGGCCTTGTAGGTGAGGATGAGGATCTTGAAATCAATCCTCTGGGGGATGGGGAGCCAGTGGAGGCGAGCGAGGGTGGGAGTGATGTGGTCGCGAAGCCTGGTGCGGGACAGTACACGAGCTGCAGAGTTCTGAATGACCTGCAGCTTGTGGAGGGAGGTGCGGGAAGGCCGGCGAGGAGAGAGTTCCCATAGTCCAGCCTTGAGGTGACAAAGGCGTGAACCAGGGTTTCAGCAGCGTGAGGGGTGAGGTAGTGCCGTAGTCTGGCGATGTTCCGGAGGTGATGGAAGGCGGTGCCAGTTGTGGTGCGGATGTGAGGGAGAAAGGACAGCTCAGGGTCGAACAGAACCCGAGGTTCCTGACTGGCTTTGAGAGGTGGAGAGTGCAGCCTTGGATGCTGATGGTGTCGGCGCCTGAGGTGCGGAGGCGCTGACGTGAGCCAATCAGGAGGGCCTCGGTTTTTCGCACGTTGAGCTGAAGAAAGTTGTCTCTCGTCCAGGACTCGATGTCGGACAGGCAGGCTGTCAGGACATCGGTGGTCGTGGAGTTGAGAGTAGAGGAGGAAAGGTAGAGTTGGGTGTCATCCGCATACATGTGGAAGTTAACCCCATGTCTGCGGATGATGTCACCAAGGGGGAGCATATAGAGGGTGAAGAGGAGGGGACCGAGGACAGAGCCCTGAGGGACACCACATGAGACAGTACGGGGGGTGGAGGAGAAGCCATTCGTCGAGACAAAGTGAAGACGGTGAGAAAGGTACGAGCTAAACCACTCAAGCACAAAGGAAGTTTGGATAAAGAAGGCTCTGAAACCATTTGATCTCATCCTTACACTATACCAACCTTTCGGTCTTCCCATTCTAGAATCAAGATGTTTCTTTGATAAGTTTAGTGTCCTGGCCTCAACCACTCTTCACGATGACTGCCATTGGCTGTGTAAAGGAATCTGTCCTGGTGTCTATGCTAAAGTTGCCTTTTAGAACCCTGAACTAATAAAACACAACTGTTTATTTTTGATTATCTGTGAATATCGTGACGTTTGCTTATATAAGACTATTTTTGAATGTATACGTTTTAGTGTGTTAGCTAAGCTTAACCATAATGTTTTGCCAGTAGTCTGGTTGTTGCAGCTTATAGTGAATCCAGTAGTAGTTCAAAATTAGTGAAAAACACTGCTTATTTTTTGTACCCTCATTACCTCCTAGTCAAGAATGAGACATGATACCAGACAGTTGGACAATACTATTAAGAATTTTAGATTGTCCACCTTGGTGTGATGACCTCTCTCTTTTCTTCTCTGTCCAGGCATGTCAGGTTGTAAGCAAGACCCTGATAAAGAAGTATAGTAGTTTCAGAAAAATGAGCAAATAGGATGAGGGGTCCAGGATGGAAAATAGAAGAACAGGAGTGCAGAGCATGATCAGAATCACCTGACTGAGCCTAGAAAGGAATATATACAGAGGGTCCCATGGTACTAATGTGATTCATCGTACATAGCCAGTGAGAGTTTCCAGACGGGATCAAGTAATATTGATTCTATCTATTTCTACTACTCTAGCTTGTAGAGGTGTAATGAGATTTGCATCATGTCTATTTGTTAGTTTTGCTATTTGACTTTAATAAACATAATTGGATCACTATGCTGTTGGAATATTTCTCTCTCTCCCCTCTCTCTCTCTCTCTCTCTCTCTCAGCAAACCTTAAACTTACGCAGTATTGGTTTACTGTTAGTATTAGAATCTAATAATAAATCAATGTGATTAGTTTTAACTTGCAGTTCTATGTTCTGCTGATAATATTTTCTGCCTTTTGATTTGAGATGAGTGCAGTATCTGAAAGCTATGCTTAATCCAGTACCATTTACCCACTCATAGGAGCTAAACCCACACTACCCTTGAAAATATTGGCTATCTAGGGAAGAAAAAGCTTCCACGTCATAGGGCAGCAGTCTCCTTGCAGAAACTGTTGTCAAGAAGGAATTCAAACAGGAATCTGTCAGAGAGCCCAAACAAGACAATGAAAATGTGCAAGGAGCAAATTATATGAGCTTTCCCATTTGCAGTTTTGGCTTGAAGCTCAAAGACATTTTAATTTGGAGAATAATTATTTAATTAGGCATGCAATCTGTCTTTTGTTCTGGATTAAACTGTGTGGGTGCCTTTCAACGAGCAGAGGTATTTATTTTGATTAAAGTGATTGAGATGGTCTGAGAAACCTTCACCTGTTAGTTATTGCATATTGGGAGATAGATAGAGAATAAAATAGATTGTGTTCTTTAAAAATACCTGGTGTATGTAGCAAATGTGCATTATGGTAGTTTCAGTTGTGTTATTTAATCATGTGGAGAGTATATTCAATGTGGTTTGAACTGATTGTGATCTCCAGTGGTAATGGAGAGCTGTCAAGTTTATGTACTGATTTCTGGTGGGGCCAACTACATGGAGAAAAATACCCATTGATCTATAAATTTGGTGGGAAGGTCTTATGCAGAGCTAATTTTAGATCCAAGGGGAAAAGCTGAGGCACTGCACTGAAACCATTGTAAGAATAAATCACAAGAAAAAGTCATTTAGCCCATTTGATTTCATCCTTTCAGATCACCCTCGCTACAAAATACACAGATGCACAGAGTTATATCAGTTATTTTAAATTCAAGGACATTGGTAAATGGCTATCATTTACAATGGAATTCAAAATAACTTGGTAGTTCGATTCAAAGACCTGAAAGCAATTAATAATCCTAGCATTTGATAGTGCAAGCTCTAGCACTGCATTTGAGCGTCAGCCTTGACTATGTGAGTTCAAACTCCTCCATGGGGCTTGAATCCACAACCGTCTGTTTCAAAGGCAAGAGTGCTACCAGCTGAGATAAGATGGCATCTACACTCTAGAGTGCTAATATAAATGTGCTGATATTCATCACTTGCTTATCACCCAGGAAAAGTGCAGTGATTACAGTGCAAACTTTAATTAATCAATGTTGAGTTCTACTTATACTATTATACTTAGGTCAGGTCTATAACTGTCTATCATAATATCTGCCACCAATTGAAAACAGGATGTCCCCTATAAACTGCCTGGTATATATGTACCATCAGTGACTTGGTGGAAGAGATTGATTGTGCACCATTAATACCTTAGGAACAGGTGACAGCTTGTAATATTATCTGGACTCATAGATTGGATTACTCCCTTGTGATCACTTCTGGGTATCCGTTATTCTTCATTTTTAAACCCAAAAGACAAGTATGTTGCAAAGTAGTAAATAACCCGATATTGAACTACAGAAATTATTTAATGGCAGTTTTGTGCTTCTCCTGTGATCAATCTATTTAATGCTTAGGTCATAAAAGCCTAAACAGCACCACATGTAAAGTGCATGGGGAGCCTAGAGGTCCAGTAGTGAAGTGGTGAATAGAGATTTCCCACACTTAGTAAGAGCATTATTTAGCCTGGAAAAGTTATATTCAAAAATGGCTCTCTCTTTCGTTTTTTTAAAAACTGCTTTAAAACCTCAGACTTCACGAAATTGAATTTGCTAACCGTTTAAAACAAACATGAGGGCCTTCGCTTTCTTTGTGAAATTACTTGGAAAACCAGCGACTAGTTTTCAGCATGAATTTCCATAAATTAGCATATCGGCCAGCTTTCTCACTGTTCAGACAGCTGATTAGCTCTCTGAGCTTTGCTTTTATGTAACTGAGTCTTGCTTACTCATAATAATTGAAACTTTGTTCTTCTGGAAACTTATAGCTTCCAGTTATAAAATGTTATATGTTGATCATAAGATGCTGACAATGCACATATGATACCAATTTGTACTGTTGTGGGAAGATCTCAGAAATTGTTAGCAAGAGCCAATGGAGCTCTCCAAGCTAGCTGGAGACATTAGTCAAGAATGCTTGAACAGAAGAATCCAAGGCTTATTATAACAGCTCAGAGTACGATCTTTTGAATTCTTTACACTGAGGTTGATGATTTTATGATACAATTGGAGGACTGTAAATTAACATGATGTACACATTTTGAACAGGAAATGAATGCATCATAGAGTACAGCATATCTGTTTAGCTAATAAACCTTAAAAATCTCCCAGATGCAATTGGTCATTCACTTCTTTACTGTTTGTGAGACAGTGCTGTGAGCTAATTGATTGCCTACATAATACACAGCCGCAACACTCTACAATAAATCCCGTGAAACGGTTTGAGATCTTTTGACAACGTGCTAAGGTGCTATATCAAATAGAAGGGTTATTATTATGAATAATATTATTAATATGGACATTTCTTCCTCTCAGCCACACAGTTTGTAGAAATGTCTATAGTTTAACAATCCTCACATTCTATGTATCAGTAAATTTCAGTAATCCATTGAGATAGTATGATTGTGTGAAAGGGACCAAGGATTATCTACAGTTTACATTGCCATATATCTGAAGGAGTCCATCTCATATTTGTTAGTGGAATAAAATCAAAACTTGTCTTTATTCTTAATGGTTTAATAGTATTAGAAGGCTGGTATGTAATTTGCTGTAGTTCATAAAAAGAACTACAGAAAAACACTTCCAAATTAAAACAGAATTTAAGAAAGTTCCAAAATTCTGCACAATCTTAAAATATTAATGCATTGATCTGAAGCTTAATTCACTTTTAATTTGGTAGAGAATTTCTGGACACAGATTACCTGGTGGAAAATGTAGATAAACAAAGTAATATCTAACCAGATAATGTTATGCCCGTTTACAACATCTCAATGTTTATTGCGTAGTTAGCAATTTGATAGTTCTCTCCTTCAAGACTTTAGCATACAAAATCTATTTCCAGGATAAATTTCACCCTTTAACTTTCATTGGATACTGCCTCTATGTAACTCAATATAGAACTCAATGTGTGCATGTTAGATAAGCTTGTGGTATAAGCAGTTCTATCTATTTTAGAACTGCTTTTACATTTGATTGTTCTAAATGCTCATTTTACAGTATAAAATGCATTGATCCTTAGAATCCCCAAGCATGCAGTTCAGGCAACAGAATGGACTAAATGTGCCACGTTTTGTGGGAGTATTTTTGCAAACCAAAAACAGTGATTGATGGCTGAATTCCAGCTACATTGTTGGAGGGACCTAATCAAAGTCATGCCTATGTGTTCTGGTAGCTCACGGTACCAAGGTACTATTCAAAGATGAAACGGATGCTCTCCTGGTGAACGAGTCAATATTCTCTCCATCTAAAATTCACCGCAAAAACTTTAGTCATTAAATGTTATCCCTCAGCTCATTGCTGTTTGCTGGCACAGATGAGCTATTACTCAAGTGTTATTTTTCTGCCATATTGTTATTGTTTTAGCGTGAGACAAGCAGTCTAAATTGGTTCTTCAAGCTGACTGAAACTGGTATAAGACAAATTACTTTGAAAAGCGTCAAAATGTGGCCCCGAGTCACATATTGTGGTGAATGTGTTATGAAATTTCAAGTTTTTCACGCCATTGTAGCATGAAATAAAATTTAAATAGTGAAGGAAAATATTCATCAATCAATTGGAGGAGTGTAAAAATGGGATTTAATTACAAGGTATCTGGAAGGTCCCCAAAGCAAAGATTAATGGATTTGGCTGTCACTGTAACCAATCCCCTTTCCCTAACAAACATAACCTAGTTTATGCTCCACTTTTTCATTGTGCAGACACATATAGGAGTGGACAACTGATGGTTTGGCTGCATTTGTTCACAGGGTTGATTGAAGTAAGCAGCAGACCTCAGAAAATTGGCCAGGGACACTGCAATTCCTCAGGGAGCCTGCTTCTTGGAAATAGATAGTTAGTTTGTGGCTGTTCTGAGTCTTGCATCGGAAATGATAAATTGCTCTGAAAAAAGAGAAGACAGTTATTAGCTGTTCTATTCTATTTTTCCTTTAGCCAGACTTATTCCAGATCAGAAAAACTGTTTTCAAAGACCCTGATATTCAGAAACTCCAAATTAAATTAATATGTGTTAATACTGATAGCGGAGAGTTACTTATGCTGCAGATTCTTGAGAAATACAAGAAATTGAACAATTACATTTTAGTGGTGATCTATAAATTCTCCTGCAAAAAATATGCAACCACTACACTTTATAGTAAATCTTATGAAGTGCTTTGGGACGTCCTGCTGATGTGAGAGTTGCTTTGCTGCAGTGGTAGCACTCTCAACTCTGAATCAGAAGGTTGTGGGTTGAAGCCCCACGTTGGGACTTGAATCGCATAACCTAAGCTGACACTCCAATACGATGCTGGGGAACGTGTTGCATTGTCGGAGGTTCCGTCCTTCAGATGAGATGTTGAACCGAGGTCTCATCTGCCTGTTCAGGTAACTGTTAAAAATCCCATGACTTGA
Source organism: Callorhinchus milii (assembly GCF_018977255.1). NCBI lineage: Eukaryota > Metazoa > Chordata > Chondrichthyes > Chimaeriformes > Callorhinchidae > Callorhinchus > Callorhinchus milii. The sequence goes on along the minus strand of NW_024704742.1, from coordinate 114,075,362 downwards.
TTCGAAACAAGAAGAGAATTTCTCCCAGTGTCCTGGCCAACAATTTCCCAATTGGTCACTCACTCCATGGGTGTTTGTGGGACATTGCTGTATGCAAACTGGCTACCGCATTTCGCCCACAAAATACATAGTCAAAAGTCACTTTACAGAAAATCCTGTGAAGAGCTTTGAAATGTTTCGATGATGTGAAAGGCACTCTATCATATGCAAGGATTATTATACCAAATGCAAGGATTATTATTATTAATGTACTGAATCATACTTTAGTGTACAAGGGAGATTTTACCACAAACAATCCTTGTGCATTTTCAAATAAACATTGAAATAATATTAAGCAAAATACTGCAGCTGCTGGAAATATGAAATATAAACAAAAGTCGCTGGGAGCACGCAGCAGCTCAGGCAGCATCTATGTAGAGGAAAATGAGTTAACTTTTCAGGTCTATGACCTTTCATTAGAACATTCCTGAAACATTAACTCATTTTTCTCTCTCCATGGATGCTGTCTGACCTGCTGCGTGTTTCCAACGACTTCTGTTTTTATTGAAATAATATTAATTGTTAATGATAGATTTGAATGCAGAAAGTATACCTGCATTTCATGACACTGTCTTTGTCAACAGGTCAGTTTGATTTTATTTGCCTAGTTGTATAATTGAGTGAACGTTCCAGAAACCAAATGATGCTTTTTTTAAGTTTATTACTTTTTATTTGCTTTGATCTTGTGGTGTAATGTTTTGAACTGTGACTGCAGTACTAAAAATAAGGTTTAAGCTTTTCTTGCAACAGTAATGTGCAAACAAACTAAAAGTGATAGTAGGTTAGTATTATTTAAAAATTAATGTTTCTTTTAGCAGTTGACACCATTTTATGATTACAAGATATAATATTTAAGTGCTGTTATGAATTTACACCATTTCCTGATAACAGTTAATTCTGTGACTTGACTTGTCTCTTGCGGTTCTCACCATTTGATTTTTCTTTCTTTTACTGTTTCAGATCCCCCCGAGTAAATACATTAAGATCTACAAGCAAAGGCTTTAGCATTAGCCAGTGCTCAGTATTACATTTTAATGTACCTTTCGCAATAAACCAACAAGACTAAAGACGTTCAGATTGATGCGGTGTTCAGAGTAGAACTGCTCTCCTGTCTGGTGTGCAAAAGGTGAACGATTCCCACAGGTCAATCTGAAATCTGAATCGAAGTTGGCTCCAGCACAATATGTAGTAGTTGGGTTAAAATGAATTGCAGCACATAAGCATAAAGTGTTAACGTGTCTTCATTACAGAGGTACTATAACGGTAGTGAGGGAACTCCTTTTGATTATATTTCAGAGAGCAAAACTATTTGAACTTTTGACTTCTATAAAGGACAATTCTATTGTCATAACAATTTCAATAGTTTATGAACATGCTTTCCACCAGGTTTCTTATTCCACCTTGAAGGTGGAATAAGCAAAGTTTTGCTGATAATTTAAGAATGGTTTACCTACCCTATGTCTAATAAAAAAAATTGAGATTTTTTTCAACACTGCAAATTGTAATTGTGGGTGTTATTCGAAGCAGCAAGACAATCTGACATGAAAATGTTAAAATCTAAATATTTATACTCAACGATATAAAAAAAAACTCTACAATTATCTGTTGGGGGTGGGTGGGGGAGTGGGGGACGACTGAGAAATTCCTTTTTGTAGCTTAAATTATTTCAAAAAGCTAGAGTAAAGAGTTAATGAAGCTATTATTTTTCAATTAATGGGCTAGCTGCAGCCAAGTTCAGACTGATTCACCAGACAGAAACTGAACAAATGAATCCCAGTTAAAATGCAGATGCAGTCTTTGGCATTTGTTCAGAAGATTCTGAATTCTGGACAATCAACCCCCTTATTGCAAGACCAACAGCAGTGACCTTAGAGCCTGCATCAGTAGTATAAGCCTATATTACACTAAAACTGTAAGATATTTTACAGCATTGCTCAGCCTCCAGATATTTATCATTAAACGTTAGAAAGGAGTAGTCTTAGACTATCTTCAATGTGGTGTAGGGAGCACTGTGCATACTAAATATTTGCATGTAACCTAGGCATTAGGTGGTGGAGATTCAGTGTTCAATTAAACATTAGTGTGCAAATCAGTAAACTGGGGCAAACAATACTGGCTAGACATGTGCTCATACTTAGAGGGTGGACTCTGAATTTTAAAGAGGTAGGTATTCTGTAACAGTAAGTGTTTTAAGAAGTGAAGGCAACATTGTGATGCAGATGACATTACAATGACTCTACTTATTAATTAGTGAGCTCAGAAGCTGCTCCTTCACATGTGTAATTAGACACATTTACGGTAACTGGCTGATGGCATCAAACATCACATTGTATGGTGATAGAGAGCACTAAATGAAAAAAGACTCTTTCAGAGAATTGAAAGGAGATTCAAGGCTCTTTAGAATCGATCTCTGAATACAGTATTTTAGACTGTTTGTGATACATTTTCTAAGACTGGACCTTGCGTGTTTCTTGCCATTTTCTGCTTGGCACAATTAGAACCCGCTTCGATCTCTTTTTAAAAATATATTTATTTCACTGGCAGCTCCTAAGAAGACATTATACCACAGGTGGTCCCCAAGCTCTTAGTGAGATATTGAACCCATAAGCACCATTGATGATGTATGATCTTGGATCACTGAATGTCAAGAATTTAATTGACTAAAGAAACAAATATTCACATTTCGTATCTTACGTGGTGTAGATGGATGTTCCTTTCTTCACCTCCCACCAAATGTAAGTCAACCAAAGCAATGCATTCAGACTGTCTGTGGAGGGCTCTGCTGGTCGCATATCCCGTTCTCCCAAGGAAGGTGAACAAGCATAAGGCACAGGGGATGTTTGAAAAACCTATGTTAAGGGGACTCAGTAAATTAATTCAATGTGCTATTCTGTGATTATATTACTGTGTCAAATTTTATTATCATATCTTTTTCCTCATAGTGTCCTCTTGTTAGTTTTGGAGCAGCTCAGAGGCTTTGGGTTTTACCCATTCGATCACAAAGTTACATATTTGACCTAGGACAGGATGATATCAATCGGCCAATACAGAGAACTCCTGGGAACCTAATATTAAGCAAACAAACGACAACCTAGAGCTTGACGTAGCGTCACTAATTGGTGATGCTAGGATCCTGCGTGGAACAAATCACTTACTTAGCGAGAGGGTCACCTGTTGGTGTTCCTTTAAGTATTCCTTTAATAGGTTAGGAGAGCTTTAACGAAGGTTTTTTTCTTCAGAATGCAAGACATTTTGGAATGCAGGTCTCCTAATTTGAATTTGATTTGCCAGTGTTGTGTCAGGTTAGTACATGGTTCATAAAGGATTTACTGTCTTGTGAAATAAGACAACACTGTACCTTCAAGCAGGTGCCTTTAAAGAGGGCTTATAGGAAGGAATGTCAAAGTTCAAAGGGAGTGAAAGAAATTTGGATGTGACAGACATGGTGCAAGGAGATGAATAAAGATGAGAGACAAAAAATATTGAACAAATCATGAGAGGGAAAAGTCAAAAGTTTTTAAAATATTAACTTTCTAATTAGGGTGTATTGAGCTAAAATAAAGAAATTAATAGCAACCTTTAAAATAATCTGTATCTGTACATTATGATTATGAGATCCTGTGATCTAAGACAATATTATCATGATATTTGAGTTTGACAGAGATTCAATCCTTATCAATACTTTTTGAGGGAGCACCTTTCTGTTTGGGAGGATGTCTCAAGGAGATTCACAGGAATTACTGTAGAGTTTGTTGACTATGTTTTTTTGTAGGGGAATGTAGACTCATTGTTTACATAGGGAGATGAATATAAGATATTTCTAGACTTTACAAGTTAATATTCCTTTGATGCTCTCAGAGAGATTGGCTCTACTATGTGGTCTCTATGCTAAAAGCAGAGGGAAAACCAGCAATGAACAGAACAGCACATATTCTTCAATATAATGAAGTGAAAATATTTTTTTCTTGACATAATTGCTTGTTTAACGCAAATCTACAGCAAATCCTATTCATGTAGCTAGTTGGAGTTCTCAACAAAATACATCACTCAACCACAATTCTGGTGACGTAAGGGTTTCATTTTCCATGATTGCTGCTTATCCAAGAATTATTTTAAAGATATAACTCATATCAGGAAGGTAATCTAATAATAAATAATAATAATCCTTGCATTTGATATAGCACTTTATGTGTCTTCTAGACGTCTCAAAGCACTTCACAGAATATATTGTAAAGTGAATTGACTGTCTATTTGTGGGCAAACCGTGGCAGCCAATTGCACACAGTAGTGTCCCACAAACAGTCATAGATTGAAGTGACCAATTTTATTGTTGGTTTTTTTCTTGAGGGATTATTATCAGGCGTGTAGAGTAAGGAAACTTTCCCAAGGTTTCGCCCAGCTGGGAATCGAACCCATGTCTCTTGCATGCGAGGCGAGTGCTCTAACCACTGAGCTACAGGAATCTAAGATGACTACTGAAAACTGGGGGTCAATTATACATTATTTCTTAATAGGAAATGGGTTTATCAATTATCTAAAATATTGAATGTCCTGAAGAATTAATTCAATTGAATTTTAGAAATTCGATAATGTATTCTCTGGTATATTCAATTGTTTTTTTGGGGAAATTTGATAATTGAGGAACACTGCAAGTTTGACAGCCTACTCCAATTTCTCTTCCCTTTCTTGCTTAAGATGCTAACTCACACTGGGGTATGGTTCAATGGGCAAAGACCATCCTCTGGCACCATGCCTAAGTAACCAATTTTTGTGTATAAGTTTCAATAGTGATTTTGGCAGTCGATGTAACTACATGGAGCATCACAGCAAAGCATATTCCAATCTTCAACTGATGTCCAGAGATGCACTGTTTTCAGCAACAGTTACTGAAGAGTAATCAAGAACAGGAACTTGACTGATATTTTTTCCCTTCCTAGCTCAAGGTGCTGAGATCAATTTATCACCCCTCCCACTGCCCTTACAAACCAGACCCTTCATGTCATATTGAATGAACAGCACCTTTAACAAATGAGCCATCAGGAGAATATCTGCTGTTAAAAGATGATTCACGACATTGCATTGTAAAATAGAGAAAATGCCTTTGCAGAACTAAACAAATGAACCTGCAATTTATTTACATCAAAACCACATTGGCTTGAAATCTGATATCCCAAATCCAATGTCTGAGCTCTAACCCTGGGCTATAGCTGATGCAAACAAACCTAAGACAGCTGGGTACAATGTAAGTAACCCTTATATATCCCGAGAACTAAGTTTGTTTAATATCAAAGGGACATATGAAACACAGTGGGAAATAAGAAAAATGGTTTCAGGCCTATGCCTCGAATGTCAAAATCAAATCCAAAAATCTGCTTGTTACTCATCTATATTTAGGGTAATGCACTTTTGGGGATTTTCTGAAGATGGGTGATCAAATTCCATGTTTTTTTATTTTACATCATAACTTTAAAAGAATTTTGTGGACTTCCAATGAGCTCTGAGCATTGAGGATCAAGTCTCAATAAGGGGCAAAGGCATAATCAAAGATGAGGCATGCACAACATTGTAGTTTCATAGCACAAAAGGAAATCCTAGTCAGATTTACATGTGGACTGGATAAGAAATGTACAGGGGTGTGCATAAAATAAACTACCCAGGAAATGAGTTTGTTGAAAAATGTTTGGAATATTAGAAAGACATTTATGCACTTTACATCACTACAAACTGAATTAAGTAAAAAAAAGTGAGTTGGTTTAAATATTTTAAATAAAGGGGAATTTATTGTTATCGAAATTCCAGGACTATATTAATGCATAAGATTAAATAGAATGACATAAAGCATTACAGCACCGAAACAGGATATTTGTCCCAACTAGTCTACGTCAGTGTTTATACGTCATATGCACCTCCACCTCTCCTAATCCCCTCTACTGCACCCTCTTCTCCCCCATGTTTGTCAAATTTTCCTATTAAATACATTGATGATGATATGTCCTGTAGCTTAGCGGTTAGAGCACTCACTTCGCAAGTGAGAGGACCTGGATTCGAGTCCCGGTAGGGCGAAACGTTGGACTTACTTCACATGCCTCGTTTTACCTAGCAGTAAGTAGGAATCCAGTTGTTAGTCGATTGGCGGAGCGCTTTTCTGGGGATAATAATTCCTTAAAAATAAATAATGGTATGGCTTCTATCTTGTTAACGTTTAACTGCAAGAAATTTGTGCTCATCCAGGTCTTGATGTCTGACAGACAAGCTGACAGAACATCAGAAGACTGGGGGTTGCAGCTGGAGGAGGAGAAGTAGAATTGAATGTGATCCACATACATGTGAAAGTTAACCCTGTATCTGCAGATGACATCAGCGAGAGGGAGCATATCGATGAAGAAACAAAGGGGGCCAAGGATGGAGCCTTGGGGTCCACTGCAGGTGACCGGGTGGGAGTGAGAAGAAAAAACATTTGCGGAAATGTAGTCCTGGCGGTTTGTAAGGTAGGACTTGAATCAAGCGAGTGCGGTCCCATTGAGGTGGATGATGGAGGACAGGCGGTGGAGGAGGATGGCGTGATCGACCGTGTCAAACGCGGCGGAGATGTCTAGGAGGATGAGGGGGCAGAGGGAGCGGACATTCTTTGCGACTTTCACCAGCTCTGTCTCTGTACTGTGGGCAGGGTGGAAACTGGACTGGAGAGGTTTGAGTAGGGAGTGAAGGGAAAGGTATGTGTGAAGTTGGTTGGCAACAACTCTTTCCAAAGCTTTGGCCAGGAAGGGCAGGTTTGAGATAGAGAGGTAGTGGCTAAGGTTGGAGGGGTGGAGGGTAGGTTTTTTAAGGAAGGGGGTAATGATGGGAGTTGTGGGGGGGGTGGGGTGTGGGACTGATCCTGAGGAAATTAATGGTGTCTGCCTGCAGTGGGTAGAGGAGGGGGAACTGGGTGATCAGCAGTTGGGTGTGGAGGGGGTCAAGGCAGCAGATGATGGGTTTTATCGGGGTAATGGAGGATGAGAGGGAGGTAGGAGAGAAAGGGACAAAGGAATGTAGGATGGAGGCCGTATTAGGAGCTGGAATGGGGGGGAGTGGTGATAGGGCACACAGGGCAGGAAGATGAGGCTGCCAGGTGGATGTTTACTATTTTAGAGGAAAGGAAGTTGAAGGTGGTGGAGAGGCAATCATGTAGCAGCTTGATGACTGCATCAGGTTGTGGGTTGAGGAGTTTATATGGAGGGTGAGATTTAGGGTGCAGAAGAGTGCAGTGAAGTCAGAGGATGTGGGGCAAGAGGAGTTGAGATGAAGGTTGAAATTGCCCATTGTGAGCAGGCGTTCAGTGCAGAGGGACAGGGATACAGGGATGAGAGGAGAGACGAGATGTTCGTGAGGAAGGAGCCAGGAGGTTTGTAGGAGAGGAGGGATGGTAGAGGGTGAAATACACAGTCAATTCACTTTACAGTGTATTCGTGAAGTGCTTTGAAACGTTTCCAAGATGTGATAACGCGCTACATTAAATGAAAGCATTATTATTATTATATGTTGACGATACATTGATGCATAATGTTATTGGGCGTCACGGGGGACATAGTCAATTCAGAGGTGGCTTCAAAGTAACAGAGCAGATTCTGAGCTGGCTTATTCAGAAAATCTTGGTGATGGCCATTGCTAGTTTTATCAATACTTCATTTTATGGCTGGTACAGAATTTGTATTGTCATTTACTGCTGATTCTCTCACATAAACTCTCTCTCCCAACAGGTGAATAGCATCTTGAAAAATAGGTAAGGACCTACAACCATGTTCAGTAATTCACAAAATGTCCCAGTTTTAACCATAAATCTAATGGGAAAAAAAAGGCCTGATATTGCTATTTCCAGTGAGAATGATACTCCATGGATATCTTTCTACCAGGTTAGTTACGAAAGACTAAAGACCAGCATATAAATTTTGCTTTTAAGAACAATTCATAAACTTGATCATCGTTATTTGTGAAGGGCGGAATGAGATATGGTAATTCAACTGATCTCATTCACTCTATCGTTTATGTCCATGAGCACCACACAACGAATATTCATGTGCCTCCTTTGCACATGAATATTTGCTGCTTAAACTGGGATTAGTTGAGAAGCAGAAATATGATTTGTTTGGTACAGTGGTTATTAAACATTGACCTGTATAAGAAAGAAGGAACAATATAATACAAATTTACATTTATATATGCCTTTCACATCGAGAGGACGTCCTAAGGTACTCAATGATAATAGCTTGGCACCCAAGCTGCAGTTGGGGGGGGGGGGGGTTGGGGGGGAAGCTGGGGGGGTGGTGGGGGTAGAGGAGGGAGATGAACAAAAGCAGTCAAAGAACAAGAAAAAGTCATAAGATATTTTACGGTCGAAAATGTTTAAATATTTCTATTTTGATTGAAAGCCCTAGTTTGTGCAGTGTGGTGTTTGCCAACATATTCCAGCTTTAACATTTTCATAGAAGCCTTTGTGCAATTTTCAACTCTGTTGACACCAAGTTCCAATAGCAACGAGATTCATGCTATTGGCATCAGTGAATAAATACACACCACAGCAATGCTTTTTCATGATGCTGTTATTCTTCATCTTACTCATCATCAACAACAACTGCCAGATGCTTAAAACTCACAAGATCACAAATTGGCTTAGATGAAGAAAGCCCTTTGGTCTATCCAATGTCCCAGAAGCCCTTTGGCCCATCCAATCCACCCACCAACAAACACCCCACCCCCATCCCATTATAGCATCCAACTGCTTTATAAATGTGTCCATTGTTCTAGCCTCAACCACTCTTCCTGGCAACCTGTTCCAGTTATAATTTAGACTATGTTTAACGCAAAACCTCAGGTGTCTGTTCTGACATTGCCCTTTATGACTCAAATGTATGTCCTCTTTTTCTACTGAGTTGGTGTGCCCTAAAGTATTGGGGTTATACTGTGGGGCCTGATTTGTGAAATTTTGCAGAAGGTGTGGAGAAAGTTAATTGTCATTTATAAAGATCGGTGTGAAAAGTAGTTTGAAGAGCAAACCCCCCTCCCTCTATGGCCATTCATTATGCTCTATAGCCTTTATCACACTAAACCAGCTGTCAAACATGTCCCCTCCCCTATCTAAAATGCTCACAAAGACCTAGGAGGCTGAAATTAGTGCATGCACCCCTCTTGTGAACAGAGAAAATTAAATCTCACAATATAAGGATGAGATTATGCTCTATAGATCAGTAAATCTTTAAATCTACTGATTTTAGCAGCAAGTACCCATTATTTCCTGCTTGTCAATAATGTGTTGGATATCCACTCCACTCATCTACACTCCATGAACTTCAGTTACTGTGCCATTGCTAGCAATCCTTAACAGAGTGTCTTTAACACAGCCTAAGTATTCTTTCACAGAAAAAAAATAGAAAAATAAACATTTAGCCATATTTATAATGCACAATTCAAGTACAGCCCCTTTATAATACAATAATTGAGGTCCATAAAATGGGACAGTGGACAGTGTTATAAATGGAACCTGTTATATCGCAGGTACTTGCCATCACTTCCTGGGTTGTTGGAATTGTTGATGTCACAGAGTTCCTCCCTGGTCTCTATGCTTTAAGCAGAAAGCCAGCCATGCTCACATGGCTTCCATGCTTACATGGCACCTTGCCAGCAATCCCCCAGATAAAATTGGTCATTCCCTTCATGGCTGTTTGGAGGACATTGCTACTGCAAATTGGTTGCTGTGTTCACCTACAAGTAAACAATCAGAACACTTCACAGTTAATAATAATAATAATCTTGCATTTGATACAGCGCTTTTCACGTCGGGAGGACATCCCAAAGCGCTTCACAGAACACACTGTAAAGTGAATTAACTGTATATTTGTGGGTGAACGCGGCAGCCAATTGCGCACAGCAATGTCCCACAAACAGTCGTAGATTGAAAATGACCAATTTTTATTATTGTTTTTGGTTTTGGAGGGATTATTATTAGGCGTGTGGAGTAAGGAAACTTGACCAAGGTTTCGCCCTCTGCCTGGAATTGAACTCAGGTTTCTCGCTTGCAAAGCGAGTGCTCTAACCACTGAGCTACAGGACTCCTGTAAATACCCGTAAAGCACTTTGAGACTTTTTGACAATGTGATACAACAACAACAAGATTTCATTTACAGAGCGCCTTTGACGTCGGGAGGACGTCCCAAGGCGCTGGACAGTTGGGTCGGGACCCGAGCAGGAAGGAAATGGTCAGGGTGAGGGAAGGGAGGGAGGGAGCGAGCAGACCGGAGCAGACCGGAGAAGGGGAATGGAGGGTATGGGCAGGTAAGTAGGGGGATAGTAGGTCGGAGAGGTAGGAGGGAGCAAGGCCCTGAATGGCCTTGTAGGTGAGGATGAGGATCTTGAATTCGATCCTCTGGGGGATGGGGAGCCAGTGGGTGGGAGTGATGTGGTCGCGAAGCCTGGTGCGGGACAGTACACGAGCTGCAGAGTTATGAATGACCTGCAGCTTGTGGAGGGAGGTGCCAGGAAGGCCGGCGAGGAGAGAGTTCCCATAGTCCAGCCTTGAGGTGATAAAGGCGTGGACCAGGGTTTCAGCAGTGTGAGGGGTGAGGTAGTCCCGTAGTCTCGCTTTATTCTGGAGGTGGTGGAAGGCGGTGCCAGTTGTGGCGCGGATGTGAGGAAGAAAGGACAGCTCAGGGTCGAACAGAACGCCAAGTGCAGCCTTGAATGCTGATGCTGTCAGCGGCTGAGTTGCGGAGGCGCTGACGCGAGCCAATCAGGTGGGCCTCAGTTTTGCGCACGTTGAGCTGAAGAAAGTTGTCTCTCATCCAGGACTCGATGTCAGGCTGTCAGGACATTGGTGGTCGTGGAGTTGAGGGTAGAAAAGGAAAGGTAGAGTTGGATGTCATCCGCATATATGTGTAAGTTAACCCCATGTCTGCGGATGATGTCACCAAGGGGGAGCATATAGAGGGTGAAGAGGAGGGGACCGAGGACAGAGCCCTGAGGGATGCCGCATGAGACAGTGCGGGGGGTGGAGGAAAAGCCGTTTGCAGAGACAAAATGAAGACGGTGGGAGAGGTAGGACCTAAACCACTCAAGGACAGGGCCTTGAAGGTTGAGGTGGGAGGACAAGCGGTGGATTGTATCGAATGCGGCCAATAGGTCGAGGAGGTGGAGCTGGGAGATAAGGAATGGTGTGTGGATGGGGTCAAGGGAGCAGGTGGTGGATTTCAGGGACAGGATGAGTTTGGTGACAGAGGGTGAGGAAACAGGTTCGAAGATGTGTAGGAGAGGATGGGTAGGAGTCGGAGTGTGGGAGGGAGGGGTGGGTGGAAGTTGGAGGGACAGTGACCGTGGAGCGGATTCCCTTGATTTTGGATTCAAGGAAATCCAACATCTCCTCGCAGTGAAGGTTGGAGGAGATGACCTGTGCGGGGTGGCGGGGGGGATGGAGGAGTCGGGATGTGGTAGAGAACAGAAGCTTGGGGTTGTTCTTCGCCTCCAGGATTATCCTGGAGTAGAAGGACGACTTGGCCGAGGCTAGAGTGGAGCGGTACATTTTAAGGAGGTTCAGCCAGCTTTGTCGGTGGACCGCTCTTTCTTCTCCACCCATTCATTATTCGAACCCCTTCAGTCGGGTTTCCATGCTGCCCATAGCACAGAAACTGCCCTGGTCAAGGTCACCAATGACATCTTGATACAGTGCTTAGTTAAATGTAAGGATGATTATTATGATCATTAATTACCTTCAGTCTCTATTGGGTTCTATTGACCCTAATCACTAAAAATAGTGATTTCCATTCTACAATGTTATAATAGGATTTTTTCTTTTAAAGTAATTAAAATAAAACTAATCTAGCAATCAGCACTAGATTCACCTTCATTACTATTTATCTATATAATGTTAGTCTTTTTGCATTTGGCATTATTTTATTGAAACAGGATGCAACAAATGTCTGGCGGTAAGTTTAAGGCAGTAAATCCAATTGCAAGCTGCCCACCTTTTGCACTTGAAGTTTACGATGCTGTCACAAACACTTCATTGAATGATTGCCTTGCAATCACCATCAGCCATGTGTTGTTGCATGCTTTTCCCCTTTCATGCAACAACAACTGCAATTTGAAGATGGGGAAATATATTCTCCCACATGTGCAAACACAACTAATATTTTAGTGCAATTTTACAATTACATATCATTTTACCCTTGTGCCTTTACTTAAAGTATAATGTTATTGTTGCACCTCCTGAGTGTATTAATTCAAGGTGTGACCAGCCACTTTGCTCACCTCCAGCAATTTTCCCCTCCAATTTTATGAGCAAATGATGTGTGCTAATAAAACCACTTAGAACCAGGTCCAAAATGTGTTTAAAGTATGAATCGATAAACCGCAGCACTGGATTGCAGTGGGAACACGGCATAGTTTCATTTCTTTGATGAGATACAGTAACATGAGAGACCGTTAACAGAAAGCTCAGAAACATAATGCAGAACATGTTGCAAAGTGAGCGCTGAAATATAATAATAATAATCCTTGAATTTGAGACAGTGCCTTATCATGTTGAGTCTCAAAGTGTTTCCAGGATATATTGTAAAGTGTAGAGAATGGGTATTTTGTGGGTGGAACATAACAGCCGGTTGCACGTTACAACGTCCCACAAACAGCAACAGAGTCCTGCAGCTTTGTGGTTGGAGCACTCGACTTGTAAGCGAGAGGACCTGGGTTCGATTCTTGGCAGGGCGAATCGTTGGGCATACTTCCTTACTCCACATGCCTCTGTTTACCTAGCAGTAAATAGGAACCGAGTTGTTAGTCGATTGGCGGATCGCTTTTCCGGGGTTCCAGGGTTCCAAAAAATAATAAAAAATAGATAATCATAATAATGTGGTCACCCAATCCACAACTGTGGGACATCGCTGTGTGCGATTGGCTGCTGCATTTCACCCAGAAAACATACAGTCAATTCACTTTATAGTGTATTCTGTGAACCACTTTGAGACGTCTGAAGACGTGATAAGGCGTTATATCAAATGCAAGGCTTATTATTATTATTAACAGCCATGGAGTGAGTGAACAATTTTTATTTGAAGGATTGTTGGCCAGGACATGGGGAGAGAGAAACTCCCTTCTCTTTTCGAATAGCAACTGGGATGTTTAACGTCCACCTGAGCAGGCAGACGTGAGCCAGTTTAACATCTCATCTGAAGGACGGGCCCAACCAATGTGCTACAGCCAGGAGGAAAAGCGGTGTTTGACCCACGACTTTGGTACATCAGTTGGGCCAAAGATTCCAGTGCTCCCACTTTGCTATGTCTGATCATGGAGAGGGGAATACAACGTATCCTGTGAAGTAGCTCTTAGATGACAAAAATAATCAAGTCTTTTATCATTAATCCGCTATCATTTATCTAGAATCCAAGCTAGTGGGAAACTTTTATGAAAAGACCATTCAGTACAAAATTATTGTTCACAGTATAGCTCCAAAGCTTCCGAAAGTTAAACACAGGATTGGATTACAATTGTGGCCAGATGATAAACTGTTTCTTAATGTATTAATTAAGGAATCAAATGCATTTAGAAATGCTGCAATATTTCTCATCCCACCTCCATTATAAAAAAAGGTCAATTTTTGACTAATATGTGATATCCTATAGCTCAGTGGTTAGAGCACTCGCCTCGCAAGCGAGAGGACTGGGGGCTTGATTCCCAGCAGGGCGAAACGTTGGGCAAGTTTCCTTACTCCACACGCCTCTGTTTACCTTGCAGTAAGTAGGAACCCAGTTATTAGTCGATTGGCCGATCGCTTTTCCGGGGGTGATAATTCCTTAATAAAAATTGGTCACTCAATCCATGGCTGTTTGTAGGACACTGTTGTGTGCAATTGGCTGCCACGGTTCACTCAAAAAATATACAGTCAATTCAATTTACAGTATATTCTGTGAAGTGTTTTGAGTTGTCTCAAAGACTCGATAAGGCGCTATATCAAAGGCAAAGATTATATTCATAAAAAGGATGCGAAGTGCTAATTGTGATTTCTGAAAGTTGTCTAATTGGCAATATTTACCAAAAACCTAAAGTGTACAAAGACCAAAAGGCAAAACCAAGGGTTCAGAAAGAAGAAAACTCCAAAAGTTTGTTATGGTTCTCTACTCCTCTTTACAACAACAACTTGCACTTATATAGCTTCCTCCATGAAGTCTGACTCCTAACCCTAAGCACAGTCGAAGGGGAAGGTTTTCAGGCAGGACTTGGGAAAGGGAGAAAGGGGCAAGCAGAGGGATTGAGGGAGAGTGATCCAGAGTTTCGGGACATAGTGGCTGAAAGCGCGACCTCCGATGGTGGGGCGGAGGGTGCTAGGGACGAGCAGGAGGCCGGTGCCAGTCGAGCTTTACAACATTGTTATTCATTAACATGTTTCACAAAGCTCTCTGCTTCTCTGTAGCCCTCCATCTCCTTTGCTATATGGTGTCTGCCTCTCTGTGTGTCTACACGCTTGTGTTTATGTATGTACAAATGGTCTGCGAATGGAAATTTAGAGAAACTTGGAGCACCAGGTCACTACAGCTCTATTTGGTTCAGGTTTCCTGCATCTGTTTCTAAGGTTTCATACTTCAATATATCATCTAAACTACCTCCTCTATGCAAATTAAAGCTGCTTCCCAGGAAAGAGGAATTGAAGCGCTTGAGGGGACCCAAAGCTGCATATTTTCAACCATTAACAGAGACATCTGATATTATTCATAATATGCATTACTGGTGCATCAGCAGGATTACATGTAGTTATTTGTGGTGTAATTCAATGTAATTTGAGCAAGGCTCTTGAGCCCTCAACTGTCTAGCAGTTGTCCGGGGCTAAAAATGGGAAAGCTTAGCAATTAAATTATTCCCGCAGTTTACTTTAAATGTAACAATATGTCTGAACTTCATTCAAAGGTTAACAGTGTCCCAAAATTCACATTAGAATCATTGGGATTACTGTCAGGCTGCAAACTGTAAAAAATTGTTTGTTAGTATCAAAGACTTTCATCACTTAATAAGTATGCGCTGTCCTCACCTGTCAAAGTGACTTATTCATAGAACATCCTATCTTATAGAACTGGTGTGTTTAATTATACACAGTGAACTTCGAATAATAAGACATTGGCTTAAGTAGTCACTACCACTTAAGAAGCCACACTGTCCGTATCCTGGCTGCTTCCCATGCAAAATCTTAATAAGGGACTTTATTGTCATTCCGCTTAATACGTAAATAGTTGCATTCTAGAAATACTTGTAATTACACTCAATATAAAATCGATTGGATAAACCACAAGGACCCGAAGCAAACCCTCATGATCAGTGGCTTTACTTCTATTGTGCACACAGTTGCAAAGCATGAACTCTCCAGTGCACCTCAATCAAAGGTTCCTCATGCTGCCCCCTGAGCCAGACTGCAAATCAAAGGCCAGACATTGCCCACCTCTGAGTGACTGTCAGCCCAGTCCACCAATCACAACCCTTTATCCCACTTTTTTTGGGTCAGCCAGGTGTCTGACACATGTGGGAACCCATCACCATGCTTAAGAGTATCCAAACCAAGTGGCCCAATTTGACATCATTGTAAAGGTTATCACTGAAAAACTATGCACAAATTAAAATTGTATTTTCTAACAAAACCATGAAGACAATTTGTATTTATCATTGCTCTTGTGCTGACTGCTCTTATGAGGAAGGTACTCGCTAATTATCAATTGTTGCTTGTGAACCATAAGAATTGCATTTTGTGCTTTCTCACATGGTACAATTTTCCACTGATCGTGACTAAAATCAACAGAAACTTTTAATAATTTAAGGTCCAATTTGAGGTACAGTAGAATCTTGTTAAAAGGCACCTCCTTATACATTGGTTCACTTAGAACATAGGTGTCCTACAGATCTGCATTTGGCTTAGGCAGGTGGACTTCCTGCATGTCGATCCACTTCAGATACACAAAAAGTATGTCAGAAATGGATTGTCAGATGCTTGCTGACATAATTTCCTGCATATGAAATTCAGTCATATTTTAGAGTACATCATGAAGCGAAGGTGCTAACTGGCAATACTGCCCCATTATAAGGCTGGTTGATTTTATGGATCCAAATGACCTTGTTATAAAAAGGTTTTACTGTATTTCCTGTAACAGATTCCTCAGTAGCAAGAATAAGCACAGCGGTTTCAAGGTACCACAACCTCCTGGTTCTCGTCCAAGTCACTCGTCATCTTGACTTGGCCATACATCACTGTTCTTTCATTATCTTTGGGTCAAAAGCCTGGAATTCCCGACCCAAACTCTTGTGGGAACATTATCGCCACAAGGGCAGTGGTGGAAGCACATGACCCCTGAAAGCTACCACAATAAAAATTATTGCATTTGATATCGAGTGTTTCTGTTAAATGCAGTGATTGCGTATTTGTAAGTAAATGGCAGCTAACTTGCACACAATAATATCCCACAAACAGCCATGAACTGAATGAACAATTTTATCTGGAGGAATCTTAGCCAGGACCCTGGGAGGAACTCACTTCTCTTTTCAAATCGTGCCATGGGAGTTTTCACCTGAACAAGCAGACAAAATCTTGGTTTTAAGATTTCATTCAAAGAAGAGAACTCCGACAGGGCATTGGAGTGCCACCCGATTTGATGAGCTCAAATTCCCAACGATGGTAATAGCAAGCAGCAGTTTGTGGAGAAAATACAACTTTTACCAAAGAGTTTCAGGAAGCCACAGTTTTCTGAGCAGGAAACTTGTTTTAGAAATGGAGTCAATCCTCAGGATGTCGGCCTCTGTGGGACCACCAACAATCTGTCAAACCTCAAATTTCCTCAAGCAATATGGGAGGAGATCAGTGAGTCGTTCTCTTCCTCAGTCAAATAAACTGACAGGATGTAAATAAATGGGTCAGTAAATTTAAGAAACCTGCAAGTAGAAAATTGCATCCAACTGCTAGACGCCTGTAAAGAAAACTAGGAAGACCTCACACCTTGAGACCACTGATATTTGTCAAGAAGGGAACAACTAAGATTATTTACAACAAAATCTTCTGAGATTCAATGTCCATGATTGGTGTTACCATAATTGATTCCAATCACAGTCTCTAAATTGAAGCACTTCAGGATGTTCATCCTATGTGAAAGGTGCTATTGTAATGGAAATTGTTGCTGATTATATCTAATAATAATCCTTGCATTTGATATAGTGCTTTAGCACGTTTATGAGACGTCTCAAAGCACTTCACAGAATATACAGTAAAGTGAATTGGTTGTATATTTTTTGGGCAAAACACCTGATATAAAGGAAGGGAGTTTCTTCTGGTGTTCCAGCCAACAAACTCCCAAATAAAGTTGATCATTCACTCCAGGGTTATTCATGGGACAATGTTGTAACATGTTAGCTGTCGCATTTGCCCACAAAATACACAGGGTCACATCACTTTATAGTATATCCTGTGAAGCACTTTGAGATGTCTCAATGATGTGATAAGGTGCTATATCAAATGCAAGGATTTTTAGCATAGTAAATATCAATACAATTTACATACAAAACCTTCCATGTCAGGAGGACTTCTCAAAGTGCTTGATCCCAAATCTTTCTGGTTCAGAATGGAGAGTGTTACCAGCTGACATACAACTCCAACTATGTCAGCAACAACAGTAACACGTTGTATAAAGCACCCTTCACGTAGGCTAGGGCCTCAGACATATTATAGGTTAAGAGAAAACAATAATATAATAATACTTGCATTTTGATTTAGCGCCTAATCACGTCATTAAGACATCTCAAAGCGCTTGCCAGAATATATTGTAAAGTGAATTGAGTGTATTTTGGGGTTGCGATTTCAAACAATTTTGTTTCATTAAATTAAGCCTAGTTTTCCTATTTTGGAAAGTTAATCTTGATTAATAACTACTGAAAAGTGAAAAATTTCCATGAAAGCCATAGATGGTAATTGTTTTTGACCTGGCCTTAGTCAGCCTTTATAAAGTGAACAGTTTGTAGACATGTTGCAGTTTGTTAGCTTCAGTGATGGAAGATTAGCCCCCAGAGATGAGAGCTCTCACATGTTTGTGAAATGCAACCTCTAGGTGGCACATTGCATGAGAACCAAGCAAGTGGTGAAAGAAAGGCAAGACCAGGTCCAGCCTCTTGTCAGGATATAACAGAGGGACACTAACTGACTGAACTCGCAGACATAAGACTTGACAGTGTGATTTTAAAAAAAATCATTCTATTCATTCTCTACCTACCAAGACTTTGCCCTTTCGAGACTCTAACTACCCACTTAATATCCTGAGAAGCTAGCCAACTATACATAAACCTGCAAAAAGATAAAACTTCTTTCCCCTCTTCCCCGAGATTACCAAGCAAAATGCCAGAATATTGCTTCAATCTCAAGGTTTTAGACTGTCCTCAGTTGGTAGCGTTCGTGCCTCTGAGTCAGAAGTGCTGTCCTTTGGATAATACGTTAAACCGAGCCCCATGCCTGTTCGGATACCATGGCACTATTCGAAAAGAGAAGGGAATTTCTCCCAGTGTCCTGGTCAAAAATCTCCCAAAATAGAATTGTCATTCACGTCATGGCTTTTTGTAGGACAATGCTGTGTGCCAATAGGCTGTTGAGTTCGCTTACAAATACACAGTTACTGCACTTCTCAGTAAAATCCTGTGAGACGTCTCAAGATATCAAAAGGGAAATCATCAAAAATGACACTGAAGATAATAGCAACTTCAGGATGTTGAAATGAGCACTTTGATCAAGTTTTAGAACTGTGCAGGGCAGCAAAGACTTGAACCATTGGAGGCTACTAAACAATATAATTAAATATAATGATGCCTAGGATTGGGGGAAGGGGTTATTTCAGTTGAGTGGGAGACAAGAGTGGGGGGAACAAACAGAGTAGGGAACATGGTAGGGAGGAAGACAACCTCTCCCTGATTCCACCTCTTATTAAGGATTATTTTTCTGTGTAGCTATTTTCAGGAGTGATCTTTACAACACGCTGTATATTTAAATGTAAGAAAGAGACTCTGCTCTGTATTCTATGTAACATGCACTATTTCTCATGAATAAGAGATGCTTTTGAATAAGTCCTTAAAGCGTTCACTACCAACGATTGTAATGTACAATAATGCACTGTGGTGCTGAGGAAGTATAGCTCAAGGCTCCTATAGTGTTGCAAATTTCTTTCTCAGTGAATGGTTCCTTATGTCTTCATGGTCTCTGTCAGCATTATAATCAATTTTCATGCAGAAGAGAGGAGTTATATCTTGCCTTTGAGGATATAAAAAACGAAAATGAAAATTCCCTGGTGCAATTTACTTGTGAGAAGTAGATATACGCATCTAGCAACTGTTTTGCAGACTTTATCTTGTGGCTTAATGGATGTGACTGAATTTATTTGAATTCAAGCAATTAGAGAAATGAACTTAATTTATCTTAAATAATGATTGCATCTAGGTCATAGAGAATAAAATAATTAACCTGAGTCCATATGCATTAAACAAAGGATATTGGTTCATTTATGGAAGAAGGAATACAGTTTTTCTCTTATATGCACTGTTCAAAACTTACGTTTGCAAAAGAATTAACGTATTCACAGATGGGCTCAGCTGTTTTAACTTAACTTCAGAACTTTTGCTATTTACAGAGATGATACAAATGTACCATGCACTAGAGTAGGATTAGCATGATACTTTGTTTGGTCATTTTCTATTTAACCAGATCTAATCTCAAGTGCAAATGCATCTGTTGCACCTCTTAGCAATAAGACATAATTGCTGATAAACTTCAGATGGTTTATTCCATGGGCCACAGATATGGCACCTTATCAGTGTAGTGTTTATTGAGAGAGAAAGGAAAGTCTAGGAATAGTACTTTGTGTTCAGTGTACTTAGATACTCTTCCCCCGAATCAAAGTCAACAGAGATTGACAGATGTAATAGTATTGATGAGAGGTAGAATAGGGAGGGAAATTTTATAGATTGGGCAAAGGGTTGAGGTGACAGGGAACAGAGGGACATGGACTTGATAACAAAACAGAAGATTAATTAAAACAAAAGTTTGTAATTTCCTTCTTTTCATTTTTGCCACCTAATTTCTAAATAATTTATATTAATACTGGGGTCTGCTTTTGAGAATCACAAAAAGGTTTGTAAACAGCAGATCCTGCAGTTACTCAGATGAGTCTTAAGACCTCTAGAACTCTACTGGGATGCTGATTGACAACAATCTTCTGCCGGATGTCAGGAACTTCCTTTGGCCACAGTTTGGTTTCATGAAAGTAGAAACTGAGATGGATGTCAAACAGAGATCCAGATGTTCAGCTTCCAACCCAATTGGGACCTGCAGGATTCATTATTTACAAACCTTTTTTGTGAATCTTACAAATTATACCCCATATTCTTTTGTGAAAATGTATTCACTAATGGATTCCCTGAATATTTATTTTGCTTTTCTGTACTTTTTTCACTCCAGCATCGATGCTCCCTGAGTGAAATTGTCCATAAAGAGAAACATATAACAACAACATTCACTTACATAGCGCACTCCACGCAAAGGAGCATCTCAGAGCGCTTCATATACATTGAATCAGAAATTAAAAGGCGAAATAGTCGACCGTAGCTGATAAATCAATCATTACACATGGAGAGGTGCACATTCTGCAATGTTATACTAGCAAAAAATATCAAATGAAAGTATTATTATTAGGTTATCAACAACTTGACTGCTGGCATTCTGGCACAGGGAAATCCCGTAGATTAGTGGTTAGAATGCTCACCTCACAAACGAGAGGACCTAGGTTTGATTCCCGGGGAAGACGAAATGTTGGGAAAGTTTCCTCGTCCCCACTGTTTACCTAGCAGTAAACGTCAACCCGGTTGTTAGTCGATTGACCAATAGCTTTTTCGGGGATAAGAATCCTTTTTCAAAATATTAAATACATTTTAAAAAGAAAAAATTTGGTCACCTAATCCATGACTGTATGTGGGACAATGCTGTTCACAATTGGCTGCTGTGTTGTGCCCACAAAATATACAGTCAATTCACTTTAGTGTATATTCTGAGAAGCGCTTTGAGACGTCGTAAAGATCTGCTCTATAAATGCATTTTATCAAATCCAAAGATTATTATTAAAAGTGCCAACAATTTCTTTCAGATTCAGCAAGACAGCAGAATAAGAGGACACAAGTCTGTCACTGCATAGGGCAGCTCCAGGACAGACACCAGGATGCATTTCTTTACCCAGAACAACTGGAAAGGATTACCAGGAAGATTGGCTGAGGCCAGCTTGCAGCACTCATTTAAGAAATAGTTTAATGCTGTGTTGGAAGGAGGTTAGGGTGGATGTTCTGGAAAGATTAAACTAAATTGGACTAATGATCTTCATCCGAACATCTCTCGTGATTTTATGAATAGAAGGATCAATAATTTTAAGATATCATTCAAAATACACATTTCAGTGAAAGCATCATCTCAAACCACAGAATATTGAACAGTGAAATGAAACATGTAATACGTCTACTGGACTGATAAAAGAAACTTACATTCAATAATAGTGTGATTGTACTCTGGTCTATAATGTTCTCAGAGTGGAAAAAAACCTAAAATTTTAAACAATGGAATTCACATTGGGAGGATGTATCAAAGTGCTTCTCAGGATTTTACTGAAAATGTAAATGCATTTTGTAGCAAATGTGGCAGCAAAATTGAACGCAGAATTTCCCACAAACAGTCATGAAATAAATAATTTTAACTGGGGAATTGTTGGCCAGGACACAGAGAGAAACTCCCTTGTCTGTTTAAGAACGCAATAGTACTAACTGTGCATACTTCTGTAAAGTCTGGCTTCATGTTTCTTTTATTCTTTGTGGATCCAGCCACACTTGTAACTTATTCCCATGGAGCCTGTGGTGGCACAAGCTACGACAAGCCTGATGTGTGCCCTTCATTGGGGAAGCTATTATACCAAATTAGCATGTGGAATTGCTAGTGATTTGGGACAGTACATTCAATACAGGATTTTAATTTTCCACAATGCAATTTTAAATACCATCTGAGAAGATTTTTCTCTGCAAGCATATCTGAAATAATCAATCAGTACCCCCAACACACACTCTGGGGTCCCCAAGCCTTGACTCTTGCCAGCCTGCACCTAATGCTCTCTGGAAATACGTGAGTAGGATGTGTCCCTCTAGTGAAATATTACATTCCAATCCATGAGAATCTCCATGTGTAGTTGGGTTGCATGGAGCTTTTAGTTCTGTTTGGATACCCTTAAGTGTGGTGATGAGTTTCCGCATGTGTCAGACACCTGGTTGATCTAAGAAAAATCCATGCAATGAAGTTTTGATTTGTGAGGATGTTTATAATGTTCCACCCTGGCCAAGAAGAGGCATTACATTACATTCTTTTTTGGTTAGCAAGGCAGCAAAATCTGACTAGGGAAAATCCATCACCTTGCTTAAGAGACTCCAAACCAATACTGAGAATGCCACTGTGCATGATTTCTGTTTGCCTGGTATGGAGTACACATTCTCCTCAGAGACGCACTCTGATTACCACTGTTGGAAGGTTTAGGTGCAAGTTAATAAGGGTGTTCAACTACAAAATACACCATTGGTAGAATTTACAATAAACCCTTTGAAGCATTTTGAGATGCACCCTCACCCCCCCCCCCCCCCCCCCGATATGAAAGGCAAAACAACAACAACTTGCACTTATATAGCACCCTCCACTCAGGGTAGCCTCTGAGAGCGCTTAACAGTAGCAGAGCCTGACTCCAAGCTTGGAGGAGTGAGGTGGCCATAAGCACGGTCAAAGAAGAGGGTTTTCAGATGGGACTTGAAAAAAGGGGATAGGCGGGGCAAGGCAGAGGGATTAGGGGAGAGCGTTCCAGAATTTCAGAGCGTAGTGGCTGAAAGTGCGACACCTGGTACTTGATAATTAGATCACATCATTTAATTACAATTTTCCTTACCGAATTTGTAACGCTAATATACCCAGTTAGAACCAAGTTGTTCCGACCCAACTGTCCAGCGCCTTGGGACATCCTCCTGACGTGAAAGGCGCTCTATAAATGCAATCTTGTTGTTGTTGTTATAAACAAATTAAGGGTTTGAACAACTAGAATGGCAAATAGCTGCCTGGGCTCAAAGCCAGGGTGAAACACCTACAATGCAGAGTGTGAATTAAATCAATAAAGCAAAGTTCCCAGAATTAACATTGTAACTTGAACCAGATATTGTAGCTAAAAAAATACTCACTGACTAAATAGCTACTTTGGTCATCATATAATTGATAATAATTTAAATAATTATTTTGGTCTCCTGATTAGTGATAATAATTTAAATAATTATTTTGGTCACCCTATTATTGATAATAAATTTAAATAATTATTAGTACCTCTTCTCCATTGTTAAAATTGAACTTCTGGCCAAGAGAATATCAGCAGTTACTAAAAAATGTAATGAGGAAAATATTTTATATTTCAAAATATTTAGTTTTATGGATCTGCATTCTTGGATGCTTGTGGAGTCCTGTAGCTCGGTGGTTAGAACATTCGCCTTACAAGGTTTGATTCCTGGGTAGGATGAAACGTTAGACAAGTTTCGTTACTCCACATGCCTCTGTTTACCTAACAGTAAGTAGGAACACAATTTTTAGTCAATTGGCGGATTGCTTTTCCAGAGATAATGATAATCCCATCAAAAAAATATATACTCTTTGTGGGACACTGCTGAGTCCAATTGTCTGCCGTGTTTCACCCACAAAATATAAAGTCAATTCACTTCACACTATATCCTGTGAAGCGCTTTGAGATGTCTCAAAGATGTAATAGGTGTTCTATCAAATGCAAGGATTATTATTATTATTAAGACTTACACTAAATTCTGTGAAGAACTTACATAGAACCAGCTTCAAAATTAAAACTGTATTGAAGAATTTCTCCTTTTTTAATATATTGCAATGACAAATTGGTCACATCGATAACTTACTGTTATTGTAACAAAGAAATAGTGAATGAATAGTTCTCAGTTATAATCATACATTTTGTTTCATTTTCATACACAGACTTCCATGTTTGTTGGCACAGTAAGAAGGTAACACCACTAAAACAATAATATTTAATAATACCCTGCAATATTTAAGCATGTAGCATAAAACAAAATGCACAGCTGTAATGAATCCTTAAATACAATATATTCAATCTTAATAACCTATTTATTGCTACAGTAATAATTTGAAGTCAAAGCAATAGAAAGATACATGTTTACATCAAAGATTTATGGCATTGTTAGATGTAACAATAATATACATACCTATGGCAAAGTCTCAGATTTCTTCATTTAAACTTGCACATGGCTTCACTGTGCTTGGTTGCAAAAATGAGTATTTAAAGCCCGGCCACCATCCAAAATGAGTCCAGTAAATGCAGTGCTCCACCTCAGCAGCAGGCTGGGAACGAATGCCCTCCTCAAAGACATATGGATCTTCCGATATGGTAGTCAGAACTCCTTGACAGTTTCCTCGCAGCCCTTCAAACCAAATTATCCATGGTCACTCTTCCCGTGCAGTAATGTATACAGAATACAATCTATTGTGCAGCAATATGCTGCAGTGTCATTCATTTGACAATATTGTTTGTGGTGGAAATGTGCAGAAGCATTAAATCTATCGGTGTTGCCAGTTGAAGGATGAGCAATTGCCAACTGGTAACCCTATCTGAGGAGAGTTTGGGGGTGGGGGGGAAGCTAAGTGTGGACTCTTTCGGGGTGACTTGGCTCCAAAGTGATACATCTGGCAAAGGAAGCTCATAATTGGGTCACTCCTCTATGGGGATCTCAGTCGTCTGATACCTGAGCTACACAGATCTGAGGTACTGTTGATGATAGACCAGCCAGCCTAGCTCATTAGTTTGGACAAGCATACCAGTGACTAAGGGCTGGGATTTTTCCCACTCAGCCCCTGTTAACTCTGCAAACCAAGTTCCTATAGGTTGAATGCTCCTAACTGAACACAAGGTGGGAATCATGCCAATGCTTTGAAATGGTAAACTGCAAAGTTTTACCTCAGCAGTCCACAATAGTCAAACTGGGGTCTCCAAGGTTGCTTAACAATAAACCTTGTATTTGATAAAGTTTCTTCCTGCTCGCCCCTCGCACCCCCTGCCTCACCATCGGAGGTCAGTCTTTCAGTCACTGTACCCCAAAACATTCCCTCAGTCCCTCTGCCCACCTGAAAACCTTCCTATTTGACCATGCATATGGCCACCTCCCACTCCCATCTCAGAGTCAGGCTCCGCCAAATTACTTCAAAGGGTTTATTGTAAATTCTACCAATGGTGTATTTTGTGGTTGAACACCCTAATTAACTTGCACCTAAACCTTCCAGCAGTGGTAATCAGAGTGCATCTCTGAGGAGAGTGTGTACTCCATACCAGGCAAACAGAAATCATGCACAGTGGCATTCTCAGTATTGGTTTGGAGTCTCTTAAGCAAGGTGATGTATTTTGCCTAGTCAGATTTTGCTGCCTTGCTAACCAAAAAAGAATGTAATGTAATGCCTCTTCTTGGCCAGGGTGGAACATTATAAACATCCTCACAAATCAAAACTTCATTGCATGGATTTTTCTTAGATCAACCAGGTGTCTGACACATGCGGAAACTCATCACCATGCTTAAGGGTATCCAAACAGAACTAAAAGCTCCATGCAACCCACCTACACATGGAGATTCTCATGGATTGGAATGTAATATTTCACTAGAGGGACACATCCTACTCACGTATTTCCAGAGAGCATTAGGTGCAGGCTGGCAAGAGTCAATGCTTAGGGGTACTGATTGATTATTTCAGATATGTTTGCAGAGAAAAATCTTCTCAGATGGTATTTAAAATTGCATTGTGGAAAATTAAAATCCTGTATTGAATGTACTGTCCCAAATCACTAGCAATTCCACATGCTAATTTGGTATAATAGCTTCCCCAATGACGGGTACACATCAGGCTTGTCGTAGCTTGTGCCACCATGGGCTCCATGGGAATAAGTTACAAGTGTGGCTGGATCCACAAAGAATAAAAGAAACATGAAGCCAGACTTTGCAGAAGTATGCACAGTTAGTACTATTGCGTTCTTAAACAGACAAGGGAGTTTCTCTGTGTCCTGGCCAACAATTCCCCAGTTAAAATTATTTATTTCATGACTATTTGTAGGATAATTCTGTGTGCAATTTTGCTGCACATTTGACTGCAAAACTCACAGGTCCATTTTTCAGAAAAATCTTGTTAAGCACTTTGATACATCTTCCCAATGTGAAATGTATTATTTCCAATCTTAGGCTTTTTCCACTCTGAGAACATTTATAGACCAGAGTACAATCACACTATTATTGAATGTAAGTTTCTTTTATCAGTCCAGTAGAGTTATTGGGTGTTTCATTTCACTGTTCTGTGGTTTGAGATGACGCTTTCATTGAAATGTGTATTTTACATGAAAACTTAAAATTATTGATCCTTCTATTCATAAAATCACAAGAGATGTTTGGATGAAGATCATAAGTCCAATTTAGTTTAATCTTTCCAGAACATCCACCCTGCCCTCCTTCCCTCACATCATTAAACTATTTCTCAAATGAGTGCTGCAAGCTGGCCTCAGCCAATTTTCCTGGTAATCCTTTCCAGTTTTTGGGGGTAAAGAAATGTATCCTGGTATCTGTCCTGGAACTGCCCTATGCAATCTTATACCCATGTCCTCTTGTTCTGCTGCCTTGCTGAGTCTGAAAGAAATTGGGGGTACTTTTAATAATAATAATAATAATCCTTGCATTTGATAAAGTGCATTTATAAACCAGGTCTTCGAGACGTCTCAAAGCACTTCTCAGATTATACTGTTAAATAAATTGACTGTATATTTTGTGGGCAAAACACAGCAGCCAGTTCCAAGCAGCAGTTTCTGACAAACAGCTGTGAATTGAGCCACCTTATTTTTTTGTACAGCCAATGCAGCACTGCATTGGATTGTCATCTTCGGTTATATAAATTCAAAGTCCCACTGTGGGTCCCACAACCTTAGAGGTAAGAGTTCTATGCACTGAGCCAGGCTTAGACAAGTACATTATTCAGTTTAAAAAGCAATGAGTAGGTAACATCTTTATGCAGCTATTTATAACCCTTGAAAGGTTATGTGATTCATACTAGGTTATGATTTAATGTGTTTTATGAAAAGTGGTGTAAAATCTTACAGAGGGAAATAGGAATGTATATAAACAGAAAAGACCACTGCTGTCCTTCTGGCAATCCAATAATAAAATAAACTCATAAACTACTCCATCGCTTATAACCCTCAATATATTTCTTTGCTAAGTACCTATCTAATTCCCTTTTGAATTTACTGACACAATCTTGGGGGAGTCTTCTTAATGGTAGAACAGAAAGTGGTAAAAAAAACACATTATAAAAACAAAACACCTGAGCAGTTTGGGGGAAACTGTGTGCAAAATGTTTTTATATAGGTTTATTGCTTCTACACAAGAATAACGCAGATAAAACTGAACTCGCTTACTTTCCAACAAGAAATTATGCTCAATTGTATTAGATCTTAGTTTCTATTGCTGCCAAAGCATATTCATTTTTTGCAAAGAATGTGCCTGACTGACTTTCAATCCATTTACTGTTAATTGTGAAATTTTCTTTGTAGAAGACTCATTAAAAAGTTAGCGCTTTTAGAGCTAAGAGAGAATTGATGGTAAAGCCCATTAAAATCACTTTGTAAAAGTAATGCTTTATGAAAAAAAATTATAATTACTATCGTTAAGTGGAAATGTTTTAAAGTATTTGTTTTTTTAAACAAATATATATTTGCTGCAAAAGTGGCAATGAAATCAGGCGCTGAGCACATGAGTGCACCTGGTTCCTCCACTTCTTTGTATTGTGCTTTAATTACCTTCTAAGCAATTGCTTCTGTGATTAATGTGTTCTCTGAACTTTGTTTTGCCTATGAATTCTTAATGCTGGTTCCATGCTGCCGCATTCCCTAGATATCACTTTCCCATTTGTTTATTGATTTTTTTATGATAGGTTTTCCCATTCATTTGCAATTACCCATTTTTGTCCAAATAACTCAATCTTTCCCAGCTTGTTCCCCTTTTGCATGAATTTGTCTTTCACATTCTCACTGCTCTTTTCACTCACGATTAAAGTAAATACAAGACACAAATACTATTCCCATTTACGTTTCCAGCTTCTAGCTGCTGTCTTGCAATCCTTAAACAGAACACAAAAAAGAACTATTGATAGGTGATCCTTCCTTCACCTCGGCCCTCTATCTGCTTGAACAACATTATTATGATCATTGCTCCTCTGAACTTTCCTCTTTTGTTCTCAGTTTCAAATATTTTGTCCTATGTGCTTTTCCTTCTCCCTGCATTAAAACTCACTGCACCCTCCTACTCATTGTTTCTCAGGCTCTTGAGATGGTGGAAAGCCTTATTCCTTATGTCCCGGATTCTTTACTCCTTCACTCAAACCTCAAACCTTTAAAGTCCACACTTTGAATCACCTAACCATTTCTTCTTGACCTATCTTGTGTCTCTACTATTCCTTTCAAGCTCAGTGATGCACGACCATGACCTTTCACTTAGGTTATCAGTAAAAATAAAGCTCCAGACGTAAATAACACTATTATCTATGATACGACTAAGAGTATTCTAATCTTTATGCCTGGGAGCAGAAAGTAGAAATGTCCTGGATTACCACATATGAAGTTGGATAAAACAACTGATGAAAGGTATACACTTATAAATTAGAAACAAGATAAAATACAACATGATCATTTCACATTCTTTTCTAGACATGAGGGTCTCAAAATCTCAAAGTGTTGGTGCTCACTGATATGTAACACAAGCAGCTAGGTCTGTAAACGTACCAAAGTACCATCCTTTGGATGAGATGATAAACTGAGGTCCCACCTGCTTGTTCAGATGGACATTAAAGATCCAATGGCACCAATTGAAAAGAGAAGAGAGTTTCTTCTGCTGGGTTCGTTGTTGTCGGGATCATCTACAAGAACACAGTCACTACGTTGTGCAGGAAATTCTGTGAAGGGATTTGATACATTTTAGTGACATGATAAGGTACTGTATCAAATGCATTATTACATTATTATGTCCCCTCAATCATTTCTTAATGAAAGCATCAGCTGTGAACATCTCCTCACATCAATCCTCAATGAAGTTTTCTTCTTTTTGGATCCTCTTTAACAACAATTTCCTTTTGAAGCCAAAGTCTGTAAAATGCATAGTTATAGCAATGATTTTCCAAAGATTTGTAAATTTACAGCCCTTAACTAGTGAGAATATCTTATTCCCTCCTTGTGCACACATCTATGCTCATTGGCAGTGTGATTTATGTGAAAACTCATAATAAACTCAGGCCACAAAGTCTGTAAATTTACAGTGGAGAATAAGATATTCTTTCTCGTCATGGTCTGTAACTGTACTGACCTTTGGAGAATTATCCAAAATATTCCAAGTATAATTTAGTATTAACTGCCATATGACATAAAAGCATTGACTTAATCTGAATTATGGTTAAGTATGATTTTTAGCTATCAGTATAAACAGCTGCAAGGGTATTAATAGAGGCATTGTCCTTCAGTGCACTTTCATTGCTTCATCCATCTTTCATTCATTACAATAAAGTTATGCCTAAAGACATAACTACCCAATTTGATAAAGCAAACGTCCATCTAAATTTGCTAATATAGCATCTGGAACTTATATCAAGGAAGACAGAAATGTATTTTCATAAATGGAAAATATTGTACATTGGAAAGAGTAAAATATAAAATTTGGGGTTACTCATTCAAGTCCTTTGATCAGGTATTAATGAGAAAGAGACATAAAAATAGGTTCAAAACAATCCATTGTTCAGGGCAGAGCTGATACCATCGAAAAGTTCTACAAGTTACTCAAGATATGTTCAGGTTTGCTTAGAAATACATAGGAACTCTCTTCCCCCAAAAGGCTGTGGATGCTGGATCCATTCAAATTTTCAAGACTGAGTTGGATAGATGTTTGTTAGGCAAGGGCGGGAAATTGGAGTTGAGATACAGATCAGCCATGATCTTATAGAAAGGCGGAACAGGCTTGAGGGGCTGAATGACCTAGTTCTGTTCCTATCTTCCTATAATTTATAACCACGAGCAAAGAATAATTGGTCTGGAAGGCCTGTTTCAGTGCTTCACAGTCTATGTAAGTTGTTGCTATTGAAGAATAATGTTGAATTTAGTGTAAAGTAGGATAGGCATAGTACTACAACAGAGAGCTGCACAAATGTATAAGCAGGATGCCTGAGAGAATAGCTGTCACTCTCTATTAGTCACAATAATTATTTTATAGTAGGACATTTCCCCCTTTCAAGACCATTTAAATTGAAATCTGCCTGATGAATGATTTCAGCTAAGAACTCATTAAGCAACCTAATTTGTCTGTGTTATGTTAAATTTGAAGTAATGATCATATTTAGGCAATTCTTCAGTAATAAATGGTCATAATAAGTAGGGCACAGGTTCATTAATTCATATAAAGGGGAATTGTTCACTTACAAATTACAGTTACTACACGTTACAATAAATCCTGTGAAGCGTTTTGACATGTCTTCCTGAAGTTAAAGGTGCTATATCAAATGCAAAGATTATTATTATTATGGAGGTAGCAGGATCTTGGACTCAATAATGATTTTTAATGCTCATCTAAGTATCATTGGAAAACCCGAAACCGGCAACGAGAACAGGAGAAGGGAAACAAATTTGAAGAAAAGCTTTTGTAGTGAATTGCTGAACTTTCTGGAGTGAAGGTTTGAGAACTACAGTTGGTGACATCCCACATTCATTACAATCAAATACCCTAATTTTTCTATCAATAAAACACATTGAATCTGCTCAAGATATTCAGCGGTTATCTGCCTCTCACCATACGCTGTGAATGTATGCAGTTATTAACTATTTAAAGAAAGCATAGAACGTATCACTGTTGTTACCAATCATAGATTTCAAAGTTCACTTGAAGTGGAGACGTTTGCTTAGCTGTCAGCAAGAAGTGATTGAATTTTCTATTCTGCATTTAGCCATAGAGATAAGAAAGAATTTTACATTACTGGGTGGAGCAATGTTATGTTCCCATTTGTTCTTGTTAACATCTAACAGTCTTACTGAACTGGAAGTCAGCCTTGATCCTCCCATTGATTGGATCTTTGAGACATAATGCGCATTTATATTCATAATATTAGATTGTCCAGAGTTAATGGAGGGGTTTTGCTTTGTTCCTATTAAACATAATGTTTCTATTTAACACTGTGTTGTGTCATTGAATTGGGTTTAAATGTACATCATGGTGGAAGTGAGGAAGGCAGTGTGCCAGATGCCTTGAGAAAGTTCTGTTGCTGACAGGTGATATCTTCACCACAGCCCTTCAAACACTTGTTTGCTGCTCTGAATACTCACAAATGGCATGTGGTGGAGATTCACTGATAATGAGGAAGATTATTTCTCAAGCTAAAGCCCTTTTTCAAACCTCATGGTCAGCATGCATTGACCTCTGATGACAAGCAATGCCTTTGCCATGGATATCTGCCAGACTTTTCATGGATGCTCTTTCAAAGTAAACAATGAAAAATCCAATGTTTCATAATATATCATATCATATTGAAACATTACACATTGCACCCTTTTTCCGTGCAAATGCTGAAATTTATAGTGGAATACTAGAATGAACTGACCAGTGAATTACACATGGAAGTGTTGTAGACTAAACAGAGCATAACACAGGTCAACTCCGTGAACTATCAACTGAATTACAGAATATTATTCATAGATGATTGTCTGAACCATATCCAGTTTTCACTGTTTAAATCTGAAAAGAAAGAAAGACATGAGACACAATGTAAAAACATGTCAAATGTAAAGGAAAAAGCATAAAACAGAATCAATCACATGGCTCATATCCACTTCCTTAGAGTTTAGCTACATCCATTATGGTAAAGATACATGTTTATCCTCTCCTAACAAAGATGTTTTGGTGTTCCGATCACTGTATTAGTCCCTTTTGCCTGGATTTGATGGGAGCAAGATGAACATTGGTGGTTTCAGTCACTACTCCAGTGCCAGAAACAGCTGCCAATCCCTGTTATTTAGTTAATCTCTTGATACAGCACAAAGTTGAGTTGCACATGTCCATGCTCAAAAGCTTAGATATAAAACATATGCCTTGGAACTTGCGCTGGGTTGCTATAAACCGCACATATTGCAAAAGCAAAAGAAAATCAAAATATGTGCTCCTGAAAATTGTATTAGTCTATGTGTGCAGCTTTGTCAGCAAGTGAGAATCCCTTGCAGATTTAACCTTTAATGGGGTCGCCAAAGAGTCTGTAGTTAGCAAATCCTGGATGTATTGGAGCCAACCCTCTGGATTTCCACTTGGATTCCAATCATAGTTCCAGCTTTCGTGACACCACTGTTATGAAAGATTGTGGATAGATCCAAATGATAGGTTGTGACATATCCGAGATTTGCCATTTCCAAATATTTTTGTGATAAATTAGATGCCCCCCTGAAGGTGTTGATTCAAGTTGAGGTAGTTTCTGCTTTCACTCAACTCAGTCTGTAGGAGCTGCAGGTATCAGCACGTTGGTTCCTCCCCAAAGTAATCATTTTTTTATATGTGAGCTTTGGCAGTAGGATATTTAACTACATAACACATCATAGCTGCACCTATTTCTGTTCACTATATTGCAATCAAAAGACGCGATTCTTGCTCATTTTCTCCTCCCTAACTCAAGAATTATAAAACTGATTGTAACACCCTAATTTGTTCCATTATCTCAGTGGAGACTTGGAAATAAACATGTGGACTTCTGGCCCACCTGTCTTTGCTTAGTTTGTCTGACCGATAACATCTATCAGTCTGATAAAGTTTTCATCTTTCCATTGTTTCTTAAAGATTGGTCTAATTTAGTTGGTAACACTCTCACCTCTAAATCAGAGATTATGGAATCAACCCCACATTGCGATTTGAACTTGCAATCTAGGCTGACACTGCAGTATTGGATGTGCTGTCGTTTAGACGAGATGTTGAACCAAGGTCCTGGCTGCCTGTTCAGGTGAATGCTAAAGATCCCATGGCACTAATTGAAAAGAGAAGGGAGTTTTCCTGGTGTCCTGATTAACAATCCCCCAGATAAAATTGTTCACTCACTTCATGGCAGTTTCTGGGACAATGCTGTTTGCAAATTGGTTGCTGGGTTTGCCTACAAAAATGTAGTCACTCCACTGCAGTAACTCTTGTGAAGCAATTGGAGTCCTGTGGCTCAGTGGTTAGAGCACTCGCTTTGCAAACGAGAGACCTGAGTTCAATTCCAGGCAGGGCGAAACCTTGGGCAAGTTTCCTTACTCCACACACCTAATAATAATCCCTCCAAAACTAAAAACAATAATAATTTGGTCATTTTCAATCTACGACTGTTTGTGGGACATTGCTGTGCGCAATTGGCTGCCGCGTTCGCCCACAAATATACAGTCAATTCACTTTTCAGTGTATTCTGTGAAGCGCTTTGGGACGTCCTCCCGACGTGAAAAGCGCTATATCAAATGCAAGGATTATTATTATTATTAATGTTTCGATCATGTGAAAATGCACTATATCAATTCAAGGATTATCATCATTATTTTAGAATGTGTACATTTTTGTAGATTCTTCACCAGATCATGACTAGAAAATAAACACTGAATGAAAGGTTGAGTTAAAAGCCTACTTTAGCGTCCAGAATTTAAAATAAATGAATCCAAAATGGTGGCGATGATCTGAAAAACTGGCAGACACCGCTAATCTCCAGGAGGGGAGTGCTGCCACCTAAAGGATATTTAGTGCTGAAGGTTGCAAATTTGGTCCTTCTGGTAACTGGCAGAAGCGAATGTTATGGTACAGTAATAATTCTCATATTGAGCATTCATAAATCACACATTTACTGCTCAATTATTTGATGAGGAGAAAATGAGCAAGGATTGTCTCTCTTAATTGCCATCTGGTGAAAATCTACTGTAAAGTGTGCTGTGTGTGGATGTCAGGAGAACAGGAATGATAGTTTATGATAGTTTAAATATAGTTAAATATCCTGCTGCCAGGATGTAAAAAGTGATTACTTTGGTGAGGAACCAGCGTGCTGATACCTGCAGGTACCACAGACTGAGTTGAATGAAAGTAGAAACTACCTCAACAAGAATCAGCATCTTCAGCTATTCCTGATGACACCTCAAGCGTGCATATGTGACAATTTTATTGATGACAGTTTAAGTGCTCCGAGACATCGTCCAGCATGAAGGGCACTATATAAATGCAAGTTGTTGTTGTTGCTTTGCCCAGATCCAAATTTAATTTAAAAATTCAGGCAATACAATATGTAATTATTTTGTTAGAACAATATATTCATTCAAAATATGGTAAATTCTTAGAGTATTGGAAAATTGCTGTCTCTGGATGATTCAGGTAATAGATTATTACAGATGTTGTAGTTTCAGCGACATCAGGTTTATGTATCATTTTAAAAGCTTTATTAGTACTATTGAGTACTGACTATTGTACCAATTTGGGTTTCTCCCAGTGTCCTTGCCAACAATCTGTCAAATAAAAGTAGCCATTCACTTCATGGCTATTTGTGGGACACTGTTGTATCCAGGTTGGCTGTTGTGTTCAGCCATAAACACAGTCACCCCACTTTACAAAATATCCTGTAAAGCTCTTTGACATGAAGGGGGTTATATCAAATGTACCTATTATTATTGCTACAGTATTGTGATATCAACAGTGAGTCATGGAAATATTGAGAAGCAGAGTTTTTAGGTTATTTTATCCGCTAAAGAAAGTGTGCATGTCAAGAATAGAAGTAATATCTGAAATAATATATTTCAATAAGGAATTGTTTATTTTTCTACCTGCCTCCTTCTCTCTTTTAGAACAGTAATTTGTGTGTGACCCGATCAATACTAGATCAATACTAGACTGCAAACATATGCTTTTTACCTCCACTGTATTTTAAACAAATATTTACCATTATGCTGTCATTGCAATCAGCCTTAACAAATGGTTGATTCTCAGTCTGGGTCCTGTAATACTAAAACTGATGGGATAAATCATGCATATGGGGCTTACAACAAGGCATCATTGTCTTGCAGACCTTTATATCCCTCAGAGCATTCAAAGAAAAATGATGATAATAGCTTCCGTGGTTTGCTCACTGAGGCTTCATGAGGCACACAGGGCTGAGGTGAAGTGTAGATTCATATGCCTGAGGCTGCCAACCTTGCTTGATCCAGCACTATGGTCCAGGTCTATGTGTTTTCAGAAGGTTTTTATTTTGGTCAGCTGGGTGACCGACCCATCATTAAGAGTAACCAAACCAAGCTAAGATTTCCATGCATCCCATCTACATATGGAAATCCCAGAGATAGATTGTTGGAATTGAATGCGCATGCTCTCCCTGGAAGGACGCATCCTGCTTATCTAATTCCGAAACGTATTAGGTGCAGGTTGGCAAGAGCCAAGGCTTGGGGACCCCAGAGTGTGTGTTGCAGTACTGCTGTTGGAGTCTAACCAGCTAAAACCTCACAACTTGCCATTGATATTGCTGTATGGCAAGCTTTCCTGCTGTTTATCCAGCTAGGACCATCCTACCCATTAGGGCTTTGGCTTGCAGTGTTAACAGGAGCTGAGTTTCAGAAGGTAACACAGTAAACATCTTTGTATCAACTCTCTGTGTAAAAAAAGTCTCCTCATCTCTCCTCTGGCTCTTTTGCCAATTATCTTAGATTTATGTGCCCTAGTTATTGACCCACCTGCCAGTGGAAACAGATTATCTTTATCTACTCAATCAAAACCCCTTATAGTTTTGAACACCTCTATTAGATCTCCCCTTAACCTTCTCTGCTCTAAGGAGAACAATTCCAGCTTCTCTAGTCTCCACATAACTAAAGTCCCTCAACCCTGGTAACATTTGGGTAAATCTCCTATGCAACCTCTCCAAGGCCTTGATATCCTTGGTATACAAGTGAGTAAGAGGTGTGCAGATTCAACCACCCCAATTTGGTCGCTCCCTTCACTCAGTGAACACTGGCCAGCTTCATATACCCCATCTTATCAGCCCAAACCCCAATAGGCAGCTTTCAGCCCTTCTGCCCCAGAGTCTGTCTGTCTCGCTCCCTCCATCCCCTCATTTCAAGGCCAGTCTCAAAACATACCTCTGTGACCGTGCTTTTAATTATCTTTCCCCTTCCTGCCTTCCTCAGCTTCCACCCACAGATTAGGTTCCAGCCAGAGTTGTCAAGCGTTTTGAGACGTCCTGCCGACATGAAAAGCACTCTATAAATGTAAATTGCATTGAAAAAAAATAATAATAATCCTTGAATTTGGTATAGCCCCTTTTCATATTTCATGTTGGGAAGATGTCCCAAAATGCTTCGCAGGATTTATTGTAAAGTGGAGTGACTGTATATTTATGGGTGAACATGCAGCCAAATTATGCACAGTAATATACCACAAACAGCCATGAAATGAATGGCCATTTTTATTTGGGAGATTGTTGACCAGGACACCAGGACAAAATTCCCTTCTCTATATTGTACTGCACAGATTGCCCGAATAAAGGTAAACAAACTCAGAAAAGTGAACCCATGAGGTCTGTTTGTTACCTATCATCTCTCACATCAGCTTCTGGTGGACACCTGCATTCTACCTCCCGAAAGGTATAATTATGTTAATGGTGGATCTGAAGACATTATAAATGATAAGTTCAGAGCTGGAAATTGAGAGTCTGCTGATGATGGAATTCTAATGATGGTTAAGTTACAGTTTTCCCATCAGCACACCTCATTTCCTCAAGATCTCATTGTTCTCATAAAGAGCTGCACACTATTCCTACTGGAATACCTAATGCTTCAGGCTATAATTACATTGCCATCTGGACAAGAAGCTGCTCTTTTCTTAATCTTTAGAAGCTGCTGTAAATATTTTCTGATTATGGCAGGAAGAAAGATTACCAATCCAAAAACTAATAGACATATACATTTGCTCTCAGGTGTATTTAGAGAAATAAATTAAAAGCATGTTTTTAGGTCAGGCAAGTAATTGTTATGTAGGGTAGAAATGTTCAGGTAATAATGTAATTACAGGGTGCAAATGTTGAGCAGTCTCAGGTTGTAAATTCTACCTTTCTTTAGTGATGATCTTTTCACATAATACAGTTTTAACCCTTTGCCCTTGCATTCACCTGCCAAGATCCCGTCCTGACTATTAAAACCTAGAAATATCCAAGTTTCATATAAATCTCCATCCAGTGCCTCTTTCTTGGTGGAACTGGACGGTCATATGCAAACTGGCTTTTGAATATGTATCTGGTTTCACCCTATTTCAATTTAAGATATGTTTTATTTAATATCATAATTTTTCACTCCTAATTTCCTGTTTTAATTCTACGATGCATCCATTCCTGCCCAGAAATAATCTGCAGTCTCCATTGTTTAGAATAACTTTTGGGGTTAGGAACGTAGGAATACACAGGACCGGAAAAGACCATTTCATCCTATTTGGCCATTCCTGAGATAGACTACTCTATCTTTCATGCCCCTTAATTGAATTCCCACTCCCAGCTCAGGGTGTGAGCGACGTCCTTCCAACAAGAAAGGCGCTATAGAAGTATGAATTGCATTGTAATTCTACGTCAAATAACAATTCAATTCCTCTTTGAAATTACTGCCACAATCTGCCCATGCTACCTCCCTGGGTATCCTATTCTGCATACGGAATTCACCACCCTCTGTGATAATTAGATAGGAACTGTCTGGTCCTTTTCCCTCTTCTGGTCTTGAGTCTGTGCCTTTGTTTTATAGTTATTGTTGTTGTTGTTATTATTCTGTCCTATGACCATCAGGTTATAAATTTATTGATGTGGGTTTACGTTGGCTAAGTTCTCCAATATGTCCTTGTGCTCCCTAATGACAATAATATAATTTGAAGGTCTAAATAGCATTGCATTGTGAATATAAAATTAAATTATTTGCATAGAAGTGGCATTCTCTGATTAGCTCTGTGTGGCTCACACTCTCTCCTCTTCTTCCATATGGAAACTCCCATTATCTCCTTGTCAGACCCAATAAAAAACAACTGTCCTCTTCATAACTCATACACACTTACCTCCCACATTCATAAATTTACCTTCTGTCATAAGTGTAAATGACAGGGCCAAGGTTATATTTCCATTACCTTACAAGCCTGGCACAATATGGAATTTAGATTTTCACATTAGACAGGGTGATGTGGCCAGAATTTAACTGGGGTGGATTATGGAGAATAACACAAAACTTTATGGTAACAATATTCAAGACCTACATACTTTACCCTAATAGTTGGCAAGTGACCTGAATATTTCAATTAATGGAGGTGGAAATGAACACCATATTTCTAACAGACAGCTTGCAAATTGTGACTCCTGCTGGATTTGCTTCACATGCCCCTCCCCCCGACACACACCTTGACTTTGTTACATGAAGACAGCTCCAAACTTTCTGACTCCATATTTCATTCCCACTTATTGGCTGAGGTTCTTGTTCTCGACTCTGGAGTGGCTTTCAAAGCTGCTTCACAGAATAGTGGGATATTGATAGTAATATACCAGTAGCCCGTGAAGCTGCATTAAACACAATAGAAAACAGTGGAAGCATTAAAATCTTTTAGCTAAACCAATGTGCCAAATGTGGGGGAAGAAGTTCTCACATAATAATAACAATTGATGTAGCATCTTATCACATTGTCAGAATGTCTCAAATTATTCCACAAGATTTACTGTAGAGTGTATTTTTTTTGCAGGTAAATGGAGCAGCCAATTTGCAGACAGTAAAGTCCCATAAACAGCTGTGAAGCGAATGACTGGTTTTATATGGGAAATTATTGGCTAGGACACTGGAAAAAAAACTCTTTCTGAATAGTACCATGGGAACTTTAAGGTCTAACGGAATAGACAGACAGGACTTTATTTTAACATCTTAACTGAAGGACAGCACCTCTGAGTATACATCACACCCTGGCATTGCACTGGAATGTCAGCCTACATATTGAGCTCAAAGTCTTAACTTGAAGCTTGAACCCACAACCTTCTGATGAAGTGGTGAGAGACTGTGTCAGACCAGCGAACATGGAAGTGCATGGAGTCGAAGTTAACCTTGTGATGTGGCTTGGTAATTGGTTGGGAGGCAGGAAACAGAGAGTAGGGATAAAGGAAACGTTCTTTGCTTGGCGGGATGTGACAAGTTGTGTCCCCCAGTGGTCTGTACTGGGACCTCAGTTATTTCCATGCATATATAAATGACTTGGATGAAGGACTAGAAAGTTTTATATCCAACTTTGCAGGCAACACTAATCTAGGAGGCTTAATACGTTGTCTAGATGGGAGTAAGAAGTTACAAAGGAATTTAGAGAGATTAAATGAGTGGGCAAAATGAATGGCAGATGGAGTTCAATGTAGGGAAGTGTGAAGTCATCCACTATGGACCGAAAAAAGATGAAGCAGAATATTTTCTTACTGGAGAGAAATTAGGAACTGTGGAGGAAAGATATATTAGCCCCGGAAGGGGTGCAACGCACGTTCATCAGAATGTTACCAGGCCTAAAAGAGTTAAGTTATAAGGAAAGGCTGCATAAACTTGGATTGTATTCCCTTGAGTTTGGAAGGTTGAGGGGTGATTTAATTGAGGTATTTAAGATGATAAAGGGATTCGATACGGTAGATACAGAGAAGCTATTTCCTCTGTTGGGGGAATCCAAAAGAAGGCGGAATAGTCTTAAAATTAGAACCAGGCTATTTAAGAGTGAAATCAGGAAGTATTTTCTCACTCAAAGGATGGTAGAAATCTGGAATTCTCTCCCCAAAAGACCATGGATGCTGGATCCAACCACACCTTAAATAGTGAGGTTGATTTTTGGTAGGTCAGGATATTAAGGGATATGGGGAGAAAGCGAGAAATTGGAATTGAAAGGATTAGATGAGGTACAGATAAGCCATGATCTAATTAAATGGCAGTACAGACTCAAAGGGCTGAATGGTCTCCTCCTGTTTCTATGTTCCTGTCTCATTCCTCACAGAATATCTACTAAATGATCAACTGGTATACTGTATATGTTATACATATTGAAACATGTTGAGTGAAATTGTGCTATCAATCCTGGCTTGGGTCTAAGTTGTTACTCCCTACGTTGCAAAGGCTTGCAAAGACCACGGCTCAATGGGAATAAAGTGCATTCTCTAAGCTAAGTTGAAAGTAAACCTCTGATAAGGGAAATTGCTTGTAGCAACACAGACACTGGACGAGTATGTCTAAAAGCAGCACTTAAAAAAAAACGATTATTTGTGGGACACTGCTGTACAAAATTGGCTACACTTCCTGCCCACAAAAATATACAGTCAATTCACTTTACAGTATATTCTGTGAAGTGCTATCAACCGTCTCAAAGACGTCATAAGGAATAATATCAAAGGCACGGATTATTATTATTATCGGCTGAAATGGAGAAATGATTGACTTAAAGAAATAGATTCCCATTCCTACCTAATAATGTTTCCTTGAACAATAGCTTACAGCTTGTTAACATCATTGTATTAACATTGGTGTTATACGTCTCCGAAAAGATGGAATTTTAATAGGAAAATAAGGTTGCTCTGCACCTCACCTTATCATGAGTATCACCAGAACAGACCTGTTGGGCCAAATGGTTTCCTCTTGTGCGTTAATTATTCTATAGTTCTAAAGCATAGGTAAACTCCAGAAGAATGAGAGTTCACATACAAATTAGCATCTGGGATGATGATATCAAATGGACTGAAGGCTTTTAATCATTTGAACCTCTCTTGTAATTTTTCTTGACTGCCTGTTACATGGTATAATTTATTTATTTTGGCAAAACTGCCTGTTGCAAAAATTAATGTTTAGTTTGCACTGATGTAAGTGAAGCAATCCCGCTTCCCACACTGGAGCAATGTGGAGCAGGAAACCTAATTTATGCTTCCTGTTCCTTGTGGTATTGTTTGGAGGCTGTTAATGAAACAACACTTAATTTCAACGCTCTGCGTAGTTGCGCTTGCACAGAACTCTGAAATCAGATATTATTTTTTTAACAGCTCCCAAAGCAGTGATATAATACTTGTGACTGAGTAGGAGGGCAGTCTAAAAATTAGGTATCTTATTAGTTATTTGTTTTATTAGTTACATAGTAAAATCCTGAACAAAATAGTGACTATGTTTGTTTAATGAAAAACAGCTTTACAATTCTACTGCGTAATGTTCAAAGAATATGCATCGTGGAAAATATGTACTTGTGTTGAAAGCTGCACAGAACATTTAGTACTTAATGAACTAAATCAGAGAGGTAAAGCCTGTAACGTATTCAAAGTGGCAGAGGTTTATAAAAAGGGAGCCAGAATACACCAGAGCTAAAAGAATATTATTTAACCTTTCTCACTTTAGAACTTTACCAAAATTATGTTACAGCACACATGGTTGATAAATATTTGTTCTGCAGTTAGCCATGCAGCTGTCTCACTCTAAACTCCACAAATTAATCGGAAAATTAGGATTGAGTAAATACCATTTAAAAGTTATCTGGTTTGCTCCTTTATTGTACGGTTTAATTACTTCTGCACCAATTAACGTTTTAAAGCAGAAAATTGTTACTGGATTAACTGTGCTGGGCAGCAAAAATAGTTCAGTTGGCTACAATCAGATGTAATACAGAGTCTCCACAAAGTCCTGGATGAAAGCTAACTTTCTCCAGTTGAATATCAACAAGACCGAGACCTTCCTGCCTGGCTCCCATCAGCCCCTCCATAACTTGGGCATTGACAGCATCACCCATCATGGATGCACTCTACAACTCATGGAGCCAACAGAACCTCAGGTCCTGTTCGACTCTCAACTGTCCTTCATCCCCCACATGCGTGCCATGACCCGCACCGCCTTTCCCCACCTCTACAATATTCCCGGCTCCGCCACTGTCTCACACCGCAGGCTGCCAAGACCCTCACCGACGCGTTCATCACATCACATCCAGGGTCAACCTCGCAAGGATCCCTGCTTGTCAGGGAGCCTCCCCAATTCCTCTCTTCGCAGGCTGCAGAACATCCAGAACTCTGCAGCCTGTATCCTCCCGCACCAGGCTCCTTGAACCTAACACCTCCATCCTTGCCTGACTCCACTGACTCTTTATCACTCAGAGGATACAGTTCAAGATCCTGGTTATCACCTTCAACAACAACAACAACAAGATTACATTTGTATAGCGCCTTTCATGTCGGGAGGACGTCCCAAGGCGCTGGATAGAGTACACAATTTCAGACCCAAGCTGAGGTTGGGGGGAAGGGAGAGGAGGAGAAGGGGGATGGCCGATGGCATGGTTGAAGAGGAGAGTTTTGAGGTGGGACTTGAAGGAGGCTAAGGAAGGGGCGAGGCGGAGTGACTGGGGGATGGAATTCCAGAGGTTGGGGGCAGAGTGGCTGAAGGCTCTCCCACCAATGGTGGGGCGGGTGGGTCGGGGGACGTGGAGCAGGCCAGAACCAGCTGAGCGGAGGGAATGGGCGGGTTGGTAGGGGGTTAGGAGATCGCAGAGGTAGGGTGGGGCGAGACCATGGAGAGCTTTGTAGGTGAGGACCAGGATCTTGAACTAGATCCTCTGAAGGATAGGGAGCCAGTGGAGTCAGGCGAGAGTGGGGGAGATGGGGTCACGGAGTTTGGTGTGGGAGAAGGGACGTGGGCTGCAGAGTTCAGGATTATCTGCAGCCTGTGGAGGGAGGAGTTGGGAAGGCCGACAAGCAGAGCGATTGCATAGTCGAGCCTGGAGGTGATGAAGGCATGAACAAGAGTTTCAGTGGCCTGAGGGGTGAGATAGTGGCAGAGTCGGGCGATGTTACGAAGGTGAGGGAAGGCAGAGCGGGTCATGGCTTGAATGTGGGGGAGAAAAGACAGTTGAGGATCCTAGGTTCCTAAGGCTTGGTGAGTTGTAGTGTGCAACCATGGAAGTTGATCTTGCCAGAGCCTGAGGTGCAGAGGCGTTGGCGCGAGTCAATCAGGAAGGCCTCAGTCTTGTTCACATTCAACTGTAGGAAATTTGCCCTCATCCAGGACTTGATGTCCGACAGGCAGTCTGTCAGGACAGCAGTGGTCCTGGAGTTGAGGGTGGAGGCAGAAAGATAGAGTTGGGTGTCATCCACATACATGTGGAAGTTGACCTCATGTCTGCGGATGACAACAACAACAACAACAACAAGATTCCATTTATAAAGCGCCTTTCACGTCAGGAGGACGTCCCAAGGCGCTGCACAGTTGGGTCATGACCCGAGCAGGGGGAAATGGTCAGGGTGAGGGGAGGGAAGGGAAGGGAGGGAGCGAGGAGGGGGGAAATGGTCAGGGTGAGGGGAGGGAAGGGAGGGAGCGAGGAGGGGGAAGAGAGTCGAGAGGGGAGCTGAAGGCACGGTCAAAGAGAAAGGTTTTGAGACCGGCCTTGAAGGAGGAAAGGGAGGAAGCAAGGCGAAGGCACTGGGGGATGGAGTTCCAGAGCCTGGGGCTGAGAGGCTGAAGGCCCGACCACCGATGGTAGGGCGGTTGGGGCGGGGGACGTGGAGCAGACCGGAGCCAGAGGAACGGAGGGTACGGGCAGGTAGGTAGGGGGATAGTAGGTTGGAGAGGTAGGAGGGAGCAAGGCCGTGAATGGCCTTGTAGGTGAGGATGAGGATCTTGAAATCAATCCTCTGGGGGATGGGGAGCCAGTGGAGGCGAGCGAGGGTGGGAGTGATGTGGTCCCGAAGCCTGGTGCGGGACAGTACACGAGCTGCAGAGTTCTGAATGACCTGCAGCTTGTGGAGGGAGGTGGCGGGAAGGCCGGCGAGGAGAGAGTTCCCATAGTCCAGCCTTGAGGTGACAAAGGCGTGAACCAGGGTTTCAGCAGCGTGAGGGGTGAGGTAATGCCGTAGTCTGGCGATGTTCCGGAGGTGATGGAAGGCGGTGCCAGTTGTGGTGCGGATGTGAGGGAGAAAGGACAGCTCAGGGTCGAACAAAACGCCGAGGTTCCTGACTGGCTTTGAGAGGTGGAGAGTGCAGCCTTGGATGCTGATGGTGTCAGCGCCTGAGGTGCGGAGGCGCTGACGTGAGCCAATCAGGAGGGCCTCGGTTTTTCGCACGTTGAGCTGAAGAAAGTTGTCTCTCGTCCAGGACTCGATGTCGGACAGGCAGGCTGTCAGGACATCGGTGGTCGTGGAGTTGAGAGTAGAGGAGGAAAGGTAGAGTTGGGTGTCATCCGCATACATGTGGAAGTTAACTCCATGTCTGCGGATGATGTCACCAAGGGGGAGCATATAGAGGGTGAAGAGGAGGGGACCAAGGACAGAGCCCTGAGGGACACCACATGAGACAGTGCGGGGGGTGGAGGAGAAGCCATTCGTCGAGACAAAGTGAAGACGGTGAGAAAGGTACGACCTAAACCATTCAAGGACAGTGCCTTGAAGGTTGAGGTGGGAGGACAAGCGGTGGAGTAGGATAGCGTGGTCGACCGTATCGAATGCTGCCGATAGGTCGAGGAGGACGAGGAGACAGAGGGAGCCCTGGTCACAGATGGTCAGGATATCATTGGTGACCTTGACCAGGGCAGTTTCTGTGCTATGGGCAGCACGGAAACCTGACTGAAGGGGTTCGAAAAGAGAATGGGTGGAAAGGAAAGAGCGCAGTTGGGAGGCGACAACTCTTTCCAAGACCTTGGAGAGAAAGGG
Source organism: Callorhinchus milii (assembly GCF_018977255.1). NCBI lineage: Eukaryota > Metazoa > Chordata > Chondrichthyes > Chimaeriformes > Callorhinchidae > Callorhinchus > Callorhinchus milii. The sequence continues at coordinate 114,030,469 of NW_024704742.1, read as the reverse complement.
GAGGTTGGAGATGGGCCGGTAGCTTGATAGCTGCGACGCATCAAGGGAGGGTTTTTTCAGGGTGGGCGTGATGATGGCAGTTTTTAATGGAATGGGGACAGAGCCAGAGGAGAGGGACAGGTTGATGATGTCAGTGATATGTGGGGCAAGAAAGTGGAGCTGGGAGATAAGGAGTGGAGTGGGGATGGGGTCAAGGGAGCAGGTGGTTGGTTTTAGGGATAGGATGAGTTCAGTGACAGAGGGTGGGGAAACGGGTACGAAGGTGTGTAGGGGAGGATGGGTAGGAGTCGGAGTGTGGGAGGGAAGGGGTGGGTGGTGGGTGGAAGTTGGAGGGGAAGTGACCGCGGAGCGGATTCCCTTGATCTTGGATTCAAGGAAATCCAGCATCTCCTCGCAGTGAAGGTTGGAGGAGATGACCTGCGCGGGGTGGCGGGGGGGACGGAGGAGTCGGGTTGTGGTGGAAAACAGTAGCCTGGGGTTGTTCTTCGCCTCCAGGATTATCCTGGAGTAGAAGGACGACTTGGCCGAGGCTAGAGTGGAGCGGTAAATTTTGAGGAGGTCCAGCCAGATTTGTCGGTGGACCGTTAGGCCAGATTTGACACAGGTGCGTTCAGCGGCCCGCACCTGGCTTTTCAGTGAGCGGAGGTGGGTGGTGTACCAGGGGGAGGAGCGGGAGTAGGAGACAGTGCGGGAAGTGATGGGGGCAAGAGTATCGAGTGTGGAGGAGAGGGTATTGTGGAGTCCTGTAGCTCAGTGGTTAGAGCACTCGCTTTGCAAGTGAGAGACCTGAGTTCAATTCCAGGCAGGGCGAAACCTTGGGCAAGTTTCCTTACTCCACATGCCTAATAATAATCCCTCCAAAAAAAAAACCAAAAACAATAATTAAATTGGTCATTTTCAATCTACGACTGTTTGTGGGACATTGCTGTGCGCAATTGGCTGCCGCGTTCGCCCACAAATATACAGTCAATTCACTTTACAGTGTGTTCTGTGAAGCGCTTTGGGACGTCCTCCCGACGTGAAAAGCGCTATATCAAATGCAAGGATTATTATTATTATTATTATTATTGTGGAGGAGGGAGAGAGGAGAAGAGGGGTCAGTGAGGGTTGAAGGCCAGAGGGAGAGGAGTTCAGAGGACTCCAAGGCATCGGTTAGGGATTGTGGGGGTAACTTCTTCCAAGGGCGGTAGAAGATGGTGGTGGGTCTGGTGGAGGTGGGGAGGGGGGTGGAGGTGGTGAAGGAGATGAAGTGGTGGTCAGAGATTGCCTTGTCGGTAATAGTGACATCCGAGACACTGAGGCCCCGGGTGATCACCAAATCGAGTGGGTGGCCGTGACTGTGAGTGGGGGAGTTTATGTGTAAGGAGAGGTTGAGTGAGGAGAGCAGGGAAGAGAAGTCTGTGGAGATGGAGCAGGAGGTTGTGAAGTGTAGGTTAAAGTCGCCCAGGATGATGAGGCGATCGGAGCAGAGGCAAAGAGATGTGAGGAGTGTTGAAATGTCAGAGATGAAGGTGGGAGAGGTTTTAGGGGGCCGGTAGAGGAGGAGGATTTTAAGGGAGAGGAATGAGGGGTGGGAGAGGGTGAGGTGCTCAAAGGAGGGGAAAGAGCCAGTGGAGTAGGGGGATAGGGCAAGTGGTGTCCTTGAGATAAGGGCAACACCACCGCCACGGCGGTTGGGGCGGGGGATGTGGTGGGAGGTGTAGCCGGGTGGCGTGGCCTCCGTGAGGGGGAAGGTGTCGCCTGGGGTGAGCCAGGTTTCTGTTAATGCCATGATATCAACGCTCTCATCAAGGATGAGATCGTTGATGACCAGGGCCTTGTTGCAGAGGGAGCGGACATTTTGCAGTCCGATGTGGAGGGAGCGGTTGACAGAAGGGTGTGTGGGAGGGGAAGGGCGTCCAGGTTGTGAGGCAGGGGTGGGGGGAATGGGGATGAGGGAGGAGAGGTTGACTCCCCGGGTCTGTGCCCGGCGTGGGTTGCGAGTGTGGTGGGGAATGGGGCAGTCGGTGTGGCTGCTGCTGGACAGCCAACGCCGAGTGCCGCGGTGAGCCCGGCGGAGGATTCCCAGGCTGGAGCAGAGGGAGGTTGTGGGAGGGTCAAGTGGGGATAGACGTCACCAAGGGGGAGTATGTAGATATTAAAGAGGAGAGGGCCAAGAACAGAGCCCTGGGGGACGCCAGATGTGACAGTGCGGGGGCTGGAGGAGAAACCGTTAGAGCAACAAAGTGGAGATGGTGCGAGAGAGAGGAATCGAACCAGGCAAGGGCAGGTCCGTGAAGATTGAATAAAGCGGAGAGGTGGTGTGTGAGGATGCCCTCCATGGCCTTGCTCCCCCCTACCTCTGTGACCTCCTAACCCCCTACTAACCTGTCCAATCCCTCCGCTCAGTGGGCTCTGGCCCATGTCACGTCCCCCGCCTTGCCTTCAGACCTTCAGAGACCTTCAGACTCTCTACTCCCACCCTCTGGAACTCTATCCTAGAATCGCTCCACCTCGACCCCTCCCTTGCCTCCTGCAAGACCCGTCTCAAGACCGTGCCTTCGATCACCCTCCTAACGCTACCCTCCTCGCCCTCCACCCGTCCTGATCCCAACCATCAGCTCGGGTAGGGATCACTATCTGTCCAGAAACTCTTGATGTGAAAGGCGCTTTAAAATTGTAATTTTTTTTTCTTCGGTGCACTGACTAACAACTCAAACATGTGGAAGAATGATGATAATTGTATTTAGAAGTGCTTAATTGTATTCAGATGTCCAGAGGATCAGATGCATTCAGACGTCCATGGCAGATAATGATCCACGAAATGTTTGTGTGACATCTTCTGTAACATGGATGGAGTAATGAGGCAAAATGTATCTCTGACAGCTTGTTTCAGTTCCTCTGCAGACTTGTTTTGTTGTTCTATAATAAGGGATAAGAGAACTTTGTGGACACCCTTGTAGATCAGAAGCGGGTCAGTAGTGCTCTGAGTATGCTGGACAACACGAGACTGTTCACAAACAGCCACACAAGTACAAACCCTCAAACCGCACTTGTTTCAAAGTCAGAAATTGAGTCCTTAAGATTCTGTGAGAAAGGTCCCTAGCCTGGGGATACAAAAGCTGAATCTCTGGCCTACATGGACATGCAAGGATTATTATTAGTATTATTATTATATTCAGTCAGGAAATGTTGGTAGCTGTTATTGTTGGAAGATCTGTGAGAGATCTACTTTACTGCCTCTAACTATGCGTGCCTCCAGGGGCCAGGGATACTCCTAACCCTAGAAGAGTTCAGTGTCTCTGGTGACGTGCCACCAAATTCAAAGAGCACTTGTGCTTGACAGCAACCTGTCATTGAAGCATCCCACAGCACCACACAGGCAATTGCAATCAAATGTGGTGACTGTTTGTGTAGGCAAACACAGTAGCCATTTATACCAACAAGGTCACAAGCATCCATGGAGGAAATAATAAATTGATGTGGAGGATTATTGGCCAGTATCACCCTCTCTTTATGGGATCTTTAATATCCACCAGTTTTTGGACGTCCTCCCGACGTGAAAGGCGCTCTATAAATGTAATTTTGTTGTTGTTGTTGTTATTGTTTGGGACCTCAGTTTAATGTCTCATCAGAAAGATGGCACATCTGACAATGGAGTAAGGCCCCACTATTGCACTAGATTATAAACTGAAAACCCAATGCAGGGATATGGGTTAGAGAGATGCTTTAACCTCATGTGATTGAACTCACAACTTCCTTGCCCAGAGACCACAGTTCTACCAAGTGAACCAAAGTTGCAATATAAATGCAGCTTATGATCCAGATCCCAAAACATGAAAGGTTTTTCAATGAACTGTATTCCTATTTGCTTCCTACTTCTTTGCTCCTGCACCAATAAACTTTTCAAAATATAAATTTGTGACTGCATTAACTATGCTGTGACTGTGGTTGGATGGTAATCCAACAGTTTGAGAATAACTCAAGAGAAAATTTCTTGCAAATATCGAATTGCAGCTGTTTTCTTCTGCTACCTGTTTTTGTCACCAAGGGTTTATTAACATGAATGTTTCCTCTCATGGATTTCAATAGCAGCGTTGTATGTTTTGCGCAACCTTCATTGCTCTCAAAAGACTATCTTAAATTCATTTAATGTTTTTTCACAGTTCTTCAAGCTGATCCATTAACCTCTCTGTGTACATTCTAAAACATGTCTGCTCATGGCTCCTTGGATGCTTTGTATGATACTAAGGCGCACAGAATCATAAGCTCCTGAGTTAGAACTGATTAAATTAGATGATCTCAGTTAGGAAAGCAATAGGGGCACAACAATTGGTTTCAACAAATCTGGGGTCCAGAGTGGATAATTGAGCCACGATTCCCACACTTGATCCTGTCTCTGTGAGCTTTGCCGACATTCAGGATCTTGGCTCAAGCCATAGAATGGTGACATGGATGATAAACTGGAGGTCAGGTCGTTCTGGTGGAACTGTGTGCAGCATGAGTCATCAACAGTGGAGAAACTTAGAGAGAACAAATAAACAAAAACAGAAACTGCCTAAATTAAATCATGGAAACATGAAAGGGAGAAAAATGCAAGTTGTGATGATAGTAATATAACTTGCTGAAATTCATCATTTATTTCATGGTTATGGCTGTTTGTGAGACATTCACCTCCCTCCACAAGCTGCAGGTCATTCAGAACTCTGCAGCTCGTGTACTGTCCCGCACCAGGCTTCGCGACCACATCACTCCCACCCTCGCTCGCCTCCACTGGCTCCCCATCCCCAGAGGATTGATTTCAAGATCCTCATCCTCACCTACAAGGCCATTCATGGCCTTGCTCCCTCCTACCTCTCCAACCTACTATCCCCTACCTACCTGCCCGTACCCTCCGTTCCTCCGGCTCCGGTCTGCTCCACGTCCCCCGCCCCAATCGCCCTACCATTGGTGGTCGGGCCTTCAGCCTCTCAGCCCCGAGGCTCTGGAACTCTATCCCCAGTGCCTTCGCCGCCTCCTCCCTTTCCTCCTTCAAGGCCGGTCTCAAAACCTTTCTCTTTGACCGAGCCTTCAGCTCCCCTCTCGACTCTCTTCCCCTTCTCGCTCCCTCCCATCCCTCCCCTCACCCTGACCATTTCCCCCTCCTCGCTCCCTCCCTTCCCTCCCCTCACCCTGACCATTTCCCCCCTGCTCGGGTCATGACCCAACTGTGCAGCGCCTTGGGACGTCCTCCTGACGTGAAAGGCGCTTTATAAATGGAATCTTGTTGTTGTTGTTGTATTGCTGTGTGCAAATTGGATGCCATACTTGCCTACAAATACAGTCACCACACTTTACAGGAAAATCCCGTGAAGCCCATTTAGACATCTCAATGACATGATAAGGCGCTATACCAAATGCAAAAAATATTACTATATGTAGAAACACAAACTAGTTTTCAGAAATATTATGCAAGGCTTATTATTATATAGATTATATGAAGTAGGGATCCCCAGGTCACAGTTTCACACCCACTGTAAGGTTCCTGTAGCTAAAACCTTTATTTCTTCTTTCAGATGCTGACTGACCAGCTGGGGTTTTGCAGCATCCCTATTTTTCCTTTTTCATCCTATTGATTGAAATTGTGTTTATTCTTATACCCAGGGTGTCTGTAAGTTGACTCAAATAAGATCTAAGAGCAGCAATGTTTATAATAGAGACATGAGATCACCCTCCTTCCCCCTGCTGCCCTCCACCCTCCCAGATCCCAAACCCCAGTTTAGGTCCGAAACATTGATTGTCTAGCGCCTTGGAATGTTCCCCCAACGTGAAAGGCACTATGCAAATGTAATTTTTGTTTGGTCAAACCATCTCTCCAAAATGGACAGAAACAGCAACAACTCCAACAATAACAATAACAACAACTTGGATTTATATAGCGCCCTCCACTCCGGACGGCGTCTCAGAGCGCTTTACAGGTTTGGATGCTGGGACCGAGCCAGGGAGAGGAGGGGGAAGGTCACCAAAGGCACGATCGAAAAGAAATGTCTTCAGCAGAGACCTGAAAATGGGAAGGGAGGGAACGAGATGAAGGGAGTGAGGAAGGCAGTTCCATAGCCTCGTGGCATAGTGGCTGAAGGCACGGCCGCTGAGGGTGGAGCGGATGACTCGGGGGTCAAGGAGGAGACCAGACCCGGAGGAACGAAGACAATGGGTGCTGTTTTGAGGAGAAAGGAAGTCAGAGAGGTAGGGGTTGCAGAGGAGTGCAGGGACTTGAATACGAGGGTGAGGATCTTGAAGTCGATCCTGTCTGGGATAGGCAGCCAGTGCAGTCTGGCAAGGCCTGAGGTGATCGGGGAGCGGAGTTTGGTGCGGGTGAGAATGCAGGCGGCAGAGTTCTGAATGAGTTGGATTTTATAGATGGTAGTGGCTGGGAGACCGGTGAGGAGGGCGTTAGAATAGTTCAGCCAAGAGGTGACAAAGGCATGGACCAGAGTTTCAGAGGCTTTTGGGGAGACGTATTGGCGGAGACGGGCGATGTGATGGAGGTGGAAGAAAGCGGTGCTGGTGAGGGACCGGATGTGGAGGAGGAAGGATAATTGGGGGTCAAACCTGACGCCTAGGTTGCGTACAGGTTTGGAGAGTTTTAGGGGGAGGTCGGGTAGGTGGAGGAGGTGAGAACCATGAGATTTTAGACGTTGACGAGAGCCGAAGAGTATGGCTTCCGTCTTGTCAACGTTCAGCTGAAGGAAGTTTGCGCTCATCCAGCACCTGAGGTCTGACAGGCAGGCTGACAGAACATCAGGGGACTGGGGGTCGCAAAGAAAGGTGGAAAAGTAGAGTTGGGTGTCGTCCGCATACATGTGGAAATGTATCCCATGAATGCGGGTGACATCCCCAAGAGGACCATGTAGATCAGAAAGAGGAGGGGCCAAGGATGGATCCTTGGGTACCCGGCAGGTGACCGGGTGAGAGCGAGCGGAGAAGCCATTTATGCAGATGTACTGCTGGTGGTTTGTGAGGTAGGACTAGGTGTGGAGTCCTGTAGCTCAGTGGTTAGAGCACTCGCTTTGTAAGTGAGAGACCTGAGTTCAATTCCAGGCAGGGCGAAACCTTGGGCAAGTTTCCTTACTCCACACGCCTAATAATAATCCTCCAAACCAAAAACAATAATAAATTGGTCATTTTCAATCTACGACTGTTTGTGGGACATTGCTGTGCGCAATTGGCTGCCGCGTTTGCCCACAGATATACAGTCAATTCACTTTACAGTGTGTTCTGTGAAGCGCTTTGGGACGTCCTCCCGACGTGAAAAGCGCTATATCAAATGCAACGATTATTATTATTATTATTATAGGACTCGAACCAGGCGAGTGCGGTCCCACTGAGGTGGATGATGGAGGAAAGGCGGTGGAGGAGGATGGCGTGATCGACTGTGTCGAACGCGATGGGGAAGTCCAGGAAGACAAGCAGGTAGAGGGAGCCCTGGTGAACAAGGGGTGAATTAGCAGTAGTTGATAATCACATCATTTAATTACCATTTCCCGTACTGAATTTGTCATGCTAAGATATCCAGTTAGAGCCAAGTTATAAACAAATTAAGGGTTTGAACAACTGGAAGGGCAAATAGCTGCCCTGGCACAAAGCCAGGATGAAACACTTGCAACGCATAGTGTGGTTTGGAATTAAATCAATAAAGAAAAGTTCTCAGAATTAATGCTTGTAACTTGAACCAGATATTGTCGTTAAAAAAGATAATACTCATTAACTAAAAGTTATTTTGGTCATCACACAATTGATAATAATTTAAATAATTATTTTGTTCACCCTATTATTGATAATAATTTAAAATTAAACTTCTGGCCAAGAGAATCTCAGAAGTTACTGAAAAATGTAATGAGGACAAATATTTTATATTTAAAAATGTTTAGTCCTATGGATCTGCATTCTTGGCTACTGTGTACTTTTTGTGAATAAGAGTTTAAATTTTAGTAAAAGTCCAGTTTAAAAGCGGAAGTTATTAGCATATTAAAGTAGCTCCTTCCTAACATGTTTCAAATCTTTTCAATATTGAATTTGTTCAGTACCTTTTTGTGATTATTATATGTTTTATGTGCTTATTCCACTATTTAAAACAGGAACTTGAGATAATGGTTCCTTATGCCCTTTATATTGGATGCCAAATACTGAAACCATAGGGCTTTTCTGTTAGTGAAGGAGTGATAAACAATGTATTGCATGATAGCTTCTAACATTATTGTATTGTGTAACATAATTCGGAGTTCATTGGGGTCAGTATTACTACTAATCATATATTCCATATGCTTCTTTTCGGATAATCATTTGCATTAGTCTGGAATGGCATGCGAGGAATAGATGGCAGAAATTAAGTTTAATTGAGGGAGAAATTGCAGTGTCTAAATAAATGAGTAAATAGAGTTGCAATCATAAAACTAACAATACAATTTGAAATTACATCTTAAGGGGAAGGTTTTCTTTGTCGCTGTGTCCTGATCTCTGCTCCCTTCGATTTCACAGGAATTTAAAATGTCTGTTATTTTAGGCCTTTTTCTGAACAAGATGAAGAACGTCAGCACCTGCTACAGGAGGAAAGTCTCAATATATTCATGTGTGTTGAGAAAAGTAGGCACTGGCATCCTTGCACTGTAATATATGTAGATTTGCTGCCTGGAGCCCTGCCATATCCTCAGTGAAGTGCAATGTAGATGCTGGATCCTATATTATTGGCTTGGTGTCAGTGTCTGCAGCTGGCACGGTGCAAATTTGCTTCCAGCAATTCCTGATGCTAGTGACATACACAGCTGGATGAGTTTCACTGCAAGGCTAAGCATTTCTCTCTTGTCTCTCCAGATGTCCATATGTCCACCCGCAGACCACATTCAAGCTGTACAAATGCTACCATGTTTCTATAGCAGTGGGTTTGTTCACCTTCCAAAAGCACAGCTGTTGCTTCTTTACCACAAAGATGCTGGAGTGAGTGAGCTGATCATGGAAAGACATTTCTCTTGCAGAGCTTAAGTCCCTCAGGAAGGTTGAAGACAGCTTGGAAAGCAAACAAAAGGCTGCTTCAGTTTAATGAGCAGAGAACAGTGGGAATTTACTGAAAGCTATCAAGTTCCTTCAGTTTGGATTCAGAGTGCAAGGTTTTTAGATAATCCAGTACGTTTATAAGAAAAGCTGTTTATCCAAAACAAATGTCCCCAGACATTCACTTTAATCAATCATGGAAAACCCAAATTTGACTTTATTGACATAGGACACCCATCTTTACCCAAGAACTATGAGTCCCCAGGGATATAGTTTAACCGCAATAGTGAAAGTAATAATAGATGCAATAACTTCAAACTTTTGAAATTTGTGTCATTTCTACGATATATTTCAAGCATTGTATTTATGGTTCCTTTATAGTTGACAATTTTTTTTTACATATTTAAATGTTTATGTTGGCAAGTACACGTTGAACTACTTGCCCTATGAATAATTAATCTACTAAAAGGGGTGTTAGAAAGAATCCGATTTCTTTGACCTTATCTGTATCCATATTCCTCAACAGTTCTGTGTTTGCTCATGCATTGTAGATACATCGAATCACAGCAGTACCAGCAATTAAGGAGGCCATTCCCATTGAACCTAAGGTGATACTAGCTCATCCATGGGAGGTGATTACTCTAATTTCAATTCCCTGCTTTTTCCCTGTTTATATTCTTCCTCTTGAAAAACATCCTTGTTCATTATTCATTAAAATTATTATCATTATTACCTGTGCTACAGGTATTATGGCAAGATACCTGTAGCTCAGTCCTCTATGGTAAGGAACATTTGAAACATTTTATAGGACATTTAAAGAAAAATATTACAGATGACACAATGACCCCCAAATTCTCTGCTATTTTATAAGCATGCATAAAGCCATTTTAATGAACTTTTCATAGCAATACTGACCAAATCATATGAGCGTGTGATATACATCAATCCAGGTTCTGAGAAATTTGATCTGTTTATGCTGCCAAAAACTTAACCTTGTGAATGTTGCAACATTTGATGTTTTAATTGTCACCAGTTGTGATTATCGCAACCTTGATAAATGCGGTCACTGAGGAGGGTAAAATAAGAAGTCACCAACCCATTCCCTCCACATTTCCATCACGATGGTTGCGCCTGTAGTGTTTATGAGATCATAGCAAAGCGTTGTCCACTTAAAATACTCACATCAAATATATTTGCCTCTTGAGTGGTCACTTTCATTCATACTTGCTAAAACTATATTTTTCCTGAGTTATTCCTGGGAGGCATTAATCTTTTCCCTGGATACACCTAATTAACTTGTAACATGTTCTGGTTTACCTTTGCAGATGAATAATAATAAAATGAATAATAATAATAATCCTTACATTTCATATAGTGCCTTATCACATCTTCGAGACGTCTCATAGAATATACTTTAAAGTGAATGGACTGCAATGTGGACGAAACGCGGTGGCCAATTTAAGAAGCGTTAAGTAGACGCAGCCACTTTAAGTAGCATTTAAGTAGTGATGATGTTAACTATGAAGATATCAATATGATTGGATGTACATGATGCATTGCAAAATTAAATATTTCCTACATATACAGTGGGAAGGCAGGCTATTTGCTATTCAATAGTCTTCTCAGCCCAGATACAAGACATGAATGAAAGTTAAACCACAATTGATAGAGAGGTAAGAAAACAACATTACATTCAAAACACTGTGAGCAAAAAATAGTTAATTACAGATAATAATATGTCATGTTTTTTTGAATTTCATTGATAAAAACTATATTTTTCCTGGGTTATTGCTAGGAGACATTGATCATTTTGCTTACACACCCGTATATTAAAAGGTATCAAAAATGGAAGTTGAAATCACTGCTATGCTTTGCCAAATGCTGTCCTTGTGAAATATGACTTCATACGTATGTTCCAAACACTATGTTTGGCCTCCCAAACCTTTGGCCTGCTTTATGTTCACTTTCTAAGTGTGGAAAAGTTAGATCTAAAATAACATGGATCTTAGGTTTATTGAGAAATAAATGAAGTTTCTTTGGCGGGGGGAGAATGATGTATTTCTTGGAAGAAACATTTTCCTTGTAATTTTCCTTCTTCTTGTGAATTGGTCCACATAGTACCCAATTCTCTTTCTGTTTTGAACTTGCAGGGGGATCTGAATGTTGTGGGGAACAAAAGAGTAAGATTGTTGTAAGGAGGACAAATGAAGCTAGAGCCTGCTACATTTTGTGAATCCCACCAGAAGATGTCTTCCAGGGATTGTTATGGAGTTGCAGAACATCTAGTTTGTTACAATTAAGAGTACCAGGGCTCCTAAATTAAAACCCATAGTCAGGAAACTCTCTGGAATAATAATAATAATCCTTACATTTGATATAGCACCTTATCATGTCCTCGAGACCTCATAAGGCGCTTTACAGAATACACTACCAAGTGAATTGACTGTATATTTTGTGGGCGAAATGTGACAGCCAATTGCGCACAGCAGTGTCCCACAAACAGTCATGGATTGAGTGACCACATTTTTTTTAAGGGATTATTACCCCTGAAAAAGCGATCCACCAATCGACTAACAACTGGGATCCTATTTACTGCGAGGTAAACAGTGCCATGTGGAGGAATAAAACTTGCCTAACGTTTCGCCCCACCTGGGAATCGAACCCAGGCCTTCTCGCTTGCAGGCGAGTGCTCTAACCACTAAGCTACGGGACTCCACTTGGAATAGAGTTAGAACATATATAATGTATATCTGACCTCCAAATAAATCCGAGCGCCTGGAAGTCTGTTTTCCCTTTAGGGTTGCTGTGAAATGTGGGGCCTGGGTGCAAGGCTGTCACTCCAATAATAATGCTGGTAAAGCATTGGAAATCTGTTCTTTGTGAACCTTCACGTCACTTTCTCAGAAGAAGCATTTATCCTGTCACAGTGACCACAGGCCAAGAACCACTCAGCGGAAACTCAGAATGCATTACAGGGGTGAATTTTGCGATATTTCACAACAGATTGGATGCATGAAATAGAGGTACTAATTAATAGAAATAGCAGTTACTAATTATTAGCCTAAAGCTTTGAGCCTGAAGAAATACAACAAATCAGACTCCACAGCTTCCTCTTCATTCAGCACTTAATTATACATACATTTCAGTTCAATGTAGTCTGTCCAAGTTGTATGATACCCATGTACATACAGTGCTTAGAATGATAGTCATAAAAATTTAACCTGGAGAAGGACAGCAAACTGTCATTTAATGCCATTGCCCACCCTATCCCCATACCCCTTCAAGCCATTTTTTTTAATGTACTTTATGTATCTCTTTGATTGCATCTATGGTCACCTCCCCCTTCCCCTTCTCATTTGCTTCCCAATCCTGCCTCTGTACAGCACTCTGCGATGCTATCCTGCTAGAATGGTGCTATATGAATGCAAGTCGGTGTTGTTCTCCACTAAACCCATGTATTGAGTCCTGTATAAATTAATTCACAGTCGACTCTTCACAAAATGAAAAATATTGACAAATCTACTGTGATAAGCAATTACCTGGTAACTAGGGATGGGAGAATAAAACTTGGCCATTTGTTACATGTTCCACTGACTGGTGGTCTCATATCATCTCGATCGATCTCATTTTTTAAAAAAAAGGAAATTGCTGAAAACTAAATAAATAACAATGGCAGGTATAAGAAAAGAACTAGGAAATGGAAAACATTTGCTTATGTTGAAAAAGGAATTTGTTTATGTCCTAAATGTAAGTGGAGTTGACTGTTTAGATTTTGGAGTTTACATGCTCATTAAGATGATGAATGACTGCACTTGGGGAAAAAATATTTCTCCCCTTTGAGCCCAGTAATAGGATCAAGCACTTTCAGGTCAAGCATGCAAAGGGTAGGCCAGCTCCCCTTTACCAGCCTGACAACTTGCTTCCACAACTCCACAAGACAAGCACCACAGATCGATTAGTAGCAGCGGGAAGCTTGCTTAAACTGGTTTTGATCGTCAGAAAGGAGCAGCATCAGCTAAGAGACTTTGTGTGGTCGCATTGTACCACTGGGTCTCCAGTTTCACTCATTTTAAAACTAAACACTAGAAGTATGAGGAGGCTAAGGTTGAAAAGCATGCTGTCTAGTCTAAATCTGAAATTCACCCCATATAACCCTGTAAATAACATCCCTGTAACTATATTGAAACATTGCCAGTAAAATTAAGCACTAAAGCCCCTGGGTCATCTATTTTCTTGCTTGCCAGCCGTGGTGTAAATGACCAATTTTATATGGGGGAATGTTGGCCAGGACACGGGGGAAAAACTAACTTCCTTCTCTTGGAATCCATTGCCATTAAAATTTTAAATCATAAATGCTAAATGCCATTCAAAATGCTTCAAAGATTTTATGACATGAATAGAACTACAGCCCATATTTGATTGAGTTAGTTTAGTGAGTGTTCAGGGACATCCTGCAGTGCCTCTGCCTCGCCCCCTCCCTTGCTTCCTTCAAGACCCATCTCAAGACCCTTCTCTTTGACCGTGCCTTTGGTCACCCTACTTCCACCCCTGCCCTCCACCCTCCCTGACCTCGACCCCCAGCTCAGGACCAAAACACTAATTGTCCAGCACCTTGGGATGTCCTCCCAACATGAAAGGCGCTATACAAATGTAATTTTGCTGTTGATGTTGTTGTTGCTAAATACTGCTAACAGGGTCAATTGAGTCTGCATGCCTTGAAATTAACTGAATCATTTTAATGATCGGTACAATTGCAGTTTCAGGCTTTCTTTTTATAGTGATCATTGGGCCTCTCCCTGTGCACTATAAAAAATTATTTCTCACCGGCTCTGAACCAACTTGTGGCCATATGCTGATTCAGCAAACGTTCATTTCCAAGCGAATGGGCAGAATTGCTCACTCGGGAGAGGCTCTAAAGCACAGCGGATATTGGAAAAATCTGGGCAACACAATGTCGATTACAGTTGTCTTTTTCCAATAGGGAAACAGGCCAATGCATCAGAGGAGCTGTGCTTCATGCTACCTCTAATGCTGTTACATGTGTACTGCATATCAAATTTCATAAGCAAAACAAAACCATGTACTACTCAGTACTTACTATAACATGCATGTTTTAGAGCTGTGGTTTTCTTTATTATATGTGGCTTTTCAAAGAATGCCATCACCCTTAAAAGTGTCTTGGAAAACACTTCATTGTGCTTAGTCAGTGATGGAGATAATAATCATAATCATAATCATCATAATGTGATATTCATATCATGTGTCACATTATTCATCTCATTATTTTACATTAGTTTTAATATTCATTGAGACAACAACAACTTGCATTTATATAGCATCTTCACGGTGTAGCATCTCAGAGCGATGATATGATTCTAAAGAGGCTAGACAATATCAATCATGATAGGCTGTTTCAACTTGTCCAGAATGGTAAAACCGGAGAACACGGCCTGCGATTTAAGGGGGTAAATTCAGAACGAATCTATGCAAGGACTATTTCAGTGAGCGAATAGTGAACCTGGGGAACAGGTTCCCTAGAGAGACGGTTGAAGCAGGAAATGTTGATTTTTTCAAACACAGATTAGATAGTTTTCTTTTAGGAAATAACATTATGGGATATAATACATAGGCAGTTTGGACATATGTACATGCGACCGCCAGGAAGTTGGAAGGCAAACTAAATGGACCTTGTTTTTTTTCTTCTAGCATTTCTCATGTTCTTATATGTAATGTGAGGATTGAGGACTGAAAATATTTGTGTTACAGTATAAGCGGGATTTGCTATTGAATTAGGTTGCTCAATGGACCAACACCAGTAATAATAATAATCCTTGCATTTGATATAGTGCTTTTCACGTCTTCTCAACGTCTCAAAGCGCTTCACGGAATAGACTGTAAAGTGAATTGACCGTATATTTGTAGGCGAAACTCGGCAACCGCGCACAGCAGTGTCCCACAAATAGTCGTGGATTGAAAATGACCAATTTATTATTGTTTTGTTTTGGAGGGATTATTATCAGGTGTGGAGTAAGGAACCTTGCCTAAGGTTTAGTTCCACCCTGCAGTAGCTGAGTCTCTCCAATATTGTCCTTATGCAAGAGCAATGAGCTAGGGGGATGAAATTCTGCTAGTCAACTGGTGCAAGAGTAAAGACCCGTTTGCTTTACATGTCATTGTACAATGTAGCCAATTCCATTTACAGAATACTGAATGCAGTGTACAGCAAGTGAGAGCTGGCTGATAAGCAAATTGGAAGATGAGAAGCAAAGGCCTCATAATCAGGGCATTTAGCCGGCTAAACAAGCCACTAAGCTGTATCAATCATGCATAAGGGAAGTGGCCATGGCAGGCTAGCGAGTCTAAACCGTGAGCGGATCTGCAAAGGCTTGCTTTTTGATGTTACTGGCTTGCACGGTTTGGGAGTGCCCATATGCTTTCAGACCGCGTCACCTTATTCAACAGGCTGTGTGAATGATACAAGTTGCCCTAACCCCCAGCAAATCTTCTGGAACACATGCTGGTTGTTAGCACTGATTTGTATCCCTTCCTTTAAGAAAGATGATACAGCTTGGTCATGTGTAAAGATTTTGTTTTGAGGTGCTGCACAATCTGAAAGTTGTCACATATCATTCTCACCACAGCTGATTTCAAACTCCTTGAGCCAAGGAGCACAGAGCTGGTGCTGTATCCACTTGGCTGAAAACTCTTCCCAACCCACTGATCCTTTACTTACCTCTTTTGAGTGCAGTGTCCCCTTTTCCACATGTACTTGTCAATTTTAAGCCACTTTCATCAGCTCAGGGTTAACCAATTCTTACTTTGTGTTTAAGAGGACTATCTCTGCCCATGTTTACAAATGTACAGAAACCTCAATCATTTTCTGCATCAATTTCCAGGGCACCACTCCAGCAGGGCATTCCATATCCTAACTTAATATATTATTAATTAATTTTATGAAGTTTATCAGCCATCTGGGGAGGAAGATTGAAATCTGTGTCTCCATGGTCCTTGACCTCCGATTTCCCTGATAATTATCATACTGAACACCTATGAAAAGTTGTTGGAAAACAATCTGATTTCTTGACACACAGAACCATCATCTGCAACTGAAACAAGGCTGAAATTGATCGCTGAAAATAGCCGCCTGCTTGGTACAGTTGTCTCTTTATAATAGAAATACTTCTATTATAAAGAAGTATTAAAAAGATTATGTTCAGTTTGGAATAATGATTACTTACCCTTAATGTATATGCACATACTGTATGCAGTTCATATATTCTGTTGTGTGTAGGCAGACATTTCCATTAGTACTTTTCCATTGCAGCACTATCTTAATGTTTTACAACAACCTCAGCAACGACTGCTGATAGCAGATCGAGTTTTGAACAATAGGAGATGAGTGCTTTAAGTTTCTTATACACTGTAGTATTGAAGCGCTCCAGGACACTACCCCACGTGAAGGGCACTATATAAATGCAAATTGTTGTAGGAGATATGAGGCTGAGGAAAAGGCAGTCGTGAAGCACAATACAGTGGATTTTCCTTGTCCCAATTGTCACATGGTAGATTTATGATAGAATATAAGCTTGTTACATCCATGAGAAAGGGTGGAAAATCAATAAACAATATGTAAAGGAAAGTAATAAGAAATTAAAAGATACCAATGCTAATCCTATCCTCAAAGTCCTATCTTTTTTCCTCGCTCGCCTCCACTGGCTCCCCAACCCCCAGAGGATCGAATTCAAGATCCTCACCCTCACCTACAAGGCCATTCACGGCATTGCTCCCTCCTACCTCTCCGACCTACTATCCCCCTACCTACCCGCCCGTACCCTCCGTTCCTCTGGCTCCGGTCTGCTCCACATCCCCTGCCCCAACCGCCCTACCATCGGTGGCCGAGCCTTCAGCCTCTCAGCCCCTAGGCTCTGGAACTCTATCCCCCAGTGCCTTCGCCGCCTCCTCCCTTTCCTCCTTCAAGGCCGGTCTCAAGACCTTTCTGTTTGACCGTGCCTTCAGCTCCCCTCTCGACTCTCTACCCCCTCCTCGCTCCCTCCCTTCCCTCCCCTCACCCTGACCATTTCCCCCCCCAATGCTCGGGTCCTGACCCAACTGTACAGCGCCTTGGGACATCCTCCCGACGTGAAAGGCGCTCAATAAATGGAATCTTGTTGTTGTTGTTGTTGTTGTAGGCCTACTAACAATGAACAAAGGTGTGAAGAGACTTAGCTGTGCTCATATCCTGAAATTTAATGCATTAACCAGAGCTGTTGCAATGTAAAATGAGATGGATTCTTTTAAAATACATGATGGTTCAAACTTTTGAAATTCTGCCACAAACAAATTATGAAAAAGAATAGTTAAAAGAATAATTATTTTCAATGTAGTTTTCAGGTTTTGCTCAGAATATTCCATGACATGCAGTTTGGTCTGAGGAGTTGATTCACTTGACTCATATTTTGAAAACAATATTTCTTTTTAAATTCCCTTTTCCTCAGTACATTTTCTACTGGCATCTATCAAGAGATGGAAAATTATTTTTTAAGTCTAATTGAAGATATAATTATTGAGACAATAAATAACATTAAAAATAAACACTAATACATTGTGTGATTTAGATTGTTGATCCTGATTGGAGGAAGTGGAGATTGCCAATGATATGTTAGGCTTGGAAATTCACATTGTTCTACTACCGTAAGTGAAAGGGTCTTGTTTCCAACAATATAAGTTCACTACTAGTAATGCTGAAATGTTAGAGATGAACTTTGAGAATTTGGATCAGATTCATTATGTTTTGGGATTAGAGTCAATGGAGATAAAATGTTTTTTAATTTTAAAAGTGTCCCTTGTCTTAATTAGCGTAAAGAATACTGATAATGAATACAACAGGTTTGTGGCTTCATTAGACTTGGCATAAAGTCTTTGTAACAGGACCCATCTTGAGCAAGGAGAACTGCTCCATGTTTCATAACTGGAATATTCCAGCAACTTTTATTACATAACAAAACTTAAGGAACTGAACCCAAAATGTTCCTCATCTTTTTATCTATCTGTTACATACCAACATCACACAATAATTATTGATTACAAAGATTACAGATTGGTTGGAATGAAGGGAGCCCTTCAACAATAACAACAACTTGCATTTATATAGTGCCCTCCATGCTGGATGGCGTCCCAGAGCACTGAACAATCATGGAGCCCGATGCCGAGCCAGGGGGAGGGGGAAGGTGACCATAGGTACGGTTGAAGAGGAAGGTCTACAGGCGCAACCTGAAAATAGGAAAAGAGGGGGCAAGGCGAAGGAATTGAGGGAAGGAGCTCCATAGCTTTAGTGCATAGTGGCTGAAGGAATGGCAGCCAATGGTGGAGCAGAGGATTCGAGGGACAATGAGGAGGCCGGAGCCAGTAGAGCTGAGGCAGCAGGTAGTGCTGTGAGGAGAGAGGAGTTTAGAGAGATAGGGGGTTCCAAGCCATGGAGGGATTTAAACACTAGAGTGAGGATCTTGAAGTCGATCCGCTCTGTGACAGGTAGCCAGTGGAGTTTGGCAAGGACTGGGGTAATCGGGGTACGGAGTTCAGTGTGAGATGTGGGCGGCAGAGTTTTGAATGAGTTTAATTTTGTGAATAGTGGAGGAAGTCCACTATTGCCCATCTGATCTCAACCCTCTGGAAAACCCATCCGACCGTCCTCCCATCAATTGCTTTCTAAATGAGTATCGTCCACTTCCTCTCTGCAGCCCAGCCCAACACCCCTTATATTGTGCTGGATCAGGCTGGTAACTTAATAAAGCAGCTGATTTTCTCATCATTTCATGGATTTGGCTCTTGGCCTTCGGAATGGCCTTCAGAAAGGAAGACATTCATTTACTAACCTAGGCCAGATGCCCTGACCAGGAGGATTCCTTCCTCTGAGAACCCACATCCTCACTTACCTGTTCACTCAGCTGCTCTGATCCACATGCCTTCACCTCCACTCCGGCCTCAGGCAGCCTGGTATAAAACAAACACCAGAAAACTACGATAAAGTCAGTTTCCTGATCTAGCCCATGGGAATGTTGGTTCTAACTTCATATAAGATGTGTAAAGTTTGGGTTTCCTCTGCCAATGTTTACACTAGTTTATACCATTTTATAGTTGGTTTCCTGTGTTTTTTTTACACCAGGTTGCCAGCAGCATGGAGGGCGGCTGCATAGATCAGAGACCGGGAGCAGTGGTTCATGTCACTGGTAAATGAAGGAGACTTTACGCTAGTCTTATAAAGGAGCAAAGTTGTGAGATTCCTACATTGTTCGTTGTGTTAATTAAGACACAGGTTTTATCTCCAATGAAATCAAGGCATGTTGTTCAATAGAGGTCAAAAGCTCAGTGATTTCCAATAGGATGTCTTAATTCAGGATTGCAGAAGAAAATCACACAGACTCGAGGCAACTACCTCTGACAGTTTGCCTACAGATATATAGTCACAGCACATTAAACTAAATCCTGTGAAGTGCTTGAGACAGCCTCCACTAGTCAGTGAGTCAATAACTGGAGGGCATCAATGTAAGATAACAACAACAGCAACAAACTGCATTTATATAGCATCCCTCGTGTAGGGTTGTGTCCTAGAGCACTTGTAATAGTTAGCAAATAAGAAAATGGGGAGGTTTGGAGAATTCTTTCCGCACTCAGAGTGCTTAGGATATGCAATACCCTGCTGGGAGCATTGGTTGAGGCAGAATCAGTACTCGATTCAAAAGAAAATTAGATAAATACTTTAAAATAATACAAGGGTATGGGGAACGCATAGGTAAATTGAGCTGAAAAGATTGCTCTTAAAAGAGCCAACACAGACATGATAGGTAGAATGGCCTTCTCTGTGTTGTAAGTTTCTATGGTTCTATTGGTTCCTGACATGAAAGGTATTATATCAAATGTGAGCATTATTATTATTTATCTACTTTTGGAGATTTAGTTCCCATGAATCAGTGTAATGTACTTCTGGTTTCCAGGAGTTCACACAATGGAAAATGGAGAAAGAGGCCTCATAGTGGAGAATAGATGAATGGAGAGCAATCAGTAACAATGGTCATTAATACTCATCAGCTTCCATGGAGAACAAGAGTGAACATAGTGGAAAGTAAAATTGTAGTTTTGTTCTCTACACTGGAACAAGGCTTAAAGCTTGGTAGTGTCCATTAGAGAAACTCATGTTCAGGTAATGCTATCCCAGACTACTTGAAGAAGATCTACCACCTATTAAAGACCTTTTCTGAGCTGACTGAAAACATAAGATCTTTTACCTAAGGTCGATGCAACCTGGATCTCTGGGAGCATTGTGATCACTTTGACCTGCCTGGCACTCAATGCTCAGCTGTCTTCAGTCTTAAGATATTTTTGGATTAGTGGCCTTTATCTTCACAAGGACAGAACCTCAGACACTGCAACACTTTGGTCCGAATTTAATTTATACTCTTGAAGAGACTATTTTCAATTAGGAGTAATTGAAATGAAACTGCAAATGGTACTTTTAAAATTAGCTTGCTAAATCACCTAAAAATGGTGCAGCCAAGTCTCTCACTTTTTGTTTATACACTTTAGACCTATAAATCAATGTAAGAATAACTACAACAACAATTTACATTTAAATACCACCTTTCACATCAGGGGGAATGTCTCATGCCCATCACACTGATGATTAGGTCAGGGTATTAAAGGATATGGGGCAAGGGTGTGTAACTGGACTTGAGATAGAGATCAGCCATGATCTTATAGAATGGTGGAACAGGCTCGAAGCGATGAAGTGCCTACTCCTGTTTCTATGTTTCTATGATTGGATATCTGAGTTGGGAAAGATGACAAAAATGTGAGAGATAGCTCTAAAGGCAGGTTTTAAAGGTAGGGAGGGGTTTGGAGCGCAGGAACTCCAGGATGGAGTTCCAAAGTGTGGGGACAGAATGTCTGAAAGACCTAGATCTAGACAAGATTTAGAAAGAAAATTTAGAGACCTAGATATGATAGGAGAAATTGGAACATTTTCAGAACTTGGTGATCTTCATCATCTTTGTGAAATGCTTCAAGGCAATTCATCCATCTGCAAGGTATTATAAAGTGCAAGTTGTTGTATACTAAATGGACACCCTATGCGCTGTGGAAATGATTCACAAGGCCACAACTGAATCAATGCTTCACAGCAGTGACTGATAACTAACTGATAAGAACACTGGAGGGCAGGCTAACCCAGATAAGGACATTTTTTTAAAAATGTCAGAACAAGCAAATTGGCCATGACTTAAAATGTCTTCAGGAATGTCAAACAAGGTTTACAAGGACTTCAGTCTCATTTACCAAACTAGTCAAGGAAAAGTCCATGATTTAAATTAATATTTAAGTTTATCAAAGCCAGAGGGTTGTAAGGTAGTATTTGATAGTCTTTAGAGATCAAAAGAAGTTGGGTGTTAAAACAACATCATGTTAAAATTAGTCTTTTCAAATTAGGGCAATACTGCCAATGAGGTGCATACTTGAATATTATTGCGATGAAAAATACTATGATTCGTCTAATAATTATTGCATCAAATAATTATTGCGTCAATTTTTTTTCATCCATTTCTAACCACTGGTCATGGATCTAAACAACTCCCATGCTAGTTTGGTTCGAAGCTCGTTTTCAAAATAATTTATCACAATTTTTACTTCAATAGAGCCATCTATACTAATCTCAATTCCTTGCTCTTCCCCCTGTACCCTCTACTAATCTTCCTCCAGATGTGCCTATCTGATTCCTTGTTTTAAAAAACAAATGGTTCTGCTCCAACAATCTTTAACAATTCATTCCACAAGCCTCCTGGGGAATTGCTATCCAAGCTTCCTCTTTCACACTTCTGGTTATAATTTTAAATTCATGTCCTCTTGTCCTTGAATCACCTCCAGACTGAAATTGTTCCCACCATTTTTCCCCACAAAAACATATTAAAAGTGCTTCGCAGGATATATTAAATCCTGTGAAGCGCTTTGTGTCATTCTCGAAATGTGAAAGGTGATACACCAAATGTAACGATTAAAATTTTGAGTTATCCTGTCATTATCTTAAAACACGTCTATCATATCAGCCGTTAACCTTTTATCAGAGAACCCTAACCTCTCCAGACCATTCTTTATAACTATGTCCTGAGTTAAAACTTCATGCACAGTATTGACTTCTAAACCGTGATCTGACTTATATCAGGAAACTGAAAATTCAAAGTTAGTTCCCTGTATTTTTTCACTGTAGCCAGTTGACAGGGAAGCTGGGTATTGGAGAAATTGGAGTCTGAGAACAGCCAGGTTAGTGTAGGAGTTCTTAACTCACAAGGGTGGGACTAATTAAGAAACAGTAACAAGTTTGCTGTATTCCTAAAAGTATTCCTTGTGATAATTAACACATGGAACGCCTTAAGGAATACCGCTATATTTACCAGTTTCTAAGTACCATAAAATGTATCTCATAGCCAAATCTATTTGAGATGAAGATTAGTATTTGATGAGCTTTCGGGATAACAGCTTTCGTGACTAGAACAACAACAACAACAACAAGATTCCATTTATAGAGCGCCTTTCACGTCAGGAGGACGTCCCAAGGCGCTGCACAGTTGGGTCATGACCCGAGCAGGGGGGAAATGGTCAGGGTGAGGGGAGGGAAGGGAGGGAGAGAGGAGGGGGAAATGGTCAGGGTGAGGGGAGGGAAGGGAGGGAGCGAGGAGGAGGAAGAGAGTCGAGAGGGGAGACGAAGGCACGGTCAAAGAGAAAGGTTTTGAGACCGGCCTTGAAGGAGGAAAGGGAGGAAGCGGCGAAGGCACTGGGGGATGGAGTTCCAGAGCCTCGGGGCTGAGAGGCTGAAGGCCCGACCACCGATAGTAGGGCGGTTGGGGCGGGGGACGTGGAGCAGACCGGAGCCAGAGGAACGGAGGGTACGGGCAGGTAGGTAGGGGAGACCTTGAGTGTCGACAATTAGACACTAATGCTTTCCCTTCTATGTCCCTGTCAAGATGTAAATTGTTATGGTTGTCAATAAACCAGCTCCAGTTAATCTAGTTACCTCAAGTTAAAAGCCATTTCTGCTGCAGAATAATAAATGCATTTTATATAGTGTCTTATTTTGTTGACACAGCTCAAATTGCTTACCACAATGAGCTTTGAAACATAGTAACAGCTATAAGGACAATGTGGTAACTAATCCATATCAGCAACATTTGTGGAGTCTTGTAGCTCAGTGGTTAGAGCACTCGAGAGACCTGGGTTTTATTGCTGGCAGGGCAAAATGATGGGTAAATTTCCTTACTCCACACGCCTCTGTTTATCTTGCAGGAACAACAACAAGAAGATTACATTTGTACAGCGCCTTTCACGTCGGGAGGACGTCCCAAGCCGCTGGACAGAGTACAGCATTTCAGACCCGAGCTGGGGTCGGGAGGGGAGGGGAAGGGGGGTGGCTGATGGCATGGTCGAAGAGAAGGATCTTGAGGCGGGACTTGAAGGAGGCTAAGAAGGGGGCGAGTCGGAGTGATTGGGGGTGGAATTCCAGAGGTTGGGGACAGAGTGGCTGAAGGCTCTCCTGCCAATGGTGGGACGGGTGGGCCAGAGCTGGCTGAGTGGAGGGAACGGGCAGATTGGTAGGGGTTTAGGAGGTCGCAGAGGTAGGGTGGGGCGAGGCCATGGAGGGCTTTGTATGCAAGAACCAGGATCTTGAACTGGATCCTCTGAAGAATATGGAGTCGGGTGAGAGTGGGGGAAATGGAGTTGCAGAGTTTGGTGCGGGAGAGAACACGGGTGCAGAGTTCTGGATTATCTGCAGCCTGTGGAGGGAGGAGTTGGGAAGGCCAACAAGCATGGTGTTTGCATAGTCGAGCCTGGAGGTGATGAAGGCATGAACAAGAGTTTCAGCGGCCTGAGGGGTGAGGTTGTGGCGGAGTCGGGCGATGTTACGGAGGATGTTATGTTAGGAAGTAGAAACCTGGTTGTTAGTCGATTGGCTGATTGCTTTTCTGGGGATAATAGTCCTTAAAAAACAATAATAATTTGGTCACTTCAATCCACGACTGTTTGTGGGACACTGCTGTGCGCAATTGGTTGCCTCGTTTCGCCCACAAATATACTGTCAATTCACTTTACTGTATATTCTGTGAAGCGCTTTGAAAGGTCTAGAAGACGTGAAGAGCGCTAAATCAAAAGCAAGGATTGTTATTATTGACCCAATTAATTTAGTGGTAAATTTGTGTGAGGGTGGAATATTTGCATCGATGCCAGGAAAACTCCCTGATCATTTCCAAACAGTGCCACAGCTTACTTAATGCCCACCTGAACCACAAGCAAAGACAGGTAAAAGGTTAGTTTGAAACTCATTTAAGTATGGCACTTCCAACAATTCAGTGCTCCCTCAGTAATGCAATGGATGTCAACCTCAATTATGAGCTCAAGTCTTGGAAAGAACAGACCAGTGCAATAAAATGTTTTTATTAGCACATTGTTAGGCCAGTATCCAACCACATAATGCAAACAAGGTGAAACATTGCTTTCATAGACGTTTACTAGGCTTTACTTTGTAGGTCAACTAACTAAGTTATACACCTAGCACACCTTCACAACCATCAATTACTTATTATGGAACATATGAATAGAGGAAAGACTATTTCTCATAGCCTTCTCAAATATTCCTGCATTCAACCTTGCTTCTTGTTTTCAACTCCTTCAATTTCCACCAGATGCACAGGCAAATCAGACTGTGAACAGTTTAAAAAAGCTTTACTTCTACCAAATGAAAAACATTACATTCAACACATTAGTTTTCACAGGTCCTTTCAATCATTGATTGAAAATTTTATTCATAAACTGTTGCCTTATCTGTTGTCTATTCTTAAACACCCTCCTGGGGCCTCCCTGGCCTCAGCCTGGTTTACAACTTCCTGTGTCAGCATCAACATTGGGCTTTCCATCCCTTTCTCATAGGCAACAATAATGGCTGTTCA
Source organism: Callorhinchus milii (assembly GCF_018977255.1). NCBI lineage: Eukaryota > Metazoa > Chordata > Chondrichthyes > Chimaeriformes > Callorhinchidae > Callorhinchus > Callorhinchus milii. Next base: position 114,005,480 of record NW_024704742.1, on the reverse strand, counting down.
GATGGACATTTAAGATCCAGTGTCACTATTCGAAAAGAGAAGGGGGTTCCCCCCAATATACTGGACAAAAGTCTCCCAATAAAATTGGTCATTCACATGGCTGTTTGTGGGTTATTATGTTGGCTGCCACATTTATCTAAAGGATGCACAGTCACTCCACTTATAATAATAATAATCCTTGCATTTGATATAGCGCTTTTCACATCGGGAGGACGTCCCAAAGCGCTTCACAGAACACACTGTAAAGTGAATTGACTGTATATTTGTGGGCGAACGCGGCAGCCAATTGCGCACAGCAATGTCCCACAAACAGTCGTAGATTGAAAATGACCAATTTTTATTATTGTTTTTGGTTTTTGGAGGGATTATTATTAGGCGTGTGGAATAAGGAAACTTGCCCAAGGTTTCGCCCTGCCTGGAATTGAACTCAGGTCTCTCGCTTGCAAAGTGAGTGCTCTAACCACTGAGCTACAGGACAATGTGCAATACAAGACCACTCTTGGAGCCACAATGCGTGTGAGAGCTGGAAGTGCCACTCAACCCATAGAGGCATTGGAAACACTGCTTTAATTAGCAAAACAGATGGAAATGAGAATGCATAATAATAATAATCCTTGCATTTTGATATAGCGCCTTATCACGTCTCTGAGATGTCTCAAAGCGCTTCACAGAAAATACTGTAAATTGAATTGACTGTATATTTTGTAGTGTTTTTTGTGTCAGGAGTCTATCTCAAAGCATTTCACGGGATCCCCTGTATGTCATACTTACTGCAGATCATAATAATAATAAGTGATCGTGCCTCACAACTTTATTCAAATTCTTTAAGGAAACAGTGTCATGAGTGGAGAAGGCTAGTCATGGATATATTATACTTGTATTTAAATAAATAATAATAATCCTTGCATTTGATATAGCGCTTTTCACGTCAGGAGGACGTCCCAAAGCGCTTCACAGAACACACTGTAAAGTGAATTGACTGTATGTTTTGTGTTTATATTTTATAAACACGGTAGCCAATTGCACACAGCAGTGTCCCACAAACAGTCGTGGATTGAAGTGACCAATTTATTAATTTTTTTGAAGGAAGTATTATCCCGGAAAAGCGATCCGCCAATCGATTAACAACTGGATTCCTACCTACTGCTAGGTAAACAGAGGTATGAATATACCTGAGGACTCCCAGGATGGTGGATGGTGAACAGGATGGGCCTTGCTCTTCTTTTACCTTGCAAATTTTTATGTTCTTATGTTAGGTACCTCTGTTACAGTCCATTCTAGACTGATTCATGGACATTGTGGAAGAAATAGTCACTACATTATCGGTATTCACCCATGACCACATGGAGACCCCATGAACAGGGACTTGATCTGTATTTTAAATGCCGTTCTTTTCAGTAAAGGAATTCTAATTTTTCACAAAGTGAAGTATTTGGCTAATGCTATTTGTTTTTGTTTTGTACCAACATGAGTAAGCAACAACAACAAGATTACATTTGTATAGCGCCTTTCACATTGGGAGGACGTCACAAGGCGCTAGACAGTGTACAGAATTTCAGACCCGAGCTGGGATCAGGGTGGGAGAAGGGAGAAGAGGGCATGGTCGAAGAGGAGGGTCTTGAGGCAGGACATGAAGAAGGCTAAGGAGGGGGCAAGGCGAAGTGATTGGGGTATGGAATTCCTGAGATTGGGACAGAATGGTTAAAGGCTCTCACGCCAATGGTGGGGTGGATGGGTCGGGGGACGTAGAGCAGGCTGGAGCCGGCTGAGCGGAGGGAACGGGCAGGTTGGTAAGGGGTTAGGAGGTCACAGAGGTAGAGTGGGGCGAGGCCATGGAGAGCTTTGTAGGTGAGGACCAGGATCTTGAACTGGATTCTTTGAAGGATAGGGAGCCAATGGAGTCGGGCGGGAATGGGGGAGATGGGGTCACGGAGTTTGGTGCGGGAGAGGACACGGGCTGCAGAGTTCTGGATTGTCTGTAGCCTGTGGAGGGAGGAGTTGGGAAGGCCGACAAGCAGAGGATTTGCATAGTCGAGCCTGGAGATAATGAAGGCATGAACAAGAGCTTCAACGGCCTGAGGGTTGAGGTAGTGGCTTAGTTGGGCAATGTTACAGAGGTGAGGGAAGGCAGAGCGGGTCATGGCTTGGACGTGGGGAAGAAAGGACAGTTGAGGATCAAACAAGACACCTGGGTTCCTGACTGGCTTGGTGAGTTGTAGTGTGCAACCATGGAGGTTGATGCTGCCAGAGCCTAAGGTGCAGAGGCACTGGCGCGAGCCAATCAGCAATGTTCACATTCATATAAGCATATAAGGACATGTTTAAAAAAATGTGTAATACACAACACTTTATTGATTTATGAAGGTACAATTGTAGTAGAACAAGTCGCAATTTTTTTTTCCGTACGGTAGGACTCATAAAACAAATATAAGCCATATTGAAAAATATCAGTATTATTCCCTGTGGTGAGTACAAGGAGGGTCAGGTCTGGTAGAAAACACAGGAGGCAATGTGCACTCTGTACTCAGTGAATGTCTGAAAGCTACATTAAAAGGTGACCATATCTTAATACTTTTTTTTACGTAGGGAACAACATACTCTGGAGGGAGTTACAAGCCATGGTTCAATTAAGTTCCCAACAACTCAACTTGTTTATGAGTGGCAACAGACCCCCCAGATGGAATTATACCCTTTCGCTCTATGCAGTTTCCATTATTTTATAACTTTATAACTTAGTTGGAGTTGCATTTAGTATACATTTGTGAGCTTTCTCCTATTCTACAAATTCACCTACAAATACATTGTGACTTCAAGCTCCTGTCTTTCATGTGCCTGTCTACTTTTGTTTTGAAAGCTACCATGGACCCACCTCAACTACCCTACTCGGCAGACCATTCCACATCCCAATAACTTTGTGGGTGAAAAAAATACTTCCAAGTTCTCCTTTCTATGTTTTTGCGGCTATTTTATAACTATGTGGAGTCCTGTAGCTCAGCGCTTAGAGCACTCGCTATGCAAGCGAGAGACCTGAGTTCAATTCAAGGCAGGGCAAAACCTTGGGCAAGTTTCCTTACTCCACACGCCTAATAATAATCCCTCCAAAAAAAAACAATAATAAATTGGTCATTTTTAATCTACGACTGTTTGTGGGACATTGTTGTGTGCAATTGGCTGACTCTTTCGCCCACAAATATACAGTCAATTCACCTTACAGTATATTCTGTGAAGCGCTTTGGGACGTCTAGAAGACATGAAAAGCGCTATATCAAATGCAAGGATTATTATTATTATTATATGTCCTCTAGTCACTGACTCCCATATCAATGGAAATAATGTCTCCCTATTTACCCTGGTAAATCCCCTTTGTAATTTTGTCCATCTCTAATAGGTCAACAATTCTGCTCTAATGAAAACAGACTGAACTTCTTCAATCTCTCCTCATAACTGTAGCCCTTCGTCCCCAAAATCATTCTTGTAAACCTCTTCTGCACCCTGTCCAAGGCCTTAACATCTTTCCTGAAGTGAGGTCTCCAAAACTGGATGCAGTAATTAAGTTATGCCCAAACCAACAATTTGTACAAATTTTGCCACTGATCAGCCCATTGTTCTAATCTGTTTAAATCCTCTTGCAGTTTCTTGCTAACCTCATCGCTATTCACTATACTTTCTAGCTTGGTGTCATCTGCAAAACTTTGATATTTTACCCAGAATATTCAACCCAATATCATTGATATATATGGAAATAAGGAGAGGCCCCAGCACAGATCCCCTGTAGCCACTAATTACCTTTCTCTAACTAGAAAAGCACCTTTTTAGCCTTATTCTTTGCTTTCTATTCTTCAATCACCTTTCCATCCAAATCGCCATATTTCCCACTATTCCATGTGCCCTAAGTTTCTCCCCCGGTCTTCCAATATGCACCTTATAAAATGCCGTTTGGAAATCCAAATACATTACTTCCACAGCACTACCTCGATCTACATATTCAGTTAACTCTTTAAAGAATTCTTACATTATTGTTTTATGGATATGTTGCTAAGTATCTCAATTTATGTATAGTTATTTTAACTTATCCGCTTGAAGGAGGACAGCTTTTTCAAGAGACAACATATTTAAGTCAGCTAAAACATAGACATATCACAATTTGATCTCATTAAGAGAATCCAGCCTAATTCCTGCATTATTGTGTGATGCAGGTAATTTGCAATACAATACAAATTTACATTTATATAAAGCATTTCACATAGGAGGATGTCCCACACCACTTGAATCAAAATAATATACAATAATCACAACACAAAATTACAGTAAAGCTAATTTAATTGGCCATCTAAAGATTTGAACATCTATGTTACTTAGAAACAATGTGCAATTAATATATTTGTATAATAAACAAATAAAATGTAAAATATTTCCTATGTAGATATTAAAATTATGATGTAGGCATCTTTGAAGTCCTGTGTCCTTTGGACCACTTGACAATATTGCTATGTACAGTACAACTCAAAAGGGTAGAGATTTTCATGTGGTTATGGACCCTCATTGTTGTAGAGAAAATAAGTTGTGCATAAACATTTTCTATTTTCCAAGCACCATCAATTGTATAGCACCATCAAAGATGTAGCATAAATAATATAATAATAATAATCCTTGCATTTGATATAGCGCTTTTCACATCTTTTTGATGTCTCAAAGCGCTTCATAGAATAGACTGTAAAGTGAATTGACCGTATATTTGTGGGCGAAACGCGGCAGCCAATTGTGCACAACAGTGTCCCACAAACAGTATACAATATCCCAGCCTCCCCTACACATGAAACTCCTCTGTACAATTCCCTTCCGGTCCTGCTATGAATAGCTCAATGGTCTTTTGGGATGTCCTCCCGACATGAAAGGCGCTATACAAATGTAATCTTGTTTTTGTTGTCAGAAGTTTTGTTGTGGATGATTTTTATGCTGGTTTCTGACGGGTGGAATACTGGGAGTAGCAATAAACAGTTCATCAGCTCAATATCAGGACATTGCAACCTGTTTATGCACATCTTCAACTTCAATTTCACTAAGATTACTGAAAAAAAGAACTTTAGCCATTATGGGTAGAGATTCCACCTGAGTTCAGATTTGGCAAATATAGCTTTAATTTTGAAGCAGAATTTCTATGGTTCTTTTCAAAAAATGCAGAACAATGGCTTGAAAGTTAAGGCTGAATTCAACAATTTGCCAGAATCTGGTCACTCTAAAATATTACAATGGTAGAGTAAATCTAGACCCAGGTGAATTTCATATGTTCCATTGTCAAAGAGAGAAAATAGGAAAGAGCAAAGTAACTGAATAACGGTCAACAATAACCTAATAATTCTTAAAAGAAAATATTCTTGGTCGTTTTCAATCCACGACTGTTTGTGGGACACTGCTGTGTGCAATTGGCTGCCGCATTTCGCCCACAAATATATGGGCAATTCACTTGGCAGCATATTCTGTGAAGCGATTTGAGTCATCTAGAAGACGTGAAAAGCGCTATATCAAATGCAAGGATTATTATTATTATTATTATTATAAGTGGAGTGACTGTGCATCCTTTAGATAAATGTGGCAGCCAACATAATAACCCACAAACAGCCATGTGAATGACCAATTTTATTGGGAGACTTTTGTCCAGTATACTGGGGGGAAACCCCTTCTCTTTTCGAATAGTGACTTTGGATCTTAAATGTCCATCTGAACAGCCAGACAGGACCTCGGTTTAATATCTAATTTGAAGGACTGCCCCTTCGAAATACAGCACACCCTCAGCACTGAAGTGACAGCCTAAACTATGCTTTAAAATTCCCAATATAGGGCTTGAACCCACAACCTCCTGACTCAGACACGAGAGTGCTACCAACTGAGCCAGGCTGAGACATAATATTACCGACCTTTCAAGGAACCAAAATGTAAGATGGACTGGAGGTCAGGCAAAATTCAGATGATGTGAATAAAAACAACAACAAATAAAAAGATAAGTAAAGAGAGAAAAGAAAAACAGAAAGGTTGTATTTCAATAGCAGAAAGGTTTGAAACGTGAATTAAGTGAATTAAGATTTTTGTTTTTAGTTGTTTTATGTTAAAATTGGAAGTGTATTCAAGGTCATATAACTATGTTAAATGATAGGTTCAGTAGAACTGTTGCAGTGGATCAGGAAATGGCGGACGTGCTAAATTAATTTTTTGCATCAGTCTTCACAACTGAAGACTGTGGATAAATTCCAGATCCAGTCAAACTGACTGTAACCTTCACTATAATCTACAACATGTGTGGAGGTCAGTAAAGCATGCATTATAAAGAAGTGCCCCAAATTAAATATCTGCAGGGCATCTGGATCAGATGGGATACACCCGAAAATCTTACAAAGTGAGTCAAGAAATTGATGAGCCTCTGGATAATATTCTTAGGAGCTGCGTAAATTCAGAGGTTGTGCTTGAAGAGTGGGAATGATAGCTCATGAAATTCTGATCCTTAGAAAAGAGGATTGAGACATTAATCAATGAACTATGCAGCAGAGCATTTTATGCGAAAATATTCATCTAAACAACATAGAGGTCATAAGAGACATTTAGCATGAGTTCAGAAGCAATAATAAAAATCTTTGCATTTGATGTAGTGCCTTTTGTGTCAGGAGTCTATCTCAAAGCACTTTACAGGATTCCCTGTATGGCATACTCACTGCAGGTCATAAAGCACAATAAGTGATCGTGTCTCACAACTTTATTCAAATTCTTTAAGGAAACAGTGTCATGAGTGGAGAAGGCTAGTCATGAATATAATATACTTGTATTTTAATTCATAATAATTCTTGCATTTGATATAGCACTTTTCATGTTTTCCAGACGTCTCAAAGCGCTTCACAGAATATACTGTAAAGTGAATTGACTATATTTGTGGGTAAAACGTGGCAGCCAGTTGTGCACAGCAGTGTCCCACAAACAGTCGTGGATTGAAGTGACCAATTTATTATTTTGTTTTTTTTTCTTGAGGGATTATTATTAGGCATGTGGAGTAAGGAAACTTGCCCAAGGTTTTGCCCTGCTGGGAATCGAATCCAGGTCTCTTGCTTGTGAGGCGAGTGCTCTAACCACTGAGCTACAGGACTCTTTTTCAAAGGACATTGTTGAATCCCTTCAAACTATGTAAAAAAACAAACTAATGTGTATGGAACTTGTGGTGTTTTGTTTTAATGAATTAAACACTGGTTAGGGATCAGATTTACACATTCTGGAGTGAAAAATGCAACATTTCTAATTGTTTAGTGGTTTATAATTGTTGAACGTGTTATTTGAATCTGTTATGAAATGTCAGATTTTGCACCCCCGAGTTATGATGCGGCTTTGGTGACATATTCTAAGATCAGCTGTATTCTTTTGATTATTTATGTTATTTTGCAAATGTGTTAATTTTGCTGTTGCTGCCCTTTTGCAAGAAAGATTTTTTCTTAAAAAATTCGGAAGATGTTAAGTGGAAAAGACTTTGTAATGGGGGTGGAGGCTAGTATTCTTTGTTCTCTAGTTACTGATTTCCATACCAGTGGAAATAGAGGCCAGTATACAGGATAACCCCATTATAATACACTTCAGTTTCTCTCAGATCAGTTTATAGCTGCAGACTCACTGGAATTCCGGCTTCCGTTGGCAAGTGTTGATTGCCCGCCTTCTTAATGTAGCACCCAGACACAGAAAATCATAGAACCATAGAAATTCACAGCACAGAAGGCCATTTGACCCATTGTGTCTGTGTTAGCTCTTTGAAGAGCAATTTTTTCAATTCCATTCTCCTGACCTATCCGTACACCCCTCCCAAAGTGTAAACGTGTCTGAGCAACCACTGGAGATGCTCGGGTGGGAAGTGATGTCAGCTCAACCTGGAAATACTAACTGGCAGCTATTTTTAAGCACACTCTGATGTACCTTTAACGGTTGGCCTTTATTCAGCATATATCTATGTGCACATCACATTGGGGTTTGTCACATTTGCTGAAAAGGTGTACTCCCCACATCTGCATTTGCCCATTCTTAGCCATTAAAAAACAATTAAACTCATTTGTGTCCTTTTAAAGGATCATTACTATTGCTACTCTTTGGTGCTAGGTTACAAACATAATACTTATTGACCAGTTAAGAGCGCTTCCTGAAACGTGCTCCACAATTGGCTTCCCAAATAATTATAATATCCATTTGGTTTAAAGCACGTTTTTTGCGCCCAAAGCGTGTGTTTAGTCCCTCTTGTCTGTGTTATGCAACTTCTGCCTCCTGTTAGGTATGATTTAGGCATTTAAAAACATTATTTTTGCTTGTTTAAAAAATAATAACAGTCTGTTTTCTTTGTCTCACAGAAAGTGTCTAGACACTATATCACTGTCAATAAAGGTCATGGACCTAACTGAAGAAATAATTCTAGCCGACAACTTTTGATCTGACTAACAAGAAAGGAACGTGTAGCATTTCATTGCAGCATTTTATTTCAACATAGAGTGCACGGGTCTAAACTATATCCTTTTAAAAAGAAACATTAAGAGCATCTGGATTACATTTCATAGCGTAGAACAAGCCAGTGTGTGAGAAGTTTCTGAAGGTGGCTATTTCAGTGTTAGACAAACCAATGTGGGCTTGGGAGAACGTAAGTACTATAAAATGCATTTATTTAAAATAAAGTAAAAGAGGGATTTGTACAAAGAAAGCTCAAAAATCATTTAAGATGGAACCGTATATTCTAAAAGTCATTCTTGGCATTGTGTGCAAATTAGCTGCTGCATTCGCATACAAAATGCACAGTCACTACACATTACAATAAATCCTGTTAAGTGCTGTGAGACGTTCTCTCAATGTGAAAGGCGTTATATCAAATGTCAGGATTATTATTATTATTATTGTCACCCACAGAACTTGTCATTTCAGTGTCACTTCCTGGGGTACCAGTTGGCTCAGTCCAAGTTAACCAACAGTGTTAACTATGGTAGAATACAATTTATATTTACTTGGTACCTTTCATGTTAGGAGGACATATCAAAGCACTTGACACTGCTGGCTGGGTGCCTGAGGTGGGTGCGGAAGTCAAAGGGATTGGGGAGAGAAAAATGATCAAAGGGGCATGTCTTGTGATGGACCTTAAATCGAAGGGAGGGATCAAGTAAATCAGAAGGACTCTGGGATGAACTTGCAGAAAGCGGGAGCAGAATGGTTGAAAATTGCTAACTGATAATTATCACCTTAAATCATATTTTTCACCTCGAAGTTTCTGCAATGAACAAACCAGAGTCACAACCCGAGCAATACATACACTACTCATGTCTCTGTTTTTACTTCAGGTGTTTTATTGCTAACCAACAGTGGGATTTGATCTGTAATTGCAGTTTTTATAATCATGCACAAAGAGGTACCCCAATTCCTCATCGGTCAACTGTTAAAAGCTAGGATATAATTGGATCCAGGAATCCTTGAAAAGTAGCCCTCTCAGTGATTTGTCCTTACGTTGCAAAAAATATGGAAAACCTCCCCTACTGTGATGCACAAATGTGCAAGTCAAGGATGATTTAACAGAATTAAGAGCCATGTGCTACTAGAATCTGGAAAACCTTCACTGGAAAATAACATAACTGAATCAAATGCACATAATCTCCTGCTCCTAAACTATTGATAGTGTTACACAGCTCAGGTTACCCAGTTTTGCATTGAGTAACTTGAAAATGCAGCTCGAATATTCTTTTCCTGAACAGCATCAGCGCACAGACATCTGGTGCACTGTGCCATCAACAGTTACATCCTGCGGAGCCATGGTTTTTTTCTGTTGGTTTACTCCCCTCCTCCTTTATTTCTTAAGGCAATTTTATCTCCTTTTTCCTTCCACTGGGATACGATTCTGCTTGTGCCAGTCACACTCCTGTAGCATCCCCCAAATGACCACTTTTTGCCATTGAACTTCATCAGTCAGCATTGACAGACTATTCCAGTATGGGCAGAATAATAATAATACTTGCACTTGATATAGAGCCTTATCACGTCATCCACCTCAGCGGGACCGCACTCGCCTGGTTTGAGTCCTACCTCATAAACCGCCAGAAGTACATCTGTACAAATGGCTTCTCCTCCCTTCTCTCACCCTTTTACTTGCGGGGTACCCCAAGGATCCATCCTTGGCCCCCTCCTCTTTCTGATCTACATGCTCCCTCTTGGGGATGACATCCGCAGACATGGGGTACATTTCCACATGTATGCAGATGACACCCAACTCTATTTTTCCACCTCTCTTTGCGACCGCCAGTCCCCTAATGTTCTGTCAGCCTGCCTGTCAGACCTTAGGGGGTGGATGAACGCAAACTTCCTTCAGCTGAACGTTGACCAGATGGAAGCTATACTCTTTGGCTCTCGTCATTGTCTAAAATATCACAGATCTCACCTCTTCCACCTATCCGACGTCTCCCTAAAACTCTCTGAACCCGTACGCAACCTAGGCGTACCAGTTCGACCCCCAATTATCCTTCCTCCCCCATATCCGATCCCTCACCAGCACCGTTTTTTTCCACCTCCAAAGCATTGCCCGTCTCCACCAATACCTCTCCCCAAAAGCTGCTGAAACCATGGACCATGCCTTTTTCACCTCTCGGCTGGACTACTCTAACGCACTCCTTGCCGGTCTCCCAGCCACTACCATCCATAAAATCCAAATCATTCAAAACTCTGCCACCCGCCTTCTCACCCGCACCAAACTACGCTCCCCGATCACCCCAGTCCTTGCCAGCCTGCACTGGCTGCTTGTCCCAGAGAGAATCGATTTCAAGATCCTCACCCTTGTATTCAAGTCCTGGCACTCCTCTGCACCTCCCTACCTCTCTAACCTCCTCTCTCCTCAAAACAGTAGTCGTTGCCTTTGTTCCTCCGGGTCTGGCCTCCTCCTCATCCCCCGAGTCCTCCGCTCCACCCTCGGCGCCCGTGCCTTCAGTCACTATGCCCCGAGGCTCTGGAACAGCCTTCCTCACTCCCTTCGTCTCGCTCCCTCCCTTCGCATTTTCAGGTCTCTGCTGAAGACCTTTCTTTTTGACTGCGCCTTTGGTCACCTTCCTCCCCCTCCCCGGCTCAGTTCCGGGATCTGTTACTGTAAAGTGCTCTGAGACACCATCCGGTGTGGAGGGCGCTATATAAATCCAAGTTGTTGTTGTTGAGACTCAAAGCGCTTCATATGATATACTAAAAGTGGATTGACTATGTATTTTGTGAGCAATATGCACCAACCAGTTGCCCACAGCAGTGTCCCACAAACAGCTGGAGAGTGAGTGACCACATTTTGTGGGGGGAGGGGGATGGGGTGATTGTTGGCCAGGACACGAGAAGAGGGAAACTTAATTCTCTTTTCAAATAGTGCCACAGGATCATTAACATTAACCTGAACAAGCAAATTGGACCTTGATTTAACTTCTCATCTGAAGGATGGATGAATGGATGAATCAAAGCCCTATTGCTCAGTGATGTGGAGCCCTGTTGCTCAGTGGATAAAGCACTCGCCTCGCAAGCGAGTGACTGGGGTTTGATTCCTGGCAGGGTGAAACCTTGGGCAAGTTTCCTTACTGCAATTCAGCCTAAAATCTTGACCCACCAGACCATTAGAGAAGCTCCATTCACACACATGTTTAAGAGCAAGTACACGTTGTTGCACAACAGACTTCTGAATGAATGAAAGAAGCAGATTAGTTTCAATTCTGACTATTTCCTTTGTTCTTCAGACAGGAAACAGCAGGGTCTGAGAGGATCAGCTTCATTTCACCCTAAATGAGAACTGAAAACACTTTTCCTTCAGATCGGAAACAGGCAGCATGATGCCCTTGTTACAGTAACCTGGCTGATGCGGATGAAGCTAATTCATGCCACATTTACCTTGCAATGTGCTCACAAATGCACTGTTGTGCGCAACTGGCTGCTGCATTTCACCCACAAATATACAGTCAATTCACTTTATTCTATTCTGTGAAGCGCTTTGAGACGTCTAGAAGACGTGAAAAGCGCTATATCAAATTCAAGGATATTATTATTATTATAATGCAGCTATCGGAAACCTCAGTGCCGATCCCAGACATAACTGCACCATATGATTTTATATACATAAAGTTACATGGACTGATATGACATTGAAACTGCGCATTTGGCCCAACTAGTCTGTGCCAGTGTTTATATTCCACACGAGCCCTCATCCCTCCTATTCCCCTCTCCTAGCCATCTTTTCCCTTCTCCTCCATATACGCATCAAGTTTCTCTTGAATACATTGATGGTATTTGCTTTAGGACTTAGTGATCTGATCCCAGTCTAATTGGAGACTAGAGGCCAGCTACCATAACTTTGCTGTGCTATTTGAAACCATATAAGTTCTAAGGTCTAAGCTCTGTTATTTAACCCTTTCTACAGATGTTCATAAAATATGATCTGAATTGATTTGCAGCCTCCTCAGTCTACATCTTTGATCAGATTCTGAAGCCAAGGTACGTTGTTCTGATTGATGTAACAGCAACCAGTGTCTCTGGAAGGACTGTGGTCACTTTGACTTGTCTGGCAATCAATGCTCAGCTGTCTTCAGCCTTAAGATATTTTTAGATTAATGGCCTTTGTTCTCCCAGGAATTAAAGGACAGAACGTCAGACATTGCATTACCTTGGATCAATGAGGTCCGGATTTAATTTATATTATATTCCACTGGATGGCCTCTACATTTTCAATTAGGAGTCGGTGACATGAAACTGCAATTGATACTTTTTAAATTAACTTTTTATTGCTTGTAAAAGGTACAGCCAAGTTCTTCACACAGTTCATACATACAGCTGCCATACATTTTGCAAGATATTTTAATTAAGAAACATTGAAGTCAATGGTGTGGTCTTGCTGGAACGTGACGACTTGATCTATATTCAGAGTGGGATTCCCTCAGATGGCATGATGTGCATGCCGTATTTTCAATTATCTGAAAGAGTCTTAAGCAAGAAGCACTGCAAAATGGATTTGTTTTAACACGAATTATTTCCCAGCATGTCAGATAGAGTTCGCAGGAGCAATGTGGCAGGAGTTCATGTTCACAAATCCTATTTATGACATGCCTCATTTTTGACAGTATTGATTAGCCAGAGCTAACTCCCACATTCAGTATTGTTTTTGTCCCCTGAATACATTGTAGTGTCCAACACAGTTGTGGCCAACCTGCGAGTTGGAAGTAACTTGCAGGGCTATCAAGAGGTCAACCCGCCCCCCCCCCCCCACCCAAACATTTGCACAAGTCTGTGTTCAAGAAGTATGTTTATGTTGTTTTCCTAATTGAATTTTTTCTTGATCAAGAAATATTTAACCATGAAAAATTATTTTGTTGGCCAACCATAAAGGTTGGGGATAACTGGTCTAACATATTAATATGTGAAGTCAGCTGACTAACTTGTGAGAAGTGGGGCAGGGAGAAGGAGGTAAGTGGAGTCTCTATGGCAGAAGAGGGAGGGAAGCTGAATCATCACTCTGCAGCGGACTTGGAGATCCAATATCTGGGCCACAGCATTCCAGGCACTAGCCAGCCTGTCTCATAAATTAGACTTGGAAAGGTAGACATAACTCTGGGAGATGTGACTTTTCCACTTTACTCTTGATAACTCAGCACCCGATGAGGTAGAGTAGCCTTCGCTGAACAAGCAGCAGGAAACTTATCATTACCTTTTATTAGTAAATTGTGGATTCACTTGGTTCAATCCCAACAGTACCCTGACACACACGTTCTGGTTCCCAATTCCTTGACCTACAACAGGCAAAATGTTAAAAGTTAATATTTAAATAAATGGTAACTTCAAAAAGCAAATTAGTAGTAGGCCTATTCTGAAATCAATATGATCCTGGACTCTTGACATAATTCTAGAGCAAATTCTCTCAAATTGCAATTGCTTTACTATTGTAAAATCATTCTCTTCACCCAGAGGTCTGCTGTAAGCCCCATGATCCCTCCACAACATCATTGGTGGCCAAGTCTTCAGTCGCTCGCCCCTAAACTCTAGAACTCTATCCCTCTGCCTTGTCCCCTCTTTATCCATATTCAAATCGCACCTGAAGACTTCTTTGACCACCCCTCACCCTTGCTCAGTATCCAATCCTGCCCTTGTTCAGCGCTCAGAGATGCTATCCTACGTGTAGGACGCTATGTAAATGTAATTTGTTGCTGTTGTCTGGTACAGTCTGGTGTGTGGGACTGCAAAGACGTTCAGCGATCCCTTATGTCCTTATTTGAAATTCTATTCAATTTGCAAACTTCAAAAGTGGTTAATGATGAAAGTCAACGGCTAGGCTCAACATCTCAAGATACAAATCTCTGATATGAGTCTTAGAATTTTTTTTTTGGCTGTGCCCTCTTCCTTTACTGAACTCTGCTTTCATCTCACATGGTCTCCTAACTATTAAACATTGCAGCCTACAATCCAGATGACAGCAAACATCTCTTCTGGGACAAAATAATCTGAATCCTTGACAGCCATTATAAACACATAAATCCCATTTGGACAGTTTTGTATTAATTTCACTGCATCATTTGTTCAGTTGTATTTTAATATTCCAGAATGTTTTTCTGAAACAAGCAATAATAATATTAATATTCTCCAACCTTTAACATCTCTGAAATGTCTCTGATACTTATCTTAGACTTGAAAAGTTTCAACTGAGGTCAGGAAAGTCAGCGTTTATATATAAACGTTCAGAATAATTTTTTATTTAAGGAGTTTCAGAAGTTTGGTCAGCCCCAACTATAGTATATCAAATTTCGACAGTAAACATTTTGAAATATTTGTGGTCACTTTGTCACATACATTTTTAAATTACAGTCTAGGCTCCAACTGCATTGTTGGAGATGCCTTCCTTCAAATCAGACATTAAACCAAGGTCCCATCTGTCTGTTTGGGTGAACATTAAAGATCGCATGGCACTTTTCAGAAAGACAATGTTTTGGTTAACAATCCCCCCGGATAAAATCAGTCATTCACTTCATGGCTATTTGTGAGATATTGCAGTGTGCAAGATTGGCTGCTATATTCATCTACAAACTAGTCACTACACTTTGCAAATTCTGTGAAGAGCTTTGAGATGGCTCAACAAGTGATAGGCACTATATGAAAATGTTAGGATAATAATTGTATCATTCATTACCAGTTCCTGTACTGGCATCATTTTGTCTAAATTGGTTAGTGGAAGTATTGTTTGCGGCACTTTGTTCAGTGATATGTTAAATTGAACACATTTGAAAGAGCAGCCTTGGCCATGAGAATCTTAACATCCTCGATAGTTCTGGATCCTTAGAAAGGAAACTAAATGTTGAAAGTCTGAACTCAAAGTAGAACTCCTGCATGTTCACAGATGGTCAACAGCATCTCAAAGAGAAAGACATATGTGACTTTTCATGTTATTTCATTGCATGTGGAATATTACTGTGTGCAAATTGACTGCCACTTTGCCTACAAATCACTCCACTTTATAACATCCTGTGAAGTGCTTTGAGACGTTTCGCTAATATGAAAAGCACCATAACAAATGCAAGGATTATTGCTGCTTTAGATGTTGAATTAGGATTAGATTTTTAAAGAGATGACCATGAAGGGTCAGGCCTGAAACACTAACCTATCTTTCTCTGTCAGTTATTGTGTAGAACTGAGAAAGGTAAAGTTATGGTTCAGGGTTAGAGTCATTTGTGGGTTACACTTCAATTGTTCCAAGGTGTGGTTTACGATATTGTACTACTGTTTGGATAATTTAAGAATCACGGTTGAACATTTTTGAACCTTTTAATCTATCTCTGTAGATTTAACTTAAGTTATCTGAAAAAAAGATTGATTTTACAGTATTTCTTAATGGGTTTCATAATTTAGAAACAGATTAATAGATAGCTCAGATTTTGTAATTGAAATTGAGGAAATTCTCATGTCGCTTTGCGTTGAGAAACTGCTTTGAAAATGGATTGTGTCAGATGAGCATTCCCACAAGTTGGTGTCATCCATATTTCTATTTCTTAATTTGAAAATCTGTTAAGAAATGTTGGAAGATTGACTCCAAGGTTCCTAGTCCACGTTTTTCAGCCAACTCCTCCGTGTCTCCTGTCACTAAGTTATTGATTTTTTTTAGTGCTGTAGCACTGTATGTAACCTTGCCATGTATAATGAGAGTCTAATGGTCTCGTCCACTCTCTGAATGAAAGATCTGAGGTTTATTTAAGGGGAAATATGCAACATAAATATATCTAAGTGACAATGAAAATGAAAAATCAAATAAAATTGGTTAGGTCAAATTTGTTACTCACCATTATCTGTCCTGTGAAGCAACTCAAAAAATTCGATATATAGGGTCTAAAATTTGATCACTTCTAACCCCGATTTTTAAATAAGGACTTGATCTGATAACCATGCGTATGTTATGCTGGCCCATGGGATCTCCACTACATCTCCACTACATGTCTGTCAGATATCAAGTCCTGGAATACAGCCAACTTTCTACAGTTGAACATCAGTAAGACTGAGGCTCTCCGGATTGGCTTGTGCCAGCGCCTCCGCACCTCTGCAACTGGCAGCATCAGCATCCAAGGAAGCACACTCCACCTCACCAAGCCAGTCAGGAATCTAGGTGTCTTGTTCGACCCTCAACTGTCCTTTCTCCCTCCCATCCGTGCCATGACTCGCTCTGCCTTCCCCCACCTCACCCCTCAGGCCGCCAAAACCCTTGTACATGTCTTCATTACAACCAGGCCAGGCGCTGAACAGTCAGGCCCCACTATGCCAATGCCCTGCTTGTCGGCTTTTCTCTCCACAAGCTGCAGGTCATCCAGAACTCTGCAGCTCGTGTTCTCTCCCGCACCAGGCTCCATGACCCCATCACACCCACCCTCACATGGCTCCACTGGCTCCCCATCCCTGAGAGGATCAAGTTCAAAATTCTCACCCCCCACCTTCAAGACCCTCCATGGCCTTGCACCCTCCTATCTCTCCGACCTGCTAACCCCTTATCAACCTGTCCGCTCCCTCCGATCAGCAGGCTCCAGCCTGCTTTATGTCCCCCGCCCGGCCGATCCCACCATCGGTGGTCAGGTATTCAGCCTCTCTGCACCCACTCTCTGGAACTCCAACCCACATTCCCTTTGCCTTACTTCCTCCCTTGCCTCCTTCAAGGCAGTCCTCAAGACCCTCCTCTTCGACCATGTCTTCGACCACCCTCCTACCCTCTCTACCCTCCTCATTCCACCCTCCCAGATACCAACTCCCCCTACCCCAGCTCGGGTCCTAATCCCTGACTGTTCAGCGCCTTGAGACATCCTCCCGATGTGAAAGGCGCTTTACAAATGTAATTTTGTATTGTATTTTGTATTGTATTGTACACAAGTTGATCCATAAGCCCCACATCAGGACTTTTAGTTCACTAACTAGGTGCTGAGGGAGCTATGTGACATATAGTAGATTACCAGAAGGCAACTCTATTTCCCATTTAGAATCCATCAATAATAATAATTATGACATCGTCATCTTAAGGCTCTTCACAGGATATACTGTAAAATGGTGTGACTGTGTGTATTTTGTGGGCTAAATCTATTAAATCATGTAAGAAATTGTGGTGTTTTAGACTACATGTATGGTTAATTTACTTTAGTTTTAGACCAATATTCTTACTGAAAAATACAACTATTTGCAGTTTGAGCCACTTGGTCAAAGGAAGAATATTACTTGAGTACAGAGGCAGGCAAACAGGCTGCTTCCAGGTACTATTGATTTACGTGATGAGGAAATTGGCTGCTGCATTCGCCTATAAATACATTACCACAGAAACGTTGTCAAGCACGTTGAGACATTATAGATGTTATATCAAATGCAAGGATTTATTCTTATTTGACAATTCTCCAGATTAGAGTGGTTGTAGGATCTTTCCATACGTCTTCTCAACAAACATGCCTTAACATCATGAACTAAATGTAATGTTGATCTGTGTTTCACACTGGAATTCCTCTTTCATTAAAGGTCAAACAAGCAGGATTTTGACAAATTAGAATGGTGGGCACTGTTGTTATTCCACCAAATTAATGGAGTCTGACTGGCTCAGTTGGTAACACTCTTACCTCCAAGTCAAAAGGTTGTGGGTTTAAACTGGGAATGCATTGTTGAAGCTTTTGGATGAGATGTCTAATCAAGGTCCTTTTTGCCTGTTCAGGTGGCTGTTAAAGATCGCATGGCACTATTGAAAAAGTAAAGAGAGTTTCTAATGGTATCAAGGCAAACAGTTCCCCAAATAAAAAATTGAGCATTCACTTCATGGCTCTTTGTGGGACTTGGACATTGCTGTACACAAATTGGCTGCTGCGTTCACTAACAAATATACGTCAGTACATTTTACAGTAAAATCCTATGAAATGCTTTGCAAAGGCTCAACGACTTGATAAGGTGCACTGTCAAATGCAAGGATTATTATTACTATCATTATTAAATAAATGTATTTTTCATTTTGATAAATTGTTCAATGTGAGCAGATTGTGAATCTCTGAAATGTGGTCTCTTGTTGACTTGCTTTATAATCAGCATCTCTGATTGTTTACCTGCAGACTCTTATGTTGAACTAACGCTAACATAATTCTACATTTATATTGTATATTTTTCTTGACTTAGTGAACAGTATGTGTTGGACCCACTATAAATCCAGGCTCACTTGCAAACATCCAAGTGGTTTCTGGTTGTTAAAGAGATAATTAAATAATTTTAATCAATTTATCACTGGATGACTTAGTATTCACTAATGGAAAATTAATATTTAACCCAGGGAAAAATTCAACAGAATTCCTTTCAGCTAAATTGAGTATTTTTAAATGGACTTCAATCATTTTAATTTCCAACAATTTCAGAACCATTAGGTCTTCACAAAAAAAAACTGATCACATTTGCCTTATGATCATAAAGGAGATATAAAGTTGTCCCGTGTCTACAGGGTGTTGACAAAGTCCTGTTAAACCCTGCCCCCCTAGTATTTTTCTGACAATGAATTTTTATTTTCTGTTGCAGATGACTCGAGTGTATCCATGCTATGATAGATGTCGCACCAAACATGGCAACAGATTATCTGCCTTGAAAAAGACGGCACTCACACCAATCCTCTCGACATTAATCATAGAATCGTAGAATCATACAGCACAGAAGGAGGCCATCTGGCTTATCGTGTCTTTGCTGGCTCTTTGAAAAGAGCTATCCAATTCAATCTCACTCCCCTGCTCTCTCCCAATAGCCCTGCAAACTTGTCCTCCACAAATAATGATCTACTTCTCTCTTAAAAATTGTTATCGAATTGTCTCATCATAACTTTCTCTGCTCCAAGGAGAATAATCCTAACTTCCCTAGCGTTTTTTGAGAACTGAAGTCCCTCATTCCTGGTACCATCCTGGTAAATCTTCTTTGCACCCTCTCCAATGCCTTGATATCCTTCCTAAAGTGTGGTGCCCAGAACTGAACACAGTACTCTAGCTGAGGCCTAACCAGTGTTTTATAAAGGTTCATCATAACTTCCTGACATTTGTATTTTATGCCCCTATTTATAAAGCCTAGTATCCGTATGCTTTTTTTTAAACAGCTTTATCTACCTGTCCTGCCAGCTTCAAAGATTTACTAATATGAACCCCCAGGGTCTCTCTGTTCCTTCACCCCCTTTAAGATTGTACCATCAGCTTATATTGCCTCTCCTGATTCTTCCTCCCAAAAATGAATCACTTTGATTTCTCCACATTAAACTTCATCTGCCAAGTGTCTGCCCATTTTACCAATCTACCTATGTCTATTCGCAGTTTGCTACTATCCTGCTCACTGTTTACTACTTTTCCTAGCTTAGTATCATCTGCAAACTTGGAAATTGTACTCTCTATACCCAAGTCCAGGTCATTTATATAGATCAAAAACAGCAGTGGTCCCAATACTGACCCCTGGGGGACAACACTGCACACTTCCCTCCAGTCAGAAAAACAACCATTCACTCTGCTTTCTGTCCCCCAGCCAGTTCTGTATCCATGATACAGAATGTGAGCATTTGTGGAGTCCTGTAGCTCAGTAGTTAGAGCACTCGCTTTGCAAGTGAGAGACCTGAGGTCAATTCCAGGCAGAGGGCGAAACCTTGGGCAAGTTTCCTTACTCCACACAGAGCCTAATAATAATCCCTCCAAAACCAAAAACAATAATAAATTGGTCATTTTCAATCTACGACTGTTTGTGGGACATTGCTGTGCGCAATTGGCTGCCGCGTTCGCCCACAAATATACAGTCAATTCACTTTACAGTGTGTTCTGTGAAGCGCTTTGGGACGTCCTCCCGACGTGAAAAGCACTATATCAAATGCAAAGATTATTATTATTATGCTGCCACTGTCCCTTTAATACCGTGGGCTTCTATTTTGCTTACAAGTCTCTTATGTGGCACTTTATCAAACGCCTTTTGAAAATCCATATAAACTACATCAACTGCACTACCTTCATCCACCCTCTCCGTTGCTTCATCAAAAAACATCATTCGCCTTTAACAAATCCATGTTGGCTGGCTTTTTGTTAACCCATATTTTTCTAAGTGTAAATTTATTTTGTCCTGAATTATAGTCTCTAGAAGTTTCCCCACTACTGACGTTAGGCTGACTGACGTGTAGTTGCCGATTTTATCCTTCTGCCCCTTTTTGTACAGGTGAGTAACATTTGTAACCCTCCAGTCCTCTGGCACCACCCCGGTTTTTCCACCCTTACTTCCCTCAGTAAGCTAGGATACATCCCATCTGGACCGGGTGACTTATCTACCTTGAGCACCATCAACTTTTTGTACCTTCTCTCGGTTTATTCTTATCCAATTTCTTTGCCCTCTCCTCCAATATCGTAGCATTGGCTGCATCCTCTTCTTTTGTGAAGACAGATGCAAAGTTCACATTCAGTACATCAGCCATGCCCTCTGCCTCCACAAGAAGATATTCCCTTTGGTCCCTAATTGGACACACCTTACGTTTGACCAACCTTTTATTCTTAAATAACCTTTTATTCTTTAACTAAGAATAAAATACTTAAGCACTTAATTATAATAAAAATCCTTGATATAATGCATTTGATATAACCCCTTATCATATCTTTGAAATGTCTCAAAGCGCTTCACAGATAATACTGCAAAGTGAGTTGACTGTACAGTTTGTGGACAAAAGGCGGCAGCCAATTTCACAGCAGTGTCCCACAAACAGTTGTGGATTGAGTAACCAAATTATTATTACTATTATTATTATTTTTTCAGGGATTATTCTCCTGGAAAATGATCCATCGATCGACTAACAACCAGCTTCCTACTTACTGCTCAGTAATCAGACGTGTGTAGAGTAAGGAAACTTGCCTAACATTTTACTCTGCCCGAAATCGAACCCAAGTCCTTCCAGCCTTCAATTGCCTGGCTCCCTGAAATCCAGTGTTGTTTGCAAACCCACCCACTCCCCCTGATACTACAGTCATCGCTGCTCATTCAAAACACAAACCCGGATGTTCAAGCGCAGGTGGCAGAAATACGGCCTCACGGTTCACCACTAGCTGTGGCTCGAGCAGCTCCGCAACTGCTGCTTCTCCCTTTCACAGGCCCAAACTGATTTTTACTCCACAATCATCCTGGAGGCAAACAATAATCTAAAGACGCTGTTTACACCGTCCATCACCTTCTCCATGCACCTCCTCAAAACCCCTCTATCCTCACATCAAGCGCCAATTGCGAAGAGGTCCTAGACTTCTTTGCCTCAAAAATTGAAAACATCTACTTGGCTGCATCATCCTCCGCCCCCATGTCCCCTTCCACCCCACCCAGACCATCCACACTGCCTTCTTCCTCCGCCATGGCTCTTGCCACTCCCACTTTCTTACATTCCTTGGCTCCCATTTTTCCTTCTTCCCTCTCAACCACAATCACCTGGATGAAGTTCACCACCTGCTACCTTGACCCCCCTCCCCACCCAGCTGCTGGTCACTCAACTCCCCATTATCTCCCCCCTGCTGGCCAACATGGTCAACCAATCTCTCTCCTGTTCCACTTCCGCTGAAAACCGTTGTTATCACACCCCTCCTCAAAAAAACCACCCTCGATCCCTCTAATCTCTCACACTACCATCCGATCTCCAACCTACCCTTCCTTGCCAAAGACCTGAATGCATTGTTGCAGGTCAACTTTGTTCACACTTCTCCCCCACTCCCTCCTCGAGCCCCTGCAGTCTAGTTTTCGCCCTGCCCACAGCACAGAGACAGCGCTTGTCAAAGTCACAAATGACATTCTCTCTTTCTGTGACCAGGGCTCCCTCTGCCTCCTCATCCTCCTGGATCTCTCTGCTGCATTCGACACAGTCAACCACGCCATCCTCCTCCACTGCCTCTCCTCCCTCATCCATCTTAATGGGACCACACTCGCATGGTTTGCGTCCTACTTAACCAACCGTCTCCATTTCATCTCAGCAAATGGTTTCTCCTCCCGCCCCCGCCTGGTCACCTGTGGGGTACCCCAGGGCTCCATCCTTGGCCTCTTCTTTCCTTATCTATATGCTCGCTCTGGGTGATCATCCGCAGACACGGGGTAAACTTCCACATATATGGGGATGACACAAAAATCTACTTTGCCTCCTCCAATACCAACTCCAGGTCCACTGATGTTCTGTCAGCTTGTCTGGCAGACATCAGGGCCTGGATCAGCGTAAACTTCCTGCAGCTGAATATGGAGATGACAGAAGCCATACTCGTCAGCTCCAGTCAACAGCTTCACTCCTGTGGATTTAAACTCCTTAATTCCCCTGGGCTCTCCCTCAGACTCACCGAACCAGTGTGCAACCTATGCATCCAACTATTCTTCTTCTCCCACATCTGGTCTCTGACCAGGACTGCCTTCTTCCACCTCCGCCACATTTCCTGCCTTCGACCGTACCTTACCCCAAATGCAGCCGAAACCCTCATGCATGCGTTTGTCATCTCCCGCTTGGATTACTCCAACACACTCCTCGGCAATCTCCCAGCTCCACCATTCACAAAATCCAGCTCATTCAAAATTCTACCACCTGCATACTGACCTGAACCAAACTCCGTACCCACATCTCACCTGATCTGGCCAGGCTCCACTGGCTCCCCATCACCGAACGGATCAACTTCAAGATCCTCACACTCCTGTTCAAAAATCCATTCACTCTCTGGCACCTCCACTCAGGAGCAGGCACAAGAGCAAGGGGCAGAGCCTAGACCAAGCCGTGGGGATAAAAGCCACAGCGAGGAGAGCAGTCAGCCAGTCAGGAGCAGAGGCACGAGAGCGAGGGGCTGGGCGAGGAAAGGCTCAGATACAAAAACAGCGAGAAAATTAAAAAGTGACGTCCGAGCGACGTCAGTATCAAAAACTAACAGCTAATACTAACTAATAACTACTAACAGTAAGCTAACACTAACTACTAATTAACAATACTAAAAATAAAATAAATTTTAAATTTTTTTTAAAAATTAAGAATTTAACTTTTAAAAATAATAAATTAATTAAATAAAACTGTAATTCACAGTGGGGGTGGGAGTAGTGACAATAGTGTGGCAGGTCTTGTGTGAGGACTGTAACATGTGGGAGTTATTGGAGGCCAGTCTGAGGCCAGGTGACCACATCTGCAGCAAATGTTTGCAACTGAGGCAGCTCCAGCGTGTCTGAGCTGGAATCCGAGGTGCAGACATTGCGCAGTATCAGGGACGGTGAGTGCTTCCTGGATAGTTTCATCCTGGAGCCAGTCACTCCCCTGAGCGTCAGGGAAAGTATAGGTAATTGTATCAGTCAAGGACAGGATAGGGTGTCTGACAGGTAGGGGGTTAAGGGAACACCAGAGAGAGTGGTAGTGAAGCCTCAGGCTTTATTTAACCTTGGCTAACAGGTACGAGATTCTTGCAACCTGTGTGGACAAGGAAGCCTGTGAGGAGGAAAGAAAACGTGATTCCAATATTAGGGGAAATAAACATAAAGTTGTAGTGATTGGGGACAAGACTATCAGGCGGATAGATACACTTATCTGCAGCCGCAACCAGGAGACCCAAAGGCTCTGTTGCCTTCCTGGGCCGGGGTGAAGGACGTCTCGGGCG
The DNA here is from genome assembly GCF_018977255.1 of Callorhinchus milii. Classification (NCBI taxonomy): domain Eukaryota; kingdom Metazoa; phylum Chordata; class Chondrichthyes; order Chimaeriformes; family Callorhinchidae; genus Callorhinchus; species Callorhinchus milii. The sequence continues at coordinate 113,981,349 of NW_024704742.1, read as the reverse complement.
GGGCTGGAGGAGAATCTGAAACATGAGGGCGAGGATCACTTGGTGGTACTTCACGTAGGTACCAATGACATAGGTGGGGTTAGTGATGATTTGAGGAGGGAGTTCAAGGAGTTGTGAACTAAATTGAAACAAAGAACATCAAAGTTAGTGATATCAGGATTGCTGCCTTTGACATGTGCAAATTGGTGCAGGAATAAGCAAATTAGAGAGTTAAATGCATGGCTGAGGGAGTGGTGCGGAACCAGTATTGGGGAGAAAGGGGTCTATTTCGAAAAGATGGGCTCCACTTAAATTGGGCTGGGACAAATGTCCTAGCAAACCGAATACATAGGTTGGTAAATAAGGCTTCAAACTAGTAAAGGGGGGGATACAATTAGAAATAATCGCAAGCCAGCAGTATTCAGAAAACTAAAGGTGGCAGATCAGAATAGCAAGAGAGATAAACAGAATAGGTCAAAGAGGGGTAAGAAGCTCAGTAAAGAAGATAGGGCATCAGAGAGTAGGGGAAATGGTAATAAATTAAAATCGCTATATCTGGTTGCACAAAGCATTCAGAATAAGGTAGATGAATTAAAGGCACAGATAGATACAAATAAGTATGATCTAGTAGCCATTACTGAGACATGGTTACAGGAAGATCTAGGGTGGGAGTTAAATATTTCGGGGTTTTCAGTTTATAGGAAGGATAGACAATGTGGAAAACAAGGTGGGGGGGTAGCCTTGTTAATAAAGGATGGAATAAAAACAGTAGAGAGGAAAGATTTCAAATCAGATAACCAGATGTAGAGATGGTATGGGTAGAATTACAAAATAACAAGGGACAGAAAACATTAGTGGTAGTAGTTTATAGACCCCCAAACAGTGATCACAGCATAGCGCAGGGTATTAATCAGCAAATTAGAGGAACATATAGCAAAGGTAATACAGTCATAGTGCGTGATTTCAATCTTCACATAGATTGGGAAAACCAAATCGGCAAAAGCAGGGTAGAGGAGGAGTTTATAGAGTATATGAGAGATAGCTTTCTGGAGCAATATGCTGAGGAACCAACTAGGGGACAGGCCATCCTAGACCTTGTTTTGTGTAACGAAACAGGGCTAGTCGGTAATATAGATATTAAGGCTCCTCTAGGGCAGAGTGATCATAACATGATAGAATTTAGCATTAAGTTAGAGAGCGATGTAGTCAAATCCGAAGCAAGGGTCTTAAATTTAAATAAAGCTAACTTTGCAGGTATGAGGGAAGAATTAGCTAAAATAGACTGGGGAATTAGATTAATGGATATGACAATAGACCAACAGTGGCAAACGTTTAAAGATGTAGTGCAAAATTCTCAGCGGTCACATATTCCCTTGAGGAATAAGAGTACCACAGGGAGAGCAGTTCATTCATGGCTAACTAGAGCAGTTAGAGAAAGTATAAAACTAAAAGAAAAGGACTATAAAACTGCCAAAAAGAGTAGCAAACCTGAGGACTGGGAGTGTTTTAGGTACCAACAAAGGAAAACCAAAAAGCTCATTAAGAGTGAGAAAATGGATTATGAGGGCAAGCTAGTTAGGAACATTAAGACAGATTGTAAGAGTTCTTATAAATACATTAAGAGGAATAGGCTAGCAAAAATAAATGTGGGTCCATTACAGGCAGAGATAGGAGGAATTATAATGGGGGACAAGGTTATGGAAGAGTCCCTAAATAAATACTTTTGCTTGTGGAAGACACAAGAAGTTTACCAGAAATAGAGATGAACCAAGGGGCTAATGATAGAGAGCAACTTAGGAAAATTTACATTAGCAAAGAATTGGCGCTAGGGAAATTGTTAGCATTAAAAAGTGTCAAGTCCCCTGGACCTGATGGTCTGCATCCTCAGATTTTAAAAGAGGTAGCTCATGAGATAGTGGAGGCCTTGTGTCTGATCTTCCAAAATTCTTTGGATTCTGGAACAGTTCCCATTGATTAGAAGATCGCAAACGTCACACCACTATTTAAGAAAGGTGGGAGAGAAAAGATGGGGAACTGTAGACCAGTTAGTCTAACATCGGTGGTAGGGAAAATTCTAGAATCCTTAATTAAGGATGTCGTAGTGGGTTACTTAAAGGATCACAATATGATTAGACAGAGTCAACATGGCTTTACAACAGGGAAGTCATGCTTAACAAATCTTTTAGAGTTTTTTGAGGACATATCAAGTAGATTAGATAGGGGGGAATCAGTGGATGTAGTGTATTTAGATTTCCAAAAGGCATTCAATAAGGTGCCACATAAAAGGTTGATCCTCAAGATTAGGGCCCATGGAATTAAGGGGAATATATTAGCATGGATTGAAGAATGGCTAACGGGAAGAAAACAAAGAGTAGGGATAAACGGGTCCTTCTCAGATTGGCGGAATGTGACTAGTGGAGTGCCACATGGATCAATCCTTGGGCCTCAACTATTTACAATCTACATCAACGATGTAGATGAGGACATTGAACTTAATATATCCGAATTTGCGGATGATACTAAACTAGGAGGGAGAGTAAACACCGAGGATAACATTAAAAAAATGCAACAAGTTATAGATAGGCTAGGTGAGTGGGCAAATAGGTGGCAGATGAAGTATAATGTAGGGAAGTGTGAGGTCATCCACCTAGGTGGCAAAAACAGTAGAACAGATTATTTTTTAGAAGGGGAGAGACTAGATAGTGTTAGCGTTCAGAGGGACGTGGGTGTCTTGTACACCAGTCACAAAAAGTTAGTTTGCAGGTACAGCAAGTAATTAGGAAGGCTAATGGTATGTTGGCATTTGTTACAAAAGAATATAAGAGTAGGGAAGTCTTGCTGCAACTGTATAGGGCCCTGGTGAGACCGCACCTAGAATATTGTGTGCAGTTTTGGTCTCCTTATTTAAGAAAGGATGTACTCGCCTTGGAGGGGGTACAACGTAGATTTACTAGGTTGGTACCATGGATGAGGGGATGAGTTATGAGGATAGGTTGAACAATTTAGGCCTATATTCTCTAGAATATAGAAGAATGAGAGGTGATCTTATAGAAACCGATAAGATGATTAGGGGGCACGACAGAATAGATAGTGGGAGACTTTTTCCCCTGGTTGGAGAAACTATAACCAGGGGTCACAGTCTTAAAATTAAGGCTAAGCCCTTTCGCACTGAGTTGAGGAAAAACTTCTTCACTCAGAGGGTAGTAAATTTATGGAATTCTCTACCCCACAGGACTGCAGATGCTCAGTCCTTGGACATATTCAAGACTGAGATTGATAGATTTCTTGTGGATAAAGGGATTAAGGGATATGGGGAAAAGGTGGGTAGGTGGAATTAGAATAGATCAGCCATGATCTTATTGAATGGCGGGGCAGGCTAGAGGGCCGAATGGCCTATTCCTGCTCCTAATTCTTATGTTCTTATTTCTACCTCTCAGACCTCCTCACCGACCAATCCACCACCCGGCGCCTCTGCTCGACTGGCACCGGCCTCCTGATCATCCTTCGCACCCACCGCCCCACCATCGGAGGTTGCTCTTTCAGCCACTATGCCCAAAAACTTTGGTACATTCTCTCTCAACCCCTCCATTTTGCCCCCTCTCTCCCCTCTTTCAAGTCCTGTCTGAAGACTTTCCTATTCGACCGTGCTTACGGCCATTTCCCTGCTATCCCCCGGCTTGGAATCAGGCTCCGCCACTGTTAAGCGTTCTGAGACACTACCGTCCGTGGAGGGCGCTATATAAGTGCAAGTTGTTGTTGTTGTTGTTGTCCTCTCGCTTGCCAGGCGAGTGCTCTAACTACTAAGCTACAGGACCCTGAACATGTACTGTATAAAATTAAGTTCATCCACATGTTACACTTGGTAGGTGCATTGTGTAAAAAAGCATGGGGGTAACAGGACATTGGGAACACACTGTACACAGGAAGCTTTCTTTCAGTAAATGTCAAACAAGCAGGGTAAGACCAGGTGTGAAACAACTTTCACTGGCTAAGTGGAGTGGCCACCCATCCAGAAATTCCCAGGAGTATCCTGAGATTAAATCCACTGCTCCACATCCTCCGTGGGACATTAATTTGTCTTGAATTTCCTAGTCGTGATCTATCTACAAATGCCAAATTCTTTTGACTGCTTTTTTAAAAAAAATTTAGATTGCATCTGTAACTTGGAGATTCAGATTCCAGCTATTCAATTTCCTGCATCCATTAATGTAAGAAATAATACAAAGTGATTCAATTCACTTTGTGATGTGCAGTATACACAGGTATAGTTTGTTGAGGATAAAGAGCTCTACATTGTTTTTTGGAGATCTAAACCATTATACGCAAGAAACTGACTTGTTGGCTATAATTTCTATTTAGAAAATATCACTAAGTATTCCAAATATAATTTATACCCACGTACTGATTGATAACCAGTGATTAATCATGACTCAATAATCGAGTCTAATTTCTAACATTTCTTATATTGCTTAAGAAGAAAGGTATTATTGATTTTCTAAAACATTGAATGCATTCATCAGCTCATTTTGAGAAATTCAAGAGTGAAACTTGTTAAGAAAATACCACAAATGAGACCTCAGTCAATGCAATCTCAGAGCTGTTGTATTTATTAATTGCAGCAGTTCTCAATCCCATATAATCCACATTCTCCTTGAATCACAGGTCAGTTGCAAATACTTGAACTCATTTGTTTGTGGAATAAAACGATTATTTACTTGTCTCATTTGTTAATCCACACAGCTGTGAATATATCCTTTAACTGCGGGTGTCCATAGTGATTAACTCTTTTGACCCAGTTGTGCATTTCTTGTTTGCCCTGGGAACAGAAGGGAATCAAAAGAGGGTACATTCTATAGATCAGGAGCTAATCCTGATTTGGTTTCATCTTTTAATGACACGTGGTTGGTGAGGATTAACCCTTAAAGAATTAATGCTGAATAAAAAAAACTTCAAAATAGCATTGATCAAAAAGCTACTCTTCCTATCCCCACTAACCTACTCACCAACAACACAAAAATGTTTTGTACATTTTAAATTAAAAAAAGATTTGTTTTTAAATAATTTATAAAGAAAAGCAATTAATCATTATTGTTACTCATTCGATTACTGAGGCCTATTAGCTTGTGTTCATAGAGAGGCATTTGTGGTTAGCAAAACCTGTGATCTGCACAGCATGCACCTTTGTATGATACTTACCCGAACAAGGATGACAATAGAGATATACAGAGTGAAATGGATGATCTCTGCACAATCCAAACAAAGGGTACTAATAGGCCTTTGATGAGAGAACTTTGTATATCTGGAATTTCATCAGGTTTAGTCAATGAACCTAATAATGTCACTTTAATTGTATTTGTAAAAGTGTGTGAAGGAAATGCACTTTAGCTGTGACAGCTTCCACCCTGGTGAAATAAACTTAGGAAGTTTAAAAATCGTTGCATTTTTTAAAATGTGTGAACAAATTATGATATCTATACTAAATAACTATAATCTTGCATTTGGTATAGCACCTTACCTGACCAGCCAACAAGCACACAACAGTGTCCCACAAACAGCCATGAAGTGAGTAACCAGGGGATTCAGGGGATTGTATGACCAATTTTATTCAAAACATTGGGAAAAGCTCCCTTCTCTTTTCAAATAGTACCATGGGATTGTTAGCTACCAGCAGAACAAGCAAATGGGACCTGAATTTAATGGCACATCCAACTATGCAGCACACTCCAGCACTGTCTTGGTGTATCAACCTAGACTGGAAATTCAAAGACTCAATGTGAGGTTTGAACCTACAAACGTCTGACTCAGATGCAAGGATCTTCCAAATGAGCCAGACTGACAGACGGACAAACGAGGACTAAGTTAAGGGGCAAAGAAATTCAGCTGGGACCACCAGCAGCCATGTTTTCAGCCATTATGCCTTGAACACCTGAAACTTCCTGCCCCAACCCTCTGTCTTGCCCCTCTTTACCATCTTTAGATTGCATTGAATTTCCTCTTCTACCGTCACCTTCCCTTTCTCCCCACCTCGGTGTCAAACTACACCAATGTTCCAAGACCCTAGCTCCATGTGAAGGGCATTATATTTGTTATTGTTGCAGTTGGTGTTACAGTAACAGTTTAAGGTATTATCATTCGGGATTACAGGATAGTAGCCGATTGTGAGTCCATCATGATCTCAGTAACACAATGTCTGAAAGGTGAACACAGAGCACAAATGGAGCACAGAGCAGAACCTTGTCTGCAGGAAATCAAACACAAAAACTTTCTTGGCTTGGTGTTACAGGAGAAAGCCAGAGTAGTTTTAGTCTTGTGGGGTGCTTCTGCCAGCAGCAGTGACAGATGGCAGCAGGGTGTCCTTTAACCAAATAAATCACTTTGCTAACACACAAACCATTTTAAATGCGAAAACAACAACATATGACATTTATATAGAACCTTTTGCGTCAGGAGGCACTGGACAATCAAGGGTTTTCACCTGACATGGGGGGGTTGGAATCAAGACGAGAGGAGTTCAGTGGGGGCGGGGGGAATGGGAAGGATGACCGAAGACATGGTCAGAGAGGAAGGTCTTGAGACGGACCTTGAAGCAGGCAAGGCAAAGAGATTCTGGAATGGAGTTCCAGAAGGTGGGGGCAGAAGGCGGACCACCGATGGTGGGTTGGGCTGGGCAAGGGACATGGAGCATGGGGATGGGGAGCCAGTAAAGCCAGGCGAGGATGCGTATGATCAACTCATACAGCTTGGTGCAGGAGAGGACACAAGCTGCAGAGTTCTGAATAATCTGCCACTTGTGGAGAGAAGAGTTGGGAAGTCCAGCAAACTATTTTTTAGTTTCATTTCAAATGCCAATTTCAGTATCGCATTTTTTTGACATTTGTGTTATTCTCTAATGCAATGCTTGTTTTGCACCATATTCTTTACCTTTCAAAAACAGACCATATTGTGAATGACTGGGGCTTGCTCCCTAGCTGCTGATATGTTATTGTTTCTGTGGATTAGATCTGCCACTTTGTAACTTTGCTAATGGCCTTTAGTATTTGTTGGAAAATATGTGTTCCATTTACTGCACACATCAACCATGTTATGCTTAATTGATTTAACTGCTATGCTTATCACTCTTATTATTGATAAAGGACACAAAACACTCTCACACATTTTAATGTATTTATAGCTACAAGCAGAACTTGATTGCCTGGACATCTCGTAACTTCAAAGTTGTGGCTGAATTACTGTCTGTCAGTCTCCTGACTCATTGCCTTTTTCTTGAGGTGGGCATATGTATTTAGACTGAATGCAAAGTAAGGATGCATGTACACTGCTTAATAAACTGTCTGAAGTCCATTGTCTTAAAATGTAACATTAGGGAGAAGTTTGGAAGGAGTAAACTACAGGCACATGGGCAAAAGGTAAATTGGACTGAAAGGATTGCCTGTAAAAAGTCAACACAGACACAATGGGCCGAATGGCCCCTTTCTGTGCTGTACATTTCTATGTTTTTAATTTCTTAATCAAATATTTAAACAATGTAGGGCAATGTAGAGTTCTTGTGCAATGTACAATGAGCAAAAACAGCTGTTTTGTGAATGACTGGTGCTTGTTGCCTAGCTACTACCCACTTTAAAAATTATTAAAACTGTAAGAATGAATTCTGAGACTCCTGAAAATCCAGAGCAAGTCAATCAGTGTTTTAGAGAAAGTTAGCTTAATGTTTTGGGTGACTACATTTCAGCTTGGCACTTTAATAATTTTTACAGCTTTTAGTCTACCTGCTCCCACTCTCTGGAGCTCCAGCCCTCCGACTTGCTGCCTCCCTCACTTAATTCAAGACACATCTCTTTGACCAAGTTTCTCTTTGAAAGTTTGGTCAACTTTCCCCTCCCCATCTCTTTTGGCTACAACCTTTAGCTCAGGGGCCAAGTCAGGATTGCCAAGCACCTTGGGACGTCCTCACAACATGAAGCACACTGTATAAATGTAAATTGGTATTTTACTGTTTATATAAAGGGCAAATTTCTGCAATGGTGGATACGAAACGTCTGAAATAAAAATCTGAAAATGCAGAAAATTCACAACAGGTCAAAATAGCTTCTGAAAGAACAAGGGTTAAAAACATAGAAATGAACTATAGAAACTAACTGCTCAGTTTTGATGTTTGAATAACAATAATACTTGCATTTGATATAGTGTCTTGTCGTGTCATGTCAAAGCTTTTCACAGTGATTTTTACGATAATGTGCAGTGTCTGTAGTGTATTTGTATAGACAAATACAACAACCAATTTGTATGCAACAATGTCTCACAAACAGCCATGAAGTAAATGACCAATGTTTATCCGGGGGAATGTTGGTCAGGACACAAGGAAAAACTCTCTTGTATTTTTGAATTGTCCCACGACATAGTTTGCTGTGACATATTTCTAATTACCAGGAATTCTTATTTTCAGGATTCAGATTAAAATAGATTCCAATTTTTGATGTATTTTCAGTTTCTTATTATTAATGATTCATTCTCTAGTCAATCAGTGTGTATATGGGAAAACCATGCTTATGAGTTTCCAAACCAGACTGAGAGTTCCATGTATGTCACCCATATATAAAGTTCCTATGTTTCGAATGGAATGCATACCATCTCTCCGAGGGACACATTCTGCTTCCCTTAATCCAGAGAGTATTAAGCACAGATTGGCAAGAGCCAAAGTTTGGGAACCTCAATGTGTGCTTTGGGGTACTGCTGGAATCTAACCAACTAAAACCACATAGCTTGCCGTTGAAAGAGATAAACAAGCTTCCCACTGTTTATCTGGCTAGAGCCATCCTATCTAATAGAGTTTTGGGTTGCAGGCTTAACAGAAGTTGAGTGAGAAGAATCTCTACTGCCAGTGGCTGGTCTGCTCCTCCTACCAATGAACCAGTCCAATTGCCATTCCTGGCTCAGTAACTAAACACCCAAGCCCAATAAGAAAATTGACTAGATTTCAAAATTCCATTGCCAAGCAGGTCAACTTGGAAACAATTCATCTCCAAGGACACTACACCTACCTAAGGATTTCAAGCATTCATTCCTTCTTTTTCCATTTACTCATTCGTGCTTTTCTCGTTTGTCCCATCAGGAAGCCAGAAATCAGTCTGGAACACCTATTATTTTGCGGGTGGCCATTTTTCCTCTATGTTTTGTCTAAGACACAATCTGGTATTACAGTAGCAGCAGCAGCAGCAACACCCAAAATACTAAATTCAAACATTTATTATTTAGCAATTTCCTGGCATGACATAATTTAAGACCTTTTCCAAAGGGTTGGGTATTGTTCTTGGCAGGTGCTGGAGTTTTCCTGACGACTCTTGTGACAGACAAGTTAGTACACCCACTTTGAATTTTTTCCCCTTTCCTGTCTGTAATAACTCTTTTTAAATATAAAATGACACGCAGGGAAACTTTAGATACCGCAGGAGACATTTGTCTTGAGAAGTGGATGCACAGCCTGAAGGTTGTGGGCTCATGCATCACGTTCCGTCTTTGAGTTCATCGTCTAGGCTGATGCTCCATTGTGGTGTTGTGGGTAACATCCTTTGGATGAAACATTAAAACCAAGATCTTGTCTGCCTGTTCAGGAGGATGTTAAAGATCCATGGTGCTACTGAAACAAGAAAGGAGATTCTCCCAATGGCCTGGCCAACAATCCCCCAGATACAATTGGTCGTTCATATCATGGCTGTGTGTGGGACATTCCTTGTTGCAAATTGGCTGCTGCTTTCACTTATAAATGCCTTCGCCTTGCTTCCTCCCTCTCCTCCTTCAAGGCCGGTCTCAAAACCTTTCTCTTTGACCGAGCCTTCAGCTCCCCTCTCGACTCTCTTCACCCTCCTCGCTCCCTCCCTTCCCTCCCCTCACCCTGACCATTTCCCCCCTCCTCGCTCCCTCCCTTCCCTCCCCTCCTCCTGACCATTTCCCCCCTGCTCGGGTCATGACCCAACTGTGCAGCGACTTGGGACGTCCTCCTGACGTGAAAGGCGCTTTATAAATGGAATCTTGTTGTTGTTGTTGTTGTTGTAAATACACAGTCACTACACTTCACAGTTAAACCCTGTGAATTGAAGCATTTTGAGATGTCTTGTTAATGTGATAAGTATTATATGCAAGTATTATTATAGGGGAAACTGGCAACAAAATGGTACTAGAGAAAGATTACAAGATTGGTCCAGATGAAGAAGGCCCTCCCCAGCCCATTTAATGCCATCCCACCAGAATACCCACCCTATCAACCTCCCATCGAAGTGCCAGTCTGATTTTTATATATAAAATGTGCCGGCTTCAACCACCCTTCCTGACAACCTGTTTCAGTCAATTACCCTCGGATGAAATACTTCCTGGGTCTATCCAGAAATTACTCTTTGCACCTCTAAACCCATGTCCTCTTGTTCTACTGACTTAATAATAATAGTAATAATAATCCTTGCATTTGATATAGCGCTTTTCATGTCAGGAGGACATTCCAAAGCACTTCACAGAACACACTGTAAAGTGAATTGACTGTATATTTGTGGGCGAACGCAGCAGCCAATTGCGCACAGCAATGTCCCACAAACAGTCGTAGATTGAAAATGACCAATTTATTATTGTTTTTGGTTTGGGAGGGATTATTATTAGGCGTGTGGAGTAAGGAAACTTGCCCAAGGTTTCGCCCTGCCTGGAATTGAACTCAGGTCTCTCATTTGCAAAGCGAGTGCTCTAACCACTGAGCTACAAGACTCCACGTGTATCCTAAAGTACTGTTTTGGGTTTATGTTTTCAATCCCATTTAAATCAAAGGAAGGACTCCTTCACACTGAGAGGGAGAAACAGAATTAAAATGTGTACTCTTCAAAGACTTGCATATCTTAACCTTGTTAGCATTTTTGTACAAAAAATCACAAGAGAGGTTAAAATGAGAAGTCCTTTTGGCTTCTTTTGTCATCTATCAGCAATATCTACCTTATTGACTTCACATTGCAGGTTAAAGCTATTTCTTCAATGAGTTCAGTTTTCCTGGCCTTCTGCTGATTACCCTCTGGCCCAAGACTTGTTTAAGGGATCATTTAAAATAATATTAAAATGAGATCCAGCCCTCAGACTGACTTAAGATTCAACCATATATCCATGTATCTGGTGGCAAAATACAGGAAGTGAGTATAATTCATTAACTATGGAAACATGTTTTGCATTTTTTTTAAATCGAAAAGATAGAGCTACTACTGGTTTATTTTTAAGACAAATTATTTGCATGTCAAAGAAAGCTGAAGATCAAACCTTGGACTCTGTGAGTTTTGAAATAAGAAAGTGCCACATTTACTTTGTAAAATATGTGGTTAATATTCGGTTGTTGAATGAAACAAGAGATACATTTCTCTAGAATGTATATTTTTATATTATTCCCAATGGGCACTAACAATAAGTTGTAGAGAAAATGATAGCACAAATTTACATAAAGTACTTCTCCTGTAGGGAAACTATAGTACATTCACTGTTTAGAATATCATTAAATACACTTTTTTTAATTAAGAAATACATGAGAAAAAACACTTATTGTATTAAACTCCAATTTCCCTATTAGTAGAGTTCTGCAATGTCAAGGAACAAGCTCAGTCAGACCTTCCACCAGTTAGATTTTGTTTGATCAACAACACATTGCATTTATATAATGCCTTTCACATCAGGAGGATATCCCACGATGCTGGACAGTTGTGGGTTTGCACCCAAGCTGGGGGTTGGATTCAAAAGGGATGGAAGCAAAGGGTTTGGTGGAAGGAAGATGATCAAAGGCATGGTCAAAGAGGGAGGTTTTGAGATGGGCCTTGATGGAGACATGGAAAGAGTTCCAGAGAGTGAGGGCAGAAAGGCTGAAGTGCCCGTCTGCTGAGGGGGGCGGACAGGGCGGGGACGTGAAGCAAACCAGTCCCTGTCGAACAGAGGGAGTGGATGGGTTGGTAAGGTTTTTACAGAAGTAGGGTGGGGAAAGACAGTGAATGGCTTTAAAAGTGAGGACAAGGATCTCGAACTTGATCCTCTGGGGAATGGAGAGCCAGTGGAGCAAGACGAGGAATTACATAGAATTGCATAGAATATACAGCACAGAAACAGGGTATTCAGCCCAACTGGTCTATGCTGGTATTTATGCTCCACATGAGCCTCCTCCTGCCTTTCCTCAACTAAGCCTATGAGCATAACCTTCTATTCCTTTCTCCCTCATGTACTTATCTAGCTTCCCCTTAAATGTATCAAGGTGGTGATAGGTTCATCATACTTTTCATAGGGTGATCAGTTGGGTGTCTAACAATGGGGAAACATCATCAGACTTAAGAATATCTGAACCAGACCAAGAATTCCACAGATGCAATGACATTTCCCATTTGTCTGCAGTGGAGTATGTGCTCTCTCCCCAGATGGACACACCCTGTTCACCTAAGCCTGTAAAGAATTAGGCGCAGGTTTGCACCCCAGAGTGTGCAATAACGGTAGTTTAACCAGCTTGTTATCATGATCACTGTCTGTCCAGCTTTGTGCTGCTTGATCAGCTAAACTCCATCCTATCTGTTAGGTCTTTAACTTGCAAAATTAACAGGAGCTGAGCAGGAGGTATCCCTACTTCCAAGTTAGAGACATGGCAATAGCAAGAAATANTTTTTGTCAATTCCAGATCATGACACATTTCCATTTGAAAATGTAATTGGATATTTTGCTGACATACTGAGAATGGTATAAGTATAAAGAGCACTCGGTGTAATATTGGAATAATAAATGTGTTATGTGGAGTGTAAAAGTGCCCAAACTCATAAATTGCAGACTGCAACAATGCAGGTAAATCATGAAAGCCAACCAGTTCCAATACCAATAATTCATCTAGAAATATTTCAACTGTTTAGCTAGCAGTAAGTAAGAATTTGGTTGTTACTCAATTTTGCGCATCACTTTTTGGGGTAATAATCTGTTAAAAAATAGTATTTGGTCACACGATCCACGACTGTTTGTGGGACACTGGTGTGTGCAATTAGCTGCTGCGTTTTACCCACAAAATATACAGTCAATTCACTTTGAAGAATATTCTGTGAAGTCCTTTGATACGTCTGAAAGACATGATAAGATGTTATATCAGATGCAAGGATTATTATAAGCGCTGCATGTGGGGCGCTATATAAATGCAAGTTGTTGGTGGTGATATTTTACTCTATGGAACTCGAGAGTCCCTCCAACTTGCCCTATTCCTCCCCACTTTTAAAATCCACCTTAAGACTTACCTCCAACTAATAACAGTAATGATCCGTTCACTCCCCCACCCCATTATCTTCAGGTGTTTCTCCTCCCTCAGGTACCCAACTATGCAAAGCGCTTTGAGATGGTCTCCCGAGATGAAAAGTGCTAATATAAATGTAAATTGTGATGTACAGTGAATCCACTCCCCTTATATAAAAAGATAATATTAATATACATGTCACAAGTGCATCATATACAAGAAATAAACATTACAAGACAAAATATACATTCTTCTCCTGTTTGAGATATTGGATAAGCAATACCAGCTCTTCTGTCACTAGCTGAGCTTGGGGTTGGCTGGATGCAGTTGGCTGAATTGACTTTCACCGCAAAGAACAGATATTTAAATCAGTAACAAAACAATGTAAATGGTCCCTTATGTAGTGCAATAAAAAACAACTTCTGAACAGTCCTCAAAAAGTCGGGTTGTTTATAAATCACAAATTTCTAGAACCAGCGTTTTAAGAAAATAGTAATTTCCATAAACTCTTCCTCCAATCCCACAAAAAAAATGAACCAAAGATTTGGCTGTAAGCTTCCACATGCTGTTACTTTTTGCGACTACCTTAGGCTTTTAATCAACTCACTCAAGGAACTGCTAAAGTCAGTCCTCTGTGAAATAACAGGATCCACATGTTGCTGTTTCCTTACATTGTAAGTCTATAAGTTGCAGACCAGTTAAAACAAGATTGCACAAAAGGATGATTTTGTCTGCTGTGGACTCTTTAATTTCTTGAACAATTTTTAACTGAACGAAAGGAATAAATGACTGTTTTATGTTACTGTTCTGTGTTTAATTATGCCCCCAAAGCACAGATCTTCAGTACAATATCAAAATTACTATGTTTCTGTCCATTCAGGAAATACTTTTGGTATTAGCAAAGAGCCATTGTTTGTTTCAGGTTTGATCATCGTCTTGTTAATGCTCAACCTCATGAATGTGCAATGTGTAGTTCTTATACAAAATAAGGCATATGATTATATAGTAATCCACAAGCAGATTTTATAATAATAGGTTTAGCATTTGAATTACTAGATTTATCTGATTGAGGTTTTTAAAATAATAAAGGGATTTGATTGGGTAGATACAGCAAAACTATTTCCTCTGAATCATAGAATCATAGAATTATACAGCACAGAAGGAGGCCATTCGGCCCATTGTGTCTGTGCCGGCTCTTTGAAAAGAGTTACCCAAAATCAATCCCGTTCCCCCGGTCTCTTCCTATTGCCCTGCAAACTTGTCCCCAAATAATTATCTAGTGGGAATCCAGAACAAGGGGGCATAATCTTAAAATTAGCGCTAGGCCATTAAGGAGTGAAATTGGGAGGCAGTTTTACACCAAAGAATAGTGGAAATCTTGAACTCTCTCCCCCAAAAGGCTGTGGATCCATTCACATCTTCAAGATTGAGGTGGATAGACATTTGTTATGTTAGGGTATTAAGGGATATGGGAGCAAAGGCGGGTAAATAGACTTGAGGTACAGATCAGCCTTGGTCTTATGGAATGACAGTTCAGGGTTGAGGGGCTGAATGGCCTACTCCTGTTTCTATGTTTCTATGTACAAATAAGGCTTTGTGCAATGAATACACAAGGGCTCAAGCATATAGAAATGCGGCATATAAAAATGAGCAAATCTCAATAGTTTACCTAATAAATACTCTTAATAATAATAATAATAATAATAATCCTTGCATTTGATATAGCGCTTTTCACGTCGGGAGGACGTCCCAAAGCGCTTCACAGAATATACTGTAAAGTGAATTGACTGTATATTTGTGGGCGAACGCGGCAGCCAATTGCGCACAGCAATGTCCCACAAACAGTCGTAGATTGAAAATGACCAATTTATTATTGTTTGGGGTTTTGGAGGGATTATTATTAGGCATGTGGAGTAAGGAAACTTGCCCAAGGTTTCGCCCTGCCTGGAATTGAACCCAGGTGTCTTGCTTGCAAAGCAAGTGCTCTAACCACTGAGCCACAGGACTCCACAAGTACAATTCTTAGTACAATTGCACCATAATGACGCACCACATTTTATCAATGCTGGTCATTTTCTTAAAACATCTGATGCTTTCAAGAGATGCTTATAGAAGGACAGATCTCTTAATAGCAATATTTTTAAAAATTCTACATTAGCTAGTCTAAGAAAATGATCGGTATTGATAAGACTTTAAGCGTGAAGCATGTAATGTATTATTATAGTCCATCTTGCACTATTTGATAGATTTGATAGTATTATATTGAGATTTTCTCATTCTTTATGCTGCTTTTTTAGAAAGTTAAAATAATTCATACAATTTTGTTGAGAGGGATGTGAAACTGACCATCAGGGACAAAGAGTAGGGACCAGGACAGCTCTTGTCCCACTCTGCTCACATCTCACCATGCTACCAGGGGCATCTGACTTAAATCTGTTACACACTGATGTACAGAACATCACTGATCCACCAATATAATCAATAGTCAAGTTAAGGAGCGAGAGAGATTCAGTCTTTTACAACAATCCAAGTGCATTATAATGGTTTATCTACTGATATCATTTAAACATGTTTTCTACATTGTGGTAATAGACTTGACCTGGTTCCATATTTACTGTTATTTTATAAAGCATATCAATCAGGTATGTCAGTGTAATATGACTGGGACATTAAATTTGTATATTTGGGAGAGGGGGGGAAGGGGTTACAGTTCTTTCATGCCCTTCTATTCTCTATTCCTCTCCTGAAGGTTTAGGTCATATGAGGGTGTAGTTCCACAGGCACTGGCTTCTTTTTAGTACTTGTTCTAATGCTTGAGACAGCCAGTAAGTTTGACTGTGTAATTGACTTATCAAGAAAACTCATCGCCAAACCCAATTATTTCTTCGGTCGCCATCCATACACTGCGTTTTCAGTGGTCATTTAATACCAAGCAAGACCATAAAGATTTCTTTCCCTCCATAACTCAGGGGTGAGCAATGAGGCGCATTGAGTAGCACCTCTACTCCCATCCTGATAAGTGCAAAAGTTTTAAAGAAAATCAGATAATAATCAGCTGCAAATGAGTATGATATTAATACTGTATGTAGGTAATTACTGTTAATGTTAGCTTGCATTTATATAGCACCTTTCATGCAGGATAGCATCTCAGAGTACTGCACAGTGGTGGTTTAGACGCCGAGCAAAGGAGAAGGAAGCGGGGAGGTGACCACAGGTCTGGTTGAAAAGGTACGTCTTAAAAGTTGGTTTTAATGATAAATAAAGGTGAGCCGAAGAGATTGAGGCAGGGAGTTCCGGAAGTTAGAATTGAAGACAGAGTATTTGATATATTTGATTGCATTTGCATTTGAGTTTTTACATCAGGACGATGTCTCCAAAGCGCCTCACAGGAATTCACTGTAAAGTGTAGCTAGTAACTACTAGATTAACAGATCAATATTGATATCTTTAAAGTCAGTATTGCAAAATAATACTTTTATTTTCAATGGTTGTGCTACAGCTGGAGTAACTTTCTATAAGAATTATAGCTAGCAAAAGCAGTAAAAATACCCAACTAAAACATTTGCCAGGATGTTGTATTGCATGTTTCCTAGACAAGAAATACCAAATAAAACATCTCAACAGAAGAAAAATATCTTTTTATTAGAACAAATTAGATTTATATTAGGAAATAATATGTTGGGATATAATATATAGTTTGGGACATGACATGTGCATGCGACTGCCAGGATGGTGGAAGGTGAACTGGATGGACCTTAGTCTTTTTTTGCATAGCAAATTCTTATATTCCAATGTTCTTTTATATATATTATGATGCTTAATTTTATTTTACATCCATTACATTTGTATTCTTAGATTTTAAAAAAATACTTTGTGTTTTAAAGGAGTTTTAAAGGGAGCTGATTGTCCCTTATAATGCCAGAGAAATTGATTTTTGTTGTACATTTGGAGTGTCATAACATTTTAAAAATACCCTTTGAAAAAAAGTCCCAATAAGAAATATAACCTGTAATTTAAAAAGTGAATTTGTTTTCTCTTCAATGGGTAAATTACTTCATTGACTGAGTAACTGAACTATACAGATAATACTAATAATAATCCTTACATTTTATGCAACAACTTATCACGTCTTTAGCTATGATGGACCCCTAATAGTCTACTCAGGCAAGTTTCTGGACTGGTCTGAGCTAACTAGGTAGCTAGTGGATGTGTATATCAAATAAATAATAGGATCTTCTGGTTTTCCCCATGGTCTAATAGCCTGAGATTTACCATTAAAGCTCACACATGAGTATTGACCATGTGGGTAAAGTGCTGTGGACTGTATCAGATTGGCTGAAAGACAGGAAGCAGAGTAGCAGTAAAGAGATTATTTTTGGATTGTCAGAAGATAGTCAGTAGCATATCCCAGGAGGTCTGTGCTGGGCACCTCTTACTTTCCATATACAGAATATATAAATGATCTGGAATCAGGTTTATGAGATCAAGATGTTTAAATTTACTGATAATGCCAGGTTTGGGTCCATGGCAAACTTTGTGGAGTAATGCAGAAGACTACAGGAAGACATGGACAGGTTAGCAGCCTGGATGACAAGTGAAAAATGGAAGTCAATGTATAGAAAGGAAAAGTAGTGCATTTCTGGAGGAATAAAAAGAAAGAAAGCATGAGTTAATAGATTTTAAAAGTGGGGCTGCAACGAAAATGAAATTCTAGGTTTTATATCTAGCGTTATTGAATATAAATGCAGATAGGTGGTGTTAAATTTGTACAAGACATTGGTCTGGACACAATTTCTGGCACCTCATTGTAAAAATAATGTTACACCCCATGTAGTGGATACAGCAGAAATTCATTGGGATGATTCCAAGAATGAGAGGTTCTAGCTACGTGGAAAGACTTGAAAAGTCTCATCTAAAGGACTATAGCTCCAATAATGCAGTGTTTCCTCCTGTGAAGAGCTGCTATATCAAATGCAAGGATTATTGTATATTTATTATTAGGATTATTATTTTTGTCATTATTATTAAATTGCAACAAGGACTTGGATCCAGCTGAAGTTTCCAGCGGAGTTCCTGGAGAAGACGTTTTCCTTGCACATAATCTTGCCGGCAGCAATTCAATGGAAAACACCACTGCATCATTTGTAAGAAGCCAATTTTCAGATTCACATTTTATTTATCCAACTATCGTGCATATAATAATCCTTGCATTTGATATAGCGCTTTTCTCGTCTTCTAGACATCTCAAAGCGCTTCACAGAATAGACTGTAAAGTGAATTGACTGTATATTTGTGGGCAAATATGGAATATGGATTTGAATACAAAACATAAAGCAACATTTGAACAAAGCACAGTCAAGCTTTATTTCCATTTTAAGCTCTTGAGAACAGCTATAAATTGCCAGAGGCAATGTTTAAGATAATGTAAACATTGAGTTAAGTTAACTTAAGAGCATATCCTTTATTCGTTTAATGCAAGTATATAAAAGTCATTGAACTAAACTTGTCCTTTTGCACAAAGTACACTGCTGCAATCGTGTAATTCTCAATGTGGTTGGCAAACAGGCTCACTTCCTAATTAAGGCGAGCAGTGTAATGCAGAACAGGACTCCCTTTGTATCAAGACTATGTGAACACTAGAATTGAATCCCCTGGATCCCCTAACTTCTGCACTCAGTACTGGTAATTAGTTCTTGAGAGCCAGGCACTGCACCAGCCAAAGCTTTGACACTGAACTCCTTAGTCAAAGCCAGATGTCAGGCCTTTTGAGTGAAAGACTATGGACCTACATATTGTGATGATGTATGACGCTACACTCTACCACTAAATTATAGCATGTTTGTGAAAAAAGAAACTTGGAAGTAAATTCGATTACTCTCCCCAGAGGCTCTGCAATGGAGTGCATCGGTTTCTACCTTTTTAACTCTTGAAACAGATGTGTCAGCATTTTGCTCAGATAGTTGCTTTATTCAGCAGTGCATTGGGTCACATTTCAGATAGCCAAAAGGCACAGAACACTGCATCCAGAAACAAAAGTGGTGAAATTCAAAAATTGTTTTACAAATGCAATTTAACTTAGAATGTTGTTGTGCCAACTGTATTCATTTCTTTTGGCTTTTTTTTTGTTTCAATATGTTATTCCTTTCAAATTAATAGCTTTTTCCCAAGAATTATTGCAATATGCACAAGATGCGACCTGATTGTATATTTTAAATTCCCAATGCTCACTGTGCTGAGGGCACTTATGCCAATGGTCATTTCTACCATAACAGAAAACATTTAAATGCAAATAATTCACATGTAGTTCCAGCATTATGTACAGATTGATAGTCAAGCCTCCAATTTCAGATTGGTACTGTTGAGGACTGACACTTATCTTAATGTAAGGAAGAAGCTATTTCGAGAACAGTATCAATTGTAAGAATGCATTTCTGTTTCCAGTTAAATGAAAATAGAAACTGCATAATCAGAAATAAAAACATACAAGCGAAAGGATAATCCCAATATAAATGTAAAACCTGTGAAACAATGAATTATAATAAAATAAAGTGCAAGTCTGTTATTTTGAGCTAGAGTTGTATTCACAGACAATTCACCTGAAGCTTTGCTTCCTTTAATATTACAATGTGAATTGTAGCCATGGCAATAAGTCCCTCCATAAATCAGAGTTTAATAACAATGTCAAGAATGACTTTGCTTCAGGATGGTCCTAGAAAGTGTGGCTGAGGAAGATTTAAGGTAAAGATGTGTAAAGACTGGATTTAATGGTAAAATATTTATGTCATGTAAAATCCTTTTTGTATTAATGATTAAAAACAGGACACTGGGCTATTGTATTAAATCAGTTCAGTTTAGATCCCCAGACATATTCAGGCTGTACAGTTCTCTGGTTAGACTGTACTGCAATATAAGAGTAGAGCTAGAGTACTGCATACAGTTCTGGTAAACACAACATAAGAGGGTTGCCAGGTCCTGGAGGCAGTACAGAAAAGAGCAACAAGGATGATCTACAGTGTTAGAGGAAGGAGCTAGGAGCAATGATTGGACAAGCTAGGCTCTTCACTCTTGAAAGACTCAGAGTGGACCTCATAGAAGTTTATACATTTTTAATTGGGATTGACAAAGTAAATCCAAAACAATACTTTTAGGATGCAACAAGACAATGGAACAAGATGACATAAGCATAGAGTTTAAAAGTTTTTCTTTGCTTAGAGGGTAGTTAACAGCTGGAACAGGTTGCCAGGAAGGATGGTTGAGGCCAGGACACTGAACTCACTTAAAAAACAACTTGCTGTTATAATGAGTGGACAATAGGATGGGTATTCTGGAAGGATGAGATCAGATGAGCCAAAGGGCTTTCTTCACCCAAAATAATCTTATGATCTTGTGAGCAGAGATCACACCAAACAACAGATGAGAGGAAGTTCAAGGTGATCAAAGGCAATTTAAAGATGTAGAAGTTAGAGCTGAACAATCTGTGTTTTGGACCCAAGCTGGGAGTAATGGTGGAAATTCACTCTTCAATAATAGTGAAGTTAAAATACTGCAGTAGCTGGCCTGTTCATATCCAAGAAAACAAACATTCCATTACATAACATCATAAACAGCAAAGCATCAGCTAATGCACTGAGTATAACATCCAACAACAATCCCATTCTGCACAACATACAGATCTACAATTCATTTGCACAGCAGAGTAACTGTTATGGCTTCTGAAGGGGCACCCCCAGATCTGATATGATCTGCTTTCCAAGCCTATCCTGGACCTAGTTTTGGTCAAGTTTCTACTTTGAAAAAATCGTAGTGGATTATCAGAGTTTCTCAAAAGTCTATCGGCTTCATCATTCCCTAGCATTTTCCATCAACTTCCTTACATATCGAGCATGAACACACACAAGTACCATATGGGACCACAACACACACCCATTCAGGATAATCCAGATTAACTCAGCTACAAGGAAAGCAATAAATAATCCATACATTTGATATAGTGCCTTTATGTCAGGAGGACGTCTCAGGATTTTATTGTAATGTATAGTGATTGTAATTGTTGTAACTGAAAGCGGCAGCTAATTTATGCACCGTAGTTTCCGATAATAATAATAATAATCCTTGCATTTGATATAGCGCTTTTCACGTCTTCTAGACATCTCAAAGCGCTTCACAGAATATGGTGTAAAGTGAATAGACTGTATATATAAACAGTGATGAAGTGAATGTTAATTTTACCTGGAGGATTGTTGACCAGGAAATCAGGAAAAACCTCCTTCTTTTTTTGATCATTGGATGGAATATTTAACGCCTACCTGAAAAGGCAGATGTGACCTTGGTTTAACATCTCAACCGATGCACAACGCCTCCAAAAATGCAGTGAAGTCGCAGTACTGGATTACACTGCAGGCCAAGACTGTGTGAGTGCAAAGTGCAAATGTGGATCTTGAACCCACAACCTTTTGACTTGGAACAAGAGCGCTACCAATTGAGTCAGGCTTGCAAGGACTTCTGCAATAGACTCAGAATTCATGATATTCAAGACTTACGTGCAATAGAAGGCTCAGTGTTGTAATGTTTTACATAATTTCACAATACTATTCATTATTCAATAATATTCAATCGTTGAATAATAATAATTTGGTCACTCAATCCACAACGGTTTGTGGGACACTGCTGTGTGCAATTGGCTGCCACTTTTCGCCCACAAAATATACAGTCAATTAACTTAACAGTATACTTTGTGAGCACTTTGAGATGTCTTGTTGATTTGATAAGGCACTATAACAAATGCAAAAAATATTATTATTAAATATTCTGTTGGGATTTTAGGAATTGTAAAGCTTGAAAATGCACAATTTTTCGCCATCTACAGTTCATGGACATAAACAATTAATCATTTTGGCAAACACACACAAGTTATTCAAGGATACTGCTCCTTTACAGGGGAACATGATAGCCAAAGCAGAAACAATGTACATGCATTTACAATTGCATTGTACTGCATGCTCCATTTTAAATTGTTCTTCCAGAACTCCCTGGCAGTCCTCAGAGTAACACTAAGAGAATTGACAACCGAGGTGAATTCCTACCAACCAGCCCTCTCTTTTGCATACTGGGCATCCTTTCTGCCCTTCAAATAGACACTCAGACCTCTGAAAAAAGAGCATTTATGAAGGAGCTGCTGTATTTCTGTTATCATTAACTATCATTAACATATTTAATGGTAGTCCCCACCACAAATAGATTTACAAGCAATGGTTCATACCTCGTATGTCTCCTGAAATTTTGGAGGAAAGCAACTAGTGAGAGACTTTTCCAACTTAACCTTTGATATTTACTAATCTGAAATCAGTTGGATGTCCAGTCACAACACTTTGCATTTATATAGCACCTTTCACGTTAGGAAGACATTTCAAAGTACTGGAGAGGTGAGGGTATGCACCCAAGATCGGGGTTGGATTTGGAAGGGAGGTGATGGAGGGGGAAGAGTTACATATGTTTCTTATACAAATATTAGCTTACTAAGATCTTTTAAATTTGCTAAATTGTTAGTATAAATGTGTCTTTTCACTGACTACTATTTGTTTACTCTTCTAGATGTCAGTACATAAAGAGTACGATTTCTCTTTTGCAGCATTGTGAAATTTCATTTAATATGGAGTGTTTACTAGGAAAGGACATTAACTCATTAAGCCCAATTATTCAAAAGGACCATATTGTAACATACATTTCAACAAATTCACCCTAATGTACAAATGGAAGCAAAACGTCACAGGCAAAATCTCCAAGGAACTTGTTTGCTGTTACTCATTGACCCTTTAAGTCAATTAATTAAAAACACCAGGATACTAATCTATGGTGCTGCAGGAAAACAACAGTTACTATTCTGTTACTGTTGCATTGTTCTGTTTATTTTCTGCTCTCAATGGCAGAATTAGTAACATAGTGAAGGCAGTTTTTATACAATAATCAGATTGTTGTGAGTTAGTCAAAAGAGGAATGAGGCATAAGGCTGAAAACTGTTGGTATCTATAGTGGGAAAAAACACTTGAGAGCATAATATGGTATGAGATTAAAAAAAGATTTTCCATTTTTCCACAGATGTTACAAACAACCGGCTTCCAAATTAAGATTGAATTTGGAATTTTCCACAATGCTGTGCAATCTTAAATGTCAAAACAACATCTTACAGGCTACAATTTAATGCAATTTTGAGCCTATGCAGTTGTAGTATGAAAGAATTTGATAAAATGAAATGTTGCTCATCCATTTCCACTTGTTGGTGAGTCCAAAACTTGAGGATGTAAATATAGCATACATTGCAGAGGGCAATGAAAATGAACTGACTGCCGGAAGCCATGGTTCAAGCAAACAGCATCAAATGCATTCAAGAGAAAACTTGATGCAAACATGAGTGAAGGAAATAGAGCAGGTATAGGAGAGAGGAATGAGTGGGGAGTATAAATATCAGCACGGACTAGTTGGACCATGTTTCCTTGCCGTATCACTCTATAAAGTTGGTATATATTGTAATGTTGGCACACACACACCAATCTAAGGAATGCAGTTAAATGATCAGAGTATGAGTGAAATGTTTCTCTCACTACAACAATTGCGATTTGACTTGCCAGACTAAATTAATGAATAATAAAAGAAGATGAACTTCAAGTGGTCCCCTCTCCCAATTTGAAAGTGCTGACAACATTGAAGAAAGCTTGGCTGCCCTCTGTGACCAAGAAAGCTTCGAGAGTGTGGTACTGTCAAATTAGGGGCAATCACTGAATCTAACGGCGAGTTCAGTTCTACACTATTAGCCAGTTATTGAGGTCTAATTCATAGGTTAGGATAACAACTCATACAAAGTTTGTACGTTGGACTAACTATTTGTAAACACATACTGGTGCCCTTAATTACATAATAGGCAAACTATATAAAAAGTTATGTAATCACCTGCAATCCTTTCGTTGGATAACTAAGAGTCCCTGAACTATTATGCCCTCTAATGCACATGCACTTGCACATGGTTAAGCTAAATTTTGCAAATAGGTTGGCAACTCAACCTGAAAATTAGGCCCCAATGACATTCTCAAGTAAAAATGTAATAAACAAACAGTTACCTTATTATGCTGCTCCTGCCTTGTGCTTTGTTAGCAGACTTAGACACACTTGAATGTTTGTAGCTCTCTTCAACGCATTTGAAGGCTGGTAGTAGGCAGAACACCTTTGCTAGAAACTTCATTTGATTTATGCAGCTCAGTCCTAGAAGATTGGAAGATCAGGAAAAAATATGAAAATTGCTCCAGCTTCAAGATATGTCAACAGCAATCACAAAGATATGAAAAGTAAATAAGAACTGTGTAAATGCAGCACACGACATTGCCACTTTCAAGGGTTAGGCAGCTGCAAGACTTAGACCAATGAAGCAAAGATCAAACAGTGGAATTGGGCTGTTTTTAAAGTTTCCTAACTATTGAAAGAGTTGCTGTAATTTCAATGAAACATAAAAGCTTCAACTCACTGACCTGGCAGGACTAATAATTCGAAATGATGGGTGATGAACAAATAGCCTAAAGTGAAATACAATGAGGAACAAAAGGACTGAAACAAGTAAAAGATCCAATTGTTTCTTGCTCTATGATTCCCTTGACCGCACCTGCAGTCAAGGGAATCATTTGGCCCATTATGATGCGCTCTGGGACGCTACCCTGCGTGGAGGGCGCTATATAAATGCAAGTTGTTGTTGTTGGTTAAGAACTAGTTAAACAGACAATAGTAAAGGTTTGAGTGAACATTGAGAATCATTTCCTAAACAACCTGGTGACTTAAGTTGGCAAACTCTGTACTGCGGCAACAAAGAGATCAACAAAGCTACAGCTGTGGTGTAAATAGAAACAGATTGTCAATTATCGGGGGAAGGTTCTAATTGCTACCTTCCAAACAGTCTTTCATAAATGTAGAGCTGTTTCAGGCAGGAGTTAGGCTCGGTTGAATAATTATATTGATCTAGTGTGGTAAAAACCACAGTGATCTATTGGTGAAGATTACATCTATAGTACATCATTGTAAAACACAGAACATAAGAAACACTAAGGCTAAGCCATAAACCAATTAGCTCATGGTGATGGCAGTCATTTTGCTCTTGCTCACTTCCCTCTAGCCCTAGGCTGGTTTCTCCTGGATTAAATCCAGTCATCCAGTGCTCCAGTACACTTCACTGTTTAGCTTTGTGTAGAACATTACAAAAGCCTGAAAGTAGCTGCCAGTTTCAATAGCTCACACTAGTCTGTTCTTGGGAACGATGCCCACTGTAAATGCTAATATTTGAATAATCCTTGTATTTTGTTTACTCAGATGTGTAAATAGTATGATTTATTAGGAGTACTAACATTGACTGTACCTTCAGCATGATCACTTCCTGGAGTAAACTTTTTAAAAATAATGACAAATAAAACACATGCATTTGTGGTATTTTGGAATTGTAGACATTGAATGTAACATAATATACTGTGCACGTAAACAGGCTGTATAAAACTAACCCATTTATCTCAATAACCAGGAATGAATTCAAGCACACCTATGTATCAGGCATGAGTTTGACTAGTATGAATGCTATTCACAAAGTTGTTCACTTGTGAAAGTATTGCAGAAGAGGAGGCGGGGGTGGTGGGGGGTGGAGAATTATTGACTAAGGCACTGGGAAAAAGTCCCTTATATTTTGAGTAGTGCCTTTGGATCTGTAACATCCACCTACGCAGGCTGACAGGACCTCAGTTTAATAACAAAACGGTTTTCAGTTACAAGAAAAAGAAAAACAAGCGATAGAATAGGGCCACTGAAGGTGAGTTCAGAAGAGGACATGACAAATAATGGTGCACAGGCCGCAATAGTGCTAAATAAGTTGTTTGCATCAGTTTATACTGAGGAGGAGATGGGTAAACTATCTGATCTGGAAAGAGAACTCAAGGATGTTGCAGAGGAAAGTTGCAACACTATTCATATCACTACCAGCATGATTGCCAAACAGCTGTGCAAACTTAAGGTAAATAAATCTCAGGAGCCGGATGAATTGCATCCGAAGATTCTTAAGGAACTAACGGAGGAAGTCACAGAAACGCTGGCAAAATCTTTCAAAAATCACTGAATACTGGGGAGGTGCCGGGGGACTGGAGAAAGGCAGATGTTACTCCCATTTTTAAGAAAGGTAACAAAAGTGACCCTGGAAACTACAGATCAGTAAGTTTGATATCCATTGTGGGTAAAATTATGGAGGCTCTTATTAAGAGTAAAATCACGGAGCACCTGGACAGAAATAAAATCATAAATGATAGCCAATATGGGTTCATGAAGTGAAGATCTTGCCAATCGAATTTACTGTTTTTCTCTAAAAGTATGAAAAGGGAGCTTGGTAAGGGGAAGGCTGTCAGCCACTACTCCCCCAAAATCTGGAACAACATTCTTTCTATCTGTGATCAGGGCTCCCTCTAACTCCTCATCCTCCTGGATCTCTCTGCCACTTTCGATTCAGTCGACCATGCCATCTTCCTCCACCATCTTTCCTCCCTATTCTACCTTAGTGGAAACGCACTCCCATGGGTCGAGTCCTACTTAATCAACCGTCTCCATTTCATCTCAGCAAATGGTTTCTCCTCCCGCTTCCACCCGGTCACATGCGGGTATCCCAGGGCTCCATCCTTGGCCCTACTCTTTTCCTTATCTATATGCTCCCTCTGGGCAATGTCCATCCGCACACATGGGGTAAACTTCCACATGTATGCGGATGACACACAAATCTACTTTGCCTCCTTCAGTACCAACTCCAGGTCCGCCGATGTTCTATCAGCTTGTCTGGCAGACATCAGGGCCTGGATGAGTGTAAACTTCCTGCAGCTGAATATGGACAAGATGGAAGCCATACTCCTTGGCTCCCGTCAATGCATTCACTCCTGCGGATCTAAACTCCTCAACCTCCCTGGGCTCTCCCTCAGACTCACCAAACCAGTGCGCAACCTAGGCACCCGGTTCAACCCCCAGCTGTTCTTCCTCCCCCACATCTGGTCCCTGATCAGGATCACTTTCTTCCACCTCCGTCACATTGCCCGCCTCCGACCGCACCTTACCACAATGCAGCCGAAACCCTCATCATCATAATAATAATAATAATCTTGCATTTGATATAACGCTTTTCACGTCTTCTAGATGTCCCAAAGCGAGAATATACTCTAAAGTGAATTGACTGTATATTTGTGGGCGAACGCGGCAGCAATTGCGCACAACAGTGTACCACAAACAGTCGTGGATTGAAAATGACCAACTTATTATTGTTTTTTTCTTTTTTTTGAGGGATTATTATTAGGCGTGTGGAGTAAGGAAACCTTTCGCCCTGCCTGGAATTGAACTCAGGTCTCTCACTTGCAAAGCGAGTGCTCTAACCACTGAGCTACAGGACCCCACTCATTCATGTGTTTGTCACCTCCCACTTGGATTACTCCAACGCACTCCTCCCCGGTCTCCCCAGCTCCACCATTCACAAGATCCAGCTCATTCAGAACTCTGCCGCCCACATACTGACCTGGACCAAACTCGGTTCCCACATCTCACCAGTTCTGGTCAGGCTCCACTGGCTCCCCATCACCGAACGGATCGACCTCAAGATCCTCACACTCGTGTTCAAATCCATTCATTCTTTGGCATCTCCCTACCTCTCCGACCTCCTCATTCCCCAGTTCACCACCCGGCACCTCCCTCAACTGGCACCGGCCTCCTGCTCATCCCTCGCACCCTCCGCCTTTGTCGCACTTTCAGCCACTACGCCCCAAAACTCTGGAACACTCTCCCTCAATCCATCTGCCTTTCCCCCTCTCTCCCCTTTTTTGAGACTCGCCTGAAAACCCTTCTCTTTGACTGTGCTTATGGCCACTTTCCCACCCCGCCCACACCCACCCTCCCGGCTCGGAGTCAGGCTGTTCAATGTGGAGAAATGTAAAGTACTTCAATTGGTGACAAAAATCTTGGAAGGGACTATTATTTGAATAGAAGGAAAATAATATGTATGGGAAATGAAAAGGACCTAGGGGGCCTGATTGACAATAAATTGAAGCTCTCGCAACAAAGCTCTGTGGCAGTGAATAAAGCAAACCAGATGTTGGGATGTATCAAAATATCAATAACAAGCCAAAATAATGGGGTAATCCTACCACTGTATAAATCATCGGTGAGACCGTATTTAGAATATTAAATACAGTTCTGGCTGCCCCAGTACAAAAAGGATATGGCAGAACTCGAGAGGGTACAGAGGAGGTCACCAAAATGATCGAGAGAATGGAGGGACTGGACAATGAGGACAACTAAGTAAATTGGGCATCTTCATGCTGGAAAAGAGAAGATTGAGAGGCAATATGATTGCTGTCTTTAAGATTGTAAAGGGGCTAGACAATGCAGATTCTTGCCCCCATTCTTGCCCGGCTTCACTGGCTCCCAATCCCTCAGAGAATCAAGTACAAATCCCTCGTTCTCACCTTGAAAGCCTTCCATGGTTTTGCTCCTCTTACCTCTCCAACCTCCTAACACCATATCAGCCTGTCCGGTCCCTCCGCTTTAGGTTCCCCACACTTCCCACCCCACCAATGGTGGTCAGGCATTCAGCATCTCTGCCCCCACACTCTTGCCTCATTCAAGTCCCTTCAAGACCTTCCTCTTCAACCATGCCTTCGGCCACCTTCCTACCACCACTCCCCTGCCCTCCACCCCTCCTGACCCCAACTCCCAGCTCGGGTACAAAAACCCTTGATTGTCGAACGCCCTGGTAAATCTTTCCAACGTGAAGGGCACTATACAAGTGTAATTTTTTGTTTTTGTTGTTGTAGATCATGACATGGGTTTACTATTCAGGAGTCCTGTAGCTCAGTGGTTGTGCACTCGCTTTGCAAGCTAGAGACCTGAGTTCAATTCCAGGCAGGGCGAAACCTTGGGCAAGTTTCCTTACTCCACACGCCTAATAATAATCCCTCCAAAACCAAAAAAAAACAATAATAAATTGGTCATTTTCAATCCACGACTGTTTGTGGGACATTGCTGTGCGCAATTGGCTGCCGCGTTCGCCCACAAATATACAGTCAATTCACTTTACAGTGTGTTCTGTGAAGCGCTTTGGGACGTCCTCCCGACGTGAAAAGCGCTATATCAAATGCAAGGATTATTATTATTATTATTATTATTATTCAACTAGTCCAGAATAGTAAAACCAGATGTCACGGCCTGTGATTGAAGGGGATGTAAATTCCGAACGAATCTACGGAAACTCTATTTCAGTGAGCGACTAGTGAACCTGTGGAACAGGCTCCTTAGGGAGATGGTTGAAGCAGGAAGTGTTGATTCCTTCAAACACAGATTAGATCATTTTCTTTTAATAACATTGTGGGATATAGTACATAAGTAGTTCAGGACATTTGCATGCGACCACAGAGAAACATAGAAACAGGAGTAGGCTATTCAGCACCTCTTGCCTGTTCCACCATTTAATAAGATCATGGCTGATCTGTACCTCAAGTCCCATCGTTGTACCATATTCCTTAATACTCTGACTTAACAAATATCTATCTACATCTGACTTGAAAATGTGAATGGATCCAGCATCCACAGCCTTTTGGGGGAGAGAGTTCCAGATTTTCATTACCCGTTGGGTGAAAAACCGCCTCCTAATTTCATTCCTAAATGTCCAAGACCTAACTTTAAGATTATGCCTCCTTATTCTGTATTCCCCCACCAGAGGAAATAGGAAGGCAGAGTAATAATAATAATAATCCTTGCATTTGATATAGCGCTTTTCACGTCGGGAGGACGTCCCAAAGCGCTTCACAGAACACACTGTAAAGTGAATTGACTGTATATTTGTGGGCGAACGTGGCAGTCAATTGCGCACAGCAATGTCCCACAAACAGTCGTAGATTGAAAATGACCAATTTATTATTGTTTTTGGTTTTGGAGGGATTATTATTAGGCGTGTGGAGTAAGGAAACTTGCCCAAGGTTTCGCCCTCTGCCTGGAGTAGATGGACTTTGGTCTTTTTTTCATCTAACATTTCTCATGTTCTTATGTTTCATTCGAAGGAGGGCACCTCTGACAACGCAAAGCTTCTCCCAACACTGCAAAGGAGAATCACCCTTGATTATGTGAGTTAAAAGTCTTGAAGTCCTGATATGTGTAATTGTGTGTAAAGGGCACATCTACACATGTAATATGATGAGGCTGGAAGAATATTGGGAAGTTGTAAGTGTTATATTTATTCAAAGAAAGGTTGATGGAAAATCAAAGACTTGCAAAGTAAAATGAAGGTGCCAAACTAGGAATGAATTAACAGATTCATTGCAATGCTATTCAGCATACCCAAAGTTTTCTTCTCTCCAAATATCTATTCAACTTTATGCTTGAAGCAGCAATGCAAATGTTATTAAAGATTGCCAGAAATATTAATAAAACACTACTTAATGACATTATTTCTTCTAAGAGCAGTGATATCAATGGCTATAGTATTAAAACATTGCAAATTGTATCCATACAACTAGTGAATGATAAAGTTTAAAGATTGACTTCGAAAATTCAGAAAAGAGTGAGAATAAGTAGAACATATCAGGTGAAGGAGTTTGGAAGAATCAGAATTGAATCATAAAGGTTACAGCAAAGGAACAAGTCATATTTCACCCCGTCCTTCCAAATCACCCATGCTAGAATCATCCTATAACCATATCAAGCTGGTTCTTGAATAAGCACCATCCTGGATTGATCCACCCTTCCTGGTAATGTTTTCCAATGATGAGACACCCAATTCAATACCATTTTCCTACTCATTTTCCATACTTTCTAATAATCCTGTTTTTCAAGCATTATGAAGATTTGAAAGTAGTAATTGTGCAACATTAATTGCAATGTTCATTAGCCACACTTAAGAGTACTATGAATAGATCTGGTTACTGCAACATAAGGACCTTGGTTCCAGAGGCAATGCGCAACAGAGCAACGAGGATGATACCCAGTGTTAGACGAATGAGCTATGTGCAATGATTAAACAAGTTCAAATAATTTATTGCATAGAGACAACATTGCTAATAAAGCTAAGATCTAACTATAAGAAACTTGTTTTCTCAGTAGAATTTTATTCAATTGAATAATGAATGCTGAATGGAGAGGATTAAGCAATGTTTACTGGCTGGTGAAAGGAGCTGCACAAATTTATTTTTCTTGTCAACAGAAGGGACAAGTTTGAAAATAATAAAATTCCTGGAAGATCAAATCTTGTACTTACAAAATGCACTTAAATTCCATTTCAATCGGGCTTCAACCTCTCATTGAACAATGTTGCATGATTTTATCTTTATTCTCTAGGTATAAAAAATCATTGACATTAAAAAAAATTCTTATATCTAGAATTAAAAAATAAAAAAGTCACAGTTTTGTCCACCTGCTTTTCCACTTTTAAGGATTTAACTATATTAACTCCGAGGTGTTTCTTCTCTTTCAAAATTGTATAATTTATCAAATTATTGCTCTCCTTATTCTTCTACCCTAAATGTATAACCTCGCATTCCATTGCATTACATTTAATTAAAACACATTGAATCAAGAAACAAGAATAGGGAGTAGCATTCTCGTTTGTAATTTTTTTGTCAAAAAAAGGAATGAATTATTTTTGTCTTGCTACTGCTGTGCTGAGTTTTACAAAAATTGTGTTTAAATGATGATAATCGGATACTTCAGACAATAGTTTGGAAGGAGTAGGAAATTGCACAAGACATTGGCAGAAATGATCCCTTTCTGTGGCACAAGCACAACTATTGCCTTATTCCTGATGGTGAATGCATTAACAGGCTGATTCTGTAATTTATCTTCCCTCTACCCACTATAACAGAGACTGACATGTCACCTCCAATGACTCAGAGTACAGGCTCCCTTGTAGGGGCTCTGGCCCAAGTACCATTTGCAAAGCCAGATGGAAAATACAGTTGTGTTAGCAGAATCACAGGCACTGGCATGCCAAAAGCAAACTGTGTGCAATTATATTTACATTCTGGATTTGAAAGTAACAGAGGGCACTTTACACACGTTACAATTTTGCAGGGTTAATTTGTTCTCTGAGGTAATCCAGATAATAACGACACCAACAACAAATTACATTTCATGTCAGGAGGATGTCCCAAGGCACTGGACAGTCAAGCGTTTGACCTGAGCTGGGGGCGAAATTGAAAGGAGTGGAGGGCATGAGGTGAGTTGAGGATGACACTAGGCTCCATCAAAGAGGAAGGTCTTGAGACAGGCCTTAAAGGAGGCAAGGGAGGGGACAAGGCAACAGGATTCCGGGAAGGAGTTCCAGAGGGTGGGGGCAGAAAGACTGAAGGCCCGACTGCCAATGGTAGGGAGGATAGGGTGGGAGAGATGGAGCAAGCCAGTGGCTGCTGAGCAGAGGGAGATAAGGAAACCAAATGTTTGTAACATTTCACCTTTTGGCCAATGCAGTCAGCACCAAGCATTCCTAAATCAGTTACAGAATGCCAGATACAGAACAAAACCTTACCCTGGACAATATACCAGGACTCCAGGCACATTTCTTACTATGACCTTGTGGACTTCAGTTGGAATCTGGTTGAAACTTCCCAACTTGATTATACCTGCCACACAATTTAAAACACCCAACGTCGTTCCTGTGTTGGGGAGGGAAGCTTTATTGTCAGTGGTGCCATCGTTCAGATGAGATGGTAAACTAAGATACTGTCTGCCTATTCAAAGATTCCATGGCATTATTCAGGAAGAGAAGAGATATTTCTCCTGGTTTCCTGGTTAGAAATCCCCCAGATAAAATTAGCAATGTCCTAAGAGAAGTTTGGATTAAAACGCCTCATCATTCCAAAATGTCAACACCATCATCTTCCCATTATAATACTGAGCTGTTTTTAAAATCAGTTAAGTATCGACCTCAACCACCCTTATTGGCCTACCAGATCACTGTACAGAGTAAATATAATTTCAACACTCCACAGTATGATTTCAGAAACATGTTCTATCATATTGAACATGTTATATCTTATCTTACCCAGACCAAATTCAGTAGCCACACCTCACCAGTTCTGGCCAGACTGTAATGGCTCCCCATCACCGAACAGATTGACTTCAAGATCCTCACACTCGTGTTCAAATCCCTTCACTTTCTGGTACCTCCCTACCTCTCCGACCTCCTCACTCCCCAATCCACTGCCGGCACCTCTGCTCGACTGGCACCAACCTCCTGCTCGTCCTTCACACCCTCTGCCCCACCATTGGAGGTCGTCCTTTCAGCTACTACGTCCTGAAACTCTGGAACATTCTCCCTCAATCCCTCCACCTTGCCCCCTCTTGCCCCCTTTTCAAGTCCCGCCTGAAAACCTTCCTGTTTGTGCTTATGGCCACCTCTCACGCCCCCACTGGCTCGGAGTCAGGCTTCGACATTATGAAGCGCTCTGAGACGCTATCCTGCGTGGAGGACGCTATTTAAGTGCAGGTTGTTGTTGTTATTGCAATTGGTTTAGCTCAATGATTGCAAGTGCATCCTCACTAGTTGCTCATTTTTCTGAATGGCAACAAACTGGGTTCAGGCCCCATGTTGGGGCTTTGAACTCACAGACTAGCCCGACACTCCAATGCAGTGCTAGGAGTGCGCTGCATTGTTGGAGGTGTGGACTTACTGATAAGTGATTGTGTTTTTTAGGCAAATGAAGCAGCTGTTTTGCACACAGAAGTGTCTCACAAACAGCTAGAGGTGAAACCTTTTTCTTTTTGAATAGTGTATTTAGTCTTCACCTGAGCAGACAAATGGGACCTTGGTGCTTTCCTAACATTTCTCTGGAGTGTTAACCTGTTGGCTCAAAATTTCTGAAGCGTGGCTTGAAACCAAAACGTTCAGACCCAAAGGCGAGAGCACTACCAATTGAGCCAAGAATGAACAATGTATTTGGAGGATTGTTGGCCAAACATCGGGAGGAACTTGCTTCAGTCCAGAACCCTACGTTGGGATTTCTTTTGTTAGAATCAGCAATAAAGCACTGTGAGAATATCAACTCAAGGGACCATCAATCTCAAGAAATTCATTGCTCTTTCCGAACTCCATTTTTTAGAGAAATACAGAGTGCCCAAAATGTCGTGATACCATTACAATATCTAATAAGTCTTAAAGAAATTATGATTTTTTTTAAATAATAAGGTAGATATCGTGATGTTTTGGTCACCCTATATAATAAAAAAATGATATTTTTTACAGATATGTTGTATTGCTGGAAACTATAAAACATTCAAGAAAAAAAATTGTTAGCATTGTCAAAGGCTGAATAGCCTGTCTTCCCATCTGGTCTCATCCCTCGAGAATATGCACCCCACTGTCATCCCAACACAGCATTAATTGCTTTCTGAATGAATCCTTTGTTCTAGTCTGAACCACCTTTCCTGGCGACCTGTTCCAGTATTTAATTACTCTCCAAGTAAAGAAAAACTTTCTGATATCTGTCTTGAAATTGCCCTTCTCAAATCTAAACCTATTTCCTCTTGTTCTATTGTGCATCCTAAATTAATTCAGAACTGTACTCTCGGGGTTCACAAATATTGACTCTTGACTGTAACTGGAAATATGTCACATCTATTTGCTAGACCTGCACACCAACGCACTTTACATCCAGTCATGTGAAGCGACAGTCTCACATGTCAGCAGACTGCACTTCAGTCTGTCAATTGACAGTATTGAAAAGCGACACATTCAATGGTTGTTAGACCAGTTATGGTAAATATGACATTTTGTCCAAATACGAAGATTTAGTGCAGACAAGTTTGTTGGAAACATTTATTTTTGAACAATGAATGTCTGTGTCTCTGTATGAGGATGTGAGGATTATGAATAAGGAGTGATTGTTTGCTGATGTTATTGTTTTCTTCTCTTTACGGATACATTGGGATCTTTTGGTTTAGCCACAAGTCATAGGTGATCACAAAGTCCAACCTCTGGACGTTCAAAAACGTCTCCACCACCCAGAACTAAACTTGCTTTACCAGCATGATTCTTGCTTGCATGAAACTGTACTAAATCAAAGCCAGAGTCATAACATGAAGAAATGAATAGGTATAGACAATGATTGTCCTATTCTATGGACCATGGAGTATTTCTGTGATTGCTTTCCACACAAGATATTTATATGGTTCATGGGGAAAATAGACCTGGTACATTTCTGTTGCTAGGTCAATAGAAAATAATAATAATTATAATCCATGCATTTGACACAGTGCTTTTTCATGTCTTCTAGATATCTCAAAGCTCTTCACTGAATAGATTGTAAAGTGAATTGACTACATATTTGTGGGCGAAATGCGGCAGCCAATTGCACACAGCAGTGTCCCACAAACAGCCGTGGTTTTTTTTGAAGGTTTGTTTTTTTTTGAAGGATTATTATCAGGCGTGTGGAGTTAGGAAACTTTCCCAAGGTTTCACCCTGCCAGGAATTGAACCCAGGTTTCTCGCTTGAGAGGTGAGTGCTCTAACCACTGAGCTACAGGACTCCTGTAGATGTCACTACCCTACATGATCACAACATTAATTCAGGTGAAGAAGACCCTTCACCCCATCTGATCACTTCCCTCCAGAATACCCACCTACTGTCCGCCCATCACCACAGAAATCTGATTTTTAAATGAGCCCAGTGTCCCAGGAACTTGTGAACATTGATTTCAAACAACACCACTGATATTAATTGGTAGAATACAGTCACAAAGGAGGCCAATTTGCCTGAACATAAACTGGATTTATTATGTTAATTGTGGCTTCCAGTTTATGAATCTAGGAAGTTGTTTGTTTGCCAAGATACAGAAAACCAGTGAATTCCAAAAGCTGGAACAGTCTGACAAAAAGACCGGTAGGCAGCAATTAACATGTCTAATCCACTTTAAGAATCCCACAAACCACATTCCATTAATATCCGTATATTTGTCTCTGATCTCCACAGTGGCTACGGGTCATTGATGCTGATCTTACCAACAGTGTATGTGGAATGTTGGTGCCAAGAAATAACAAAGGGGTATTAATGAATAATGAGGAAACCAGATAGCATTGGTTACTGTGATGATGCAAATAATGTTCAAATGGATCTTTTTTCATAAAATTAGCATTAATTAAGTCATCGGACAGGACTGCATCAAGTCCTGTAAAACTCATAACACTCCTACTTGGATTATATAGATTTGAATTCTGGCTACATTCTGGCTAGAGGGATTAAGGGATATGGGGATAAGGCAGGCAGATGGAGTTAGGTTAGAAGATCAGCCATGATCTTATTAAATGGCAGGGCAGGCTCAAGGGTCCGAATGGTGATCATAAGAAATTAATAAATCATTTTAAAATAGTAGTAAGGAATTTAAATAGAAGGAAAGGGCATTAAGTGGTCCAGGTTGGTAAAACATTACCTTTTGTTTCTGAGATCTGAATTTGAGTTCAAGCCTAATAGCTGGGATACATTCTGCTCTTTAACCCCAAGTAAAATCAGATTAGCTAGTGTCAAGCCAGATACAGTAGAGAGTGCTCTGAGGTTGGGGTTAGGGCACAGTAGTGGGGGCTGACAGAGGTTTGCTCTGTATCAGTTCCATGTTGTCTTTGAACTAGAGATTGTTTGTTGCTGACACTGCATGTAAAACGTGGACGCTGTACTTTTTCCCAGAAGTTACACATTGTTTAGACAACTATTAAGACAACATAAAGACTCTAATCTCTCCCTTCAAAGAATAATCACCAAAGCATACAATGCAACAGAGAAAAAGAAAAACTTAGAAAGTTAGGCATACAGGTTGCTTTGAATTGATGGGGTTAAATAAAAAAATTCTAAAAAGTATCTACTAATGTTTTGTTCCAACCTGAAATGTATTATACAAGCCTTTTATAAATCACAGTCTTAAACCAAAAGAGTTCTTAAACAAAAAGAGTTACAGCAATCCAGCCTAGCAGCAGTATCAGCATACACAGAGCTTTGAGATCTATTCAGAATTTAAGAAGGACGTTATTTTCTCTCTGTTTTCAATTTGTGATTTTAGACTGAACTTTCTGAATGCTGCAACAACTCTAAAGTCTCCAGTGACACAAATTGGTAGACAATGCAGATTGTGCAACTTGCCATTGGCCTGAGACATGAAGACATAATAAAAAGCCTTGGATTTTTTACTGTGCCTTGTCAGATATAATAATGAGGGGTCCTTTGGTAAAAAGACATTCTGTTTAACCTTTAAAGAGCTAAAGGAGTTGCATGGACAGAGCACAAACATAACTTTTGCACTCAGTCCATGTAAACATAATAAACGAAAATAAGCTCAATGGAGTCAATGGGCCCCTGCTGTTCCTAAAACTTGCTACAGTAGCATGACATCGCCTCAGGTATGGCAGAAGACATAATTGCATTTTACACATTAGGTTGTTTCTTACAATTGATTTGCATTGATGACAAATGAGGATAAAGTTACATGTAGAATCTAAAGGCGGATTAAATGCAGTACAACTGATCCCAGACAAACAAAACCAAAACAAAGAGAGACATAATCCTACATTTTAAAATAAAAAAGGACCAAGATAAAAAGTACCAACTATCAATACTGTAAAACAAATCTAGAAAGGAGAAGAAGCAATTTGAAATTGAGAAAGAGATCCTGAAATAAGAATTGAAATTTTATAGCACCTTTTCACAAGATCACAAGATCGGTTCTGATGAAGAAAGCCTCTTTGATCCATTTAATCTCATCCTTCCAGAATACCCACCCTACTGTCCTTCCATTGCAGCTTCAATCTGTTTTTCTAAATAAATCCAGCGTGATGTCCTTAACCACCTTTTCGGATAAGCTGTTCCAGTCTTAAATACTGTCAGGTTAAAGAAATACGTCCTGGTATCTCAGTGGAGTCCTATTGCTCAGTGGTTGGAGCATTCCCCTCGCAAGCGAGAGATCTGGGTTCGATTCCCGGTAGGCGAAATGTTGGGCAAGTTCCCTTACTCCACACTCCTCTGTTTATCTAGCAGTAAGTAGGAACCCGGTTGATAGTCGATTGGTCGATCGTTTTTCTGGGAGTAATAATTCCTTCAATAATAATAATAATAAATTGGTCACTTCAATTCATGACTGTTTGTAGGACACTGCTGTGCGTAATTGGTTGCTTCGCTTTACTCACAAAATATGCAGTCAATTCACTTCACAGCGTATTCTGTGAAGTGCTTTGAGAGGTCTTGAAGACATGTTAAGGTGCTATATCAAATGCAAGGATGATTATTATATTATTTTATCTCTCCTGAAATTGCACTTTCCAACCCTAAACTTATGTCTTCTTGTTCATGTTAAGTCTAGAAATACTTTTAATACAATTAAGCAGATTTCTGGAGTAGTGGTGCTGGGAGTCTTCAGATCACATATGTACCACAATACAAAGAAAGTCACTGCAGAATTGTTATTGGGTTTTTAAAGGGAAGGGAGGTCCAGAAAAGAATAGTTTCTATTCAGTGTGCTCCTCTACTCAGTCTGAAAACATCAGAGGAATTTTCCTCTTGTTTGTTGTTGGAGCCATTAATAAAAAATAAACATTTGCTGAGTTATATTATACATGTCTAAATGTTTATTCATGAGTTGGGACATTAGAAAGCTATGGTTCTAATTTTTCCAAAGAATCCGCTATTAACAGTGCCCTCCGCTGTAAACCCGCTAAACAAGTGAAGTTTCTGGCCCCGGGCCTCTTGCACTCTCTACTGTGGGCAGAGGAGCTCCGGACGCACTTGTGCGGTGCGGCACAAGCAGGAAATGGGCTTCATGCCACTCGGAGGCCTCACTGTTGTGATTGTCTGTGTGTGTATGTGTGTGTATGTCTGTCTGTCTCTCCATGTGTTTGTGCATGTCTCTGTGAGTGTGACTCTTCTCTGTATGTGTTTGTGAGTGTCTGTGCGAGTGTGCTTGTGTGTGTCTCTCTCTGTGTCTGAGTATGTGTGTGTGTCTCTCTCTGGGTCTCTGTCTCTGTGTGCGGTGCCTGGCCCTGAGAGGCAGGAGGTGGTGAACTCCTATAGCCCTGCAGTTAGGAACTGGTCCTGAGTGTCTGTTTTATGGCAGATCTCCAGGCTCTTTGGGCCTGTGCCTGTGTCCGTACCCCCTCCCCCAAATGGGCCACCCAGTTTTTGTTAAAGAAGAAATTAATAAAAAATGTTTGCAACAATCTAATATGTGTTATTTCCTCATATTTAGTTTTTATCAATAAAGTGAAAAAATATAGGTTGGCAGTAAAATGTACCTCAATAGCACCAATCAACTCCCTGCAATTTTCCCAATGATGTACTTTATATGAATACTGTAGTGTCTCATAAACTGTGTCTCATTTTGTTTCAAATATATTCTGCTGCCTCCCACCCCTAATTACATTCCCTGTTACATTTCTTCACTCATTTCCATAAGCAGAACAATCTGAGCCACCAAAGACGTTTGAACTCCCTAAAAGCTTCTCTTTGTTCAGTTGGTAAGAGTAAATTGCATTTCTTTCAGGAATCAAATGGTCTCATTGGCTTCTCCTTGTCCTTGCCCTGGAACTTTGCTATCGTCCAGTGCACAGCCAACAAGGACAAGAACTGTCTAAATTGACCTGGTGAAGATAACTAAATCCAAACGACAGTCAATTTTTGAGACTTGGACTCATAAAACAACACTCTGCTAACATCAACGCTGCAAAGCTCCAGCTTGTATTTCTTGGTGGAAGACGAAGGTTTCATTACTGTGACAGCTGTTGGCACTGAAATCCAGACTCTTTATTTTGTCAAACAAGAATCGCCTACTCCCAGAGCCGCTGGAGTTTAACCTTGGAGGTCCTGGTTGGAAGAAAGTTTCATTTTAGACGGTCAAGAATTTTGCTTATTGAATTAAGTCTTAATTTCGAGGTCGGTTTGCTGGGACACTTAAAAGAACAAGCAGAAAATCAGTTTCAAAATTAAGATTATATTTCATAATTTGCCAAATTCTGGACACTCTGAAATGTTACATTATTTGAGTAAATCTAGACCCAGGTGGAATTTTACCCCTTCTATTTGCAACTCAGAGTCTTTATTAAGGAATCTCATAAGAAATCTGCAAGGTTTAGCCATGCTTGTCAGTAAATATCCACTTCCACTGAATAAAAACAGGTTTGGAGTCCTGCTGATTCCCAATAGGTCTTCAGTAACTTGTAGACATGAAGATACTTATGATCGATGAGTTTGGAAAATAACGTCGCTGCTGATAATAGATATTTTTGATAGCTTTGTACCCTGGAAATTTCAACAGGAAATGTTTAATCACAAGTGCAAGCTGGACACAGTACAATTACATGACTGCCACTCTTGGAGGGTTAAGCACTGAGCTCATTTACATAAGTTCAGACTGACCTTGTAAGCAGCTGTCCCTCCTAATGCTGTCTTGGTTGTATTGTGAATTGGTGGTTTTATCAGAGACTGACAGTGCGCTTGAATGTAAGTATGTGTACAGCACAGTAACCTCTTATGGAGCAGTTTCTAATGCCCTGTTACTGACCTTAAGCAGGGCTTTAATTGCAGAACATTTGGATTGACTCAAGGTCATAAGGCATGAACACAGCTAAACAGTGAAAATGGTAACGAAGGAAAATAAGGCTTTTGATTTAAGCAGCACCTTTTATTTCATTGCTGGCTCAGATTAAAAGAGCACTCACTTCACTCTTTAGTTATATGGGATCTAGAGACAATTTTATGAGTGCTCAGCTTATCAGCTAAGGTGTTGTTGGTGCCACTCTCTGGGAAAAGCACCATATAGATCAGGGTTAAGTAGTGAATTGCTTTCGCGCCTAGCCACTGAGATGAGCTCAAGAAGGCATTCTGAATTTCACCACTGCAGTATAAACGGGTGAGAATCGATTTGGGAACCACTCAGAAATGGTTGTTACCAAGTTCTTGGGTGGTCCTATGGGTCAATGGACCACCCAAGAATATTTAAGGGACTTCTTGTTAATGTCATTAAAGAGTCATTCCCACATGCTCCTTTCACCCTTACGGAGTTTGCCTTTGCAATTCTGCAATTTGTGTGTGCTTGTGATACACACACGTGCACAGAATGGTACTGCAACACCTGATTTCACCATGTAAATGGCATATATCAAGAAATTTGCCTCTAAGCTTTTGTTCCTGATTCTACTACCATTATTTTTTCACGGGTGATACATTATTGGATCTGACATCATTGTGTAAATATTTACACAACAACACTGCACGTTACCACTCCTGAATATATGACACCATGCCCTCCTACTCTGCTGTGCAATGTTTCCTTCTTGACACAGAGACAACCTGGTGAGGAAGAAACAAACCTGACTTTGGAAGCTGCTAAAGTTAAAAAAAAGCTTAAAGAGAGAAATAGACAACAGTGGGGAAGTAATGGTGGTTTGTTCATCAAGCCTTTGTTTCGCATGTTGACCCCAATGTGATCTCTAGGACTGACTGCATCAGGCTCAGATTAGCATTTCCCACAACTTTTCTCAAATATCACACATAAGACACCACTCCATCAATTGCAGGATTGATCATGCTCCACTGTACATAAGAGAACATAAGAAAAAATGAAGCAAGAATGGTCTATTCGGCTCAAGCCCACAGCTTCACAGACCATGTGCAATCTCCCCTTCCATGGATGTTATCTTACCGATTTAAAACCCCAAGTAAAAGTCCCACAGTTGAGCAAAACACATCCATTTACACATTGCCTGCATTCAGCCCTCACTTTCTGCCCCCTCAAAAGCCCCTTACCTCCACCTCATAGTCCAAGCTGTACAATATATTTTAGTATGAATTATCCACCACAATTAATATCACTCACCTGAGCTGCTATGAGTTATGTTAATCATATACCTTACCAATCTCCCAGGAGAATTCACAATTCTCAAATTTTCTGTTAATGTCTCCCAATTGCTGTGTTTCAGGCAGAGCATTGCCAAAATGGAATGGAGCACAGTAGTTGGGAGGCCCATCTGGAAAATCTGACTAGTAAAGTATACAATCACATCTCAGCAGATAATGAGTCAGCACCTTTCAATGAACCAGACAAGGAAAAGTAGTGGAAGTTGTTTTATGGCCAACATATCTTGGCAAAAGGACATTAATTTGATTCCATCTGTCTCATTAGGCTTGTGGGATTGGGAGCTGCAAGGGAATAACATTTTTGATTGAATTTTTTTAATAGTTTCAGCTGCTTATCTCCTTCCATCTATTCTGGGAAATGAAACATTGTCCTTGGTATATGGAAACGTACATGTGTGTATGAGGTGAGCCAATGTCCTTGGTATATAGAAACGTATATGCCTTCATGAGAATGCATTTGGGGCAGCCAGTTTGCCAGTGCTGGTGAGGGACTGATGGGGAGGAAGCAACGTAATTATGCACCAGATTCCATGGTGGTCTTGGGAGGATGGACACATTCATGGCTTCCAATTTCTTAATGGGATACAAGCATGTAGAGAGAAACAACTTTTTTTTAGTA
Source organism: Callorhinchus milii (assembly GCF_018977255.1). Lineage (NCBI taxonomy): Eukaryota > Metazoa > Chordata > Chondrichthyes > Chimaeriformes > Callorhinchidae > Callorhinchus > Callorhinchus milii. The sequence continues at coordinate 113,938,568 of NW_024704742.1, read as the reverse complement.
TTTTATCTTATCGTAGCATGAGCCCCTCCCAAGCCAGGCAGATACGGATTCACGTAGACTCTCATTATAACAGGTTTAATCTCAGATAGGGAAAACCCAGAACAGAAACAACAGCACGACAACTGCGGAGAGCTGCAGGCACCCAGGCTCACTCCTGGCATCCCACCTGCCACCCTGCCTGCCACCCCTCTTACTACTGGCAATTCACCCCTACTCTAACCACAAACTTACCCAGAGCCAACTATGCGGCCTGGGTCTCATGCTCCCTGGCTCGGCCAGGCCAGGGGCTCCACCTTTCTCAGCTCGGAGAGCTAGTGGTCTCGTCACCTCCTTAAGAAGGCACAAGCTCCACCCCTCAAGGCTTCCTCCCTGAGGTCCTTGTGCCGCCAGAATATTGAATTATGTCAAAGTGTTTCACAGTAATTACTATCAAGTGTAGTAACTGTTTTTGTAGATATACGCAGCAGCCACTTTGCAAATAATCAATTAAACAATCAATTTATTAAACTCCCCTCTCTTTTCAAATAAGGTCATAGGATTTCTAAAGTCCACAGTAGAGAGTAGGCGGACAAGACCTCGGTTTAACGTTTTATACAACAACCACAACTTGCATTTATATAGCACCCTTCACGTGGATTGCATCCCGAAGCACTTAAATACTTAGTAGTGAAGGAGTGGTTTCCTCCTCAGAGCCCAAAAGATGTGTACAGGTATTTGTTTTCAGATGTCAGGTTTGAACTATCTGAATTTTGCTGGATGACGGAGCAGAACTCCCTAGAAATGTTTCTTACTCTGAAGGCAGAGGATTTTTGAGTCTCTCCATAGTTACAATTATTGTAGGGTGACAAGCCTTAGAATTAGGTTCAGTTTTCCATGACCCACTACATCTTGTGCCAGTGGATAGGATTCAAACTCACAACCTTGAGTGTATTGTAGCTTAACCCACTTCCTAAAGCAGCTCCTTCACAATGCTAAGTCTTGTCTCTCATCAACTTGTGCATAATATTTTGCAGAATTTGGTAAGCAAGTTGCATCCCTCCATTTTGGAAAATGAAAAATTTCCAATGTATTGGTGGGAGCTTTATATGTCTCAGTCTGGGTTGGTTGCTCTTAAGCATGATTATGATTTTCCATATGTGTCAGACACATGGCTGACCAAAAAAATGTGCCTGCAACACTTGTGGGAAGTATTCCAGACTATACTATAGTATGATATGCAGACTATACTTTAAGAAAAGGAAATTCCAGGAGATCTAAGCCCTCTCTTAACAGATCGATTTCAAGATCCTCATACTTACTTACATTCACTTCATGTTATACTACATCCCTACCTCTCCGACTTGTTCTCTTTGACCGAGCCTTCAGCTCCCCTCTCGACTCTCTTCCCCCTTCTCGCTCCCTCCCATCCCTCCCCTCTCCCTGACCATTTCCCCCCTCCTCGCTCCCTCCCCTCCCCTCACCCTGACCATTTCCCCCCTGCTCGGGTCATGACCCAACTGTGCAGCGCCTTGGGACGTCCTCCTGACGTGAAAGGCGCTTTATAAATGGAATCTTGTTGTTGTTGTTGTTGCTCACACTCCACTCTTTTACCCATCCCCTTCGCTCAGCCGGCTTGGGCCTTCTGCATGTCCCTCAACTGCTCTGCTCCTCCATCAGCAGCCATCATGCCCTGAACCTCTGGAACTCTCTGTCTCATTCACTCCACCGTGCCCCCTCTCTGCCTGTCTTGGGATCACACCTGAATATTTTCCTTTTTGGCTATGCCTCCCTAGCTTGGTATTATTAAATTGCACCATTGTTAAGTTCTCCGAAATGATACCTGTGTGAAGGGCGCTGTCTAAATGCATTGTTGTTGTAACAATGACATGCCCACCCATATTTTGCATATATATCAGGCACAGGATCGTTGGATCCAAGTCACTTGCTAGTGAAGGGATTGGACTAAATCCAGTGTTTATACCTTTTCCCTTACACGCATGAACCCAATGGTATATTGATGGCAAACAGAACTGAATCTCAACCAGATCACCGACAGCCATACACCCATTACCCATTATAGTGCTCCAACAAATGCACGACAAAGGACAAACTCACTGAATGCTGCAAAATTGTGCCTTTAATTTAAACCAGCGTTTGCTTACTTATGTAAATGGTATATACAATCCTGTAGTTTGTAGGTAGCACAAATCAGATGTCTGAAAACGGTCCTAGTTTTAGCTTTAAGATTTAAAATTTAAAGTTATGCAGAGATTTGGAAAATTATTCATTCTAGCCTTAATTTGGAATCCAGCTTTTTAAAGAATTGTTTAAAACTGGTTTCCAATTTTAACTGAATTTTCTAAATTTCCGTACAATCTTCAATTTATAAGGCAATAGTATTAATGCTAAGATCAAGATAAGAGGATGTCTCAAAACACTTCACAGGACATACAGATTGCATACCCTGTGGTGAGCATGGCTGCGAATTTGCAAACAACAAACAGCCATGCAGTAAATGACCAATTTTTTATTTGGGGGATTGTTGGCCAGGAGGCCAGGAGAAAGTCTATTCACTTTTCAAATGATGTTCTTCAATGTCCGCCTGAACAGGTAGATGGGACCTTGGTTCAATGTCTCATCTAAATGATAGCACTTCCATTAATGAAGTACACCCCCAGCACTACATTGGATTGTCAGAATAAACTGTATAAATTCGAAGTCCCTATGTGGGTCTTGAATCCACTTAACTATGTGACTTTCTGATCTGCGTTTACTTCACACTATACCAGGTACATTAATGCTTTTAACCACTAGGGTAGTTTTAGGGTTGGTTGCTGTAAAAGTGTTTCATGTAGCTTGTATTTTTTTAAATACAATTTTCCAGCCCTTTAATGTATTAACTCTTTCTTCTGTCATTCCTAAACCTTCAACTTGGATTAAATCCAAACTAAACCAGATTCTATTTTTGGAGATCAAGTTGCACATATATGAGTTTGGACAAATCTGAACACAGAATAACCAAGGTAGCAGAAATGAAGAGACAGATTGCATGTAACATTTAAAAGATTTCTAGTCAAATTGATAATTTCAGCTAAATTGACTACTAAAATCCAATGAAAATTAAATTGTATTTTCTAAACTTACAAAATAACAATAATACCTTGAGTTGAGTAATTAATTTCTTGAAGTTTACATTAAATACAAAAAGAAGTTGAAACAAAATTATTTGTGAATGAAATAAAGGGTGTTGTCTGAGGACCAGTATTCAATGGTTAATTGATAGTTATTTCTACTTTCCTTTTAACAGTGCTCTGGAATCGATTTTCCTGTCACAAAATGAGTGAAATATCAAAGGTCATATGTGCTGTAATCGAATGTTACATATGGTGGTAAAGGACTCCCACCATCCTCGCCCGGCTCCACTCGCTCCCTATTCCTCAGAGGATAGAGTTCCAAATCCTCATCCTTTTCTTCAAAGACCCCGCATCCTTCCTCCTCACTACGTCTGTGACATGCTAACTCTATACAGGACTGTCTATTCCCTCCTGCTCCACGTCGCTCACCCAGTTCACCCAACAATCAGCAAGTAGGCCTTCAACCTTTCTGCCTCTACCCTTTGGAAGTCCATCCCACAGTCCCTTCACCTTGTTCCATCCCTTGCTCTCTTCAAGGTCTATCTCAAGACTTTTCTCTTCCAGATACCAACCCCCAGCTTGGGTCCAAATCCTTGACTGTCCAGCGCCTTGGGATGTTCTCCTGTCAGGAAAGACGATACAAAATGTAAACTGTTGTAGTTGTAACTTGGCATTTATCTATGGTTTGACCTCAGCAATGAATGAGCAAAACTTTACGATTGGAACATCACTTTTATTTGTTAGTGTTGAGATCCTTGCAGGAGGAAAGAAAAATATATACAAAGCTGTCTTGGAGAAGAACTATGGTATTAGGTAATGGGTTAGTCTTGCCAAGTGGGCAAGATTGGGAGGATACTTGAAATACTATACCTGCTACTGCAGCAGCGAAAAGGAGTGTGGCAGGGTGTTGTGTACACCAAGTGACTTGTGACTGGAGTTTGTTAGATTGGTCTCAGAGTTGGTGTTAGGAACTCAAAGCCTTGGGAATAATTATTTAAAAATAGCCTCTCCTAATTAAAACCTACAGCTGATCTTCATTTGAAAAAAAATGTCTACATTAATGAAAATCAAGTCAGTTATCCAGCTTACATTGAGCAGATGGACAATGTTAGATTTTGATTTCTAAGATCTTTTTATGTTCTTGCAAGGTTTCCTCTTTCCTATCTTTAGTTGCCTCTGCAATGTTATTAATTTTGTATGTTCCCTCTACAGGAGACAGTGGGCTGAAGCATCAATATTGCTCAGCATGAATGATTACTAAATGCTTCAAAATACGAAATAATGACACTAAGTGGGTCATTTTGAGATTGTTCATGAATACTATAATTTTGCCCAATTCATACAGTAAACTCATGATAACTTGTTATTCCGAGGGAAAAGGGCTCAGCGCCTAGTTATCCAGAGCGGCTAGTTAGGCAGTAGGTCTACCCAGGCCACAAAGGGCCCTGTGACTGGTGTGGGTGCTTGGTAGAATTCGAGCACACAAGCATCATCAAAGAGGCCTCTGGTCTATTGGAGGGCTGTGCACCCATCAACACTGAGATGTAATGGAGAAGGGGAGGTCTACATCCATCACATTAGAAACTATTACATATAAATAATAATAATAATCCTTGCATTTGATATAGCGCTTTTCATGTCTTCTAGACGTCCCAAAGCGCTTCACAGAATATACTGTAAAGTGAATTGACTGTATATTTGTGGGCGAACGCGGCAGCCAATTGTGCACAGCAATGTCCCACAAACAGTCGTGGATTGAAAATGACCAATTTATTATTGTTTTTTGTTTTGGAGGGATTATTATTAGGCATGTGGTGTAAGGAAACTTGACCAAGGTTTTGCCCTGTCTGGAATTGAACTCAGGTCTCTCGCTTGCAAAGCGAGTGCTCTAACCACTGAGCTACAGGACTCCACAAAATGAAGCTTGGCTGCTTTTCATTAAATAATGTTAGAGCCTACCCACTCAATGACCACTGTACTTCTTACCTGGACAAAGAAGGGGAGAGAAGGATCTACTTTAAAACGCTGTCATTTGATCCACAAATGACTGTGGTGGGGATTAGAATAGTATAATCTGTGTTCCTTGAATTACGAACAATTGCAACACCTAGTGCAATGGACTATTTGGAGTTCTGAAGTCTGTGACCTTTGCAATCAGATTCCAAAAGGAATCCAAATTTGCATCACTTCAGCCAACAGGAAGTGGTCTTTTAATAATAATCCTTGCATTTGATATAGCACCTTGTCATGACTTCAAGACGTCTCAAAACGCTTCACAGGATACAGTGTAAAGTAAATTGACTGTATATTTTGTGAGCAAAATGTGGCAGCCAATTGTGCACAGCAGCATCCCACACACAGTCATGGATTGAGTGACCAAATTATAATTTTTTGAAAGGGATTTTTACCCTTGGAAAAGTGATCCGGCAATTGACTAACAAGCAGATTCTTACTTACTGCTTGGTAAATAGAGGGATATGGGGGTAAGGAAACTTGCCTAACGTTTTGCCCTGCCCCGGGAATCAAACCCAGGTCATTTCGCTTGCGAGGTGAGTGCTCTAACCACTAAGCTACAGGACTCCAAGGACTACAGGACTTACCACAGAGAAAGAAAACTGACCGTATTCTAGGCACAGTTATCGAATGTGATACCCAAGTACCAGTTACCACTGCACCTTTAAGACATAATCAAAGCATATAATTACATAGAACATCATAGCACAGAAACAAGCCATTGAGCCCAACTAGCCTGTGATGGTGTTTATAGTGCTCACAAGCCTCCAACCCTCCTAAACCCTCTCCCATACCCTCTATTCTCTTCTTTGATGAGGTGAGTGAGTGAGACAGCATGAGGTGAGTGCTTTGATGCACTAGGGTCCCAGGGAGAAACTGTAAGAGTTTGAGCCACTTTTGCAAAATGAAGCTTGGCTGCTTTTCATTAAAACATATGTCACTCCACCACCCCGTGGGAGGAATATCTATACATTCTTTGAGCAAATATGGGATTTGGCACGTAGTTAGGCGGATTATAAAGGGATCATTTTGAGGAATGTTTTAACTGCTGCTGATCAAGTTATAAAGCAAAAGTTCTTTTTGTGGTTTTTCACAGTAAATTGAGTCACAAGAATATTATACTCACAGTTATAATGTAGCTGATGATTCAGCACATATTCTTTTGTGCATTGTACAGTCAATGAAGTTATACAATATGGCTCCAGACATTGGGATTTAATCATAGAATAATTTGATCAAAACCATGGAATTCCAAAAGATTCCCCAAACAATAAACCATAAATAATAATAATAAACCTTGCATTTGATATAGCCCCTCATCAAGACATTGAAACGTCCCAAAGTGCTTCACAAAATATAGTGTAAAATGGAGTGACTGTACATAATGTTGGTAAAACGTGGAAGCAAATTGCACATAGCAATGTCCCACTAACAGTTACCAATTTTTTTTATGTACCAAATGCATAGATAAGCACAACACTACATAATTTATTCCTTTAATTTGCAGCTTGCATCTAACTTTGCATCTACAACAACAACAAGATTCCATTTATAGAGCGCCTTTTACGTCGGGAGGACGTCCCAAGGCGCTGAATCTAACCTTAACTGAAAGTTTAAAAATGATTAGGAACTGGTAGTTGTATTGACTGAGGGATGAAGATTATCGATCTGTGTTGTATATGTTTTCTTTCCTTTCTTACAATGCATTGTGTTTCATATCCATCTTTAAGCAGACGTCAATTGCAAACCATGTATGATGTAGAAATATCTTCAGCGCATACATAAACAACATTTGGGCTGAATCAAAAAGGAGATGTGAAAGAACTTTTAAACAATTGTCATAAATACTAACACAATCAGAAATGTAATTGCTTTATTCCAGATGACTTTGCATCAAGATTAAATACGATCTAACTGGATGTTTTACCAGACTGTTCAGTGACCTTTTCATGAATGTGTAACTCCTAGAGAGATAAACCATGTTGAAGTCTCTTTTTCTGTGTTCTACCGCATTTCCTCTTTAATACTTTCCCCTATCAGACAGAACGGCAGCTTGTTTCACTTGGCAACACGCTTGCCTTTGGAACTGAAGGTTGTGGTTTTAAACCCCACACCACAACTTGATCTCATAGTCTATTCCTGCACACAAAAAACCTCCAATGCAATCCTGAAGGAGCATTGTATTGTTGGAGGTGCTGTCCTTTGGAAGAGACTTTAAACTCAGGCTATGTTCTGATTGTTTGTGTGGAGAATGAAGATTCTACAACACTTTTTTGAACAACTGGGAGGTCTACTAGTGCCTTAACCAATATTCCACCATCATGAAAAAATGCAATTAAATTTGGTCATTCATCTTATTGATATTTATTGAACATTACAGGTGCAATTGAACTGCTGTGATTGGCTTCATCACTATACTAAAGAAATCAGGAACTTTCTTCAAAGTATTGCTCTTTGATGTGATCCAACAATCCAACAATTCAAGCGCTCTGAGATGCTACCCTGAGTGGAGGGTGCTATATAAGTGAAAGTTGTTGTAAAGTTGTTGTGATGAGGCACCATATCAAACACATGTATTATCTATTATTTAAAACATTACATTAACCCTTTAGTTGCTGGATTTCTTATTTTCTAAAAGCCAATCGTAAAACATAATACATTAATTTTCAACTTGTTTTGAATGTAGGAGAAGCATGAAATTTTTCAATGAATCACTCCATATTTAGAAAGTTCCTGATTTATTTAGTCTTAAACTACAAAGAAACCACATGATCATTGCTACAAAAAGATCTAGTCATAATAAGAGAAATGTTTCTTATCCCTTTGAAGTTGTCATTATTGGAACAAGAAGCATGTAGATAATTTAATATGATTCTGGACCACTGTGTTTTGAATCTTTAATGGAGGGCAGATACAAATTTATTACAATTGGCCACTTTAGCTCTTCATGTCATGCACCACTATTTTTCTTCAGCAAAATTACAGTAATCTGAAAATTTAATAGAACGAAAATGTATTGAATATTCACACAACCTATGTTGTCAGCATGGTTCAGTGGTAGCCTGGCTCAGTGGTAGCACTCTTGCCTCTGAGTCAGAAGGCTGTGGGTTCAAGCCCCACATCAGGACTTGCAATCACATAGTCCAAGCTGATACTCCAAAGCAGTGCTGAGGTGGCGGGGGGGCGGTTGCATTATCAGAGGTGCTGTACTTTGGATGAGTTATTAAACCAGGACCCATTTTGCCTGTTCAGGTGGACATTAATGATCCCATGGCACTATTTGAAAATTAAAGGGAGTTTCTTCCAGTGTCTTGGCGAACAATCCCTTAAATAAAATTGGTTACACACTTCATGGCTGTTTGTGGAACAATGTTGTGTGCTTGTTGGCAGTCCCATTCAACTACAAGTACAGTCACTACATTTTACAGTAAAATCCAGTGAAGCACTTTGAGGCGTCTCGACGAAGCGAAAGGCACTTTTTCAAATGCAAGAATTATCATATCGTTACAAACTGTAATGAGGTGAATGACCTATTAATCTTGAATGACAATCTCTGTTTTAAGTACTCCGAGACGCTACCCAACGTGAAAGGTGCTATACAAAATGCAAGTTGTTCTTGTTGTTGTAAAGTAAAACTCAGTCCTAGTCATATTGATTGGTGCAGATTCGCTCTCTTCCCCTAAAATATCGTTTGTGGCTCAAGGTAAAGTCATTCAGCAGTATTATGATCTGCTTTCCCTTCATTTCCTACAAAATTGCATCCATACCCTAGTTTCAGTCCAATTACCATTACGTGGTGCCTAAAGATGTAATTCCACTCTTCTGCTAATGCTTGTTTGTGGTGTGCCACTAAGAAGAGTGTTGGGTTCGAAGGTACGGTTCATACTGGAGTTAACCACTCTGTTGAAATCTGAGATGAAAGGTGTGGCCAGAAAAGACCCTCTTATTCGGTACGCCGGAATTTTATGTTCAAAACCAGTGAACAGGGGAACTAAACTCACTTGAATATTATAATGACTATTATGCTCACATATAGCAATGTCACTGTAATGACAATAAAGCTCGTAAGTTCATAAGCAGTAGGCAAACATCACTTTCTTCTCTCGCTTCTCATTTCTCTGGAAATGGAACTAGGGAAGGTTGCCTCTGGTACTTTAACTGGCACGACACACTGATAACAACAACAACAAAATTAAATTTGTATAGCGCCTTTCATGTCGGGAGGACGTCCCAAGGTGCTGGACAGACAGAGTTACACACCCGAGCTTGGGGTCGGGGTGGGGGAGGGTGGAGGGCAGGGAGAGAAGCAGGGAGATCAAAAGCACGGTCGAAGAGGAGGGTTTTGAGGTGGGTTTTGAAGGTGGGGAGGGAGGGGGAGAGGTGAAGGGACTGCGGGGTGGAGTTCCAGAAGGTAGGTGCAAAGTGGCGGAAGGCCCATCTGCCAATAGTGGGGCAAGCAAGGCGGGGGACGTGAAGCAGGGCAGAGCCCGCTGAGTGGAGGGAGCAGACAGGGTGGTAGGGGGTTAGGAGGTTGGGGAGGTAGGGGGGAGCAAGACCGTGGAGGGCTTTGAAGGTGAGGACCAGGATCTTGAACTGTATCCTCTGTGTGATGGGAAGCCAGTGTAGTTGGGTAAGGATGGGGGTGATAGAGTCATGGAGCCTAGTGCGGGAGAGGACACGGGCTGCAGAGTTCTGGATGATCTGCAGCTTGTGGAGGGAGGAGTTGGGGAGGCCGACAAGCAATGAGTTTGCATAGTTGAGCCTCAATGTATGAGGGTTTCAGCGGCCTGCGGCCTGATAATAGCAGGCACCGAATTAAAGGACTAAAAGTCTATATCTCTAGCAGTTGTGTTTCAGCTGCATTCCTGTATCATCAGTTTTCTTCTTGTTCCTTTTTTGATGTTACAGGAATTGCTGGAACAGTCAAAGTTGAGTGGGAGCGTAAAGCGCGGGAAGCGAGTGATGTACTCGCTCTCATCAGTTCCGACTTAACACACAGGATGACCAATTCTGACTGAACAGAATATAGCTTAGCTATACCTCTTATCACTGTCCTTTTTTTTAAACACTAAGATGGCCCATGTGAAACTGCACAATGTCACCCGCGTGATAGCTGTTTAAACAGGCTGGGACCATCCTTGTGTATGGGGACCCATGAGCCGATTCTGATTAAAATACAGGACCTTTACATCAACAGCTAACAAGAAAGCTGCAGCTGTAATAAACACAATTCTTACTTCTGAACAATTTAACTCTTCAAGGCACATACTGACATTTTCCCATAACACATACTGACATTTTCCCATAACATTTTATCACAAGTTATACCAACATATCCCTAACCCCTTAGATATGAATTCAACAATTCAACTCAATTTAATTAGGCTTATAGTGTCTACGAATCATTCCAATACAGACCAACGAGCATAAGCATTTCTAATTGAACTAAAACATTTCTGATTCCAACAAGAGGCAGTGTCAATATACCACTTAAGTCATCATTAGAGTTAGAGAAATGAAATGGCTTATTGGCCTTAATCCCTGTAATGTACATAACAGTTCCCAAGTGTCTTTTACTAATTTTTGTTTTTACAGCACTTCTATGAAGGTCAGTCAAAGATTTTGAAGGATTATACTTCCTGTGTTATACAAAAATATTCCCTTCCCTTTGGATTAATGTAAATTTGGCACCGATGCAGAAACATGCTACATATTGGTATCAATTAGATCAGCATAGGTGGTGCCAAATTAAGTTTGGGAATAGAATTGCATCCTCTCCTGCACTTCGTTCCATCAACCCCTGTCCTCACCAGGAACCACTGACTCCCTAGTCCTTGGTGGATTGACTTAATATCTTCATCCTTACCTTCAAATGCCTTCAATGAGGAGATAGTTCATGGACAGAACAAATACATTCCCACAAAGGGAAAGGTAGGGCATCCAAACTTCCCTGGATGAATTGAAGGAAATTGGGATTAAAATAAAATTGAAAAAGGGGGCTTATGATAAATGTCAGGTCCAAAATACACAAGATAATCAAATAAAATATAGAAAGTACCGAGGAGAACTGAAAAGGGAAATAAGAAGGGTAAAGAGATTGTATGCGAAAAGATTGGCAAGTAACATAAAAGGGAACCCTAAGGTATTTTATCAGCACATAAAGAATAAAAGACTAGTCAAATGTAGGGTGGAGTCAATTAAGGATCATAGAGGAAATCTTCTTGTGGAGGCAGAGGACATGGCTGACGTACTGAACGAGTATTTTGCATCTATCTTCACAAAAGAAATGGATGCAGCAAATGCCACAATATCAGAAGAGAGTGTAGAGAAATTGGATAAAATAAGATTAAACCAAGAGGAGGTACTAAAAAGGTTCATGGTGCTCAAGGTAGATAAATTACCCGGTCTGGACGGGATGCATTCTAGGTTACTGAGGGAAGTTAGGGTGGAAATATTGGAGGCTCTGACCACAATCTTTCAATCCTCCTTGGACACCAAGGTGGTGCCAGAGGACTGGAGGGTTGCAAATGTTACTCCCCTGTACAAAAAGGGGCAGAAGGATAAACCCGGCAACTACAAATCAGTCAGCCTAAAATCAGTAGCGGGGAAACTTCTAGAGACTATAATTCAGCAAATTGTGTTCAACAAACTTGATAGTTTTTTGATGAAGTAACGGAGAGGGTGGATGAAGGTAGTGCAGTTGATGTAGTTTATATGGATTTTCAAAAGGCGTTTGATAAACATAAGAGACTTGCAAGCAAAATAGAAGCCTACGGTATTAAAGGGACAGTGGCAGCATGGATACAGAACTGGCTGGGAGACAGAAAGCAGCGAGTCTTGGTGAACATTTGTTTTTCTGACTGGAGGGAAGTGTGCAGTGGTGTCTCCCAAGGGTCAGTATTGGGACCACTGCTGTTTTTGATCTATATAAATGACCTGGACTTGGGTATAGGGAATACAATTTTTAAGTTTGCAGATGTTACTAAGTTAGGAAAAGTAGTAAACAGTGAGGAGGATAGTAGCAGACTGCAAGAGGACATGGACAGACTGGTAAAATGGGCAGACACGCGGCAGATGAAGTTTCATGCAGACAAATGCAAAGTGATGCATTTTGGGAGGAAGAATGAGGAGAGGCAATATAAGCTGATGGTACAATCTTAAAGGGGGTGAAGGGACAGAGAGACCTGGGGGTTCATACAAGTAAATCTGTGAAGCTGGCAGGACAGGCAGATAAAGCTGTTAAAAAAGCATATGGGATACTAGACTTTATAAATAGGGGCATAGAATACAAATGTCAGGAAGTTATGATGAACCTTTATAAAACACTGGTTAGGCCTCAGCGAGAGTACTGTGTTCAGTTCTGGGCCCCACACTTTAGGAAAGAGGTCAAGGCATTAGAGGGGGTGATTTACTAGGATGGTACCAGGAATGAGGGACCTCAGTTGTCATGAGAGGTTAGAGAAGCTAGAATTATTCTCCTTAGAACAGGGAAGATTAAGAGAAGACTTAATAGAAGTTTTCAAGATTATAACCCTACTCCTTTGGCCACACTTCTTTCCAGCAACTCTGTCTGCTTCCTGCCTGCCACCCATTCCACCCCACCACCAGCGGACGAGATTTCAGACATTTTGTCCCCAACCTCTGAAACTCACTTTTGACTTCCCTCTGTCTTGCACCCTCTCTTTCTGCTTACAAAACCCATCCAAAGACCTATCTCTTTCACTGTGCTCCCCCCAAGAGAGAATGTAGGATGAGCACATGGTCAGTTTGAACTACAATAATAATAATAATAAACATCCTTGCACTTGGTCAAATTAACCTATTGACGCAGACTGTCTAAGTTCACTCATGATGAATAGCCACTTAGGTGATGTACTAAGGACTGTTAGATTCATACAGCACCAAGAGGAGATAAGAAAAGCTACATTGTTTGCCAGTAAACTCAATGACTTTGGCAATTGCCCACCTCCGACCAAACCTTACTACCAGATGCAGCCGAAACACTCGTCCATGCGTTTGTCACCTCTCGATTCGACTTCTCAAATGCCATCTTTGCTGGACTCCCCAGCTCCACCATGCACAGGATCCAGCTGATCCAAAGCTCCGCCCCTCGCATATTCACCTGCACTAAACTCCGTACCTCCATCACACCAGTTCTAGCCAGGCTCTACTATCTCCCTATCACCGAATGGATCGATTTCAAACCCCTTCATGCCCTGGCACCTCCCTACCTCTCTGACCTGATTAACCCTAAACAACAACCTGCTACCTCCGCTCGACTGGCTCTGGCCTTCTGCATGTCGCTCGTGCCCTCCGTTCCATCATTGGTGGCTGCGCTTTCAGCCACTATACCCTGAAGCTCTGGAACACTCTTCCTCTATCCCTCCGCCTTGCCCCTTCCTTCCCCATCTTCAGGTCGCACCTGAAGACTTTCCTCTTCGTCACTTCCCCCTCCCCCATGTTGTTGTCAATGTGACTATCTAAAAGGGAATTCATACCATAAACAAGCACTGCCTAGATTCATAAATTTACCAACAAACAGAAACAGAACCTAAACCCCATAAGGTGTTATAAATGGACATCGGGGTAATGCGTACATCAACAACAGCAACAAAATTACAGTTATAAAGCGCCTTTCATATCGGGAGGATGTCCCAAAGCGCTGAACAGTCAGATGTCGGGGCCCGAGCATGGGGGAGGGGTGGTGTAGGGGTGAGGGAAGGCAGAGAGGTGGGAGGGTGACCGAAGGCATAGTCGAAGAGAAGGGTCTTGAGACCGGCCTTGAAGGAGGCTAGGGAGGAAGCAAGGTGAAGGGACCATGGGATGGAGTTCCAATGTGTGGGGGCAGAGAGGCTGAAAGCCCGGCCACCGATGGTGCGGCAGATTGGGCGGGAGACATGGAGCAGACCGGAGCCTGATGAATGGAGGGAGCGGGCAGGTTGGTAGGAAGTCAGCAGGTCAGCGAGGTATGGCCGCTTTGGGACTCTTTGGGACGTCCTCCCGACGTGAAAGGCGCTCTATAAATGTAATTTTGTTATTGTTGCGGAGGTGGTGGTAGGCAGTGCCGGTCATGGCGCGGATGAGGGGGAGAAAGGACAGTTCAGGGTCAAACAAGATACCCAGGTTCCTGACTGGCTTAGTGAGGTTGAGTGTGCAGCCGTGGAGGTTGATGCTGCCAGCACCTGAGGTGCGGAGGCGCTGGCGCGAGCCAATTAGGAGGGCCTCGGTCTTGCTGATGTTGAGTTGGAGAAAGTCAAATTAAATATAATCAAATATAATTAAATCAAATAAAAGCTTCAGTGCTAATTTCCTTTATTTAGAAACACTTTTGCTCCTCAATGACAATTAAACTATATTAAACCTCAATATCGTATATATATTTATATAAAGAACCTGCATTTTATACACCTTATGCCTCAAAGTACTTATTATTTTGTTGTGAATCTTGTTGTGAATCTCATAATCCAGAAGTTACAATTAATGACCCAAATCTGGTTGGCCATATTGCATTTTCGACTGCTCTGTCTCTGATACTCCATGTTTGAACAGATGTCACGAGAATGATACCGGGAATGGGGAACCTTAGCTATGAGGACAGGCTGGAGAAGTAAGGACTTTTCCCATTAGACCAGAGAAGGGTATGCGGGGACCTGATAGAGGTCTTCAAGATCATGAAAGGTTTCGACAGGCTAGATAAGGAAAAGCTGTTTCCGCTGGTAGGTGTGTCTGTGACCCGTGGTCACAGTCTTAAGATATCTACCAAGAGAAGCAGAGGGGAGGTTAGAAGAATTTTTTTCACTCAGCGAGTTGCTCGAATTTGGAATGATCTGCCTGAAAGGGTAGTGAAGTCCGATTCGATAACAGCTTTTAAGAGAGAACTGGATAGGTATGTGGGGAAGACGGGTTTGCAGGGTATGGGGAGAAAGCTGGTGATTGGGGTTAGTGAAAGTGACTTGCTCTGTCAAAGAGCCGGCACAGACTCAATGGGCCGAATGGCCTCCTTCTGTGCCATAACATTCTATGAAAATCTCTATGAATCTATGTAATAATTTCTGGGGTCTGCACATAATCCTTGTTGCAAAAGTGGTTAAACTGTGAATACATCTTAATATCTTGGTATCCTTGGTCTGGTCCCACTTGCCCTAGTCTGATTATTAAAGCAGCTTCTCCAGCCCAAGCTTTATAGTTTACAATAATAATAATCCTTGCATTTGATATAGTACCTTTCACATCAGGAGGATTTCTCAAAGCAGTTTACATGATATATTGTAAAATATAAAATGTAATGCAAAATGTAAAATATAATGTGATTGCATATTTTGTAGGCAAAATTTACACACAGCAATGGCCCACAAACAGCCATGAAATGAGCGACCAGTTTTGAGACATTGTTAGCCAGGATATTGGCTAAACTCCCTTTTGAAAGGTCGCATGGGATCTTTAGCAATCTATCTGAACAGGCAGATTGTAACCTTGGTTTAATGTCTTATTTGAAGAATGGTACCTTCAACGATAGAAAAATCACTGACCTACAATTCTCTTTCACACGCTGTCCACCTGCAGTGGATTCCATGATTCGTTACTTGTATTCTGTTGTTCAGTAGAATTGAGACCTCGTATGTCTTCTCTGAGTTTCATTTGCTGATAATTTACAGCACATTGATTTTACCTCATTGATTTTATTCTCTCTATATATAAACATTTAGAAGTTATTGTGAAAAGCTAGAACGAATTGAAGTGATCTTTCTTAATATAAGCAGTCCCATATCATTGCCTGTAAAAATACAGAATTTAATACACAGCAGAAATATGAATATAGCTAAAATATGAGCTTTATCAATGTTTATCAAGTGTTATTTTTCTTGTTATTGCTTAATATCTATGGTTCACAGAATTTAATATTCCTTTCAGTATAACGGAATGGTCACCAATAGTTGTGAGTCCTAAAACCCAATTCAGGCTACAAGATTGCTGGATAATTGATCAGTCTATCACAAGAAATTATAGCTGTCCATATAGCTATTAAAGAGTTACTTTAGTGGTGGTTACTAGATGTGGTGTGTGTTACTATAATAATAATAATACAATTGTAGGATTAGCTGAATACTTCAGGACAAACCGCAATGACAATATCAGAGTGACAGAAAAGCATGAAAAACAGAAAAATACATTTTCCATCACTAAAGAAGCAATCAAGAATATGACAATCAAGCAAGAATATGACATCCATCAAAGAGAAATAGAAAGTAACTTGACTGAACCAACAAAAATGGCACATGGAATGAAAATTGTCCTTGAAAAGAAAATGATATCCCGCGGGAAAGACAAATAGGAAAAGAAAGTCATGCATGGCTAGTTTCCATAGAAATGAAAGAACAGGGTCTAGTTATAAACCAAAGCTATAACTATTTGACCAACAGCCATCTGAGAGCTGAAACAGAAGCTTTCATAACATCAGCACTAGATCAAGCTACTACCATCCGTTATAATAACAGTGAGATTTTGAAGGAAAACATTGATCTGTAATATGCCATCAAGCATCAGAAACCACATTGTCATCATGTCCAGCCCAGGTGCCATCGGAGCACCTGAATTGATATAACAGTGTAGGTAAATATATTCACTGGACAATTTGTAAACACTTTGATATTGATGTAATGACCAACTGGTACGAAAATCAACCATCAAAAGGAAGCATGACAATAATCTGGGATTCACAAGTGCATACAGATAGAACAGTAATCTGTAATAAACTAGATATCATCATAGATAAGCAACTAGACAGTAAATCTTGCCTCTGAGTCAGAGAATTGTGGGTTCAAACGCCTTGTTGGGAATTTCAATTTGTATAGTCCAAACTGACATTCCAATGCAGTGCTGGGGTTGTGCTGAATTGTTGGAGGTGCCGTCCTTCGCATAAGACATTAATCCAAGGCCCCATCTGCTGTTTAGGTGGATGTTAGAATCCCATAGAACTTTTGAAAAGGGATTGGAGTTTCTCCAAGTATCGTGGCCAACACTCCTCCAAATAAAATTGGTCATTCGTTTCACAGCTGTACACAACATTGCTTGGCTGCAGTGGTTACCCCAAAACACACAGTCATTCTTTACAAAAACACACTTTACAAAAAAATTCTGTGCAGCGTTTTGTGACATCTGTCTGAAGTGAAAGGCACAATACCACATGCAAGTATTATTATATATATATATACAATATTGTAGGCAAACGCACACAGCAATGTCCCACTTCAACCATGAACCGAATGACTGCTAGGGATTGATGACCAGTACACCAGGAGAAGATTCCTTCTCTTTCAAATAGTGCCATTGGATGTTTAACATCTTTAATGTCTACCTGAAAAGGCAGATGGGTCCTTGGTTTAATATCTCATCCAAAGGATGGTGCCTCCATTAATATAGCAATCTCCCAGCATTGCACTATAATATCATTTTAAGCTAAGTTGTTTTTGTCAGAATTGCCAGCAATTGAGTGGTGGACACAGTGATTTCAGACTCACTATTATAATAGAATGGGTAAGAGATTGTTTAAGATTTAACTTGGTAATCCTTTGAGATACTCTACTGTTTTACAATATAATCACTGAACTCAGATTTACTGATATCCTCATTTTGCAGAGTGAGGAATAATAATGATTCATATATTAATGGCTGTAACGGCAGAGAATTAATGTCATCATCTCACAGTACAGTATTGGTTGATTTTCATAGCACAAGTGTGCTTCTAATTGATCTGCAACATATGACAGATTTGATTTGTAATGTAATTTCAATCAGAAAAATAAATCTCTACCCTCGCATGATTCGAGGCCTACTTGACTAACCATCAACAATACATCTCAACAAACGGTTTCTCCTCCAGCCCCCGTCTGGTCACCTGTGGGGTACCCCAAGGCTCCATCCTTGGCCCCCTTCTTTTCCTTATCTACACATTCCCTCTCGGCAATGTCATCCACAGATATGATGTCAACTTCCACATGTATACGGATGACACACAAATCTATTTCTCCTCCTCTAGCTGCAACTCCAAGTCTGCTGATGACCTGTCAGCTTGTTTGACTGACATCAAGGCCTGGATGAGCGCAAATTTCCTGAGGCTGAATATCGGTGAAACAGAAGCCATACCCTCATTGGCTCCCGTCAACATCTTCTCTCCTGCGGGTCTGAACTCCTCAACCTCCCGGGATCTCCCTCAGACTCACAGAACCCTTGCACAACTCAGGTTTGATCCCAGCTTTCCTTTCTACCCGACATGTGGAGTCCTGTAGCTCAGTGGTTAGAGCACTCGCTTTGCAAGTGAGAGACCTGAGTTCAATTCCAGGCAGAGGGCGAAACCTTGGGCAAGTTTCCTTACTCCACACGCCTAATAATAATCCCTCCAAAACTAAAAACAATAAATTAAATTGGTCATTTTCAATCTACGACTGTTTGTGGGACATTGCTGTGCGCAATTGGCTGCCGCGTTCGCCCACAAATATAGTCAATTCACTTTACAGTGTGTTCTGTGAAGCGCTTTGGGACGTCCTCCCGACGTGAAAAGAGCTATATCAAATGCAAGGATTATTATTATTATTATTATTATTATCAATTCCCTGACCAGGACCACTTTTTTCCACCTCTGTCAAATTGCCTGCCTCCGTCCGTGCTTCATAACAAAAGCAGCCAAAACCCTCGTTCATGCCTTCATCACTTCTCAGTTGGACTATTCCAATGCCCTCATTGCTGCTTTTTGTTTGCACATCTTAAAGAAATCAATAACTTTTGGGGGTCTTCACTTTATTCCATGTACTCATGCACCATACCTGATCCATGTGCACATTTTATTGGTCAGCCAAGTGTTTGCCACATGCAGAAATATATCACCATAGTTAAGAGTATACAAACTAGACAGAGTTTCACATATGTATGCTATCTACACAATTTCCTTGTGTTTGGAATGGAATGTATACTCTTCCTGGAGTACGGCACTCTCTTTACTTAATTCCAAAGAGTATTAAGTGAGGTTGGTAAGAACTGGGGCTTGGGGATCCCAGAGTGTGGAATGAGGGATTTCAGGGATACTTCTGGAGTCTAACCAGCTAAAACTGTATCATTTGCCATTGAGAGCACTGTCTGGCAATCTTCCTGTTGCTTGTCCAGCTAGGACCACCCTACCAGTTAGGGCTTTGGTTTGCAGGATTAGCAGGCATGTGCAAATGTCTGCTGGTGGCATATGCAAACCATGTGTACAGAGAGAATTTCACATGGCCTCAATTATGTAATTAACCACCAATGAAAAGCATTACATAATTAAACACATGTGTAATACATGCATGGGTTACACACATGGTGCATATTCTATCATGATCCCCCACTTATTAATTTGCATTCTCCTGATTCTATTCTGAATCATTGAAACTTTTTTTTATATATGATCTGTCCAATCCCAGTCAGAAAACTAAACAAAATAATTGATGGTATTTATGCTTTTCACTTAATTGAAAGACAGTATGGTGCAGAAAAAACGCTGAGCTTGACATTTAATAATGATGTTGATGGCCAGTTAACCTTCAGTATGCAATTTAAAACATATTCTGTGTAATCAAGGAAAATACACAGGTTCTTCAAAACACCACATTATGTTTTTATGTTATTGTATATTGCTTGTTAAAATACTTCACTCCAGGAAGTACCCTAGAGAGAGTGGGAACAGCAGTAAACACTTTCATTACTTACTTAACCTTTTAAATTTGTTGCAATGAGAATGAAAGACAACAGCCGAATCAGACCACCATTCATTCAATTCATTCATTCATTCCCAGCTTCCTGCTTCGGTTAACTCTTAGCAGTTCCCTGATTCTTACGAATCCTTATACAGTAATTGCAAGAGAAAAAGCTCAACAAAATTCATATAAACTGAATCAAGTGTTCCCAGATGTGGTTAAAATACCAGGGGGATTAGCTGACTATATTATTTAGTTTGTTTCCTGTTTCGACCTGTTATAATATCATCACATTGTTATCCACTTGACAACCTTATCACACATCCTATAATGTTTAAGTTGCTTTAATGAGCTTTGTTCTTGGAATACTCACATCTTTGTTTTGATTAGGTTGTCACTGTGTTAGTAGTTAACTTTGTGACTTTAGGATGTGCAGTTGGTTAACTAATTATGTGTTGCAAAATCTATTTCTGCCTCTCAGTGACCATTTACTTTAGATTACCTTGAAAAAGAGGCACTGGATATCATGACAATTTTTTATTGCTTTTGGTGTATTTCATAGTTATTATGACATTATTCAAAAAGAGAAGGGAGTTTCTCCCTGTGTCCTAGCCAACTATCCTGCAGTTGATCATTCACCTCATTGCTGTTATGGGACATTGCTGTACACAAATTGGCTGAGTACAGTAATATTTACAGCAGTAACAAAGGAACAATCAATATAATAATACAATAATCTTTCTATTTGATATAGTGCCTTATCACATCGACGAGAAGGCTCAAAATGCTTCACAGGATATTCAATAAATGGATTGACTGTATTTTGTGGGTGAAATGTGAAATGGCAGCCACTTGCACATAGCTGTATCCCACAAACAGCCATGGAGTGATTGACCAATTTTGTTTTAATTTTGTTTTTGTGGACTGTTGGCCAGGACACCAAGAGAAACTCATTTATATCAATAGATATCAACACAGGCTGGAGTACAATACACTTCAAACTTGGAAAAAAAGGAATCATATATTTTCTGATGGAACACTGCTGGAATCACAATAATTGTAAACATTTTGGAGTGAGTAATAAGGCTGTAATTTATTCTGCATTACAAAAACCTTGAAATGGTACATGGATGTGTCCTGAACCTAGGCGTGACCAATTTTGGATTACTTTGAGTGCATGTATGAAATAGCCACGTAAAGCGACAGTTTCCCATGCGGTGATTGACTTTGTGAAGAGTTCTGAGACGTTATTCTACATCAAGGTCACCATATTTTTGTTGTTGATTTCTAACTGGATTCCTTCATAAAGAATTCAAGTGAGTTTTACTGCATGAACCTCTTCTCCAACCATAGATTGTATCAGAGTAGATTTCCATTAAGCTGGAGTGAGACTCTTGCGGTTTCCTTATAAAGAGAAAGAATTAGAAATGGCTGCATATCAGACTCCAGTGAATAAATATCCTAACACTGGAGCCCTGTAGCTCAGTGGTTAGAGCACTCACCTCGCAAGTGAGAGAACTGGGTTCAATTCCTGGGCAGAGCAAAATGTTGGGCAAGTTTCCTTACTCCAACAAGCCTCTGTTTACCCAGCAGTAAGTAGGAACCTGGCTGTTAGTCGATTGGCGGATCGCTTTTCCAGGGATAATAATCCCTCAAGAAAAAAAACAATAATAATTTGGTCACTCAATCCACAACTGTTTGTGGGAAACTGCTGTGAGTAATTAGCTGCCGCGTTTCACCCACAAATATAGTCAACTCACTTTACAGTATATTCTGTGAAGCACTTTGAGACCTCTAGAAGACATGAAAAGTGCTATAACAAATGCAAGGATTATTATAACAAATAAGAAGTCATAGGGCAATTTAGCAGCTGAGTTGGAAAAATGTTCTGCAGACTATTCATCAGTCAAATTATTTAGATGGCATTCACTTGTTTTTTGAACATAATGTAAAGCGAATGCACTATCACATGTCCGCACAGAATACTGAAAATAACAGTGGTTTAATTACAAAAGAAAGCTAAACCCGATGGGATAGTGTCCAATAACATCTGCTACATTCCCATAAAAAGGAACAGAACCAATATTAATACATACTGTGAACCACATTTACACAAAAGAATGCTACACGCTCAACATGCAAGTTTCTAACAAGTCATTTTATCATCATCTTTAGATATGAAAGTAAGGAATAAGTAAACACCATCAAAGCCTTCTCTGATGTGGACTCCACACACTTTCTCTATCTCCTGAGGAAATATGCAGCACAGATAATCCCTGTTACCCAAAAGTGAACAAGGTACACAGTAATAATAATAATCCTTGCATTTAGGACCTTATCGCATCATTGAATGTCTCAAAGTGCCTCATAGAATTTACTTTAAAGTATCGTGACTGTGTACTCGCACGGAGTCAATTTGCACACAGTAGGGCCCATAAATAGCAATGAAATAAATGGCCAATTTTATCTGGGGGAATGTTGGATAGGGCAGCAACAACAATAACAAAATTACATTTGTATAGCACCATTCACGTCGGGAGGGCGTCCCAAGTCACTGAGCAGACAGAGTTTCGGACCCGAGCTGGGGATTGAGGAGGACGAGTAGAAACTCCCTTCTCTTTTTGAATATTGCCATGGGATCTTTAATGTTCACCTGAACAGGCAGAAGGGTCCTCAGTTTAATGTCTCATTTTAAGGACGTTACTTCATAAGATCACAATATTGGTGTGGATGAAGAAGGGCCTTTAGCCCATTTAAAATAATAATAATCCTTTCATTTGATATAGCACCTTTCACATCAGCAGGACAATGTACTGCACAGGATATATGCAAAACCTATCCCGTACCATCCTGCCATCACTGCATCAAGCTGTTTTTTAAAATGAGTCCAGTGTCCTGGCCTCAACCACCCTTTCTATTAACCTGATATAATCATTAATTACTGTCTGGGTAAAGAAATACTTTGCCCCAACACTGTATTAGCATGTCAGCCTAGACTGTGGTTCTGACATTGGGCTTGAACTCACAAGGGTCTGAGCCAGGCTGATCCCATAATTTGCTTCTCCATTATTGAATGCCTGCATCCATCCACAGACAAGCTCAATGTCCCCAGCTGTAATGCTCTGGGTGGTAGACACTATGCTGTAATGAACAGAATTCCAAGGCTAGCAGTATCTGCAAAAACAACAGAGACTTAAATAGCACCTTTCATATAAAGATAACATCTCAAAGTGCAATGTTCAAAGACAATGTGGATCACGAGTGGGTGGATTGCGGATGTTGAACCAAGGCAGAGTCAAAGAGATAATTATTTGGGAAGGTTTTGAAGCTAGGGAGGCAGTGGAAAGCTAAAGCAGTTGAAGATAGATTTAACCATCTTTATTTACTGCAGCTGCAGTGGTGTTTTGGCCTTTTCTGCTGCAGGCAACATTGCTAATGTAACACAATATCTGTGTGATTTTAATGTTGGATATCTTTTGGGAACTTACCTTCACTAAATACATTTGGATTTAGACGTTATCGTGTATTGAATACAAAATTGATGCAGTATCAATAGAATTACTGCTGTCTCTCTCCAAATGTACTGAAGCTAATTTAAGAATCTAGAAATATTCTCCTGTTTATAGTTCCACAGTTTCTTCATGACAAATGGTACATTTGGGGAAAAATGAATTATTCAACTGAGCAAAGCCTGGTTCATACCTGTATATGTTTGGTAAAGAGATTTGATATGCTTCTCGGAACCACGTCTGAGCAAAAAAGATTTGGCAGTAAAGAAGGTGATAATTGTATTGTGCCCCTGTCTCTAGGTGTGTTTACCAGAGCATTATTTTTATATAAATTTCATGCTGACAAAGCTGTAGCAGCTGGCCGTACAGCAGACTCTGCACAGCCATCAGGCAGACCAGCCCCAGCTGCTCAGGCTTGGACTCCTCTCAAACTACTCGTCAGCAAATTGCCATTCCAAATGAATCTGTTCACATCCCATTCCTGTACCCACTGCCTTCACTCAGCTGGCTTAGGTCTGCTGCACATCCCTCATCCCCTTTGTTCCATAATTGGCGGCTATGCTTTCAGCCAGTACATCCAGAATCTCTAGAACTCCTTGCCTCAATGCCTCCACTGGTGAGGTTAGAGTATTCGCTTCACAATCAAGAGATCTGGGTTCGATTCCCGGTAGGGCAAAATGTCGGGCAAGTTTCCTTACTCCACACGCCTCTGTTTATCTAGCAGTAAGTAGGAAGCCGATTGTTAGTCGATTGGCGCATCGCCTTTCCGTGGGTAATAATTCCTTCAAAAAAGTAATAAACTGGCCCTTCAATCCACAACTATTTGTGGGACTCTGCTGTGTGCAATTGGCTGCCGCGTTTCGCCCACAAAATATACAATTAATTCACTTTACAGTATATTCTGTGAAAGGTTTTGAGACGTCTCGAAGGCATGATAAAGCACTATATCAAATGCAAAGATTATTATTATTATCTTGCTCCCTCCCCATTTCGAATCATGCCTGAAGACTTTGCTCTTTGACCGTGCCTTCGGTCATCTCCTTCGGTCATCTTCCCAGCTTAGCGCAAGCCAAGTCACTGTTAGGCTCTCTGAGATGCTAACCGCATGAAGAGCACTTAATAAGTGTAAGTTGTTGTTGAATTGAATGGGCAACAAAGCAGCAAAATCAATGAAACCAGGCAGATGTCAGAAACACACATCAGAATCTCAAAACCAATGAAAAGATCGAGTGGAATCTTTAACAGTGAGACAGAGCCTCAGTTTAATGTCTCACGTGAAGAACAGCATCTCCAACAATGTAGCACTCCCCCATCATTGCATTGGAGTGTCAGTGTAGGCATGTCAGAGGTGAGAACGCTTCCAACTGAGTCATGCTGACAGAACTAAATTTATTACTGAACGTCCTACCTCCACCACATAAACAGCCCTCACTCTACTTGTTAATCAGCCCCTAATCGGCATCCACTCCCCCCTACAGGCCCCCACTCCACCAGTCCATTGAACTTAGTAATGTGGTTCAGAACAGACAAGAGCTAATTCACCATTAATGTGCCATCAAAGAAATTCTTGTGTTAAGGATATTAGGATCGACTTTTGAAGTGCTCGCTACCAAATATCATTTTCTTTAAAAGGACTTGGTCATAACAGAAAGACGCTTTCCTTCTTTTATAAAAAGGACCTCATGTTCCCAAGCCGAACCAGCTGTTTGTAATTTGTAACTTGTTTGATTCAGGAGTAGAAAAACATCAAATGATAAGAAATGAGGAAGAACATTGGTCCATTGAACATTGGTACTCCGCACTTCATAATTGCCGCTTGGAACCACCCGCTGCTTTCGTAAGAACGCAAGAAATTTCTATTCAGCTTGCAATTTCTCCTTTGATCATTTGATCATATTTTAGCAAAGAGTCTTTTGTGAAAATCCCTGAGAAATGTTCTCTGAAAAACAAGATGTGTAATTTCAACTGTATTTCTGCTCTCCGCTAATTTAGTCACATCCTCATAAATTCCGCACCTGTGTTAGGCACGAAAGAGGACAACAAATGACAGCCAAGCCGACAGGGGAAAGAATAAGCTTCTCACTTTATTTACTTAACTGCTCAATGCTCTGTGAACAAGAAGGCACAGATGTGTTCTACAAAGCAGGTAACCTCCAGATAATGTTAGGCTCTTAAAGGTGGGCGATAGGCAGAATCTAATACAAAATTATTATTTTTGCCAAAGCAATGGAAAATTACCTGTAAATGTACAATAAATTTACAATATTTCACCCATGAAATATACAGTCAATTCACTTTACAGCATATTCTGTGATGCGCTTTGAGCCATCTAAGATGTGATAAGGTGCTATGTCAAATGCAAGGATTATTATTATTATTAAAAATAATAATACAGTAAACTCCCCAAACTCAATCTTGGCTTAACTTGTCACGACTACTTAAGTCATCATTCTGTCAATATCCCGACCGCATTTATTTTATATATATGCCTAACTTGCCATGTCTAATAACTTATGACTGAGGTGCCGAGTTATCAGGAGTTCACTGCTGTATGTAGATAAGGATGTTTCAATTATTTTTTGGTCAAATAGTTTCTGCTCAGATTTAAAGCAGTTTAACACTTTCTTAATTCAACTGCTCTATTAAGTTAACCTTCAATTATTTATATCAAAATCGCTGGACCCAGCATTTGCCTGTGTCAAAAATTGTTAGTACATTTATGCACCCAAATGCATGTGCAACATTCACCTTTAAGAGCGTCAAAGCAGCTGGAGTTTTGAAGCATTCTATCTTTGACCACTGCTGCTGTTTCATAGGGGACTTACCTCTGCCTCCATCCTCCTGTATATTCACAAAGATTTTTATTTTTTATGGCGAATGTACTTTTATCCAGCAACTCATCATCCTTTTAATTATAGGTCAATTAGTTCCATACCACAGTGCATTCAGTACAGCTCCACAGCGCATTCAGATAAAATCCCATTAACTCCTGATAATCATTGTTGAAGTCCTGCAGCTCAGTGGCTATAGCACTTGCCTTGCAAGTGAGAGGACCTCGGTTTGATTCCCGGGCAGGGCAAAATGTTGGGCAAGTTTCCTTATTCCACACACCTCTGTTTACCTAGCAATAAGTAGGAACCAGGTTGTTAGTTGATTGCCAAATTGCTTTCCGGGGGTAATAAGCCCTTCAAAAAATAAATAAATAAAAATCAGAATTTGGTCACTCATCCACGACTGTTTGTTCGACACTGCTGTGCACAATTGGCTTCCGTGTTTCGCCCACAAAATATACAGTCAATTCACTTTACAGTATATTCTGTGAAGCGCTTGAGAAGTCTTGAAAACCTGATTAGGCGCTATATCAAATGGAAGGATTATTATTAATATTATTCAGTGCAGCTTCACAGCACATTCAGTGCAACACCTACCAGCTGGAAACAATAGCCAGCTGGCAAAAGTAGGACGAAATCCCCCAAACTTTTCTTACCTTTTTAACTCACCAACCAGACATGGGCCTCAGAACTCTGGACCTGCACCTTTCGTTCTGCTGCCTTGGTATATCTGAAACTATTTTTCTGTTTGCGTTATCCCATTTAGTATCTTATATACCTGTATACAGTCGCCTAAGAGATATCTCTTTTCAAGACTGAAGCCTCCTAGCATTTCCAGATTTGCAGAGAATTATTAAAGATTTTAACCCTAGCATGAAGACAAAACCAGACACTTCCCTTCTGGCAACTTCAAATTTCTCTGGAGCTCTGGCCAGAGCTACTTAGTGTGCCATTCACCTTTAATAATGCAATTATTTTCTTACTACAAGAAGTGAACTTCCAATAACTAATACAAGATGCAACAAAGACAGACTGATTTAATAAGCATCGAAAACTGGCCTCCAAATTAAGTCAGAATTTAAGAATTTTCCAAATTTCTAAGGCAATGAGTAGTAAGGCTTGATGCCCCTTCTGGCTTTAACATAGAAGAGGATATTTAGAAAAAGAGATAGCTAGTTGAGGCATTAGGAGGTATGGCAAACAATCTATCAAGAACTAATAAACTGGCAGAAAAGGCTCGATGGGCTGAATGGCTTTCTTCTGTTCCTGTAAACAACACTGAACAAAACCATAATACTGAACAAAAATTGACAAAACACTTATATTTATTTATCTGGGACCCAGAAATGTGGTGTGAAAGAGGAGGCATCTCCTTATTGCAGAGTTCAAGAACTTTCCCTTTCTTGGTAAATCCCACTTCAGGATTTTTGCTCAAAGTTTAAGCTCATGCCTTTGTGCAGTGTTGTGGAACACTGCATTGTCAGAAATCCTTTTGAATGAGACATTAAACCACAGATCCTTCGCACAATTCAAAAAGTAAAGGTAGTTTATCTCAGTGTCCAACAATCCTTCTGATAAAATTGATTATTCACTTCATGGTTGTTTATAAGACATTAGAGTGTGTTACTAGACTGCCATCACATGTCTATAAAATACAGTCACTTCGTAAAGTGCTTTCTTTGAGGTAACATTACAGACTTTATATAAAAATGGTGATTTTTGCTAGTATTGTAAATTGTTTTTTTATAAGGCCTCAGTAATAATAGTATAATAATCCTTGCATTTGATAGAGCACCTTTTACATTAGGAGGACGTTTCAAAGGTTATGCTGTAAAGTGTAGTGATTGTATTTTGTTGGCAAAAGCTGCAGCAAATTTGCACACAACATTGTCCCACAAACAGGCATGAAGTAAATTACTAATTTTATTTGGGGTGGAATGGAGGGGGTGGATTGTTGGCCTGGACATCAGGAGAAACTCTCCTTTTGGTTTAGTGCAATGGGATCTTTAACAGCCACCTGAACAAGCAGATGAGTAAACAAGGTATGCTAGAGATCAACTGCCTCCTGTGTGGCATCTTTTCTTTCAGCACTCATTCCAGCACAATCTGATTTGATTCTGAATCAAATCTTCCCAAATGTGGAATTGGAAAAATCAGTCATTACATATCACCAGTTAGCTCTGGAGCCAGACTCATCTTCAAAGACAAACCAGTAATGTACAACAATATAACAACAACAAAATTACATTTGTAAAGCGCTTTTCATGTCGGAAGGACGTCCCAAGGCGCTGAAAAGGCGCTGAAATGTAAAAGCAGTATTAAACCCAATAACATGGCAATAATACTCCTATTATTCTTTCTTATTGTATCTTGATAAGTGCAAAAAATTAAGTGTTTTAGCATGAAACACAAATGGATACTTCTTGATGCAAATAATAGGGCAATTAACTGGCCACTGATCTTGTGACTTAAGAGAGAAGCTTAAGGCTCCTTAACCTAGCTTTATATTGAATTGTTGCTGCTTTTGGTACATCAAAGCACCATCAACAAAGTTTATCCCATGAATCAACACAACTGTTCAATGGAAACTATCAAACATGGCACCAGGGGTCCGAGCACAGCAGGAGACTGAAAGGATTATGTTTAAGGATTTTATAAGTTTGAAGTAAAACCAAGAAAGGCTTCCGGTAAATAGCTGGACTTTCAATAACTGCCACAAAACCTGTCCCCAATCTCAGACTTCCTTCGACTTTGATATTTAATTCAAGTCTTTGAAGACAATGGATGGTTTGTACCCTAGACCGGAAAAAGATGATATTTTCCCCAAAATTCATTTCTGAAAAGACTGTTTTAAAAAGCGTAAAACGTAATATTGCCTTCTCTAGAAGTTTAGAATTGTACCCCTATTTGGCATAACCGTGAATGTTAATCTGTTTGTTACCAAGGTGCTGGCAGACCAGTGATTGACCTTCGCCTCCAGCATATTTACCTATAGAATTTAACAGCTGTCACATTGCAGCAGAGCTACTCAGTTTGGAGCTCAGCCATTCTCCTATTACTGATTTGCCTCTTGAGGTAAGGGAAACCATTTGATGCAGGAGATCTCCAGAGGTCTGGAGTAACAACACTGGCTCCACTTTCCCTCCGGAACCACAATACAAAGGAGAATTAGAACCTGTACTAATGTTCAACAGCTCTTGCTGTGTGAGTGCCTGAGAGATTAACCAATTATCCCCAAATCACTGCTGAATTTTATGTGCTGATGTGGCACACCTCTAAACTCTCTGTGAAAGGCAGGTATTATCCCACAGAAGTGTATAGACTATAAACAAATATACTAAACTGTATTTACACAAAATATAAAACCCATCAATGCCTTCCGCACAATGAGTTAAGGGTATCAAAACAAGGTTCTTAATGAGCCACTCACATCTTTCAATAACTCAGTCTTTTTGTGCTTAGAGAAAGCATCTCGTTTTAGCCTGTCAGACTATTTTTTATTAAGACACACTAAAAAGTGCTTTGTTTTTTCTTTTCCTTTCCGAAATGTTTCTTTCTTTAATAGCTATTTGAGCTGTTGGAGTTTATGTCTCTGTGACAGGTACACTTTATACTTTTACATTAAATTTCATCAGCCCGGAAAGAAAAGCAGACAAATTTTTCTGCATGGAATTATTCAGAATGATTCTGGAGTCTGATCCCCCATGACCAACACAGCAAGTGGATCTTTAAAGCAGCAAAAACAAAACCATATCCAGAACAAGAGGAGTGGGCACAAGAACAATAAGACACATAGGGGTAGGGGATGGAGTTACCCAATGATGCCATACACATTACAATACAAAATTACATTTGTATTGCGTCTTTCACGTCGGGAGGATGTCCCAAGGCGCTGGACAGTCAGGGATTTGGACCCGTGCTGGGGGTCGGGATCGGGGAGGGCAGAGAGGGTGGGAGGCTCGGTCTAAGAGGAGGATTTTGAAACCCACCTTGAAGGAGGCAAGAGACGGAGCAAGGTGAAGGGAATGTGGGATAGAGTTCCATATGGTGGGGATAGAAAGTCTGAAGGCCCAGCCGCTGATGGTGGAGCGGACCGGGCAGAGCACATGGAGCAGGCCACAGCCTGCTGAGCAGAGATGCGGACAGGTTGATATGGGGTCAGCAGGTTGCAGAGGTGAGGATGGGCAAGGCCATTGAGTGCCTTGAAGGCAAGGACAAGGATTTTGAACTCTATCGTCTGGGGGCTGGGAAGCCAGTGGAGCCGGGCACGGGTGGGAGTGATGGGGTCACAATCCTGGTGCGGGACAGGACACGAGCTGCAGTGTTCTGGATGATCTGCAGCTTGTGGAGGGAAGAGTTAGGAGGGCAGACAAGCAGGGAGTTTCCGTAGTCGAGCCTTGAGGTGATGAATGTGTGAATGAGGGTTTTAGCAGCCTGAGGAGAGAGGGAATGGTGTAGCCGGGTAATGTTGTGGAGGTGGGAGAAGGCAGAGCGGGTCATGGCACGGAGTTGGGGTAGAAAGGACAGTTGAGGGTCAAACAAGACACCATGTTTCCAGACTGGCTTAGTAAGGTGGAGTGTGCATCCTTGGATGGTGATGCCGTCAGTGCCTGAGGTGTGGAGGCGCTGACAGGAACCAATCAGGAGGGCCTCAGTCTTGTTGACGTTCAACTGTAGAAAGTTAGCTCTCATCCAGGACTTGATGTCTGGCAGATATTCTGTCAGGACAGCAGTGGTCCTGGAGTCAAGGGTGGTGGCAGAAAAATAAAGTTGGGTGTCATCCGCATACATGTAGAAGTTTTTCCTATGTCTGCAGATGATGTCACCAAGAGGGATCACTTAGACAATTATCGTACACATTACATTACAAACCTCCTGCCCATGCAGTAGTAAGAACCATATTCCTTCTGTTTCATAAAGGGCCTATAAAATCTCAAAGGTCTTCCCAAAGTTTCTGTAGTGGACTGTGTTCACTGCAGCCAACTTGCACACAGCAACGTCCCAGCCTTGGCATGAATAACCAGTTTTTTTTTCCTTTGGAGGATTGAGGGCCAGAGCACCATGAGAAGCTCCCCTCTCATTTCCACCAGTGCCATGGGAAGTTTAATGTCCATCTGAAAAGGTAGATGAGATTTTGATTTAACTTCTCATCTGAAAGATGGCACCTCTGAGAATGCAGCATTCCCTCAGCAATGCACTGGAGGGTTGAGCTAAGACTACAAGCTCAAAATCCCAACATAGGACTTTAACCCACAGCATTCTGATGCAAGGACTACCAACTGAGCTAGACAGACACTATTAAAATTTGGGGCTTTCAAAATATAGTACTGATTATTCTGACAATACTTGGTGCCACGGTCCGTGCCACAGGAATAAAAAAAACATCACTGCACTCTCCTCTTGCATGAATCTTGTACTCTCAAGTAGAGGTATGAGGTGAGGGGCTTTTTCTTTAATGCATTACAAGCAGAAATTATTTTTCCCAATAGGCTGCTAAACAAAAAAACAAAATCACACAGCTCTTAAAGACTGATCTTTACTTTAAAGTAGAACACGATTTTCCTGGTTAAAGTCTTTGATAATTCATCATCAGACAGATTAGTATGCTTAGCTCATTAGCACAAACATAAAGCAGACTACAGGTATTCAATCCTAAATAACTACTCAATTTAATGCAGACTTCTAACACCTCTTTGATCTTAAAACAACAAAAACAAAACCATCTGCCTGATTGATCCCAATAATCCTGACTGCTCACAAAGATACTATAAATTGAATGCCTATCTATTACACAGACATGTTTCCACTAGTGGTGGGTGTATACTCGGAAAGAATCCAGAGACCCATCTGCAGAACTGAGATTGTAAATTGTGTACTTAGGAGCAGTGCTTAGTAAAGAAGTGTGATTACTGCACATCGTATTGATTGCTAAAGGTTCAACACAAGATCCACATGGGTGAAGGTAAGACTGGCAAGTTAGACTCTATGCACAAAGCTATCATATTTGTAACACACTACTTGTCCGGAAAATACACAAACATTTTCAGCAGATTATATTAACTGATTATTTTGTGAAACAGACCCAGGGGCAGCAATCAACCAGAAAGGTTGACAGTGGTTGGAATGCAGAACTACTCATTTAAGAAACAGTTTGATGGTATAAGGGGAAGACCAGCTACTTAACAACAAATTACATTGATATAGTGCCTCTCACGTCAGAGGGATGTCCCAAGGTACTAGATAGTTAATGTTTTGCGCTCGGGCTGGGGGTTGGAATCAGGAAGGTTGGAGGGTAGGGTAAATAAAGATTACTTTTATTTAGTAAAAAGCTATCCCTCTAATTGGAAGTCCAGTAAGTCCAATAAAGTCCAGTGAGGACTCAGCATCACGGATATTGCCACTGAGAATGGTGTCCAGCAAATCCAGGTTGATTTCATGTAATGAATATCAAAGTTGACTAAATTGACAACGTCATTATATTCAGTGGCAAGGAGTCTTTCATGGAATCTCTTTGTAAACTTTGAAGGCTCCATAGCTTGTAAGAGTTTCCATGGTATATTGTCTTCACAAAGGTACATAAATAAACTCCTATGAATCTCAATACAATACATTACAAATTTACATTTATATTGCACCTTTCATGTCAGAAGGATATCTCAAACACTTAACACTTCCTGAAAAAACCTTCCCTAGATCCCTCAAACCCCAGCCACAAGTGCCCTATTTCTAACCTGCCCTTCCTCGCAAAAGTCCTAGAACGCGTTGTTGCAATCAACTTCGCGCACACCTCTCCCCCCACTCCCTCTTCGAACTCCTCCAGTCCGGTTTCTGCCCTGCCCACAGTACAGAGCCTGCACTTGTGAAAGTCACAAACGACATCCTCTCTAGCTGTGATCAGGGCTCCCTCTGCCTCCTGGATCTCTCCACCGCGTTCGACACAGTCAATCACTCCATCCTTCTCCACCACCTTTCCTCTGTCATCCACCTCAGTGGGACCGCACTCGCTGGTTCGAGTCCTACCTCACAAACTACTAGCAGTACATCTGCACAAACGGCTTCTCCTCCCGCTCTCACCCGGTTACCTGCGGGGTACCCCAAAGATCCATCCTTGGCCCCCTCTTCTTTCTGATCTACACGCTCCCTCTTGGGGATCCGCAGACATGGGCTACATTTCCACATGTATGCGGACGACACCCAACTCTATTTTTCCATCTCTCTTTGCGACCCCCAGTCCTTTGATATTTTGTCAGCCTGCCTGTCAGACCTCAGGGGCTGGATGAGTGCAAATTTCCTTCAGCTGAACATAGACAAGATGGAAGCCATACTCTTTGGCTTTCGTCAACGTCTAAAATCTCATGGTTCTCGCCTCTACCCAACCTCTCCCTAAAACTCTCTGAACCCATACGCAACCTAGGCGTCAGGTTCGACCCCCAATTATCCTTCCTCCCCCAGCACCGCTTTCTTCCACCTCCGTCGTTTCACCTATCTTCGCCAATATCTCTCTCCGAAAGCCGCTGAAACCCTGGTCCATGCTTTTGTCACCTCACCCTTGTCTTCAAATCCCTCCACTCCTCTGCACCCCCTACCTCTCTGACCTCCTCTCTCCTCAAAACCGTGCCCGTTGCCTTCATTCCTCTGGGTCTGGCTTCCTCCTTGTCCCCCGAGTCCTCCGCTCCACCCTCGGCAGCCGTGCCTTCAGCCACTATGCCCCGAGGCTCCGGAAATCCCTTCCTCACTCCCTTCGCCTCGCTCCCTCCCTTCCTATTTTCAGGTCTCTGCTGAAGACCTTTCTTTTCGACCGCGTCTTTGGTCACCTTATGCCCCCTCCCCCTGGCTCGGCCCCAGGATCCGTTGCTGTGAAGCGATCTGAGACGCTGTCCAGCGTGGAGGGCACTATATAAATCCAAATTGTTGTTGTTGCTGTTTTTAACAGTAATGATAATTGCAGATAGAACACAGGTGCTACATTACATCTTCCATTTTTAGTTTGTATGGAACATGGAAGATGGGATGCATGGAACTGTCAGGTCAGTTTCAATATTCTTAAGCATGGTGATGGGGTTCCACGTGTGTCAGACACCAAGTTGACCAAACTAAATTATCTCTTCCTAAAAGTAGGTCCTGTCTCAGTATTACCTCAGAGTGAAACCTTAGGCTCGTTCTCTTACTCCACACACCTCTGTTTACCTAGCAGTAAGTAGGAACCCTTGTTAGTCGATTGGTGGATCACTTTCCAGAGGTAATAATCCCTCCAAAATATTTGGTCACTCAATCCATGACTGTTTGTGGGACACTGCTGTATGCAATTCACTGCCACGTTTCGCCCACAAAGTATACAGACAATATATTCTGTGAAGCTCAATATATTCTGCTCCCTTTCTCCACCCCCCTCCTTTCACGCTCCCTCTTCTCCTTTGCTTAAAGTCTGCAATTGTACTCCAAGCGCTCCAAGCATGCCAATATCTTGTCCAAGTGTGCTTTGATTTATTTCAAATATAAGCCCAAAGAGCGAGTGGAGCAACATCGGCTATAGATTGTGGTTGCTGCACTTTATAGTATCAAAACTTCTTGGGGAATTGGGGGTAGATTCTTGCCATGAAATAATAATTTCTCTTTCCAGTCTGCATGAGTCATTCCACTGGGAAATGTGTGACTGCAAAAGTAAAAGCTCTTGTTTCCCCTTTATAACCTAACCACTCAAAATCCACCCTGTTCTGTCAATCACACGTCATACTCTGCAGCCAAACCCAACACAAATGAACAACTATGGTGTGGAATTCAGCTCAATACTAGTATTCTTGCTTCTGGGTCAGAATGTTGTTGGTTTAAGCTGCTCAGGAAGATTTGAGCTCATTATCTAAGTCAGCACTTCAGTGCAGTAGTGATGGACTGTTGTATTGTTGAAGGTAACATCCCTTAGATGAGCGGTGCCATCTTTCAAATAAAACATTAAACTGAGGTTATGTCTGCCTGTTCAGGTGGACGTTAAAGATCTCATTGCACTATTCAAAAGAGAAAAGGGAGTTTCCCCTTGTGTCCTGGCCAACAATCCCTCAAATAAAATTGGTCATTTGTTTCATAGCTTTTGTAGGACATTGCTATGTGCAATTGTGCTGTCATGTTTACCAACAAATACAGAGTCACTCCACTTCAAAGTAAATTTTGTGCAGCACTGTGAGACATCTTTCCGACGTGATAAAGCGCTATACCAAACGCAAGGATTATTATTGTGTTAAAACTGTGGTCCTGCCTCAGTGTTACTTCCCCCTTCTATACTCCCTCTTTTTCCCTTGCTTACAGTCCGACCCCGTCACCGCAAAGCACTCCAAGATGTTTCCTACGTGAAGGGCGATACACAGATGCAAGTTGGTGATACTGTTGAAGATCCCATAGCATGAGTTGTCTTGGCCAATATTTCTCCTTCATCCACATCAACAAAAAAGGTATTGCTGTGTTTCAGATACATGCAGAGATTAATTGCTGTCGTCTGCCTACATTCACCAGTCATTCTGCACTTGAAAATAATTTATTATTGTATTCAGTGCTATGATGTGATAAGGGACAATATCAAATCACATTAAAGTCATTATTATTCAAAAGGGATTTCTTAATAATAAATATCAAGGTTAAAATAATTTGAACCACAAGCTAGCTAACTAATACATAATAATGGAGCATTCAGTGACCATGACACAATATCTCAAGTAGCATCTGAATGGTTTACTTACTGCTTATTGATAGAGGCAAATAAAAAATTGAAGTTCTGCAATGTCTCTGCGACAAAGTGTGGAAATGAATAAATTCACATAGTTAAATTCACTTTCTGAATTTGACAAATAAGATAGTTGTTCCTCCACACATTTAAAATTAGCTGGAAATGTAATAACATCTAACTTCAGCGCTGTACTTCTGTTGTAAACATGTCCGTTTGACTCAATTGGTAGTACTCCTGCCTATGAGTTAACAGTTTATGGGGTCAAGTCCCACATTGGAACTGGCTGATAGTGCGGGTGGTACCTCCAATGCAGAATTGGATGGGTTCTGTATTCTTGGAGATACTACCTACATATGAATTATTTCATTGGGATCTTGATCTTGCTTATTCAGGTGGATATTAAAAATAGCAAAACAGGGTTTGAAAAGAGAAAGCCATTTCTCCTTTGGTAATTCTCTTCATGAATATTGGTGGAATTTTGCAGTGTGCATATATTTTTCTTCAAATATACAAACACCACACTTGACAGGAATTCCCTGTAAGGTGATTTGGTTTGCGCCTGTGACACAGCTTTATTATCCAGTGAATTCAACAACAACAACAACCACAAGATTACACTTGTATAGCGTCTTTCACGTCGGGAGGACGTACCAAGGCTCTGAATAATAATACTTGCATTTGATATAGTGCTTTTCACGTCTTCTAGACGTCTCGAAGCGCTTCACAGAATAGAATGTAAAGTGAATTGATTGTATATTTTGGGCGAAATGCGGCAGCCAATTGTCACAGCAGTGTCCCACAAACGGTCATGAATTGAAGTGACCAATTTATTATTTTTTTTCTTGAGGGATTATTGTCAGGCATGTGGAGTAAGGAAACTTGCCCAAGGTTTCACCCTGCCATTTTTTTAAAAAAGAAAAATTGCTTAAAATCAGTTTCTGGTTATGTATTGCTGTACATCTGCTGAAATCAGCAATCAAGCATTAAAACTTAATTCAAAAAAATTTCAGATATCTTCATTATTTTCAAAGGAAAATGGAGGGCCACTGCACAGGCTTCTTCATGGGGAAAGAGATAAGCAATCAATTGCAAGCTCGTTGCACAGGAACACCTGGATCTGTTACATTAACCAGTGTAAGCTGAGCCCTGGCAGTCTCTGTATTGCTTCAATACTTATTTACTGAAGGAATGTCCAAAAGGCGTCAAACTGCAATCAGTGAAGTGATGATAGATAATTTGCTTGGTGCCAGTCTGGTATGGAAGAAATGCTTTCATGTGCATGTGTATTGTCTGAAAAGTGGTATTTTCTGTGGGAAAATTAGATGTAACCAGCAATAAAGTAAAATACTGTAAAAATACGGTAGTTATTTCACCTTAATTTTTATTACATGGCTATCAGGCTAAACTGCTTCTAGCACAGAGCTGAAATGGATAATGTTGACAGTGACTATCGATTCTAGTTATCCACATCGTACCAGTACGAAATATACTGGAGATGATAAGTGGATGCATACTAGGCCATGTCAGTCTCAGTGGTTGTGATAACTTATATCCCTAGTTTTTAGTTTATATGTATGATCTTTGCTTTATAACTTATCGACACAACTGACCCTACTGTATTCATTTCCCCAATGACTATACAATAGTTTTATACACTTGCCACAGACATACATTTTATAAAGTTTATCAAAAATCCTCTCTCCATCTGAAAACAAAATGAACAAAACACCTTAAGTAAAAATGGTTCCTCTAATGGCTTAGTGCATGATTTGAGCTATGCAAACTAAATAGGCATCAGATTTTCTCAGCCAAGAAAATGTATAACAAAAGGTCAGAAAGGAAAACGCAGGGTACAAAGCTGCTTTAGCTGGCTTTCACAACCATGATTTATTATATAAATTTCTTATACAAATAATGATCCGTAGAGTGATGGGCCCCAGTCCCTAAGGTTGTCTACAAATTGAACAAATGTAGCTTGCTGTAATTTACATTCAGTCCATTATGACTGACAATATATATTTTGTTTCTCTCATATTTGCCTTTGTGTATATCAGTATAGAAATGAAACAAACTCAATTTAAATATTTTAAAAATATTTTTTTTCTGTGAATCTGAATATTTGAATTTATTTAAAATGTATGCAAAATGCAGTCAAGTGCAGATGATATTCAGATACTGCATGCAGATTCAGGATTCAGGTTAAAATCTGGTCTACGGACAGTTTAGGTGGTGGAAAGGGTTATTTGGGAAGTAGATCATTCCAGAGCTGGTAATGATTTACTCCCTGAGTAATAGGCTTGCTCGGTTTGCTTACTTGAAGGTACGGTTCTTGTAGTAACTTGCGATGCAATACACTTTATGTTAACATCGAGCCTTTCACATTAGTAGGACGTCCCAAAGTGCATTGACAGTGCTGGATAGGCACTGGAGCTAGGGTTGAATAGCGAGAATGGGGAGGGATAAGATGACCGAACTCATGGTCAACGAGTTATAGCTTGAAATGAGAGAGAGCAAGCGTCAGAGGGACTCTGGAATGGATATCCTGAGAGTGGGGTCAGAATGGCTGAAAACTTGCCTGCTGATGTGGGGCAGGAAGGGTGGAGCACATGAAGCAGATCGATGCTCACTGAACAAAGAAATCAGCCGTTTTGGTAGGATTGAATGAGGTTGCAAAGGTAGAGTGGGGCAAGGCTGTTGAAGGATTTAAAGGTGAAACTAAAACAATATTGGAATATGCTAGTTGGTATCAGCATTTATCATCTCCATTAACACTGTTCAGTTGGTGCTAAGCCAAAATAAAAATTACCAGCATTTTAAAATATAATCCCTTGATGCCCAATATAACACTTATATTTGATTAAGTAACAGCCTTGGTCTGGGAATCCTTACACAATCTCTATTCTGGCACGACTATTTTCCAAGAATCATTAAGGGGCTGCATTTACAGCTCTGTGTGATTCAGTAATTATAGGCCAAGTTCACTTAATGGTAAATTATTTCCGTTTGGTGGTTGTTTGTGCAATTTCATTGAGTCATAATATGAGATTTAAGAAGCTATTACTGAATATGCTGGTACCTATTACACCCGCAGGGACTTATATATATTTTATTGTAACAACCATAATCATTTTAAAAGCTATCGAAAACCAATGCCCTTCATTCTGCCAAAATGAATGCCCGATGGTGAAACATTTTTCTTCAGTAAATAGAAATCACTGCCCCTCAAAAAATGCCTCTGGAACTGCTAGAATATCTGGAAGGTTAATGTTTCAGGTGTAATCCTTCATTTCAACTGAAGCAGGTGGGCTGTGAGGGCTCCTGTCGAGGGTAGAAGAGATGAAATAGGAGCAGAGCGTGAAATTAAGTTGTCTGCACTATCTATTTATTCATGATTGAACTTTGCCATTGGTTCCTTGCTTTTGGGTGTTCTAAAGTAATTTAAATACAGTACATCTATTTGTTCATTCCTAAGTGTACTTGCAGCAGATAATTAAGACTGAATTAAGAATTTTCCACAGTTAGAGCTAAGTCAATTTAAAAATTACGAGCATTTCAAAAAATAATTAATGCAATCTTACATATTAAGACAAAGTGATCTTATAGGCTAAGAGTAGGTTGAATTCAATGTCTATAATAATATTGGTTCCCTACTTCTACTAATAATGATAATAATCCTTGCATTTGGTATCGTGTCTTATCACTTCGTCGATACATCTCAAAGCACTTCACAGTTAAATGGATTGACTGTATTCCGTGGGCAAAATGTGGCAGCTAGTTTGCACACAGCAATGTCCCACAAACAGCTATAGGGTGAGGGACAATCTTACTTGGCGGGGAGGATATTTGTTGGCCAGGACACCTACTCTTTTGAAATAGTCCCATGGGATCTTTAATGCCAATCTGAACAGGCAAACGGGACCTCAGTTTAACATCTCATCCGAAAGATGGCACCTCCAACAATACCACACACTCTCAGCACTGTATTGGATTTCATGTTATGTTAGACTATGTGATTTTAAGTCCCGACGTGGGGCTTGAACCCACAACCCTCTGACTCAGAAGAGAAAGTTACTGCGCCAGGCTGACACCCAAAGTATTAGCCTCAGCTTTCTCTACAGGGAGAGGAGGCTTTAAAAATTAAATGAAAGAGACCTTTTATCCCTGAGAAGCATAGGAAAAATGCATTGGAAATAACATGAATGTTATTCTAATTAAGCTTGTATATCAATGAACCAAAAATGTTTACAGCACAGAAAGCCATTTGGCTCATCTTGTCTATGCTGACCCTTTGGAGAATAATCAATTCAATGTACCCACCTTTTCTCTATACCCCTGCAAAGGTTTTAGATATCTACTTAGTTCCCTCTTAAATGGCAATATGGATTCTATGTTAGCCACTGCTCTTGGCAGAGCATTCCACATTAAACCTCGTAAAGAAAAATCCTCCTAATCTCTCCCTTTTCTCCTTTGGTAATTATCTTAAATTGATGCATTCTATTCAATGTCTCGCCAAACAATGGAAATAATTTCACCTAATCAATTCTAAAGACTTCTATTAAGTTACCTCTCAATCTTCTGTGTCCAGTCAAAAGAGGCCTATGTCCTCCAGTCTCTGCTCATAGATCAAAATATCCTCTGTATCACCATAATCAATCTCCTCTGCACTCTGTCTATGGTTCTCACATTCAGTGAGATGGCCAAAACTGAACACAATACCATTATGTGTTTGAGTAATGATTTATACAAGTTAAGCATCGCCTATTTGGCTTTATACACTATAGTTCTATTCATAATACCTAGGACCCTACCTGCCTTTTCACCTTTAAAGATTTACTTATGTTACCCTATTGTTCTGTCTGCTCTTCTACTCCTTTAAAATAATAATAATAATTTTAAAATGCATATATTTGCTCTCCTTACTTTTTCCCCCTGCCCCATGTACACTCTCACATTTTCTCTGCATTAAATTTCATTTGCCACCTCTCTACCCAATCTACAGTACTTCATCTGTCTGTGTCCTTCAGAAGTTGTTTAAGGTCATCTTCATTGTTGGCCACAATCCTACGAAACTAGGCATCTTTTTATCAAGTTGACTGGTGAAGCCATGAGACATTATTACCTAGAAGTTAAAGGAGTTTTCCAGTAGTGGATAACAAAGGATCGACTAAAGTAGGATATCAGAATTCCCTTCTGCTACTTGAAATCAAAGCCAATAGAAGGATGATACGAGTTTAGTGAAATGTGTTAAGTGTCGATTCAGTTGCTCAAAAGTTAATACCAAAAGCTACTGATTTTCCTCAGAGATTATTGAGAAACAGTAAAATAATGCAAATGGTTTTACATTTTTCTAATTTTATCTGCTGCAACTGCACTCAGAAATGAACAAATACATGTATCTTGGATTATTTTACAACCCTTTTTATTCATTACTTTTCATTTTCTACGAACTGTAAGAAATTGACTGAATTTGTGTTTTTTTCTTCAATTTTGCATAATCTGAATTTGCAAGACATAGTGATCTTAAAGGTAGAATTTCTGGCCTCTATGAATTTTTCTAAGAAGAAGTAATTAATTCATTGCCTTATTTCTAAATACACAGCATTGGTTGTGTTCATACATAGAATAATTATTTAATCATTAGATTTTTAACTAACCTATAAGCACCAGTTTTCCTTTATCCATATACTGGAGACTATTTAATCGACAAAATTAATAGACAGTGAGCAACAGATGAACTAAAATCCCACATCGTCATCATATCTGCTTCCCAAGCAATTACTTCTGAGTAACATTGTTTAACAGAGGTGTTAGGGTACCATTGCAAAGTGGACACTTGTCAGATTACATTTCATGAAAAGGGAGCCAAACTCAGCAGTCGTGCTAGATTAATGGGCTTCTGTATCCGTTCACAGCATTTTTCCCATCTGTGAAAGAATGCATTAGTTATGGTCACATTTCAGTTGGTATAAAATGTAGCGAAGAATTATAATTGTGGTTCAAACTTGGTTAAAATCCCATCACGTAAGACTTTATCAATTATGGAGTCTGTCGTTAAAATTTATGTTTGAAAAATAACATAAGGAAAACCACTGATGGATGTACATTGACTAAATCCAGATTGTGGTATGTGAGTTGTTAATATTTTAAGAATGTATGAGGAATTTTAAGGGCAATGTTAATGTCAATGAAATGCATCGGTTTTCTGAAGAAACACTTTTGACTATAGAACCTCCTTCTCCTGAAAAAATTTAATTGTAGTTGGACACACAGTAATTGTAACAGGATTCAAATTTCATCTATTCTTAGACTATTTCCTTAAGTACTTTGAGACAATACCCTGTGTGACGGGCACTATTTAAATTTGCACTCTCCAAAATGTTAAGAAAATAATCTAAATCTAGAACCAGAATAACTTTCTGCCCCTGAGTGAGACTAAGTTAAAGCCTATTTATAGTCTCCTCAATCAAATAGCCTGTCAATACTCACAGTAAAGGTACAATTAAGAAAAATGGCCACTGGCCCAAATATTGTACCGAGGACATTTGATGCCATTAAAATGTAGGTAGTTAAAATTTGCAGAGTTCCTTAACTTATTTATCTCGGCCAGGCCCAAGTGCCCAGCCCTCGATTATAAAGTAACATATTTTACTCGTACTGAGCACAATTCTTACCGCTCAGTTAAAGATACAGCCCAGAAAATTAGTATTGAAACAAAAAAATGCTTACCTGGCTCTTGAAGAGCCAAAAAAGAAAATCTCTGATGTCTCATTTGAAAATGGTAGCAGGTGAGTTTGAATTTTAGAGCGTGGCCATCAGTGGCCAGTCAGGACATTACAACCTCATGCTACTAATGGTGGCGAGGAATGAATGCCCGTGTTAAGGAACAGGTTAAGGAATGCTGCAAACTATACCATTATGTCCCAGCAGAAGAAAAATAAATTCAGGCGTCTACTAAAGTCTTGATGGAAGAAGAGTGATGAGAAAAAAAATCTATAATAGAACTCGAATATGTTCAACTAACTTACTGCCTTCAAATTGTTAGTAGTAAAACTGATTTAGCATGATTTGCTAAAGTTTTAGCTTTTGCAAAACAAATGTGCATCATGAGTGGCCTTGTTGGTTTCACATTTATCTAAGCAACACCATCAAGAGAAATTTTGATGGTAAACTGTGGTGGAAGACAAGTGATTGACAACAACAACAACAAGATTATACTTGTTTAGCATCTTTCACATTGGGAGGACGTCCCAAGGCGCTGGACAGTGTACAGCATTTCAGACCCGAGCTGGGGTCAGGAAGGGAGAAGGGAGGGGAGGGGAAGGGGGGGTGACAGATGGCATGGTTGAAGGGGAGGATTTTGAGGCGGGACTTGAAGGAGGCTAAGGAGGGGGTGAGGCAGAGTGACTGGGGGATGGAATTCCAGAGGTTGGGGGCAGAGTGGCTGAAGGCTCTCCCACCAATGGTGGGGTGGGTGGGTTGGGGAACGTGGAGCAGGCCGGAGCCAGGAGGGCTTTGTACGTGATGACCAGGATCTTGAACTGGATCCTCTGAAGGATAGATAGCCAATGGAGTCAGGCAAGAATGGGGGAGATGGGGTTGCAGAGTTTGGTGCGGGAGAGGACACGGACTGCGCAGTTCTGGATTATCTGCAGCCTGTGGAGGGAGGAGTTGGGAAGGCCGACAAGCAGGGTGTTTGCATAGTCGGGCCTGGAGGTGATGAAGGCATGAACAAGAGTTTCAGCGGCCTGAGGGGTGAGGTAATGGCAGAGTCGGGCAATGTTACGGAGGTGAGGGAAGGCAGAGCAGGTCATGGCTTGAATGTGGGACAGAAAAGACAGTTGAGGGTCGAACAAGACACCTGGGTTCC
Organism: Callorhinchus milii; assembly: GCF_018977255.1. NCBI lineage: Eukaryota > Metazoa > Chordata > Chondrichthyes > Chimaeriformes > Callorhinchidae > Callorhinchus > Callorhinchus milii. The sequence continues at coordinate 113,894,800 of NW_024704742.1, read as the reverse complement.
TGACTGGCTTGGTGAGTTGAAGTGTGCAACCATGGAGGTTGATGCTGCCAAAGCCTGAGGTGCAGAGGCGCTGGCGCGAGCCAATCAGGAGGGCCTCAGTCGTGTTCACATTCACATTGATATGTGCCACATATAAAAAAACACACATAAGGCAACTGATCAAGCTGTAACTCCAGGTCTCATCGCAGTCTTTTCCTGCAATGTATGAAGATTAAATACTTTATTATTTCCATATCTTTTGTTTGAAACAACATGCCCGCTTGTGTATAGTTGCTGAAGGAAAGGATGAGAGTATAATGAATAGCAGATGCATATTTATGCTGTTTACCTATTAAAATATCCTTTGCCACCAGTGATTATTCAAGCTAAGATTGTAGCAACATCTAAAGAGTATTGGATCAGTATTTGAAGAAAAATAACATGACGAGTACAAAGAAACACCAGAAACTGGTATTTAGGTATATTACTCCATTAGAGGAACTAGCACCAAAATAGCCTCAATGGGCTGAATGCCTTCCTTTTGTGCTGGGATGCATATGTGAAACTCTCATTCTGGTTTAGATATTCTTATGCAGGGCAATGGGTTCCACACATGTCAGACACCTGGATAAACAAAAACAAAACTTTGTAAAAATATTTGATCTCAACATTAATGAATACCATTCCTACCATCCTCCCACTGAAGTACAAGGTATTGCTTAAATTACCTCAGTGTTCTGACTTCTACCAACATTTTTCATAACTTGTTCCTAAAAGAAATACTTCCCGGTATCTGTCCTGAAATTATTCTTCGTAACATTGACTCTGTACCTCTTCTTTGAATAATATTCTACAGCGCAGAATACCAGAGGGAAATTGACAATTATAGATTTATCTAAAGAAATAAAATGCCTCCTGGAGGAGAGGGTAGAAAGATTGACAATTTTTTTTTGAAAATGAGTGAAATTTGCAACATTTCATAATGTTCACAGTCCAGTCTGACACGTTAGTGCAGTGCGAGAGCTGCATTGCCAGAGGTGTTGTCCTTCGGATAAAACATTAAACCTTGTCTTTGTTTGTCTTCTTCTTCAGGTGCATGTTAAAGATATCATAGTATTATTCTAAAAGAGAAGTGAGTTTCTCCCAATGCCCTGGCTAACAATCATTCAGATAATAAGTCCAGATATTCATTTTATGACTGTCTGAGGGACTTTGCTGTGTGACAAACTTGGTGATGTGCTTGCTTAGAGACATTATGATGTGATAAGGCTACATCAAATGCAAAGATTATTCTTATAATGCGTTCCTTCCTTGTGATAATTGAAATGATCATATTATAATTATCACAAGGAAAACATTATAAAGCACTGCAAACCACATTCTGTTCTTTTTGTAATGGACATTTGGACAGTCAGGGAACTAATCTTTTCTCCTTTTTCTTTTTGTTTTGGTGCATAAAACTTTTAGTTTACTCTCATTTGTATTTCTGACCTTTATTTTAAGTACAAATAATAAAAATGAAATGCTGCAAGTATTTGTGCCAAATGAACATTTATTTATTTATTTACATAGAGTTTCAGTTTTGAAGATGTTTATTTGGGAAAGATCCTGTGTTTGCCCTTGTGTATCACAATCCTCTGTGACACAGGCAATGCCTACTGTCACTTATCCAAGGCTTTGTGATGGCACAGACTGTGGGAGACATGTGTGCCCCATCTTTGATGTTCCTTGTATGCTAATTCCACTGGTCACCTATTTTAGATGCTCACTGATATATATCAACATAGAACTGTTGTAGATTTGTAAATTTCCACGTTTAGGTTGCAAACATGGAACTCTCAGTCTTGAAATATTGAAATAAGAACAATGCCAACAATTTGCATTCATATATAGCACCCTTCACGCAGGATAGTGTCTTGGAACACTGCATAGTTGGACACAAAGCAAAGGAGAAGGGGAATGGGCGGGGCGAAGAGTTAGGACTTCAGGTGGGACTTAAAGATGGATAAAGAAGGGACGAGCCAGATGGATTGAGGCAGGAGAATAGGAGTGTCATGGTTAAAGGTTTGGCCACTGATGGTGGCACAGAGGGGCTGGGTGACTGCATTCAGTTTTATTTTCAGTCCTTTCAGAAGGTCCTCCAAGTGTCTGATACCACAGCGATGGGGATGTCACCTCCTGCCAAACTCTCAGCCTCCTCTACATGGACTGACTCTGTGAGTGACACATTCTCTCCTCAACTCTGCACCAAATTCTGTACTTCATTAATGTGCATTAATGTCTGTGAAACCAATTTAAGGCTCAATAAGATCGACACTTGACAACCAGATGATGGTGACTGAAAAATGGTAATCCTAACAACAGCTCAGTCCTACTTGTCAGCCAGTAGTCAGTATTCCATCCCTAGCAAAAGTGGAATACTTCAGAGAAAAAAATCCTAGAAACGACTTGTTTCTAGAGTATTTTCATGTGAAAGAAGGTCTCAAAACGCTTAAACTGGAAGCAGTAGACATTATTGAAGAAGTGGGAAAAATGTAGAGGCGGCTAAATACATTAACCTATTTTTCTCTTTCATGTGTAGATTGTACAGCTGTATATTTCTGTTATTTTCTAATTTTTATTAAACATCACATATTCAGACTTGATAGAAACATAAACTATAAGTAAAGGCTGATACCAATTTGTCTGTGAAATATGATGAAATATGATGTGAAAAAATTTATTTTTTTAACAAGGGGAAGGGATTTAGGTCTTCTGGTTTGGAATGGTAAATTTCACAACTTCACGCGCAAAAGGTTTTGTCAAATTGTTCCAAACTCCGCACTGTTGGCTGGCTTCTGTGGAATTCTGTGGAACTGTGTACGGCATAGTCACAGGTCACGAGCTGACCGCAGTGTTGACGTCCTATCCCAAAAAGCTGCAGGAGGGAGAAGCTGTGATATTTCAGCGGTGCCAAATAGAACTCATTGTTACAAAATGTGTCGCAACACAGTTGTATGAGTTTTAAGCTCTTTGGCAGAGGAAGTATTTTTCCCAAGAAACTTGAAATTATCAATAAATTTCTCCTTTGACTGTTTATGCAGACCCGTAAGAGCCAACAAAATGTTTCGAAAGTGCCATAAAAGTAAAGGCATTTAGGTAAATTTCCCATTAGTCTTTTGACTCAGCTGGTAGCACTCTCTACCACTTTCCCCCCCGATCAGACGGGATGTAGGTTTAAAGTTTAAAGTCACAATGGGAGTTGAGCTCACATGCCAGGCTGACAATCTAGTGTAGCACTGGGGAGCGCTGCTTCACTGGAAGTGCGGTCCTTCAGATGAGATGTTAAACTGAGGTCCCATCAGCTTATTTAGGCTGAAGCTATTTGAAAAAAAGAAGGAGTTTCTCCCAATATCCTGGCCAATAATCTTCCAGATAAAATAGTCATTCACCTCATTGCAATTTGAGGGACATTGCTGTGCGCAAAATGGCTGCTGTTTGCCTGCAAATAAACAGTCAGAGTACACTGTGGGAATTACCTGTGAAGCGTTTTGAGAAGCTGCCTTCACCTCAACTGGCTCAGGTATGTTGCACGTCTCTCATCTCCTCCACTCAGCCTTTGGCGGCTGTGCTTTCAGCCACTATTCCCTGAATCGCGGGAACTTCTTGGCTCAATCCCTTCATCTTTTTCCTCTTTGCCCATCTTCAAATCACACCTGAAGATTATCCTCTTTGCCTGTGTCTTCAGTCACCTCTCTTTCCAGCTTAGTGTCAAACCACACCGCTGTTAACCGCTAACTGCATGATGGGCGCTATAGAAATGCAAGTCATTGTTGCTGTTTTACCTCCCCCTTTCCTTCTCCCTTACTCAGTATCCCCCTAGACCATGAATTCAGTCTTCCAACATGGGGTTCGAACCCACAACCTTTTCACTCAGAGGCGAGAGTGCTACCAGACTGACGTCAAATTGGAGATTATCACTTATAGAAAACAGGGTTGATTAGAAGAAATGTTTCAAAGGAGGTTGTTAGGACATCAAGTCCTGAATGAGAGCTAACTTTCTCCAGTCGCATGTCAACAAGACCGAGGCCCTCCTACTTCGCTTGCGTCAGTGCCTACCATGGATCACCCTTCATGGATACACTCTACACCTCACAGAACTAATACGAAACCTTAGCATCCTCTTCAACCCTGAACTGTCCTGCATACCCCAGATCCGTGCCATGCTCTGCCTTTCCCCACCTCCGCAACATTGCCCGGCTCCGCCACTGTCTCTCACCACAGATTGCCGAGACCCTCAAACACACATTCATCACATTCAGGCTTGACTGCACAAATTTCCTGCTTGTCGGGCTCCCCATCTCCTCCCTCCACAGGCTGCAGATCATACAGAAAACTCTGCAGTCCGTGTCCTCTCCAGCACCAGGCTCCGGGACCCTATCACCCCTATCCTCGCCCGACTCTACTGGCTCCCCATCACTCAGAGGATACAGTTCAAAATCCTAGTTCTCACCTTCAAGCCTTTCCCTGCCTTGCTCCTCCCTACGTCTGTAACCTCCTAACCCCTACTAACCTGCCCGCTCCCTCTGCTCAGCGGGCTCTGGTCTGCTTCACATTCCCCGGCTTGCCCGCCCCACAATTGGCGGGCGAGCCTTTAGCCTCTCTGCCTCCACCCTTTGGAACTCCATCCCACAGTCCCGCTGCCTAGCCCTCTCCTTCAAGACCTGTCTTCAGACCCTCCTCTTCGACCATGGCCTCAGTCACCCTCCTACCCTACCCTCCCCGCCCTCCACCACTCCTAATCCCAACTACCAGCTTGGGTGCAGATCCCTGACTGTCCAGCATATTAGGAGTCCTCTTGATGTGAAAGGCGCAGTACAAGTGCAATTTGTTGTTGTTGTTAAAATGTGGGCTGCCTTATCAGACATTTCTGCTGAAGATGAACCAAATAGTACTTAAAGGTGAATTAATAATAATAATAATATTGCATATTAATAATAAAATTGCATTTTATATAGCGCCTTATCACATCTTCGAGACATGTCAAAGTGCTTCACAGAATAGACTGTAAAATGTAGTGACTGTATATTTTGTGGACGAAACGCAGCAGCCAATTGGGTCCCACAAACAGACGTGGATTGAGTCACCAAATTATTATGGAGTCCTGTAGCTCAGTGGTTAGAGCACTCGCCTCGCAAGTGAGAGACCTGAGTTCAATTCCAGGCAGAGGGCGAAACCTTGGGCAAGTTTCCTTACTCCACACACCTAATAATAATCCCTCCAAAACCAAAAACAATAATAAAATTGGTCATTTTCAATCTACAACTGTTTGTGGGACATTGCTGTGCGCAATTGGCTGCCGCGTTCGCCCACAAATATACAGTCAATTCACTTTACAGTGTGTTCTGTGAAGCGCTTTGGGACGTCCTCCCGACGTGAAAAGCGCTATATCAAATGCAAGGATTATTATTATTAGTAGTAGTAGTAGTATTTATTATTTATAATCTTTTGTTGCACCTAATTCTCTACACATGTCTCACTATGATGCAGATACAAAAAAAAGTCCTGGATCGGCTTGTCAGCCAAATCTTAACTAAACGGCATCAATCCGCCACCTCATTGCATGGAAGCTGAACTCACTATAGTTGAGAGTACATGAGAGTAACATAATACATGAGAGAAACGTACATGAGAGAAACATAATACAGTATGGACAATGATGAAGAGAATGTCATTAGACACGGTAAACTCAGGGAGGGAGTCAGCACCAACACAGACACCAGTGTTACTGGTCTCCTTCTGTGCTGTAAACTTTCTATGATTTCATTTTTTTTACCTAATTCCATTTTATTGCCCGGTAGAGAAAACTTTCCTGTGGGTGGTAATTGGTCACTATTTTGTTTACTCTCTGTATATAGTAGTCCTGAGATGCTTATCGGTGGTTTGGGGCCCTAGCTGGACCTGACCTCTCTTGTTTAAGTGCAAGGTCTGACCTCTGTTGTCATGGTTCTATTACTACTCATTACCACCATCATTAGTCAATAGTAGCAGACTTCAGTCTAGTTTATACAAGCTATCTCACGCTTCAAAAGATTCATGCTTTCCTGTGACAGGAGGTTGTGGGGGTGAAGGGACTTATAAATTTGTGAAAGCAGATATCTAAAGAGCACTGCAGATATGGAGTCTGTGTAAAGGTCTTGTGATAGATCAATTTTAAATTTTTAAAACATTTGCCATTTTAAATAAAAATACCTTTGCTCTTTTCATTCCTTCCCAAATAGGTTGAATGAATCTGATGCTGAATCTATGCGAGGGAGCTTGTTTTTCACCCATTTGTATGACTTCTTACCTCAACCGAAAAGCATGTTGCTGATATTGAAACAACTCTCACTGTTGAGAGAATCAGGGAACATGTGTTTCCTTCAATAAAATCTAAAGCATAATTCTTAACTCCAACACTAGTTTCACCCACAAAATACATAGTCAATTCATTTTACCATATATCCTGTGAAGCACTGTGAGATGTCTGGACAATGTGATAAAATGCTATATCATATACAAGGATTGTTATCATCATAGTACAGACTGACCTTGTTACATCATACCACATTGTAGCACAGCTACAGTATAATGGACTTCTGGCTTCTGGCACTGACTTGCTGGCTACCTACGCAGGGCATACAATACAAAAGTACATTTGTATAGAAGAGCAGAAGCCTATTGGCATCTATCGACGCCCCAACTAAACACTCATAAGAAAGGTTGTAGGCTTCCTGCACTCATTTTTTTTACAATCCTTGCATTTGATATCCTTGGTCCTTTCACATCAGAAGGACATCTCAAAGTGCTTCATAGGATTTACTGGAAAGTATATTTTGTGCACGAACCAGCAGCCAATTTGCATACGGCAATGTCCACAATTAGCCATGAAGCCATACGCAGCACACAGGAAGTGAGGCTAGTGGTGACCTGTTGATCCAGAAGCAATGACTAGCACTTATTTTTATAGAATGCTCCATTATAACAGAGGGTCTGATTTTATGGAGCTAAACCATGGCATTATAATGGGATTGAACTGTATCGACAGCCACATTGTCATATGCTGCCCAACTCAAGTTCTATCTCACCTTAAACAACCTTCTCACATTTCAAATTCTCCCTTTGGCTAAAGACATTAAAATGATATGTTCATAACAAATAAAATCATACCTAGTTGTAATAGTGCAACTCTCTCCCAAGTTGGTTATAAAACTACCAATCTGGCACAAAATAAAAATTATTGAGACAACAAAGTGGAGGTGAATAGCCTAACTATTGCTTTATTCTTATTAGTTATAATCTAGACAAATGAATTCCCCACTGACTCCAAATCCCTCTTAAACTATTAACTGGTCTAAGACTTCCTCTGAGCATTCCGAGGTGCCATATAAATGCCAGTTATTGCTGTTGTTGGTCCAAGGGTGTGGTGATCCTAGCCCATACCACCACACCCCCACACCTCCCCGGAACTCAGGTTGGACCAAAGTTGACTACGTTATGCATTGAACTCCTGGCTTACCGATTGTTGAACTACCAGTTATTAGACTTGAGAACCCCAGGTCTAAGAGAGAACAATATCAGGGAAGAGAGAGAGCAAGAGAGCAAAGGGACCTACCTAACTGCCTCACTGTTTTATTGTCTGTTTTCGGTCAAGAAAAAGTCTATTTTGCAAAGCAAAAAGCAAAGCAAAACAGACTAATTTTTTTTTAATCGGGATTAAAAATTTTACCTAGTACTTTTAATGTCTATGTGCATACATATATATAAACATAATTTTAAAAGAATTCATATAATATTTGGAATTACAAGCTTATTTGTTAATTGGAAAAGGAGCTGACATGATTTCTCATATATTTCTGCCCTTATTTTGTGGAGACTGATGAACGATTTCCTGGTGTTTTATTATCAGTCCGGGTTAGTCTCAGTTCGATCATGTGTGCCTATTAGTGTGCTCTATGAGTGTAAGCTTGGAGAGAACAAAGCCAGGTTCAGCTGAAATTTGTAGTAAATGAGAAAGGACATTCAATAATAAATAAATTTGATAACTTACACTAACATAGATGTGAACCACAGTCAATTCAAATCTGAAGTCATCTGATTTCAGCTCTTTTGCATTCATTTTCCAATAAAATGTTGCCTACTTTGGGGTTTGAATATCCCATTAAAATTTGATGAAAAATGGATGAAAGGACCCGCTGAGTGAATGCATAGCATTATTCTGTTTCACAGATCTAAAATAAACAATAATAATCCTTGCATTTGATGTAGCGCTTTTCACATCTTCAAGACGTCTCAAAGCATTTGACGGAATACACTGTAAAGTGAATTAACTATATATTTGTGGGCGAAACGCAGCGGCTAATTGCGCACAGCAGTGTCCCACAAACAGTGGTGGATTGAGTGACCAAATTATTATTTTTTTTTAAGGATTATTATCCCTGGAAAAGCGATCCACCAATCGATCTGCCCATTTCCCTGACAGAACTGATGGCCACATTTGGCAAGGGTAGAATTGAACAGAGAATGAATCCAATCTCCTGCACTGTTGAGGTAGCTAAGCATGTATCTTTTTTTGCTGGTCATATATGTTATGTCCACATTTCCATGTGACAACAGGCAACTACGACATAAGATGACATCATCAGAATTGAATCTTTGATTCTAGCTGTATAAAAACACAAATTTACAGACTGCAAATTGAAACCTAAATTCTTCCCAAAATGTTAGATTTACATTTATAGAGCACTTTTCATGTCAGGTCAAATATCTCAAAATGACATATATGGTTATCTTTTTATTTCCAGGGCACCAGCTTCATGTTTGACAGAGTTTTGACAAGGTGCTGACATTAAATTTCAACGTAGCCTACCATCTTGTCATAGACTCTTCTCTCTCACCAGCTGAGGGATTCTGAAAAGAAAACTAAAACACTGACAATCTACACCAGTTCAACAACACAGTGGAACTGAAAAAAAACAACAGATGAAAGGACAGAAACCGCACTGGTGGAAAAACAATTTTCAAAAAATCCTTACATTTAATATAGCGCCTCTCACATGAGGAAGATGTCTCAAAGAGCCTTGTTGGATTATATTGTAGACTGTAGTGACTATTAGGTGAACATGACAGCTCAATTTTACACCATGCAAAAGTTAATGATCAATTTTACTTCATTGGGAAAAACTCCCGTCTCTTTTTGAATAGTGCAATGGGATTGTTAATGACTATCTTAACAGATAGATAGGACCTTAGTTTAAATTCTCATCTGAAGAAGGACACCTCCAACAATGCAGCACACCCCCAGGACTACCCAGGACACGTCCAACCTAAACTATGAGTTCAAAGTCCTGACATAGGCCGTGAAACCACGACCTTCTGACTCAGAGGAAAAAGTGCTACAACACAGTGTTTGCAGTTTTCCTTTTTATTTCTGCTTTTCACCATTTCAATTATTTTTGTTTACTAATGTTACCGTTCCACAAAAGCAAAGCAATGAAATATTGACAGAGCTAAGAATATGCATATCATTTTGCTATTAAAAAGAGTAATAACTGACAATGACATGTTTATAGATCCTATCACATGTATGTAGCCAGCAGTGTCACTTAGTATAAATGATAAATACCAGAACCTTTACTCAGGTCTCCATTAAGTACACAGAGATTTTCTTTAGGTTAAATTGTCTGAGTAAAACTTACATGGTGTGGTATTCTCAAGCCAAAGAAGCAAGAAAATGATAAAAAAAATCATAGTGAATCTTGTACAGCGTTGAAAAAGTACTGTATAATCCTGAACAAAAAAACATACTTTAATCTGCAAGTGTATGTAAGAATTGTGCAATGTGGAATACTGACTACAACTGTAATCAATATTCCACATTGAGAAGGGTGGAGTGGCCATTAAATTGGTTCAGAGCTTGGTGAGGCTTGGTCTTGTACCAGCTCTGTGACCCCATCACCCCTACCCTCGCCTGGTTCCATTGGCTCCCCATCCCCCAGAGGATAGAGGATAGAGTTCAAAATATCCATCCTCACCTTCAAAGCCCTTCATGGTCTTGCCCCTCCATAAAGACCTGTCCGCTCCCTCCGCTCAGTGGGCTGCTCCATATCCCCCATCCGGCCGGCACCACCATCGTTGGTTGTGCCTTCAGCCTTACTGCTCCAACTTTTTGGAATTCCATCCCACAGTCCCTTTGCCTCGCTCCCTCCCTTGCCTCCTTCAAGGCCCATCTTTATGAGCTGGTTAAAGTCCAGCAATATACCCAACAGTCACTCTGGCATGACCATGCTTTGGCTCTTGTCAACCTTCTCTAAAACTCTCCAGACTTAGGAAAGCATGGTGTTCTCTAGAGAGAGTACGTACATATTCTATTCCAGGTACAGGGAAATTTCCAATTGTGGGCGGCATATATATGTGGAACTCACAGTCTGGTTTGAATACTCTTAAGCATGTTGATGGGTTTCCACATGTGTTGGACACCCGGCTGTCCAACAAAAACTATATTTACATTTATATAGCACTTGTTATTTTTTTATTATATTTTATTATAATTTGTTATACTTTTTATATAGAATATTCATTTATAGTACAGCAGTGTTACTCATTAAACTTTTATCGAAGACCATATCTCAATCGACATCTTTATTTGAGGCCAGTTCTCAGAAATACTCATACTTAAGGTAATAGGATCTGTGCTCACAATTCCCAAATACTGAGTGTTCCACATCATTTCCTTCATGTTACTATAGCCAATTGTCAAGCAGAGAAAAACCCTAAGGAGTGAATAGTTCTAGTAGAGATTTTGTTTATAAATGCTTTTCTCTTGCATTCATGAAAACTGAGATAGTCCTACAACCCAATAATCTCCCACAGAAATATACAGTGCAGAAGTAGGTCACTCAGCCCATTGTCTTCGCACCAGCTCCCATGGCAATGTTCATTCAATCCCACTCCTTACCTTATTCGACCATGCCTTCGATCACCCTCTTTCCCCCCTGCCCTCTACCCTCCCCATTTCCAACCCCCTGCTTGGGTCCGAAACGCTGATTGTCCAGTGCCTGGGATAACCTCCCGACGTGAAAGGCGCTATACAAATGTAATTTTGTTGTTGTTGTTGTATGCACAAACTTCTCTCTTCTTTTCCTAGAAAGGAAGAAAAGGAGGGGGAACAGCACTCCAATCTCAATTCAGCCAATATCCAGAACAAATCCTGTGAGGACCACAACTGGCCTTTAGGCCTTCATTTCGTCATCAAAGTACAGAGTACAGTAAATATTCTTTACAATAAATCCCATGAAATACTTTGAGACATCCTCCTGATGTGAAAGGTGCTATATCAAATGCAAGGATTATTATATCATTTATCATTCTAATAAGCATCATTGGTTTACATCCTTTACTAAGTTCCGTGAATTGATCAACTCCCTCCTCACCTGGCTCCACTGGCTTACCATCGCCAGAGGATTGAGTTCAAGATCTTTGTCCTCACTTTGAAATCCCTCCACTGACTTGCCCCACATTTTCTCTGTGACCTTCTTAAACCCTACCAACCCACCCGCTCCCTCTGCTCAGTAGGCACTGACCTGTTTCAAGTCCCTCACCCTGTTTGCCCATCATCGGGGGTCAGGCTTTCAGACAATTTGCCCCAACTCTCTGGAACTCATCCCAGAATCCCCTCACCTCGTCCCATCCCTTAACTCCTTCAAGGTCCATCTCAAGACTCTTTGACCATGCCTTCGATCATCTCTACCCCCGCCTCTCTTGAATCCAACTTACAGATCAGGTGCAAATCCAGCGCTTTGGGAATGTTCTCCCTACATGAAATGACTATATAACTGCAATCTGACATTGTTGTTGTACATTGCAGTGAGTCTTTTCAGATTTTTTTTAAATGCAGAATAAATGCTGTTTTGAATTTACAAACTTCATGGTTATACTTCTTAGAGGCCAGTTTCAGGCATCCTTTCATCATCCAAAATATTTTGTGGCTGTGATGTACTGCTATCTAAATAATTGGGTGGGCTGAGCTTTGTGTTAAACATAAGAACCATGTGAATTCCATAGTGAACAAAAATATCTTATAGATAAAAATGCTATTGAAATGAATATAATAAACCTCCTTGCATTTGATATGACGCCTTATCACATCGGAAAGTCGTCTCAAAGCTCTTCACAGGATTTACTGTGAAATGGATTTCACTGCGTATTTGTAGGCAAATGCAGCGGCACAATTGTGCACAACAATGTCCCACAAACAGTTATGAAACGAGTGACCAATTTTATTTGGGAGATTGTTAGCCAGGACACCAGGAGAAACTTGCCTACCTTTTCAAATAGTGCTATCGGATCTTTAGTCCCATCACAAGACCCTGTGCTTCAACCGTGCTTTCAATCTACCTGCTTCCACCCCTGCCCTCTACCCTCCCTGGCCCCCTACCCCCAGCTCGAGTCCAAAATTCTGTCTGTACAGCACCTTGGGACGTCCTCCCGATGTGAAAGGCGCTATACAAATGTAATTTTGTTGTTGTTGTTTAAAGTCCACCAGGCAGATGGGACATCAGTCTAACATCTCATGCACCTCCAACAATGCAACACCCCCACAGCCTTACTTTGGAATGTCAACTTAGACTGTGTGAGTTCATGTCCCGATGTGGGATTTGAACCTACAACCTTCTGACTCGGAGGAGAAAGTGCTACCACTGAGCCAAGTGACACATCTGGTTGGGTGGTGTATATCCCTTTGAGTACAGAATGAGATTTTCATAAATTTGCATTTTATGAGACTGTAAAAACTTATTTTCAGAAAAATGCCCCTTTGTCTACTGTAAGGAACAAATCAGAGCTAATCTGTGTTCATTAGAAACTTTTCTATTGAGTTGATGAACCATCTTGACATTCCATGTTTTCGGTAAATGGATAACACTAAGGAAGCTTATTTTAGTCGGACATTGAGTAGACAGGTCCATTATTCTGCAAAATATTTTCAGACTAAACTTTTCTGACTTCTTCATCTGGGGAAGTAAGGGAAATCTGACCATTAAAATGGCTATCCAACAGTCTGTATTTCATTTGTACGGATTCTCTCTGTTGTTTAACAAATGAAAACCACAAACCAGTCCACATGCCCTGGAATTATGTTTGATTATTGACGTGAAATGGGTCTCGATTGTTTCATTACACATAAGTAGGCTGGCAAAAAGACAAGCTGTTCATACTATAGCAGTGCCAACCAATTCCTTTGGTTACTGGATATTCTCCCAGTTATTTAACTCTTAAAGCTCATTGACCAGTTAGCATGTAGCTGCTCAGCTCCTATATAAATTTTTAAAAAAATACAGGTAGATACAACAACAACAAAATTACTTTTGTATAGTGCCTGTTACATCAGGAGGACATCGCAAGAGTCCTGTAGCTCAGTGGTTAGAGCACTCGCCTTGCAAGCTAGACACCTGGGTTTAATTCCAGGCAGGGCGAAACCTTGGGCAAGTTTCCTTACTCCACATGCCTAATAATAATCCCTCCAAAACAAAAAGCAATAATAAATTGGTCATTTTTAATTCACGACTGTTCGTGGGACACTGCCGTGTACAATTGGCTGCCATGTTTCCCCACAAATATGCGGTCAATTCACTTTACAGCCTTGCTTTATTATTATTATTATTATTATTATTATTATTATTATTATTATTATTAAGAGGCTGGACAATCAGTGTTTTGGACCCGAGCTGGGGGTTGGGATCGAGGAGGGTGGAGGGCAGGGGGAGAAGGAGGGTGATCGAAGTCATGGTCGAAGAGGAGGGTATTGAGTTAGGTCTTGAAGGTGGCAAGGGAAGGGGGGAGGCAGAGGGACTGCGGAATGGAGTTCCAGAGGGTGGGGGCAGAGTGGTTGAAGGTCTGCCTGCCAATAGTGGGGCGGGTAATCGAGGGACATGAAGGAGGCCGGAGCCCACTGAGTGGAGGTTATCGGGCAGGTTGGTAGGGGGTTAGGAGGTTGCAGAGATAGGAGGGAGCAAGGCTATGGAGGGCTTTGAAGGTGAGGACCCGAATCTTGAACTGTATCCTCTGTGTGATGGGAAGCCAGTAGAGTCGGGCGAGGATGGGGGTGATAGGGTCACGGAGCCTGGTGTTGGAGAGGACATGGGCTACAGAGTTCTGGGTGATCTACAGCCTATGGAGGGAGGAGTTGGGGAGGCCTACAAGCAGGGAGTTTGCATAGTTGAGCCTGGATGTTATGAATGCCTATATGAGGGTCTCTGTGGCCTGCGGGGTGGGACAGTGGTGGAGCCGGGCGAGGTTGCGGAGGTGGAGGAAGGCAGAGCAGATCATGGCATAGACATGTGGCATAAAGGACATTTGAAGGTCAAACAAGATGCCATGGTTCTGGACTGGCTCAGTGAGTTGGAGTGTGCATCCTTTGACGGTAATACTGCAAGTGCCTGAGGTGAGGAGGTGCTGATGGGAGCCAATCGGGAAGGCCTCGGTCTTGTTGACGTTCAAGTGAAGAAAGTTAGCTCTCATCCAGGACTTGATGTCTGACAGACATTCTGTCAGTTCAGCAGTGGTCCTGGAGTCAAGGGTGGAGGCAGAGAGGTACAGTTGGGTGTCATCCACATATATGTGGAAGTTGACCCCATGTCAGATAGTTAGCAAAGTAAAAATGAAGTAATTTGGTCATTCAATCCACGACTGTTTGTGGGACATTGCTGTGCACAATTAGCTGCCGAGTTTCTCCCACAAAATATACAGTCAATTCACTTTACAGTGTATTCTGCAAAGTGCTTTAAGATGTCTCAACGATCTGATAAGGCACTATATCAAAAGCATGGATTATTATTATTATCTATTGTTTTTGGCATGATTTGACTGGGTTTTTCATTGACTGCCAAAAGGAGATTTAAAGCCCTATTTGAGCCAATGTAAAATTCTTTAAAAGCTGTAAAAAAAAGCTGATCCCAAAGTGGATGGTGGGAATGGGGAGGCAGAAAAAGAAAGGGAGGAGTCAAGTTTTAAAATTTTAACGAAGAAGGAAAGGTAAATAGTTAGCAAATTAAAAATAAAGTGAAAATGCTACTACAAAAGTTCTACAGTAATTTACTCCATATAACGACTTTCACATCTCAATGAGCTTGACAGAGCTGGGCATCTGAGCTGGGGGGGTGGGAGCAGAGGTGATGAAGAGGGGAAGGAATGGGCAAAGAGATATGTTTTTGAGATGGACCTTGAATGAGGAGAGGGAGCGAGCAAATTTGACTGACTCTGGGGTGAAGTTTCAGAGAACAGGGACAGAATAGCTGAAAGTGCGCCCACCAATAGTGGGCTGGATAGGGCAGGGTAAGTCGCAGATCAAAGGTCACTGAGCGGAGGGAGGAGCTGGGTGGTGAAGTTGATGCAGACCACAGAGATAGAGGGGGGCGGGGGGTTGGGGAAGACCATGGATGTGAGAACAAGGATCTTGAATTAGTGGAGAAGAGAACACAGTAGGAAAAAGAGAACAATAAGCAAAGTATTTAGATGTCATATTTAATTAAAATTAGGTTTTCATTGTTTGTTTTTAGGAATCTTAAGATTAATATCTCAGTGATAGAGTTATGTATTAAATAAAGCTATTCTGATATTTGAGTAGCTTTGCTACTGTAATATTAATGTTTCTTCCACTGACACAGTGCCTAAGCTGAAAACATTCAAATCTGACTTACCGATGGGATCAGTGTTTAAGCAAGATTTCAGACTAGCTCTTACCTCTAAATCAGAAGGTTGTGGATTCAACCACCACATTGGGATTTTGGATTCATAGTCTAGACTGCAATCCAGGCCAATGTTGGGGGAGGATTGCATAATCCACCATTGCCTTTCCCCCAATGATGCTGAAACCCTCATCCATACCTTCATCATTTCCAGACTTGATTACTCCCAAAGCCCTGCTTGCTGAAATCCCCATCTCCTCTTTATACAAGCTTCAAACAGCAATAACAAAAACAAATTACATTTGTATAGCACCTATCATGTCAGGAAGATGTCCCAAGGCACAGGGATGGCGTCCCAAGGCGCTAAAATCATCCACAGCTCTGCAGCCTGTGTCCACTCCCACACCAAACTCTGCAAGCTGCAAGCCCATCACTCGGCACCACTGGCTCCCGACGTTCCAACTTGTCTTTTTCAAAATACCTCCATGAGCTTGCCCAACCCTACCTCTGTGACCTCCTGTGACCCCACTGTTCCAGCTCCCTCTGCTCAAAAAACACCAGCCTGCTTCATATCCCACACTACTCCACCATTTGCGGGCGCTCCTTCAGCCACTCTGCCCCTGCTCTGTGGAGTAATTACATCCTGAAATAGATTTTACATGTTGCCCCCCATCTTCAAAACAACAACAACATGGTCAAAGAGGATGATCTTCAGGAGTGATTGAAATGGAGAGTTTGAGAGTTTTGAGATTTTCGAGCTGTAGTGACTGAAATCGTGGCCGTTGATGGTGGAGTGGAAGGGATGGAGGATGTGCAGAAAGCTGGAGCCAGCTAAGTGAAGTGGGGGGTGGTTTAGAAGAGTGGAGTTAACAGGTCGGAGAGGCAGAAAAGTGCCAGGACATGAAGTGATTAGTCAGTGAGTGTGAGGATCTTGGAATCAATCGTTCTGCAATAGGGAACCAGGGATAGGGACCGGGGTGATGGGGGTGCAGAGTTTGGTACAGGTGAAAATATGAGCGATAAAATTTTGAATGAATTGGATTTTACGAATGGTGGAACTAGGGAGACTGGTGAGGAGGCCATTGGAATAAAACACAGCAAACTATGGCAAGAGAGCAGTTCAAATGGATTTCCTGTTGGGCTGAGCAAGAAGGTTCATTGTGGATGTCCGTGACAGAAGAGGATGCCATGAATGTGAGGTTAACTTAAAGTGGAGAAAATTACAATGAAAAGCAAAACACTAATCAGTCAATTTTTTTTTGTTTTACAAGTGTTTGTGTTACACAATTCTGTTAAAGATTGTAACCACTTTCTGTTACAACAAATTGAGAGAGATGGGTGTGTTAGTCAAACTTCTAAAATAAAATGAAATAATGCTGCAGTCATTTTCAATGAATATCATTGTCACTTTTGTTGAGAGATGTAGGAAGGTCATGCTGTCATACTGTTTAATATAGTTCAGCACATTGTGGTATCTATTCAGGGTGTGCTGTTCAACTTTTGAAGATTTCTGATCAAGTGGAGTTAAAGACAATTTCCTCCTCAGAATGTNAAAAAAGAACGCTCTCTAAAGCTGATTTGCACACGCTGGATGCATCCCTTGAAGAAATTACGAAACAAAGATTCCCTCTTCCCAAAGGAATTCCTTTGAAACCTTTTTTTAAACCTCCCATTGAGATTAAGATTGGCTTTAGCTGTAGAGGTTGGCTGTTTAATTGTCTGTGTAGGTCTTGAAGGAGCAAGTTGATCAAAGCCTGAGAAAACAAAGCTCAATTTCTGTGGCTCCCTGGCCTTTGGATCTCAATCATTTGTCATATGGAAGTCAGTTGCTAGATTTAGCCACTGGAGTTCTTGGTAGCAAGCTTGCTGCTTATGTTGTTCCTTGCCTCAACCAATGTTTTACCAAAAGCCTGATCTTTCAGAGATTTCGGCTTAATGTCAAAGCTATAAAGTATTTAACACAAAAAGAGAAGTTGCTGGGCAGGTCAGGCAGCATCTATAGAGAAAGGAAAGTGAGTCAACGTTTCGGGTCCACGGTCCTTCGTCAGAACTGGGGCATGTTGGGAGGGAGAGATTTTAAGGACAAACAGCAAGGGGCGAGGCAGGGCAAGGAAGACAAAGGAGAAAATGGGGTAGAGGACAGGGCATGATGGATTAAAAGGTGTTAATGATAATAATAATAATAATAATCCTTGCATTTGATATAGCGCTTTTCACGTCTTCTAGACGTCCCAAAGCGCTTCACAGAATATACTGTAAAGTGAATTGACTGTATATTTGTGGGTGAAACACGGCAGCCAATTGCGCACAGCAATGTCCCACAAACAGTTGTGGATTGAAAATGACCAATTTATTATTGTTTTGTTTTGGAGGGATTATTATTAGGCGTGTGGAGTAAGGAAACTTGCTCAAGATTTTACCCTGCCTGGAATTGAACCCAGGTGTCTCGCTTGCAAGACGAGTGCTCTAACCACTGAGCTACAGGACTCCACCATTACCAGATGATGTGGTAATGGTCACAGAAGAGGGGGAGGGGGAATGTGAGCTGTTATAATCTGAAATTATTGAAATCAATATTGAGGCCAGAGAGCTATAAGGTCCTTAGCAGATAGATGAGATGCTGCTCCTCGAGCTTACCCTGTGGTTCATTGGAACAGCGTAGGAGACCATGGATGGAGAGGTCAGAGTGAGAGTGGGAGGGAGAGATGAAGTGGCAATATACTATAAAGTATTTACTCTGATACTGAAAGGCTGTTATGAAGCTTTGTTTGTGCAGTGAAGTAACTCTGTAGGAGAAAGGCATGATGAGAAACGATTTGTGAGACCAGCAATAAACTTTTTCTTACATTCGATTACAGTTAAATACGTGCCCATATGATGGTGAACTGTCTTATGGGGAGTAAGTCTTTATACTTTTTATTTTCTGTAAAGAGGATACAAATGGAAAATATGTTACTGTTCAGTATAAATTAATCTTAATTTATCACAATATATATTTCAAAATGTATATTTAATATATCTTACATACTGTATATACACACACACATATATATATATAACAAACCTTGCATTTAATATTGTGCCTTTTCATGTCGTTGAGATATCTCAAAGCACTTCACAGGATATACTGCAAATTGAAGCAACTGTGTGTATTTTGTGTGTGAATGCAGCAGCCCTGCAATATGGATTCCAAATCCTGGGCTGCTTAGGGTTAGGGTTAGGGTTAGGGTGGCTGCTGCATTCTCCTTCAAATATACAGTCACTACACTTTACAATACACTGATAATGCAGCACTCCCCACATTGTTTTATATTGTCAGCCCGGACTGTGCTTACATAATTACAATATGATTTGCATAATTATCAGGCACAGACTTCCACAAATTAGATCAATAAACAATATTTTTGAGTGGAATGTTTTATTTTTAGTTAACTGAATAAGGTTCAGTCAATATGGCACGAGAAGGTATTAAATGCTGGTACTTTACTTTTTGTGTTCTATTTCAACAATGTCAGTAGAAATGAGTTGGCAAACGTATGGCAAACTGAGAACTTTTCCTGATTGTTTCTGGGTTTTGTATCACTTGCTGGAAAATGACAATGCTGGTTATCTTTGACACACATTAAATTAGGTTTGAATGAATCAGGATTTATATTAGCCTTAGTACCTTTACATGTGCTCATACACAAGTTTTTTGGCATTACCAATATTTTTATTTCAGTAGGAAATTGTCTGTTCATTCGGTTAACTAGCCGTCCTTATTTTCTGTTCATAAAACTCGATTAGTGTTTGCCCTGGAGTCAATCAGAAGCCTTAGGAGTTTTATTAAAACAAAGCCTTAGGGTGGATTGTAGTAATGGAGCACAAGGTCAGATTTCTTAGGAATGACCTACCTCAAATAGTAACTGGCACACACTCACATTACAAAGAATTCTTAAGTCTCTCTTGAAACAGTCATCTGCATCATTAGAAAGTTATGATGTTTGTGCTTATCCTTAAAGGTTATACCAGCTCTTCTCCATGAGATAAATAATCTAGGATTGACCTTTGAGTTCTTCTTTCATTACCTTCTGGGACTATTCCAAGGAAGGATTGGGTTTCAAACTCAACTGAGTCAAGTTGACACACACTCTTATGAGTTGGAAAGTTGTGGGTTCAAGTCCCACATTGGGATTTGAGCTAACCTATTCAGGTGGAGATTAAAGATCCCATGACATTACTTGAAGCAAAAGGGAGTTTCTCCCAGTGTCCTGGCCAACAATCCCCCATACACAAAAAGAAAGGATGACATTTGTCCATTCAGCCTATACTTGAGCTTCACATTCTAATTCTAATTCCTTGCTCTTTCTCTGTACCACTTTTATATTGTTTTTCTTCAAATTCTTATTTCATTCGCTTTAAAGTGATTTTGCGATTCAACAGCTTCAATAAGCCTTTGTGGCAAGGTGTTTAAAGTTGTCACATTTCTATTCTCCTATCCAAAAAATATATTTGAAAGCCATTCAAATCAGTGCCACAAGATTAATTTGGATGAAGAAGGTCCGTTGACTCATTAAATCTCTTCTTTCCAGAACACTCACCCTACCATCCTCCCATAACATAATCAATTGTTTCTTAACTCTATCCAATGTCTTGGCCTCAATCACCCTTCCTGGTAATCTGTTCCAGTCATTAATTAATCTCTGAATAAAGAAATACTTCTGAGTACAAAAACAGAGAGAGCTGGGAAAACTCAGCAGATCAGGCATCATCTATGAAGAAAGGAAAGTGAGTCAACGTTTCGGATCCATGACTGAAGGGTCAGAAGTATACTTCATAGTGTTTGACCTGAAATTGCCCTTTTTTTATTGTAAACCTATGTTCTCTTGTTGTATTATCTTGGTGTATCTGAAATTATTGTTCTAGATTTCCTTTTGGACCCCATTTAAAATGCTATACACCTTTATAAGGTTCCCTCTTAATTAACTTCTCCTAACTGAAGAGCCATAGCTTGTAATAAAAATAATAAACAATAAATCTACTCATTTTGCATTCCTCTAAAACTGGAGATCATCTTAAGTTGTTTGTACTGTATGCAGTACTTTAAATGTAGCCTGATTAGAGCACCGTAAAATAATCTTTGCATGATGTAAAATGTTACTGTTGACTATTTTTAAAAAAGATTTCTCGATCAAGCAAATTTTTTCAGTTTTATTTTTGGTGTGACTGCTGTCTGCATGTGTGTTGAACAATTCTCTTTCAACTCAGCTTCTAATAATAATAATCCTTCCATTTGATATAGCGCCTTATCACGTCATTGAGACGTATCAAAGCACTTCGCAGGCTATACTGTGAAGTCGATTGACTGTATTTTGTGGGTGAAATGCACATCCAGTTTGCACACAACCAGGGTTATTGTATCCACTCTTGCCATTGGCATGTTTTAAGTTTCATCACAGAAGCAATTGTGTGCAACTATTCCACTCCTAAAATCCTAACAGGTCCTGCTTTATGTAGGATACAAAGGCTTTAATCTGTCCTTATTCAGTGATCAATGGTTGTATTATATGCAGATTCTATTGGGATGTTTGAAAGGGAGATAGACAGACAGACAGGCAGCCAGGCAGACAGACAGACAGACTGACAGAGAGACTGATGGTAATAATAATATCCCTTCATTTGATATAGTGCCTTATCATGTCTTTGAGATGTCTCAAAGTGCTTCACAGGATATGCTATAAAGTGAATTGACTGTGTTTGTGGGTGAAACACAGCAGCCAATTGCACCAGCCAGCAGTGTCCCACAAACAACAACACAACAACAAAATTACATTTAAAGAGCACCTTTCACATCAGGAGGACGTCCCAAAGCGCTGAACAGTCAGGTGTCAGGGCCCGAGCATGGGGGAGGGGTGGTTTAGGGGTGAGGGAAGGCAGAGAGGTGGGAGGGAGACCAAAGACACGGTCGAAGAGAAGGGTCCTGAGACCGGCCTTGAAGGAGGCAAGGGAGGAAGCGAGGAGAAGGGACTGTGGGATGGCGTTCCAGAGTGTGGGGGCAAAGAGGCTGAAAGCCCGGCAACCAATGGTAGGGTGGGTTGGGCGGGAGACATGGAGAGGCTGGAGCCCGATGAACGGAGGGAGCGGGCAGGTTGGTAGGGAGTCAGCAGGTCAGAGAGGTAGGAGGAAGCAAGGCTATGGATAGCCTTAAAGGTGAGGGCAAGGATCTTGAACTCGATCCTCTGGGGGATGGGGAGCCAGTAGAGTCGGGCGAGGGTGGGAGTGATGGGGTCGTGGAGCCTGGTGCGTGAGAGTACACGAGCTGCAGAGTTTTGGACGATCTGCAGCTTGTGGAGGGATGAGTTGGGAAGGCCGATGAGGTGGGAGTTCCCGTAATCAAGTCTTGAGGTGACGAATGCGTGGGTGAGGGTTTCGGCAGCCTGAGGGGTGAGGCATTGGTGGAGTCTGGCCATGTTGCGGAGGTGGTGGTAGGCAGTGCCGGTCATGGCGCGGAACAAAATACCCAAGTTCCTGACTGGCTGAGTGAGGTTGAGTGTGCAGCCGTGGAGGCTGATGCTGCCAGCGCCCGAGGTGCGGAGACGCTGGCGCAAGTCAATCAGGAAGGCTTTGGTCTTGCTGACGTTGAGTTGAAGAAAGTTAGTCCTCGTCCAGGACTGGATGTCAGACAGGCAGTTGGTCAGGACGCCAGTAGTCCTGGAGTTGAGGGTGGAGGCAGAGAGGTAGAGTTGGGTGTCATCCGCAAACATGTGGAAATTTACCCCATGTCTGCGGATGATGTCACCAAGGGGGAGCATATAGAGGGTGAAGAAGAGGGGACTGAGGACGGAGCCCTGAGGAACACCGCACGAGATGGTGCGGGGGCTGGAGGATAAACCGTTTGCAGTGATGAAGTGGAGGCAATGTGAAAGGTAGGTCCTGTACCAGTCAAGGACCAGAACCTTGAAGGTTAAGGTGGGAGGAGAGGCAGTGGAGGAGGATTGAGTGGTCCACGGTATCAAAGGCGGCGGAGAGGTCAAGGAGGACTAGGAGGCAGAGGGAGCCCTGGTCACACATGGTCAGGACGTCATGGTCACTTCAATCCGTGACAAACATTTGCGGATTGAAGTGACCAACTTATTATCTTTATTTGGTAATAAAGGATATGGAAACACAGCAGGGAAATGGGATTAACAGATGTGCCATCATCAAATTAAATGGTGAAACAACCTCCATAGACCAAGTAGCCTACTTCTCATCATATGTATGTATTTAAGAGCAACAAAAAGTGAAGTATATAAAGGTATATAAAATTTAGCTCATCTATACTTGTTCACGTTAGCTAAATTAGCCATATTTGCAGTTGTAACTTTGTTATAGTTCTTGCAGTGAATTTTTATGTGTTTCTGTATCATTACACAGTCAATCTACTTTACAGTATATCCTGTGAAGCGTTTTGAGATGTCTCAACAATGTAATAAGGTGCTATATCAATTGCAAGGATTATTATTATTATTAAATTGTTTTTTCCATGTGCAGTTGAAGACATGTGAGAGTTCTATCTTACAGCTGCTTTAGTAATTGTGTACAAAACACCTAAGCTGTTCAATGTCAGCATTATAGGTCTCCTGGGTTTTTGAGCTACTGTTTTTCAAATCAGATATATCTCATATATAAGTTCAGTAATGTGGGAGCTATGCAGATGTTTTGTGTGCATTACATGTTTTGACATCCAATAACTGACAATAGGTATTAGCGTCTAAAATGTGATATTTGAAAATGAGATTCAATGCATTTTGGTAGCTTTTGGTTTGTGATCATTAGGTTGCAAAATTCACTCCCAAGTTTGTGAATGGAAAACCTCAAGCTCACAAAGATCGAAAAATGGTGAGTGAACAAATTAGCCAGCGTTCGCATTTATACAGTGCCTTTCAAGTTGAGAAGGAGTCTCAACGTATTTTACACTGCTGGCTGAGCACCTGAGCTAATGTGTGGGAGGTGAAGAGGACAGGTAGGGGAAAGATGAGGAAAAGTGTCATCAAAGAGGTGAGGTAAGTTTTGAGGCAGGCCGGGAACAACATTCTATTTATTTTCATAGGATCATCCCATTGTTTTGATTTTTCTTAAGTTTAGATTCCATCTTGTGCTTTTCCCTGCAACTGCCCTGCCATTGCTGTTATAAAGAAATGTGAAGTCTCTCTCCTGGTTATTCCTGGTTTATATTCCCTTCCTAATCCAAATTTGCCCCCACATTCAAATTAATTGACTGCTCATCTCAGTCCTGTCTGTGGGACATTGCTGGCGCAGATTTGGTGCTGTGTTTGCCTATATACCAATCTTCATTTCATTTCTAATCAATTATATTTGTTATATGAAAGGCACTGTCTAAATACAAATTATTAATATTATTATTTGATTAACAACAGCAACAAAATTACAAGCAGGGAAAGCAGGGTGATCAAAAGCATGGTTGCAGAGGAGGGTCAAGAGATGGGTCTTGAAGGAGGCAAGGGAGGGGGCGAGGCAGAGGGACTGTGGGATGGAGTTCCAGAGGGTGGAGAAGAGTGGCTGAAGAGCCCCCGGCAATGGTGGAGCGGGTGAGGCGGGGGACATGAAGCAGGCTGGAGCCCACTAAGCTGAGGGAGCGGGCAGGTTGGTAGGTGGTTAGGAGGTCACAGAGGTAGGGGAGAGCATGGCCACGGAGGGTTTTGGAAGTGAGGACCAGGATCTTGAACTGTATCCTCTGAGCGATGGGAAGCCAGTGGAGTCGGACGAGAATGGGGATGATAAGGCTGTGGAGCCTGGTGCAGGAGAGTACACAGGCTGCAGAGTTCCGCATGATCTGCAGTCTATGGAGAGAGGAGTTGGGGAGGCCGACAAGCAAAAAAAACTGCTAAACCAGTTGGTTGAAGGGTTAAATGCATTGCCTGCAAGAGGTACGTGGCACTGAGCAGACAGTACTGCGGAATAACTAGTTATAAAGCCTAGTTTATTTTATTTGTTCTTAGGTCAGTTTCAAACTTTGCATGTGCATTATTTGACCCTTTCTGAAGTCTGAGAGCCAGAAGGGCAAACTGGCTATTCACGGTTGGTGCGTTATCACAATGTTAGTTAGAATAGAAAGAAAATGAAAGAGCCCCTCCACAGGAGCTGAATGCAGACATACATTAGAACAGGGAGTGAGCATTCTTGTTAAGTTTCTTAGAAATAGATTAGATTTTAGCATTTCCTGTTGGAAACTTGCCTTTTCTTTTTGTAAAACCCGTTACAAGTTTGAGAAATTAATCTACTGGGAATATTACTTACAAAGTCTGTTGGCAAATGTCAAATCACATGCACTTACATCAGTAAGTGTTCTGCTGAATTTAAATGGGATTGTTAACTAAGTGTTGTGTGTTGAATCCACGCTGTTTCTAAAATGTAAAAGTCTATAGAAGTAATTGAGACAAGATAAGAAGGATTTACATACATCTCAGGAGGCAATCACGTACTTTAGTTGAGATACTAATCCTGTGAGGCCATGTTATCTTTGGAAAGACAATGTCTATATCTTCACATTCTAAAGAAGTTAGAGGTCACAAATGGCATTCTCTGAATGTACTTCACTCTAAGCACTTATTGGAAGCAGTGAGACAAGGGTAAACAAATCTCAGCTGAAGACATCAATATCGGTGCGCATCCTAAGCTAAACATGTTAATGAATGAAAGTTTTATAGATAAATATCCTGATATTCCTCATTCAATTCACCTAAAAGAAAGGATAATATTTGTATATTTGAATCACTGGTTGTTGCTGGGCCAGTATAGATTACAGGCTTGCTGATAATAGTAATTAATAATAATAATAATAATCCTTGCATTTGATATAGCGCTTTTCACGTCTTCTAGACGTCTCAAAGCGCTTCACAGAATATGCTGTAAAGTGAATTGACTGTAATATTTGTGGAGCGAAACGTGGCAGCCAATTGCACACAGCAGTGTCGCACAAACACTGATGGATTGAGTGAACAAATTTTTATTATTATTTATTAACTTTTTTTGAAGGATTTATTACCCCTGGAAAAGCGATCCGTCAATTGACTACTGACCAGATTCCTATTTACTGCTAGGTAAACAGAGCCATGTGGAGTAAGGAAACTGGCCCAACATTTCGCCCTGCTGGGAATCAAACCAATCGAACCCAGGATTCCACAAATCTCTGCTTTTGCTCTCTGGACGAGAGACAACTTTCTTCAGCTCAACGTGCGAAAAACCGAGGCCCGCCTGATTGGCTCACGTCAGCGCCTCCGCACCTCAGGCGCCGACACCATCAGCATCCAAGGCTGCACTCTCCACCTCTCAAAGCCAGTCAGGAACCTCGGCGTTTTGTTCGACCCTGAGCTGTCCTTTCTCCCTCACATCCGCACCACAACTGGCACCGCCTTCCATCACCTCCGGAACATCGCCAGACTACGGTACTACCTCACCCCTCACGCTGCTGAAACCCTGGTCCACGCCTTTGTCACCTCAAGGCTGGAGTATGGGAACTCTCTCCTCGCCGGCCTTCCCGCCACCTCCCTCCACAAGCTGCAGGTCATTCAGAACTCTGCAGCTCGTGTACTGTCCCGCACCAGGCTTCGGGACCACATCACTCCCACCCTCGCTCACCTCCACTGGCTCCCCATCCCCCAGAGGATCGAATTCAAGGTCCTCATCCTCACCTACAAGGCCATTCACGGCCTTGCTCCCTCCTACCTCTCCAACCTACTATCCCCCTACCTACCCGCCCGTACCCTCCGTTCCTCTGGCTCCGGTCTGTTCCACGTCCCCCGCCCCAACCGCCCTACCATCGGTGGCCGGGACTTCAGCCTCTCAGCCCCGAGGCTCTGGAACTCTATCCCCCAGTGCCTTCGCCGCCTCCTCCCTTTCCTCCTTCAAGGCCGGTCTCAAAACCTTTCTCTTTGACCGAGCCTTCAGCTCCCCTCTCGACTCTCTTCCCCCTCCTCGCTCCCTCCCTTCCCTCCCCTCACCCTGACCATTTCCCCCCTCCTCGCTCCCTCCCTTCCCTCCCCTCACCCTGACCATTTCCCCCCTGCTCGGGTCATGACCCAACTGTGCAGCGCCTTGGGACGTCCTCCTGACGTGAAAGGTGCTTTATAAATGGAATCTTGTTGTTGTTGCTTTTGATATAGCACTTTTCGCATTGCCTCAAAGCACTTCACAGAATACACTGTACAGTACAGTCAAAGTGCACAAACAGTGTGTAACGTAACAATAATCACTACATGTTCATTATTGTGTGAAGCATTATTATTATTATTATTTTATAAATGACAGTATTAAACATAACCTCCAGGAATGTAACTCAGTGCCTCAGGCAAGAACAACCAGGCTAATATTGATTAAATTATCGATCCAATACACAAAGTCCATACATGAATTTGGTCACTGAATCCACGACTGCTTGTGGGACACTGCTGTGCGCAATTGGCTGCCGCGTTTTGCCCACAAAATATACAGTCAGTTCTGTGAAGCGCTTTGAGACGTCTCAAAGACATGATGAGGACCTATATCAAATGCAAGGATTATTGTTATACAACATTTAAGTTTCCAACAATAATATTAATTAGCCAGCCTGCTTGCAAACATATCCTGTAAATTTACGTATGTGTTCCATAATACCAAGCACTAACACCTCACATGATTTATCTCTGTAACATTTAGGTACCTTTTTTAAAGTCACTCCTCTCCAGGTGTTAGCCTGGTTCAGTGCCTTAGCACTCTTGCCTCTGAGTCAAAAGGTTGTGGTTTCAAGCCTCACATCGGGACTTTGAATTTATAGTCCAAGCTGACACTCCAATATAGTTGTGCTACATTGTTCAAGATGCTGTCCTTTGGATGAAGTGTTAAAGCAAGGTCCCATCTGCCTGTTCAGATAGATGTTAAAGATACCATGATACTATTTTTTTTCGTTTATATAGTTTTTTTCTGGTAGAATCACCAACAATTCCCCGAATAAAATTGATTATTCACTTTTGTGCTGTGCACAAATTGGGTACTGTTTGAGACGTCCTCCCAACATGAAAGGCGCTATATCAAATGCAAGGATTAGTATTATTATTTCATTTATAGTTTTTTGTTTTGTGAATTGAACAGTTGAATTGGGACATATGTTAGGTTTGAAAGTTTAAGGCTGCTGGGATCTTAACTTTAACAATGTTCCGAAGAATCAATGGTTGAGTGAAAGGAGCAGTGTGTGTCAGAAACAGACCTTGGTTTCTGTGTGAGTAATGATCAGGGTTTGTGTGACCTCCTACTGTGGAATTGGCATCTCAGCCTGTGCTGAAAAATTAACAGCGATTCATCTTTCCTCCTGACCTGCAGTATGAACCCTGACATTGATATTGGACAAGTAGAAGGAGCCTTCATCATGGGCTGACTGAGAAGATGGTCTACAAACCCAAGACTGGGCTGTGCTAAATCATTGGAATAGAAAGATTCTCAGCTTCACTCCTTCCTCTCCCACCACTCCCTTCTTGAACCCTCCAATCGGGTCTCCGTGCCACCCACAGCACAGAAACAGCCCTGGTCAAAGTGACAAATGACATTCTGTCCATCTGCGACCAGGGCTCCCTCTGCCTCCTCGTCCAACACGACCTCTCTGCTGCTTTGGAAACTGTCGACCACTCTATCCTCATCCACCAACTCTCCTCTCACCTCAACGTCCACTGTCCTTGACTGGTTCAGGTCGTACCTCTCATACAGCCTGCACTTCATCTCCACAAACGGCTTCTCCTCTAGCCCCCGGACCATCTCGTGCGGCGTTCCTCAGGGCTCCGTCCTTGGTTCCCTCCTCTTCAATATCTATATGCTCCCTCTTGGTGACATCATCCGCAGACATGGAGTCAACTTCCACATGTATGCGGATGACACTCAACTGTATCTCTCTGCCTCCACCCTCGACTCCAGGACCACTGCTGTGCTGACAGAATGTCTGTCGGACATCAAGTCCTGGATGAGAGCTAACTTTCCTCAGTTGAAAGTAGCAAGACCGAGGTCTCCTGATTGGCAGCATCTCCATCCATGGTTTCCCACTCCACCTTGCTAAGCCAGTCCGGAACCTTGGGGTCTTGTTTGACCCTCAACTATCCTTTCTACGCCACATCTGCGCCATAATCAGCTCTGCCTTCCCCCACCTCCACAACATGCTTTCATTACATCGAGGCTCGACTATGCAAACTCACTGCTTGTCGACCTCCCCAACTCCTCCCTTGACAGGCTGCAGATCATCCAGCATTCTGCAACCCATGTCCTCTCCCGCACCAGGCTCTGTGACCCTATCATCTCCATCCTTGCCAAACTCCACTGGCTTCCGATTACACAAGAAGATACAGTTCAAGATCCTGGTCCTCACCTTCAAAGCCCTCCATGGTTTTGCTCCCCCTACCTCTGCGACCTCCTAACCCCTTACATCCTGTTTGCTAAGTGGGCTCCAGCCTGCTCCACGTCCCGACTTGCTCGCCTCACTATTGCCTGGCAGGCCTTCTGCCACTCTGTCCCCACCCTCTCCATCCTGCAGTCCCTCCACCTCGCCCCCTTCCTTGCCACCTTCAAGTCTCATCTCAAGACCGTGCTTTCGATCTCCCTACTTCCCTCCATCCTCCACCCTCCCCCACCCCGACCCCCAGCTCGGGTCCGTAACTCTTTTCTGTCCAGCGCCTTGGGACATCCTCCAGACCTGAAAGGCGCTTTACAAATGTAACTTTGTTGTCGTTGTAGAATAGATAGCAAGGTATATATTGAAACTTTAATGCTGAAATTATACCTATAGATCATATTCAGTTGTGATTTGTAACAGCACATAAGTTGGCAGACATATGTGTCTTTGGCTTTCAGGTTTTATCTGGATTATATTGGTATATGTGAAGTCGGCGCCAAAGGGAATTCTCCCAGAAGCTTATCATTTGTCTAGATCTGGAATACAATCACCAGTTGCTGTTTTAAGTTGGAGATTTCAACTTTGGGAATCTGCATAGTGGAGTGCACGCCAAAGAAACCTCATAAATTGTTCCCTTTTAAAACAACAATTGCTACATCAATATGGATGATAAATTTAGTCCCAAGAAATAATGTTCTGCAGTCCCTTAATAATATACTATTCCTTGCAACTAATTATTACATAATTGAAACATCTCAAAGCGCTTCACAGAATTTTGCTCTGAAGTGTATCGATTGTGCATTTGTCAGTAAATGACTACATGGATCATGAGTTGATTGGAATGAAGAGGTTTGTTTAACAAAGGAAAATAAGGAAGTGAAAATCAGATTACAATCAAACGTATAATTCTTTAATAGGAGGAAAACATTTCATAAAATAAAAACAAGTCTAGTGCTGTGTTCATAATATGCTTTCATAGATAAATTGGAGAATGTTGGAGCATTAATATCCTTTGAATAAATAATGCATACTGCAAATAAATATGACAGTGGGGTTTAATTTGTGAGATTTGCAAAATAATTTGTAAATAAGCGGTAGATGAAAATATTCTTGGGGGGTTCTGAGTAAAACTTGGTTAAAGGGTTGGTCCGTCTTAAGACAGGCGAACCGTTGGCTTGATGACAGATCCACTGGCCAATCAGAAGTGATGTACCATCTTTGAGTTGGGAGAGGCAAAAGGGAACCCGTGGGTTGGGGCTACTCAGACTGGCTATGGTCCCCCTCAGCGCTTTCATCTCTCAGCTCCCCTTAAAGAAGTGAGCAGTAGATAGATTTAGTGGAGGGGGCTGAGTCCCTTCCAGGCCCAGCCACCTGCTGTCTATGCCTCTGTTACTCTCAAGATGTCCCCCTGGAACTCTACTCCAATGCCACTGATCAATGCCAAATTCTTGCCAGACGCCAGTAGTTTTTTTTAACTACAACTTGGATTTAAAGATGTAAAAACTAGAAATTCCTTCAGAGTTGGGTTCCATTGGAATGACCACACACACGTTTGAGAACCTGCAGAATTAGCCCCAAAATATTTTGTGTATTTTTGGTCAGTTGGGTGTCTGATACATACGGAAACCCATCCTCATGCTTAACAGTATCCAAAATGGACTGAGAATTCCACATATGTACGCTACCTACACATGGACATTTCTCTATATCTGGATTGAAATGGGCACTCTCTCCCTGAAGGGATGCCCCCTGCTTACCTAATTCCAGGGAGTATTCAGCACAAGACGGTGAGAATCAAGACTTGGGGACTCCAGAGTGTGGTTGGATTAGTGTTGGCTTTTAACAAGCTAAAACCTGGTGGCTTTTCATTAGAGAGCACTGTCTTGCAAACTTCCCACTGTTCATCCAGCTGGAACCACCCTTTCCATTTGGATTTGGGATTGCAGGGTTAACAGGAGTTCAGTGGGAAGAATCCCGGACTGCAGTCGACTTTCCAAGTCCTGCCAGTGAGCCATGCTGCCTCTGTCATCAGCACTGCCCAATATATAAGCAATGAAAGACTTGTTTTAAAAATATTTGTAAGTGCCCTTTCTTTTCAATTTCTGTTTAACTTTGCCTTAGTGGCACCAGAATTAGCTCCAATTATATTGCAAAATAAAACAACATGGAACAATATCAAATTGAGGAGCTAATTTCACTGCACATTTTCCACATTGCTTCCTGGGCCATTCATTGCATTGTAAAGACACATTCCAAAATTTGGATCTGTAAAGCACCAAGGTATCTTTAATTCTCTCCAGAGAACAGGAAATGTTGCAAGTCTGGCTGCAGGAGCTTAGCAAATATTGATAGCCTCTGTCAAGCTTAAATCGTTAATGAAATGTTATGGAAATTATATGAAAGTTATCTGAAAAGATTACTGTTTAATAATTGAGACAAATTAGATTGTTTCCTAATATTTATCAGATGCATTTTTTCACAGGTGGATCAACAACATTTGATGCTGCCCAGATGAAATATCTACGGGACTTAGTTTTCCCCTTGAGAGTATTTGTGGAGTCCTGTAGCTCAGTGGTTAGAGCACTCGCTTTGCAAGCGAGAGACCTGAGTTCAATTCCAGGCAGGGCGAAACCTTGGGCAAGTTTCCTTACTCCACACGCCTAATAATAATCCCTCCAAAACCAAAAACAATAATAAATTGGTCATTTTCAATCTGCGACTGTTTGTGGGACATTGCTGTGCGCAATTGGCTGCCGCGTTTGCCCACAAATGTACAGTCAATTCACTTTACAGTGTGTTCTGTGAAGCACTTTGGGACGTCCTCCCGACGTGAAAAGCGCTATATCAAATGCAAGGATTATTATTATTATTAATGCAATTAGATGATGCTTTCTGTTGACTCAGATTGAAGTGCATTGTTGGGGGAAGAGTGAAGGATTTTGCTGGTTGATGGTTATGCTATCTTGGGATGGTGTCTGTTAATGTAAGGAATCAGAACTCAAATTTCCTTTACAGTAAGTCCTGTGACATGCATTGAGATGTTCTGTTGAATGAAAAACACTATATCACTTTATATAGTGAATGGTGTTCTAACTTAAACCCTTTTTGTACATAACCAGGTTTGTCGAGAAATTGTCCTTAGCTCTGGTAGAATATGTACAATAGACTGAGGAGTTCTTGTTCACATGTAAAATGATTTAAGCGGCACTGTTTAAAATCTGATTGGACTTTGGTCTCACAGCTGCTCAAATGCTTCACATTACAGTGAGGTTGGAATCTTTCATCTGAAGATAACTACATTTACCGATATAATGCTTATTTTTGTCTTGCATGTTCCATTCCATGGCCCAAAGGATGGAACCCTGTTAGCTACTTTCCTCTATTTTGCTGGTCAATGAGTTTGTTACTCAGTTTCCAATCATTTGTTAAATTACGTTGGTGTTGAAGGGAAACTGTTACTCAGTTTCCAATCATTTGTTAAATTACTTTGGTGTTGAAGGGAAAGAAGTACCTTTAATCTCGAGTACTTGCCCCATTATTGGTAAAAGGGAAGATGCAATGGAAGCTGGAAAGGGGAGTTTAGACTTAAATCTTTTTTAAATGTATCTGGTAAAGCAGCTTTATTGAGAAGATGTAGCAGGACTAGCTTTTTTTGTGATAATTTGTTCACTGCTTGTAATCTGAAATCCTGCTATTCTACCTATAACTAACCTGCAAGTGCATTCTGTCTTAAAACGTAAGATCCTGCAGAAGAGTACAATGTTGTTAAATTTAGTCAATGCGGAAGTCATTTTCCAGCAGTTGTTAAAATGAAACGTTTAAAACAAAACTGTTCTAATGCTCAGACTTGATAGGACCTCTGGTGCTCAAATGATAAAAGTAACATTCAATAACTGTTTTACATCTGAAAGCTAGAAATCAGGAACAAGAGCAGCAGTTATACTTTTCAGTTAGAATATAACTGATTGAAAAACCCATCAAGATAAATGCACATTAAACATGGAGCATCATCATCAGAGGCATTGTTTTTTTCTACAATAATAATAATAATCCTTGCATTTGATATAGCGCTTTTCACGTCAGGAGGACGTCCCAAAGCGCTTCACAGAACACACTGTAAAGTGAATTGACTGTATATTTGTGGGCGAACGCGGCAGCCAATTGCGCACAGCAATGTCCCACAAACAGTCGTAGATTGAAAATGACCAATTTATTGTTGTTTTTGGTTTTCGGAGGGATTATTATTAGGCTCTGTGTGGAGTAAGGAAACTTGCCCAAGGTTTCGCCCTCTGCCTGGAATTGAACTCAGGTCTCTCGCTTGCAAAGCGAGTGCTCTAACCACTGAGCTACAGGACTCCACAAGGTGATAAATCACACTCAAAAACAAGTTGACAATGCAATAGCCATTATCCACATACTGGAATGATATCTTGTATCTTTGTTTTCCAGAATTAAGATGTTATGCACAAGGCTGATACTTTGTCATGATAAAGTAGAGAATTTTTAAAAAGCTTTCAGATGTAAAACTTTGAAGATTTCAGTTTTTCAATTAAAGAAAGTAAACTGCTGCTGTCAAGTAGTTATTTTATTGGCAATACAGTGTGGACAGTTACACACAGCTGACAACCAATTAGCTGGTTCCTCCATCAGCTACACTTACTCTCAACTCTTGTCCTTTAGCAGATTCAGGCATGCTGGAACTCCATCCCAGGTCTTTCAGCCTTGGTCCAGTAACAAGATTTGGAAACACTTGCAATGTGAAAAACACAACATGGATTCTGGAAGTTGTAGGAATGCCCATTCCCAGATCAGTTTTACATTTATAAAAGTTCAAGTTTTTTGGTGTTCTACCAATGTCCTTTCATCCATTGTGCCTCCCCTCCAAACTGCTGATTTGTCACTGTACAAAGAGAATACTGAATGCCATCACGATACAACATATAGCGACATAAGGGCTTTTTCGTTCACCTATGAGGAAGAGACAAAGACAAACAAGTTGACGTCCAAAAGCAAAATGAATGGTTGCCATTCATAAATACAATGCAAAATTACATTTTATAGCACCTTTCACATCAAGAGGACATCCCAAGGTGCTGAATATATAGCCTCAAACTAGCAATTTCCTTACACCTATTTCTTAATTGTTACATGTAAATTTCAAATTGCTTCTCAACAAATTAAGCTGCTGAGCCAAATATTTTCCGGATTTAGGTAAGCAGTAAGCAGTAACCTCTCCAGGGAGAGAGTGCACATTCTATTCCAACAATCTACAACAACAACATGCATTTATGTAGTGCCCTTTACGTGGGGTAGCATCCTGGAGCTCTTCACAATGGCAGAGTCTGCCAACGAGCCGTTCGCCCACAAATATACAGTCAATTCACTTTACAGTATATTCTGTGAAGCGCTTTGGGACGTCTAAAAGACGTGAAAAGCGCTATATCAAATGCAAGGATTATTATTATTAGAGGGAGGGGGGAGGTGATCGTAAGCACGATCAAAAAGGAAGGTCTTATGCAAGATTTGAGAGTTCCAGAGTTTTCGGGCGTAATGGCTTAAGGCACGGCCACCGATGGTGGAGCGGAGGGCACGAGCGACAATTAGGAGGCTGGAGCCAGTTGAGCAGAGGCAGCAGGTGGTGGAGTGGGGGGTAAGCAGGTCAGATAGGTAGGGAGGTGCGAGGGAATGAAGTGATTTGAAAACGATTACTTCAGGATCTATCTCAGGATTTTCATGAGTAGGTGGGATGCATGGAAACCTCAGCTTGGTTTGGATATGCTAAAGCACGGTGATAGGTTTCTGAATGTGTCAAGACACCCAGCTAATCAAAAAACAAACATATAGGTACTTCAAGGGTTTCATCAATCAGCCAAACCTGCAGACGTGCTTCCAAATTAACTTCTTGGCACTGTAATACTGTCATTTACAGATTGCATTCTGACCCCCACAGCTCTGAGTATTTTGTACACCACTCACTAGCTGAGAAATTCAATGGACAACGTGCTTGAAGCCCTCTACCAATATCATTTGAGCCAACCACAGAAAAGCATTGATTTATTATAATCTCAGTGGCAGCTCTGCAGCATACAAGGCACTGCTGTCACTATTTGATAGCTGTGGAACCAGCCAGATGGATTGCAATTTTTTTGTAATTACATTCCTACATGGTCTTAGCATATACTACTCATCCAAAATAAACATTTATTCTTCTCCTGATCTTATCAATGACAATGAAAACTCAAATGCAAATCCAAGTTTGAAATGCTATTCTGATTGCAGCAGTTCTGCGTTGTTGTTCGCATTTTAGTTGAAGCTTCCAACATAATTTACTAAAAATGAGTATTGGACACAGTACTAGTCAGTTATTTATTTCAGAACATTTTGTAGAATTTTACTAATCCCTCGCCCAGTGACCTTGCAACATCTTGGGCATTTCTGCACCATCAATTCACGGACCAGTAGCAGGGTTAGACACCAAGCAAGGGAGAATAGAGAAGTGACGTGCCCATAAGTGCAGTCAAAGCATTAGGTCTTGAGGTGGGAATTGTAAAAATAGTTGTATAATATTGTGAACAAATCCCATTGCAACCCCTCTTTATATGTGGCTCCAAGAGGAATGCATAAGAAGATTTTGACCAAGAAAGCTCAAGGCTATAATAATAATAATCCTTGCATTTGATATAGTGCTTTTCACATCTTCTAGACATCTCAAAGCGTTTCACAGAACAGACTGTAAAGTGAATTGACTGCATATTTGTGGGCGAAACGCAGCAGCCAATTGCACACAGCAGTGTCCCACAAACAGTCGTGGATTGAAATGACCAATTGTTTTTTGAGGGATTATTATTGGGTGTGTAGAGTAAGAAAACTTGCCTAAGATTTCACCCTGGCTATGGATACTTTAAAGGAAATGCTAGTAACATAAACAATTAGCTTTCTCTTGTTATTGTATCCTTAAAGTCAATCTCTTAAATAATAATCCTTGCATTTGATGTAGCGCCTTATCATGTCTTTGATATGTCTCAAAAGCGCTTCACAGAATATACTGTCAAGTGAATTGGCTGTATATATAATTTTTGTGGGCAAAATCCAATTTATTGATTACAAACAGAAATACAATACTGTTTCATGCTATATAGGGGCTGCTAGCAGACTATTGGTTTCTAAAAAATACAAAAGTATACTGGAGAAAAATGTCTTGCAAAGGGAACCACTCAAGATAGTCTGCAAACCCAATTAAAGATCCCTTTGTCTCATAAACATGTGAGCTCTCTCAGCTATGTTTTATATTAATAAACTCAACATTGTGTGGGTATTCATGGACAAAAATTAGCAGGCGATCAGAGTCCACATTTTTCTCAATATGCAATAATAGGTCCAGTGTAGTCAATTTCTAGCATTTATCATTCCCCAAACACAGAATTCTCTGAAATGCATGCTCAGCTAAATAAGTCCTTGACAAAAGCAACTGCCCATTACAGTATATCATGCCAAAGAAGGTGGAAGAATAATGCCCTTATTAAAGTTAACTGTCAGTGGAGTGATTGTAATGCAACTTTGATGTGAAGTTAATTAAATACTAGCAATTTGTGTGAGCTGAAAAAAGTGCAGACTTGCTGCCAAATAACAAATTTTTGTTGCACAATAAAGCTTGGTCAGATATAAAACATACATCATATTCTATTTAATAATAAAAGCCTTAAAATCACAAAATTGGTCTTGGACAGCAAAAGGCAGAACTTGCATTGCCTAATTTGGACTAATATGCACCATGTATGCCAAATGTCCAGCTAGCAAACTAATGAGTAAAATCCTATTTAACTGTTTGCATGACATGAGCAATGTTAAGGAGCTGCGCTGAACAGTGGCTGGAAGAGGATCCAAATAGCCAAATGTAATTTATATCAAAGACATCATCAGACATACACTGATTGGCTTTGTGACAAAATGCTTGGCTCATCATTCCATTTCTGTCAATTAGCAGTTTAAAATGATCACCTCTAAAGAGGTTTACTAATAATCTAACCAGCTGTGAATATTTAGGATAAAATATCCTGTTGTTCTTTCATCTGTTAGAAGTCTTGCTATGTATGCTGGGAATGGTATTCTAGTTTACAGCCTGCAAACCGACTATAATTCTTGACTTCAGTGCAGCATAAAGACTTACAACTACTGTACAATATATGTATTTTACTTTTTTTGGAAGATTAATATTTCTTCTAAGAAACAATACTTTTTTCCTTTTTCCTCCAACTCGCTGGAACTCCATTCGAGAGTCCCTCCAACTCGATCCCTCCCTCATCCTTTTTGAAGGTCAGTCTCAAGGTTGAGCTTTCAGCTCCCCACCGCCCCATCCCGGCCTCCCATCCTCAGTTCACGTACCCTGCCAATACTTCTGAGTTCTTTGGGACGTCCTTCAGACGCGAAAGGCAGGATATAAATGTAAATTTGTATTGTATTTCTCTTCCATGTCCTCCCCACAATCTCCGATGGCGCCTGGGGAAGGTTGTGCGCTTCAAAGCCTCTTTAGTGTGTTTTCATAATAGCAGGTGCAGCACACGCATATAACAATTATGTCTCAAATTCATCCCTTCTAGCTAGACTACGGATAAGCAGTGTAGGGAAACATGCCCTACTTGCTTCTCCAGACTTTTCACTAGGTGCTGTGGGAAAATGTTTTATGTTTACAGCTCTCTCCCACCCCAGTTTTCTAGACTATATGCAGACAGAGATTTATATACTTCAGTAATGTAATCTTGTCATTTTAAGAGAAAAAAAATGACAAACAGAACTCCTGCAGCATTTACAGATTGAAAGAAACATTCTTGCCATGACAAACATTACCATTTTATTCATGCATTTTTAATAGAAAAGACTTCATTGGATATAAAACACAGTAAAACTACTATATAAAATAAGAAATGTCCATTCCTTTAAAGAATATTAGTACATGCAGCAAATTAAAAGTGTAATTAATCTACCCAAAAACTATATTTTTTGTGCGATACAAATAATAAGAGCAATAGTGGGAATTGCACAATTAAGTTCTTTCATTGCACCAGGAAGCTAAGACTATCTGTACACTAAACAGATGAATCCTTTGAAACCGGGTGCTACTCTGGCAGTGGAAGAGGAGGTTTTGTTATTAGTTGACGTAAATGGACTTCAATAGTTTGATTTAGAGAGGAAAGTGCTCCACTATTCCCAACTGTTTAAGGTTCCTGTAAACGGAAACCTATTCAGTCCATTAATTTACAATCTGTGCCTGTTACAGCTCCTCAAAATTTTGTTTATCGAGTTCACAAGGGTTTAAATAACAGATTAAGTTTCACACAGGTATCCCCAAAAATATCAAGGTGTACAGCAGCTTGGGGAACAGAGCCTTAAGATAGTAAAAATGTTAAAAAAAATTGGGGGTGTCTGACACATCCGGAAAATTGCTTAACCAAACCAAACCAGAATCCAAACCAAACTGAGAATTCCATGCATCCCACCTCACATCGAAATCCCAGAGATAGATTGTTGGAATGGAATGTACTCTCTCCCTGGAGGGACGCGTCCTGCTTATCTAATTCAGGAAAGTATTAGGTGCTAGGAGCCAAGGCTTAGGGACCCCGTTTGGGGTACTGCTGGAGTCTAACCAGCTAAGACTGCCGAGCTTGCCATTGATAGCACTTTCCGGCAAGCTTTCTGCTGCTTGTCATTCGGGATTTGGCTTGCAGGGTTAACAGGAGCTGAGTGGGAGGATTCCCTGCCCAAAAAGTGACTGATCTGCGCTTCCAAATCCTGCTGATGAGCCAGGCTGGCTATGCTGTCATTAACAATGCCCTGGAGTACTATGAACCGCCTGGCTCAGGAACCGGACTACCGAGACTGCCACAGAAGGCTGGCTCGATTCTGATGTTCTGTTGCCAAACACATCACCTCGGAGCCAGTACAATTAAAACAAAGGCCTCTTACATTTTTTTTAAAAATTGGTGGGGAAGGGGAAAATTGTTTTGTACATAAAATACTTCTGATTTTTCCTTCCACTTTAACTCTTAAGGTGTTGTAGATGCTCAGTCCAGACCACCACCAAATTCACTCATTCAAGATGCTCGTTTCCTGCTTTAGATGTGGATATTTTACCAGGGATTGATCAGACCACATTTCTGATGCAGTCTGCCAATCTTCCTAGTTTTCAGGTTTTTTGTTTTCACAGAATATACCGTAAAGTGAATTTATATTTGAGGGCGAAATGGAATTTCTGTGGGCCAAACGTAGTTTATGATGCCCGTTTTTAAGCACCAAAAATACAATATGGTGTCCCACATTAAAAAGAAAATTGTAGGAATAGAAGTAAACCAGCACAAAAAGAATAGGGGAAATCGACAGGGCAATCACAACTATTTCAGAATGTATTTATACGTACATTATAGTTGTGATTGCCCTGTCGATCTCCCCTATTCTTTTTGTGCTGGTTTACTTCTA
The DNA here is from genome assembly GCF_018977255.1 of Callorhinchus milii. Lineage (NCBI taxonomy): Eukaryota > Metazoa > Chordata > Chondrichthyes > Chimaeriformes > Callorhinchidae > Callorhinchus > Callorhinchus milii. The sequence continues at coordinate 113,855,260 of NW_024704742.1, read as the reverse complement.
TTCCTACTAACAAGGGTAATTTATTTAATATTTCTGATGCAGAGAAAGACTTTTTTTATTGCGATTTTAGTAATACTTTCAGCATCACATAAAAATGTACAGAAGCAATCAACAGATTTTATCTTAAAAGTACTCCTTTATCTGCAACTTTCCCACCAAATGTACGCTTCAAAGATTATATTTGTAACTAAACCTTGCAGAGAGGATGCTTGCTATCCTTACCTATTCTGGCACACTTCCAAAATATCCCCAGAGGTCTGTGAAAGAAAAAAAAGGTTCATCACAGTTATTACTACATTTCAATAACAATTTCAATTTTAATTCAAGTTAATGTTATGTGAGTCTCTATGAAGAAGAGGATGGCAGGCTGGTTATATTCCTGAGATTTGTATCCCACAGCTTAAAATCTAAAGCACAATTTTAATGCACAAAAATAACCATTTTTAGAAAGGATTCTTCCATTCCTGCTAATAAAAGTGACATTTTATGCAAGTAAGTAGGAAGGCAGTGAAGAGAATCATTCTGAAATATGTGCACCGTTAACCATTACTATTGTTACATTATGAATGAAAGAAAGCAGATCAAATAGGTCACATTCTTTCTTCTATATATATTTATATTATAACTGGTGTCTTTTAGTAATTATTGTTGAATCCAAACAAGAAGTTATTTTTCTTTTAAACATAAATCAAGAAATGATTCATCAATTCAATAGAAATTATATTAAGTAAAAGATAGATCTTTGTTTTGCGATGGCACATATGTTGAATTGACAAGGAGAGAAGTGTCAAGGATAGCCAAACCAGAATTTCAGACTCATTAATGCAATGTGCAGCTCCAGAGTCAACAATGGCATTTTACTGTTAGAGGAAGTAGAAGTAGACATACTCCCAATCTGCCAAAATAAGACATAAAGGAAAGCTCAATTAGCTCCATTAACTCCAGATTTAACTGTATCAAGCTATAAACAAAAACGTCTGAAGGAGTTGAATAAAGAGAACACGGTTTGCGGTGACGTACATCTTTAATTTATTCTGTAAAATCTAGTGTATAGGACACACTCCACATTCATCTTTTAAGTGGAGTGATGTTACAAGGAAACTCTTGTATAACTTGGGGCTTTCCTTTAAAAAGAACCACATATGAATAATTCAGACTGCTTGCCTTCCATTTGTTTGGGGCGAATGCAGCACAACATAGTTTGGAAATATATGCACAAATACAGAATTATGGATGGCAACAAGGCCATAATTTATTGTAGGGGTTTCAGGTTACTTTACATCATAACCATGAGAGAAATTTGAGGAGTTGATGGACATCATCTAAATGCCACAACTGAACTAGTTTCTTTCTTAAAATAGAATACTGAATTGACTATAGACACAATAAAAGATAGTAAAACACAATAAAACAAAACAATTTAAAGCCCTTCTTAAATTATACTGAACATTCCAGTATCACCAACGCAGAATTAATATAATTTGTTCCAGGAGGGTGTAAAGAATTATTTTGCAGTGCTAAGAAAAATACTTGGAATCAAGAATTTCATTTATATAGAGTAGGAGCGCAGTGCTGATAGAATTCTTTAAAAAAAAGGATACTGGCAGGATTTGTCATTCACCAAATGTTGGACAGCAATAGAAATACACAGAATTTCTGTGTGTTAAAGGACCCCTCAATCTCCTGTCCCAAATCTCCCATGTGTCATTTGCCGCTGATCTGTTCCACGATTTCTGTCAATTCTGCTGCAAAATACCTGCTGGGCATTAAGCATCATCAAGAGGTTGTGACTCTGATTTCCTGATGGAAAACTAATTTGCCTGACGTGCTGTCTTTCAAATGAGATGCTGAACTGAGGAATCGACTGACTGATCAGGTGGGTGATAGAGATCCCATGATCTTATTTAAAAAGAGAAGGGAGTTTCTCTTGGTGTCCTGTCCAACAATCTTCTAGATCAGGGTGGTCCAACCTTTTGGCTGCCACTGGCCGGATTTCTTATTTGAGAAAGGTCCGTGGGCCACATAAGCAATACTTTGTGTTTCTCTTCTGGAAACATAACATTTACACAACACTTTTTTCATGTTGTAAGGACGTCTCAAAGCGCTCAACACTGCCGACTGGGCACCTGAGCTGGGGGTGGAAGTTGAGGGAGATGGGATTGGGAAGGGAAAACATTACTAAAAGCGTGGTCATAGAATTAGGTCTTGATGTGCCTTGAAAGAGAGAGCGAGTTGGAGGGACTCAAGGAATGGAGCTCCAGAGAGCAGGAGCAAAATGGCGATGGAGAGGCACATAGGGTGGGGGGGAACACGAAGCAAGCTGGTGTTTGCTCTGCAAAGAGAATGGCTGGGTCAGAGGTCGCAGAGGTAGGGTGGGGAGGGAGGTTGGATTGAAGGACGTAGAGATGTTTTTCACAAGGGTAAGAGAAAGCTTTCTATGAGGAAACTGCATGGTAACTCACTCGGTGTCCGTCCTTGGTCCCCCCGGCAGTGGCTTAGGGAAACTCTGATCATCTGTCCTGACAGTGAACCACAAAACGCTGCCCTCAATTCTTTCTCTCACTTTTTGTTTCTCTCTCCCCCCTCCACTCTCAATCACTAACCCCCTTCTCAATCACTCTCAACCCCCTCTCCTCTCACACACACTCTCTTGTTCTAACCCTAAAAAAGACCCCTCTGTGCCCTCCCCCCCCCTCCCAGGGCTCACATCAGAGCCCACCATGGTCCTGTTGGGTTGGCTGCCCCAGCCCCAGCCTATGGGATAATGCCATCCACCTGACCGCTTGCTCCCGGTTCCCCCGTGCGCACTATGGCTGCTGCTTTGACCCGAGCCCCCTCAACCCCTCCCTCCCTCCTCCCTCCTCTCTACCCCCAACTCTCCCTCCTCTGCATCTCTCCCGCTCTGTCCTCTTCTCTCTCCGTCCCTCTCGCCATCTATCCCCACTTGACCCTCCCACAACCTCCCTCTGTTCCAGCCTGGGAATCCTCCGCCGGGCTCACCGTGGCACTCGGCGTTGGCTGTCCAGCAGCAGCCACACCGACTGCCCCATTCCCCACCACACTCGCCAGCCACCCCGGACACAGACCCGGGGAGCCAACCTCTCCTCCCTCATCCCCATTTCCCCCACCCCTGCCTCACAACCTGGACCCCCCCCTCCCCACACACCCTTCTGTCAACCGCTCCCTCCACATCGGACTACAAAATGTCCGCTCCCTCTGTAACAAGGCCCTGGTCATCAACGATCTCATCCTTGATGAGAGTGTTGACATCATGGCCTTAACGGAAACCTGGCTCACCCCAGGCGACACCTTCCCCCTCACGGAGGCCACACCACCCGGCTACACCTCCCACCACATCCCTCGCCCCAACCGCCGTGGCGGTGGTGTAGCCCTTGTCTCAAGGACACCACTTGCCCTATCCCCCTACTCCTCTGGCTCTTTCCCCTTTTTCGAGCACCTCACCCTCTCCCACCCCTCCTTCCTCTCACTTAAAATCCTCCTCCTCTACCGGCCCCCCAAAACCTCTCCCACCTTCATCTCCGATATTTCGACACTTCTTACATCTCTCTGCCTCTGCTCTGATCGCCTCATCATCCTGGGCGACTTCAACCTGCACTTCACCCCCTCCTGCTCCATCTCCTCAGACTTCTCTTCCCTGCTCTCCTCGCTCAACCTCTCCCTCCACATCAACTCCCCCACTCACAGTCACGGCCACCCACTCGACTTGGTGATCACCCGGGGCCTCAGTGTCTCGGATGTCACTATCACCGACAAGGCCGTCTCCGACCACCACTTCATCTCCTTCACCACCTCCACCCCCCTCCCCACCTCCACCAGACCCACCACCATCTTCTACCGCCCCTGGAAGAAGTTACCCCCACAATCCCTAACCGCTGCCTTGGAGTCCTCTGAACTCCTCTCCCTCTGGCCTTCAACCCTCACTGACCCCTCTTCTCCTCTCACCCTCCTCCACAACACCCTCTCCTCCACACTCGACACTCTTGCCCCCATCACCTCCCGTACTGTCTCCTACTCTCGCTCCTCCCCCTGGTTCACCACCCACCTCCGCTCACTGAAGAGCCAGGTGCGGGCCGCTGAACGCACCTGCGTCAAATCTGGCCTAACGGTCCACCGACAAATCTGGCTGGACCTCCTCAAAATCTACCGCTCCACTCTAGCCTCGGCCAAGTCGTCCTTCTACTCCAGGATAATCCTGGAGGCGAAGAACAACCCCAGGCTACTGTTTTCTACCACATCCCGACTCCTCCGTCCCCCCCGCCACCCCGCGCAGGTCATCTCCTCCAACCTTCACTGCGAGGAGATGCTGGATTTCCTTGAATCCAAAATCAAGGGAATTCGCTCCGCGGTCACTTCCCCTCCAACTTCCACCCACACCCCACCCCCTCCCTCCCACACTCCGACTCCTACCCATCCTCCCCTACACACTTTCGTACCCGTTTCCCCACCCTCTGTCACCAAACTCATCCTATCCCTGAAACCCACCACCTGCTCCCTTGACCCCATCCCCACTCCACTCCTTATCTCCCAGCTCCACTTTCTTGCCCCACATATCACAGACATCGTCAACCTGTCCCTCTCCTCTGGCTCTGTTCCCATTCCCTTAAAAACTGCCACCATCACTCCCACCTTGAAAAAACCCTCCCTTGATGCGTCGCAGCTATCAAGCTACCGGCCCATCTCCAACCTCCCCTTCCTGTCCAAGGTCCTTGAACGAGTTGTCGCCTCCCAGCTGCGCTCTTTCCTCTCCACCCATTCATTATTCGAACCCCTTCAGTCGGGTTTCCGTGCTGCCCATAGCACAGAAACTGCCCTGGTCAAGGTCACCAATGACATCCTGACCATCTGTGACCAGGGCTCCCTCTGCCTCCTCGTCCTCCTCGACCTATCGGCAGCATTCGATACGGTCGACCACGCTATCCTCCTCCACCGCTTGTCCTCCCACCTCAACCTTCAAGGCCCTGTCCTTGAGTGGTTTAGGTCGTACCTCTCCCACCGTCTTCACTTTGTTTCCACGAATGGCTTTTCCTCCAGCCCCCGCACTGTCTCGTGCGGTGTCCCTCAGGGCTCTGTCCTCGGTCCCCTCCTCTTCACCCTCTATATGCTCCCCCTGGTGACATCATCCGCAGACATGGGGTTAACTTCCACATGTATGCGGATGACACCCAACTCTACCTTTCCTCCTCTACCCTCAACTCCACGACCACCGATGTCCTGACAGCTGCCTGTCCGACATCGAGTCCTGGACGAGAGACAACTTTCTTCAGCTCAACGTGCGAAAAACTGAGGCCCTCCTGATTGGCTCACGTCAGCGCCTCCGCACCTCAGGCGCTGACACCATCAGCATCCAAGGCTGCACTCTCCACCTCTCAAAGCCAGTCAGGAACCTCGGGGTTCTGTTCGACCCTGAGCTGTCCTTTCTCCCTCATATCCGCACCACAACTGGCACCGCCTTCCATCACCTCCGGAACATCGCCAGACTACGGCACTACCTCACCCCTCACGCTGCTGAAACTTTGGTCCACGCCTTTATCACCTCAAGGCTGGACTATGGGAACTCTCTCCTCGCCGGCCTTCCCGGCACCTCCCTCCACAAGCTGCAGGTCATTCAGAACTCTGCAGCTCGTGTACTGTCCCGCACCACATCACTCCCACCCTCGCTCGCCTCCACTGGCTCCCCATCCCCCAGAGGATCGAATTCAAGATCCTCATCCTCACCTACAAGGCCATTCACGGCCTTGCTCCCTCCTACCTCTCTGACCTACTATCCCCCTACCTACCTGCCCGTACCCTCCGTTCCTCTGGCTCCGGTCTGCTCCATATCCCCCGCCCCAACCGCCCTACCATCGGTGGCCGGGCCTTCAGCCTCTCAGCCCCGAGGCTCTGGAACTCTATCCCCCAGTGCCTTCGCCGCCTCCTCCCTTTCCTCCTTCAAGGCCGGTCTCAAGACCTTTCTCTTTGACCGTGCCTTCAGCTCCCCTCTCGACTCTCTACCCCCTCCTCGCTCCCTCCCTTCCCTCCCCTCACCCTGACCATTTCCCTCCTGCTCGGGTCCTGACCCAACTGTACAGCGCCTTGGGACGTCCTCCCGACGTGAAAGGCGCTCTATAAATGGAATCTTGTTGTTGTTGTTGTTCTCTCAATTACTCACTCTCTCACTCCCCCTCTCTCTCACACACACTCTATCCTCTCTCACACTCCGTGCTCTCGCCCTCCATTCTCTTGGTTTCTTTCTCCCTGACATTATCTTTCTCAACCTCACCCTCTCTCTCTCTCACTCTCGTTCTCTCCCTCTCTTGTCCCCCTCTCTCAGTCTGTCTCTCTCTCTCTCACTCCTCCTCTCTCATCTCTATCTCTCACACACACACTCTCCTCTCTCTCTCATTCAATCACTCTCTCCCCTCTCCTCCTCTTCTTTAGTGTTTCTTTATTTTGTAGCTCAACGTGGCAGGTAGTTTGCTGCACAGCAATGCCCATAAACAGCCATCAAGTAAATGACCAATTTTTGGGGGGGAATGTTGGCCAGGACACTGGGAGAATTTCCCTTCTTTTTTCGAGGTCTTGCCTGAAGGATAGCACTTCCATCAATGCAGCACTCCCCTACCACACTACTGGGAGTGTCCGCGTGGACTGTGAGCTCAAAGTTCTGAAGTAGAACTTGAACCTACAACCTTCAGAGGTTCGACTGAAAGAATTGAACCAGGCTGATACCTCACTGGCCTAAAATTTCCCTTTAAACACAAGATTAGAAACATGAAACTACTCTAAAGGTTGAGCAGTTTTGTAACCAACTTTGCTGCGAAAAACTTCCCTTTAAATGATTTTAAGAAAAATATTTAGAGCACTTTGAACAAAATTTATTAAATGTTGATTTTAAACATTGTAACTTTCAACTTTCTTATTCCTTTTCAAATCTTTGCATTGTGGATTAAGATGATTTTCTAATGTTTTTAGCCACTGAAACTTTGCTTCTTTGTTCATTCATGAAAACCCCCCAGAACTTACAGATCACAATGGGGTGGCCTTTAAACCTTCATATGATACTCAAAGTTATTATACTAGAACCATCTGTTCCGTTGTACAAAGGTCTACTTTACTTCAAGACTGTCATGGTCTGTAATTTTACTCACTTTAAAAAATGAAAAACATATCACTACTTATAGCACTCTGCAAAGTTAGTAGATGTCATGTATAGAATTTAGTTTACTGAAGCTAGTAAAAATTTAAATGGATTTTTCACTTGTAATTAAAATGAAATATTGTGGGATGATCCCACAATTGAGGTTCACTGGCACATCATCAGAATGCGAAAAGTACTCAAGTTATTAGAATATAAAGCCATTAAGAAGCTGAACATGTTGAGAGTAGATAAAATACAGAAAGAAAAGGTTATGTACCTGGGCATTTATAAGTAAAGTTGTTGGGAAGGTTTGACAAAAATATTCAGGGTTTGTAAAAAGCGAGGAGGATATTTTACAAAAGGACAGATTTATATCATTTTAGGCCATGAGAATTAAAGGTGTGTTTGTTAGCTGCAAATATACATGAGAGCATCACCGGAGTTCAGGGTTACCTATCATAAAGCTTTACAATCAATGCCCACATTATTTATGAATAGCAAATCATACCTACTTAACAAAATGAACCATGTGACTAAGTTTGTATTAGGACAACTGATTTTCTTTAATTTATAAAAATGATACGGATTCCAGTATCAGGGAACAATTTCTAAGCTTCTAGATGACACAAAATAGGTCTAGCTAGCAGCGAAGAATATTGTAAGCAACTTCAGGGGGACATGATCAGATTTGTTGATTGGGCAGGCAAATGGCAGATAAGTTATTTCAGATAAATGTGAGGTTGTACATTTTGAGAGGAAGAAGGAAAGGAAGAGTGTTAAGTGATACATTTTAAAAGGAGTGGGAGAGGGGCCTAAATTCTTAAAGGTGGGAAGGTAAGTGGACACAGCTGTCAAGGGCAGATAAACAGAACTGAAAAGATTGCTCTTAAAAGAGTCAGCACAAACACAATGGGCCAAAAGGCCTTCTTCTGTGCCATAAGTTTCTATGATTCTAGGATTACCTTGCTAGAGTGAGAGTTTGCTTTGATCTTTGCATTTGTTCTGAAGCCTGTAACACTGAGAACATTTCAAAGCATTGTACATTGTTTTGTGTGTACTTGGAGGTGAGTGCGACAGTCAATTTGAGTTAACTGAGCACAACAATGAAGTGAATGACCAATTTTCCCTGAAAGATTGCTGACCAAGATATCAGAAGAAACTAACTCCCTTGTCTTTTTGGACACTGCTACAGGATGATTAACATCCACCCAAAAAGATGGATAGGACCCTGATTTAACATCTAGCAATGTGGGTTTTCCGTGAACCCTTGGTTACCTAAAGTGAAGTATACTTCTGGTGTGAACTGGCTAGCTTCCTGTGCAGGAAGCTTGCTGGTCAGCCGTCACTAGAAATGTTAGAAACATTCCCGACAAACTGTCCGGCTTCCTGTGCAGGAAGACAGCAGGCCTCAGCAGAAGTGACATTGTGACCTGGAGGCAGGAGTAACGTGCTTTAAATTCATTAAGTAGACCAAATTATAACTGGTTCCTTCTTTTCGGGGACCAATTATAACTTGGGTCTAATTAATGAATCCAAAGCACTACATTATAACAGCCATCCTGTATTATGAATGTTCAAAAGGCATTTGACAAGAGTATTCAACTGCACTGGTAGTAGAACTGAAGAAGAATGGAATTACTTTGAACACAATTTTGCTGATAAGAAAAAGAGAAATTGTATATAGCCATACTAGATCTGGGAGAAGTAGCTAATCGCATTACTTAAGAGAAACCATCCTTGTAATTTTGAGTGGCTTCAACAAGGGAAATTAAACAGTCAATTTGCAAAGGACATACAGTTTTGTGGAATAACAATATAAATTACAGAAACAGAAAGGCAACAAAATCAACAGACTGAGTAAGTGGGCTGGTTAGTAATGTAATATGGATAAATGTAAAACACTGAGGATAAGATAATTGCCTGTACAATATAGGATTGGTAAGTTTGATAAAGTTGCTGCAATTGGATGTGGTCTCAGTTGAATCGTTAAAAAAAGCTGCAAGACAGACATCACTTGGCTTATGATAAACAGAAAGAAGTTATGCAAGCTGAAGGTTGCACTATTAATGATGTTTATTACAGTACTGTATGAAGCTTAGGACACCACACCTTCAAGCGGATAAAATGAACTAGTAATGGTGCTGAAAAAAAGATGTGCTTATTGACAAATAAAATTATCAATATATTTTAAAGACAATTAGGATTCAGTTTCTGACTCACTCTCTTCTACACACGTTCAAAAAAAAGTAGAGCTGGTGTTTTTTTTGAAAAAAACGTACAGGAACACTTTTCCATTTGTGTAGGCATTAAAGATGCTAATGTTAGTCACCTCATTGTCCAAATGCAGACTAATAGTGGGATTACAGTACTCTCACTACAGTGGGACATTTTCTATTTCCTAAAACATTCTGATCAGCTCTCTGATGAGATTGCCAATTCATTCAAAATTACAGACCTCTATAAACTGAACCTTGCTGGAACCTGGACTAAGACTGTTCAAATACATCTTACAGTGTATTTTATTCTACTATATTCGACTGAATTTAAGACTAGATCCCAAAGATGAAAAAAAGTGTGGTGAGTTCTCCATTGCAAACTTTACCTTATTTGATTTTATCACAACTCATCATTCCCCTACCACTATCTTCCTCCTCTCTCTGAATCCTCACTATGTTCAAATAAAGATTTGTTAGTTTCCTACACCTACTTTCTCAGGGCTTAAAAAACTGTGGAACCCTTACCTTGCCTTCTAAAAGGTTTTTAAAACCTATGCAATATTGGTAATTCCAATTTTATTTCCTTCATTAATGTCAAGGTTTATAGAACCGATATGTTAGCCTTCAAATTCCACATTATTTAATTTCCCTTCCTTCTGCGGCTCATAGGCAATGTATGAGCTTTTCCCAATCTTCACCCGATGGTCTCAAAGAGATATATGAGCAGCTTGGCAATGACTACAGGTTTTTGTTCCCTACGGGGATATGCCTGCCTCTGTTCAAAAGTGTCCTTGCTCTAGTCATCTCTGATGATTCCTCTGGTGTGATATTTGTAGTATTAGTGGTCTTTTTGACAGGGAGTAGCTTTTGTAATGTATTCATTGCAAAAGAATTATTAAACAATCGACTGTTTTTCATTTCAATAGATTAAAGATGATTTACAAACCTGCAACCCATAAAAGCCCTCAGAGGACCATGAATGCAGGAGGACAATGCGAGCTACTATAGATAATATCATGTCAACTTCATAATTCTAGTTAGTCATAGACTGGGCCAATAGAAAAGTGGGGACATATTTGCAAAAAATTATGGAGCGATTTACAAATCTCGCGGGGAATTGCGGAGACTTTGCTAACGTTTGCGGGGAAATTGCGGGGGTTGATTGGTGCTGCTTGAGGTACATTTTACTGCGACATTTTTTCACTTTATTGATAAAAACTAAACACAAGGTAATAACACATATCAGATTGTTGCAAAAAAATGTTTAATTGCCTCCTTAACAAAAACTGGGTGGCCATTTTTTGTGGTGGTGGTGAGTGGGGGCGGGGGACACACACATACACCAGCGAGGCTACAGGAGCTCACCACATCCTGCCACTCAGGATAGACACGGCACACAGACACAGGGACCCAGAGAGAGAGACGCACACTCACAGTCACAGAGACACCACACACACTCACAGACCCAGAGAGACACACATTCACAGAGACACACATAAACACACACACACACACATATATAGAAGAGACATAGACACACTCACACACTGACACACATACAGACAATCACAACAGCGGGGCCGCCGAGTGTAGCCCATTTGTTTCTTGCGCCGCACTGGGCAAGTGCGTACGAGCCGCTCCGTCCACAGTGACATCAGGTAAACAGCGCAAGCGACCCGTGGGCCAAAAACTACATTTATGGCGGGTTTGTAGCAGGCGAGGGTCATTGTAGCAGAAACGGTGCGGCCGCACTTTTCTATTGGCCCAGGCCATAGGTAAATATTGCATGAAAGATTTGATTTCACAAAGTTATACCTTACATCCTTTTCAAATGCATTTAAATGTTTAAAAAAAGTTACTAACAAAATGTCTTTTTTTCAAAATACGTCCGAAGAATTAAAAATCATTATCTTCTCAAATTAAGTTCAGCAAAAATAATTCTTGCATTTGTTATAGCGCCTCATCACATCTTCAAGACGTCTCAAAGCGCTTCACAGAATGTACTGTGAAGTGAATTGACTGTATATTTTGTGGGCAAAATCTGTAAATCTGTAACAATAAACCAACACGTTCATTTCTACTGCTGGCATATATAAAACACAACATGATTTGTTATCGTGAATTGATGATGCACAAGAGCAAACAAACAAATTAAAGCAAAAAGAACAGCAACTAATCAAAAATTTTGTTTATTGCTGAAAACCATATGCACTTTATTTCAAAATGAAATTCATAAAAAGAAAACCATTTTTAAAATTTTAAATTTGAAAATGTTAAAATTTCTTGTGCGATTTAATGCCTTTAATGCAAGATTTTAAGATTCAGAAAATTTGCCTTAAAACTGGTTGAAGTACAGTGCAACCTTGTTATAATGTGATCCCCTGGGTCCATTCTCTCAGGTGCTACATTATAAACTATGTGCAAAAGAAAGAGCTGCTGGGGAATTCCTTTCCTGTGTGCCATGTGCAAATATTGCCACTGATCTAGCCTTCACAAAGTGACATAACCTGTGCATGGTGGGTACAGAGCGCTTATGCAGGAAGTGACACTAGTGGGGTTTCCTGCGCATGTGCAGTAAAGTTAGCAGAGCATCCAGAGGATACTGCTCATGTGCAGAAAGTGACGCCAGCAGCAACCTGATGATCTTGAGATCAGCCACAGTTTTGGACAAGAAGCTGGTTATTCAATACAAGAAGCTGAATGCCTTGCTTAGGGTGGGTCTATTGCTAAAAACCAAAGGGTGTTGTCATAGCAATGAAGAACGATTTTTAGATTTATTCCTCAATACTTAACAGCAGCTTCTTCCTTTCTTTCCATTCCCCATTACAATGAGCCATGCAATTTCTGAGATCAAAGCATTGAAATTGGGACAAACTGGTATGCCTAAAAAGAGGCATAGTCATGAGGAAACCTCTAAAGATAAAAGATGCTATTGATCATATTTAATATGATACAATGTTTAATGCTGCTTTTCTCTAGTAGATTGCTCACTATGGCTATTTTGCTTTGTAAATAATACTACGTTACATACAACAAACATAATGTCCAGTTCTAGAACCTATTAACTAATCAGAAAAATATACTGTACATACCCAGTTTTATTTTTGTCCAGAATTCTTGGAGCCAGAGCCCTGAGGTAAGCACAGGTACAAATCAGGAGTAGTATTACGCTCAGCAGGCTTTGAAAGTTGAAAATTGCAGACTAGAGGGACAGAAAAATAAATTCCATTATCCTCAATTTATGCTCTGCCAATTGCAAATTATCGCACATTTTTATAATTTAGAAAATAGGCACTCCTTTGAAAATAGGAAACAAGCAACTAGCAAAGAGTTCCCACTACACAGATAGAAATAACGGTAAATTTGAGCTTTCTGTTTTGGAATTGATATTACTTAAAATCAAATGCTACTGACACCATTGCTGATTTATCTACCATGATCAGTATCATACTTATATGCACTTTAAAAACCTTTACAAACAAATAATGTGTGACATAAACCTTTCCATATATAGCTAGTATATGTGCTGTGCACTTTCAGGCCACAGTGAATAGTGCATAGAATTCAATGAACAGAAAATACAATTGAATAGTTAGCTCTGCAGTGCAACCCTGATGGGAAGCATTGGTACTGAAGGCCAATACAAAAAGCCAATCACACGGGTATGCTGCAGCGTGACAGCTTTCAATCAGTTTCCTCACAATGATTTACAAATTTTCAGTATCTATCCGTTCAGAAATGAAAATGACCGTATTCTGGCTTTGAAATTCCTTAGACTAAAAGAACTTCATTCATTTTCTCAATCAACCTCTTGAAAAAAAATTAAATTGCACATTGTGATAATCCAGGGTGACCAAAAAGTCGTAATACCATTACAATGTCTAATAAGTCTTAAAGAAAATATGATTTTTTTAAAATAGGGTAGCTGAAAAATAAAACGTTTTGGTCACCCTGTACTAATCGAGACCAACAGATGTTCAAAGAAGGTTCATTAAGCAACATCGTCTGGGTCAGTGATGCCGTGTCTTTTGAGTTAAAGAATTCTATATTTGAAAACTGCTGCTTCAATAACAATTGTTCTGCTGACAATAAATATTGGAACATGAGAAACTCATACATTTCACATTCTGCATGGACTATTATGAATGCACGTATAATTTACACAATGCAATAAGCAAGGGACTAAAACTAAAAGTGCTTCAGAGCAAGTCAGTAGCCAAATGAGTAACCCATTTCTTTCTTCATATTGTGTTTGCAGACCACTATTCTCACCGGGAAATGCTGTTCTATGAGCAACAGCCTCAGATTCTGGGTACAAACCCATATGGTCAGTTGCCTCTCCACCTTCAATGGGAACTTACTAATTTTACTGTACTCAGTCTAGGAGACCAGAGTTTGAATATCATGACCTATTTATTAGTTAACAAGATGTAAAGCTTAATAATATGACATTCAAAATAGTTTACTTTGAAAGTTAAAACATGAAATACAAAAATAATTTGTTTAAATATGGTCATGTTATGGTCAAAGTATTTCACGTTTTACTGTCAAACAATAGACTGAAAATATAAGGATTCAGAATACCATCATTTAGACTGCCTATATTTACACAAGTAATCTTTGTAAATAAAACCAGTTGGTTTAAAATGGAATGGGTTCATACAATGTAATTTCAATATGTGCAACAATCTTCTATTGTACTGTATGAAAATGATGGAAAGAGGTCAGTAGCCTTGTACTCAGCTTCTGTATAGTCATTTACCAGCTGCAGAATTGATTCAAGCGACTGAATTCTGTAAAGGCAATTTACTACAGTAAATCTCAAGGATACATTCACTCAAATGGGAAAGACAATCATGCAAAGCCCACGGACTTTAATCCAAGACCAGATATTCAATCCTGATTAGATGCACTTCAAACAATCTACTGTTGCAGCAACACAGAAACCACTGAATCTCACATAACACCCAGTCATCTTTACTAACTTTCAATTTCCTTCTGAACCAGATTTAGGGAAACCCTGATATAACATGATTGGCTTGATCCAATGTCTCAGCGACCAAGTTATAAGCAAAGTGTGGAAAAAAGGCTTATTTCAATTCAACATTGATGTCCTTTGTTGTGTGTATACCAAAAGTGCAACTGACATCACTTCCTTTGCAAACTGGAATTGGGCCATTTTTAAGCCACAGTAGATCTATGCTGCAAGTGTGCTAGTGATAATGTTGAAGGATGCTATAAAATAATTTTCTTGTGGTTTTGCAGTTTTTTTTGAAAAGGGAGTTGATTCAGAGCTTTGTTTTACTAAGAGTCCAAACATCCATTTATTCTGTGGGTTGGGTGAAAGGAAAGAAATTATAACAATCTTACTTTAGCATTGTCTGCCTATTTTTCTCTGGTCTGCCTATTTTGTTGCAATTCCCCCCCAAATTTGTTTTGCATTATTAACACCTCTATTCTTGTTTTGTTACAATCCCCCCATTTGTTTTGCATCATTAACACATCTTTAAACCATCATCCCCTGTTCTCTACCCCATTTTCCCCTTTGACTTCTTTGCCCTGCCTCCCCCCTCTCTGTTACCCATTAAAAGCCTCTCCCTCCCAACATGCCCCAGTTCTGATGAAGGGTCGTGGATCCGAAACGTTGACTCACTTTCCTTTTTCCACAGATGCTGCCTGACCTGCTGAGTGCTCCCAGCGACTTCTGTTCTTGTTACTTTAGCATTGTTAATTTTATCCTCATAGTTTGCAAATACAAATTGGATTAAGTAACTATTATACCATATCCATGTCACTCACTATTTTAAAGCTATAAATTATGGCATTTCAATGAAAAGTACAAATATAGTTAGGTGCAAGTCCTGATAACTTAAGAGCACCATGTTATGAAATATCATTATATTGGCTTGCCAAAGTAATAGTAGAGGAACTAAAACAACAGGCCAGGAGAAAATTCACATGATATTCACATGTATCCACCAACCTCCAATACGGTTATTTCAGTAACAGCTGGTAGTATTTGATGCTCTGCTCTGAATTCTCTCCAATGTGCCAACAAGTTACACAGAGTGGGGATAGAATGGCTGAATACTCAAACACCAATGGTGGGCCAGATTGAATGGAGGACATGAGCAGGGCAGTGTCTACTTTAGATGTGTGAATATTTAGTAGCTAATATAAATGAAAGAAGCATGTTTACAGCTAACCACAGCATTTTTGTAAATGCATCTACTTTTGCATCCAGAATACATTTTGGCAACTTTTGACCACAAAACTGATGGGATATGTTCAGAAAAACAATTAACAAAAGAATATAATGATAGACAAAAAATAGACCAAGGTCCACCTGGTTTGCCTTCCACCTTCCTGGCGGTCGCATGCACATATGTTCTGAACTACCTCTGTGCTATATCCCATAATGTTATTTTCTAAAAGAAAACTATCTAGTTTGGGTTTGAAGGAATCAATACTTCCTGCTTCAACCGTCTCCCTAGGGAACCTGTTCCACAGGTTCACTATTCGCTCACTGAAATAGTGTTTCCCTACATTCCTTCTGAATTTCCCCCCCCACCTCTTCAATCAAAGGCCATGTCTTCTGGTTATTGACTGAATTTAAGACTTATTACTGATTACTTATCACTTCCAGTGAGTTATGTGCCTCCAAATAGCAAGCTATGAAAAACTGAGGCTGGTGAGATCCGCCAAATAATAATCCTTTCATTTGATACAGCGCATTATCACATCGCAAAGTACTTAACAGGATATCCTGGCAAGTGGATTGACTGTGTATTTTGTGGGCGAAATACAGTAGCCAGTTTTGCACATAGAATGTCCCACAAACAGTCAAAGAGTGAATGATTAATTTTATTTGAGAGATTGTTGGTCAGGACACTGGGAGAAACTCCCTTCTCTTTTTGAATAGTGCCATGGGATCTTTACCGTCCACCTGAACAGGTAAATGTCGGGACCTTGGTTTAACATCTCATCCAAAACATTGCATTAGAATATCAGTTTAGACTCTGTGATTCCAAGTCCCAATATGGGTCTTGAACCCCAACTTTATGACTCAGAGGTAAGAATGGTAACACTAAGCCAAGCTGACACACTTGACAAATCTCAGATTAGATGTCAAATTTACACTGAATTGTACTACAACTGATCAGATTATTTAAAAAAAACACACATGTATGTGACATAATAAATTATGATCCAGCCTGGTTGAAAACGTAATTTTCATGGAAAGGGCAATGAAATTGTAAAAATATAAATCAATCCTTACATTGGTATAGCACCTTTCATGTTGGGTGGACTTCACAGGAAAAGTACTAAGGGCGAAGTAGAGTGACCCTGTATTTTGTGACCGAATCCCCCTAACGCTGCACGAAGTGCTTACACTATATGAGTTCCAAGTTCCAAATTGGGGTTCCCTAGAAGAGAGAGACTACGTCTCAACGCACTTATAAAGTGTGATGCATCACTTATGCTGTCATTTCTAACCCGAACTCTTGCATTTCATACGATATATACCTAGGGTTCCTACCACAACGTAGGACGATCAAAGATATTCAATCCTCCAGGCAAAGCTTATCAATCAACTAATCTGAAGTGTTGAACCAGTTTTCCATCTGCAAAGTGATTGACAGGGGATATGACCCAGGTTTTTAAAATGTTAAATAACCTAGATGACGTAAATACAGACAAGTTATTTGAGTTGAACTACATGCACAGAACAAGATGTAGGTTAAAAATTAACAATCCTCAAATTAGAATTCCCCACACCCTCCCTCCCCACAGGATATTGTATATGTGGAACAGACTCCCAGCAAATACAGCTGATGCAGTGTCAGTGAATTGAACAGGACTGAATTTTTATATTGTAGGGATAACTTTAGATGGTGAAGATCAAATACTCAATACAATACTGTGGTCCCTGTACTGTTTAAGCTTAGAGGCATGTTATCTGGAGGGCAGGTGAAAATGTGACAATAAATATTTTAGAATTTGCAAGAGCAAGAGATCAAATAGCTGGAGTATAGTTTGTAACAAAGGAAACTGTGCACACTCTGTGGGACAGTTGTACTTGATAGGCCTCTTTTCATTCCTTTTTTTTCTCTTTCTCCTCTAAAATAAATTATTTCTAATTATTGGACTCAAATAGCAACACATCTTCTGCACCTCTCAGCATTTTAGTCATATGGCAGAGGCACACATTGCATCCATATTTATTAAATAAATAACATACCCTATTTTATTTTTTAATTATTAGACTATCAAACTAATATCTCTGTCATTATAGATAGATCTACAAGCTACCAGTGAAAGTATTTTTTTAAGTATTGAAAGCCATGTCAGATGGTCAGTGCTACATTTGCCGGCACCTGCCACATCTAATAAGCATGGATAGCTTTCATCTCAAATTACCTCAAAAACAGGATTTCTGCTGAATAATACATTTTTCAATTCTAGAACTGGGCAATGATCCATAGCTGTACCAAACAGTACTTAGCATTTTGCAAAAATAAAGCAGCTGTAACGGACTGAAGAGTCAGCACATTTCAGTGAATATTGAACAACATTTACTGGAGAAATCGTTTTCTTTATGGATAATAAATCTTCAATATGATGACAGTGAAGATAAACAGGTGTGAGACCTCTAACTCTGTTACACAAATGTAAAACTACACAGACTAGCATTATTTCCTTTTAATAGACTGCAGATTAAATTCTACCAAACTTGCAAGATCAATCATAGTTATATTCTTTGTGAGGATATCATTACATATCAACAGAAAAGACCCATCTCATTCTGGCTAGACACAAGTACCACAAAAAATACAGTAACCAACACCCTTCCATATGGGAATCGGTCAACAATAATTTTTGTGGTTAACAAGGTAGCATGAATTGTAAAAACAAGGGTAAGAATAAATACAATGAAAAATTTGGAAGGGATCAGGTAACAATATTCCTTATATATTAAATAGGAGTAGAAAAGGATTAAATAATTAGTGGGAAAAATTCAAACAATTGCTTACAGTAATACTATATTTTGAACCATGGAAGTGTTCTATGGTTAAGTATTCTATTTTTTTCCCCACTGAAACTAGGTTTTGAATATTTTTTTCACATTCCTGGAGTGGAGTTACAAGTAAGTCAAGTTACAAGTGGAACTATTTAAGCCTTTTCTGCTACACGTCCCCTCCACTGCCCGTCCCACCATTGTCGGTCAGACCTTCAGCTTTTCTGCCCAAACTCCCTGGAACTTGCCCCTTCCTTTGCTTCCTTCAAAATCCGCCTTGAGACAGTCCTCATTGACTGCACCTTCAGTCATTTTCCAAACTCCCCCGAATCCAACCCCCAGCTCGGTGCAAACCCTCGACTGTCCAGCGCCTTGGGACGTCTTCCCAACGTGAAGAAAACGCTGTATAAATGCAGTGGGTTCTATTTTATTGTTGTTGTTACTTAACAACAATTTGTTGTGATGCAACAGAACACTGTGACTGCAGCACTACTCATCTTTAGTGGATCAAATAGGTGAACAAAAAAGAAACAAGCTCCTTGCTCTGCTAATTTGAACTCATTACATTCACAAGAAGTTATTTTAGTAAAAATAATGTGAAGCATAAAATAATTGTTTGATTTTGACATTGAGAAATAAATGCACAAAATACATACTGGTTATAGGGAGTCTAATCATTCCTGGGAAGAAGACTTAGCTGTTGTGGACTGGCTGCAGATATACTTTAATNAAAAAAATGCACCATCATCATGTTTCAAGGTAGATGCGGTAAATAATCCTAATAATCATTGCATTTGATATAGTGCCTTTCATATTGGAAGGATTTCACAAGATGCTTCACATGATTTATTGTAAAGTTTATTCACTGTATATTTGTGGGCAAATGTGGCAGCTAAAAAATTGCATACAGCAATATCCATCGAACAGCCATGAAGTGAATCTGAGGGATTTCTGGCTTGGACACCAGGAGAAACTCCCTTCTCTTTTAGAAAACTACCACAGGAATCTTCAATGTCCACCTGAAACCCAACCTACATAGTATATTAGAAACAAAATGTAGCCACTATGAACATCTTTGTATTTCCTCCATAATCCGTTTATTTCTGAAAAACAATTCTATAAAAGGTTGAGCCGTTTGTTTCACTTCCAAACAATGGGTCATTTTCTACTGCATGTGATTCAGTTGCCTCAAATGCCATCACATTTGGCAAACTGGGGGCACTATGAGAAAATCCAGTGATCACAAAAACTAATTTACAGATTGATATATTCTATCATATTCTATTTAGTTGTACTTAGATTTACTTAATTACTCAGACGTTATGGGCTCTAGCCCCATGTGAGGAATTTGATCCCACAGCCCAGGCTGATAATCCCAATAGAGTGCTGAGGAATGAATGTAATATCCTTCATATGATGTTAATTTAAGGGACCGTCTGTATTTTGAGGTGAATGTTAAAGATCCCATGACACGATTCGAAAAGTGATGAATGTCTTGGCCAACATTCATTCCCCGGATTGGTCATTCACTTCATAGAATGATAGAAATCTGCAGTGCAGAAGGAGACCATTCGACCCATTGAGTCCATACCAGTTCTCAGAAAAAGATCGATTTAATCTTATTGTCCTGTTTTATAATAATAAATAATAATAATCCTTGCATTTCCTTGCGTGGAGTCCTGTAGCTCAGTGGTTAGAGCACTCGCTTTGCAAGCGAGAGACCTGAGTTCAATTCCAGGCAGGTCAGGGCGAGACCTTGGGCAAGTTTCCTTACTCCATACGCCTAATAATAATCCCTCCAAAAACAATAATAAATTGGTCATTTTCAATCTATGACTGTTTGTGGGACATTGCTGTGCGCAATTGGCTGCCGCATTCGCCCACAAATATACAGTCAATTCACTTTACAGTGTGTTCTGTGAAGCGCTTTGGGACGTCCTCCCGACGTGAAAAGCGCTATATCAAATGCAAAGATTATTATTATTATTTCACATCGTGGTTGTTGAGACATTTCAAAGCACTTCAAAATCATATATTGAAGGTGAGTGACTGTGTATTTTGTGAGCAAAATGTAATCCCCGAATCTCTCTCTTTCCCGCCTCTTGAAATATGCCTCCCCCCTCGAGGGCCACAATAGACTCTGTCTCCAGCCCCTCCTCAGCAGGGCATTCCACATTCCAACAACTCTACGTAAAATATTTCTTCAAAGCTCTCCTTTCACTGTTTATGGCTCCTGTAACTATGTCCCTCATAACAACAATTTGGATTTATATAGTGCCCCTCATGCTGGGTAGTGTGCCAGAGTGCATAACTTAAGAGAATTGACTCCTCTGTCAATGACAGTCAAAACCCCTCACAATTTTGTACTCTTGTATCAGATCTGCTCCATTGAAAATAGACCCAATTTCTCCAAACTAACCTCCTGAGCCCTTCATCCCCAGAATAGTCTTTACAGTATGTTTGTGGACGACACACAAATCCACTTTGCCTCCTCCAGTATTGTCTCCAGTTCCGCTGAAGTTCTATCAGCTTGTCTGGTAGACATCAGGGCCTGGATGAGTACAAACGTCCTGCAGCTGAACGTGGTCAAGATGGAAGCCATACTCCTTGGCTCCCGTCTACGTCTTCATTCCTGTGGATCTGAATTCCTCAACATCCCTGGGCTCTCCCTCAGATTCATCAAACCAGTGCGTAATCTAGGCGTCCAGTTCGACCCCCAGCTGTCCTTCCTTCCCCATATCCAGTCCCTGACCAGGACTGCCTTCCTACACGTCCGCTACATTACCCGCCTTCAACTGTATCTTAACCCAAATGCAGCCAAAACCCTCGTACATGCGTTTGTCACCTCCTGCCTGGATGACTCAAACGCTGACTCCTCACTGGTCTCCCCAGCTCCGCTATTCAAAAAATCCAGCTCATTCAGAGCTCTGCTGCCCGTTTACTTACCTGGATCAAACTCCATAGCCCCATCTCACCAGTTCTAGCCAGACTCCCCATCACCAAGTGGATCGACTTCAAGATCCTCACACTCATGTTCAAATCTCTTCACTTCTTGGCACCTCCCTACCTCTCCGACCTCCTCACTCCCCAATCCACTACCCAGCTTCTCCGCTCAACTGGTATCGGCCTCCTGCCTGTCCCTCGCACCCTCCACTCCACCATTGGAGGTCGTGCATTGAGCCACTGTGCCCCGAAACTCTGGAACACTCTCCGTCAATCTCTCCACCTTGCCCGCTCTCTCAAGTCCTGCCTGAAAACCTTCCTTTATGACTGTGCTTACGGTCACTTCCCCCCACCAGCTCGGAGTCAGGCTCCGCCACTGTTAAGCGCTCTGAGACGCTATCTTGCATGGAGGGCGCTATATAAGTGTAAGTTATTGTTGTTGTATGTCCTGTGATGTGCTTTGTAAAGTCTCAACGATGGGATAAGGCACTATATCAAATGCAAGGATTATTTATTATTATTAACATCTATCAGGTGCCCAAAACTGGATGCTGTCCTTCAATTGCGGCCTAACCAATAATTTGTACAACCTTAGTAATATTGTTTTACTGTTGTACTCTATGCCACCATGTATAAAACCTAGCATGCTATTAGCTTTCTTTGCTACCTTTATCATTTGCAATGCCACTTTCAATGTCTTATGTACCTACATTCCCAAATCTCCTTGGAGTTTGTGACTGTTTGTGAGACATTGCTGTGCACAAACTGGCTGTCGTGTTCACCAACGACAGTCACTACACTTTGCAGGAAAATCTCGTGAAGCACTTCGGAACATGTCAATGTGAAACGGCACAATATCAAATGTAAAGATTATTATAGCAATGTTTGAAAATATTTGATTTACCAATTGTGGTTTAAACAGAATAGGTGGTGAAAAGCCATGATGCAATTTGTATAGAGATCATATGTCTGTTTATTGCCCTCTTGAAAGCCGCAATGGACTTTGACCACAGGTAATAAAAAATGTCAATTGCAAGGATTATTATTTGATGTAGCTCATTATCACAGAGACATCTCAAAGCGCTTCACAGAATATACAAATATTTTCAACCGTTACTATGTGAATTGACTGTATACTTTGTGGGCGAAACGCAGCAGCCAATTGCGCACAACAGTGTCCATCCCACAAATAGTTGTGGATTGAGTGATCAAATTATTTATTTTTTTGGAAGGGATTATTACCCCTGGAAAAGCCACCAATCGACTAACAACTGGGCTCCTACTTACTGCTAGGTAAACAGAGGCAGGTGAAGTAAGGAAACTTGCCAATGCTTCACCCGGCCTGGGAATCAAACCCAGGTCCTCTCGTTTGGAGGCGAATGCTCTATTACCACTGAGCTATAGGAAGGCAGATTTTGAACTTCGTGAGTTATCAAGTCAGTCCAGGGCTCTCGACCATCCACCCCGCCCTGACCCCAGCCCCAGTCAAAT
This sequence comes from Callorhinchus milii, assembly GCF_018977255.1. Lineage (NCBI taxonomy): Eukaryota > Metazoa > Chordata > Chondrichthyes > Chimaeriformes > Callorhinchidae > Callorhinchus > Callorhinchus milii. The sequence goes on along the minus strand of NW_024704742.1, from coordinate 113,832,453 downwards.
ATGCACTAATATTTTGTGATGCAAGTGATCCTCCAGCATGAGTAGCTGCAGGTTATGAATTTACAGGACTTGTGGAGTCCTGTAGCTCAGTGGTTAAAGCACTCGCTTTGCAAGTGAGAGACCCGAGTTCAATTCCAGGCAGGGCGAAACCTTGGGCAAGTTTCCTTACTCCACACGCCTAATAATAATCCCTCCAAAACCAAAAACAATAATAAATTGGTCATTTTCAATCCACGACTGTTTGTGGGACATTGCTGTGCGCAATTGGCTGCCGCGTTCGCCCACAAATGTACAGTCAATTCACTTTACAGTGTGTTCTGTGAAGCGCTTTGGGACGTCCTCCCGACGTGAAAAGCGCTATATCAAATGCAAGGATTATTATTATTATTATTAAAACACTGAGTGGCTTCTCACGCACCCGGTTTTGGACGATCGTATGCGGGGGGCGGGGGGGGGGGGAGAGGTATAATAATATTGATCATTGCTGAGTATCAGGGGCTGAGCCTCAGGAGATAAGCCCTGACCAGGGCCTGGCCCCGACCTCACCCCCCAACTACAACACATCAATAGACATAGAGGAGAGGGCAACACACGTGGCAGCTATTGGGAGCGGCGGTAACTGTCCGCTTACACCCAAACACTAAACACGGCCGAGGCCGACCCCCCCCCACAGCACAGGTCGAACAAACTCACAACCGCGGCTTCACTCACCATCGCGCCCACTTCATAGCCACATCACACTTCCGGCCGACCCGGACGTGACGTCTCACGCTTCTCCGCCACTCTCCTGCCGCCCTCCCCGGGCCCCGCCGGAGGCCTCGTCCAATCACCGCTCCTCTCTCTCCCTCTCTCACAAACGCACGGCGCGGCCTTCACGTGAAACGCCAGGACAGCGCGGGTAGCCCAACATTGACATTTGGGCGGTTCACGCCCAGTTGGGCGGGTTTTGTTGTGCTACCCATCAGCGGGAAACGCGTCATATTGGGCTGGTATTTGGTGGACTTTGGGCTACGAACATATTTTTATGGCTGACCGCCCTGAGCGCGCTCCTGGTCCCTCCCCACCCCCTCTCTCTCGCTCTCTCTTAACCGTCACACGCACAGTGTTGACGCTCCGCACGGCTCGGGTTCGCGCGGGACGTCACGGGAGACCGCGAGGTGACGTGCGGCCGCCTTGCGAGCGCGCGATTGGCAGTTGGTTGAGGGAGAAGGCGGCGGTGGCGGCGACTGTGGAGAGCGGAAGAGAGACCCTCAGAGGAGAGTTGGCGGTAAATGTAACACTAACATCTCTCCCCACCACCACCACCCAAAATATACTGCCAATATCGAGCCACACCGGCGCCATAGCTAAAGCCTCGCTTTTGGAGGGGGTCAGAGGTCCTGACCATGTGTTGTCTGTCTGTCTGTCTGTCTGTCTGGGGGTGGGTGACCCTGACTGGGGTCTCCCCAGGTTTCAGGCCTCACAACAGCCCGGGGTGTCGGAAAAGGGCAGGAGAAGCCCATCGCCCTCCCGCTCAAGAATTTTTTTTTAAACCTTTGACCCTCGCTCTCTCCCCGCTCCTCCTGACTGCGGCCCCCGGCTCGGTGCGAACCCCTGACTGTCCAGCACCTCGGGAGATCCTCTCGTCGGTGCGAACCCCTGACTGTCCAGCACCTCGGGAGATCCTCTCGTCGGTGCGAACCCCTGACTGTCCAGCACCTCGGAGATCCTCTCGTGGGTGCGAACCCCTGAGTGTCCAGCACCTCGGGAGATCCTCTCGTCGGTGCGAACCCCTGACTGTCCAGCACCTCGGGAGATCCTCTCGTCGGTGCGAACCCCTGACTGTCCAGCACCTCGGGAGATCCTCTCGTCGGTGCGAACCCCTGACTGTCCAGCACCTCGGGAGATCCTCTCGTGGGTGCGAACCCCTGAGTGTCCAGCACCTCGGGAGATCCTCTCGTCGGTGCGAACCCTGACTGTCCAGCACCTCGGGAGATCCTCTCGTCGGTGCGAACCCCTGACTGTCCAGCACCTCGGGAGATCCTCTCGTCGGTGCGAACCCCCTGACTGTCCAGCACCTCGGGAGATCCTCTCGTCGGTGCGAACCCCCTGACTGTCCAGCACCTCGGGAGATCCTCTCGTCGGTGCGAACCCCTGACTGTCCAGCACCTCGGGAGATCCTCTCGTCGGTGCGAACCCCTGACTGTCCAGCACCTCGGGAGATCCTCTCGTCGGTGCGAACCCCTGACTGTCCAGCACCTCGGGAGATCCTCTCGTCGGTGCGAACCCCTGACTGTCCAGCACCTCGGGAGATCCTCTCGACGTGAAAGGCGCTCTAATAAATGCAATTTGTTGTTGTGCACTCCCATTTTGTTGCTTGAAGCTCAGCTGGCGCTCCCCAACGGGAGGTACCCTCCTTAGAGTAAGATGGGCAACTGAGGTCCCCTTTAACCTGTCTGTCTGTACAGCCGGATGTTAAAGATTCCTTGTATATTTTGGGGGAGCGGCACTACATTAAAATAGGGAGTTTTTTCTCCCAGTGTCCTGGCTGACAAGCCCCCAAAGCTTTAATTGGTCGTTCATTTCAATGCTGTTTCAATTCATTGCTATGCAAATTCGCTGCTTTGTTTGCTTAAGGAATACACAGTCATTTATGCTTTACAATATATCCTGTGACCTGCTTTGAGATGCTTTTTTTTCTTCAATGGCATGAAGTATATAAAAAGCCAGGGTTTTATTATTTATTATCACCTTACTCTTATCTCATACACTCCAGGATGCTTCTTTAACCAGAAATCCATCAACACATCCATTTATCTCCCAAGGCAATCTGTCGTGTTATATTCACTATTTCCTGGGTCAGGTAGTTAGACATAGCAGGGGTTTCTTTTTTTAAAATTGTATTTCCAAAAAGAATGCCTTAAGTTTACAGTTGCTGTTTTCTTGTCCCAGAAACCATGTCGCTGTCCATAAATTTCTAAAATACACACCAACACCAAAACACCACTTTTTGGCACTTATTGAAGGATCATACCTTGCATTATTACTCGCATTCATAGTCTGCTTATGCAAACTGAGATTAAAGTAGTTAATATTCACTACTAGAGTTTTGTTCATAGAATCAGAAATTTACAGGGACAGGAAGAGGCCATTCTACCCACTGAGTCTGCACTGACACTCAGAGCAAGTTGCACTTTCAATCCGACTGCCCTGACCTATCCCCATGTCCCTTTAAGGGTGTAATTTTCATGTACCTCTCTGCTTCCCTCTTGAAACCCATAATAAATTCTGCCTCTACACTTCATTTACAGTATAAAATTAAATGAAAACAATCACCTAAACTTCTCCTATCATGAAAGCAGTGGCTCTCATGCAGGTGTTTATATACCTGTCAGTAGCCTAAATCAGGGTGATCCAAGCTTTTGGTTGCCGCGAGCCGCATTCCCTATTTGAGAAAGGTCTGTGGACTGCATCCAAAGTGGGCCAGTTGGCGGTCCACGGGCCGCATCCGGCCTGAGACCATTTCCAACATTCCAACCCGCTCCCTCCTCCCTGGTGAACATCCTCCCAGGGCAGCTGCAGGAACCGGCAGTTGCGAGGATGCAGCGCGGAGAGCCTTTACTGCGGTCTATCGGTTGTGAGAGAGGGGGAGTGAGAGGGAGAGAGGGGGGAATAGGAGGGAGAGAGGGTGGAAAGAGGAGGGAATAGGGAGAGGGGGGGAATAGGAGGGAGAGAGGAGGGAATAAGGAGAGAGGGGGGAATGTGGGGGAGAGTGGGGGAATAGCAGGGAGAGAGAGGGGGGATAGGGGGAAGAGAGGGGGGAATAGGGGGAAGAGAGGAGGGAATGGGGGGAGAGAAGGGAAATAAGGGGAGAGGGGAATAGGGGGGAGAGGGGAAATGGGGGAGAGAGGGGACAATGGGCGGAAAGGAGGGGGAAAGAGGAGGGGGGAAGAAGGGGGTGGAAGGGGGATTGGGGAAGAGGAGGGGGGATTAGGGGAGAGAGGAGGGGGGAATAGGGGTTGAAAGTGGGGAGAGAGGAGGGGGAATAGGGGTTGAAAGTGGGGAATAGAGGGAGAGGAGGGGGAGAATGGGGGGGAGAGGAGGGGTGAATGGCGGGAGAGAGGAGGGGGAAGAGCTGGGGGAGAGGAGGGGGAAGAGCTGGGGGATAGAAGTGGGAAAGAGCTGGGTAGAGGAGAGGGGAAGAGAAATGGGGGAGAGGAGGGGGAAGAGCTGAGGAGAGATGGAGAGGAGGGGGAAAGAGATGGGGGAAAGAGATGGGGAGAGGAGGGGGGAAAGAAAGATTGTGGGAAAGAGAGATGGGGAGAGAGAGAAGGGGGAAAGAGATGGGGAGAGAGAGAAGGGGGAAAGAGAGATGGGGAGAGAGAGAAGGGGGAAAGAGAGATGGGGAGAGGGAGGAGGGGGAAAGAGGGGAGAATAGGGGGGAATAGGGAGGAGAGATCCCCTCTCAAACTCTCTCAATCACCCTCTCTCAGCCCTCCCCCTCTCTGTTTCTTCCTCTCCCCCCTCCTCGCTCTCCCCCTCTCCTCTCTCTCTGCCCCCCCCTCTCTCCCCCCCCTTCTCTCTTTCCCCCTCTCTCTCCCTACCCTCCTCCTCTCTGCCAACCCTCCTCCTCTCTGCCAACCCTCTCTCTCCACTCCTCTCTCACCCCCTCCTCCTCTCTCTCTCCCCCACCCCTCCTATCTCACCCCCTCCTCCTCCTCTCTCTCTCCTCTCTCTACCTCTCCTGTCTCCCCACTCCTGTCTCTCCCCACTCCTCTCTCTCCCCACTCCTCTCTCTCCCCACTCCTCTCTCTCCCCACTCCTCCTCCCTCTCCCCACTCCTCTCTCACCTCCTCCTCTCAACCCCGTCCCCTCTCTTCGCCGCTTGCCTCTCTCCCCCCTTCCCACTCCTCTCTCCCCCCCTCCTCCTCTCTCCCCTCTCCCCTCCTCATTCGCCCCCCCCTCATTCGCCCACCCCCCCCGACTCCCCCGCCCTTCATTCCCCTTCCCTAACTCCCCGTTATGATGAACATTTATAAAACACTGGTTAGGCCTCAGCTAGAGTACTGTGTTCAGTTTTTCTCACTCCACCCCTCTCTCCACTCCCCCCCTCTCCCCCCCGTCTCCGTCTCCCCCTGTCTCCGTCTCCCCCCGTCTCTGTCTCCTCTCTCCCCCCTCTCTCTCCCCCCCTTTCTCTTCCTACCCTTTCGCTCTCCCCTCCCTCTCCCCCCTCTCTTTCTCTTCCCCCCATCTCTCTCCCAAGCATGTGGGTGGGAGGGGGGGGCGTGGAGGGAGAGATAACAGTCAAAGAATAACGATTGGAAGGAGGAATAGTGGATGATTCCCCCCACCCCCCCATTAAAGTGCTCCCACTACTGTTGTAGCCCTAAATTGGGACTTTGAGTTTATAATCTCAGAACACCTCAGAGTATTTCACAGGATTTTACTGTGAAGTAAAGTGACTGTATTTGTAGGCAAATGTGGCACCTAATTTGTGCACAACAATATCCCCCAAAGAACCATGGTTTGAATGACCAATTTTATTTAGGTGTTTCTTTTTCTTCATATATACAGTGTTTTGACAGTTTGTTTGGGAATAAAATTACTAATGATGCAGATAAATATAAGCTTGATAAGTATTGAAATTATATCAATTTTTCACAAATTGGACAATTGCATAATTAGATCAGATTTCTGTGCAATTCATCATGCATATGTTGGAATTTTTAACTGGGTTTAAGTAATGTCCTTATTGGTTTTGTGGCCTAAAGTTCCAAATCCATTGGTATAATTTTTTTGTTCAATAATAATGCATTTTGCATGGATTTGGTGCCAATTTGGTAAAAAAATAGAATTAGTCACTACTTCTTGCCATTTTTGAAAGATTTTACTGTTACTGGAGCTATACAGTAAATCAAAATTAAATTTGCTTTAATGTATAATACATTGTGATTATGGCTTAATTTTTATGTTTTCGGACATTTATTTTTTAACAAAAGGCCAAAAGGTTGGTTTAAAAAGTCATAAAGCAAAGAGCCAGAAGCAAAACAGCCTTTGCGGGGAACATGATTTTTGCCAATATACATTCCCCCTCCAATTTTCTTCAGCTAATTTTCTGGAAGATCTAGAATTTAATTTGCAGAATGAGGAATCGACTAGCACAGTAAATTCTGCTTTACGAGTACACTGTTTTCAAACCCATTATGGATATTTTAAATATGAGAATATAAAAATAATGAATAAATGTACTTCCCATGACAAATTGCAAAAATCTTGGTTTACTTTTGATTAAAACAAATTAAATTGTTCAACAAAATAAATGCTTTGAACAAAATTCCATTGGGAGAGCAAAGAGTAGTATGAAATACTATGTCAGAACCTGTTATAATGCGATTGTGCTGTGAACCCTGACATTTTCTTATCTAAATATAAAAAATATGGACATCTCGCTATCTGGATCTGTCATCACATTTCAGATAATGATTGAAAATTTGTTGTTGTGTTTGAAAACTGTTTTGTCAAGCGTGTTGTGTGCTGGTTGGCTTTCTGGTGTATGTAATTTGTTACGGGATCAGTGTTGTCAATCTGTGGAAGCACTGACATGCGGCCACTCATGATTGCTCCGCACTATAAGGTAGGTTGAAATTTTATGGACCACAGTAACTGTCTTACAACAGAGTCCTACTGTATTGTTGTTTTAGCACAATCTTTACAATTGATATAAAAGAATTGCATGGTGAATAACATACAGGGAATTTGTGTTTTTTTTGATTGGTAGTTTTATGGTCTGCAGAATGTAACCTGAACTAAATTTTATTTTGAATATTATGCCCTCATTTCTATCCATAAAACACCTGGTGGTAGATCTGGGTGAGTCTATGTGTATTTGAAAAGCATGTGCATGTGATATTGAGATGTAAGGAAACATTGATTGATTGTTGAAGGACCAAACATTTACAGTCTCCAACAAATCTGCAGTTTCTAGGGGTATAATGTTTGGAAAACAGAAACAATGTGTTTTAGTGTTTTATACTCTATAGTACAATAGTAGCTTCAAAAGCAATTAGTAAGAAGTATTCAGTGAGACAACAGAAATCTATTTTGTATTGGTCAGTTATTAAATTAATAGTGTTTGAAGGAAGCATGCTTACAGAACATATTCAATTGTATTTATGGATATATTTGTGGAAGCCGTATTGAACTGTCACTCTTAAGGAAAACTACTTTAGTTTTTGTAGTTTTTAAAGTGCTTCTGCAAGACAAGAACATTACTTTCAAATGAGAAATGTGATGCTTTTATAAGTAGGTATGTGAAAGTATACCCTTTTACATTTGTACAAATGAGTGTGAAATTAATTTTGGGTTTGGTTATGTTCTGATAGGATAGGAGAATTTGTGAGGGTTTCTGTTGTCTGAGCCCCACTGTAGTAGACTCGCTTAAATCATGACACATTTACTTGCTTCCAAAGAAAAGGAAAGGGATACAGCCAAATCAGATGTTTTTGGTAGTAAAGGAAAATGTGAATGAGGTTGGTTTGTCTGAACAGTTTGGAGTTATTTTCACAAGAGACAGACCAATGACTGTGACATAAAAGGGTTGTTTGTTTTTATCTCTACAAAGAGAGCTTGGAGGCCACCCATTTTTACACGGTAACTGGACAGGAAGAAAGTGTCCAAACCTCTGTAAAGGCAGTCATCTGTGACTAAATTGCACAGGAAGTGTCTTTCAAATTTTGCGAAAAAGAACACAAAAATCGAAGTAACTCAGGTGATTTAGGGTTAGGAATGCATTTTATGTTCTCTCGAGGGTTGGCTAGTTAGCAGCATAAAGCCAATGAATGATTCCAAATGGTGAAGGAGAAACATGGAACGTGTTCCACACATTAATAAAGCTAAGTAGAACAACATGCAAGAACAATCCAGACCTTTATAAGTAGTTATACGTACCTGTAATAATCAATTATAACTGGAACCATCTGTAAAGTTTATTACAGATGATCACGCAGCACTTGAAACGCACTTTGTTTAGTTTTCCGGAGAGGTAAACAGCTGCTGCTTAAGCTCTGCACCTTCAACTGGTGGAACCATCTCTCGATGGGAACGGATGTGTGTCCGAGCTGCGGATCAGAAGATGTAAGCAGTGCGCTCAATTATTTCATGCTGACTGAGCTTTGTTGCCCACCAAGAAGTTTGCAGGTAGTTCCTGGTACCTGACATTCACTTAGAAAGGGTTCAAACCTACACTTGTTGGATGTCAAATAACAACCAGTGACTATCTTTCTTGGGTGGTGGGAGGGTGGGGGGAGCTGAACTGTCTCCAAGCATTGGCAAAGCAATGTTAGAATAGAACCCAGCCGAGGTGGCGGTCTCGGTAGTCCGGTTCCTGAGCCAGGCAGGTTTGCAGTATTCCAGGGCACTGCTGATGACAGCACAGCCAGCCTGGTTCATCAGCAGGACATGGAAGATCAGACCAGTCACTGGAGGCAGGATCTCTTCCCACTCGGCTTCTCTTAACCCTGCAAGCCAAAGCCCTAATGGGCAGGATGGGAAGCAGCGGGAAAGCTTGCCAGACAGCACTGTCAGTGGCAAAATATGCGGTCTTAGACTCACACACTCTGGGGTCCTTAAGCCTTGGCTCTTTTAACTTGCGCCGAATACTTTCTGGAATTAGGTAAGCAGGATACTTGCCTCCAGGGAGAGAGTGCACGTTCCATTCCAACAAATATGTATGGAATTTCCATGTGTACATGGAATGCATGGAATTCTCTGTTTCGTTTGGATACTCAATGATGATGCATTTCCATATGTGTCAGACATTTGGCTGATCAAACAAAAATTACAAATGATGACAGCTATTTAAACACCTAGTACTATAGTCAGTGGCGTGCACAGAGCTTGTTGTACAGAACCCTGATAACATTTCAGTTGTAATGTCCCACCTTGGTGACCTCCTCTGGAGACAAGGAGTCCACTTCCACATGTAGGCAAATGACACCAAACTCAATGAGTTCTAACTTTCTAAAGCTTAATGTAAACAAGGTATACTATGATTTGCCAGTGATGGCATTTCTGTTGTAGACGGTAATGAAAAAGTAGTGACATCTGGATCTGAAAATTGAAAAAGCTACCAATTGTGACCTTCCTGTTTGTAAGTCTGCTACCTGTTGTTCAATTGTTTACTAGTAGTAAAATTGTTTACTAGCAGTAAAATTTACTGTATAATTAAAAGGTGTGCTGAAATCACCCTCTACTCTAGTTCATTCTTTTCCAGGGCCTCAAGATTGAGATAATCTTTACTTCTGCAATCACATGTATCAAAAACAATTAGCTTGGCATCACTTGAACTAAATACTTAATTTAATTTGCATTCCCTGTTTTTAATGTGATGCCTTGCACTAACTATAGTGCTACCATCTCAAAAAATTAAGAATAAAAGATAATGACTGAAAAATAAGTGTACTTTGCAGAAACTAGATACTGTACACAAAATTATGAATATTACAATTACTAAATATTACAATTATACAGTAATGCACATTTATTTTATCACATTCAAGGATCTATAATATGTATTGACTGGGAAAAATAGTGTCTAGGAATTTGATTAAGGCAATTCATGCAAATTGTAAAGAAATACTTCAGTGTAGGCTTACAGCATAGTTTTGCAGTCAAACTGGCCTACAGGAAGCATTTTCAGTTTTAGGTCTGCAAAAATCATTATATAAACAGGATGAAAAGCATCACAGGGTTCTGATGTGGGAGGGCTGGACACTGAGATGAGAACAGATGCAAATAAAATTTTATGATCAGAGCATCCTGCCCTCCCAGTGGTTTTTACACATTGCATCTGTCAGAATCCAGTACTGAACCTTTTGGGCAAGGATCTTCCTGATGATGGCACTTACATGCTGTGCATGATACTTGATGGAGGATCTTAAAAATATGATTTTTTTATTTTTGGATGTTCCAAATAACCTTCTAATACTGACAAAGCTGTCTTCAATGTCAAAGCAATTCTGCCCATATTGTAATGTTGGTAGAGTTTGTTTCAAGTGCTCTTTAATAGCACTCTCACCAACTGGTTTAATTGTAGAATCAAAGTGATCCCAATCTCTCAGAAAATACTTGACACACTACCTGAATTATGTGTTGTTCACCTGCTTTAGAAACAAGTGTCGATTTCATGAATTGCTGCTTGAACAGGTGGTTCTGTACTAACATCATGGGAACATTCCCACCCTATGACTGTGTATGCACGCTGCTGTTTGTCTGGTAATTACTGTACAATACCAAACAATTATAATTTGGTTATCCTTGCCACTTTTCCTTCATATGTATTTTATGTAGTTTTTTGTATTCCAAAAGAATTTTTATCTGCAACTCTACATGTTCTTTTGATGTTTACAATAATTATATCTATATTTTCATAGTTTATAATACTGTAACAATTAAAGATACTTGTAGGATGTGTCTGTTTATGATACAAGCATGTGATGCAGACCTTGTGAAGGTCAAAACTCATTTCCCATATGGCTACCGTTGCACGATGTGGAACTTAAGAATTGTGGAAGGAGTGGACTTGATGAGCGAAATGTATTTTTCTAATTTTTTGCTTTCATATGCTGTAAGAAAGTTTTTCCCTTTAATCTGAAACATCTTAGTTGTGTTTTTTTAAAAGCAATTTCTCAATAAAACAAGTTTATGTGATTGACTTAATCCACTTGTATTGGATGCCTCAAGTTTATTCCAAAAAAGTATTTAACAGCAATTACTTTACAATTCAAAAATAACAGTGGTTCAGTTTATAAATGTGAGGTTCATTTTTTAAAAAAATGTATTAAGCTTTCAAAGTTTAACCAGTTAGCACTTTTTAAGATTGCCTTTACAACACTATTTGAAGCCTTGAACTTGACTTTATTTGTACAGTATAGGAAGTATGAATTATTTTGCTTTTAGATAGTATATTTCTTTTAAACAAATTAATCTGCGTTCAAAAAATAAATGGACAGAGGTATGAATCAGGTGCGATACTATTTGAAATTTCAGAACTGCCTGGGTTAAACTTTGAATATGTTCAAAAATTAAAAGTGAACAAACCAGGTAGCATTGTGTTCCGATAATTTTCTGCGGTTGCCACATACAAATTGTACAACATAGACATAAGTTCTACTATTATATAATAGAATTACAATTGACAATTACAACACCTGACAGGGGTTTACATTTGTCTTAACCTTCTTTGACTCTTTATGCATCTTGAAATCAAAAGAGTTTAGAATTACTCCCTGAAAATGTTGATGTTGGATATCATGATGGGATCTATTTTGATGCCAAAGCATACCCATATATACAAAGAATACCTTTGAAAAGTTTACAAAAATCTCTACTTTTGCCTTAAACTTTAGCATAAAGTCTTAAAACTGAGTGTTAGACTGTTATGCAATCAGATTGGAGGGAAGAAATTGAACGACTAAATCACCCTTAACTCATTCTTTATAAGCGAGTCCCCATATGCAGTGGCTGGTTATAAACATACGATTTTGAATAATACAGTTGTGACTGATTAAATTGCAGCATGATAAAAAGCCATTCTCTATCAGTTGTAGTTTGTTTTATGCCAGTGACTCAATCTGACACTCTGCCAGACACCGTGAACTAATTGTACAATTACACTGAAGTCTATTAGGACATTATCATAGATATCGCTTCAGCAAAGTGACCTGATTACAGGATTTTTTGGAAGTACAATAAGGAAATGAAAGAGACTGATAAGGGCATGTCATAAGGGAATAGCAAGCATGCAGTTGTGGATCACAAATTAGTAATCCAATTAATGGATTTCAATGACATTATAAAGGACAAGAATAAAGTTTATGCAGATGGTCGCTTGAATTACTGCCAGAAAATTTTGATTCTGGAAACTCGTGCCATGATGATGTAACCACAAGATAATGGTTTGTAGTTCAGAGGTCATATAATTATTTTAGGTGATATTTAATTACAGAATAACCGGCTAACTTATGCATAATTATATGAATATGATTTAGAACTTCTTGACTTGAACAAATCCTATTGATGGAGCTAAAAGGATAATTATTGGATGATTAGAAGAACTGAAATACTACTTAGAAACACAAAGCAACACAAGAAAATATTGAGTGCTCGGGAAAGTACTTAATAATGAAAGTTAGAGTAGCAATGAGAACAATGTAGGATACTGAAGGCAAATCTGAAATTGTACTTGTCAGCTTATTGGTCAGTAGGACCAGTGCTCTGGTCAGGCTGCTCTTGAAGTACTACATACAGTTTGTTCCTCTGTGGATAAAAGGACTATTCAGACCCTAGAGCCAGTGCAAAGGACAGTAATGAAGATGACACCTGAGTTAAATGGATGAGTTATGAGGAACGACTGAATAAGCTAAGGCTCTCCAGGCTCGTAAAGAGATGTTTCAGATGGCACCACGTAGAGGTGTACCTAAGATGTTAAATGGGATTGAGAAAGAAAACCAACAACACTGCTATTAGATATTGTAAGGCGAAAAGGCAAGAGAGCTTAGGTTTTGAGGTTATGAATGGCAATTTGAGGACAGACATTAAGTTGTATTTCTTTCAACAGAGGGTAATCAGCAGGCACGGTCACTCTTTTAAGCAACATATTGATGCTTTAAGGGAAGATGGTAGAAATAGTGGTATTCATTAAAATGTTAAATCCACATTTAACAACAACTCGCATTTTTAAAGAACAGGGCACATACATGATGGGCCTAATGGCTCCCTTTTGTGCTGTAAATTTCAATGGTTTTATGATTCTATAATGTCTATTGCTATACAGTTCTGTATTAGGTGTTTATTATCAGCAATAGTGGTGCATTTAAATGATATTTACACCATACCAACGTGTTCACTCCCTCTGCTTGGCGGGCACTGGCCTGTTCCATATCTCCCACCTAATACTTTCCGGGATTAGGTAAGAAGGATGCGTCCCCCCAGAGACAGAATGTGCATTCCATTTCAACAATTTATCTCTGGAATTTCCACGTGTAGGGAGGATGCATGGAATTCTCAGGTTTCTGCATGTGTCAAACACCCATCTGACCAAAGAAAATAAAGCCAAGTAAAGAGATTTATTAGGTGTACCCACAAAGGTTGTATTCTGGATACATTTCAGGTACTCTCCATTCTGCATCAGCATCTCTGAGCAAATGCATTTGTTCTTGTTCTTCAAGAACTGACAACATCTCTGTTTGGTTTGGAAACTCTTAAGCATGCTAATGGGTTTTCGCATGTGTCGTAAACCCAGCTGACCAAATACAAAAAATGGTGTATCTGGAAAATTACAGTATCTATTGAATCAATGCCCTGAACTACACTACATCTAATATGTTTAGATTTAATGTGCTGCTGGCTGATTTAACAACTTGTTGATTTCAGCTGCTCAGAAATCATTGGCCTCACCCAATGTAAAATGTTCGGTACATACAGGGGAAATGAGCATTTTTGTTCACAGTTATGAGCTATGTTGATGATAGTGGATGGGAGGGGAGGAGTATTTTTATAGCTATATTGCCTTTAAACTCAAATTATTATGTTTTTTTAAAATTCGAGAAGGCATTGATAAAATATTCCCAAAATTTGAGATGAAGAGATTCAGGAATGTGTATTACTTCCTGTGGGACATACAATAAGGCTGTAAAAAAAAATTATAGAGACCCCAGAAAGATGGATTACTGGTAAATTTAAACCTCCATTGATCTTACAAACAGATGTTGTGTACCTACGGTTTGGTACCTTCGGTATGCAATGTCATTCATTTTCATTGTTGTAAATTCCTATCAGCAGTAAAATAAGTGCTGTGAAGGTCAAACACAATGTACTTTGTGGTTGACCACCTAATAAACTTGGTTGTTTTTATGAAGATTTCTATTTTTGTGACAGAGAGAGAGACAGAGAGTTGCAGAGAGAGAAAGAGAGAGACACAAAACAAAGAGAGGGACACAGGGCAGTAGAGGTAGAGAGAGAGAGAGAGACACGGACACACGCAGAAACATGAAGAGAAATTGAGGGAAAGAGAGAGATGGACACACACAACACACACACCAAACAAACATGCACAACATGTACACATACGCACACACACACACACACACAACAGAACAAGATGGAGAAGCAGAGACCTCAATACATCCCCTGACTCCCCCAAGTCTCTATGCATCAACCTCTCACACCTCAAACATCCCCTGACTCCCCCAAGTCTCTATCGATTTCCCTCACACGTCAATCTATCCTGACTCCCAAAGTCTCTATCTGTCTCCTCTCACACTTCAATGCATCCCGATTCCCCAAGTCTCTATCCAACTTTGTCTCACACCTGAATCCATACCGACTCCCTAAGTCTCTGTAAATCTATCCACTGTGGAGTCTTGTAGCTCAGTGGTTAGAGCACCCGCCTCGCAAGTGAGAGACCCGGGTTTGATTCCTGTCAGGATAAAATGTTGGGCAAGTTTCCTTATTTTAACTTGTTTTATTGTTTTGATGACTTGTTTTATTCCAAGTCATTTGCAACTGTTGCACCTAGATTCTAGGAAATTGAATAGTTTTTTTAAAAAGAAAAGATGTCCAGATAGGTTGAAACAAATCCTAGTCGGTATTGTTTTTTTTGGATCCACTGTTTATCCTTTGAAGAGTTATGATGCTATGTTGAATATTGACAACTGATAAAAATAAGAATATTGACAATCTATAAAAATCAACCATTTGATCCTGGTTGGATTGAGTTCATTTCGACATTTTCACTTAGTTTCCTTAACCCACACACCTTAATAATAATCCCTCCAAAAAAAAAACAATAATAAATTGGTAATTTTCAATCCACGACTGTTTGTGGGACACTGCTGTGCGCAATTAGCTGCCGCGTTTTGCCCACAAATATAGTCAATTCACTTTACAGTCTATTCTGTGAAACGCTTTGAGACGTCGAGAAGACGTGAAAAGCGCTATATTAAAGGCAAGGATTATTATTTATTATTATTCCACAAGTCTCTGATTACCCAGCAGTAAGTAGGGATTCGGTCGTTAGTCGATTGGTGGATCACTTTCTGGGCATAATAATCCCTTCAAAAAATAATAATAATAAATTGGTCACTCAATCCATGACTGTTTGTGGGACACTGCTGTGCGCAATTGGCTGCTGAGTTTCGCCCACAAAATAGGCAGTCAATTCACTTTACAGTATATTGTGTGAAGTGCTTTGAGATGGCTCGAAGACATGATAAGGCGCTATATCAAATGCAAGAATTATTATTGTTCCTGTCTTCCTGTCTTACAGTAACAATGTATCTAAACAAAAGAAATGATCAGTGTACTTGGCTCTGAATTGCTTATTACTGTTCAGGGGGAAAGCAACTTGGATAGGTAGGGAGGAACGAGGGCATGAAGGGATTTGAAAATGAGTGAGAGTATCTCAAAATCGATCCATTCAAATCCTCTGATATACTTGCAACAAATGATGATTTTAGTGTTTTATTGTCTTGTATGTCCCTGTGCATAAATATCCTACTATTGTTGGTGCAACAAATAGTCTCTACACTTTTTGTGTATCAACGGTTCTGCATAAAGGAATTTTGTGCAGTTTGGTGAAAACATAAGGGTTGGCATAATTAGTATTTTTTAAGGGGATTGGTGTTGTTGGATATCTGATGTGCAGGTGGCCAAGTTATGACAGATTATGGAGTGGTTGGTGGCCAGAGTTGGAGACCTTCATTGGCAACAACCTTGGGTTCACTTTGACACACATTTCCTCATGCTTTCCCAGCTGCAGGAATAGCTTGTGAAGTTTCTCCACAATTGCTGCTTTAGGGAATATATATTTTTGCTGCAGGAAAAAAGAGTTGGGCAAGCCTAGTACTTTGCTGCAAGGACTGCTGTTTGGTATCAGACCGAAGGGCATGGCAAATCCTGCCATTTGAACTATGACATAATCAATGATTTATGCAGGTTTAGCATTATTTCTGTGCTTTAATACTGAATGCTTATATTTATAAATACTGTTATCCCAAGGTGTCAACCCTCCAACGCTCTTGATTCCAACCCCCAGGTCAGTGCAAACTCTTAAATATCCAGTGCTTTGGGAACATTCCTGTCTATGTGAAAAGTGCTATATAAATATAATTTGCTGCTGTTATTCTCTGACTTCCTTGGTAGCTGTGTCCTCTCATCCCTGGTAATATCCTAAATCTATGCTCTACTCTCTCCATCTCTGCAATATTCTTCCTATAGTAATGTTGATTTTCTTCACCTTTTTCTATTTGATTTTATCTGCGACCTTCCTGCCTATTCTGCATATGTGAATGTTGATATATTTGTACCAGGTGAAAATGCTAAAATGTATATTTCATGCATAACTGATTTAATGTTATGCATCTGACAAACATATTGGGTTGACTGTATTCATGAATACCAGTCTATCCAGTAATACATTTGGGACTTTGTTTCCTATGATAAATTACAGATTACTCAAATGATGGATTATAATTCTAACAGGGATATTTTCGACAACTTGGAAGTGCTTAAGATGGTCTTGGCCTGACATTTTTGGCATGATTTTTCTTCCTTCTCTGTGGGATTTCTCCTCAAAATGGCATCACTAAATAAGTTTTTTTAAAAAAAACTAGGATGCCAACTATAGGAAAATATCTGACAACTAAAAATTAAGCCATTAAAACAAAACTGATTATAACTGTAGTTACCATGTAGGACATCACTTTTTCAGATATTGATGCTCTGATGTCTAATATTAACCTAGATCTTCGAAGTATGGTATTGAGTCCAATTAAAAACATTTGATTCTATTTGACACTAGCTTTGTTGAGAAGTTTATGATTTACTTTGAGTAGAGTAAAGGCAATTTGTCTAGAAAGAGTTTGTCCAACACACTGTCAGGACTGATGAATGAAGAATAGGCACTTGGACACGATACTGGAGCGTACTGTAGGTGCCTGTGGAACTGTACCCTTTAATTAAATATTGAAAAGCTGTATAAATTAAATATAAAAAAGGGGTAATTTTGAAAAACTGTAACCGGTTGTTAGATTGCTTTCTGGGGGTAACCCTAACCCTTAATCCCTCCCCTCTCAAAAAAATTGGGCAGTTAATTCTTGACTGTTTGTGGGACACTGCTATGCATAATTGGCTGCTGTGTTTGTCCACAAAATACACAGTCAATCCACATTACAATATATTCTGTGAAGCACTTTGAGACATCTCAATGCCTTGATGAGTGCTATATGAAATGCAAGGGTTATTATTATCATTATTATTACCCTAGCAAGAATTAGAACTGGAAAACATAAAACAGTGAAAACTAGATTATATTGGAAGAAGCAGACACTTATTGAATGGAAAAAATAAAGCTTGCAATAAGTGAGATGGCAGAGCATGACTACTGTTTCACAGTTTTTCTTTGAAATCATGAAAAGAAGCAAATCTAACGATGATAAATGTTTCCTCTGGGCATTATATAGATTGTAGCAGTGAAATAAAAAGGAGGCAAAGAAGCACAATAGATAACAATTGACATCAATAGATCCTGAAAATACACCTGTTTATTGATTAAATAGTGCCTTGGGACGTCCTCCCGACTTGAAAGGCGCTATACAAATGTAATTTGTTGTTATTGATTTACAGTCCTTTTGATTACTACAAGAAAAAACATTAAAATCAAAAGTATTAATTCTTTCAGTAATTTGCAGATACAGATTATTTTTAGAATGAGTGACCCTTCGTGACCCATTGATTAGTTATAGAAATCAAAAATCTGTCTTGGATACATAATTTGCAGATGAATTGGGAACTTGAGGATAGAGAAGTCAAATATTGTTTAGTACACATAATTAACTTGGTTCAAGAATGAAAATTTTAAATATGAATCAGCAAACCAATCTAGATTAGAAACAGACTGTTTTTAGATGTTTTAATCAAGAGTTCTTGACCAGCACCAAGAAATGAATTTATTAAATTAACCATGTCTTGAGGGCTTTTTATATTTGTTTTAGTTTTCATTAGAAAGAAAGGCTTGATTGACGAAATTTGAGAATCAAAGTGAAAGTAATTGAGAATATTCATAATATTTAATACAGTCCTACAACCCAAAATGTTTGTTTGAATAAACCTTCTAAGAATCCTATTTTGTTTGTATAATGAAACACATAGAAAAAGACCAAAGAATATTACAGCGCATTTATCCTTAAGGATTACTTTTTAGAAATCTGCCATTGAACGTACTGTACTATATTTTGTCATGAGCCATACTGCGTTATTGTCAATCTCATCCATGCTTCTAGAAATTCACATGCAGAAAGCTATTCTCATACATTTCTCACGTTCCTCCATTCATAATGTAAATACACCTTTAACTCAAGACTTTTTTGTAAACTATTTGTAAATTATCAGAAAATAGAGTCCAATTTCTGCATAGGTTATAAATAGAATTTCCATGTATTTTTCTATAAAGCATCCATCCAGTGAATTATTCTCATATCCATTCAAAAATGGTTTCTTTATTGTGGTGTATATAGTAGTATGATCTTTTTGTAGCTAATTTCCAAAGGGCAACTTTGAAAACTGTCCAAGGAGAGCAAATAATTGCTCAAATTTTCACTATAACACAAATGTACCCTTTTTACTCATTATTGGTGATATTGGTGAGGTACTGATAGATTACTTTATTCATAGTTTATGTACTTAGAACACACACCATTGTAATTTGGACAGTTCTAAGCCATTAAAAGAAGCAAATTATATACTAGAAATGCAAGCAAAGTTGGTTTAAACATATAATAATAAGAATCCTTGCATTTGATATAGCGCCTTATCACACCATTGAGACATCTCAAAGCTTTAACATCCACCCAAGCAGATAGGAACAAGAACTTGTTTTATCATCTCATCTGAAGGACATATCTTCAACACTGCAGCACACCACAAACACTGCTTACTACTGGAGTGTCAGCCTATACTACATGAGTTCAAAAGCCCGACTAATAATCCTTGTATTTGATATAGCAGCTTATCACGTCTTTGAGACGTCTCAAAGCACTTCACAGAATATATTGTAAAGTGAATTGACTATTTTGTTTAACGGAATATACTATAGCAAGGAATATACTGTAAAGTGAATTGTGGATTTTTTGGGCGAAACACAGCAGCCAATTGTACAGACACCAGTGTCCCACAAACAGTTGTGAATTGAGTGACCAAATTATCATTATTTTTTAGAGCTTTTTAAAGTTTTCTTGCCCCCAGAAAACAATCGGCCAATCGACTTCACAACTGGGTTCCTACTTATTGCTTCATAAACCTTGTTGAGTTGAATGTAAATACCCATTATTCTCCATAATTGTTGGATGATGAGGTCATAAATAACAACTACTTCCATTTCCAGCGCCTTGAGTCGTCTTCCTGTTGTGAAAGGTGCTATACAAATGTAAGTTCATATTGTTGTATTTATATAGCGTCTTTCGTGTATTCACGTAGGGTAATATGGGGAGTGGATGGATTCATGGGTGAGGACTTTGAAATCAATCCACTGGGAGATAGGCAGCCAGCAGAGACTGGTGAGTACTGGGGTGATGGTTGTGCAGAGTTTGGTGCAGGTGAGGAGTGGGTGGCAGAGATTTGGATGAGTTGCAGCTTGTGAATGGTGGAGCTAAGGAGACCAGTGAGAAAAAGTCTAAGCGGAATGTGCCAAAAGTGTGAATGAGTGAATAAACAGTGGCATTGAACAAGTTGGGAAGCAAAACAATTTGGAAGATGACTAATAAATAATTACTGTTTCCATATCAAATACAAGGATTATTATTATTGTTATTCAGGTTGTGATAGGGACAGGAAAGCTTCTGGCCAATGGACTGAATGGAGAAAGAGGTATTTTTATTTCTTTAAAATGCTATCATTTTGAACATTAGTGCACTGAAATTCTCATTACCATCTTGGGCGATACATAGTTATAATGGGAGACATATCATTAGTGACCAACATCACCCAAGATACTACGTAACATTGATTGAAATTTCAGCCAAATATGCTGTGCTAATTCTGTGGTTTGACGGCAGAAGTGTGGGGTATTGGGAATTCAGGGTAAGTTGAAGTGGAGCCCTGCTGAATCGATTCAACGTGTGTGATTTGGATTGACTGATGGCAATTATGAAAAAATGATAATTTAGAGTAATCTGCTTTCCTACCTGATGGAGCTTATGTGGGATAGAAATATAAGGGTAGACCATTGTATTTTTAAATTCCGTGAGTATACATGTATTCTTTTCCCCCTTTTAACACATTTATCACTAGCACTTGACACCATCTAGGAGGAGATGCAATTATGCAGCAACGCTGAAGCCAATTTTCTGTGGTCCTTGTTGGAAGAAATCAGTTCCCTCAGTGTTTTCCTACTGAATGTGATTGAGAACTGAATTTTGTGTCTATGTATGTGCGTGGGGAATCATATTTGTGGTGCAACAACATTAAGATTTATCTTTTATTGAGCATTGAATAAGAGATATACTTACTCATAGTGTGAGAAGGTAGAATGCATGTCGTATCTTGTTCCTTTTCTTCCCAAAAATATCCATTTTCACATTAATGTGTTAGTATTTAACCAAACTGTAAATCATTAACAAATTTGAGTGAGATTCACTACAACCTTAAATTGTAAGCTCTGGTTGGAAATTAATGATGTAGTATATATTCAAGTAGACAACTTCATATTTTGTCAAAATTCACTGTTGTTAATTTTCTTAATATTATCTGTTAGCCTGCATTTTGTTAAATGTATAATTAGTGTTGCTCTCTGAAGGATGGACGATGAACTGATTTTATGATTTTTTAAAAATTCCTTCTCAAATAGTTTTGAAAAGTTATCTCATATTGATTGATTCTAGCTATTTCCTTTTTGTTCCAGTGATTTGGTAAAACAAAGATAGAAAACAAATTTCTTCTTTCTTAGGTTAACACATTTGTATACATACTCACAATAATGTTGATTAAATCAAAACAGAACTAATTTCGTCCTGCATGAAGCCTTACAGTGGATCCTTTTTCAGAGACCACTGACATAGCCTTCTTTATCTTCCTTCTTTTATTTGCCTTCCATGAATGGGACAGTCAATCTTTTCCCATCGCTATAAAGCCTAATGCCAAGGCACTTTAATTGATTGCAGTTAGAAGATAACCAGCATTTTGTTCCCTGGGGCACATGAGGTCACATTGTATATCAGCACCTCACCATGTGAGATCTGAGACTAGTCTGCAGGTGGTAGCAATCTAGCCACAACCCACGCTTGTAAATCACTAGCTTTATTCAGAACCCTAAACAGCTGAGAATTAAGCTGTTTATCTCCAAGCACTTTGTTTGTTTCATTAGGTTTAGTGTTATGATCTTTATTAGTTACAATCAACCCAGTAATCCAGCCATAGTGCTTCTTTCTGTCTTTTCAGTCCCTTTGTAGGTATTGTTGCCTTTCACTGATGGGACAGTTCTTTAACTCCACTATTATGTATTTTAATCATTTTGTAATGCAATGAATCTCACAGATAGTTTTGTGTGTCTTCCAAGTTTTGGGGTATTCTAATAAAATGAAATCTCAGAAAATATAAAAATCTCACTGGTTCGCAGTCTGTCCTTGTAAAGCGCTTTGAGTTGTTTTCTCTACATGAAAGGCACTATTATAACTGTAAATTGTTGTTGGGTTGCATGAAAGTTTGTGTTTAACTTTGATTTTCTAAAATAAATAGAAGTCAAAAAAAAATACCAGTTTCACAATAAAATTCACTCTAAAACGGAAAGTGAGGCACTTAGCATGTGGCAAATTTTTGGAGTCATGCTGGTTTACTGCGCATAATAATAACATTAAAATAGATTTTCATATTGGTCAGGTTTGACTCTTGCATGTTTTGGCTTTAATGAGATGCCCTGCACTGTCAGTTGGCACATTGATTTGGCTAACTGCCATCTTGGTCAGTAAGTATAGTACAATTGACAAAGGTGCAATTCATACACTTGAAGTACCCATTACGGATCATGTAGTGCCAGCCTCAACACAATACCTGGCGTGAAAGAGAGTATATGAGCACATCGTCTGGCATATTAAAGATGTACTGAAATTCTTTCTAAGATTATTACATAAAATTCATAAACAAAAATAGTAAATTTAAAAGGTCTATTCATGCAGGATGTTGGTGCGGAATGAGGGAATTTGGTTTGGTTTCAGACAGCTTCTCAGGGTAGCATCAAGGCACTAACCAACAGAAGCAGGGAATTGAGCCAATATCTCCTAACAGCTGGTTACAAAAGGCCTTGAAACACATCACCTGCCCTCCTTCATGTCTGGCAAATTGTCTGTTCTCTTGGGGTGGAATGTAAAGAGAGAAAATAATCAAGATGTTCGTGGGAAAATGAGTTGGGGGTTTGTACAAAGAGTGAGAAATTTAAATTATCTTAAACTTAAGAAATGGTGTCCATTTTTATGCAGGTAACCCAGTGCAAAAAATGTAAATGTATGTAAGATTCAACATAATAATAATAATAATAATCCTTACACTATATACTGTAAAGTTACCTCAGGGCTAAGTAATACTGTATTTTTATTGCTTTTGAAGCAATGGAAAGATTTGTTTCATTCTAGTCTTAGATCTGTTTTAAATCTGGAATGAGGACCTTGAATAATGTAGGGAAGGGGAACGTAAAATAATACAAATTTTATATATTTGGACACAGAAGCCACCTGCGTGTTTTAAATTTGAAATACAAATTTGTTCGCCCACAAAATACAGAGTGATTCCACTTTACAGTAGAACATTAAAAGGCAAAGTTTCGCCCCAAAACTTTGGAACTCCCTCCCTCAAACCCGTCACCCCCCCCTCCTTCCCCATCTTCAGGTCATGCCTGAAGACTTTCTTTTTCGACTGCTCCTAAGGTCACCTTCCCCTTCCCCTTGGCTCGGCCTTGGGCTCCACCATTGTTAAGCTTTCTGAGACGCCGCCTGGCGTGGGAGGATGCTATATAAGTGTAAGTTGTTGTTATAGTATATCTTGCGAAATGCTTTAAGACACACTGCAGTTAATCATAACATTGAATTTTGCTGCTCATTGCATGGCCATGCACTTCAGGAAACTCCATTGTTTTGCATGTGCTTCGTGAGACCAAGGGAGTTGACACTTATAATAATCCTTGCATTT
Organism: Callorhinchus milii; assembly: GCF_018977255.1. Classification (NCBI taxonomy): domain Eukaryota; kingdom Metazoa; phylum Chordata; class Chondrichthyes; order Chimaeriformes; family Callorhinchidae; genus Callorhinchus; species Callorhinchus milii. The sequence continues at coordinate 113,809,245 of NW_024704742.1, read as the reverse complement.
GGTATTACACCTTTTACATCAGGAGGATGTCTGATAGACGATTTGCTGTTTGTCATGCAGTGAAGGCTTGTTCACTGACATCAAGAACTATAGTTTGCATTGTTTGCATTGTTTTCTCACTTATGTTTTTTCTTTGTCCAATCACAATTGAAATAGCTGTGCATCAATAAATGTGTCCTGTTGTGGATGCATTCGTACCTGTATGCCACTGAAGAAAATTGCCTTTTAATGTTGCTCAACCAGCTATGTATTCAGTGTCATGTACATGCTTATAGAAGGTGCTGATATCGTCATAGAAATGGCGGTAGTTCTGAACACTACAATGAGAATCGAAACTATTTCAAAATTAATTATATTAATCATATGTACTAGTAATTTGCATTTGAGATAGCACCTTTCCTGTGAATCCTTTATCCACATCTTTGTCATTACTTTGTCACCTCCAGACTTGACCTTTCCAGTACCATGCTCTCTGGTTCTCCAGCTGAATCCTTCATCCAGAACTCCCCACTCTATTTCTTCTCCCACACTTGGCTCCACACAAAAAATCTCTTTAGCTTTGGTTACACTCTTGTCCCCCCTACCCTCCCAGGTTTGGCTCCCACGCAGTTTTTGTAAAGCGCCTTGAGGCATTCTTCCTATTTGGAAAGGAGCCACGTGAGTGTAAATTGTTCTAGTTGAATGAGGACATATAAGCAATTACATTTTTGGCCCTTTTCTCTTTGTGTGATTGTTTTGTACCTCTTTGTTTAAGTTTAATAATTACCCACATGATGAGACAATTGAGTCTTGTATAGATGTGTTCTGTACCAGTTGTGGGAGGGGAAGGAAGTAAAGTTATCCTTTTATTGTGACAACTGTAGAAGTGATTATTAGGAGTCAGTGAAGGTAATGTAATTCTCTCAAGATAGTTTCTGTGGTGATTATTTGTTGAAGTGTGCATAAAAGAGCAAAAAACGGGAGGGAATTATTTTGCTTTTTTGTCATCTTGCCTTTTCTTGTTCTCGTCATCAAACACCTTACAATGGTTTCTAAGATGAGAATTTGTAATGTAGACTTGAAATCGCCATCCAGTGCACCACTTAGGGAATGCCGTATTGTTGGAGATGCTCCACTTCGAATGAGATGTTAGACTGAGGGTTCCACCTTCCTTTTCTGACAGGTGTTCAGGTGGACTTTTGAAGAGCGATGAATTTTCCAAGTATTTCCATCAACGTTTCTCCTTAACCCAGAAAAACGATTAATGGGCCATTAAGGTGAACTCAGGGAGGACAAAAATATCTTGTGTAGCAGAAGGGCAAGAGCTCGCTTGATATTGATTTTCAAAATGAATACAAACTGTGAATGTGGGGACCTCACGATTCTTCTGGCTTTTTAAGTTTAAGGAGAATATATCAGAAAAGTTACCTCAGGGATAACTGGCTTGTGGCAGCCAGGCATTCATAGCAGCGGTGCTTTTTGATTCTTTGATGTCAGCTCTTCTTGTCATTTTGAGGCAGACTTCACTAAACTTTACTGACAAATAAGGAATGTGAGTTTAGTGTTGACTGTCGTGGAACAGATTAATTTTACCTTATGTGTAATTGTATCTGTTGGGATTTTGGTGTTGCCATTTGGCTGTTTCTTTTACCTTTTACCCAAATAATCACAATTATGTCACTCTGTGAATCGTTGAGACATTTTATAAAAGTACCATATTAACTGCAAGTTTATTGTTTATCTGCCAGTGCTACATATTAACTTTTATACTTTAAGAACTCTGAGATGCTACCTGTGTGAAGGAAGTTATATAGATAGAAGCTGTTATTGTTACCTGGCATAAAACTGGCCTGAGGAGGGTGCTCATCTTTGAACTTGCCTTTGATTCTTTCCTTCTGGAGATATCTAACCTCAATTTGACTGATGTAACAGGACACTGCAGCAAAGTTCAGGATCTAGGATAAATTAAAAGATTGATCAGAAGTACTTTACAGTGATATAGGGAAAGGCAGTTAAATGGAATTGAAAAGATTGCTTTTTAAAGAACCAGCAACAACAACAAAACCAGCACATACTTGATGGGCCTAATGGCCTCTTTCCATGGTATAAATTTCTACGGTTGCATGTCTAATCAATCTATCGCACCCAACTAAGTTTTAAATACAAATGCAATATAAAAACAAGTTCATTTTAAAAAATAACTTGATAGGAATTACATTCAGTATAATATTCTAAAAAAAAATCTGGGCTTTCAGAACAGTAGGTCGATGCCGTGAATGTCCTGGAACACCAATATCACAGTGACACATGTCTGAATGTGTAATCTTTTGACAGAGAATGGATTTTTTGATGCTATCCTTTTTCATTCTGTTTTTCCTCTTTCAGAAATTTGAAAGGCAGAAGAGGAATGGAGAGCCATGTCTGCAGGATTTGGCCACTCTCTGTGCCAGACTTTGTGCATTATCTTCATATCAGTTGGGAGACAGACCTGGGAAAAGGTTTCACTGTGACCCTTTGGAATGGACAACATGCTTGGAGTGGTAAAGGTATATTTTCAATATTTGAATACTATATTCATTATTAAGTAGTGATTCTATTTATTTCTTGAAAAATAATTTGAGTTTAAAAATTGTTCAGTCAGATATTTATAATGTGTAAATCTAATTCTATTCTTATGTCACTATTTGCGTGGACATATTACTTCATGTGATCAGATTACTGAACTTTACTTACCTGCCCGTACCCTCCGTTCCTCCTGCTCCGGTCTGCTCCACATCCCCCACCCTAACCGCCCTACCATCGGTGGCCTGGCTCTCAGCCCCTAGGCTCTGGAACTCCATCCCCCAGTGCCTTCGCCGCCTCCTCCCTTTCCTTCTTCAAGGTAGGTCTCAAGACCTTTCTCTTCAACCGTGCCTTCAGCTCCCCTCTCGACTCTCTACCCCCTCCTCGCTCCCTCCCTTCCCTCCCCTCACCCTGACCATTTCCCCCCTGCTCGGGTCCCAACCCAACTGTCCAGCGCCTTGGGACATCCTCCCAACGTGAAAGGCGCTCTATAAATGAAATCTTGTTGTTGTAGTATTTCTGTTGCTCTCTTATCTCTGCTATCTCTGCTCTGTCCTCAATTCAATAATCAATGCTGATCTGACCAATTGCCTGTCAGACAAGTTGGATAAGTTCTAACTTTTTACAACTAAATGTCAACCAGACAGAGGCATCTTCTCACCTCAGATGCTGAAAGGATCGACTTTTCATAGATGCTCATTCCAACTCACGGAGCTGGTCAAAACCACTATGCCTTGTTTGATCCGTGACTTCAAACCCTACATCTGGGCTCACTCACTAAGCTTCATCCACACCTTCATTATGTCCAAGCTTAATTATTCAAACGTCTTCCTCACTGGACTCCCCAAATCTTTGCACAACCTGCAGACGATCCTGAACTCCGCAGCTCATGTCCTTCGCAGCAATAGGCTTCATGAGCCCATCAGCCTCATCCTTGCTTGGCTCCACCTGGCTATTCATCCCCCAGCAAATTAAATTTAAGAACTTTGTTCTAATTTTCAGATGCCTCCATAGTTTAGACCCATTCTACCTCTGCCATCTCCTGCAACCCAACTGCCCAGCAACTCCCTGTGATCAGTAAACACTGGCCTACTTCACATCCCCTGCCTGATCCACTCCATCATTGGTGAACAAGCTTTCAGTTATTCTGCCCCTTATCCCTTTCCCTGGAATTCCATCCTGAAACCCCTCCATCTTTTCCCTCTCAATCTTTAATTTAGGTTTAATACGTCAAATGGCTTCCTCCTAAGATGTAATTTCTATCATTCTATAACTTCTTGAGAAAATGGCCTTATATACAACAGCAGAGTGACCCTTACTTACTGAGGACAATAATGTGGAGGAGGCATTGCAAGACACCATCTTACAGGACAAATTATCAATTTTACACTGTATGTACTTTCAAGAATCTCTAGAATGCAATTAGAAACATGTTAAGCAGAGTGACAAGTAAATCAAAGTGTCTTATTACCATTTTGTTGTGGGAAGTGAATGGGATATTGATAGCATATGTCAACCACTTAATTGGTTGTGATAAGTTATATGTCTTGTTATCAAGAGTTTATTTTGTTGCAGAATTCTTAAGATCGATAAAGTTAATAGTAAAACCTCCTTAAAATATTTTGCCTGCCTTTTTTTTGTTTTTGCTGATAGTCTCAGAAACGCAAATGACTGTAGAAGCAAATGAAGCCGAAATGGAAAGAGAGAAATATTTGGCTGAACTACGACAAGCACTGACATCAGGTGAAGGAAGAACAAGAAACTACAGCTTTGATATCTCTAAACATGGTGATGCAGATGAAATGCTCAATTTCACTTATGAGAAGGTCTTACAAGATTTCTCTGTGAGTACTTTTCTTCTGTTTTGTACCCATCAATGCAATCATTCAGTTTAAGCATATGAAATGATATAGTAGCAATCATTTGCCAAAATAGAGTTTGGTGTTTACTTTTTTCCATGCACAAAATAAATTAGTTAAAAACATCAATTTTAAGTTGCTCTTTTGGTGGTGATATCCAGGCTTGCACAACCCTGAAGTTGATTTGTAGTAGAATGTACATCTGTATCACTTAAGAATTAATCACAGCTTCAGATATTTAATGATAGTTAGTTCAAGAGTGAATTCAAATCACCATTACCTGCATCAATATGATTAATATTTACACAATCCTGACCTTTAAAATGCCCATCATATATGATTGATAATGAGTATATTTGATAATTGATATGATTTTCATCTCTATCTGTATATACATGCACAAGTGTTTTCATATCGTGTTCCACAATCAGCATTCTACCATTCCGCCTTCAGTGCATGGAGGAATCATGGACTTGACACGTTTGCATGAAACATCACATCATTAAGTTGGGTTGACATATTCATGGGATCCTACAGAATTATTTCATAATAAATTGTCTGTTTTCTTTGTTCCATCTCAAACTGGAAAAGATAAATGGGAGTTAAGTGTGATTTCTTAGTTTAAAGGAGAAAGCAGTGGTTCGGAACTGTTGCAAGTATTTGGTCCTGATGTACATTGGTACAAAAAACTTGCACCTCTCATAAATACTTTGCCCTTTGAGAACATCTAACTCAAAATTCTTTTACTTCTGGCAATCAAAAAATGAAACTGGTTCTAAGGGAACAGTTTTGAGTACTTATCTAGAGAAATCACTTTGAAACGTGTCTTATTATAACAACAACAAATTACACTTGTATAGCGCCCTTCATGTTGGAAAGTTATCCCGGGGCGCTGGAACATTACATTGCATTGTTCCAGGCATTTGAATATTGCTACTGTTTTGTGATTTTAAAAAGATATTTGTGAAAGATAACCTTCTGTATGTCATAGTTTTATTTTAATTGCTCTACAGTATTTATTTTGTGGAAAAGTGGCGCTATAATGACTGAACATTGTAACAGGTGGTGGGATCATGAGTCATAAACCTGGTAATAACGTTGCCCGCAAGACAGGTTTCCAGTTGTTATAAGGACTAAATAAGCTATAAACCACAACATTAAAACAACAGTGACTTTAGTGGGATTGGTGCACAGAGAGGCAGGCACTTGTGTCTTACCACCAGCTGCAGTGCAAACTAGGCCACCCACACGCATGACCTAGTGGGAGGCCGCCAAAGATTCCAGATTAACCAGCCAAACCGCTGCCACCTAAATAAACACTGAGGCATTGTCTCACATTTAGCCTGTGATCGATGTCAGCAAACATGCAGTTACTTGCTCATGTATTGCCAAGAGATACCAGACAATTTTATTAGTTGCCTTCAATATTTGGGATAGCTTGCTTGCAAAAAATGTTTTCATAGAATATTAACAAAATAATATTCCAGTGGTGTTGGTGTTCTGGAAGTTATAAGGGAACATTCGAACAGTAATAGTACAATGGCAAGTGCAGCAAATGTTTAATTGCATAACGTAGACTGTCCTACCTGGGCAATTAATTTTCAGAGATATTCACTGTTCACTTAAAAGGCATAATATAATAATATCGCTCTATCTCCTCTTGCAGTAGAGCTAGGATTTTGTACCTACTGAGTACAGTGCACATATTGGCTCTTCATTTTCAGTGGCATTTTTTAAATCATTGAACCTTGACTTGTTGCATTCGCTACTCCTGAAGTTTTCAAATAGTCCAGGTTATACTTTAAAGTTTCTATATGGGTGCATTATATGTGGTCCTATTGCTACACTCTTGTTTCATGATCTATTGGCATTAACTGTTCCAGACAGCAATCACTGTGACTGGGAGCAGGAATTCTTTTCATTCAGCTCTTGTTAACCTTACAAGCAAAGGCCCTAATGAGTAGCGTGGTCCTAGCTGGACAAGCAATGGGAAGCTTGTCAGACAGTGCTCTTAATAATAATAACAGTAATCCTTGCATTTGATATAGCGCTTTTCATGTCTTCTCGACGTCTCAGAGCGCTTCACAGAATTGAGTGTAAAATGAATTGACCGTATATTTGTGGGCAAAACGCAATGGCAAGCTCTGTCGTTTTAGCTGGTTACACTCCAGTAATACCCTAACTCACATGCTGGAACCCTTAAGCCTTAGATCACGCTTAGCTGCTTCTGAGCTGTGTAAAGCGCATTGAGACTTCCTCCCAACTTAAAATGCGTTATATAAATATAAATTATTGATGTAATACTCACTGCAAGTAGATAAGCAGGGTATGTACCTCCACAGAGAGAATGAAATGACATCCCTGACACATAAGTTTACAAATGAAGGTGGCATACGTGCATAGACGTCACAGTCTGGTCTGGATACTGTTAAGCATGGTGATGGGTTTCTGCATGTGTCAGAAGCCTTGCTGACCAAAACAAAACACATACACTCTGGGGTCCCCAAAACTTGGCTCTTGCCAACTAGTGCAAACTATTCTTCGGAATTAGGTAAGCATCGTGTGTCCTTCCAGGGAGAGAGTGTGAGAGTGCGTATTGCAATCCAGAAACAGGGAAATCTCCATATGTAGGTGGCATACGCAGAGTCCTGTAGTTCAGTGGTTGTGGAGTCCTGTAGCTCAGTGGTTAGAGAACTAGCCTTGCAAGTGAGAAACCCGGGTTCGATTCCCAGCAGGGTGAAACTTTGGGCAAGTTTCCTTACTCTACGTGCCTAATAATAATCCCTCAAGAAAAAAAAGCAATAACAATTTGGCCACTCAATCCACGACTGTTTGTGGGACACTGCAGTGCGCAATTGGCTGCCGCGTTTCGTCCATAAATGTACAGTCAATTCACTTTACAGTATATTCTGTGAAGGCTTTGAGACGTCTAGAAGACATGAAAAGCGCTATATCAAATGCAAGGATTATTATTATATATATGTGGAACTCTGGTTTGGATACTCTCAAACATGGTGATATGTTTCTGCATGTGACTCTCACCTGGCTGTGACGGAGACAGACTGGTACTCTCAGGAGTTGGTGTCTCATGTCTCAAGTATTTCACCTTACCACAACTAGGAGAGAAAAAGATTTTCTCTCCTAGTTGGAGAATAAACTCTTCAGAGAATAGTTTCTAAAAGAATCGTGGAGTTATGTTCTCTGTGATAGAACTTGTAATTGCTTTCAGAAAACATTCCATGAATAAAACTTATACTGCAGTGCTGTGGAAGAAACTTGCACTTGGACTGTAGACAAACATCTGGATTTTGAATTGATGATTGTGCTCTTACAGCTGGTAAGCCTTTGGCTTTAGCCATTACCCAATATGGAGTCTGTTTATTTTACTGCTGCAATGCAAGCCGACTTTACTTAATACTGTATAGTGCTGAGTTGAGGCAAGGGAGCAAGGGAGTAGCAGTCAGCCTGGCTCAGTCGGTAGCACTGTCGCATGCCAGTCAGAATATTGTGGGCTCAAAGTCGCAGATTTTCTTACCATTTCTAGGCTGACACTTCAGTGCAGTGCTAGGGGTGTCCTGCATTGTTTGAAGTATCGTCCTTCAGAAGAGACGTTAAACTGAGGTCCCATCTGCCTGTTAAGGTGAATGTTAAAGATCCCATGGAACTATTCGAAAAGATAAAAAGAGAAGTTTTTCCCGGTGTTCTGGGCAGTTATCCCCCAAACAAAACACTTTATGGCACTTTGTGGGACATTCCTGTGCACAAGTTGGGTGTCGCATTCACCTACAAATATAGTGTCACCGCACTTCACAGTAAAATACTGCAAGGCACTTTAAGACACTTATTGTGAATGTTACGCATTTAAGAGATTTACATAATGTACTCTTGTTATAATATACATGTAGTTCATGGTTACAGTATGAAATTGGACTGCAAAAAAATTCATTAAAAATTCGTAAATGCCTTCCTCAGAGCATCATAATGTATCAAAATATGAAGCACGTTAATAGCAAAGAAATAACTAAACTGAATGAAACTCTCCACATCCACACTTGTACAATAAGCAATAAGCAAACAAGGATTGAACAGATACTGGTTTTGAATTGAAATAACCCTGATTGACTGCTTCAACTTTACTTGTGTAATGTATTGAATTGTAGTCTGTAGTCAATTTCAGATGTTAGTTATTCTTTCTGTTTTACGGTGTATCAGGTTATGAAGCGTATTAAATACATTTGAAATAGTACAAATAATATAACACTGCAACACATATTCATCAAACTATACACATACCTTTAATGGTTATCATTGTTGCAGTGTAGTGACTGTCAATGAGATAAACAGCAGAGATGCTTGAAATAATAAACTGCTTTTTATCTTATAAACTTGGTGCTTCCACAATTATATCTTCTTGAGTTCTGGATGAAAACTTGCATAAGGTAGACCTATACTGTAAAAGAAGAAGCCTGAGTTAGATCTCTATCTAGTGCCTACAAATTAAATTGAAGTTTCTGCTAGAATTAAACTTGATACATTCTTTCGGTACTTTTCATTCTAAGTTTTATCACAGTACATTTGGGTCTTACAACAAAATTACTTTATGTTTCGTTTTTACTGGCTAGGAGAGGTACAGCTAGATGTAAGTATATTTTGTGGTTGGCTTAGTTTATTTTATATTCCTGAGGCAATACCTGAAAATAAAAACACTGAATAAACTTCACTTCTTTTAGATCGTTTCCCACTTTAGGTCAACGTGTTGAGCTTAAAATAGCAGGGCATATAAGTTACATTGAAATAACATGCTTTGACCAAATATAAATGGAAAAGGATCTAATCTTAACCACAAAATAATAAATTAATCTATAACCTGTTACGTACTCATAACTATTAGCCAAAGGAATCCCTTAACTCATACAACCATTCAGAATCTTATTCAGTTAATTTGTAATGGTGCCTTACTCAAAAGCAAGTAGTAAATGAATTCAACATTTTTCTTTACCGACCGATATATGAAAACTAATGATTTTAGAGGCAGATGAAGTTTCTAAGTTGTTTGAAATGGATTTGAAACTTTGGTTTGCTGTTCAATATAGTCTTGATTTGGTGTTTTTGACAGTGGATTTTATACCAAATTATACAAATTACAGGAAGAATGTCTCTAACAACTTCACACAGCTGACTTGGCACCCAAGCTTCAAAGGAGAGAGCTGAGGTGGGGGGGGGGGGGGGGGGGGGATGGTGATGAAAACCATGGTCAAAAGGTCTAAAGTGGCCTTTAATGTGGAGAGTGAGGTGCTGGGACTGGGAAGAGGCAAAGAAATAAAGTTGGGTCCATTAGCCATGGTCCATTTATCTATGGAAATGAACCGTGGCTAACGTTATCGTGTGGGAGCATATAGATGGTGGAAAGGAACAGACCAAAGACAAGGTCCTGAGGGATGTCACACGTGACTGTGAGAAGGTGGGAGTAGAGGCCATTGGAACCATGAACAACAATAAACAAAATTACGTTTGTATAGCGGCTTTCACGTCGGGAGGACGTCCCAAGGCGCTGGACAATTAGTTATTCGGGGAGGGTGGGGCGGAAGGAGGATGACCGAAGGCATGGTTGAAGAAGAGGGTCTGGAGATGGGTCTTGAAGGAGCCAAGGGAGGGGGTGAGGCGAAGGGACTACAAGATGGAGTTACAGAGGATGGGGGCAGAGTGGCTGAAGGCCCGCCCGCCAATGGTTGCAGATGTTCAGAATGTCATTAGTGAGTTTTATCAGGGCTGTTTCCGTGCTGGATTTTCCCCTCGATTTTGGATTCAAGGAAGTCCAACATCTCTGGGATTTCCATGTGTAGGTGGGATAATAATAATCCTTGCATTTAATATAGCGCTTTTCACGTCTTCTAGATGACTCAAAGCGCTTCACAGAATATACTGTAAAGTGAATTGACTGTATATTTGTAGGCGAAACACGGCAGCCAATTGCACACAGCAGTGTCCCACAAACGGATGCACGGAAATCTCAGCTTGGTTTGGATACTCTTAAGCATGGTCATGGGTTTCCACGTGTGTCAGACACCCAGCTAACCAGAAAATAAATTCCACTTTGAGTTTTTAATTTTACTTGCGTTCCCTGCACACCTTTGCACGGAAGATTCTGGTACTGCTAGTGTAATTTGAGCACATCGGTTAAATTTGTATACGTCGGAAACAACTAGTCCCTTCTCAGTATGGCATTTTATAGCAATAATGAATTGTGTCTATGTGTTAGGAGGTTTAACCACATTAGTGGGTGTTCTAGCACTTGAATTTGCCAAATAAATTTATTTATGTGGCACAATCCTCTGATCTGTCCATACTTTGAATTTATTATTCTGTAAGTATATTGAGCCTGTACTGTATTTCATGATGTAAAGTTACTAATGTATTATGCTTACTTTGTTCTGATCTATGTGATCTATGTGCTTTTGATTGGTTGCTCATGAAATCATATAAGAATAATTACAATGCTATAAGTGGTGTAACGATCTGTTGGCAGTAGCTGAATATAAACACTGATGAATAGTTTCCCATGTTTCATTGCAATGTTTCCATTACATTACGAATTATATTCATCGCCTTCTTTTGTCCCTTTTTTCCCACAGTTATTTCAAAAGATTTTCATTCATGTTCAAGCTGGTAGTTGAACTGAACTGCACCTTTTCAATGCTCCATCTGCATATCAATTTTTTTACTCTACATTGTCACGTTTCTCTGTATTTTGTGATAATTTGCAGAACTGACATTGAATAGGTGTGCCTCCAGACTGAACAGAAACAGAAATCCACTGAAATAACTGTGAAGGAAAATAAAGGAACACTGTAACAGAAACATTGCAATTGAAACATTGGAAGCACCCGCATTGTGCTACAATTACTAATCCTCAGCTCGGGTCTGAAGCACTGATTGTCCAGTGTCTTGGGACATCCTCCCGACGTGAAAGGTGCTATACAAATGTAATTTTTAATCAAATTATTTTTATAGTATCTGACACACTAATCAAATCTTCTGCAGAAGATAGATGATAATCTCTTGTCAGAAAGTCCTTCCTCACATTGAGAGGCTAACTCCGTCACCACCTGTGACATGAACTCCTGTTGGGATTCATAAACAGGATGCATATAGCTGATGTCTTCAGATTGGGCAACACAGACATTTTGGGACACTTCCCTTATCGACAACAACTAGTGAAGTTTAAATCTGAAAGCAAGGACAGTTCTTATGATTTTGTGCTTTACTCCCAATCACCAAAACTATAATTTCTAAAGACATCTTTTTCTTAGTTCACAGAGTTACAAGTGGCACTGCTTTGTGTGAAGCTGGATAATGTGCTTTGAATAGGTTTACTCCAGCTGCTTTTAGATTGTAGTGTTGAAACTCTACCTTAATCTTCCTTCTGTCTAGTTTCCCAGGAGGAGATGAGTAGAATTACTTGGAAGTGATTACTTTTCTATCATCGGACAATTATAATCCTTCTCTTCAATTTATTTGTAAGATAACTGGTTACCAATTTTTGTTTGCCAGTTTTCTTCTCGATTCTTTTCTACTAATGGTATTGAATTACTGGTTGTGCTTTCATGGGCACCAATAATCCCGTGGTACCTCATACAATGTTCATTCTATATGTGTGATCCTGGACCGTGAGTTTTGCACAGAGAAAAGGTAGATCATTCAACTTATTGATCCTCCCCCTATTTTATCAATTGTAGCAGCTCTTCCTAATCCCCTTTCCCTGACTATTCACAGATCTTGATACCATATTCTTCTTCAGCCTTTAATATGCTTACTTTGCAAGTATCTATGTATTTCTCTCTTGAACACCACAATGAATTGTTCATCTATAACCTTGTGTAACAGTGTATTCTACGTCCTCACAATGCTTACCTGTTTGGAGACTATATTGTATTTTACTGTAGATTGTAGGCCACAGGCTCACTTCCAGTTGCAACCTGTTTTATAGACTGAAGTCTATTATCCCTGCCACGAATTGTGCCTGCCATCATTTCATCTGCTGTTTTTTCTAGACTTTGAGCTAACAAATAACTTTGGTGTTCTTTAATTTCTAAGATTACATTGACCTAAATAAATATTTTCTAAAAAAATCATTGTTAGACATGGTAGACAACCCATCCAACAATTATTGGAAGACAGTTGATAAATCCTTTTACCAATACTGAATAACTGCTCGATTTTAATTGGTAGCTTTTCAAAAGTATTGAAGAAAACTTGATCAGTTCTTTAAAGGAAGTAGAAGTTGGCATCATTCTGCTAGATATTTCTTGAATTACTGCAGGGCAGTATTCAGTTCATTTTCTGAGAATCCATTGAACTGGATTAAATCATAATTATTGGGTTATTTCTGACCGGTTAGGATTGAAGTGTCTCATAGTTTGCAACAATTTGTCCTGTTTTAATGAACAAGCCAAACTTAATTTGATTTGGATCTTCATTTCGTTTTGGAAAGGTAGCCTCAATTCACTAATTCAATACTTTAGTTACTTGGTATACACTGCCTGCAGTGAACAAATGCTTATTAACTCTGTTTATTAATATGAAATATCTAGCAGAATGATGCCAATCCTTAGAATAAACACAAAATCCAGGCAAAACGTAGAATAATGTATGTTTTATCCCGCAATTATGCATGGGTTTATTTGGTATTTTCTGTATGCTAAGTATATGTATATATGTAAACCGCATATTCTTAGATTTCAAATTTGTAACTTTGCACCTGTGATGTTTGAATTCAATTATCACATATTAGCTGTTCTTTATAAATTTTCTTCTCTGATGCATATACCTCAACAAGATTTGACTCCAGCCAATATGTATTCCAGAAAATTAATGAAAACGGCAGGCTTCATTTATAGATGTGGTTTTGCTGTTGTGCACATACTTGACTGCCTACTTGAAACTGCATACATGCCCGCAATTCATTCCTGGGTAATAGCTATGCTTTATGTATTGTACAAATATGGCGCAAAAACAACTGACACCATGCTGGAAAGAAAACTTGTAATACTTTGTTTAATCTCCCATAGTGCTATCTCATCTAACTGTCTATATTATAATGCATTCTTTGTAAGCAATATGCTATAACATTTACACATATTATTTTGCTTACGTTTGATTAAAAAATCAGCACCTTATTTAAGATTATGCCTTTATATTTGCAAACTAGTGTATGGATTCACTTTGGATCCTCATCATGTGGTGAAAACATTCCACATTCAGCATTTGGCTAAACAAAAGGTAAAGTACTGCAGATGCTGAAAATCTGGTATAAACACAGAAGTCGCTGGGAACATGCAGCAGGTCAGGAAGCATCTATGGAGAGAGAAAAGTGAATTAATATTTAAAGTCAATGACCTTTCGTCAGAACTCTTACTATCAAAACTCTTTTTGGCTAAATCTTACTTTTGTTAGAACACACAGAGGCAACCAATTGATTGTTTAAGTAAATAGCTTTTTTATTACCAAATTCAGAAGTGNTTTTTTTCTGTGAAGTTATATACCATGCTACTCTGCTAGAATTTAGATCAGAAAATTAAATCCCAAATGGGGACATGGAACTCAATTGTGCTAAAAAAATTACAGTGAAAACTTATATTATAGTCCAGATATAAAAAAATAATTATTTCCCTCTGTGGAATTCTACACATTAAAAAATCTTCACAGTCTGTAGTCTGAATTTTAGAAGAAATTGTTTTTATATTTGTTCAGTGTCAAATATCTAGCTATAGTCACTTCATCAAAGAACTCTTGTGATGTACTTTGCAAGTTGTGGCGTAAAGAGGTGCTATATCAAATACAAAGATTATTGTTAATTGTTCTGAGACATCAGGTTTCCCTTTACCTCACAAAGGTTTATTTCACTTATTTCATTTCTCTGTTATCCAACTGTGTTAAAATCATTATTGGTATTTTATTGTTTGTACTACCTTTACAGCTGTATCTACAGACTGCTTGTTGCTGTGTTATTTCATTCAACTGTGGTCCAGCAACTTGCCTCCTAAATCTCCCCAAGGTGGTGTGGACCTTTGCCTTTACTTATACAGCTGGCATGAAATTGTTTTGACCAATGGTCTTCAGAGCGAATGNTTTTTTATCTTGGCTTTTCAACATTACCCTTGATTTCCCACAGAAATTAGAGGGCTCCAGAACTAAGTACTCATAAAACTGGTTTTCCCCACTTTAAATAAAGCTGTCTGCTTCCCAGCGAGTTGGTCAGAGAAACCACAGTCCCAATTTGACCAACACTCTGGTTTTGATGGGATCACACTGTTCTCTCTTTCTTGTTGTGCCAAGTTTTTATAAGAAAATTAATGGGGCATGTGATATGCTCCTTTGTGTTATCTTTAAAAGTGTTCAATGAAAGTGTCTTAAGCAGGTGAAAATAAACTACTTTTTCAATAAGTTTTAATTTATCTACACAATAAGTATGCAATGATAAACAAAACTGGAGATCAAAAAGAATGTTTCTGTATTGACTTGTTTTGGTGCGTATGTGGTGCGATTCTAAATCCAACAATGACAGTTCTGTTTTAAATCTTAAACATATTGCATAAATAAGTCTGAGGAGTCTGTTTTTGCACAATTTGTACATCCTCCCAACATGAAAGGCACTATACAAATGTAATTTTGTATTGTATTTAACTCTTTCACTAAATATTGTTATTATTTCAATTGCTACAGTTCATAACTTTACTCATATCTTCATAAGTCTCATAAACCTCTCATTATTTTATCAGCCTGTTCCACAAGGCAGCCACCTACCTAATTAAAAGCCCAAAAAGTTAAATTGTAACCCATTCCTAGTATTAACAATGAATTTAGAAAATGTAGTCATTCTTAGCACACCATTTTTTATACATTTCAATAAATATATCCTTCTACAGGTATCAGTGCTTAAGTTTTTAAAAAAAACAGAAAACATATATGACGTTGCCTCGTACAGTCAAAATCATTTATATTGATAGATGGGATCTATAACAACAGCAATTTGCATTTTTCTAGCGCGCTTCACATGGGGTAAAGTCCAGGAGCACTGGACAGTGACAGAGTCTGACCCCGCTTTAGGGGGAGAGGAAGTGGAGAGGTGACTGTAAGCATGATCAAAAAGGAAGGTTTTTAGGCGGGATTTGAAGGTGGGGAGGGAGGGGCAAGGTGGACGGATTGAGGGAGAGAGTTCCAGAGTTCGGGCATAGTGGCTGAAGGCACGGCCACCGATGGTGGAGCAGAGGGGATGAGTGACAAACAGGAAACCAAAGCTGGCTGAGTGGAGGCAGCGGGTGGATAGGTAGGGAGATGCGAGGGCAAGAAAGGATTTGAAAATGAGTAAGAGGATCTTGAACTTGATCCGTTCGGTAATTGGGAGTCAGTGGAGCCTGGCAAGGTTTAATGGGGGTACAGACATTTGTGAGGGTGAGTATTTGGGCTGCGGTGTTTTGAATTAATTGAATTTTGTGTATGATGGAGCTGGGGAGACCAGCTAGGAGGGTATTGGAATAGTCCAGCCAGGAAGTGACAAAGGCGTGGATGAAGGTTTTGGCTGTTTGGTTGTGAGGTAAGGACGGAAGCTGGCAATGTGACAAAGGTGGAAAAAAGCAATCCTGGTCAGGGAAGGGATGTGGGGTAGAGAGGTAAGCTGTGAATCGAACCTGACCCCAAAGTTGCTCAAGGGTTCGGTGAGTCTGAGCTCGGGGAAGGTTGAGGAATTCAGACCCACAAGGCTTTGGTGGGAGCTAAAGAGTATGGCTTCCGTCTTACCAACATTCAGCTGCAGAAAATTTGCGCTCACCCAGGCCTTGATGTCCATCAAACAAGCTGATAGGACATTAGCAGATTGGGAGTCGCAGCTGGAGAAGGAGAAGTAGATTTGGGTGTGATCCGCATACATGTAGAAATTGACCCCATGTCATCAGATGACATTGCTGGATGGAGCATGTAGATAAGGAAAAGACGGGGGCCAAGGATGGAGCCTTGTGGTACCTGTAGGTGACCGGGTGGGGGTCGGAAGAAAAAACGTTTGCCGAGATATATTCTTGGAGGATTGTTATTTAGGACATAGGGGCGATAGGACATTAGGAGATTGGGAGTCGCAGTTGGAGAAGGAGAAGTAGATTTGGAGTGTAGGGTGGGGGGGCCGGGATAGGAGAAGTGGGTGATGAAGGAGGCATGGGGGTGGTGGTGGACGACATTGGGAGAGGAGGCAGCCAGGCAGATGTTGTCTATCTTAGAGATAAAGACATCCAGAACCTCTTTGCACTTTGCATCAGAAGTGATGATCAACGTGCTTGAGAGGTGCTGCAAAGGAGGTGGTGGGTAGTGGAATACAGGATTTGCGGATTGTTTCTTGGCCTCGAGATGACCTGTGAATAGAAGGCAGTTTTGGGAGGGAGGGAGTAGTGGGAGTAGGTATGAAGATGCTCAAGCCACAGTTGGCGGTGAACCGTGAGGTGGGTTTTGTGCCATATGCGCTCAAGTAACTGGGTTTGGGATTTGAGAGAGCGGAGATGTCTGTTTTACAGGGGGAGCGGGTAGGCTTGGAGACGGATCTGGTTTTCAGAAGCACAAGGAAATTAAAAATTGAGGAGAGGTGATTATTTAGCAGCTTGACGGCTGCGTCTGGATCACTGCAGGTGGAAGGCCAGAGGGAGAGAAGGTCTGAGAATTAGTTCATTTGTGAGAGATTGGGGGGGAGCGGTGGGGGCGGGGCTTTTTCTATGTGCGGAAAAGGATCGTGGAGGGCTTGAAGGAGGGGAGAGTGATGTGAATGAGGCAGCAGCTGAGGAAGTAGTCTGAGATGGCCTTGTCTGTGGTGGTCAGATCAGAAATGTAAGTGATGACAAGGTCGAGGGGGTGGCTACAGTTGTGAGTCGGGGAGTTTACATGGAGGGTGAGGTTTAGAGTGGAGAGGAAGGTGGCAAAGTCAGAAGAGGTGGGGCAGGGGGAATTGAGATCATGGTTGAAATCGCTCATTATGAGCAGGCGCTTTGTGCAGAGGGACAGGGATGAGAGGAAAGGGGAGATATCCGCAAGAAAGGAGCCAGGAGTTTGTGAGGTGTTAAAACAGGAGAATTTTGAAGGGATGTGCGGAGGGATGTTAGGGTGAGGTGCTCAAAAAAGGGGAACCAGCCAGAGGAATAGGGGATAGACCAAGGGAGGTTTTGGAGATGAGGGCTACCTCACCGCCACGTTGGTTGGGGTGGGGTGTATGGTAAGAAGTGTAACCAGGCGGACGGGATGGGTTATCGGGATAGCCAGGTTTCCGTGAGCCCAAGAATATAAAATAACATAACATAGCATGTAGGAGCAGGAGTAGGGCATTCGGCCCTTCGAGCCTGCCCCGCCATTCAATCATGGCTGATCTTCTAATCTAACTCCAGCTAATAACCTGATCCTGCCTTATCCCCATATCCCTTAATCCCTTTTGCAATAAGAAATCTATCTATCTCAGACTTGAATATGTTCAAGAAAATCTGACCCCACGTTTAATGGGTTGTAGGATAGAGTAACTGCTGGTCACCAAACATCACCAAACTGTACTGGACACACCAAAAAGCACGCATGAAGTCAGCAACTTCTCTTGCGAGCATTTCTAACAGAACACTGCAAGAAAGAATTTTATTGTCTCAAGGATGTCTCAAGGCACTGGACAAATATAGTAGTGGACTCCTGACAGTGGAATAAGAGATTTAAAGATGTTGACTGAAGGATCAGTTGGAGCTCATGGAGAGTGAGGCTCAGCATCAGTGGAGGTCAGCTAAGGGACTTCAAGTGGGCATTGTTCTCTAGTGGAAGATTGTCTTGGCCAAGGATCAAGCAGAACTTTCATCCTTTGTGGAGTCCTGTAGCTCAGTGGTTAGAGCACTCGCTTTGCAAGCGAGAGACCTGAGTTCAATTCCAGGCAGGGCGAAACCTTGGGCAAGTTTCCTTACTCCACACGCCTAATAATAATCCCTTCAAAAAACAAAACAATAATAAATTGGTCATTTTCAATCTACGACTGTTTGTGGGACATTGCTGTGTGCAATTGGCTGCCGCGTTCGCCCACAAATATACAGTCAATTCACTTTACAGTGTATTCTGTGAAGCGCTTTGGGACGTCCTCCTGACGTGAAAAGCGTTATATCAAATGCAAGGATTATTATTATTATTATTATCCTACAGTTCTAGGATAATACAGTATTTGTTTGTGATACAAGAGTTAAAAACTACCTAAGTACAGCTCATACAGGTGAAAAGGAATGTCTTTTTCAACTTTCCTTTTTATTCTTGGAATACATTGGAGGTCTGCAATGACTGTGATGATAAATGCTTTATGAAATTACATGTTTGAATTGTAATTACACCATTTTTGAACGCTGCTAATTTATGAATTGCAAGCCTGGTGATGGATTTTTAGCCCAGAGCAAAACCAGCAAAAATGTCAATGTGATTGACAAGTGGCTACACTATCAAGTTATTTTTGTTCAAAATGAAAATATCCTTAATATAATCGCTATCTCTTAATTTAAACGTAAAAATCTCCTTCCCAGGATACAGTTGTTGTATTCCAATTTCTTGTGGATAGATTGCATTCAGGATGAACTGTATATGATGCTGAGTGATAACAAATGATAACAAAATGGATGTGGATGATCTTGGGGAACAGTACCGGGTAGTTATGTGGGTCCTGGGATAAGTTACTCTTATTACTCCCAGGCTGTTGGCTCTTGGCTTTACCACAATGATCTGTGAATCACCATATTTTGGTTAGAAATATGGTTAGCATATCTTTGCATAGTTTCAAAGCAATTTAGGAAATGTCTCTGGCAAGTTGACCAGCCTTTAGCAGTAGGGTTGGAATGAGAATCAGATGTTTTAAAAACCAATTCTCCTAATTCATTGCCAGTGAGTATGAATTTATTGAAAAAGACAATTTGGGTTTTCAGAAAAACTTTTTAAGATTGGCTAGATGGACCGCAAGCTCATTTTACATTCCCATGTTCACCCACAAAATAGACAGTCGATCCCTTTGTGAAGCGCTTTGAAACATCTCGACGACGTGATAAGGTGCTATATCAAGGATTATTTTTATGAATATTTCCATAATCCCTTGATTCACAGTAACTGGTTGAAAGGGTGCTCTGCTCAGTGGGTGCCACATGTAGTTGCAGTTTGGAGTTTTTTTCATATCCAAGGATAAGCACAACTTTTTTGTAGTAGGGTTGAGGGCAGGCATTGTTGGACTAGTCTATTGGACTTCAAGTTCTGCAGGGCATGGAATGTGCCAATGTGAAGGGATATATAAGTCTTGTATTGCCCAGGATCAGTGCCTAGACTCTTTCCTAGAACAGGGCTTTATTGTTATACAGAAAGTGTGTTTGTTGTGTAATTACAAGAAAAGTTTGGAGCTCTTGCAGAAACAGGTTAGGTGACTCCAGTCTGAAGAACATTGGCATATGGCCAGATAGATGGGATGTCCTCTCAACGTGAAAGGTGTTCTATAAATGTAATTTTGTTGTTGTTGTAGATGTATGGATCATATATCTTATAGCTCATTTGATTTCTTTTTCCAGTGGTTATTTGACTGTTGGCAGGCTATCAGCAATGAGACTATCGGCAGTAAGACTAATTCTGTCCTCACCCAGTGACCGCATTCATGCACCTCCAGTCGGCTCAGTAGATGGAGTCAGTGGAGTCCTGCAGCTCAGTGTTAGACCACTCGCCTGGCAAGCGAGAGACCTGGGTTCAATTCCCAGCAGAGCAAAACCTTGGGCAAGTTTCCTTACTCCACTTGCCTGATAATAATCCCTCAAGAAAAAAAAGTAATAATAATTTGGTCACTTGAATCCATGACTGTTTGTGGGACACTGCTGTGCACAGTTGGCTGCCGCGTTTCGCCCACAAATATACAGTCAATTCACTTTACATTATATTCTGGGAAGTGCTTTGAGATGTCTAGAAGACATGAAAAGTGCTATATCAAATGCAAGGATTATTATTATTATACAGTAGATACAGATCTAGATCGATTATTTTATTTTCCTCTCCCAGTTCTGGAGTACTGAGGCCAATTTGATACTCTGATTTAGAACAGCTAACAGCACAGACTGGGATCCGAAGTACTTTCTGCTCTGTATGGCTCAGCTTCTCAGAATAAACTCTCTGAGGAATATAATTAAATAAATCATTCAAAGATGTACATTGTGAATCCATAAATCTGGTTGACATCAGCAGAGGAAAAGAGGGCATTTCAGTCTCTGGAATACACATTAATTGCAGATGGAGTTATAGCTTTCAAAAGATGTACTGCATCTTCTATACTGAGCGAGTATGTTTCTCGTCATATTGTTTCAGTTCAGGAGTTCATATCCTTTTTGGTAAGATTCAGTGCAAGCCCTCTTTTAGAATTTTTGTTTAAAAGTCTAACGTTTAATATGCCATGGTCAAAATATTACTTCAGAATATAAAATGATTAGGAAATGTATTAGGAAATGCATAGTTCATTATACAGTTATACAGTAAAATAAAAAATATTTAAATCATTTTGATCTCTGTAATTTCAGAATTAAAATAGGTGAAAAATATATATATTTGTATTCTGCATGTTTTGAAGGAAACTCCTTGATCATTTGTTTTGCAATAATCATTTGGAGATTCTTGAACAGAATGATTTTCAAACAAAACCTAACTATATCAGAGTGTTGCTATCTAATTGATCATCAGCATCAATGTAGTCAAAAGCAAGAATTTCCTTTTCTAAATCTATGCCTCCTGTTTCTTGTTATTGCCAATCCTCTTCTAAAGGTTTCATTGTACAGTATTACGTTTTGGCATGTAATTACCTTTTAAAATATTGCTACATTTACCCATTCCAGTTCTGTGAAAGCTCATCAATGCTTATCAATTCTTCCATAATGATAGTCAGTGCTTCACTGATTTCCTTCTGCATATATATACCATCTGACCCAAGCAACTCATTGGTCTTAAATCCTTTGAACACATCAAATTATCAACCACATTAACTTCAGAATCCTTTAGGGTACTGTGTTCACAAAAGAAATTGAATAGGAAGTTAGCATTATTCTCTGTAATAAACACTTCTAGAGAATATTAATATGATTTAACAGCCAATCTGTACACAGCTATATCCTATAAACAGCCATGAAATGAATGACCAATTTTATATGGGGGATTGTTGGCCAGGACATTGAGAGAAACTCCCTTCTGTTTTTGAATAGTGCCAAGGGGTCCACCTGAACAGGCAGATGGGGTCTTGGTTTAAAGAACAGCACTCCAACAATGTATTGGAGTGTCAACTTATGACAATATGAGTTCAAAGTCGCGAACTGATTCAGAGGCAAGTGTTTCAACTGAGTCAGGTTACACCTTAAGGTTTTATGTTTTATCTTACTAATTACTGTAGTTGTGATATTGTGAACTGTGCAGTTGTATAAAAAGGTTACAGTTTGCTAGTTGATAATTGATATTTTTGGGCCTTGATAGTGTCATAAAATTGCTCTCCAGCCATAAATTGAGATGAAGGGGTATAGACAGTATTCCTTATTTGCAAAGTTATTATATCATGTATAGCTTTGGGATCTTGTAACGGGGAGTTCTACATATAGGCAAAATACTGCAGATACTGGAAATCTGAGATAAAACCAGATTTTTTTATAATAATAATTATATTATATAATATTATTATAAAAACAGAAGTCACTGGGAACACTCAGCAGTTCAGGCAGCATCAATGGAGAGAGGAAAGTGAGTTAACGTTTCAGGTCGATGACCTTTAAAGATTGCGAAAATCACATTAAAAACTAAATAAGCCTTGTTTTTAGTTGAGAGTACAAAATGTACTGTGGAATGAGATATGAAGTTGAATATAAAGGAAACGCAGACTACATGATTCATACATTTCAAGGGTTTCAAAGCAGATGTTTTTTGTATGAATGTGTAGGCAATTAAATGGTTGTTTTCATATTGGATTGAGCGTAATGAGCCTTACACTCTGATCAAGAAAGAATTAGATAGCTATTTAGCAAAAATATTGATTCTATGGGTTTGGAAGAAAAGCGAGTGTAGTATTATTTATTGATTTTTTGTTTACTTTCTGTGCTCTGAGATACTATCCTGCGTGATGGGTGCTATATAAATGCAAGTTGTTGTTGCACTTTGGGATGCCAGTATGCCAGTGGCATCACTTTGGGATGCCAGTATTTGTCATCTTCTGTATATTCCAATGCATCCAGTCAATCTACAAAAATGAAACACTACGTTAATGCAATAATATTTTAATGTACATATTTAAAAACATCTTGATGTTTGCTTATTTTATATTTTGTTCACTGTTACATTGTAGATCATTGCTTGAACTGAATTATTTCAAAATGATGATTTGTTTTTTTACCAAATAATTCATATAGAAAATGATTCTTTTCTTTTAAAACATTGCATTTGTTGCTAAATGTTTTTGTGAACTAAAATACCAATGATAAAGAAGGGACTATTTCCCAATTTTTAAATCTTGAATTTGTTTCTTTTATTGATTCATTTTGTTTTATTTAATGTTATCTGGTCAGTCTCTTTCCCTTTGACCTATTTTTCTACTCATTTACTTTCAACCTTTGTTATCTGGTTTCCTTTTTTTTAAAAAAGCTCACTTTATTGTCTTAAGTGGGAACATAACACGGTGCAAGTCATCAGTCAATAGATAACAGAGATCACGGTGCCAGTGTCCATCAGTTCATGAAGCTTCATAAAATGTTGATGTGCATGAAGAGCATTGGAATGTTAAGAGAAAGTGCCACAGATAATCTATTTGTGTTATAAGCATTCTTACTCCTCTAATAATAATAATATTATTATACAGGGTGCCAGGTCCTACTGCAAACAGATGGAAAAAGATCATTTGAACTTAAGGTTAAAGTTCTGATAAAAGTCATTAATAAGGAACTATTGGAACAATATGAGCTTTGATGAACATCTTACAAAAGTGTAAATGAAGATTATGAGCGCAAATGATTATAAATTGTAGAGTAGTGAGAACAGTAAATAGTACTTGATGTTGCGGCTGGTGCACACATATTGTGATGGTAGAGGAGGAAGAAAAAAATATTGAAGGAATTATAGGAAAAGTTTAGATGTAGAAAACATATGAACATGACTTAGATTTAGAAAAACTGTAAATATCAGCCTGTATGTTTAAGACAGCATCAACCATAATGATTGTGTAAATTGCAAAGAGGACAGAGACATGAGAAATGGTCTGTGATGATCATATGATCCCTGAAAGAGAACTCAAACAAGTCACAGTTAAGCTGTGCAATCTTTTGTTGTTACATTCCTTAGCCCACACAGACTGAACACCATATGGACCAGTTTACCATAAATAAGTGGAAACTTCAAAGTATTTACATTTTCTCAAGATTTATGTGAAAATCACAACAATGTGTAGTTATAGAGAGGATGTGCACAGGGACCTGCTCAATGTAATATTTATCCAATGGATAAACCAATTCAACACATGAGCAACAAAGCTGTGTGTACATATAATCCTAAATTTGCCATTGGAGAATGATTGTGCTGCAAAGTAAAGATTACAGTAAAGAGCAGGGAATTAGATTAGAATATGGAGTGGATGAGCTAGTATCATTTAAGGCTTGTTGGGCTGAATTCCTCCTGATTCTGATTCAGTGATTTTAGGAACATGTCTGTCATGTTTTCTGTTTAAAGTGCAGGAATTTTGACTATGAGATTAAGTTACAGAATATCATCAAATCTGAAATAAAAACTGAACAATAAAAATTGAAATCAGCTATGCATCATTTACACACATGAAAATGTGGACGTTATTATGCTTATAATTACAGAGATTGTTTTAATGTGACAATTTTGACTCCTTGTCTTCAATATGTTCATTGGTCACGATGTGCCTATTAAGTGATCAGTATGTGTGATGTCCAGTTACGGCAAAACCTATTTTAACTTGAATATAATAAGGAGAAAAGTACTTTCTGTGAAAAATGATTGGCAGCTATTACCTCAGGAGACTGAACAATATGTGGTATATAAATGATGTGTGATTTGTGGTCATACATGAAATCCTGTAGCTCAGTGGTTAGAGCACTCGCCTCACAAGCGAGGGACCTGGGTTCGATTCCCAGCAGGGCAAAATATTGGGCAAGTTTCCTCACTCCACACACATCTCTTTACCTAGCAGTAAGTAGGAACCGGACGCGAACCCGTCAATTGGCGGTTCGCTTTTCCAGGGGTAATAATTCCTTAAAAAAAACTAATAAATCGGTCACTCAATCCACTAATGTTTGTGGGACACTGCTGTGCACAATTGACTGCCGCATTTCGCCCACAAAATATACAGTCAGTTCACTTTACAGCATATTCTGTGAAGCGCTTTGAGAAGTCTTGAATACGTGATAAGGCGCTATATCAAATGTAAGGATTATTATGCATAAAATCCTCAGGATTTATAAATAATTTTAGTTTTAGGCAAGCTATTGCATAACATTTTTTTGTACCTATTTAATGAATTGCACTTTTCAGAGCAAGTAGATTTTAAACATGTTCCTGACGTGGCTCCAATGTGCTGGTAAATGCAAATAATGTACAAACATGTCTTCGGTTCTATGATTCATACCGAACTGTGTTGTGTCTCTCGCTGCCAAGCTACAACTCCAGCTATTTCTGTGTACATTTAGACAGAAGCCAGTTAATACTCCAGGACCCCAAGGTGAGGGGTGCTTTACCTTATGTCAGGTTCTGTTTCCATAGAGTATTAAGTTTTAGCAATTTGTAATGGGAAGATTTTGAGATTTGGCCCATTTTTGTGATTCCGATTTCCTATTCCATTATTATCCTCATACCTTTAGTAGGATCAACAGGATGTTGACTACCAGTGACGAATGTTTGTTTTAAATTAGACTTGAACTGGGAGCTACAGCTGATAAGTATATATCTCTTTGGAGTGAAACATATTTTAATTTAGCTCCAGTCGTTCCTCCTGATCACTTGTAAACACAGATTATTGTCAAAACAAGCTACCACCATTGGTAAAGCGAATAAGGTGCTGCACATGATGCAGTATAGTCTCATGGACCTGATTGGTTTGATCTTCCATTCCTGTGTCATGTTGGTTGCTTGGTGTTCTATGATCGATAATCTTGTGCTAGGGTGTGAAAAGTCAGCTTGGATTTCTGCTTTTGATTGCTGTCCAGTGACCCTATCTAAAAAGTGCATATGTGTGGTTGCCATGTCAAATAGTTTGTGAGTCTTTACCTCAACAATTACACTTGGATAAGATACTGACAGGCAGCAGGAATCTTGTACCACATCTAGACCGGTTATCAAGTTAGGAACAACAGCAGCAACAACTTGCATTTATATAGTACCCTTCTCATGGGTAGGGTCTCAGAGTGTTTCTTATCTTAATTATCAAGAAAGGCAGGGAAAATAAGACATAAAATGCTGGCGGAAGTATTCTTAAAGCATTTGTCTTGCCAAGATTTGATATTTTACTGGATTTGACACTATTAGCATAATTGACTTCACTGTTGCACCATAATTGAGCAAGAACATTAAATTGATATGTTTACTGGATTACAGTTGGTTTGCCATATTTTTACCATATTCATTTATGAATTTGTAGTCGCTATAGCAACAGCCTGTATATAAAAATACACATCAAGTGTGTAGAAATATTTAAGGAAACAGTAAAATATTACGAAGCTATGATATCATATGAGTATTTTCTTTGGGCCAGATATCAAAGTCATATAAGGCCAGTCTCACTTTACTTTGTAAAATGATTGCCAATGTTATCACATTTATTTCAACAGAAAAGGAGAGTGAATTATGTGGGATTGACTTACTGCAAATCACAAGATCTTGCTAAACCACAGATTATTTGATCAAGTGATTTAGGTTAGTATATTTGTTTAATGTTCAAGTAACTGCTTTTCTGGAATTGTTC
Organism: Callorhinchus milii; assembly: GCF_018977255.1. Lineage (NCBI taxonomy): Eukaryota > Metazoa > Chordata > Chondrichthyes > Chimaeriformes > Callorhinchidae > Callorhinchus > Callorhinchus milii. The sequence continues at coordinate 113,782,839 of NW_024704742.1, read as the reverse complement.
TGATTACATTTTACTGCATCTTTGGATACAGAAGAGTGATTAGTTTGACTGATGTTCACTGTGCAGCTCCAGAACATTAGTGTATAAGAGCAGTTGGAGACCATGAAGAAGGAGGATAGGTAAAAGCAAGACTACAGAGAATGGATAGGAGTCAGCAAATCATGTGCAGGTCTGACACTTGTGGATTGACACCTGAATATTGTAAAAATAGTTTCTCCAGGCAAATAAACAAATGCTTTTGACACTATGCTGAGGTGGGGTGAACTTAAAATGTAGTAATTTAGTTGAACGTCAAACAAATGGATGAACGACGTTTTAAAGTAACGCAAATGTGAGCTTATTACTACAGCCTCTGAATCCTTGAAGTTGACCTGATTGCAAGCCAACTTCAAGATGGCAGAAATTGGTATTATCACATATAAAGCTGCAAATAGCATCAATCAAACCTACGTGAAAGATTATGAGGCCAGCACATTTGCACTTTATAAAAATACTTCTCACATTGCCTGGCTCCACCACTGTCTCACACCGCAGGCTTCCAAGACCTCATACACGCATTCATAACATCCAGGCTCGACGATGCAAACTCCCTGCTTGTCGGCCTCCCCAACTCCTCCTTCCATAGACTGCAGATCATTCAGAACTCTGCAGCCCTTGTCCTCTCCCGCACCAGGCTCTGCAACTCTATCACCTCCATCCTCGCCCAATTCCACTGGCTTCCCATTACAGTTCAAGATCCTGGTCCTCACTTTCAAAGCTCTCCATGGCCTTGCTCCCCCCTTCCTCTGCAACCTCCTAACTCCCTACCAACCTCCTAACTCCCTACCAACCTGCCCACTCTCTCTGCTCAGCAGACTCCGGCCTGCTTCACGTCCCCTGTCTCGCCCGCCCCACCATTGGTGGGTGGGTTCAGCCACTCTGCCCCCACCCTCTGGAACTTCGTCCGCAGTCCTTCTGTTTTGCCCAATCCCTTGCTTCCTTCAAGACCCGTCTCAAGACCCTTCTCTTTGACCGTGCCTTTGGTCACCCTCCTTCTCCCCTTATCCTCCACCCTCCCCGATCCCAACCCCCAGCTCAGGTCCGAAACGTTGATTGTCCAACGCCTTGGGATGTCCTCCCAACGTGAAAGGCGCTATACAAAATTATTTTGTTGTTGTTGTTTCGAAGACATGATAAGACGCTATATCAAATGCAAGGATTATTATTATTACTACTGCTTTGACAGTGATGTGGCAAAATAAATTGTATAGAAATTGATGGAGTTGAAGTAGCAGGTTATCAGTCATTATTCAGGGAAATTTCCATTGTAGATTTAATTGGAAATGTGTGAGTCTGCTGTTTTATATAAACAACTACAGTTTGCCTTATAAAGCGCCCTCCACGCAGCATATTGTCTCAGAGCGCTTGACAGTGGCAGAGCTTGATTCCTAATAATATAAAGGTGTTGATAAATGTATTGCAGTAAAGGAGCTCAATAGATGAATGTTTTATTTTTTGTGAAATGTATGCCTTAATTTTACTTTTAGCAAGGATTCAAGCCAGTTTCAATACTGAATTGATCCTAGAAGTTTAGGATTCTCAAAGTATTTTATCTTAATTCTCTTTTGAATCTAAGTAGTATACATGCTAAATCAAATTGTACTGCAGCTGGTTTTAAAAGTAAGAAAAGTACCTTAGCATTCCATTTACTTTTAATACTATTAGGAAACAAATCTCTATCCTGGTTCTGAGGAGTGGAGCTGAATGCATGCACAGAAGGCAGCTTTCCTTGAACTCAGCCCCTTGGGAAAAGAATTCAGGGTTGCTGGTATCATTTCAAATCATTCTGTAACTGGAAGTAACTTTGCAACTGGATTATCTACTGCTGATGCAATAACAGATATGCTTCTCACAGTAACCTTAAAATATATTTTCTCATTTGTATCAAGATTACATTGCTGGTATTTTTTTAGATCAAATTAGGAAATCCAGTACTGTTTGAGAACTCTAAAAATCATGTTATTTTAGTATGTGGTTATTTTTGAGCTGTACAAAATTAGGGATTTGAAGTCCTGGGAAATGATTTGAGGCACCCAGTGTCTGCATCTGTAAACCCCCCCCCCCTCCTCGCCCACCCTTTTTTCTGGTCAGGAATGGTACAACTACATCCAAAGAAAACTTCCCTCTTCTGCCACAACATTGTGTCTTAAAACTGACCTTAGTCTGAAATGCTGTACACTGCCCAGCACTTTGGGACGTCCTCCTGACGTGAAAGGCGCTATACAAATGTAATCTTGTTGTTGCTGTAGAAGAGTGGGCCTATTATGCTAGTGTTGCACGTTCTTATCCACATAGCATTCAATACAGAGCCCCAAAATGATTGCTGTGCCCTGCTGCTGAGTGGAAACTTTGCAGTCCAGGGATCCCTTATGATAGAGTTCTCTGTTGTAGTTTTCTGGTGTTTCTCTATATCAGCAAATTCTGTGGAAAAGGTACAAAATAGAGTTCTATGTAAGAATACAACCGAGTGCAAACAGCAAGACTTAAGATTTAAAAGTAGAGAAATAGATGAATTGTACACTCACCAGTCTTCTATTTCCTTTTGATCAACATTCCACATATTCTTTCTCTCTAAATCTTTCCACAGGAAGCTGTCTGTTTGGTATAGTCGTTGACCTCAGACACTTGAATGACTTTGAAATGATTTGTTTTTTATATGCTTGTAAACCGGGCTGAGAAAAGGCTTTTTATTCCATTGCAGGATCTCCGCTTCAGAGATTGAGAGTTGTTATGACAATGCTGACCAGTTTGAGTTGTAATATAAACATCACAAAGTTAGAGTGTTGAAATGTTTCATATATATTCTTTCTAAGAAAATAACTAATTTAGTTTGGTGTGCTTGGAGGCACCATTTTTTGTTGATAGAGCTACCAAAGTGTCGCATATTTATTGGTATTTTGCTTTAAGGCAATGTTTGTAGTGTTGGAAGTTAATGATATAGTATTAATGTTATAAACTCATACATATGTATCCACACAGAATCCAGATGGAAAATAAAGTTTGCAAAAGGGTGTCTTGTAAATGTTACCTGAATTATGCAGTCCTTGCATAGAGTACACTTTTAAAAATAGTGAGGTAATAAGCAAAACCCTTTCAACATTGTATTTATAATGGCTGAGTATGATATAAACCAAATAACAACTCTTCTGTCAGAGAATAAGAAAAGGACATCTGTCCACTGAGTTGATGCTGATGATGGCCCCTATCTAGTATTATCCTCTTTATCCCAGCTCAGTTTTACATTATCTTCTACCTTTAACCTTACTTCCCTCAGAATCTTCAAATAGAATCTTTTCCAAGTTACCTTTTCAAAGAGTTCACAGATCCTCTGTTTACTAAACTTGACAGAAATTTATTTCACAAGTTAACAACCAGATGTAAGAAGATGTTGCTTCTAATTTTTACCTTGCCTTGTAGCCCAACCAATTTATTGGCCTCCCCTTATCTTCTCTCCTCAGTATTTAAAGATTTTGTCTTATCAGTGAATTTATCAGTTCTGCTTTTGATTACCTTGTATGGGTCCCTTTTAGTTTGTGGAAACTTTGGTCCAAAAACTATTTCCTTATGGTTACCACGAGTCACCATGCAGCTCAAATAATAATTGTTCTGTCTCCTATTTTCTAGTCACGTTTTAAATCAGTTTTACTGCTTTCCCTTTAAATCAATGAGCTCTCACCTTCACTAATGGTCTCTTTTGAAGTACTGTAATTTCCTGATAGTGTATATATCACATTTACTGGTTTGGTTACATCTTCGCACACAAAGTAGTACATTTATATGCTGCCTGACCTGCTGAGTGTTCCCAGCGACTTCTGTTTTTGTAGTACATTTATATGCCTGATTTTCACGAATGGTAATACAATTTATTTACCAAAGATCTTAAGTGATTTTGTTTATAATTAATGTCAAACTAATCATACCAGTACTATTCATTCCAGGGATATATCGGAACGTCTGATATCTGCACTAATTGAGATAATGTGTGTGCCTGTTTCTCTCTCTCTCTCTTTTGCTCTCTCATTATTTTGTTGCCTCTATTTTTGTCCGTGTGTGTTTGTTTTCTCTAATCCTGTGCCTCTCTAACCTTGTGTGTGTGTTTGAATGTGTGTGTGTTTCTCTCTCTCTGGTCTTGTATCTAAATCAGATCTCTCCACCTCAATCTGCCATTTGATAAAGTCCTGGACATCACAGCTTCCCTTGACTTCTACAGCAGAGCAGCTTCACAATACAATGAAAATTAAAGATTAGTAGATTGCTGCCATTAATATACAGAATCAAGTAAATTCTAATTCAATGCAAATTATGTTGAAGCAGATGGACAAATGTTCCTACAGCATCATTTTTTGATTTTCAGTTTGACATCTTGCAACCAGTTTTGGACAACTTCAAATCAGATATGGGCGTTTGAAAGTACTACTTATAAAATCTTTGATCTGACATCAGAATACCCTCAGCAGAGTAGGAAAAGACAGATAAGACTTGAAATGCCAGGACTGTGAGTGCAGTATGTGCACGGTGAATAAGCAATCAGTCAATGGAGATGTAAAGTGATTCGGAGGAAGTTACAATGGGGTGTGAGAAGAAGATTGTCATTTTCCAGCTCATCAAAAGCTCAATCTGCTCAAACAATGCAGTGGACTAGTGAATGAAGTGGCTGGGTTTGCAAACAAAATGGAAAGTACTCCAACTGTTAAAATGTTCAAAATATTTTGTTTTAATTTGATTGGTACGTTTATTTCGAAATATATTTATTGTAGCCAACATAATTTGCAGATCTCTTCATCACAGCAAAACATAGAAATATGAGCTAGAAAAAGGGGAGAAAGAGAAGATAAATGCTTTTCTCTTTCTCTTTTTTCTATCTTCCTTAGAGGGAACTAAGCAGCGTCTATTTGGGGCTGAATTGTTTCCAAGGTGATATGGTTGGCTACAGAATATTGGAAGCAAATCATTCATGTAGTCTGGTCCTGAGCCAAGCAGGTCTGTAGTACTCCAAGGCACTGCTAGTGACAGGCTGGCCCGGCTTGTTGGTAAGACTTGGAGGGGCAGACTGTAGCTCCAGGGAGAGAATACGCTTGTCATTGCAGACACTGGTCATTTCCATATATAGCTGGCATACTCATATATGGAACTGTGTATGCCTTGGATATTCTTATGCATGGTGATCAAAGCATACTTTTCTATGTGTGTCAGATACCCAGGTAACCAAAAAAAACCCGTGTTCCAGTTTTATGGACAAAATTGAGAGCTTGTTATTATTGTGTACAAGGACACAATGGAATTGTATTAATGCACTGTTTCTATGTACTCAAAAGACCCAGACAGCTGAAGTATACCACATAACTGTATCTTGTTTTTGCTGTGGAAGTAGGAGCATGAAATAAAGCTCCCAGATGTGACTGTGATGAGGAAGGCGATTAAATGTTTCCAAGTACATTTAGTTAATTATTAAGATTTATATTGAATAGCAAAAAGGAAAATATTCTACTGTATTCTCATGTACATCAACAAATTGTATTTATATAATGCTTTTCACTTCGGGAGGACTTCCCGAGCTGCTGGACAGTTGATAGTTTGCACACAAGCTGGGGGTTGGATTCGGGAGGGGTGGGAGGCAAGGGGGTTTGGGTGGGTAAATCAGTGAGGTGTGGTTAAAGAGGAAGATCTTGAGACAGACCTTGCAGAATGTGAGGGAAGAGACGAAGCAAAGGGACTCCAGGATGGAGTTCCAGAGAGTAGGGACAGATAGGCTGAAAGCTCAACCACCGCTGGTGGGGCAGACAGGGCGAGGGACGTGAAGCAGGCCAATGACTGCCGAGCGGAGGGAGTGGGCAGATTGTTAGAGTTTAAGAAAGTCACAGAGGTAGAGTGAGGCAGGCCTGTGAAGGATTTCAAAGTAACGATGAGGATCTTGAATTCAACTCTGGGGGATGGAGAGCCAGTGGAGCCAGGTGAGAGTAAACCTTGCATTTGCTCCAGCGCCTTATCACTTTGTCGAGACATCTCAGAGCCGTTCACAGGATACACTGTAAAGTGGATTAACTATTCTGTGGTGAAAACATCCGTTAGTGCACAGTAAGGGTCTTGATAAATAAGGGTCTTGGTGGCCTGAGGGGAGAGGTAGCGGTGGAGGAGGGCAATGTTTCAATTGCGCACATGCACAAGGTTGCATGTACAGTTATCAAGGAAAAGATGTAAGCGTTTATAACCTTGGATGTATTCCTACGTTTGAAGCGCTTGGAGAAGTCCTCCTCACGTGAAAAGCACTATATAAGTGTAACATTGTTTTTGTAATTTTATGCATGCGCATAACTGGATCTTTTAAATGCCCAAGAATGTAAGTCTGTAATACTTCTATACAGTCTTGAATTTCAGATAGATAATCTTAAAAAGAGACCAAAAATTAGAGACTCAAAGAAAGAGAATGAGTGATAGTGAAAGATTTTCACAGAACTTACCTGTTTTTTTGTGTGAATTTTCTCCTCTGATTTGTCTATCTTAATAGATCCTAAAAGCCCCACAAGCTCCAAAATATCTGCTTTTATTTTGTGATTAAAAATTAGTGCCATGATCATCAGCAAAATCTCATGTTAATTTCTTAATTCCTTTGTTACAAACTGCCGATGAAGGCATAACCAATTTCATTTTGAAGCACTTTCCCCTTAGGTGTTCCATGGTGTTACTTTTTAAGTTCTCTTAATTCTAGAAAATCTGGAGTTTTGTGTATTTCTTCTTAGAGCTCAGAAGTTATTTAGTTTCATGAAGGGGAAACTAAACAGAGATCCTATTTACGGCTGCCTTATTGAAATTGAAGCAGAAAGAATGATATTTTTGATTTAACAACTCCGCCTTTCGCCATTCATAAACCTCCGCCAATCAATATTCCAGGCCTCCTTACTTATCTCAACTAGAATTCTAACATTTCCTGCAATGCTAAAGCAGTCTCCCAGAACCATCTTTTAACTTGAATATTCACAGCATGTCTCGAACTTAAAAATGTTTTAATGATTAATTTCTACAAAGGGAATTTTAGCTAACAATCACTTTGGAGGAAGGTGCAGTAAATAGTGACCAAAGTAAATAATCTCTTCACTGCTTGTTATCCTTATTAGATCCATAATGATACGTAACATTTAGAAATTCTTTCAAAAGAATTAGATGCTTAAAAATCAGGAATATTAAAGCAAGTAGGAAATGAGTAGAAGAATGATTTAGATTGGGTAGCTTAAGCAGAGAAAAACACCAGTGCAGACTTGATGGGTTGAATGACTTATTTTGGACTGTGATATTCTATGAATTGTATACACAAAACAAAGAAAATGTGCAGAAGTTGAATAAAGAAAGTTTTTATTTTTCCCTTCCCTCCGTTATGCAGCAGGATGCGACTTTGAGACACGCTGCTGGAATTGGCCTTCCGTTGCCAGTTTGGACATTGTACCGCAGGCTCACTGTCAGTCATATACACTGGGGAGATAGCGCTCATAGCTCATCGTCACCAGCAAGATATCATCTTTTCAATCTTGATAAGATAATTGCTTTTTTAAGATGAACTTTAAGTGTATATTGATCTAAATTACTTATTCTTGGTTACAAACAAATTATCACATTGAGTAAAAGGTTTTGGAATAGTATATAAAACTTACTGACTAGTAATGTTGAAATATGAGATATTTCACTTCCAGTGAGCAACACTGCCATGGCACCAAATATTTTATTCATTCCCCTGAGTTTATAAAGGATGTAGGTGGTATGGAAAAGGAACTAAGACATAAAGCAGACCCCAGCCCTCTTGTTAACATCTTGTGGCTAATGCTGACATTAGGTTCCACACTGTTTGTTGGTCTTGAGCACTGAGAGTGCTACATTAAGATGTACGTCCCAGTCGTAAGCTGGGCAGCTGCAGTCTGACATTTCACAACCTTGAGGCCATAAAGGTTTGGACTTCAGCTGCATGCTCTGAAATGTACACATTATTTTCCAAGATTATGACTTCAGAATCATTCTCACATATAATACATGGTCAAGATTTGGAAAAGAAACTATTTGAATATCACGGAAAAGAGAAGAAGTATAAGTAAAGGTACATTGTTATGAACCAACAATGGCAATAAATTGAATTTATATAATGCCTTTTATATCAGGAGGATGTCCCAAGGTGCTGAATGTACCATTAAATATGAAGACTTTCTGCATAGTAAGCCATTCTTACACTCATTTTGAATTCACTTAAAATGTATGCAAAGAGCAGCATTTTCATACCAGTTCTCTGGTGTTTTCCACACCCCATAGGCCTATGGCTGTAAAACAGAAACACTATAAATGTGTTTATTTAATTTTCTAGTGGTTTCGCAGTGACGTTTACCTCAACTTGAAAAGACTGACAATCTATGACTTTCAGATTGATGTCATGTAAAACTGTATTGAACTAGCTCTGAAATAAGAGCTCACACTATTAGAGAAAGAATGCAGTAGCTCTCTTGCAGTGTAGATTGCAGACATAATACTTTTCAATGGTACTTTAATACCTCACACAGAGCAGTGGGGCTAAAATGATCCAAGTTAGTTTTGTCTGCTACAGTACTTGTCCTTTGGGATAGCTATAATATGGATTTTTTTAAAAGTCAGTGTTTAAAATATGGGTGGTAACTCCAACTGCTGAATGATTGGATAGTTGACAAACTCTCATGCAAATGCAAAGTCCAATTGCAATTAGAAAGAAGCAAGACTTTGAAGTTGTCTTTCTGCCGCTCCCTCCCTCCCTCCCTCCCATATCTATATCACATTTTATTCTTTCTCAAACTGTTAAGAGTCGGCAATCAAAAGAATATTATTTTAGCTGCCATTAAGTCCTTACTGAAAAAATATTTCACTACAAAATAATAACTGATCTCTCTGAGATGGTCAATAATGAGACAGATAAGATTCTCCCAGATAAAGGAAGCGTGATTTGTTTTAAGGCTGAAATTGGAGATTTCCTTGTTTCAAGAACAGAAATAGGCCTTCTAGTAGTGAATGTGATGCTCAAATATCTCGGAGTCTGTGAGGAAATATTTAAACTCTATGTGATGTTTTAGTGGAGTCCTGTAGCTCAGTGGTTAGAGCACTCGCTTTGCAAGCGAGAGACCTGAGTTCAATTCCAGGCAGGGCGAAACCTTGGGCAAGTTTTCTTACTCCACACGCCTAATAATAATCCCTCCAAAACCAAAAACAATAATAAATTGGTCATTTTCAATCTACGACTGTTTGTGGGACATTGCTGTGCGCAATTGGCTGCCGTGTTTCACCCACAAATATGCAGTCAATTCACTTTACAGTGTGTTCTGTGAAGCGCTTTGGGACGTCCTCCCGACGTGAAAAGCGCTATATCAAATGCAAGGATTATTATTATTATTATAGTGTTAACTTTCTTTTATTCTTCTAATATCTTTGCAATGCTCTCAACTGTGGCCCTGTTTGGAATACCGTGGACAGAAAAGCTATAACACGGTTTATTATGAGGTATTCATGACCTGGATTCTCAAATAGCCATGCCTGCCAGAAACTTGTACTTGTCAGCTAGCTTAGAGTTTTGTAACATATGCATTTTTTTTGGTAACATATGCATTTTTTTAATGAAGAGGTCTGCCTTTTGTGTGAAAAGTGCTATATAAGTGCATATAACTTTTTATGTAAACAGTGCTTCTTACTTAATTTCCATTTTTCATTACTTTTTGCTTTCTATTGTTAATCCATTTTTAGATCAAGTAGGTGAATATCATTTATTCCTTAATGCATATGCTTCTTTCTAACTCAGAGTCAGAAGGTTGTGGGTTCAAGCCCCAAGTTGGGACTTTAAACTCGCATAGTCTAGACTAGTGGTGGCCAACTTTAACTCAATCCTCTGGGAGTTGGGGAATCAGTGGACCCGAGCAAGGTTGGGAATGATTGGCTTGCTCTGCCTTGTTCGGGGGAAAAAAATCTTAAAAATATTAACGAAAATCAAACCTATTTCCTCTTTCATTCCATTGAGAATTCTAGAGTGATCCCAGCTGGTGCAGGTGCCTTGTAGACATTTAATTGTTTTGAGCTTTTGAGGACATGCTTTGATGATGTCCATGAGTGTTATAGATTCCTAAAGTGACAGGTTACGGAATTTGACAAAGTAAACACTGATGTGAAGAATCTATTTAATATATTTGCTGTTTCCTGATCCTCTGTAATCTCTGTTCCCAAATCATTCCCTAAAGGACACATTTCATCTATTAAATGTTGTGAGCAAAGCTAAGAAATGTCATTGAATTTCCCTTGTTGATGTCTGCAATCTATTCTACCTTTTCTAATAATCTCTTAATTCATCTCAACTGACATTTTTATGATAAAGACCTGTTTATTTTATTAGAAATCCATTATCGTCTGATAAAGGAAAACATGACTGAAAAATTATTTTAAATAAAGATGGCCTTGCTTTTTATTAGCAGTTTACTTCACCAAAATGTCTCAAAAACATTTCACAGGTATTTACCATCAAGTGTAGTAATCACTTTTTTTAAAGACAGCAGCCTTTGACATAAGCAGAGTCCCACAAAGAGCCTTGTTGTATCCGTTAACATCACTGTTTTATAAGACTTTTTCAGATGGAGGGCCAGCTCCATGGATTCATATTGCAATGATGCCATATTATTCATAGCACAGTCATGTTGACAAAGTTACAAGGAAGTAGTATGCACTGTATATATTATGTTTTGATAGCTGTCCATATGTTGTAGAAAACCTGTTCTTGTTCAGTATGATTAAACATCTGCTTCTCATCTATATAACGTATCCTCCCTCCAAACAATAGTATAAATTTTGTTTCCCCTGGTAACTAGACCTGATCCTTAATTATCAGGTTTCAAGTATCAGAGAAATGCTTGTAAACCAGGTCACATGTTCACAAGACTAGTTATTTTAATTTTCCCTTTTTAGTTGGGCAGTAACAAACTCCATGTGGCCTAAACATCATATTGTGATTTAGCACTTTTTATTTTAATATTAAGGTAAGATTCAAGTTTCATTAATAATAGCCAGCTGCAGTGTCTAACGAAGATCAGAACAGCCTTACATTATCACCCCAAGAGTTTACATATGGGTGAACATTTGTGGCAGGCTAAAAGGCTCCTTTTTTTTCAAACACAAGAGTTTCTTAATACTTTGATAGTTTGGGTATTGTAAATTGCAGTGTCCACTCCAAGAACTGAAATAATGTAAATGAAATAATCAGTGTAAGATTCTAATTACGACACAATATTCTTTGCAAGGTAAATGGATGTTGGTTTTATTGTTTTGGGAGCATTCTTTATAACAAGTAGTAATAATAACAATCCTTGCATTTGATACAGTGCTCATCACATCTTTGAGACATCTCAACTCGCTTCACAGAATATACCGTAAAGTGTATTGACTGTATTTTGAGGGTGAAACGTTTTGCCCACAAAATATACAGTCAGTTTGCTTTACGGTATATTATGTGAAGCACATTTAAAACATCTCGAAGACGTGATAAGGTGCTATATCAAATGCAAGTATTATTATTATTGTTGGTTGTGAAGTCTTTAAGAATTTTTGTGAATAACTATTAATAATATTGATGATCGTGTGACCTTTGTTGCAACGTATGTTTTTTTTTGTGGAGGAATGCTCGGACTTTTTGTACACTGTGCCAGGGTAAATGTAATCATTGTTCACTCTAATGCACGTGGACAGTACATGTGCTTTTTGTTCCACAGTGCTGCTGTTTTTAATTTTCATTTTGCCGGCACCACTGATGATCAAAGAACCAACAGGACCTTCTGAGAAATAATGTGATAACGGTACACTGAATGTTGTGCCATGAGCAGAGTGTTCCAGGAATGATGAACTGTGTCACTATTTATAGAATGTCTTATCAAAGGAATAACATCCAAGCTAAATGGATGTTTCATTGTTTTGTACAAACCCTGTTGAGTTTTGTCTCCGTTTCAGTTAGTCAGACTTGCAGATGGAAAATCAAAGTACCCGCTGTATTGTTTACTCTTGTCCACAGCCAGCCTTCTGGTAGATGACGTTTCCGTTTCTTTTTCTTGGCTGAAGCTAAACCTGTGTCTTGAGAGGAAAAGGCCAATAATAAATAGTCTGCACTGAAGGTGTTTTTTGTGGCTGCACTACTACCACTGTAAAAGTTCTAGAATAATTTTCATTTTCCTTTTTACTGGGACTTTATAAGTTATGAGAGCTTTGAACATGTTGTAAGATGTGTGTGGTAAAATCTTTGGATTAGATGTGATAAGTCTTTAGAACTGATTGTTGTGTGGTAATGGCTGCTGGTAACTAGAAAATGGATTTTAATAAAATATGTTTTCCGCAGAGAATCTCTTGCAATTGTTTAAATTTAGTGAACTATAAATCAGAAATGTGTCATTTAAAGATGTGTTTTATCTCGTAGGTGCATCCTGAAAATTGTATTTACTTTATAAAAAGAAATTATTGTTGGCCAGATAAATAGGAAATAGGAATACTCTTTTTGAATAGTATTTAGAACAGCATTACAATGTCAACCGGAAAAATGAATGATTCACAGCATCAAGATTTGGGGTATCTATTTAAAGATGTAAATCTATTACTTTATTGTGAAATATGATTTCTTAAGAAAAATAATTGACAGATACTGTATTTGTTTCCTTATTTTATCTCAGATGAAATCATGCAGAAGAAAATCTGCAACAAGTATCTTGACAGAAAATGAATAAGCCCAGTACTGTACTTTATTCATAAATAATGCTCTATTAAGGAAGATATGTACAGTATTTCAATTGTTTGATACACAAATAATAATAATAATCCCTGTGTTTGATATAAAGCGTTATCACGTCTTTGAGATGTCTCAAAGCGCTTCACTGAATATACTATAAAGTGAATTGACTGTACATTTTGTGGATGACATGGCAGCCAATTGCGCAAATGCGGTGGTGCTATTTTTAAACAATTTATATGGATAGAACATGATTTCCAAACCCTTTAACATAAATTGTATCAATTGCAGGAGAAAATTACCTGTGGTTTCTTGTTTGCTGCATTTTTAAAAAGTACTGTTTTCAACTGCATCACTTCAATGAAAAGATCAGTACATTATATACATTTCTGGATCAGAAAATAGTAGGAAAAACAAATCAATCAGTGTAAATGTAAAATTACACCTGTAGCTAATAAGTATGTATGAAATTAAGGTTCAGAACTATTTGCTTTGTTTGAAAAAAGCAAGAAAGTACGTTGAATGTATTACCAGAAATTTCTGAATTACAAGCCATTTGCCCTTTTGATAGAATTATGCTTTAGACGTACAAAAATTGTGCTGTGTTTTCTGCAGTATAATTCTTTATTTCTTCACTGTGCATAAATATACCAGATTGGAAGAGCCCAAGAGTGGTGTCCCTTTTCTCATTTTCTCCACTCTGTTTCATATCAAGTCAGTTTCTGAGACATACGTTTCATTTTCTCTTGTGTCGAGAGCAGATTCTTCACTAGATATATTTGCATTACATTTGCATTAACCTCCACCATTACATACCATTCATGGAAAAAAAAATTCTCCCTCTCCCTCTCCACTGCCCTGGAGTCATCTGAACTCCTACACCTCTGGCCCTCACTGACCGATCTCCCCTCCTCACTCTCCTTTCTCCACAATTCCCTCTCCTCCATTCTGGACTCCCTTAGCCCCCTCACCTCCCAAACTGCCTCATACTCCCGTAAATTCCCCTGGTACACCAGCCATCTCCGTTCCCTCAAGGCACAAGTGCGAGCTGCCGAACACACCTGGACCAAATCCAAACTAACGGTCCATCGACAGATTTGGCTTCACCACACCAAGATCTACTGCTGTGCTCTTGCCTCCGCCAAATTCTCCTTCTACTCCAAGGTTATCTTAGAGGCAAAGGACAACCCCAGGCTTCTCTTTTCCACCGCTAACCGTCTCCTCCTTCCCATACCTCACCCATCCTCTCCTCAAACTCCAACTGTGAGTTTTGATGCTGGACTTCCTCGAATCTAAAATCGAGGGGATACGTTCAGCCACCTCAGCCCTGTCCACAGCCACCCCCACATCACCTCTTCCTCATGACCCACCCCCCCACCCATTCCCCCCCTATACTCCTTTGACCCTATCTCTCCCTCCTCCCTCACCACAACAAAATTCCATTTATAGAGCACCTTTCACGTCGGGAGGACGTCCCAAGGCGCTGGATAGTTGGGTCAGGACCCGAGCAGAGGGGAGGTGGTCAGAGTGAGGGAAGGGAGGGAGCGAGGAGGGGGTAGAGAGTTGAGAGGGGAGCTGAAGGCACGGTCAAAGAGAAAGGTCTTGAGACCGGCCTTGAAGGAGGAAAGGGAGGAAGCAAGGCGAAGGCACTGGGGGATGGAGTTCCAGACACACCACCTGCTCCCTCGATCCCATCCCCACCTATCTCCTCATCTCCCAGCTCCACCTTCTGGCCCCTCTCCTGTCCGATGTCATCAACCTCTCCCTGTCCACCGGTTCAGTTCCCACCCCTAAAAACAGCCGTCATCACCCCCATCCTGAAAAAACCTTCCCTGGATCCATCCCTCCTCTCCAGCTACTGCCCCATCTCTAACCTTCCATTCCTCTCGAAGGTCCTGGAACGAGTCGTCGTGTCCCAGCTCCACTTCTTTCTCTCTCGTCATTCCCTCTTTGAACCCCTCCAATCCGGCTTCCGCGCTGCCCACAGCACGGAACCAGCCCTGGTCAAAGTCACTAATGACATTCTGAACATCTGTGATCGGAGCTCCCTCTGCCTCCTTGTCCTCCTCGACCTCTCTGCCGCCTTCGACACTGTCGACCACTCCATCCTCATACACCGCCTCAATTCTGCTTTACTCAATCTTCACGGACCTGCCCTTGCCTGGTTCAATTCCTATCTCTCACCAACTCCACTTTTTGCCTCTAACAGTTTCTCCTCCAGCCCCCGCACTGTCACGTCCGGTGTCCCCCAGGGCTCTGTCCTTGGCCCTCTCCACTTTAATATCTACATGCTCATTCTTGCTGACATCATCCGCAGACATGGGGTTAACTTCCACATGTATGCGGATGACACTCAACTCAATCTTTCTAACTCCACCCTCAACTCCAGGATCACTGCTGTCCTGACACACTGCCTGTCAGACATCAAGTCCTGGATGAGGGCAAATTTCCTACAGTTGAATGTGAACAAGTCTGAGGCCCTCCTGATTGGCTCACGCCAGCGCCTCTGCACCTCAGGCTCTGGGAACATCAACCTCCATGGTTGCACACTACAACTCACCAAGCCAGTCAGGAACCTCGGTGTCTTGTTCGACCCTCAACTGCCTTTTCTCCCCCACATCCAAGCCATGACTGCTCTGCCTTCCCTCACTTCCATAACATCACCCGACTTCGCCACTACCTCACCCCTCAGGCCGCTGAAACTCTTGTTCATACCTTCATCACTTCCAGGCTCGACTATGCAAATGCCCTACTTGTCGGCCTTCCCAACTCCTCCCTCCACACTACAGTTAATCCAGAACTCTGCAGCCTCTCCCACACCAAACTCGGTGACCCCATCTCCTCCATTCTCGCCCGACTCCATTGGCTCCCTGTCCTTCAGAGGATCCAGTTCAAGATCCTGGTCCTCACATACAAAGCCCTCCATGGCCTCACCCCACCCTATCTCTGAAACCTCCTAATCCCCTACCAACCCGCCCGTTACCTCCGCTCAGCCGGCTCTGGCCTGCTCCACGTCCCCCGACCCACCCGCCCAACCATTGGTGGCAGAGCCTTCAGCCACTCTGCCCCAATCTCTGGAATTCCATCCCCCAGTCACTCTGCTTCGCCCCCTCCTTAGCCTCCTTCAAGTCCCGCCTCAAGTTCCTCCTCTTCGACCATGTCATCGGCCACTCCCCTTCCCCTCCCCTCCCTTACCCCCCCAACCCCAGCTCAGGTCTGAAATGCTGTTCTCTGTCCAGCGCCTTGGGACGTCCGCCCGACGTGGAAGGCACTATACAAATGTAATCTTGTTGTTGTTGTTGCAGTCGGGGCCTATCAGTTTAACAGAACAGTTCCAAACTGCTCCTCCTGACCTAGATGAATAGTCCGATCTGAAACATTGAATCCAGGGCTTCCAGCCGATAGCATGACTGGTTGAGAGGCACAGTTTCAGCCTGGCTCAGTTGGAAGCAGTCTCACCTCTGAGTCAGAAGATTTTGGGTTCAAACCTGCACTTTCAAAGCTCAACATGTTAAATGGGAGTGTTGTTCACAGGTGCAATGGTTCTCTGCAGGAGTGCAGCATCTGGCAATTTTATCATCTTTTTAGATGCCTTTAAAACTGTCAGTTTGCCAAGAGTCAGTATTATTGTTGAAGTATTTCTGCTGATCACCCACCTGTGCTGGGGCCAACGCTGGGAGAACCAGGACCATGTGGTATTCGGGAGTATAAAAGGTGCCTCCAAAGTGTGACCTGAGGTTGTGACTTGAAGTTGTTCAAGCTTTTTGAACCTTTGGGTTCCTATACTATTACATTCAACACACTTACATGTACTTTACTGGCCCAAATCTTGGTGTGAGAGGAAAGTGAACTGCATGCTTCACTGAGAGATCTAGCTTATCTTGTTTGGCACATTGCTAGGTTGTTCTTAATCTCCTTCCATCTGTTTCACCTAAGATTGTTTCCGAGTTTCATTTTTTTGAGTTTCATTTGTTTCAAGAAATAGTGCTGTAGTTTGATCTGCCAACTTCAGCCACTTGCAATGAAAGGAATAATCAGTTACTTGATGTACACAAGCTAAAAATCTTTTATGTATAGTTGCCAGAACAAATACCTTTGCAAATGTTGGTTTATTTTGATAATAAGACTTTAGGCCAACCAGTCGCTAAACAGAATTAGCAAACTGATCAATGGAATATATTTAATTTTATTACACTGAAAAATGTAACTTATATTAATTAAACACCTTTTACATAAGATAACATCTTGAAGTGGTTTTCACAGATGATCAGGAGCAGATAGCAGGAAGCAAGGTGGGTGGGGTGGAGGGGAGTGCGGGCTTTCAGGACGTTGACCAAAGGTATGGGGTGAAAGAGATTATTTTAAGAGTGTGTTAAAGGTATAAGGTGAAGAAATTTTGAGGGAGCTCCAGAGAGCAGGATCACAGTGGCTAACAGCTTGGCCACCTTTTAGCAGGACAGAATCCATCGCTGAACGTTAGAGCTTATACTGAAATAGGGAGCAACATGAAGAGGAATTCCTCAAACTATAGGTAAGGTGCAAATGGGAGTTGTATTTTTTTGTCCTCGGGTACCCTGCTATAACATGGCTGTTGGAATTACAGAAAACTTCAATCCACCTTTAAATCGAGGATGCGAAACAGCCAGTTAATGCTTTTGGGTTTGTGACTTACTGAAGATGTCACTGAAAGCAAGCAGAAAGCAAGCTGGCAGCTCTTGCAATGCACAGTGTAACCTAGGGATTGCTCATCATGAATTTAGCAAATCACTGTTATCATGACAATAGAACAAGTACGTTAGGCTGTGCATTTTCATGATAGAAAATGTAACGACAAGAACAACAAAATTACATTTGTATGTTTTCCTTTCATGTCGGGAGGATGTCCCAAGGCACTGGACAATCAATGTTTTGACCCGAACTGGGGATCGGGATCGGGGAGGGTGAAGGGCAGGGGGGGAAGGAGGGTGACCAAAGGCATGGTTAAAGAGGTTGGTCTTGAGACGAGTTTTGAAGGAGGCAAGGGAGGAGGTGAGTCGGAGGGACTGCGGGATGGAGTTCCATAGGGTGGGGATAGTGGCGGAAGGCCTGCCTGCCAAAGGTGAGGTGAGTGAGTCGAGGGACATGAAACAGCCAGAGCCAGATGCTTGGAGGGAGCAGGCAGGATGGTAGGGGCTTAGGAGGTCGCAGAGGTAGGGTGTTCAAGGCATGGAGAGTTTGAAGGTGAGGACGAGGATCTTGAACCTTATCCTCTGTGCGATTGTAAGCGAGGATGGGGGTGATAGGGTCGCAGAACCTAATACGGGAGATGACACGGGCTGCAGAGTTCTGGATGACCTGCAACCTATGGAGGGAGGAATTGGGGAGGCCGATGAGCAAGGAGTTTGCGTAGTCGAGCCTGGATGTTACATAACCTGTTTGTGATATTCTTTCAATAAGGGATGTTCATGCTTTGACATCACAAAATACCATTACATTACCCATCCATTTTATAAGCAAGGCAGCACTATATTGAGGGCTGTTATAATAGGGTTCCTCTATTAACGTTCTGACCTATTTGGTGCTTCTATACTTCAAACTGTCTGAAGATGTCTGTATTCAGAGATCTCAGAGCAATTTTTTGTGTCACTTTATTTTACTCATACATGTTGAAGTTAAATGAAATGGGAATATTGGAATTAACGTCAGCCTGGTTCAGTTGGTAGCTCTCTCACACTGTCAGAAGGTGTAGGCTCAACCCCAAATCATGACTTTAGAAACATAGAAATCTGCAGCGCAGAAGGCGCCCATTCAGTTCATCGAGTCCACAAGGAGATCAGTTTAATGCCATCTCCATGTGCCTTCAAACTCCTCTTTCATATGCCTGTCTACTTCTGCCTTGAAAGTTACAGTTAACTCCACCTTACCTTACGCAGAAGGACATTCCACATACCAACAAATCTGGATGATATAATAATAATCCTTGCAATTGATATAGTGCCTTGTCATGTCATTGAGACATGCAACATTGCCCGGCTCTGCCACTGTCTCTCACTCCAGGTCACCGAGACCGTCATCCACGCATTCATCACATCCAGGCTCGATTACGCAAACTCCCTGCTTGTCACTCACTCCCATGTCAATGGAAATAACTTCTTCCTATTCATCCTGTGAAAATGCCTCATCATTTTACACACCTCAGATCACCCCCAACCTTCTCTGCTCCAATGATTTCTTATTTATTATACTTTTTTAATTTTATACAAATGTTTTTTTTTGTGGTTAATGAGAATAACTTAACTATTTTGTAATATCACTTTATCATAGATGAAATAATTAGATCATACACCTATCAATTTGTTAAGAGCCACAGTTACTCTAGGTTTTATTGGTTTTACCCAACGTCTTTTTGGATGTCACAAAAGCAGATGTTACTTTGGGAGAGCTGTGAAAACTATGAGCGTCTTGTATTGTGAAACCAATGTGAACTGAATTTCAAATCGGCAATTCAACATGCATGCTGGCACCTGCTGACAGCTTGTGTGCAATGTGGCTACTCCACAGAGCCACACACATACTCCAGTGATATCTAGCCTGAAGTTTTATCCTCTTCCGTCAGCAGGGAATGATGAATAGAGGGACTGGAGCCAGCTTAAGTTAAAAGTCTGAGGTCTCACAATTAACAGTGGCCGTTCCAGATGGAAACCAAAGCTCAGTCACTAAGATAACTTCAAGTGCCTCCTTCCCTATCAGTGGGGCAGGTTCCATCTGACGAGAAATATTTATCTTGAATTGTCTGCATGTCTATGAGTTAGTCTGCTAATACATAAATAGATTGATATATTTTTCACAGATTAAATTTAAAACTGAAATCAGCTGTAACATTATTTCTAATTTAGAGAAAAAGGGGGAATTAAAGTGGCACTACAAAATATATCCCAAATAACCTAAATAGATTTCTGTAAACTTAACAACAATAGGGTTATTAGAGTTAGAGAAAGATATGTTGAAAGAATCTTGTGGGAAATTGGATGTGTAGATCTAATTGCCTTCTCCAAACTGAAATTGATGTTGTGCCCATAACAGTACTTCGAGAATTTGTATGAAAGATAATGGAACATTGCAGTCATCTCATCAATGAGTTTTGATGAGATTCCAATTGTTATTGAGCTGCCAAACTGAGGTTATATCTTTGAAATAGCTTTAGGGTGCAGCATGTTTTTAGAATATTTAGTGTGACATTCATGGATTGGATTTATTTGTGTTTGTTTTGCAAATACAAACTGAACATGACAAACAACAAAGCACTCTAAGCCATTGATGCATGATGATTTATTAACACTACTGATATATTCTCTAGATGTATAGCTCATGGAAACTGTACACTTGTGAATAATATTGAGTAAGAGTATATCACATGTTAATTTTTAAAAATATTGATCTATTTGCTATGTCGTCATAATGGGATTACATGTATCATTTATACGTAAAAGCTTCCTTATTTGTAAACTGGTCTTGTGAAATGAAGTTCAAAACTGTCTCAACTCCCTGAGATGTTCACAGGAATGGCATCAATGGATTCAGCTCATCTGAAATGACAAACCGTCACAGAGTGAACAATAATATAATGCTTCTTTATTGTTTAAAAGATAATTTGTTGTATTTTAAAAGCTTAAGGCATACAGGTTTTTTTTTGAACATGCATTAAAGCCCCCTTATAACACTAATTTCCTTAAAAGACAGACCTGTAGACACTGTTGCCTTGAGTCAACAGATCACCAGTTGGCTTCCCAAGTGCTAAATAATGACTGCCTTCGGTTCATCAGCTTTCTGCCATCGTCGCTTCCTATATACTGCACAAAGGTAGCGACTTGATGACCCAGAAGTCAGCTGACCAATTTTCATGCCGTGTTATATAAGACGGATTGGGATCCCAACTACCACCTTCTAATGAGGTTTTACTGTATAAAGGCTCTTGCTGTTTGGTTGGTGAATCTCACAGTCTGATTGTCTTGTAGTGCATTCCCAGTCATTGTTTGTTCTCATTGTTATGTGTTTTCATTGGATTGTATTATTTATGCTTTCTCAAAGTGAATAGTACTGTTTGGGACCATGGAGAGAACTCATACCTCCAGTTCATTTAATTTTAAAATTGGATTGATAGGTTAGGGCTCTGCTTCTACCAGTGTCACTGTGAAGTCATAATTGCCTGGTGGTAAATCGCATGGTGGTAAAACTGCTATCACCAAAAACAACTTAAGGGATTGTCCAGTGTGTCAGCATAGAAGGAAGAAATGATTGAGGGCAAATAAAATGTGTGGAAGAGAATTCAAAGAAGAAGAACTAAATATTACTTAGCTTTTAACAATGACCATGAGAAACACTTTTGTGGTAATATAAGTCAAAGATATGGGATAAGAGTGGTTTCATTGGCAAACATCAAATTAACTTATCATAAGTCTGTGACCTTCAGTATTCTGAAGCACCAGGTGGGGGAATTAATGTCATGATTTTTTGCCAAGAATGTATGCCTTGGACAAGAGGAAAGTCACTCAGAAGGTAATAAGAAACTAGAACATAGTTCCTTTTGTTTTGTGACAGAGTAAAGCCAACATTTTGAAAACAGCAATGGGTGAATGGCCTGGTGCAGGAGTGTGTTGCTATACTGCTACTGAATCATTTGCTTTGCTGACAAAACAGAAAGGGATTGCAGTAAATGAGTAACAACAGCAACAGCAATCTGGATTTATATAGTGCCCTTCATGCGGCTAGTGTCACGGAGCGCTTAGCGGTGGCGTGGGTTGATGCCGAGCCAGAAAGGGGAGAGAGATGATCGAAGGCGTAGTCAAAGACGAAAGTCTTCAGGTGTGATTTGAAGATGGGCAGAGCTTACAAAGAAACAAGACATTGGCCAATAAAACCATTTCATCAACATGAACCAAGCACATTCCCACGGTCACTTCATGGGACACATGGTTATTGACTGCATTTTACCTGTTATCTTCAAAATATTCTTGCATTTAATCTAACGCCTTTGACGTTGGGTGGACGTCTCAAAGTGTTTGACAGGATTTGCGGCGCAGACACGATGGGCCGAATGGCCTCTTTCTGTACTGTTTGATTCTAATGATTCTATGATTCTAAGTGTACTCACTGTATTTTGTTAGCAAAATTAGCAAATTTGCACACAGTAATGTCCAACAAACAGTTATGAAGAGAAAATGTACTCCTGTTCCTACTAGAATCATCTATGGTATTCTAGATCTTAGGCAAATAAACAAGGCTTTTAGTAAAACATATTCTACAGCTACTGTTTAAAAAAAAGTTCAGATAAATACATTGCAATTTTACACTTTACAGTATTAACAATGGACTATTGTCAGAAGGTTATATATTATTTTGATTTAAGATTGTTAAAATATACTTTCCATTCTGATTTGAAGGTTTCCATGATATGTTAATGATTTTGTATGATTGTACTGAGATTTACTTCCAGGTGACTTACAGGGCCAGTGGACGATTGCCATCTGTACGCAGTCTGTTTGGAATGCATGATAAATGTATGGTAAAATGATCTGCTTATACTCAAAGGCAGTAAAGAATACACAACAGATCCATTGGACTGCCTCTAAACAGAGAGCTTTTGTCCTGGCATTACGCACTCAAACATGCAATGCATATGTGCATCACAGCATCCTTCTTATTTCTCCTGTTTTTCTCCTCATTTCCCTAACTCTGTGTGTCGTGCACCGATTGTGACTAACAAAACTGCTGCCAAGCCTCCACTTGTGTCAGGCTGAACCAATACATTGGCTGGGCTGTGAAGGTGATTACGAGCACTCAGATTCCTTTCTGTAGGGAAATGCCTTACTTTTGCTTGGTGCTTGCCCACAATGGCAAGTTGTGTTTGGTAACGCAGCTGTGTGGGGGGTATTCACAGATATGTTCCCAAGTCCCACCATTCCATGGTGTCACAAGTTTGTGCAGTAATTTGCCATCTAACAACTACACTCCAGAGAGCTTTTCAGAAGTAAAATATTATTGATTAAACAACAATATTCAAGAAAATGAATTGAATGAATGATAATAATTTTAACCTTCCAACTGTAGTGAAACAAGACCAGTTTTAAAACATGCTTCATTTTGGTGAGAAAACTATAAAAAAAGCCAATTTCTTGTATGTGAGCTTTTAGTTGATAGCCTACAAGTTCCTCAGAACTTTAGATTTCCTGTTTGTAATGCTGTCAGCTTGTCTCCCTTAACTATTTATTTGCAAAACTTATTATTTATTAAAGTGCTGTATTTCTGTAGCATTAGTCATTTGACATAGTTATGAAATAGATATGTAAATGAATTATAGATAGGTTACGAAATGTAGTCTTTCCATAATTTGCAAAAGAAAATAAATTGTTTTTTGTAGGAATAATCTTCAAATACCTTTAAACACCTGGTGCAGTACAGCATGTATTAGATGCATGTTTAATGTTTTAGGAATTGTTTATTCCCAAAATTCATACAGAATGTTAGGTTTAACTGCCTTCTGGTTATTTTAGACCATTTTCATTCTTAGATCCAAGAATTGATTATTTAACAGCAAATAATCTTTTCAGCAGTCTTTATTTGGTGTAAGAGGTAAAAAAAAAGGGGTCTCATATCAATCATTCAATGCAAGTATCAGTCACTCAGGATGAACCTGTTTTCAACGAGTCTAATCAAGCACTGGGATTCATCTGGGGCATTTGATTATGTCACAGGTTGTCTAAACCCTCTGCAACGCACTGGTGGAGCCTCATTGCCTCATTGTATAGTTTAAGTACCGTATCTTAAAAAAAGCTGAGGCAATAGAGAGGGGTCAGAGAAGATGACTGCAGAGCGCAAAGCCCATGTTATCAAGATAGGCTTGCAAATCTTTACACTTTCTCATTAGACAAAAGTAAAGTGAGAAAGAACATTATTCACAACTTTTGTTTATAAAAGACATGCAGGATATCTAATTTAAAATCGAGTACAAAGTTAACAAGCTTCAAGTGAAATAGATATGTGACACTCATTAAAATCAGTAAATGCTAAGTTGAATAAAAAGACACTGGACACATACATGGTTCAATGAGCTGGCTTCAAGATTATGTGCTTGGTAACAGAATGTCAAAATTGCACCAATTCTTTCCGGTCGTCTCAGCCGATCGATTCCTGAGTCAGATGGGTCCGCAGTACGCCAGGACACTGCTGATGACAGCCCAGCTGTCATTGTGAACAATATCTATTTCAGCAGTCAAACTTCACATTATTAGGATCATGCAACTTTGAGCTATTTTGAATTAGTTGTCAAAATCAAATTCATTCTTCCGTATGAAATCACTGTGTCATAATCACTATTAGCAAAATTCTGCTGAGGAAGATACTATTATTGAAAGGTTTTGACTACACTGTAGTGGGCTTAATTCACAAAAACATGGTCAATAATAAGAACGACATACAACATTTCACTACATTTTGACTATGAAAAAGTGATGGAATAACAAAGATTTTCATTTTTACCACATGGCAAAAATGAATGTGAAAACAGGAGTATAGCATCCTGTATAGTTTGGCATCAGGTAAAGCTGAAGACTAAATTGAATACTGGTGCAGTAAAAACACTAATCACATGCATATTTGCATGACCACTATTACCAGTACTGCCTCAGTTGGTGCCACTTTCGCCTCTGAGTCAGAAGGTGCTTCTCAGTCGGAACCTTAAGCTCATAGTTTAGGTTGATGCTGCAATGCAGTACTGGAGGAGAGCTGTATTGTCAGATATGCCATGTTTCTGAGGAGACGTTAAACTAAGTATGCTTGTTCAAGTTGTTAAAAAAATCCCATTATTTGAAAAGAGAAGGGCATTATTCCTGGGATACAAAATGATCAAGGCTATTTGTGGCTGCTTGTGGTTCATTGCTATGCACAAATGTGTTGTCATGTTTACCTACAAAATACACAGTCAGTACATTGCAGCAAAATCTTGTGAGGATCGTTGAAGACATTTTGATGATGTAATTATATTATTATACCTACTGTTAGGGGATAAAACACAATCCATGTTATAAAATAGCAGAGCTAAACTTGTGTCAACATAGAATAATAATAATCCTTGCACTTGATATAGCACCTTATCACATCATTGAGATGTCAAATTCAAGATCCTCATCCTCACCTACAAGGCCATTCATGGCCTTGCTCCCTCCTACCTCTCTGACCTACTATCCCCCTACTTACCTGCCCATACCCTCCATTCCTCTGGCTCCGGTCTGCTCCACATCCCCCGCCCCAACCGCCCTACCATCGGTGGCCGGGCCTTCAGCCTCTCAGCCCCTAGGCTCTGGAACTCCATCCCCCAGTGCCTTCGCCGCCTCCTCCCTTTCCTCCTTCAAGGCCGGTCTCAAGACCTTTCTCTTCAACCATGCCTTCAGCTCCCCTCTTGACTCTCTACCCCCTCCTCGCTCCCTCACTTCCCTCCCCTCACTCACCCTGACCAGTTCCCCCCTGCTTGGGTCCCGACCCAACTGTCCAGCGCCTTGGGATGTACTCCCGACGTGAAAGGCGCTCTATAAATGCAATCTTGTTGTTGTTGTTGTAAAGTGCTTCAGACGATATACTGCAAAGTGTTATTTTGTGGGCGAAATGCGGCAGTGTCCCAGAAACAGTCATGGATTGAACTGTTTTTTGGAGGGTGATTATTACCCATGGAAAGCGATCTGACAATCAACTGACAACCGGGTTCCTGCTTACTGCTAGGTAAACAGGCATGTGGAGTAAGGAAACTTGCCTAAGGTTTTGCCCTGTCCGCAGCCTTCACACAGGAATATGGTAACTGATTATAGTGTTGGTTCTGATTTAATAATCAGTTATAGGTAACTGTACTACATCAGTAAGTTCACTTCCAGGTACATATATGTACTGTATTTCTTAAAGTATCTGGACCTTTGTGCAAATGGAAGAATGTCATGGATAAATCATATTCAGTAACATTTTAATTTCCAATATATATTGTGCTGTGCAATGAAAATTATCTCCTTTCGGTACTGTTTGTTAATATCTTGATGCTAAGTCATTAACTATATAATTAGCTAGTTTGGAGTTTACGTAAACAGCAGTGAAAGTAATTAACTTAAGTTTCATGCTGCACTTCCAAGAAACTAATATTCACGAAAATCTATGCGGTAAGTCATCTGGAAGTACTACAGAACATAAAGTTTCTGGAGTGAATTCAGATGTCGATTCCCTGCAGTTTTTGAATAAGTACTGTATTATAACTATAATTTTGTCCCTGATGAAATAGGTCTAACCCTTTCAAACCACAGTAACCTTTGCAAATGATGCCAAAAAATTTAAAATCATGGGGTTTTCAGTTTTGAGAAAATTGGAAATGTTTAAAGCAGACTAGTTAGTGTACTAATAAGGACTGTTTTGAAGGTCAATGGTGTTATATAATAAGAATAATCCTTAAATTTGAAATCTTTCATATCAGGAGTTGGTCTCAAGGTGCTTCACCGGATATACTGTAAAATGAAGCGATTGGATGTATTTTGTAGGTGGACGTGGCAGCCAGTTTGCACATAGCAATGTCCCACAAAAAGTCATGAAGTGAATGGCACAATTTTATTTGGGGGATTGTTGGCCAGGACACCAAGACAAACCCTCTTCTTGTTTTGATTAGTCATTTGATTTTTAATGTCCACCTGAACAAACAGACAGGACTTTAGTTTAAGGTCTTATCTACGAGGTCCAGCTAGATGTGGGGGTGGACTATTAGGCCGAATTTGAGCCACTTGCTGTCACTTGACGTCAATTTGAACCACTTGCCTAGGGTGTCACTTGCCCTATCCCCCTACTCCACTGGCTCGTTCCCCTCCATCGAACCCTCTGCCATCCTTCCCACCTCTCTGAAAATTCTCTCACTCTTACCGCCCCCCAAAATCCTCTCCCACCTTCATCTCAGACATCTCCACCCTGCTTGCTTCCCTCTGCCTCTGCTCCAACCGCCTCATCATCCTAGGCGACTTCAACCTCCACTTCACTCCCTCCTGCTTCACCTCCTCAGACTTCTCTCTCCTCTCCTCTCTCAACCTCTCCCTCCACATCCACTCTGCTACCCACACCCACGGTCACCCGCTCGACCTGGTGATCACGCGGGGCCTCCGCGTCTCGGATGTCACCATCACTGACAAGGCCATTTCTGACTACCATTTCATCTCCCGTATCCCTCTCCTCACTGCCTCCAAACTTACCACCATCTTCTACCGCCCGTGGAAGAAGATCTCCCCGCAATCCCTCTCCGCTGCCCTGGAGTTATCTGAACTCCTCCCCCTCTGGCCCACCTCTCGCAACATCCCTATCGCTGCACTCACTCTTCTCCACAGTACCCTCTCCACCACACTCAATGTCCTTGCTCCTCTCACCTCCTGAACTGCCTCTTATTCCCGACCCTCACCTTGGTTCACCAGCTACTTCCGCTTGGCTAAGGGCCAGGTGTGGTCTGCCGAACGCACTTGGCTCAAATCCGGCCTAACAGTCCACCACCACATCTGGCTGGACCTCATCACCACATCTGGCTGGACCTATCGCTCTGCTCTTGCGTCGGCCAAATCATCCTTCTATTCCAGGTTAATCCTGGAGGCGAAGGGCAACCCCAGGCTCCTGTTCTCCACCACTAACCGGCTCCTCCGCCCTCCCCGACACGCCTCGCAGATACTTTCCTCTGACTCTCACTGTGAGAAAATGCTGGACTTCGAGTCCAAAATCGAGGGAATCCGCTCAGCTGCCTCTGCCCTTCCAACTTCCACCCCCTCCCTACCCCCACCCCACACATATACCCTTCCGACAATTACCCATCCCTCCTTCCACACCTTTGCACCTGTCACCCCCTCCTCTGTCTTCAACACGGTAACCTCCATGAAGTCCACCACCTGCTTCCTGGACCCCATCCCCATTCTTCTCCTTAAATCCCAACTCCACCTCCTTGCCCCACTACTTGCCGACACCATTAACCACTCCATGTCATCTGGCACTGTTCCTTCCCCCCTCAAAACAGCCTCTATCACCCCCACCTTGAAGAAACCTTCCCTTGACCCATCACAGCTATCCAGCTACCAGGGCTCCCTCTGCCTCCTCATCCTCCTCGACCTCTCCGTGGCTTTTGACACCGTGAACCATTCAATCCTCCTCCACCGCCTCTCCTCCCACCTCAACCTTCAAGGTTCTGTCCTTGACTGGTTCAGGTCCTACCTTTCACACTGCTTCCACTTCGTCGTGGCAAATGGCTTTTCCTCCAGCCCCCGCACCGTCTCGTGTGGTGTTCCTCAGGGCTCTGTCCTCGGTCCCTTCCTCTTCACCCACTACCTGCTCCCCCTTGGTGACGACATCCGCAGACATGGGGTAAATTTCCACATGTATGCAGATGACACCCAACTCTATCTCTCTGCCTCCACCCTCAACTCCAGGACTACTGGCGTCCTGACCGACTGCCTGTCCGACATCAAGACCTGGTCGAGAGCCAACTTTCTCCAACTCAATGTCAGCAAGACTGAGGCCTTCATGATTGGCTTGCGCCAACGCCTCCGGGCGCTGGCAGCATCAGCCTCCATGGCTGCAAACTCAACCTCATTAAGCCAGTCAAGAACCTGGGTATCTTGTTTGACCCTGAACCGTCCTTTCTCCCCCACATCCTCGCCAGACTCCACTGGCTCCCCATCCCCAGAGGATCGAGTTCAAGATCCTCATCCTCACCTTTAAGGCCATCCATGGTCTTGCCCCCTCCTACCTCTCTGACCTGCCGACTCCCTACCAACCTGCCCGCTCCCTCTGCTCAGCGGGCTCCGGCCTCTCCATGTCTCCCACCCGACCTGTCCTACTGTCGGTGGCCGGGCTTTCAGCCTCTCTGCCCTCACACTCTGGAACTCCATCCCACGGTCTCTTCTCGCTTCCTCTCTTGCCTCCTTCAAGGCCGGTCTCAAGACCATGCTCTTCAACTGTGCCTTTGGTCTCCCTTCCACCTCTCCACCTTCCCTCACCCTACACCACCCCTCCCCCATGCTCGGGCCCAGCACCTGACTGTTCAGCGCTTTGGGATGTCTTCCCGACGTGAAAGGCGCTCTATAAATGTAATTTTGTTGTTGTTATTATTATATCTGAGGGATGCACTTCCAACACTGCAGCGCACCACCAGCACTGCTTTCTTCATTGGAATGTGAGCCTACATTACATTAGTTCAAAGGCCCAACTAATGGGGCTTGAACCCACAACCTTCTGACTCAGAGGTGAAAGTGCTGTCAATTTAACTGAAGGGTGACTGGTAAATAGTCAAAGAACAAGACCTCAACGAGCTTTGTTAAATCAGCCACTCTGTAGCAAAACTGAACTTTGTCCTTACAAAATCATCCATTCCAGCCTCTTAAAACCATGTAGCCACAAAACTTGAAATAATGTAAAATATCATCATTTCAACAATGTGGGGAAACACTTGCTATCATTTTTCTCTTTTGTGCAATCATTTTTTTCTATTGTGGTCATATTTGAAACACATAATTCGAACTAAATTATGGGGACCAGAATCAATAACTAGAATAGAGAGTTGCAACATAATAGTGTCAACAGAAACTTGGCTTACGTTAGGAGAGGGCTTGGAACTTAATATTCCTGTATATACATTTTTGGAGAGGAATAAAGAAGGAAAAAAAGGAGGGTTTTAAATCAGACTCCATTTACAGCATTGGAACATAATTATATTATAAAAAGTGTTACAGCTTGAGCATGACTGCTGATAATAATAATAATCCTTGATGTAGCACCTTATCACGTCTTCGAGACGTCTCAAAGCATTTCACAGAATATACTGGAAAGTGAATTGACTGTACATTTTGTAATCTGACTGATCTGCACCCAACTCATTTGGCAATATTGTGTGCCGAAAGGGACGAAAAATTATTTGTAGGGGTGGGGAAAAGGCAGGTAAATCGAAACGATTGCTCTTTCATAGAGCCAGCACAGACACGGTAGGCCAAATGGTCGCCTTGTGTGGTTCTATGGTTCATGATAACAAGAGTCTTTAATTATCTATAGATAATTTGTGTTGATGGAAAAATGACAATAAATACTGTTTAGATCTCATAATACATCTTATTTCTCCCAATACATAGGTACTTCATCAGTAAGAATATCAATATCTATGAAAAAAACAAGGAAATGGAGTTTGAGTTGCTATAGACTTAATGCAGAACAGGCTATACATGTTTTACTATATATATATATATAATATACGTACATAGTTTCAAAAAATTCAAAGGACAACAGTAGAAGTAAGAGGTTAAATGTGTTCATGCCATTTATTTTATTTTTCCATTCTTTCAGATATTGTTTAGTAAGATATATGACACCATCATCAGCTTATGGAAACCTAATGTTGGCAGACACAGAGCGAGGTTAGAATTAGATTCTAGGCTTCCTGCAAGTATGCCATTTTTTTTCTATTTTCCACAGGCTAATGCTAGCGTCCAGTCACAGATCTCACTGAAGTGGTTTCGTTTTTTATTCAAAAATATAACTGGATGAATGAAAGGTTCCCGTGTCATTAAATTTTAAATTTGTTTTCCTTGTTCATTTATTGATCAGCTCTGAATGAATGGGGCTCAGTTGTCCAAAATAAATCATCCATTTAATGTTTCACAACACATTATACCTTCCATGCATTGCTCGTTCGCCCCCACTCATAGACTATTATGTAAACCATACTATTGGCGCTTTCCAGTGTGTCTTGAATTGTCCGTCAGCATTGATTCTTCATGAGAAAATACATTTGCGGTTTTTTCCTTGTACATCAAAGAATTGTTTTGTTCAGTGTTAAAGCTTCTTTTCTGGGGGTTACAACTTTTTCTGCTCCTGATTATTGGTGGGATACAGTTCCTCGAACACAAATACATTTTCAGATATTCTTTATAGAACCAAAAATTTGCACCGCAGAAGGAGGCCATTCAGCCCATCGAATCTGCACCAGCTCTCAGAGCAAGCAATCAATGTAGTCCCATTGCCCATCTTTTTCATTTATCTGTCTACTTCCTTTTTGAAAACTATGATGCACTCTGCCTCCACCATCCTCCTCAGCAGGGCATTTCACATCCCAACAAATCTCTGGGTGAAAAAAATCCTTAAAAATGTTTTAATTCTGCTCAATAGAGCCATGCCCAAAACTTGTCCTCATCTGGCATGCATACCATGTACGTACATGCAGAATCTGCTGGTGTAGTTAGCATGAGCTGTGTTCTTGACTCCTCCCTAGCCCAGGGATACTGAAGCCAATTGTACTTGCACTCTTCTTTTTTAAAAAAAATCGGATCCCTTTTGATACTTCTGAACATCAAGTCCAGTGTTGCCTTTGTCTTCGGGACCAGATTTTTTTTTATTTTAAAACTTTTTATTACTTTGGTCCAGAATCTTACCACATTTCAAGATATGCCAGTGCTTAATTTTTCAATCCAATAGTTTCCCAAAAATAGAACAGTATGAATGATTCAAATACTACTTCTTGACAGGTTTGATATATAACAATAACCATTACATTTGATATAGCATCTTTCATGTCAAGGTGAATGTCTCAATGCACTTTGCAGGTTTTGCTATAAAGTACAGTAATAATCTTGGTATAGTACTTTTGGTATAGTACTTTTCACATTGGGAGGATGTCCCTAAGCACTTCACATGATTTACTGTGAAGTGGAGTGACTGAATTGTGGGTGAAGATGGCAGCTAATTTGCACACGTCAATGTCACACAAACAGCCATCAAGTGAATGACCAAATTATATTTGGGGGATTTTTAGCATCTCCCAACAATGGAACGCACTCCAGCAATACATTGCAGTGTCACCTTAGATTATGTGAATTCAAGTCCAGATGTTGGGCTTGAACCCACAACCTTGTGACTCAAAGGCAAGAATGTTACACTAAGCCAGGCTGACATTTCATAGGCAAATGCGGTATCCAATTTCCACACATGTGTTCCACAAGCAGCCATTGAGTGCATAACCAATTTTATCTGGGAGATTGTTGCCAGGACACCAGCAGAAATTCCCTTCTCTTTTGAAATGGTACCATGGTATCTTTAATGTCCATCAGAAAAGGCAGAGGGTATCTTGGTTTAACGTCTCTTTTGAAGGACTCAATCTCCAACCATGCAGCTTCCTCAACACTGCATTGGAGTGAAGCTTAGACTGTGAGTTCAAAGTCCCAAAATAGGTCTTGAACCCACAACCTTCTGCCTCAGAGGCGAGAGTGCTATCAACTCAGCCGTGCTATAAATTGGCCAAATTTAGGATCCTGTTTGAGCCTCTACCTAATAGGTTTGGGTTCAGGCCTTTTAACCTCCAGTAGTAGATATCCTCTTAGTTAATCTGTCAATTATCCAGGGCTTTCTGAATTGAAGCTGAATGTTTTTTGTATTGGAATGTCTCATATAAATAAGCAATTGTAACTCAAAAGAGTTTTTATCAATATTTCTTTCTGTCACAATTACCACAGTTACTACTTTCAAAACAAACTGGAATATAATACAATACAAAATTACATTTGTATAGCACCTTTCACATCAGGAGAGATACATTGGAAATACGATTTTAAGGTATGTTATGACCCCGACTATTTATAAATTCCAGTGGCTTTAGATTACCAGTCTCTAGTCCAGATCTGTTGAGAACCACTAGATTTAAGATTTTGAACTAAGTCAATATGGATTTTGAATCATCCCAAGTTGTGCCTCTTGGATAATGCAATTTATGTAACTGATCAGACCCTAAATTGCTTTATCTGAAGCCATATGAGATTTCAAGTTAAATGCTTCATAAACATTTGGATGCTGGTGAACAGAGCTCTTCATATGCATTTAAATACATGTATTGAAATTGCTTTCTCTGAGCATAGAACTGTACGCCTCAGTTTCTTAGGATTTCACTCTTATGGTTCAGAAACCCTAAGCAATGACTTTATGAGATCTTAAATACTTTACTCTTAAAATGGTCACTCCACTGACTCTTGACCCATCTTTATAAGTGAAATAAGAGAAAACTATTGTATTTGATAGCCCCTAGTATCTCATGTATCATAAAGGTAGAGTTCGCCTTTAGATTCACACCAAATAATGAGAAACAATGTTTAGTTTCTTTTGGCACTTCATCTCTGAAGTAGAATGTATATTCATCATGATAGATATCCAAGACTATATTTTTGTGTTCATATTACCAAAGATGTTTAAATGTCTAGACAGCTTGTCTCTATTTTTCTATGTTAAATATCAGGTAAACCCTTTCCTAAACAGTGTCTTACTCAATATATGGAGAAAATATGCTCCTTTATCATCAGTTGGCTAGCAGAAAGCCTTTGGAAAACATCAAAGCACTTTGTTTCTGCTAACTACATGATCACTAAATGGGCTAGGTTAACAGTTACCTTGGACTTATAAGACTGCAAGCTGCAGCAAAGCTAAGCATTATTATTTAGACCGGAGTGGGCCAACCTTTTGGTTGCCAAGAGCTGGATTCCCTATTTGAAAAAATTCTGCGGGCTGCATAAGCAATATTTTGTGTTTCCCTTCCAGAAACATAACAACATTTACACAGGACCTTTTTCATGCTGGAAGGACACCTCAAAGCGCTCGACACTGCCGGTTGGGCATCTGAGCTGGGGGTGGGAGTCGAGGGAGGTGGGATGGGGAGGGGAAAAGATGACCGAAAGCGTGGTCAAAGAATTAGGTCTTGATGTGCTTTGAAAAAGGGGAGTGAGGGGGTGAGTTGGAGGGACTTCAGGAATGGAATTCCAGAGAGCAGGCGGCAAAATGGCAATGGTGGCGCAAATGGGGTGGGGGTGGAACGTGAAGCAAGCCAGTGGTTCCTGGGCAAAGGCAACAGCTGGGTCGGGAGGATGTAGAAAAGTTTTTTTAACTGGAAAAAGGGGTAGCTTTCTGCAAGGAAACTGCACAGC
Organism: Callorhinchus milii; assembly: GCF_018977255.1. NCBI lineage: Eukaryota > Metazoa > Chordata > Chondrichthyes > Chimaeriformes > Callorhinchidae > Callorhinchus > Callorhinchus milii. Next base: position 113,749,077 of record NW_024704742.1, on the reverse strand, counting down.
ATGTAGCTAGGTATCTTAGAACGGTGGCCGAGGGAGTCTCCAATCATCTGTCCTGACAGTGAACCACAAAATACTACCCTCACTTCTCCTCTCCCTGTCTGCACTCTCACTCTTTATTTCTCTATCTCTCCCCATTTCCATCATGCTCTCTCAATTACTCTCTTTGCTCTCTCATTCTCTCTCCCTCCCTCTGTTTCTTTTTCTCCCTCTCCCTCACATTCTCTCTCTTCCCTCTCTGACAATTACCTTCTTTCAATCTGCTCCTTCTCTCTCCTCTCTCCCACCTCTCATTTACACTCTCGCACACACGCTTTCCCCCTATCTCAATCACTCTCTCCCCCCTCTCACACTCTCTCTCACTCAATCCCTCCCTCTTCCCCACTCTTTGTCCCTCCCTCTCTCTCCCCCCCCCATCTCCCCCCCCTCCAATCTCTCTCCCCCCTTGCTCACTCAATGGCTCTCCCTTCCCTCCCCAATCTCTCCTACCCGCCACCATTTCTCTTCCTCCCCTCCCCCCCACCCCATCTCTCAACAGCCGTGCACTTCACTATGTGCAGCGGCAGAAGCCGGTGGTTTGCTAAGGACCAGGTTGGTAAGAAACGCACTTGCCTTGTTGACAGACTGCAATAACTCCCGGTGTTATTTCTACTCTCCGCGCTGAGTCCACCCAATATCTACCGCTGCTGTGGGAAGACATTCGTTAAGGAGGGAGGGAGGGAGGGAGCTCAAGTTGGAATGTTGGAAATGGTCTCGGGCCAGAAAAAATCACCCGCCGGGCCGAGTGCAGCCATTTGGACCATGTTGATTTAAACCACTGCACAAAAAGGCGTTGCTTTTAGTTGTTAATGTCAGCCTTGAGGTAAAATAATTAGCCACATTCTGGGGTTCTATTGTGCTATTATACATTGGTATGTGGAGGACAAACAAATAAATGTAAAAAATAATTCTTGTTTATTAAAGTTAGTTATCGAGCTCCAAAAACATGTGTAGGCTTTATGGCCAGAGGAATAGTATAAACGCAGGGAATCTTCAATTTATATAAAATTTTTATCACACCGCATTTAGAGTACTCTGGAGTTCTGGTCACTATATTCCAGGAAGGTTATTGTACTGTAGCAATGGAGAGAGTAGAGTCTAGATTTACAAGGATATTAACAGATATGTGGATACAATTATCAAGAAAGATAAGATAAGTTGGAATTTTCCTCTAGAGTTGAGACATCCACTCCAGCCACATATAGAAATTCCATGTCTGGAATGCGCACTCTCTCCCAGTAGGGACACATCCTGCTTACCTAATTCCAGAGAATGTTAGGCAGAATTAGCTAAGGCTCAGGGACCTCAGAATGAGTGCTGAACTACTATAATAATAATAATAATCCTTGCATTTGATATAGCGCTTTTCACGTCGGGAGGACGTCCCAAAGCGCTTCACAGAACACACTGTAAAGTGAATTGACTGTATATTTGTGGGCGAACGCGGCAGCCAATTGCGCACAGCAATGTCCCACAAACAGTCGTAGATTGAATATGACCAATTTATTATTGTTTTTGGTTTTGGAGGGATTATTATTAGGCTCTGTGTGGAGTAAGGAAACTTGCCCAAGGTTTCGCCCTCTGCCTGGAATTGAACTCAGATCTCTCACCTGCAAAGCGAGTGCTCTAACCACTGAGCTACAGGACTCCACTACTGGAGTTTAACCAGTTAAAACTGCACAGCTTGCCATTGGAAGCACCTTCTGGCAAGTTTCCAGCAGCTTATCCAACTGGCCGCTCTACCTACCTTTTAGGGCTTTGACTTCATAGAATCATAGAATCGTACAGCACAAAAAGAGGCCATTCGGCCCATCGAGTCCGTGCCGGTTCTTTGAAAAGAGCAATGTAATGTCAATTCCACTCCCCAGCCCTTTCCCCATAACCCTGCAGACCCGTCCTCAAATATCCGTCCACCGCGTTTTTAAAAGTTGTTATCAAATATGCCTCGACCACCCTTTCAGGCAATGTGTTCCAGATTCGAATAACTCACTGCGTGAAAAAATTCTTCTCATCTCCCCTCTGCTTCTTTTAGAGACTATTTTAAATCTGTGACCTCGAGTCACCGACACACCCACCAGTGGAAACAGTTTTTCACTTTCTAACCTATCAAATCCCCTCATGATTTTGAAGACCTGTATTAGGTCTCCTCTTAACCTTCTCTATTCCAATGAGAATAATCCTAACATCTCCAGCCTTTCCTCATAATCAAGGTCCCTCATTCCTGGTACCATTCTCGTAAATCTCCTCTGCACCCTTTCCAATGCCTTAATATCCTTCCTATAGTGTGGTGCCCAGAACTGGGCGCAGTATTCTAACTGAGGCCTAACCAGTGTTTTATATAGGTTAATCATAACCTCCTGACTCTTGCACTCTATGCCCCTATTTATAAAGCCTAGAATCCCATATGCCCTTTTTACAGCTTTATCTACCTGTCCTGCCACCTTCAAGGATTCATTTACCTGAACCCCCAGGTCACTCTGTTCTTTCACCCCCTTAAGATTGTATTACCTATCCTATATTGCCTCCCCTCATTCTTTCTACCAAAATGCATTACCTCGCATTTCTCCACATTGAAACTCATCTGCCATGTGTCTGCCCGTTTTACCATTCTGTCTATGTCTTCCTGCAGTTGGCTACTATCTTTCTAACTGTTTATCACTCCACCTAACTTTGTGTCGTCCGCAAACTTGGAAATGGTACTTGCTATACCCAAGGGTATAGACTTGAAGGTTAATAAGAACTCAGAGGGAATTCTCTGCTGGCAGTGACTGGTCTGCCCATATTGATGAATCAGGCTGGTAGGTCTGTCATTAGCAGTGCCCAGAAGCACTGCAGACCCACCTGATGGAATGCGACTGCTACAAGAAGTGGCATTATTCCATAACAAAGCATAACACCTTGGAGCCAGTTCAGCTCCAAGGAGACCCCATTTACCTCCCTCCCCAAGAAGCATAGTAACTAGTTGGTTATTTGACATCTGGTCATAGGTACATTACTTCTCTTCACCACCATAGGTAGAATTTCAGCACCAGAAGAGAGAATCTATGAAAACAGGATCTAAATATAATGATTTTAAAAAAAAATTCAAAGGAATGACTGATCACCGAGCATACTGCACCTCAGGAACGTGGTTGAGATTCACAGCCAGAATGACATAATGAAAGTTATATTTTTGCCATTTCAGGGGTGATTAGTGAAATGAGTTTAAATATTTCATAGAAGGCATGGATCCAAAGCACAACACTGTCTGGAAATTGACAGTTTAAATTCAGTGCCACACGACAGACTATTTGGGAAGAAGAAAAAATGGATTGGTGTATTGGAAGATTTTGTTTCAAAACTGTCAGAATAAAGTAACCTTTTACGCTGCATCTGGCCTGTGTTGTACCTGGCCAGTAAGTGGGCAGGGATGACCCTGTTCTGTTCCCTATTACCAATCTCTTTCATCTTGAAGAGGCTGATACCAGAGTCCAATAAATGGAATTTATCAGCTGTACAAAGTTGTAGTAGAAGAGGAAATTTATGTTGAAGTGATCTCATAGGAGCATGTAATTAGAGACGTCATTGGTTTTATCTAGTCTCTGTGGAATAGTTACAGCTATCTCAACACACGTAATACAATTTTTCAAAATGTCACCGATGAAAGTTGTTTTCATTTTACAAAAGTACAAGCTCAGGATGTGTGAATTATTCCACTAAACAGTTATGGAATGTAAATTATGGATAGAACATAAATACGAGTAACCAGAACATGCTTATTCAAAAAAGATCGTTGGCTATTAAAACGGAAAGTGAAGCAGTCTATTTGTGTTGACTTGTAAGGAAAACTGTTCTATTTTGCCTGTGTCTAGGCATTATCTCATGCTTATTCACACAGGAAGAGATTTTCTTTCCAATTAGGAAAGCCAAGATCATTTTGAATGACTGAATTTAACCCCATGCTCTACACATTTTGCAAAACTTTTGATATATGTTTTGTTACTTTATTAAAATGGAATCACTTGAGTGATGCATTTCAAATAATCCCTTCTTCATTAGCAGACTAGAAATGAATGTAGAATGTAAAGTACAGGTAGAAATTTAATGTAGAGCTGCCAACCCTCTCACATATACACCCAAATGCTACACAATATTTGAAACTTGATATGCTGGAATTGTCGGTGGTGAATGAGACAGCCTGAGGCAGGAATTATTGAGAGGGAGAAGCTGCTTGCCTTTGCTAGAGTTGGAAAAGGAGGCTCCGTATTTAACTGCTGTGGAATATTCAGGAGCAGAATAGCAGACATTAATCCCTGCTTGTATGACAATTGGACAACATGTTGTGCCACCCAGACTAGTTGGAGAGCCATTGACTAATCCCGATGGCCACAACGGCTTTGTGAATTTTGTTGTCCACTCTGAACTGCCCAATCTCTAACTGACCTTTTTCTGATCAGTCTGATATCTATCACATACAGTAATCCACCTCTGTGCTTAAGAATCTCTAAAACAAACTACTGAGAATTCCACTGACCTTGAAGAATGATAGCCGGCAAACACACAACACACACACACTCCAGCCATGGGAGATTCTGAAGGGATTCCAGAGTCACAACTGGCTTTGCTGTCATCCGGAGAATTTTGTATTTAAGCTTGCAGATGGCAGGACAAAAGGATCTTCTCAGTCAAAGACTTGCTTCTAGCTGCAAGAAGAAACATCTCCCTGTGTGGGGCAACATGCTACCTCTCAACAAATATGTGGCCTGTTTAAAAAACTAACTCCCAGGCTGTCTTTTTAAATTTTTTAATCTGCTGACCTGCTCTAAGATCTCCACCATTAGCACTCTACATCTACCTCTACTAAAGCATTGTGGAATGACCCAAATCTTATTGCTCTTTTATTGCTCCATATTCAGCATGTATTTGTAAAGTTCCTTGAATCAGTAGTACAATAAATAACAAAATGTTGACAGCCATGTGTGCAAACAATAACTATTGTAAAGGGTTAATTTTAAAGAGGGAAGAAAGAATTTGCATTTTTATAGTAACTTATCACACCAAAACAACTTAAAGCCTTCTACAGTAATTACTGTCAAATCTAGTGACTGTTTTTGTGTGTGTGCATCTGTGTTATTGTGTGTGTGTATGCATCTGTTTGTGTGTTGTGTCTGAGTGTGTCTACACATGTCTGTCTGTGCCTTTGTGCATTTGTGTATGTGTATTTATATGTGTGTGTGTGTGTGTGTCTTGAGTGTGTATGTTTGTGCGTCCGCGTTTGTTTGTGTCTGAGTGTGTATGTCAGTTTATGTGTCTTTGTGTTTCTGTGTGTGTGTATGTGTGGGTGTTGTCTGGGTGAGCATGTGTGTGGAGTCCTGTAGCTCAGTGGTTAGAGCATTCACCTTGCAAGCGAGACACCTGGGTTCAATTCCAGGCAGGGCAAAACCTTGTGCAAGTTTCCTTACTCCACACGCCTAATAATAATCCCTCCAAAACAAAACAATAATAAATTGGTCATTTTCAATCTAGGACTGTTTGTGGAACACTGCTGTGAACAATTGGCTGCCGCGTTTCGCCCACAAATATACGGTCAATTCACTTTACAGTCTATTCTGTTAAGTACTTTGAGACGTTGAGAAGACTTGAAAAGCGCTATAAAAAATGCAAGGATTATTATTATTTTGTTACCTCCAAGCAGCCATTAGACGAAAAACTAGAAGATTGTTGGTCAAAATACTGGGGGAAACTTGAACAGGCAGAGGGAACTGGATTTTATTGTCTCATTTGAAATATGGTACCTCTAACAATGCAGTACTCCCCCACCCACTGCTGCACTGGAGTGTTAGCCTACACCATGAGCTCACATCACAAGCTCAAATCATTAGGCTTAATCCCGCAATTTTCTGATCCAGAAACCAAGTGTTACAAATTGAGCCAAACTGACAACTAGATTTTGAAATCAACTTGGAACAGCTTATTGAATCCTCAGCTGAATAATCACTTCTTCATTCCATCGAGTACTGAGAACTGACTGTTGTTTCACTGTTTGCTGGAACTTCAGTACACTTCCAGGTCCTGCATACAGCGACTTCTCATCACAAACACATAATATGGACCTGCAAGAAACATTAAATTCTTGAAAAATTGGAATTGAGTACAGACCCCTTTTTGTTTTCGAAATCATGAACAATGTAGTAACAGTTACACCCTATTGCACCAGACTTTTGCTGAGGAGCATTTTAAGCTGAAAAATAGTAATCCTGTTACATTGCTATTTGAAATGCAATTTAGATCATAACCCGAGTCGTTTATTATACTTTTCGCACTTCTGTTATTCATGCTGGACAGTTCAATGAAATACATTTCAACTAGCAGCATTATGTGTACAGGAATTGAAAGGGATGTGTGATCTTAAAAAATACAACAACAACAACAACAACAAGATTTCATTTATAAAGCGCCTTTCACGTCAGGAGGACGTCCCAAGGCGCTGCACAGTTGGGTCATGACCCGAGCAGGGGGGAAATGGTCAGGGTGAGGGGAGGGAAGGGAGGGAGCGAGGAGGGGGGAAATGGTCAGGGTGAGGGGAGGGAAGGGAGGGAGCGAGGACAAATAAATTGTAAACAAATAAATTACAGTTGCCACTTTAAGATTGATTGTTTATAAGAAAATTAAACAGAGATATCAATGTCCTTGACTGATAGGGGGACTTCATTTTGGAGCACATAACTGCATTTTTTATGGTTTCGCCTTTCTTCCTTGCAGTTAAGTTCTGTTTTATATGTAACATACTTCGATCTTTCATGGTATTTACTTTGCTGTTCATCAAAGTAGCAAGCAATAATAAAACCTCTGGATCACTAAGGGTTAACCATATATTTCACTCACATTAAAGAGCGCGATTCCCTCTTTGAACGACTCCTTCTTTGCAAGATATTCCATGCAATGTACATGACCTTCCATGGTCACTCCGCTAGACATAACAGCTCATTCTCTAGCTTCAAATGTGTCTAAGTCTTACTTGCTCACTCCTAGCATATGTTTAGAAAAAATATAATTTGGTTTCAGTGAATCTGGCTACCTATGAGTTTTCTTCTCCCCAAATAATGCTGATCTCTTTAAAGTTTAATACAGATAAATACAAGGTGCTATACAAAGGAACCAAGAACTGGAAACACAAGTACTCCACGGACGGGATTAAATTTGCCAAGGGGGAAACTGAAAGAGATCTAGTGGTGTTAGCTGACTCGTCCCTCACCATGCCAAAACAGTAAGAGGCAGCAATAAAGAAAGCAAACTGGATGCTGGGCTATATTGCTAAATCACTTTAGTTTAGATCCCCAGGTTTCATACTCGGCTGTAGAAACCTTGGGCAACTTTCCTTACTCCACACGCCTAATAATAATCTCAACAAAACAATAATAAATTGGTAATTTTCAATCCACGACTGTTTGTGGGACACTGCTGTGCTCAATTGGCTGCCACGGTTCACCCATAAATATACGGTCAATTCACTTTACAGCATATTCTGTGAAGCGCTTTGAGACATCTAGAAGGTGTGAAAAGTGCTATATCAAATGCAAGGATTATTATTATTATAGTCCTCTGGTTAGACTGCACCTTGCAATGGGAATGAGGCAGATGGGACTTTTAATTTCAGTTTAATTTCTCTTCTGAAGGACAGCACCACTGACAATGAAGCACTCATTACTGCGTCATTCCAAACTATGAGGTCAAAGTCCCAACATAAATCTTGAACCCATAATCTTCTGACTCAGCGCTGAGTGTACCACCAAGTGAGCACAGTAATGCTGTGTCCTACTTCTTAACACATTGTACATCCTGTACACTCTGGTCTTTCTCAACTGTGTTGGGACTGTCAATCCCACATGGTGTCATGATGACTGTTGTGCACTGGTTTGGTGGTGCACAGCTAGACGCCACGGTTCCTCTGTGCAGTTTCCCCTTGAGACAGCAATGGCATCACTTAGGAAAACATGCATATGTTCAAGAACATAGAGCAATTGATTAGAAAAATAAAAGCTTATAATGTTTTCCAGGCCAGCTGTTTTCACGAACAATTGTCTCTCTGTATAATAACAGCATTAAATGTCAGTAGTGTTGCAGGTTGAAGCCAAGTTCTTTAACTCTAGCACAATGTTTATGTATTATAACCCTGTTGAGATGTGTGACTACCATATTTCAGCTAGTTTGAAATCTGCTGCTCTACACCTTGAATCATTAATCTTTTAAAATGATTGATATAAATTTCAACTGCAGAATCCCAATGGTAGAGCATGTATTTAGTCCCACAAGTTACCATATGCCTAGTTCCTCATATCAGCTGTGCTGCTAAAGGGAGGCAGAAAATAAGAAGGTGCATCAGTCATCCCATGTCGCTATCATATAACTCCTTACTATCAATTCAATATAAGCTTTGGAAGGAAACTATCCATCTGCCAACTCTGACAGGGAAGAATGATATGTGGGTTTTGGGGAAACTGAAGAAGGGAAGAAATAAATCAAAATTAAAATAAGCAAAACAAAACAGACTTGAAGTACTAATTACTGCACTTTTAAGCAATCATTGCACAGCTAAATCCACATTGCTAATCTGATGTGAAAACTTCCAGGGAGGGTATGTCTGTTCTGTTCTGTTAGACACAGTCAACCAGGCCATCCTCCTCCATCGGCTCTCCTCCTTCATCTACTTTAGTGGGACCGCACCTCGCATGGTTCGAATCCTACTTAACCAAACGCCTCCATTTCATTTCAGCAAATGATTTCTCCTCCTGCCCCCACCCGGTCACCTACGGGGTACAGCAGGACTCCATCCTTGGCCCTCTTCTTTTCCTTATCTATATACTCCCTCTGGGTGATCATCTGCAAACACGGGATAAACTTCCACATGTATGCGTATGACACACAAATCTACTTTGTCTCCTCCAGCATCGACTCCAGGTCTGCCAATGTTCTGTCATCTTGTCTGACAGACATCAGGGCCTGGATGAGTGCAAACTTCCTGCAGCTGAATAGGGACAAGACGGAAGCCATACTCCTTGGCTCCCATCAATGGCTTCACTCCTGCAGATCTAAACTCCTCAACCTCCCTGGGCTCTCCCTCAGACTCACCGAACCATTGCCAACCTAGGTGTGCGGTTCGACCCCCAACTGTCCTTCCTTCCCCACATCCGGTCCCTGACTAGGACCTCCTTCTTCCACCTCCACCAAATTAGCCGATTCCAACCGTACTTTGCCACAAATGCAGCCAAAATCCTCGTGCATTTGTTTGTCACCTCCCACTTGGATTACTCAAACGCACTCCTCGCCGGTCTCCCCAGCTCCACCATTCACAAGATCCAGCTCATTCAAAACTCTGCCGCCCACATATTTGATCTGGACCAAACTCCGTACCCATATCTCACCAGTTCTGGCCAGACTCCACTGGCTTCTCATCACCGAACAGATCGACTTCAAGATCCTCACACTCGTGTTCAAATCCATTCACTCTCTGGCACCTCCCTGCCTCTCCACCCTCCTCACTCCCCAATCCAGCACCCAGCGCCTCCTTCAACTGGCACCGGCCTCCTGATCATCCCTCGCACCCACCGCCCTACCATCAGAGGTCATGCTTTCAGCCACGACGTCCCAGTACTCTGGAACATTCTCCCTCAATCCCTCCGCCTTGCCCCTCTCCCCTTTTTCAAGTCCCGCCTGAAAACTTTCCTCTTCGACCGTGCTTACGGCCACCTACCCATCCCACCAGCTCAGAGTTAGGCTCCGCCACTGTTAAGCGCTCTGAGACGCTACCCTGCATGGGGTGGGGGTTGCTCTATGTAAGTGCAATTTGTTGTTGTTTTAACATGATAAGCAACTCAGTTTGTGGAGCATTCCATTTGGGACTGGAAAGTGCATGGTATTAAAGTGAACATTGTAACATGAATGGACAGTTGGCCAAAGCATAGAAATAGAGAGGGGTAAATGCACGTTTTTACATTATAGGGATGTAAGTAGTGGAGTCTCCCATGGGTCAGTGATAGTTTCCTTTCTTTAGTTGCATGTAGGGAAGGGACACAATATCAAAGTTTTCAAACCACACAATAATAGTTTGGCTAACTGCAAAAAGAGCTGTAAACTATTTCCGGAGGATTCAGACTGATTAGTGGAATTGGGCAGATAAATAATCACAATCCTTGCATTTGATTTAGCACCTTCCATGTTGGGATAGTGTTTCAAAGTGCTTCACAGGATATTCTGTAACGTGTAGTGTCTATATTTTGTAGGTGATCATGGTAGCCAATTTACGCACAGCAGAGATAGATGGCAGACAACAAAGTATGAGGTGATACATTTTGGGAGGAAGAATATGGAGATGAAAATGCCACCGAATATGGAGCAAAGAGAGCCTTAACATACACAAGAGTGGAAGGGCAAGTTGCTAAAACTGTGGGAAAAAAAGCTACTGATATCTTAGGCATAGAAAATAAATTAGGTAATGCTTCACCTTTATAAATCATTGTTTTGGCTACATTGTGTCTAGTTCTGGGTATTCCACTTTTAGAAGGATGTCAAGGCCATAGAGAGGGTATAGAGGAGATCCAATAGAAGGATAACAGGGATGAGAGGCTTTACTTATGAGGAGAGACCAGAAAACCAGATTGTTTCCACTAGAATACCAGAGGTTGAGAGACAATCGACAGAGATGTTCACAATTAGCAATGGTTTTCAAAAGCTAAATGGGGAGAAATTAGTTCCACTGTTCAGCGAATTGGTAACTAAAGGGCATAAGTTTAAGATCATTGCTAAAACAAAAGGAAGAGGTTCGGAGAGGGTCATTTAATGCACAGAGGTTTGTTAGGACATGGAATTCCCTACAATTCCATATTGTGGTCAAAGCAGAACCTATAATTGCTTTTAAAAGGGAATTAGAAAATATTTGAAAAGGAAAATATAAAAAGGTACAAAATATAAAGGGCTGGGAGAGGAATTGAATACATAGACCGGGCATGATGGGACAAATGGCCTTTATGATAAATATGCAATGATCAAATTGCACATTTGGTAAATTAATGCTTGCTGTTTTTATATCAGGGTTACTCATTTTTCTAGGAAAACAGATGAAATATTCTGTTTTAATTAAGATATGAAAGTTCACTAAAACTAGTCAGAGGAACTGGATTGTCTGGTGAAATACCTACCTTTCATGAATGAATTTCCATTCATATTTACTTGACAGGTTGTGTCTGAGTCCTGTTTTTTGCAAACGTCCACCACACACTGTGAGACTATCAGGCTGGTGTGATTTTTGTTTGTGTGTCCCTTTCTGTCAATTATGTTATCACATTAGCGACAGTGGAACTTTACTCTTCGAGATGTCTCAAATCGCTTCACAGAATATACTGTAAAATGAATTGACTGTATATTTTATGGGCAAAAAGTATAAGTATACACGAAGGAAAAACAAACAACGTATTTTAAACTATCTACGGAATGACTCAGAAGAAACATTGTAAATGTATGAAAATAAAGTAAAAGATGCCAAAATGATTAAGAGCAAAAAAGAGAAAACTAGGTAAACAAATTACTGTAGACATTTGGAATTTTTCCTCAGTATTATTGCTCAAAGGAATTATTCCAAACAGGAAGCTAGACTGCGGAGGATGAATCTATATTTATGGAGAAAATAGCAATCAAAATGAAAAGTTATTGAAAGGAGCTATCAAAGTGCTTGAAGGTTCATAACAATGTCTCTACATGGAAATGGCTGCTCCTGGCTATATAACAATCTTATAATATATATAACATCCAATTTTGGATTTACACAGAGCATGGTTCTCATTCACAAAACACTGTAGAATTGTGTTTTTTTCCTCAGTGTTATAGTTCAGAGGAATTATTTCAAACAGGGAGCTAGACTGGGGAGGATGTATGTAAATTTATTCTTCTGAACTATATTTCTATATAGAACTATAGGACAGCAGTGTCTTGTCCCACAAATAGCCATGAAGTGAATGACTATTTCTTTCCCTCTGGCATTGTCGGCAGGACACCAGAGAAAGACTTCTTTTCGAGTAGCACCATGGGATTTTTAATGTCCACCTGAATAGGCAGACAGGTCCTTGGTTTAACTTCTTATGTGAATAACAGGCGGTTGATTGTATCTCCTGAGCAGATTAATACTACATGAATAATGACAAAAATGTTGATCTCTAACAGTAACTGTAGTATGACAGAATAAATATTTTATTTTGTTTATGTTTGGTTGATAACTATAACCCATTGTGTGGTTGACGTGTTGAATGAGTGTTTCATTCACACAGTTCATGGGTATGAAAACTTTGTTCCTAGTCGTAAATTTCGTTCAGTACACAGAAGGACAAAAACAGTATTATGCCCTAGATAGCTGAGAACACACTGCAGTACATTGCTTTAAAAAATAAGGTTCTCTGGGTACTATTTTTTTCCTTTTCATAAAATAACTATTAAATGTAAATTACATTAAAAAAAACACTAGAGAATTATATACTAATATGTTTTTAAGGTCATAATAGATTGACATGATTTTCTAAATGTCTCAAGCTTTGCCCTCAGGGATTCAAATAACGAATTCCCTAGAACTTGTGCTAGAACTTGGTTACTATTGCAGACGCTGTACTGATGGGCAAGAATTTTCCTTTGCACAGTTTGTAGATTGTCCTTTGCACTCCACCCTAGCCCTGGTTTCTTGACCATCCGTTCCTAGTACGTTCTGTTTCCAGTTTATTCTTCCCACTCCATCCTGTCACTGCTCTTTCTGGCCTCCCTGCCCTCTGTATACTGTTTCCAAATTGTTTTTCCCACTCCCTCCTGTCGCACCTCTTTCTTAATCTCTGTTCCCTCTCTGCATTATTTCCAGACCACCCTTCCCACTCCACCTTTGTGCTGTTTCCCTTCTTCAGCAGCTCTGTCCCTTTTCACACTACCACCAATTTGCTTTGAAGGCAGCCTTTTCCCTCATGTTAACTACAGTAAGTCTTTCATGCCACCTGGTACATTCGCCACTCATAAGGTTAGAAATTCCATTTTGTAAAGCACCGCGGTCAATTAAGATGTGCGGAAAACAGAAAAGACCCATGATTGCACTGTGGGCCCCATTAACTGC